>NC_079516.1:17390997-18678767 GCF_000801105.2 Raphanus sativus
TATTGCAATACAGTAAAATACTTAAATTAGCTTGAATACTAAGGAAAAGGAAGATTAAGAGACTTAAAACATGTAAATCCACCATCAACAACAAGGTTATGCCCAGTCACAAACTTAGCATCATCTGATGCCAAATACAAAGCCGCTTTAGCCACATCTCTCTCTTCACACTTCTCTCCCTTTAACTCTCCTCCCGCGTTCACAATCGTCACAAGCTGTTCCTCTGGAATGTCGTGACCCGTAAATACTTCGCGAAACATCCTTAGCGTTAGAGGCGTAGGGATACCTGCAGGTGATATACAGTTGATCCTTATGCCGTGCTTGCACAGCTCACCAGCGACCGTTTTGACCACCCCCGGTATTGTGAACTTAGAGATTGAGGTGCCGACTGGTTTTCCCACTACCACCCGCAAACGCAGCTTTTGCGGTTTATAGCGGTTGTTGGCGTTTCGAAACAATCACAGAAAACGCTACAAATCGTTTCAAACCGCTCCGAACCTCTTAAAATCAAAAGCTGGTTCCAGCTAGCGTTTGCGGTTGCGGGCGGTTGTGGGAGGGTAAATTTTTTTTCTTTAAAAACAGAATAAATAAAAATAATACTAAAAATATCCAATAAAATTTTTCAATTGAAATAATAGAAATTGTAAAATGTATTCATATTATATTTCAATTTATATTATAAAATTCAAAACTAAAATATTTTCTATAAATTTTTAAAATTGAATAATATGATTTTATAAATATAAATTTTATATTTATCATATTATTATGATTTTTAATATTTTTATAATTACATAAAATGTAAATATTGTTAAATTATTATTTAACATATGTTGCGTTTTGTAGTTTACCAGTCATAAGAGTCCCGCAAACGCAACAATTTCTAACAGCTATACCAGTCGTACAAATCTCTAAAAAACGCTTAAAACCGCAACCACCCGCACCCGCAAACTCCCGCAACCGCAACCGCAACCGCTGCGGTTACACCAGTCAAGCCCTGAGTATGCATGTGGGCCTGACCCACCCATCAAGCCGCTGATGCTAGATAGACAAAGTATGGAGCCTGACCCAGCGGGGATCATGGCTCGAGTTGCGTGCTTTATACCTAAGATGGTACCTCGCACATTGAGACGCATCACTTTGTCGTATATGTCCATGTCTAGGTCCGCTATGCTTGGTGGTGATATAGAGCCTGCATTGTATAAGTATTATTTTTGTAAATACCTTTCCACGTAACGAGAAAGATGTTTAATATTCAAGAACCAAGATTCACCAAATTTCAACAAAAAGCAAACAAAACAAAAGATATGTTCTAGTAATCGCATGTCCATATAGTTATGTTAGATATGATGCATTAATACTTATATAATTTACGGGAGATTTTGATTAAACTTTTTTTAAAAAAGTATTTCTTACATGATATTCCGGCGCTATTAAGCAATACGTCGAGCTTCCCATGGCGAGCCACGACGGTTTCCATGGCCTTAGCGACTTGTTCCTCCACAGAGACATCACATCTTATGAAATTTGCGGCTAAGTCAAGTTCGGTCGCGGCCATACGACCAGCCTCCTCGTCTATATCTACAATATTGACTTGAGCACCTTGGCTTACAAATTCCTCCGCTGTGGCCTTTCCTAAGCCGCTTGCACCGCCTGTTATGACCGCGACTTTGCCTTCTAATTTTCTAATATATTTGGGGTAAACCATTTTAGAATATTTTCTTCACGTATTTGAATATCTGATCAGGACTCAGGAGATATAACTTTGTTAATAACTAAAGAACATTAAAGAGTCGACCTTGAAGAAGAAGTTGAATAGTGGAGAATAGAGGTGATTGGCTTGGGGATCAAACCCTTTGACGCAATGAGTTTGAAGTTTCTGCAAATAGAAGCCATGGAGAAGAATATTGAAACGATTACTAGTTATTTAATTAGATAACTAAGTATAGACTATAAGCATGTCTTCTGAGTGTTTTACCTTGTGAATGACCTCAGCATTTTTCCTCTCTTCCTCTTCTTAATCACTACGTGAACGTAAATTTAAGATCTTTTTGGTTTAAGAGGCTTAAGCTTTTTATCATGGGAGAAAAGGTTGAGAAGCCAAATCTACCAAGATCCAATTTTATTATAATATTCTTTTATACTATTTATTGTATGAACTAAACGTATATCCTTCCACTTTAAGAAAACATAGCCAAGCTATATGCACTTTTTAAATATAATTATGAAAGCGAAATGTTTAATTTGTATATATATATATATAGTTTTATTCAATTTTCTAAAATCAAGTATCAATGAATAAATCTATTTTATTATGAAACTATAATACTCTGTCACTCTATATATATACTTTTATCAATGTAAGGGTATAGATGCTAACTCGGTTATATTAGAATTGATATAAAAATGGTTCATGATATATATTTTGCTATATTTCTCTTACGTACGATAGTTCGTTTGCTGAAATTTTCTAACATATATAAATGGTATTCAACTGTTTGATTGGTGTTTGCATGCATATGCATGTGATACACATTCAACCGCTCAAATTTGTTTTGTGTGAAAAATGTTACTTGGCCAATATTTTGTCATTAAAAGATGTATTTGGCTAGATATATCATCGACACCAATAGAAATTAAAAAAACTATGACGTTGGAGACTATTTTTGACTAATTCAAACTCAAATAATGGTTATGTAAGTCCATCCAGTCACTCGACCAATGTACTAGAGTACTAGAAAAAAACCCTATCGTCTGGATAAGATTATAAAAGTTAACAAAAAAAAGAGAGAATCTTGGATAAGACAGAGATTCTCAAAAAGCTACTGTTGACCCAAGAACCCCAAAAACCGAAAGGTAAAAGAGATTAAAGTAAGATTTATGTTAGTGGCCACTTGGGTTTGGTAGGTTTTGATCATGGTTTGTCTACATTACAAGGGACAATAAAGACAATAACGACACCGTTTCCGCAGGCTTTACTGCTCGACATTCCACAACTCAAGAACTCCTCTATTACTCTATACTGTATATGTCTGGGTTTTAATTACGATTAAGATAACTAATCAGTGTGAAATTATTGTCCTATTGGGTAACTAATACTATTAGTAACTAAAACCCTAGAAAAAGAATCAAAACACCTTTTGTTTTGTCATCTTGCTTGTGGATTAAGACAGTCTTTAGACAAAGCAAGCCTATTACTCTGTCTCTCTTTACTCTTTTGTGTCGTTTTATTACAGCAACAGTATCTCTGTCTTTTTCCATCACGTGGGTACACGTGATTTTGGTCCACCACGGACCGTAAATTAATTGATAAGTCCAAGCCTAGTAACATAGTCTCTCAGGGCTAATCTTATCAAGCCCATTAACATTGTCATCTATTTTAACTGAAGTACAATTTCGGTGTGTTTGGATAATTGGATAAGAGTATTAAAAAAAAATTGGTGTGTTTGGAAACATGGATTATAGTCTTTTTAAAAAAATTAATTTTGTTTGAAAATAAAGATAGTAGTATTAAACAGAAAAAATAATGGGCTTAAGTTATTAAGTCCATTATAAAAGAATATTGTCAATATCTATACTATTATTTATGAAGTGATTTTGCTTACTTGTCATGTTCTCCATGATTTTAGCTAATTTTGTTTATTTGTCATATTTTTATTAAGTTTAAGCTAAATTATCATTGATGTATTATTTGTTTTGAGCTGAGTCACTAAATTATTAATTTAAAATAATAGCCTTGATGAATATTCTATATAAATAAAAACGAATTTTATTTTATTAATATTAAATTTATATGTTATATTATCTTTTCTTATTTGTCATAGTTTTATTAAGTTTTAAACTTTTAGATAAGTTATTAATTTATTATTAGTTTCTAACTATTCACTAATTTATTTTAATGATATAAAGTTTATATGTTATATGCTATATTAAATAATTGATTACAAAATAATATTTTAGAATTATCAAAAAAAGATAATTTTTCTATATATATTCTTTTTTTGTGTCTATCTGAAAACAATATTTTTATTATTAAAGTTAAAAAAAATTAAGATACAAAACAATTTATTATTAAATATTAGTCAACCAAAAAATATAAATATATTTTCTAAACTATCTCTAAGATATGAGTGTTTTAAAAAAACTTAACACAATAATAATAATATATTTTGATTAAAAGTATTTGACATATATAAATATTTTGATGTTTGATTTAACTATTTAAAAACATAAATAATAATTTATTATGCTGATTTTAGATTAATAAGACATAAACTAATACTCCTGTATGTGCGGGCATGTGCGAGTAAGTATTTATAAGAAATTTATGCCCGCATGTGCGGGCAAAACACCTAGTATATAAGAAAAATACAATATAAAGTCCAATTTGAAATACCAACTCAAATTATGGTTTTTATATTTCATATTAAATTTTTAAAATATAATATATGTAATTATTTATATGATGATACGTATTAAATACTATTAATTATATGATTACTTATATGATGGTACATATAAAGTACGATTAATTATATGATGAAATTATACGATATATAATAATGACTAAGGATGGGTTTTCAGACATCCATACGGGTTTGGTTCTGATCGGTTTGTGTTTCGGGTTTTCGAGGTCAAAGACTTCAGTCCTATTAGGATGTTTCTAAATTTTTGTTTGAGTTTGATTCGGATCTTTGTGGGGTTTGGGTTTGGATAACCTATTTAAATTATTTTAAAAGTTTTAAATCATTATATATTTTAAATTTCTCAAAATCTATAAATAAAGTAATATATTACCTATAAATTTAAATAACATATGTCAGAATACCTAAACTTAACATATCAATTGGTTTGATTTAAAATTTTGGATACGAAATCAATAATTATTTTAAGTATTTTTGGTGATTTGAGTATACTTTAACTATTTCAGATGTTTGTTTTTGACTATCTATATACATTTTCAAGTATTTTAAATCAATTTAAAAGTATCATTCTTGATGTTTTATATACGTTAAATATAAAAATAATTAATATATAAGTATATAAATCTATTTTTAGATAATTTCAGATACACGAATACTTCGGTTAGGATCCGATTCGGTTCTCTAACTAACAACATTTTGAATAATTCGAATATTTAATCAATTTATGTTCAGGTTTGGTACTATATTTACGGATTGGTATCAATTCTGTTCCTCGGATTCATTTTACCAAACCCTAATAATTACATGAAAAACAAATATCATCATATTTTTAAAAATATACATCCGAGGAGGTGCAGAGATCAAAGTCTATAATCATTTATTTTAACAACAAGCCAGATAAATATGTTGATTGAAGAGCGAATAGAATAAAACTAGAGAAATACATAGTTTACGAAAGACACTCTATGTGTCGAATTTATTATAAAGAAATTTTTATTAAAATAAATAAATTCAATAATTACAAACAAATAATATATTTCATAAAAGTGAAAAATAATACCTGCACTTTTTATGATAAAGAAACTTTTATTAAAATAAATAAATTCAATAATTACAAACAAATAATATATTTCATTAAAATGAAAAATAATATCCGCGCTTTCGAAGCGCGGGTCAAAATCTAGTATATTTTAAAACAAAAATCAAAAACATAGCAATGCTATGCAATGGAGCAGGCCAGCAGGGCAAATGAATCTGTGTCTCTCATTCTCAATTTTCGTTCTGTTTCTTTTCAATTCTAAAACTGCAAGATTCACTGCAATAGCCGCTGTGTTTCCACTGTACTAAAGAAAGTCTCAGCTTCTTGTCACATGGATCGATGACGAAGCATACAGAAGAGAAGTGGCCTTTCTTTTCGATTTCTCATAAAAGATGTCTTTTAAGGCGAGAGTCCGTAGATAACTGGTTTGGTACTTTCTGTTGTTCCTTTGGAGGAGTTAGTGAGAAGATAATAATTAAGTACATTAACTCGTATGCATACTCTAGTGGGATGTGTTTGCTTACTGCTGCAACTGTTTTTGCTTAGCAATGATGATCTCATAGTGTCTGAGTCAAGTTTGGCTCTAAGCTGTGATCATGGTGGAGTTGAATCGGATTCTATAGGAAGTTCTGACACAGCCATGGGAATGGAGGTGAGAGTGTTCATGGACTTGCTTGTGGCTGTAAAAAAAGTTTTTCAGTTGGAACACAAACTCACATTTGATAAGAAGCTTCGTCTTGATGGCCGGAGCAACGACTAACCAATAGATGGTGGAGTTAGACTCTTCAAGTGTTATGTTTCCATATCACCAGCAACCAGTGAATCCTCTGATATATTAGGGAATACACATTGGAGAAAATGTTTACCAATCAGCTAGTCGAATGCTCCAAAGAAGAGTTATCATTTCATGTATCGGGTCAAAGATTTGACATCCGAATTGCCTCTGTTCCAGATTGTTGTCCTGAATCCAAACACTTGGTCCTTGACTGGTCTTTGCTCGAGTCAAGATGAAGCAGTTTCTACGTTAAAGCTAAGCCCTACTGTGAAGGTTCTGTTTTCAGATTGCATCAGCTCATTGGTGAAGAAGATTTGATGAAAAGGTTCACATTTTGAAAGGACAAGGAGAGGAGTTGATAGAGTTACTCACACAATGCGAGCAAATTGCTTCCATCTATCATTTAATGATTTTTTGTTCACTTATTTCAATTTTTTTTGAGAAAAAAACCAAAATAACATCAAACCAAATTTTTATCACAAAATAGCATGACAAAAAGAAAAATGACCAAAAAAAGTTTTATTGAAGGGTAAATATGCATTTATAATCATTTGGTTAATTAATCTAATACTTAAGGTTTAGAATTAAGGAGTGTGTTTTAGGAATGTGTTCAAATTTTTAAAAATAAAAAATAAATATTAAAATTTTCAAAATAAAAATGTATTATTTTGATCATTTTAGTTTTTGAGTGCTATTTTTGTGTTAAAGATTTAAAAAAAAATATTTGAGAGATATTTTATTCCCTTTGGTGAGAGAAGAATTTAGACCTATCTTTTAATGCAAATGGAGGAGGAATGGAACTCCTTACGTGGCTTTAATTGTAGAGCTCAACTAACCACTAGTGTATTTGAAACTAATAAATTTTGAATTAGTGATTAACATGTTTAGAAGTTAAAATTTATCTTGTTTCCTGTGGTTTGTTAACATTTGTCTGTTCGTCGCATTAAAATCGGATTAGTGCGACGTTATTGTCTGTTTATATTATTATTATTTTCTTGGTAAAATGTTAAATGTCTGTTTATATTATTGTATAGAAACAAAACTGATCCCTTTAGAAAGAGTAGGGGCTCATTTTTTTTGATTTGGAGCTTTCTAAATTTCAGGACAAGTTTTTATGTTTTAGCATTACTAAATTACAGAACACTTAATTTTACTTGATGGTAAAAATGACGTGACGATGCTTATTGCCTATTTGCCTACCATTCATTCCAAACATAAATTATATTTTAACTCGAACTGTTCTTTTCCCAAATTTCGTATTAACGAGTAGTAATATTAAACTTTTGCTAATGACATGAAAAGGTTTTTAATGTAACTAATTACTAATTAGCATTAGCTAAACAACATCAGTTACATAAGTGCATGGAAGACACGTGTTGCATGGTTTAATTAGTACATAAGCCGACGTCATTAGTCAATGTTAATACACATGACTTATCATCACCACCATAAGTTTATTTTACCCTCTCTCTCTCTCTAAATAAAACAGAGAGACAGTGACACATAGAGATAAGCAAGTCAGCAAAGATGGAGCCGTGAGACGGTGAGACGACGGCAACGAACAAACCAAAGAAGTCACGAGATATCTGATGTAAGTGTTGAATGAAAAAATCCTAAAAGTTACGATTTGAAGCTCTCTCTCTCTCTCTCTCTCTCTCTCTAGAATCTCTCTTTTTACAGATAAGCCCACCTCGTGGATTCCTCGTGATTCCACTTCAATGCCCCCCTTATTGTATATCCAAAAGATTCAAACTTTTTGTTCTGTAGAATTGTCTTCAGCTCGAAAAGCTCTCACCTTTACGATGGTTCTCGACGGGAATGGCGGCGCTGTATGGTTAGGCGGCGGCGGAGCTGGAGACAGGTTTCATGAGGAGGGGGAGGAGGAGGACGGTGCAGCTCACTTCAAACCTATGCTTGAAGGTGGTGACTGGTTCTTTAACCAACCACAAGATCTCCATATGTTACAGAGCCATCATCAAGATTTCAGATTCCTCGGTGGTGGTGGTGGTTTCTTTTTTAATCCTAACGACAATCTTCTTCTTGATCCGTTCTTGGCCGCTGCTAACAACAGCAAGTCTTGTCTCCTCAACAACGTTGCAAACCCTTTTGATAACAATAATGCCTTTGACTTCGGGTCGTCTGATTCTTGTTTTCTTGGAGGGTATGGTTCGTTGAGCTCCTCCTCCGTCCCTGAGTTCTTATCTGCTCGGGAGAACAACAACAACACCTCAACGCCGTTGGAGTCAGAAGGTTTCGGGAGCAGAGCGAAGGTTCTGAAGCCTTTAGAGGTGTTGGCATCTTCCGGTGCACAGCCTACTCTGTTCCAGAAACGTGCAGCCATGAGGAAGCTGAGTGAGGATGGAGAGATGGACGAGACTGGGGTTGAGGTTTCAGGGTTGAACTATGAGTCTGATGAGCTGAACGAGAGCTGTAAAGTTGTTCAGAACGGTGGAGGAGGAGGAGGTAATAAAGGTAAGAAGAAAGGGATGCCTGCTAAGAATCTGATGGCTGAGAGGAGGAGGAGGAAGAAGCTTAATGATAGGCTTTATATGCTTAGATCAGTTGTCCCCAAGATCAGCAAAGTAAAACGAGTTACTTCTCTCTCTCTCTTGTTTACTCTTTGTGTTTTGTTAAGATTTGGTTTGAATATTTTGCAGATGGATAGAGCATCAATACTTGGAGATGCAATTGATTATCTAAAGGAACTATTACAAAGGATCAATGATCTTCACACCGAGATTGAGTCAACTCCATCTGGTTCTTTGCCGCCTCCAACTTCATCAAGCTTCCATCCGTTAACGCCTACTCCGCAGACTCTCTCTCGCCGTGTCAAGGAAGAGTTGTGTCCCTCTTCTTTGCCAAGCCCTAAAGGCCAGCAAGCAAGAGTAAGGCTTAGAGACTTCATGGTGTTTTTTTTTTGTTACATGGTTGAGACATTGACACACTTGTGTTTTTTCTTTATCCATCAGGTTGAGGTAAGATTAAGAGAAGGAAGAGCAGTGAACATTCACATGTTTTGTGGTCGTAGACCTGGTCTTTTGCTGGCTACCATGAAAGCTTTGGATAGTCTTGGATTGGATGTTCAGCAAGCTGTGATTAGTTGTTTCAACGGTTTTGCCTTGGATGTTTTCCGCGCTGAGGTGAGAATAATAAACATCATCTTATGTTTCAGTTAAACAGTTGATGTTGATTTTTTACAAGATTTTAGTAGTAATTAATGTGTTTTATTTTTGTGTGTATATTATCAGCAATGCCAAGAAGGACAGGAGATATTGCCTGATCAAATCAAAGCTGTGCTTTTGGATACAGCGGGCTATGCTGGTATGATCTGAGCTGATCCTGAGTCAACATCCTTGAGCATCTGATGGAGCTGAGCTAGAAGAACTAAGCCTTTAAATTTTCAAATTACTTCTCTGTTTTTTGTTTCTTTCTTCAAATTAAGGCTTTAAAGATGTATTGCAAATGAGAGTTGTTTAATTTGACCTTTGAGAACTTGGTGGTTGTTTGATACATACATGACTTCAACCTTTATATTTTAGCAATGTTAACCTCATTATGTTTCATCTCCTGAAGGCTATGATCAAGAATTTCTCTTTTCAAAATTTTACATCCGAGTAATATTCTCAAAGAAGAGGAAAAGATGATTCCAACATGTCCAGGTGGTTTTAGTGAAGTTACTTTTGCACATGTACGGTTTAAGACAGTGAATCAGATGTGTGAGTTCAACAGACAAAACACACGGCTTTGGTTTTAGCAAGATGAAAATCTTGGAGTTTATTTGGTAGAAAAGTACACGCTGTGATTTGAAGAATGAACAGAGAAAAGAATAGGGCCGACTCTTTATATAAAGGCTCTTTTTAAGTAAAACTTTTAATATCCGTACGGAAGATTTAAAAGTAGAGAGCAGACAAGAGTTTGATGGCGGTTAGAGACGGAAGAGATACAGTCACGAGAACGTAGAGGATCTGAGGATGTGATGAATACAAAGTAAAGTTTGTGGGGGCCTTGGAAATTGTATTGAATCTTCAAGAACTTAAACTTTTTGGGTTTGATATGAGCTGTGAATAAATATCTATTTCTGTAGTCTATTGCATGATTATTATTGGTTATCATGTATCAATGAAGTCCTCGTGACTCCAGTTTTAGTGTCCTTTTTGAATGATTCAAAAGACTTTGCGTACTTTTCTTATGCGTTTTCTCTGCAAAAAATTCTTCTCTTTTTTGGAGGATTTTTTACATGCTTAAAATCAATTGTCCTCGAGTTCAGCAAAGTCGATAATAAAGTCTTCTGAATCAAGTTGGACAACATTACTTACTTTTAAACTTAATATCTATGTTGAGATATATTATAGACTTTTTTTTTTGAAACGATTTTGATATATTATAGACTTCAGGTAACTTTTAGATGCAAAATAAATAATGAACTTTAGGTAATCACATACAGGTGATTATATCTTTTTGGATTATTCTCCAAACTTATGGATCCTTTAAAGTCAAGTCTTAAACTTAAAAGTCTAGTACAATAGTAATAAAATATAATACTTATATATATATATATATATATATGTGTGTGTGTGTGTCAAATTATATAGATTATAGATTATTATTATTATTGTCACCGTAAATAATCTTTATATGAGTTTTGTTGAAAACAAAATCAAGCTTCATCGTCATCTTATTACATTTATTTTTATTTTTACTATGTAATATTTTTCCTACTTCATTAATTAAATATTATTACGAAAATACATCATTAAAAATTATGAATTAAGAAAATTATTAAACATCGGATAAGTTTAAAAAAAAATTAAATTAATACATATAAAATGTATAATGTTGTTATTGACTCGATTGTCGTAAATTTAAATTTATTTTTCCATTATAATTCTTATTTTGGATGGGGATCGATTTAAATTTCTAAGGTTATACTTTTTCTATAGCCCTAAGTACAAAATTGATAACAATTCACCTATGCACCATGTTTATAAAATACAAATATTAACTGAAATTTACGTGTGATAATGGATTTTTAATCATCAAATAAGTCTCACATAACATATGTAAAAAAATCCTACCACTATAAATATTCTTTTTATTTTTTTTATTAAACTAAAACATCAAACAAAAACCGTTACAACGCACTGGTTAATTTACATAATATTTTACTATTATAATTTGTCTAGAATTTAGAAAAATAAAATTATTATCAAATAATTATTTCAGTTAATATTAATTATTTATAAAAGTTGGCATTTTCAAAAATCTTTTTTTTTCAATATCACTAATATTCTTAAAAAATTTCTTGTTAGTTAAATAATTTTTAGTATAATGTTTATCATTAAATTTTACAATTCTCTCTGGTTAGGATTTTAGACAAAGAAAAACAAATCTTATTTGGTTTAAAATGAAAAACATGTAGTTTTTCTTGACACATATCACAATCATATCGAGTGAAATAGTTGAAGTTATTCTTTGTTTATAATACTTTTAACACAAAGTATAGATTAAAAATAGAGCTATTTATTATAAGAAAAATAAGATTACTTTTACAATAGACTTTTAGAAAATGAAAATTTTATGGATATTCTTATACTCAGGTAATATTTTATATTCTCGTAATATTTTTCATGTAAATACTATTGTGTTTTGTAAAAATAATATGTGAAATTTTAAATCTTAATATAGATGTGAAATATTTGTAGCTATTTTGGTTTTAAATTTTTAACATACAGTTATCTATTAAAAATGGAAAGTTAGTTATTTATATGAAAATAATAAGAGTATACTTACAATTTCATTTTGTTTAGGCTTTTAAAAAATGAATATTATTTATTTATAGTTAGTTTTTCTTCATGATTTTTATCAAAAAAAATTGTACTTGTAGGATTTTATAATTTGTATCTGGTTAATATTTTTTTCTTAAAAGTTAATATTTATCTTATTATTTAAATCCTGGTTCAATCAAAGTTTCTAATTAATGCATTAAATATTGATAGTACTTTCAAATATAGTTTTACAATTTGTTTTTGTTTAGAAATTAAAAAATGAAAAATTACTATCAAATATATTTAACAGTATATAATGTAAAAGATTATGTAATAGTAACTTTTCTTTTCTAAAATACTAAAAAGAATTCCAAAGATTATTTTTTTGACACATGTCATAATCTTTAAAAAAATTTGAACAACCAAACTTAGATTTATGTAATAGTAGTTTTCTTTTTCTAAATTCTAAAAAAAATCTTAAAAGTTTTTTTTAGTAATGATAATGTTTCCTTTTCTATATCTTTTAAGTCTTAAATAAAAGATATTTTTTTTGATACATGTCAAAATCTTTTAAATTTATTGACACATGTAAATATCATGTTAATTAATAACTTTAAAAACCAAGTTTTATAATTATGTTATGTTATTATTGGAAACTATTTAGTATTCTCCTTTTCCACACTTCTTATTAAACAAAATTTTTCTTTTCTAAATCTTTTTAAATCCTAAACAAATAATTAATAAAAAGTAAATTAATTTTATTTTTCTTATGTGTGTGTTATTTATATGAAAGTTTTCTTGTAAATTGATGACGGACGACTACTGTTTTTGTTTCCTCTACCCCTAAGTATAAAGATGATAACAATTCATCTATGCACTATAATTATAAAATACAAATATTAACTTGAATTTATGTGCAAAAACAAATTTTTAATTATTAAATAAATCTCACACAACATATACAAAACAATCACAAAATTATAATAAAAAGATTTATTTTTTTGATCTTCTTTATTAAATTATAACATCAAACAAAATCCGTTACAACGCACGATCTCATATCTAGTATATTTATAAAATTCACTTTTTCAAACAAAAAAGCATTTTGTTCAAAAACAAATTTGAAAAGATTAATAAGTGACAATATAAATAGATGAAAAAAATTACTATTTTTTAGGTAAAGAGATAATAATAGAAGTTATTGTGTAGCGTATCATAAAAATCTAAATAATATTATAAGGAAATATGACATTTTTTTTTACTTGATCATATATTTTCTATATATATGTTTATATGCTGCGAAGAAAGAAAACAAAAAAAACCTAAAAATGGATCCAAAAGAGAAGAGACAGAAGCTTAGCACACCAGCAGAACTCAAAAGCCCCTCTCTCTCACTCTCAAGGAAGGATGTGGCGGCAATCACAAGTCCCTCTTTAAACTCAAAGGTTGATGTGGGAGAAGCGATGAAGAAGCAAAACGACGTCGCTATGTTCCTTACAGAGAAAGTAATCTCTGCCCTAGCCAGAAACTCTAACTTCGTCTTCTCTCCGGCATCAGTCAACGCCGTTCTAACCATGGTCGCCGTTACGTCGGGAGAAGAATCACTCAGATCTTTGATCTTCTCCATCCTTAGGACATCCTCTGTCGATGAGCTCAACGCTGTTTTCCATGAAGTAGCAAACACCGTCCTGGTCGATGGAAGTGAGAACGGTGGCCCTAAGATCCTGCGGTTAATGGAGTGTGAATGGAGCAGTCCCTATCCGTTAGTCCCTCCAAGAAAGATCTCCTTCAGAATTTCTTCAAAGCCGCTTTTGCTCAAGTTGATTTTAGATTCAAGGTTTGTGTTCTAGTTTTAACGATTTCTCTAGTTACCTGTTTTTTTCTTTTTTTTTTGAATAACCGGTGTATCCACCGAGGTGGATTCAGACTAGCGGCGAGTGTCCCGTATCAGCCTAGATTTTAAATTTTACCTCTAGTGACCAGCTGGGTTCGAACCGGGGTCCGTATTGGGTCCGAAATTCCCTTGAGACCACTGAGCCGTCCACGCTTGGTTTAGTTACCTGCTTTTGAATAGTTTACAAGGAATGATTAGATTTGTAGGACAAGATCTGCTTCAGTTATTATTATAGAGAATGATTCGCCTTTTTTTTGTATTGGTGAGAGTTGAAACAGAGTGAACAAGTGCGTAAGGAGGTGAATGAGTGGGCTTCACGGCACACCAATGGTCTCATCAAAAGCATGCTTCCTTCCGTTACAAGCGACACGGACTGGATTTATGGAAACGCAATCTACTTCAGAGGAGCGTGGGAGAAAAAATTCCCAAAGTATTTGACAAGGGAGGACGAGTTTCACCGTATCGATGGCACATCAGTCTCTGTGCCGTTCATGACCACAACCTCTAGGAAGCAATACGTAAGGGAATACGATGGTTTCAAGGTTCTAAAGCTCTCGTTTCAACGAGGCAGTGATATCATCAATGGTCGTAGATTCTCAATGTATTTCTATCTCCCGGACGAGAAAGATGGACTGGATAGTATGGTGAAGAGAATGGCCACTACTCCTGGATTCTTGGATAGTCACATTCCCAGTGAAGAAGTTGGTGTTGGTGAGTTCAGAATCCCAAAGTTTAAGATCGAGTTTGGTTTTGAGGCTTCCAAGGCTTTTAATGAATTGGGGCTGGATTCGGTTTCCTTGTACCATAACGCTTTGGTCGAGATTGACGAAGATGGTGCAGAAGCTGCAGCTGTTACTCGTAAAGGAGGCCGCAGAGGGTGCATGCTCCACAGCACTGTGAGGCTGATAGATTTTGTGGCTGATCATCCGTTTCTTTTTTTGATAAAAGAAGACGCAACTAGAACCATTATGTTCGTTGGTCAAATCTTTGATCCTCCCACCGCTTAAGACCTGACCGGTTTGCTTTTGTTTTAGATTTTTTTGTTTAAATGAAATTGCAACTTTGCCACTTTAGAGCCCATATTGGTTTTTGGCTGTTGCTTCAGATGTTGCGTTACAAAGAATATTGAAAGATGCATCATGTTTATTTTCATTCATTTTAAAATAATTTTAGTTTAAAGACTAAGGTACACCCATCCTACGGGCGGGAACACAAATATATAAATAATTTAAATATATTTAAAATGCTTAATTCATTTTTAGATTTAAAATAATTAATTTTATATTTTTATTAAGTCAAATTTGTTTATTATTTTACAAATCAAATTACAAATCAAGATATATTATGTTTTTAAATTTTGTTCTAATTTAGTTTCAAACAATATGTCACTTCGATTATTTTAAAAAATAAATACCTAACTAATATTGTAGCCTTAATATAAATCTAATGTTAAATTTCAAATTTGTCTATTAGATTTTGTTTTTCTTGTTAATATAAACATAAATCTAAATTTCAAGATAATTTTAACATTTTTTGTTTATATTTTTGTAGTTTTGTATTGATTTTAATTTTACAAACATGAATATTTGAATTTTTTGAAAACTTAATTTGTTTTTCCAAATTGTTTTTTTTTGTCAGTTAAAATTTTATGTGGAATTTAAAACAGCTGTGTTATATATCAAGTTAATTATCTTATGAAGAATTTTGTTCTTAACCTATTTTATATTCATTTTATTTTGAGAGAAATATTTTTCTGATATTTTTATATTTAAAAATATCAAATTAAGATGTTGATTTAATATATTTTCAATGATATTTTTAAATTCTATATGAACACGTCAAATGAACAACAATCTAAATTTTGAAATCATATGTACTTTCAATTCATATTTTATTTTTATTTAAAATTCTTTTATTTTTTAAGATTAATATTTTTTAATTAATTTACGGTTTTTTCAAACATTTAGGTTATATAGTAAACAATATGTTGACATTCAATGATTTATGAAGTTAACTTATATATAGTATATGTTATTTGTGGATATTTCAATAGCATATAACATAAACTTTAAAAATTGAATCAACTTGTATATATAATATATGTTATTTGATATTTTCAGTATCATATAATCTAAACTTTAAAATCACGTGTTTTGAATTTACATATTTATAAGTCTTCCAAGTTTTATGTAATAAGGGGAAATTTCATAACTACACTTTGTGTAGTACCACAATTCAATAATACCATCAATAGAAGGACATTTTCATAAATACATCAAGCATTAATGGGTGAATTACTAAACTGACCCTTGTCTATTCTTCTCAACCATCGTCTTCTTCTCTACTGTATAAGAAAATTCTCCGACGAAAACAAAGTGTCTTTTCTCTCACGGCAACGAGCGACGGCGACGAGGTCAAGCGATGGTGACGAGATCGAGCGACAGCGATGAATGCAACGAGATCAAGCGATTGTGATGAGATCAAGCTACTGCGACGAGATCGAGCGACGGCGACGCGATCGAGTGATGACGAGATCGTGCGAAGGCGGCGAAATCAAGTGTATTCTCTCTCACAAAGCAGATGAGATCGAGACTCGAAATCTCAAAGTGTCGAATCCTCATAAAAAATCACAAGTTGTAAGAGAAAAAGTTTTATAACCCCTTTGTAAATATGGATTTCAAGTAATTTTAGAATTTTATTACGATACCACATAGGGTTTGACTATATACATCCGATATATTTTGATTAAGTGATGGTTCGTTAGCTTCCATATTTTATTTGTTGTGTAGTTCACGAGACTACTCTCAGAAGAAGCGAGTGATGCTAGTGATGAAATGATGGAGCAAGAGATGGCTTTAGCTAAATGAATGTAACTTGTTACCTTTTAAGCACTGAAAGTTTTGTCCTTTTATGTTGCCATTCATGTCTTGCTGTATGTGTTCATTGTGAGATTACTCTGTTTGACAGATCATGTGGTCAATTATCATAACTAAAGGAGGTTCCTTTTTCTAATGTGCATTGAAAGTTTTGCCCTTTGTGAATAATACGTGTAGTTTCTGTTTGTGCATGTGAAAGTGTGTTTATGTTTGCTAGATTCATGTTTTGAAGTGTGTGTTCATTGTGAGATTAATTACTCGTTGATTGATTTTTGTTTTCACAGGCTAGGGCTTGTTGGAACTATCAAAATAACATTCTTCGTCTCTTTCTATTAAACTGGTTTGGTAAATTCATAGCATGGAGATATGTTGTTAGAAAGCTAATGAAGTTTTTTTGTTGTCGTTAATGATGATATGTAGGATTGGGCTAATGAAATATTTAAGAGGCTGGAGGATCAAAAGTCAACCAGGGAAAGAAACAGGATGCACTTTGGCAGCCTACTTATACATTTCTTGTAGACAAGAGGACAAGCCACAAACTATTAAGAGTTTATAAAATCATTAATAAATCATTTATAAATTTTATAAGAACTTATAAAACCTTGTAACAACCTTCTATAAAGTTAATAAACACACATAAATATTTTTATAACTATTTATAAAAATTTATAAAACTATTTAAACTTGCCTTGGGATAGCAAAGAAGCAAACGCCCCACGTGGTGTTGTAATAGAGTCTCTCAAACTTCACCTGGATAATAGTTGTTTTAATAATTTATAAGTTTTTATAACTTTTATAGCTAAATTATAAATCTTTATAAAATAATTTATAAAGTTTATACACCATTATAAAGGATTATAAAAACAATTTATATGGGTATGTAAAATTTTTGAAGCGGTGAAGCCTTGCTTGCTGTCCACATGTGCCTCAAAATCTGCCACGTATCATCATCTCTTTACAAAGCCTTATAAGGGTATGTAAAATTATTTGTAAAAGTATATAAGCCATTAATAAAGGCATATAAAACAAATTATAAAATCTATAAACCATTTATAAATGTTTATAAGAAAGTTATGAAAGTTTATAAATAATTTATAAGGGGTATGTATACTATTAATAAGGGTTTATAAAACGTTATGAAAGCTTATATTCAATTTATAAGGGGTATTATTAGTGTTGTATATATTTATAAATCAACTAAAAGAGTCTATAACCATTTAGAAAGCCTTATAAAACAATTTATAATGGTTTGTATAATAACTTATAAGGGTTTATAAGAGTATGTAAATAATTTATAAGGGTTTATAAATATAATTTATAAAGTTTATACACCAATATTAAGCAATTTATAAGGGTATGTAAAATTATTTGTAAGATTATATAAACCATTAATAAAGGCATATAAAATAAGTTATAAAATTTATAAACCATTTATATATGTTTATAAGAAAGTTATGAAAGTTTATAAATAATTTATAAAGGGTATGTATACTATTAATAAGGGTTTATAAAAATTAATGAAAGCTTATATTCTATTTATAAGGGGTATTATTAGAGTTGCATATATTTATAAATCAACTAAAAGAGTCTATAACCATTTAGAAAGCCTTATAAAATAATTTATAATGGTTTGTATAATAATTTATAAATAATTTATAAGGGTTTAAAACAATAATTTACAAAGCCTTATAAAGGTATGTAAAATTATTTGTAAGAGTATATAAAACATTAATAAAGGCATATAAAACAAGTTAAATAATCTATAAACCATTTATAAATGTTTATAAGAAAGTTATGAAAGTTTATAAATAATTTATAAGTGGTATGTATACTATTAATAGGAGTTTATAAAAACTTTATGAAAGCTTATATTCAATTTATAAGTTATGAAAGTTTATAAATAATCTATAAGGGGTATATATACTATTAATATGAGTTTACAAAAACTTTATAAAAGCTTATATTCAATTTATAAGAGGTATTTTAAGAGTTGTATATGTTTATAAATCAACTAAAAGAGTCTATAAGCATTTAGAAAGCCTTATAAAACAATATATAATGGTTTGTATAATAATTTATAAGAGTTTATAAGGGTATGTAAACAATAATATAAGAGTTAATATATTGTATATAAAAACTTATATGATTCATAAATATTTATAAAGATTCAGAAACTGATTTATGAAATCTTATAAACTAGTCTATAAGATATTTTATTTTGATTTACAAGAATGTATAAATTGATTCATACAAGTTTATAAATTGATTTATAATACTTTATAAATATCTGCTGCATTCTATAAGTTAATTATAAATATTTATAAACTAGTTTATAAAACTTTGTAAATCATTTGAATCTAGTTCCAACAAAGTTTGTACTTACAAAACTCAGTTCTTGTTAGTCATTATTAACATAATATGACAACATCAAGACTTCTCCATATCTCACTCTTCTATAAAAGAAACGACTGAACCAAACTCACTTACACGTCCAACTAATCTCTCCAACTATGCAACTCATAAGAGAGATACAATTGTTTTAGTATAAGAGATGTCTTAACATACTCTGCAACTTTTATAAAGAGTTATAAATAGTCATTCTTTAATCACATAAACTACGTTCTTGTTGAGAGTCTCTTTTGCTTCTTCAAACAGGTCACCAACCTTATCGTTCTTCAAAATCTGAATTCAAGCCAGTCACATATTATTCATAAGCATCAACACTCACTTCCAAAAACAAGATACAAAAATAACATGCTTTCGTAACTCAACAAACTCATGCTCAATCTACACTGCTTCTATAGAAATTATACACAAAACAAGACATAAAATATGAATCTCATAAGTACCAAACAGAACATTACAATAATAAAACACCAACATTTCACCTCATATATTGCATATACTAAACCTTGCTAAAAAAAATAAATAGTAGCATTGTATTACCTCAAGAAAGTGAGGTACTTGATATGCATATCACCACACATATTCTCCACAGTATCCTTTAAATCCAAAAGCTCACATCACACCTTTGTAATTCCCTGTAACATTACCAGATCAATCAAGAGAAGAAGTAATCATGGAATAAATTCACTCTTAGGTTAATAATTTCTCATGAATTAAATATATGTTAAGCTCTATGTCTTTTGATTGCTAACAGATGAACAATAAGACTTTAAATGACCCAATTTATAAAGTCTTACAAATTTTAGATTTCAAAACTTCATGAGAAAAACTTCTGTCTTCTTTCTCAGAAACAGATCGATTTTGATAAATCAAGCTACAATTACAGAAGGAGACGAAAATCACCATCTATTGTCCTCTTACCTTTGTTAGTGTTTCTTATGCGTCGGGAGAGAGATCGTCTTGTTCGTCTGAGCTTGTAGAGTCTGTCAGTTTCGCTGGAGAACTCGTTAGCCACGTCAGATCTCGCCGGAAAACTCGTCAGCATCGTCAGATCTCGCCGGAAACTTGTCAGCGTTCGTCAAATCTCGCCAGGAACTCTTCAGCGTCGTCGGATCTGGCCGGAGAACTCGTCAGTGTCGTCGGATCTGGCCAAAGTCGTCGAATCTGGTCGGAGAACTCATCACCACCGGAGACTCTTCCCAGATCTGATCACGTTTAATATGAATCTCAATTTTTAATAAATCGTGGAGAAGAAATGGTAGTTTTAGGTTTAATTAGTTAGGGGTATAATAGTATTTTGTCTATTAAAATTTTAATGGTAAAGTTGGTTAGTGTAAACTTGAAAAGTGGTATCATGAAAGTGGTATTTTTGGCAATTTCTCATTTAATAATTATCCTTATTGGTTATATTTATGTTAAAATAATATGTGAACATTCTCAATTATTTATAACATCAACTTATATATAATATATGTTATTTGTGAATATTGTCAATTGCATGTAACCTAAAATTTGAAACCACATATTTTAAATTAATATAGTTATAATTGTTTTAAAGTATTGCATTTTTTATTTTTATGTTAAATTTCCAAAATATTATAAATATTAAGTTAATTTGTATAATTTTTTATTTTTGTTAACCTACCTTATCTGATATTGATTTCTATTTTATTGTTTCAATGTCTTTCAATATTTATTTAAAAATTATATTTGTTAGTAATTTTTATGTTAATTTACAAAAATTAGTTTAACATAAGTAACTTAAATATAATGTTTATAATTTTGTAAGTTTAACTTTTTATATGATTTATATTTTATTTTGAAATGAATTGTTTTTGGTGATATTGACATTGATTAGAAATAAAAGATTGAGAAAACGATTGGCATATTTTTGGTGATTAAAAATAATACGTGGACATTTTCATAATTTATGACATCAACTTATATATATTATTTATTATTTTGAATATTTTCAATAGCATATCATACAAAATTTAAATTACCTGTTTTAAATTTTTATCGATATAATTATTGGAAAGTTTTGCATTTTTTTTAATTTCGAAAATTTATTATATATTCAGTTAACTTTTACTTTTTTAGCTTTCCTTATTTGATATTGATTGATTTCTATTTATTTTTGAAACAAACAAATTTTTGGAATACTGACATTTTTGGAATATTAAACTAAACTAATGATTTCTAAAATTATGGTTATTGTTTTAAATCTTATGTGTCTTCAATTATATTATTGAATAATTTAAACAGCATAGAACCTAAACTTAAAAATTCATGTGTTCTAAATTTAAATTAAAATAATGATTTCTCATATTATGGTTAGTTTTTTTTTAAAATCCTATGTGTCTTCAATCATAGTATTGAATATTTTCAATAGCATATAACCTAAATTTTAAAAATCATGCGTTTTAAATTTATATAGTTCTAACTGTTTAAATATCTTGCATTTTAAGTTATTTATTATATTTGGAAGATATTTTATGTTAATTTCGAAAATATATTATATATTAATTTAAATTATCTATAATTCTTTGATTTTTGTAAGTTTACCATATTTAATTGATTTCATCACATAAATATGTAATAGTATATATGAATTGAAAGTATATATTTCTATTTCTTAAGTTTACCACTTTCCAAATTGTTTTTTTTGTCAGTTAAAATTTTATGTGGAATTTAAAACAGCTGTGTTATATATCAAGTTAATTATCTTATGAAGAATTTTGTTCTTAACCTATTTTATATTCATTTTATTTTGAGAGAAATATTTTTCTGATATTTTATATTTAAAAATATCAAATTAAGATGTTGATTTAATATATTTTCAATGATATTTTTAAATTCTATATGAACACGTCAAATGAACAACAATCTAAATTTTGAAATCATATGTACTTTCAATTCATATTTTATTTTTATTTAAAATTCTTTTATTTTTTAAGATTAATATTTTTTAATTAATTTACGGTTTTCTTTCAAACATTTAGGTTATATAGTAAACAATATGTTGACATTCAATGATTTATGAAGTTAACTTATATATAGTATATGCTATTTGTGGATATTTTAATAGCATATAACATAAACTTTAAAAATTGAATCAACTTGTATATATAATATATGTTATTTGATATTTTCAGTATCATATAACCTAAACTTTAAAATCACGTGTTTTAAATTTACATATTTATAAGTCTTCCAAGTTTTATTTAAAAATTATCCTTATTGGTTATATTTATGTTAAAATAATATGTGAACATTCTCAATTATTTATAAGATCAACTTATATATAATATATGTTATTTGTGAATATTGTCAATTGCATGTAACCTAAAATTTGAAACCACATATTTTAAATTAATATAGTTATAATTGTTTTAAAGTATTGCATTTTTTATTTTTATGTTAAATTTCAAAAATATTATAAATATTAAGTTAATTTGTATAATTTTTTATTTTTGTTAACCTACCTTATCTGATATTGATTTCTATTTTATTGTTTCAATGTCTTTCAATATTTATTTAAAAGTTATATTTGTTAGTAATTTTTATGTTAATTTACAAAAATTAGTTTAACATAAGTAACTTAAATATAATGTTTATAATTTTGTAAGTTTAACTTTTTATATGATTTATATTTTATTTTGAAATGAATTGTTTTTGGTGATATTGACATTGATTAGAAATAAAAGATTGAGAAAACGATTGGCATATTTTTGGTGATTAAAAATAATACGTGGACATATTCAGTAATTTATGACATCAACTTATATATATTATTTATTATTTTGAATATTTTCAATAGCATATCATACAAAAATTTAAATTACCTGTTTTAAATTTTTATCGATATAATTATTGGAAAGTTTTGTATTTTTTTAATTTCGAAAATTTATTATATATTCAGTTAACTTTTAATTTTTTAGCTTTCCTTATTTGATATTGATTTCTATTTAATTTTGAAACAAACAAATTTTTGGAATACTGACATTTTTGGAATATTAAACTAAACTAATGATTTCTAAAATTATGGTTAGTTGTTTTAAATCTTATGTGTCTTCAATTATATTATTGAATAATTTAAACAGCATAGAACCTAAACTTAAAAATTCATGTGTTCTAAATTTAAATTAAAATAATGATTTCTCATATTATGATTAGTTTTTTTTAAAATCCTATGTGTCTTCAATCATAGTATTGAATATTTTCAATAGCATATAACCTAAATTTTAAAAATCATGCGTTTTAAATTTATATAGTTCTAACTGTTTAAATATCTTGCATTTTAAGTTATTTATTATATTTGGAAGATATTTTATGTTAATTTCGAAAATATATTATATATTAATTTAAATTATCTATAATTCTTTGATTTTTGTAAGTTTACCATATTTAATTGATTTCATCACATAAATATGTTAATAGTATATATGAATTGAAAGTATATATTTCTATTTCTTAAGTTTACCACTTATTATTTAGTTTTTCTTATATTTTATATTTATTTTTTATTTGTTTTTCTTTTTTAGTAACAATGACACGTGGTATTTTTCGGACGCAGTTGTTTTCGCTGATGTGGATGCTCTGTGGAGTCTCAAAAGTGAAATTTTAATAGTATAGATTTTAATCGCGTGGAGATTTGTTGAGCTTAAATTGGTTGGCAAGTAAATATACAAACTTGTGATATCAAACAGCTACAAAGACTATCTCTATTGTAGAGATTTTTTTTTATAAATGAAAATAAAGATCTTGTTTCAGTACTTCTAGGATTGTGCTTTGTGCAAGATTACTCAAAGTTACCTAAACTAGTTTGAGATTTTCCTCATTATTGTGTTGATAAATCATTACTGTTTTATTAACTTTGGAAACTTGGGGTTTGATTCACAATTTCAGTCTTGATTAAGTGAAGCTAGCTTTATATTAGCATAGAGATACATACAAACACATATCAACATCACATCAAATCTTTGCTTCTTCTAATAGACATCTTTTTGATAGCCAGGTTCACAGAACTCTCCTCCGAGATCAACGCACGCCTCCGCGACGAAAACACTGTTTACAATCAGAAGTTGAAAAACGCAAGTTGAGTATCTCAGGTAAATGAAGAAAAGGGGTTTGAAGTATGTGATCTTACGTTTTAGGGGTGTTATACTCTAGGTATTCTCGGTCTACGTTCTCTGAAGAAGTCACGGGAGGGGAGATGGGCTTTGTTTCAAGCTTGACTTCAGGGTAGATGTCAGCTGAGCATGCATATCCGCTGATCACTTCACATGCTTCGGCTGGGAAAACACTGAGCTTAGTGATGTCATTGAGTTAGTCCATGAGGGAAGAGAAGCAAAAAAAAAAAAGGGAAGTGAAGGACTCACGAAAGGAGGGAGTCATAGTCAACGGTGAGAGGATCAGAGGTTAAAGGAGATGATGATGCATTTGGTCTAAGAGATGAGAGTCTTGAACCTTTAGTGTTTGTGATGGTCTGAGGAGGAAGAAGAAGACTTATCTTTGGAGAGAAAAGTGATGAAGAAAGAGGAGGAATGGTTGGTTTGATGCACAAAGCTCCCTGCATTTTTATTGGTTTACTGATTTGAATATTATTTGTTGTTTTGGAATAGTTCATGGTGTATATATATAGAGAGCCAGAGCAGAGCAGAATAGATATTTTGCAAAAGGATAAGGTTCGGCTTTGTTGTGACTTGTAAGAATGAAAATCAACGGAAGCTTATCCTCTGCTCTTGGAAGATATTTTATCCAACCTTTTTGGACCTTTTATGTGTTATGAGTCAGCAGAATCATAATCGAGTCTTATACTTTTTGTCTTAAATGGTGTAAACTATGCTACACCTTTCATTATCAGTGTACATGGATTCAAAAGAAGAAACAAAGCTACAGTTCTGAGTTTTACTTGCTCAGCGCATTGTCTTTATTCAGGTTTTCTTAGAAGCAAAAGCTTATACATACAAGACCCTTCAGTAGCGGCGTACACTGGTTGTAGATAGAAGCACCCGGCTCTGTTTCTTCCCTCTCTTCCCGGGCTCTTTGATGGCTACAGGTGCGGTTGGTGTTCTTGATGTTACACTAGCGAATGATGTTGTGTTCGTGTTTCTTGCACCTAGCAAAACGTGTTTTAGAGGTCATTAGAGAAATCCTATAGAGAATTTGCTGAGAGCTTTAAACAGAGGTTACCTGTGGTTGCGTTTGTGCCTTCACTGTTGCTGCCTCTGCTTTGAACGTTTGGTGTTGGTTCGTTATTCAGGTTCGGAGAGTCGTGGCCAGCTGCGAAACCTAGCCTTGTCACGTGTGAAAAGGAACTTCTCTCTCCGATGGTTGGGGGACTTGACGATACTACTGGGGCAGAGTTTCCAAGAGCTAAAACAAAAACTTTCTAACTAGATAAGCAACATACTTAACCTGAAGTTCAATTAAGAGAAAGAGGTTTCTTTCTTTACCTTCAAAATCATCCAAGGAAAATGAAGGATCGTCACCATGATAGAACTGCCCCAAACTGGCCATCAATGGTGCAAGCTCTGCAGCTGCAGCTACTTCAGCTTTTATTTTATCTTTTCGCTCCTAAGAAAAAAACAAAACACAACATCATATGACGTCTATAGCCATGAGTTTTACTTTTCCAATGGAGAGTACTAAGGCTCATCGAATAAAATGCTAACAAAAGGAAACAAGTAAAACCCTAAGGAAGTTGTGAACATGGTTTAAAAGAGGACATACCTTCTTAGCACGTTCCTTCCTCTGCTTCTCACGCTTCTTGATCTCATCCATAAACGGAGCAAATGCTTCAGGAGGTAGTGACTCCCTCATATCAATCTCACATATCTGAAAAATATTATGAAAAAGAGGATAAACCCCCATGGAGAAAGTATTAAGCTTGAGCAGGATACAGAACTAAGGGAGAACCCTTAAGGGAAAAAGTACCTGAAATGTAGTTGTTAAAGAAAAATGACTCAAGAAGCGGTAGCGTCTCCTCACCGCTTCTGACTGCGTTACAGTCTCCATTTCCACTATCTTCCCACTCACTCTGCCGTTTCATAGATTGAAATCAGAACTCTAATATAATCACAAATTTATTTGCATTTCCTCTGATTTCTTGATTCACTAAACAATATTTAATTAACTAAAGGCGCCATACACCATTACATATTTGAACCAGCATCCATATAGTCCATGCAGAAATGATTAGTCAATGAAAAGACTCTTACCTTGTTGGAAGGAAGTCATTGCTTCCATAGTGGTGCAGAAGGCATTTCATATTCAAAGAGTGAAGGATAATATGCTGCCCATCAACGGACTGCATAGGCACGTGAAAAGTAAGAGAAAATTTGATTGTTGTGGATGTTTTTTATTTATCAACAAAACAACCAAGATTGTACACAACAAATAACACTTGATTTCATCAAATGAACTCACTTTGACACTTAGTACTTTACGCAAACACAAAAGTATCTATTATAAACTGGTTACCTGGTAAAAGTTATACGCATCATCGTTGTCCTTCAGGTCTTTGCTGTCATTTTGCTGCAAAAGGGGCCTTTTACTCCCATTTTGTGAGGATAAAAATGGTGAATCCTTGTCTACAAGAGAGTGACCATCATCACAACTCTTTTCCAAACTAGACAGAGATTCCTCATCTGACTTACCAACTGAAGATTCTTCAGTTGATTTATCTTGATCGTTGGAGCCGCTGGTTGTTGCTCCTTTCGCCAAGCTAGGGGCTTGGTAACCAACTCGAGATACATCAGGAGGTGAGGATGACGGTACATGGCTTCTAGGCTTCGTGCTTGATTTGCAACAATTAGAGAGCCTCTGCTCCTTCCAGTACAACTTTCTCTCCTCCAAACGCTCCAAAGCAGCGTTTACATAAAGGTGCTTCTCCAAGTCTTCCACGAGCCCAGGATCTGCTCTTGCAATCCAACCGTCCAACTCTGAAACTGCTTGTCTGACAGAGAGATCAACATCTTGCGTGAACGTGAACTTCGAAAACGGATCAGAAACAGCCGAGTCATACTCGTTTTTCAAGGTTGGAGCAAAAGAGTCTTTCTTGCGGGTCAGAAGTATGAACTCGATGGGATCTCCAACAGAGTACTGCTTGACGTTTTCGATATAGACTGTGTACAGCTCTCTGGGAGAAATCATCACAAAGCACAAAGGACACCTCTTGAAGCATTCCGCCTTGTGGTTATCCTCACCAATCAAAAGGTACTGCAGAACACATGGGAAGCAGAAGATATGCCCACAGGAGGTTATCTGCGGACACAGAGGATACTCCAAGCAGATAGGACACTGCACAGGTGAAGGAGTAGAGTACCTCACGCAAATTATATTATCCCACTGCAGCATCTTATCAGGATCCATAGAATCAGGAGAATGATCACCAGTGTCCAACACAACAAACTTGTAATTCGCCTGGAGAAACAAGTCCTTGTTATAAGGCCTCCTCTTGTGCATCTGCCTTCTCTGAGGTGGAGGAGGGCCCCTAGACTGTACGGGAGAAATGGGATCATACTGAAAGTTCAGTAAATGGTTGCCGCTGATCATATTACCCCGTCTACCAGTTGGATTGTGATGATAGGCACCCCTAGGAGAATTGGAGGGTCCAGTAGCATGGTGCTGCTGCACATGAGAAGAAGAAGAAGAAGAAGCAGCAGCTCTGGTATTTCTCCCTCTAGACCTATTTCTTCGACTATCATATCGAAGATGGTCATGTTTATCTGCACTCGGTGGGGAAAAGCTCTCCCTCCCTGGTCCAATTTGGGTTATCTGCAACATAGAATAAACAAAAAAAAATAAAGTAGAAGTCACATAACACTAAGAAGTATCTAACTGTACCTCTCTGGAAGCTCCATGGCTATGCTCCTCCTCAGCTGCAGCAATCGGTTCTACAGTCAAAGACAAAATCCAAAATGAGAGCAAGAACAGGAATCAATCTAAAAAAAGCTCAAATTTTTCAAAGAAACCCTAAACAGCAAATCAAAATTCAACCAAAATGTAAAACCCGTAAAAAGGGGGAAAATCGAAAATTAGAACGGTTCAAAGCTCAAATTTTAAAAGAAACCCTAAACAGTAAATCGAAAGCCGTGTTCGTCAATGTAAAAAAAAAAACCTGAAAGGGGCAAAAATAAAAAAAAAACGACAGCAGATAAAAGCTCAAATTTTTAAAGAAACCCTAAACAGCAAATCGAAACTGAACCAAAAACCCTAACAAAAGGGGGCAGAATCGAATATCAGAGCAGATCAAAGCTCCAATTTTGAACCAAACCCTAAACAGCAAATCGAAATTCGTGTTCGACAATGTCAAAACCCCTAATAAATGGGGGCAAAATCGGGTAGCTGGATATTACTTACCCCGAGAGCCACCGGAGAAATCAGCAGCGGGGAAAGAAGATCCGGAGAGGCTGAGGGATCCAATTCCAGAGGAAGGAGGAGGAGACACAAGAGAGGTGTTGCCATGCTCAGAGCTAGGGTTTAGAGACGAATTCGAAGGAGGAGGAGAAGATTCGGGACCTTGAATATGGGTAGGAGGCAAGATGGACATGAAAGTTTTAGGGATGACAAAGTGAGTTTATCGCCGGCTCAGAGCCACAGCTTTCTTCTGATTTTTTCAAGAGATGCACTTTTTTTGATTCTTCAAGGGCAACAAAAAACATGTCGTTTTTTTTTCTTTCTTTGATATAAAAGTACCGACATGTACCCGACCCGAGTTCAGAACCCGACAGGATGATTCCTTTCTACGCGGGTGGATATACCGAATCTTCTTTGATTACTATAATACCCCCGGTTTATATTGTGTTCTTTATACTTGTTTCTTTTAGCCTGAACGAGAGATATCCAACTCTAGGGCTGGGCAAAAAATCCGAACCCGAAAAACCAAACCGAACCCGATCCGAAAAAGTAGCACCGAACCCGAACCGAAATTGATTAAATATCCGAACGGGTTCAAAATTTCGGTATTTAAAGAACCGAAACCGAACCCGATCCGAACCGAAATATTTTGGGTACCCGAATGTATCCGAAATAAATTTATATACTTAAATATATACATTATTTTATATATAATATATATTAAAAATATTAAAAATATATAAGATACCTTTAAGTTTTCCAAAATACTCGGAAAATATATGCAAATAATCAAAAGTAAATGTTTAAAATAGCTAAAGTATACTGAAAACACCAAAATAGTTAAATATCTATTGATTATTTATCCAAATATTCAAAGAAAACCAATTTATATGTTAAATTAAGGTATTTTGACATATATGTTATGAAAATTTATATGTAATATATTATTTTTTTATAGATTTTGAAAATTTAAAGTATATAATGAATTTTGAAAATTTAAAAACATTTTAAATGGGTTATCCGAACCCGAACCGAACCCGCAAAGATCCGAACCGAACCCGAACCAAAATTTAGAAAATATCCGAATGAGGCTGAAATCTTTGACCCCGAAAACCCGAAACCCGAATGGACTGAACCGAAACCCGAATGGGTACCCGAACGCCCAGCCCTATCCAACTCAATGCATTTTTTTTGTCAACAATGCATTTATTTTCGATTTAGATGATTTTATGTGTCATATGCAGAAATATTAACTTTTTCTCTCATAAGAAAAATATAAGAATTGTTTAACTGAAATTCAAATGGAATATTAACATTTTCTCATGATTTCCCCAATAAAAAAGGTGAATAATTTAATTTTGTATAATCCAACTTAAGATATAAAAGACGACTAAAATTCAATAAAAATTAGAAATTCGGCCAAAAAACACTGAACATAGTAAGAATGACCAAAAAAAACATGGACTCGAAGCTGGCCAAAAAAAGCCTGAACTTTTGTTGATTTTTATCAGTTTATTATTAAGAAACTTTGATTGACCGACCAGATTAAGACACCGTTAACTAATAGTTAAGACGGTGGTTAATCAACGTTAAATACAAATATCATTAAGTAAAACGACGTCATTTTACCTATTTTTATTATCAAAAATATGTTGTTTGCGTGGGTAGAACCTGAGAACTCATGGCCAAATAACGAGGTTTCTTGCCACTAGACTACTGTCACTTTTAAGAATATCCATAACATATTTTCTTTTATTGAGTATGAAAACAAATCTCGAAAAATCTAAATTCTTTTTAAAAAATTCCAAAAAATCTTAAAAATTCAAGAAAATTCTGAAAATTAAAATTAAAATTGAAATTATAAATATTTTTTAAAAAATCAAAACATTATTTTTTTATAAAAATTAATGTATCTAAGATTATTTGAGTTTTTTTATCTTAAATACATTAATCATACATTTTTTTATTATAAATTAATATATTTGAGATAAAATAGAAAAATGATATTTATCACACTACAAATGTTTTTCATTTAATTATTATCATATTTTAGAAAAAAAATTTGTGATAATATCATTTGTTTATTGTATCTTAATTATCATTTGTCTATTTTATCTTAAATACATTATTCATACTAAAATCTATAGTGTGATAAATATCATTTTTATTTTAAATTACATACGTTAATTTATTTAAAAATATGTTTCAATTTTTTAATCATTAAATTTAATTCGTTGCATTTTTTGAATTATTTTAGATTTTTTTGAAATTTTTAATGTATTTTTTTTTTAAAAACCTTAGTTGTAATTTCAACTTTAAATTTACTTTTCAGAATTTTCTTGAATTTTTAAGATTTTTTAGAATTTTTTAAAAAGAATTTAGATTTTTGAGATTTGTTTGATACTCAATAAAAAAAAACATGTTATGGATATTCTTAAAAGTGACAGTAGTCTGGCAAGAAACCTCGTCATTTGGCCATGAGTTCTCAGGTTCGATCAACGTGTACAACATATTTTTGATAATAAAAATAGGTAAAACGGCGTCATTTCATTCCATCTCAAAACGACGTCGTTTTATTTAATGATCTTTGCAAACATCGTTTAATCATTTGGTAACGGTGTGTTTAATTTGGCGAGTCAGTGATAACTTACTGATTAAAATTTTAAAGTCAAATATAGTTTGGTGTTTTTTCGGCCAGTCAATATGTTAATATTTATTATGACAATTCGTGTAAAGTTCATAATTTTTTTTGGCCGAATTCCCAATAAAAATTAGTAGAGAGATGGACGAATTGATTTCTCTTGACTGAGGTAGGCTGAACGCCTGAACCCAACCCAAATTTAAGTAAAAGCCCATTTCTTGATCTACATCTATTTGGTGGTCCAGTTTACAACTATACTATGCATTGATTTGTTTTCCCTCATAAAACCAAAAAAAAAAATCACAGTATACAATACAATGATTTATTTGAAATACTTACCAATGTATGATCTGAGAATTCAATATTTTTTCTACCTTTCAATAAATCTCCATGAAAAACAACAAAATTGCTCAAGCAATTGAACTATCAAGAACCCATCCTCATGACATTATATTGATTTGTAACGAAAACCAATTCATTTAGTATGATGAAATGAGTCAAATGGTCATTTGATCTCATCATTCAACAGTACATTCTCTTTCCCCCTAAAAAAAGAAAAGCAAAAATGGGATTTGAATGTGTATGTTTTCATGATCTCTCAAAGAGACCTTTAACATAAACCATGCCTTTCTCACTAAGCTGAAGTTCCTTCCTCATCTCTTCAACTTGCACATCATCTCCTTGAACAACAATCTCATCCAGTTTCCCCTTTCTTCCCACCATCATCTTCACCTTGATCTCCTCTTTCCTCGACGCCTTCTTCCAGTAATACGCTCCTCTGCGCACCACATCCATCATCAACATCATCAATCATTCACAACAAACAGTTTCATAAACAAATAAAGAGAGAGGAACCTTACGCGAGTGGGCTAAGAATGGTAATGAAGAACCAGTTATTTCCAAAATCAGGAACTGTAATGGTTAGTACAAGACCCACACTTGCTAAGCTTATACATGTACAGAACGTGAGTAGAGCAGCTTGTCCTCTACTCGGAACCATTGTTCCTTCAAACCTTTTTTTTTCCAACAATCCAACAAACAATGTCAGTATCTAAAACACGAAACCCATTTGAAAAAAAAAAGCCTAAAACTTTCCTTCTGAATATAGCCTTACGTGATTGTCTCTCCACGGTCAGTAACATTAAAGTTCTTCCTTGTGAAGAAAGAAAGAATCTCTCCAGCAACTTGCTTTGGTTCCTTCTTGATCCCTTCGCTAACAACGAACGTCTTCCTCACTATCTGCAAAAAAAAAAACAATCCCAAAACATTGGACTCTAGCTTATAAGAGATTGAAGCTTGGGGGTGAAGTTAGGGTTTTGCAATTCGAAAAAGTTCGAACCTTTGATTTAACAGAGCGTTTGATGAGAGACCAAAGTCCTGGAACTGAGATAACGAACAAACCCAAAGACGTATAGTAGCTAGCTAACGAGTAGCCACCACCAGTCTCCGCCATCAACAGTAACGAACTAGGGCTCTGTTCCCACCATTGATGAATCTGAATCGCGGAAGAAGATACGGCGGAGAGAGGCTCCACAACCATGGCGGTGACGGCGGAGACTCTGTTCCGCTTCGTCTCACATTCCCGTCTCCGCCGTGGAAGAACCCTTTTGATCCCTACGTCTCTTGAAGTCACCCATGGACAAGACAACGGCGGAGAAAACAGCTTCGTCGCCATTGTCCGAAAGTCGAAAGCTTTATCTGGGTCTTCAGTAGAAAAAAAAAGCTTAAGCCTTTACATGATCGTGTGTGTGTAATGAGTCTATCCATAATCGTGTGGTTCTCTTTTTTTCATTTAAAATTTAATTTGGATTTATGACGTCATTGCAAAAACATAACCTCTGTTTCTGTTAAGACCAACTCTGTTTCGGTTACTTGTGTTTTTTTTTTGTTATTTGTTCTTTCTCAGCTTCAATCAGTAGTGATGTTTTTGTTTTTCCTTTGTCACGTCAAGATCTGGAAGGTAAATAAACATCATTTAGACCAACATTATCGCCGTCCTTATGGACATATCTTAGCATAATGAACATTTAATTTAAATCAATAATAAGGAAAAAAGAAAGGGACGTGTCTTAGTTAAGAAGTTTTTTGGGTCGTCCTTAGCGGACACGTGTCTTCTTGTGATAAAGCTCCCTCTTTTCTTCTTCTCTCTCTCCTTCCTTTTCGCAATTCTTCGTTCTTCTCTATTTTGAGATTTTCCCTGTTTTGAGTTTTTTTTTTGTTGGTTTGTGTTTCTGATTCATGGTTTGATTGATTCTCTCGAAGAATTTTGTGGGATGAGCAGTATCAGGAGCAGTGTGCGCATCGACTCTGGCCAGGAATGGAGTCTCCGTCACTATCTTCGGCTCCGCTCGTGGTCCCAGTGGCTGCATGTCTCAAAGAAGGTTCCTTTTTGAATCATCATCAGAGTGTTTTCCCTTTTTTAAATTGAAATTGAAATTGAAATCAAAAATTTGCAGGGAGGTTGGGGAAGATGGGAAGGAGTTGACGTTCGACCATGGAGCTCCGTTTTTCTCTGTGACCAACCCTAATGCTATCTCCCTTGTTCACGAGTGGGAGTCTATAGGTTTTGTTTCTCAATGGAAACAAGTTTTTCGGCTCTTTCGATTCTGCCTCCAAAAATAATTAATTAATTTCCTAAGGACTTTATAAAGTTCTATCAATAATCAAATTTTATGAGAATGTCCTTAATTTTTGTCCCTCTCCAAAAATAATATTAACATATTCTAAGGACAAAAACAAGAACCAAACCGTTAATCATGCTCTTACTAGTTCATCAATATATACGGAAGAAGAGTCTTTATCATTTAAGATCTTTCCTTCCGACACAAAATCAGACAATAACATGATTGGAGTTTTGGAATCTGACCAACTTGGTTGTCATCTCTTTGGCAATAAAGGCTATAATGCATAGGTAGGTTGAAGCTATTCAATTATTTTCCCAAAATTGCTACTTTATAGAAAAGTAGCTCTGAATCTTTTGGTACAAGAATAGTAATATAGTAATTAGGGTGAAACAGAGGAGTTGTTATCATCTGCTTGTTCTACAGTTAGCCAACTGGAATCTTTTTATCAAGTCCAACTTGGTTGGTTGGGTCACTATTGCATTTCATGAAGAACATAAACTATAATATGTTAGTCTAAACTTGATGCCAGATTAGTCACCCTGAAAAATTAGTTGGACTTCAACTTATACACTTCCAAGAACAAAGAAAGCAACATCAAAGAATCTCACAACATTCCACTCTTTTCTTCCTTTATATCAATAAAAAATGTTTTTACAAAGTTACATTTTCTGCACTCATTTTCAAACAAAAAAATGCTGAAAATAACCTCCAAATGAAGTAGCAATTTTAAAAAAGAAGAATAAATAATAGCTCAGCTGTTCTTTATACAATTTACACAGAGCAGCTGATCAGTCTCATTCTTCTTCCTCCTCTTAAGTTCTCTGATTAGTTTTTATCTCAGAGAACTTATATATAAATATATGTATATGTAAACATAGTTCTTTTTTTTCTTAATCACTTTGATGCTTTAAAGAGCTGACTTCCAAGAGTAACAGTAGGATTACCTTCACCCATTACTGTTGTTAAGCTCACTTCTTTGTCCAATATCCTCTCAAGCTCTGTCACAACATAACTCATTGTTGGTCTCTTCTCACTTGATACATCAAGACATATCAGTATCAGCGTAATAACCTCCTCCACTCCTTCTGCTGTATATGTACCACCTAGTCTCTCATCGATCATTGCAGGTATCTCAGTGTAATCCGTTATGCTTTGCATCTGCAAATCAATAACATCACTCCAGTAAGCAGACAAGTGAGATTCAAAACACACTTCATTAGTAACATTCTATGTGATTACATAGTACAATACCCATTCGACTAGAGTTTGTGTTGAGCTTGAAGGGGATGGTTCTGATGCTTCTCTTCCACTTACTAATTCCAAGAGGAATACCCCAAAAGCATATACATCACTTTTGTCTGAAAATCTTTTGAACTCTTGAACCCTTCAACAGAGGAAAAAAATCTGAGAAACTAAAGAAATGTAGGGAGCCTATGTCCCCTAATTTTTTATGAAAAATTTACATATATATATATATATACCCCCAAATTAATATATTAAAAAAGATTATATACACTTATCAAATTGTCAAATAGCCTCTAAAATCTCAGGACATGCAATGATCATGTGAGGTTAAAAGGTAATTACTCTGGGGAGAGGAAGACGTGGTCAGCAACAACGTGAGACGATGTACCAGCATCCTCTCTTCCTAAGAAGTTACGGACTCCTGCATCCGCAACTTTAGCAATGAAGTTCTCATCCACAAGAACATTAGCAGTTTTGAAGTCCTTATGTATCAACCGAGGACTCAATGAGTGAAGATGTGCCAATCCTAGAGATATCAAAAAGGTGGTATAATGCAAGATCAGGACACATTTGATTCAAGGAGCTGCATATAATAAGTTTTACCTTTAGCTGCTCCTATAGATATGGCAAGCCTGTTTCTGAACTCTAGCCTACTTGGACCAGAACCTAATCAAGAAAAGATGATTACATTGTCTACTAAACACACGTTAACAAAAGTGATTAGTCACCAAGAGAGTTACCGTACAGGTGATTGGAAACACTTCCATTAGGAACATACTCGTAGACAAGAAACTGCGTGTTGCTTTCTTGGCAATAACCCAAAAGGGTAACAAGATTACGATGCTTGATAGACGATAGATAACGAACCTGAAAGAAACCAACCATTTTCACAATAAACTTGTTCAAATTCTACATCATATATAACCAAACATTGAACAAGGGAGTTTATTATATACTAACCTCGTTGACGAATTCTTGGGTAGGCAAACCGGTTCTTTTCTTGATGGCTACGAGCACACCGTCTTGAAGCAAACCTTTGTAAACCTCGCCGAATTTGCCTACACCAATGAGGCTTTTACTGGTGAAATTCTTGGCGGCTTGAGCAAGTTCCTCCATTTCAAACCTTTTGGATTCTCTCATTGACAACTCCATTGCAACATTTCTTCTTTCTGAAAACACACACACACAGACAGCAAGAGTCTAAAATCATTAGAGAGAGAGAGAGAGATTGATGGGATTTGGTGATTTATACATTTACCTTGAGATGATGGATCAGAAGAGCCTGTTGTCTCAGACGCATTCTTGTGGCGAAAGATGCAAAACCATAGGACAAGAAACAAAAGAGCAATCAATGCAAGAGCTCCTCCAGCAGCACCTCCAATGGCTGCAGCAGGAGTTGATGACATTTGTAAACACACACTAGCCTCTCTTACTACAATGCAATAATTCTGTAGAAAAAACACGAGAATGTCGGCAAAATAAAGAAGCAGAGGAAGAAGAAGACAAGACAAGATAAAAAACGAAAAGCAAACGAGGCGACAACTTGTAAAGCTGAATGCGATTGTTATTATTTAATGAATGTACATTCAAACATGCAGTAAAAAAATATATTAAAGAGGGAAGAGAAATATTTCATTAAAAACTTTTGACAGATCTCCAAGGAATAAAGAAAGATCTCTACTTCATCGGCGTATAAATATCACAAAAGTAGAATTCAAGAAGGAGAGGGGTTTTTAAACATCAAATCTTGTAGAACTCAAAGGTAAAGGGGATGAAAAAAAGAAGAAGAAGAAATGGAGTGTTGTGTCGGAACGCAGACAATGCCGACAGAAAGTGACATCACAGAGACAACATCTCTCTTAAGATGTACTTACTGAGAACAACCAACAACAAGAAGAAGAATCAAACCATTTACTAATTTTCTTTTGTTATCAGTTTCAGAGACGACTTGACGTTTTACAGAGTGTTTACTCTGCTCCAACCACCAAACACCAAACACCAATTGTTTATTTTGTGGGAGAAACGAAGAATAAAAAGATAGACCTGCAAGTGAAGCAAGTGGGTCACTTCGCCAGTTTGTAGTTACAGCCAAATGTAATATATATTTTTGGAGCTTAAAAGAAAAAGCTAAACCATTTGGTATTCCTAAATACAGGGCTTTTATCACAACTAACTTAAGAATTCAAGTCAATTGCAAAACCAACCCCTTTTTTTTTCTCATTACTATTCATCAATGAATTTTCCAAACCATCCTTATGTTTTCAAAATATTTACAAAACTGTCATTATTATTTTTTTTTAATAAAATCGAAAATGAGTAAAAACCAATTACACCCTAAGCATCTTTTCTTATTTACAACAATGCCATCATCTTCAATTTTGCAACCACCATTGAACCACCATGTTTGAGCTCATAAAAGCTCAATAACTCAATTTTAACCACTTTTTCTCTTCTCTAACTCAACAAATCTTTCATTTCCTCTACATTTCTATCTAAAAAACTCTCACAACTTTCATTTTCATCTCAAAAATTTCACATTTTCGAGTTTCTTCATTAGTAAATCGTCAAAGATGCTTCCTTTTGCTCAGTTTATGAGTTTGGACGGTTGAAAGGGTCGGAATCGAGGTTCACACCGGAAAAAGGTAACTGTTTACATGGTTTTCACCACTTTTTCAGTCTGTGTCGCGATGGTAGACTGCTTTATATGTCTACACCAATGTGTAGACGTACGATTCCGTCTATTTGTCAACGAACAAGTCAGTTTCGCAATTGACCTTTTTAACTTTTTTTTGGAACGCAGACTTCCCCAGCAGTCTACATCCTTACCTTTGACTACAAAAACAAAAATCTACGTAGACCTACCAAGACGGCTACGTAAAAGAGGTTGGTTTTACATTTGACCGAACTTTTGACTTTCTTAAGTAGACTTCAACAGAAGTCTACGAAATGTAGTCTGCCAATGAAGTCTACTTAAGGTCAGTTTTGCATTTGACCAAAACATTGACTTCGTCGAATAGGTTAGTTTTGTATTTGACTAAAATGTTTTTAAATAAAATAAATATTTTTTAAATTGTAGACTTCCAATGCAGTCTTCGCATTTTTCACAAAAAAATATAGGCTGTTCGTGAAGTCTACATATTTATTTTGGTCAAATGCAAAACCAACCCATGAGTTTTGAAGTTAGACCTTATGCGAAGTCTACGAATCTGTAGACTACATATGAAATCTACATTCGAAAGTCAAACAATGGTCAATTGCAAAACCAACCTATGGGTTTTGAAGTTAGACCTTATTCGAAGTCTACGAAACATGTAGACTACATATGAAATCTACCTTCGAAAGTCAAAACTTGGGTGAATTCTGGTCAATAATAAAAACTAACATTTTTAATGTGGTAGACTAAAACGGAAGTCTAAATGTATAAAGTCAAAACTTGGATGGGTTTCTGGTCAAATAAAAAAAATAACCCGTAAATTTTTCAATTGCAAAAACTAACCCAAAAAGTAGACTGACACGGACGTCTACACTGTCGTAGACTGACACGAACGTCTACACTGTCGTAGACTGACACGAACGTCTACACTGTCGTAGACTGATTGAAAAGTCTACGTAGGAAAATAAATTAAAACTGAATTTATGTATTATTCATAAAGTTTATTCTAGATTTTTTTGTTTGAAAGTGTGTGTTAGTTAATCTTAATAGGTTGGAGTGATTTTGAAAAGAAAAACTGTTGTAGTTATGAAATTATAATACTTTTGGCTTGAGCAGATAGTTTGCTAATAAGTGTAGACGTCTTTTTAACATAAAATGGTTCAGTTACTTATTGTATATAGAGAATGAGTGGTGAAAAACTCTTTTGTAGCAGTTTGTGATATAGTCGTTGAGTTAAGGTATTCCTTACCAAACCTATGTTACATAGACAAGTATATGTTGAATTTGTGGCATGCTGAAATTGTGTATCTTTAAGTCAATTTTATGTACACATATATAAATCCAGCCAACCTTAATTTTTCTTCGTAGACATTCTCCCTGAGATTACCAATAAAAAGAGTGAATGGAGTGTGATACTTTACAATAAAAGTCACGAGTAATAGAGAAGTGTGATACTTTACGTTGAAACAGTGCAAGTCATACACCAATCTGTTCATAGTATAACAAGCAGAGAACAATTTTATTTTGATTCATAATGATCTGGATGTGATTGTGAAAATATACCACAACAGTCCAACCACATAAATAAACTATCCTAATGAAAAAAAAAAGGTTACAATAGGACACTTCTTGAAGGGACAGAAGTATATAGAAAAAAAAAAGAATCAAGAATGGTCGGTCTTCTTGTTTAGACAGAGACAACAGGGAAAGAAGGTCAAAATGACTTCTGAGTTATCTCAGTCATGTTGCTTATTCTCAGAGACAAATGCAAGGTCGGAGATCTTTTAATAGTCATCCACAAAGTGAACATCAAGCCCTTCTTTCACATCCTCCGAAAGCTCTTCAAAGTCTCTCATGTTTGCTTCTGGAAATATGATAGTCTCTCACCCTGCCTGAAAATTGTTCATGTTAGATGTGGGCTTGAGGGCATAGATTGAGAGCCTTGAAGCAAAACTCACCTTCTTGTAAATCTTCTCGATTTATTTCTGGAGATTCCTAACTCCTGCTTCTCTGCAGTAATTTTCTATCAATGAAAGAAGATCTGCATCACTCACCTCAACCTGCAAGTAATACACAATGTTCTGAAAAATGCAGTTTGACTCTAGCGTAAATAACAACTGTGTTTATAAATTAATGATTTATAACAACTGGCAAAATGCATAAGCATGTTAGACAACTTTTCACAAAATTGATTAAACAAAGTAATGATTTATAAATTACCAGATTTTTTCTGCTCTGAGATGATGAAATCTTTCTCCTTCATGGACAGAGGTCATTGAAAATGGAAGTTGTATCTGAATATGATCACCAGCAAATATTACAAGCATCAAGTTAACAAGAATGAGATGGAAATACATTTTCAGAGAAATGATATCACAAACGAGAAGAGGAAGATAAAAAGAGTGTAGCAAAAAAACTAGACTAGATGCACATACAAAAGACTAGACTAGACTATACAGAAAACGTCTTGAAAACTAAAACGCACATGAGACTTGAAGCTAACATCTTAACATTATAACTCCATATCAAAATATCAAAAGATAAACCACTAAATGACTGGAACCCACGACCCTGATTACGGAAAAGACTAATTGCAGATCATAAAAAAATGAGAAATGAGACCACACGCGTTAATACATAAACCATAATACGTTAATACTTCACAAAAAGTACATGTTGATATGTCTGTCAGAGATTACTACAAGAGTCTTCTTTCACCAACCTGCTTTGCTACCAATGTACCTTATAAAGAGAATGAAACAGAAGAAAAAAGCATTGCTCTAACTTGAAGCTAACATCTTAACTAGTGAGATAAGCTAAGCTAAGAAGCAGCAGATAAATTCAAATCACACAGTTCAATTTGAAGCAAGAACTGAACTAAACATTTTCCTTTTACAGAGCTGATTCATTATTACCACTAAAACCCATCACAACATAAACTAAGCTAAGCTAAGCAAACAAGAGAACAATCAAACTCATCACGAGATCTCTTGCTTAAGATTCACAAGCAATGAGATTCTATCACACCCATCAATGAACAACATCAGTAAACTAGCAAACCAAGCAAACTTGAGAGAGAGAGGCAGAGAGATATACTTGAGAGAGAGGCGGAGAGTGAACTGCGGTGAGAAAAAGAGACGCGAAGAGGAGACGCGGTGGAGAGAGGCGGAGAGGAGACGCGGCGGAGAGAAGATCTGCAGCAACGACAACATGACTCTGACAACAACTTCGACACCCGACATGAAACAGAATAAATCGAAGATCACTACCTTACCAGAGGGAAGATATAGCAACAGCAGCGAGACAGCAACCAGTGTAAGCGGCTGAGACGGGTTGACTTCACCGGAAATCGCTCAAGAGATCGAGAGAGAGTAACGGCCGCTAGGGTTTGTCTTCTTTTTTATTACCAAAAATGAAGACTAAAATTGCATTTATATGTCGGGAAACTTATCCGGTTAGGTTAAAAAAATTCTGGTTTTATATTGGTTAGATTAAAAAATGTTATATGTCGTATAACTTTTCTGGTTTGGTTAAAAAAATTTGATTTAATTTTGGTTAGGCTAATTTATTCTGGTTAATTTTGGGTCAAGTTAAGTTGTTTCCGGTTAGGGAGACTTCGAAAGAAGTCTACAACCATTTTTTTCTTCTTTATTATTTTAATAATATTGGTTAAATCAGTCTAGTAAAAAAATGTTAATTAGGTTAAAATATTTTGGTTAAATCCGGTTAAGTAAAATTGCGTAGACTTCTTCGTATGTCTACAATAATTTTTTTTTCTTTTTTCTCTTTATTTTTAACAAAATTTAATATATGATTTACCAAATTTTTTAATAATTTAAAATATTCATAATATATGATTTTAAAATTTTATTTATAAATTGGAACATTTAATTTAAAATTAAAGATATACACGAATAAAATAGACTGTCAAATACGTCTACAGATTTATAGACTTTATTGTAGGTCTACGAAACCCTAAACCACAAATCTCAAACCCTAAATAGTTTGCTTGATACTCAAAAAGTCTCATTTACTGTATCAAATATCAAAATTACACAAAATATAAACTACTAAACATTAATAAACAGATTTAAGTCAATAAAACCAAAAAAAATCAAAATCTAAAGTCTAATTCTAAAAATCTACCACTAAAAGACCTATCATGTTATAACCTTTTGTTTCTAAACTATGAACATTGTTTATATCATGGATACCAATTTAGTATATATTCTTTAAAATTGTTCAGCTATATAAAATTTTAATATATTTACTTTATACTATCCATTATATTGATGATTAGTTAAAATCTATCACAATAATTATTTTTAAACAATTTTAAAACAAAATATTAGATAAAATTTTGGTGTAGACTACACATCAAGTCTACAGATTAGACTTCGCTGGAGGTCTAAAAGTATGTAGACTTCCTTCTTTTACATGTAGACTTCCAAAATGATAGAAACGTAAATACCCCTCCATTTTTTTGTTTGTTCATAAGGACTAAATAGTATTTTCATCTTCCATTTAGGTTGGTTCTGCATTTGACTGAAATTAGGGTACACTAATGTATTTGACTTCAATATTTAGGTTGTTTTTAGCAATTCTCCCCTAAATACAAGGGCTTAATTTATTTGAAAATATGAAAAATATTAAATAGTTTAATATGTTCAAAAGTTACAATGTTGTCGTGCGTTGTTTTAAATTGAAAATTTCATAGCTGAATTTTTCATAAAATACTATGAAGTTAACTATTTTATTTTAAAATTACTTAGTTGGAATATAACTATGGTATCCAATCTTAAACCAAACCAATTAGAACTGATCCATCATAAAACCGTATGATATAAAAAAAGTTTCACATTTTGTATCTGATAACTGAATTATCATCCAGATAAAAACATTAATCTAAAACTACACTTATAGAAAATTAAGGATATACTAGATTTTGATCCGCGTTTTAAAAATGCGGAATTATTTTTGACTGAAAAAGTAATGTAATAGCTTATACATTGTATATCATTTCTTGTTAAACTTGTGTACATGATTTATTTAAAAAAATTTGTATATGTACTAAATTTTTAGATTATTGAGAAAAATAAAATAATAATTTGTGTCACACAATAAATTTTTATTCATTATTATTTTTTTATGAGAAATAATCATCATAATTTTTTTATTTTAGTTTTACTATATTTTTAATACCCGACCCGGATCCGCAATCGAACCGATAAATCTGGTTCAAAATTAAATTTTAAATCTACTATACTATGGAAAATTTAAATTCCACATATTTTTATGTTGTATAATTGATTTCTTAGGAAATATTTGTTTTCTCAATTTAAATAATTTTCATAACATTTGTTATAAAAATTAAATGGTAATGGCATACTTGTAATATTCAAAGAAAATTAAGGGATAATTCTAAAATATGCTCCAGTTTTAATAATATATAATTTATTTAAACCAGGATTTAAGTGAGCTTTATCAAATAAAAGTAACAGAATAGCTTTTGTTTGTAAAATAAAAATATACAAAAGCAAAACCCAACAACGGCATTGAATCAAAATCTTGATTAAACCCTCCAACATGATATATGGTATTGTATGTTGAATCCACTATATATTATTACTTTCAAACCTTATAAAGTTTTGGAAACAAAGTAGATAAAAGATCAAGAAACCTAGAATGGGAATATAAAAGGGAAGGTTTAGAGGTGGGAGAAAATGAGAGGAGAATTATATTAATATCGCACAATACTGTTATTTCCTCAGCGTTTTTTTAAAGTCATTTTTTATGTTCAGAGTATTTTCCACTTTTCTATTCTGAGCATTATATTGTCTTCAATTATATTATTTCTTCCTATTATTTTTTATCTTGTTTTTTTTTGAAATATCTTTGTATTTATATGGCCTTCTAAATACTATCTGGAGAAATTTTAGCTTGGGATCATCAAAGGTGTGATAACAGATCTTGATTAAATAAATTGGTATAATCTCTTTTAACAAGAATATATTTGTCTCATCTATCTTATTAAAGTAGACGTATTTAAAGATTTTGTTTGGAAACATAGATAGTAATAAAAAATATAATGTTGTTTGGATAAATGGATAGTAGTATATTAAGAAAAATAATAATGGGCTTAATTTGAATCATAAATTATTACGGCCCAAAGTACAATTAACATTATTTTTGGGTTTTGTATAATTGTTATTAAAATGTTAAATAAAATTATAAAATAATTTATATTTTCTTTTGAAGGGATTTTTGAATAAATAAAGAACAAAATGTAATTTATTTATATAAATATATATTTTGTATGATATTTTCTGTTTTCGTATATTTTAAACACTTTTCGCAAAATTTCTTGATATATAATTTAAAAAATACAGTATAACTATATAAGTGATTCACATCATGAGTTATTATGTGTATTTAAGAGTGAAACACTATTATTAAGTAAAAAAATTATTTAAATTACAAAAGTATAAATATTTGTAAAATTCTTACTATCGTGTTTACGGGTCACAAACGCCTTTATAAAACAATACAGAGCCGAAATACATAGTTTAAACAATAAACAAAAATAGTAAAACTGAAATCGTTAAATGTTAGTATTCTAAGTTTGTAAATAATGTAAATTCATCATAATTATTTATCAAAAAGGTATATACATATTTATTCCTAAAATTTTGGAAGATTTGCGTGGAGATCTTCTCATTTAAACCAAAGTCCAACACTTTATCTCCACGAAAATAGAATAGAGATTAATAGCAACTCAGTTACCATTAATTATTCCAAAATATTTTCACATAAGTTTAAATCTAGCAATTTTTAACTAATTTATATATTTGTTCATAAATTTTAGAAATATTTGACGTGGGTATATGATGTTAGGAGTTTTGAGGCTCCTAAGTCAAATGATAGTATAGTGGAAGTAAGTTGTCGAACCAGTTCTGAGGGATTCAAATGCAGAGAGAATGCAAGTATTTGCCTAATCTAAGTGCAATCAGTGAATTTGATGGTTTTTAAACTATAACTAAAATGCAAGTAACAGAAATGATACTTTTAAGCTATTGGAAAGGAGAACTCATGGGTATAGGGATTTAGACCTTGGGTGATCAAGTTTCGAACTAAGGATGACAAATGAATCAATCAAACTATTAACCTTAAGCCTAGACACAATTCTAAGCAAGCTCTATGTCTAGATGAATGCTCATTTGCTAACATGTCTCAAACATCAAATGTCTTTGGTTGAATAACATGCAAGCAATCATTACTAACAAGTCTATTAGCTATCTTAGCATCTTTTACAACAAATCTCTTTGGCAAAGTACACTAAAAGCCTAGGAGAGTTGACTCAGGCATTTCATCAAACACCTTTTGGGTGGGAAATGCCTAGAGATCACCCTTTGAGTGGCCTACTCAAATGATGCATTATGAATACTCTACTAGCAAGGAACAAGAATGATCTACACTAAAACATCCTAGAACTAGCCTAATCACCCTTAATCTCCCTAACTCATGAGTTCAAAAGGTGATTACTCACTAATCCCCATGATTCCTCTTAAACCCATGATGGATTTCAGATGAATCATATAGAGAAATAGAAGAGAAATCACAAGAACAATCACAAATCAAGCCAAAAAGAAATCCTTTTCTTAAGAGAGTTTGTGTTCTTCAATAGATCAAAGATTATCTGCCAAAAGGTGGCTACATCATACTTAAACATTAGGTTTTTCAGAGTAAAAACGTGCATAAGAAATTGCAAAAAGGTCCTTGAAAAATCATAAAATCGTGTAGCAAAAGGGGCTGGAGCGACCTTGGTGGGTCGCTCTGAGAGGTCGCTCCAGCCTCTATTTTTGTGTCTCCGGGCGATGAAAACGCGAGCTACTTAGGTGGGTCGCTCTGGTTGGTCGCTCTGGTTGGGAGCGACCTTGAGGGGTCGCTCCGGAAGGTCACTCTGCGGTTCTCGACCAGGATGGATATGCCTCTAGTAAATTGATCGTAACTTCTCCATTACATCTCCAAATGACTTGAAACCACTTCCATTAGAAAGCTAACTCAATTTCCTGTGTCTCCACAAAATCTTAGCAACAGAAGATTTCTCTAAGGCCTCCGTCCATGCTCATCTTTCACCCCCTTTTTGATCATATTGCTTCCAAATGTCTCCAAGAACTCCATGTGGTGTTCCAATACCTGATAGAGACATATGTATGCCAAATGCAACCTAAACATGTCTAAATCCTAATCTATATGATGCAAATGCTTATGAATGAATAGCTAAAACAATGCAAATATGCAAGATATCAACTCCCCCACACTAGTCCTTTACTTGTCCACAAGTGAACTTTCAAGAACCAAGGAGAAAAGGTTTGAAGATGGGGACTCATAACCAAAAGTCAACCTAACAACCTTGCATAATCATACCAAATAGCAAGAGCAAAGATTTTATCCATCTCTAACTTCTCTAAGCCTATCTCAGCTCCTTTGATCTCTACACTCATTAATCATGCATCCACAAACCACAAATCCACATCTCTCTAACATTTATGAAGCAAACTCAATAGACATCTCACAAATGGTCAACTGGTCCAAGTCATTTGGTTTGGTAAGACAAGGGCTTTAATGCAAGTGAAATCAGAGGTTCAAAATGATCTTTTATGGTGGTTTACTCTCAAAACAAAGTAGCTTTGACATTACACATAATATATCTAAGAAAGGGATCAACTCATGCATACAATGCTCAATCTCCATTGTTCTACCCTTTCCCAAACACACAAGATATTCAATTATTCCTCAATGTCAAACCCAACTCACATCTCTCACCAAAAGATCCCAAGAACATTTTTCACATCAGACTCTTTCTTTTTGAAATCAATAAGGGATTTTCACAATTTTAAAACAAATCTGAGCTCCTAACAACTTTGCTAGCCCCCTTTTTATTCTCTTTTTCGATTTTTTTTTCTTTTTTTTTTTCTTTTTTTTTTATTTTATTTTTTTATTTGGGGGCCAAGACTTTCATAACAAGAGCTAGATATTTCTACACGTATCCCATAAAGACTAATCATTTAAGCACAAGGGTCAAACCTTTCATATTCCCAAATCACAATCACAACACTCACCCCCTTCCTATAGCTAGACAATAGAGTGACTAATCTAGCAAGAATGGAGACTAAGCATTGTCGTTCCCAATACTCTCAACATTATGCACATGTAAAGCTTTCCAAAGAGGCCTCACTCAACAAATAATGATGGTTAAAAAAGGAGGTATGGGTTTTGGGAGTGGAGTACCACTTGAGTTTGTCAAAAAGATTGGTAAAACAGATGGGACAACTCAAGTGTGTATATCCATGACTTAGTACACAAGGGACTATATGCAAGAGACATTAAAACAGGAGCTTGCTTCAAAGAGAGAGTATCAACAGTCAAATGAGTTTCAAGAGGAGCATTCAAGGCACGAAGTTTACAAGCTTTCCAAAGAGTGCTCAAGCTACTTGTCATGATTACAAAGGTAAACAAATTCAGTACTTAGCATGAGCTCTTTCCAAGGTTGAAATCCCCCTAATGCATGAATGCAACCTATATGCTTCTAGACTCAATCCTAAAAATGCAAATGATGCAACTAAATGATTCTTTATGTGCTTTTCAAATTTTTTATTTTTTTTGGATTTTTCTATGCAAATAAGGATGTAATATGCAATGCATGAGACTCAAAATCATGAAAACAAACATGATCAAATACTTGGTACCTCCCCCACACTTAAATCACACAGTCTCTGTGTGAGTGAGGTACCCAATGGAAATGTGAAATACAAGGGAAAGTGGGACTGTGTGTTACATACCGTGGAGCGAGGTGTGAACGTCGCTGTGGCAGGTCGCTCCCAGCTGGAGCGACTTCGGTATGTCGCTGTGAGTGGATCGCTCTGAGGTCGGTTTTTGTGTTTCCACTCGCGTGTGACGCGAGCGACCTCAGCCTCTCGCTCTGGACATGTCGCTCCCAGGTGGAGCGACCTAGATGTGTCGCTGCGATGAGATCGCTCTGGTGTCCGACTTTATGCTCAATACCTGCACACAACTTCACTTTCCCATTGTTTTATGCACTAGAATGATAATGCAAATACTAATGCAATATATACAAGATACTCATGGGACTTCCTCCCAAGTGAGCTTGTTTTAAGTCTCTAGCTTGACTTTGCCTCCTTTGGATCAGGCTGGACTAGGGGCAGAGAGTGGAGTTGACACTCCATCTTCCTCAGGTGGTAGCTCATCAAAGTGATCATCAGCAGGAGGAGGGTTCATCTCTTCAATGGTGAAGGCTTGTCCAAATACAGTGGGGTTCCTCATCTTCTCCTTGATGTCAAAGTGGAGGATGTTCTCCTTGCCCAAATGGAGGTCAATCGTCCCTTCTTTCACATTCACAATAGCTCCTGCTGTAGCTAAGAATGGCCTTCCAAGAATCAATGGGTCTTGAGCCTCCTCACCCATTTCAAGCACCACAAAATCTGTAGGTATCTCATACCTTCCAATCTTCACAGGGAGGTTCTCTAGGATGCCCACAGGGTACTTCACTGAACGATCAGCCAACACCAGAGAGAGTCTACACTTCTTGTATTGAGTGAAGCCAAGCTTCTTTGCCACAGACAAAGGCATCAAGCTGACACTAGCTCCCAAATCACAGAGACATTTCTCAAATACCATAGGTCCAAGAGCACAAGGGAGTGTGAAGCATCCTGGATCCTCTAGCTTCTCTGGAGCATCTAGCCTCTGAATGATGGCATTGCACTCATGACTCAGAACCATCATGCCCTCCATCTCCTTCTTCTTAGCAGCTACAACATCTTTCAGGAGTTTGCTGTATTGAGGAATCAGCATGAAAGCATCAATGATGGGCATTGTAACCTGAGCTTCACTCATCTGCTTCTCAAACAAAGCCTTGTACTTCTGTAGCAGCTGCTTCTTGAATCTACCAGGGAATGGAAGCTTTGGTTCATAGGGAGGGGGGACAAGAGAGCTCTCACTTGCTGGAGCAGCAGATTCACCATCTTCTGTTGTTTTCTTCTCTTCTCCAACCTTTCCTTTACCCTTGGCTTTCACAATCTTCTCCAAGATCTCAGCATCTGTCTTCTCATCAACAATGACCACTTCATCATCTAGGTTAATGGCCACCTCCTCACCTTGTTTCTCAGCATCCTTGGTGAGGGTTACAGGAGTCAGCTGCTTACCACTCCTAAGTGTGACAGCTTTTGCTTCCTTGGTGTTTTGATCTGACTTTCCAGGTAGAGATCCTTGCTGGCGGTTCTGGTGGGAGCTCATGGAAGCAAACTGGTTCTCCAAATTCTTGACAGAAGAAGCAAGGTGGGAGAATTTGTTGTTGAGCTCATTGTAGCTCCCATCAATCTTGGAGTGAAGGTTCTTCAGCTCATAGCCTACATGCTTCTCACTTCTAGTTTGAGATTCCAAGATCTGTTTCAGTAAGGCATCAGTGCTGCTCTGTTGAGGAGCAGAGGAGCTAGGGGAAGAGTTTTGCTGAGGCTGATAGTTGCTCTGCTGGTTGTTTCGAGGTTGATAACCACTCTGCTGGTTGTTTGAATAGGGCTTCTGTTGGTAGTTGTTGTACTGAAAGTTGGGTTCCTTCTTGTACCAGCTACCATTACTGTTGATGAAACACAGTTCTTCTTGCCCTTCCAAACCCTCAACCTCATTGACAGTAGGACGTATCTCCTGGCTTGGGTTGCCAACAAAGTTCACCTGCGCTTGTGTGGCCTTATCAGCAATGAGTTTGTCAATCTTCTCCTGAAGAGCCTTTATCTCATTCCTTGTTTGATTGTCATCACCTCTGCTGCTTCTGTCATGGTCTCCACTGTAGACTGCATCACTCTTAACCATGTTGTCAACCAGAGCCTCTGCCTCTTCCTCAGTTCTCCCCAAAAAGAACCCATTGCTAGCTGTATCCAGTCTGGCTCTGTACTTAGGAAGAGCACCTCTGTAGAATGTGCTCAGCAAGCTCTCCTTAGAGAATCCATGGTGTGGGCACTGAGCTTGGTAGCCATTGAATCTCTCCCAAGCTTCACTGAATCCTTCCAAGTTCTTCTGTTGGAAGCTGGAGATCTCATTCCTCAACTTAGCAGTTCTTGAAGTAGAGAAGAATTTCTCCAAGAATGCCCTTTTGCAGTCTTCCCAAGTGGTGATGGAGTCACTTGGTAGAGACTTCTCCCACTGACGTGCCTTATCCCCCAAAGAGAAAGGGAATAGCTTGAGCTTTAAGGCATCCTCTGACACACCATTAGTCTTTGACATACCACAGTAGCTGTCAAACTTATCCAAGTGATCAAATGGGTCCTCCACAGCCAGACCATGATACTTGTTGTTCTCTATGCAGTTTAGCAGTCCTGACTTGATCTCAAAGTTGTTAGCAGCCACAGCTGGTGCTCGAATTCCAAGTCTAGGACCATGGATGTTGGGGCGGTCATAAGTGCCAATGGGGCGAGCTGGTCGCTGTTGAGGTCCATTGGGGTTCTGAGGATTTTGTTGTTCTTCCATTGCAGCTTCCAGTGGCTGCAGTTGAGCCTGTTGCTCTTCTTGTCTTCTCTTTCTAGTACACTCTCTCTCTAAAGCTCTGATGTCTGTGGCTCTTGGAACAAGGTTTGATGTACCCTTGCTCCTCAAGTTCATACACCTGAAAATCACAAAGAGTGAAGAAGAGAATCAGTAACTTACAAAAATAAAAATGACTTAGTCTCAAGCAAATGACTAAATCTCAATGTTCAAATCAAACTCAGAATTTGGCAACGGCGCCAATTTGATGTTAGGAGTTTTGAGGCTCCTAAGTCAAATGATAGTATAGTGGAAGTAAGTTGTCGAACCAGTTCTGAGGGATTCAAATGCAGAGAGAATGCAAGTATTTGCCTAATCTAAGTGCAATCAGTGAATTTGATGGTTTTTAAACTATAACTAAAATGCAAGTAACAGAAATGATACTTTTAAGCTATTGGAAAGGAGAACTCATGGGTATAGGGATTTAGACCTTGGGTGATCAAGTTTCGAACTAAGGATGACAAATGAATCAATCAAACTATTAACCTTAAGCCTAGACACAATTCTAAGCAAGCTCTATGTCTAGATGAATGCTCATTTGCTAACATGTCTCAAACATCAAATGTCTTTGGTTGAATAACATGCAAGCAATCATTACTAACAAGTCTATTAGCTATCTTAGCATCTTTTACAACAAATCTCTTTGGCAAAGTACACTAAAAGCCTAGGAGAGTTGACTCAGGCATTTCATCAAACACCTTTTGGGTGGGAAATGCCTAGAGATCACCCTTTGAGTGGCCTACTCAAATGATGCATTATGAATACTCTACTAGCAAGGAACAAGAATGATCTACACTAAAACATCCTAGAACTAGCCTAATCACCCTTAATCTCCCTAACTCATGAGTTCAAAAGGTGATTACTCACTAATCCCCATGATTCCTCTTAAACCCATGATGGATTTCAGATGAATCATATAGAGAAATAGAAGAGAAATCACAAGAACAATCACAAATCAAGCCAAAAAGAAATCCTTTTCTTAAGAGAGTTTGTGTTCTTCAATAGATCAAAGATTATCTGCCAAAAGGTGGCTACATCATACTTAAACATTAGGTTTTTCAGAGTAAAAACGTGCATAAGAAATTGCAAAAAGGTCCTTGAAAAATCATAAAATCGTGTAGCAAAAGGGGCTGGAGCGACCTTGGTGGGTCGCTCTGAGAGGTCGCTCCAGCCTCTATTTTTGTGTCTCCGGGCGATGAAAACGCGAGCTACTTAGGTGGGTCGCTCTGGTTGGTCGCTCTGGTTGGGAGCGACCTTGAGGGGTCGCTCCGGAAGGTCACTCTGCGGTTCTCGACCAGGATGGATATGCCTCTAGTAAATTGATCGTAACTTCTCCATTACATCTCCAAATGACTTGAAACCACTTCCATTAGAAAGCTAACTCAATTTCCTGTGTCTCCACAAAATCTTAGCAACAGAAGATTTCTCTAAGGCCTCCGTCCATGCTCATCTTTCACCCCCTTTTTGATCATATTGCTTCCAAATGTCTCCAAGAACTCCATGTGGTGTTCCAATACCTGATAGAGACATATGTATGCCAAATGCAACCTAAACATGTCTAAATCCTAATCTATATGATGCAAATGCTTATGAATGAATAGCTAAAACAATGCAAATATGCAAGATATCAGTATATCCTCATTTAAATCAAGATCTCAAACTTGATCCCCACGAATTAGAATAAAGGTTAATAACTACTAAATTTCCATATCTTTATTGTTCATAATTATTCTTAAATATTCTCACATATATTATTGTTTAATTCCTACGAAATCTTAGCATTTAATCTTAATAAAATCATTTTCCAAAACAACCTTGCTCGCCTTATATATATACACCTCTTACGCTTATTTTCTACACATACATTCAGATTTCACAAAAAGAAAACGATGGAAAACAATCAAAATTATGTCGACGTTCACAAAGTGAAATCACATAAAGATGCTTGGAGAGTGCACGCGAAGCTACTCCATTGATGGACATCGAACACAAGTTTTGGAGGGGAAACTCTAGAATGTGTTCTTGCTAATGAAATAGTAAGTCATCACCTTATTAAATTGTCAAGATATGTTTTATCTGTTCGTACGATTTTGATCATTGTTAATTTCGTGTGTTTAGGGTCGCAAAATACACGCAAGTTGCAAAACAAATCTGATGTTTCGCCTGAAATGAAATCTTCCAATTGGTGAATGGAGATTCGTTGAACACTTCAAGGTTGTTGCTTCTGGTGGTACAATTACGAAATACAAAATTTAAATAATAAACAATAAACAATACAATTTCGTTCAACCAATTTAAAGTTCTGAAATGTTTATATATATCATAAAAACAAAAACCAACCCAATATCTATGTGGATGCGCGAATCAGCCTCTAATATTATTTACCACAATAAGCTAAAGTAGTAAAGATATACCCATTAACCTTTTGTTTTTCAAGATTATATTATATATCATAAAAATAAAGACCCGCCCGGTTAAAATCTAGTTCGACTTATAACACAAACCAAAACTGTTTTAGGCCCAAATAATTAAATGGGCCTCTGCAAAATCGTAGCCTTCGTATTTATACTAGTTGAATCTGCTGTGAAATGTTGCCATTGTCCGATGTGGGAGGTTTACGATTTGTCATTTATTGAAACTAAATGCAAAATTGTCAATGCTGGGGTGAACCTGTGAAATGATGTTCCCTTGAATATTCAGTTAACTGTAGACCGCTTTAACATATATTGGTATAATCTCTTTTAAATATATAATTTACGTATATTTATATGGAAATAAGATAAATTGTACAAAACTATATTATATATTTAATTTATAATTATAAATAAATATAATAATAATACAAATTAATCCCTACGTATATTCCGTTTAATTTCCGATTTGTTGGTAACTCGCTAGGCCTATAGTTGCTGTCCGACTAACGCCTAGCGTAGTTTTGAATAGAGGAATATTCAAAAGAGAAAAATAGCAAATACTCTAAACGTAAAAAAAAACTTTTTAAAAAGGCTCAGGAAATGACAATATTGTGTGATAGTGATATAATTATCCTTGTCTTTTCTCCCACCTCCAAGCATACCTTTTTTATTCTCATTCTAGGTCTTCTTGATCTTTTTATCTACTTTTTTTCCAAAACTATAAAAATGTTTGAACATAATAATATATTGGATTTAACTTACAACAACATATATCATGTTGGAGGGTTCAATCAAGATTTTGATTCAATGTTGGTGTTGGGTTTCGCTTTTGTAGATTTTTATTTTACAAAAAAACTATTCTACAAGAAGTAATAGTAATAGAATAGCTTTTCTGGAGTAGTTTTTTGGATTTTTATTTTACAAAAAAAGCTATTCTATTACTATTATTTTTTGTAGAATAGCTTTTTGTAAAATTAAAATCTAAGTGAAACCAAACACCGACATTGAATCAAAATATTGATTTGGAGGTAGGAGAAAATGCGAGGAGAATTATATTAATATCTCACAATACTGCTATTTCCTCAGCGGCTTTTAAAAGTCAATTTTTATGTTTAGAGTATTTTCCACTTTTCTATTTTGAGCATTCTATTGTCTTCAGTTATATTCTTTCTTCCTATTATTTTTTATCTTGGTTCTTCTTGAAATATCCTTGTATTTATATGGCCTTCTAGCTTGGGATCATCAAAGGTGTGATAACAGATCTTGATTAAATAAATCTATTTTAAATTTTTAATTATTAGTTTAAATACTTTCTAGATACTATTTGGAGGAATTAATTAATTAATTTATTTTAATCTAGATTTATTTCGACCAAATACATGCAGCACAATAAATACATATTAATTAACATGATCATGCTCCACATAACAAGATACACATATAACACAATTCTTTTTTCTAGCTTTACACTTTTTGTACAGTCATAAATCATTGATGAGATTGCAACCCCTTTTAAATATATTAATTATTAATGTTTAGATTGCAACCAATTCTAACATGTGACAGTATATATGGTAAAACCAATTATAAATCTAAAAGAAATTAATGGAAAAACCCTAATTAAGTAAGACTTTATGAAACTAAAATCCATTTTAAAGTTTTTAACCATTTTAAAGTTTGGAAAACAGGATAGCCAAAATTAAAGGAGGAAATAAGTAAAATGGACCGTAATAAAAATGTATTTGTCTCATTATATCTTTGCAATAATTGGCCAATTTTGGATATAATTACCCTCATAATAATGAAAATAATTATTAAAATCCCCTATATACTAAAGCGCAAGTCGCTTCTCCAATAAAATATTGACATTTGGAATTTTTTTTATATTAAAAATAATCAACAAAAGAAAAAATATTTCTATCCCTAATTTTCAGCAACTCCTTTCTAATATTCTCAGAATATTACATTCACGTTAACTTAACACGATTTCAAACGGTTTTATTCTCCTGTATTTCAAAAAAAAAAATTTCTTCTCCTATATAATTTCTTTTTTCTCGTTTATCAAACCAGAGATCATTTCATCTTTCCTAAATTTTCAAATTTGATCTCGACTGGCTCTTTCAATGTCTACTTTCTTCTGTCTATACCAATTCAATTTTTTTATTATTCATCATCTGGATTATTTCTTAAAAGTTCATGATCAAATTTTTTTAGATCGAACAATGGAATGCAGTCTTCTTTGAACCTTTCTCAAAGCAACAGTTGGATCGATGGTCGGGTTTAAATTATGTCGGAAAGAGATTGATACTGGTACATTAGGAGATTCTATTTTGTTGCAGGTATTCACGGTGGTTTGTAATGAGTTCATAATTTTTTTTTAACATAATGAGTTCATAAATTTTTCTGCAAACGCAGAGTAACAATATCGCATAAAATTTTTTATTGTTCAGTTTAGAAATCATCTTTGCTTACTGCAGACTTTTTTTTTGCTTACTGCAGACTTTTTTTTGCTTACTGCAGACTTGGATGAACACCAAAACATAAAAAATAAAGCGCACAACCACTTTCACATCATACGTACGCAACTCCAAAACCATAGCACAAAATCTAACAGTTTCATCTTCTTTATTCTTGCTTTTCTCTTCCTTCTTCTCTATGTTTCATATTCTTCATCAATTTTGTTCCCAGATTTTCAGTGCATCAGCCAAAATCAATAGATGTTTGTGACTACTGTACTTGTGGTCATTTGTCAATTCTTCTCAAATCTATATCATTTGGGCCCTATGTCACTTAATTATACTGTTGATACCAAGTTTTTTTTTTTAAAGTAAGAAGGGGCTATACAAAGCTTACTTTTTCAAAAGAAAATTACAGGAAAATAAGATCACTGTCTACAAATGAGGAGATATTGAGAATTCAGTTATGTCTCAAATTTTTTTTGTAAGCACTACGTAGCAAAAAGAAATAACGTCCAATAGAAAAGGTAATAGATTCTGGAAATTTTAGAGTTCTATCTTTGCTTTTTCATATTTTCGATCAAATTTTTATTACAAACTAGCTTTGCATTTCCCCCACAAGCATTGATCTTCATTGTGTCTTATGTTTTTGTATATTTTACAGTTTGTTCAGTTTTTTTTTTCTGAACTGCAGTTTGTTCGATGTTATTATCAGACATATTCGTCCTGCCACCTTTTCATACAAATTAATATAAAGTCTCGGATCGTGAACCAGATGTTTCTCTTAATGAGAGTAACTCATTTCAAAGCGTGTGAACTATAGTGTAAGATAGTCAGGTATGGTGCTAATATATCTTAATATTGAAAATTCTTTATCCCGTACGTAGTACGGGACGAAACACTAGTTATATATAAATCAGAAAATATGAAAAGCCAGTACCATCATGAAAATATTTTACATATTTTGATATAAAAATTGAATTCCAAAAAGTGGATATGTTGATCTAAATTTGTTAGAATGTATATTGTAACTCTTTTTACAAGAATTAAGTACACAATCTAACATATTTTATATGTATTATTTAAGTTATGACTCGTATTGTAAAACCATCTATGTGATCTATCCAAATATACAATATGAATGATTCAGTTCTAACCAAAGGTCTTTGTTATTCATAAAATACAATATATATTGTAGGTTTTACTTCATTGTAAAAAAATTAGAAAACGTTAAAATATGCTTTATATTTTACACTATTGTATATTGTGGATAAAACAACGAGTATAGTATTTTATAAACATTGTATAATTTATTTTTATTACTTACAACACATATCAAAATATAGCACAATTTCTATGTTCTTTTTATGATAAGTACAAAATTAACATGATAATAAATATATTATATTCTTCTGATATTTAATGGGCTAAGTATACAATAACGTTTTCTTTTTGAAACCATATTTGAGGTTTCTACCCTTCTTCAATTTGAAGCTGAAAAAAAAATGTTATGTTAAATTTTAGGAAAATTCCTTAATAATATACAGCTAAATTTTTATTAACAATTTAACACACTGATTTTTCGCCTACCAGAAAGTATACCTTTTCTATTTTAGGTTAGTAACTTTTAATTTCTTAGAATAATAATCTTATTTATTTGATATTAAATTATTAATACCTTTTTGATCAGGCTAAGAATATAAACTAGATGATCTTCCATTATTTTGAGTTGGGATAAATCATCAACTCTATCCGGGTCTTGCAGTTCCTTGTAGATTAGTAAACATTTGTTTAAGTAAACAAATAACTATAATTATCCTCCAATATATTAAATGAAAATTCATTTAAGTAATTTTTTCTTAGGTGTTAATCATATAAATAGTTTAAGAAAAAGTGTTATAATTTGATTGTATGAAATATTTTCATTTTTTCAATTATTTTACTTTGATCTAAAATAAAAGGTAAGTGTAGAACTAATTAATATCACTGCCGAATAATCTAAATGATATTAAAAATATAAATTTATGGTAACTAATTGTCAAAATGATAGAAAGTGTAAAAATATCAGATTAATTATTTTTTATATTTATATACTACATAAGATAATTAATAGAACACAATTCATTGAAATCCATATAATTATTTCATATTCTTATACAAAACAGTATATTTTATATAAAGTATTATTATAATTATTAATGTCTTATAATAATCATATATGTCTTATAAGTCATTTATAAAAAATCTAAACATTTAATAAAATTATATATAATAGCTTACAAATTTTTTCTTTTTTTTTAATTTATTTATAAGAGTTTATAAAAAATAGAAATTCTCCTATATATTAAACGAGAAGTCGCTTAAATGACTTTTGCTTACATGTCAATCATTTTTGAAGTCTTAATAAATTATTTATAATTTGTTGGTGCAAGGATTGTATGGTTTGTATTACTATTTAGAGAGAGACAATATTTAGCAAAAAAATGTGAAACTTTGGAAAACATTAGCAAAAATTTAATAAAAATAACAAAAAAGAGAAGAGACCAAAGATGATGCATTATATGTGTTGGAGAAGTTATTGTGATAATTACATATACAATTTCACAAGCATTTGTTATACTAAATATTCGTAAATTATATATATATATCAAAATATATGAAAACTTTACAAAATTATATATATAATATATATTTCATACAATATTTATATCCACGAATTCGCGGGAAATCATCAAGTTAATAAGTAAATGTTTTAACTAAATTTTCAATCATGCTTTTCTTTTTGAACATTTACCTCAGAATTGATGTATTCTTGTCAAGCAATTCTCTAGCTTCTCCTAGTTCAGTTACCTTATCATCTTGAAGCTTTATATGATTATATAGATAAAGAAATTATTATTTAAAAAATGAAGTACAATTCTTTTAAATACTTTGTTAATTTTTGTACCTGGACTTCATCTCTACAATAAAAATAGCTAATTAGATACAGTCTGGTCCATGTATATGGATATGTTTAACTATAAACAATTATTACTGTATAAATTAATAAACATTCACGATTGTACCTTCCAGAGGAATGATTATGATTTTCATTGGAGATTTCTACATTTTTATTTTTCAACAGCTTCATCAACGTCTAAGAATTTAGATGCAATAACATAAATGTAGAATTTTAAGATCAGTATTTCGTAAATTTCGAAATAATAATCAGATACTTTCTGATGACTAGGGTGCAAATCAAACCTTTTTTGTGTAAGCTCTCCTGAAAGCATACATGAAACAAAAAAGTATTAAATTAAACTAGAAAACCAAAAAAAATCCGCGCTAATATAATTTTATATAATAACAGAAAAAATGAAAGAACAAACCTCTCTCCCCGTTCATATTCTAACATAAAGCTTCTCTAAGATTCCACTAAGAGGTCTGCAATTTCGTAAGCATGTTTTCTAAGAAAATATTGATACTTTTGAATCTACGGTCAACGAAGTATTCAAAATAACAGCATCTATATCTAAATAAATAAATAAATTACTTTATATATTTATTTTAACTGGAGTGAATTAACAAGTCCATTTTCAAAATATAACCGGTTCAAAATAAATAAATATGAAAAAATGATAGGAAAAATCTGAACCATTTGGTATACCTAAATTTAAGAGCTTAATTTATTCGAAAAGAAGCAAAGTTTTAAATTGTATAACATGTTCACAAATTACATTGTTTTGTGTTTTGTTTTAAATTGAAATTTTCAAAGGTGAAATTTTCATAAAATACTATGAGATTCATTATTTTATTTTAAATTACTTAGTTGGAATATAACTATGGTATACAATCTTAAACCAATTCAATCTCGATTCGAACTGATCCATCATAAAACCGTATGATAAAATGTTTCACATTTCGAATCTGATAACTGAATTATCATCCAGATAAAAACACTATTCTAAAACTACACTTATAGATAATTAAGGATATATTTTATTTAAACCAAAATTTTAAGAGAGCTGTATCAAATAAAAATAATAGAATATCTTTTTTTGTAAAATAAAATCTACAAAACCGAAACCCAACACCGACATTTAATCAAAATCTTGATTAAACCCTCCAACGTGATATATTTCGTTGTATGTTCAATCCAGTATAGATTATTGTGTTCAAACATGTTATAGTTTTGGAAATAAAGTAGATAAAAAGATCAAGAATACCTAGAATGGGGATAGAAAAGGGTAGGCTTGGAGGTGGGAGAAAAGACGAGAAGAATTCTATCACTATCGCACAATACTGCCATTTCCTCAGCCTTTTTTAAAAGTCCTTTTTTACGTTTCGAATATTTGCTACTTTTCTCTTTTGGGCATTCTATTGTCTTCAATTCTATTTTCTTCCTTCCCATTTTTTTACTCGTGTTCTTCTTGAAATATCCTCGTATTTATATGGTTTTCTAAATACTATTTGGAGGAAGTTTATCTTGAGATCATCAAAGCTGTGATAAGAGATCTTGATTAAATAAATGTACTTTAAATTTTTAATAATTAGTTTAAATATTTCATGGATACTATGTGGTGGAAGTAATTTATTTATTTATTTTAAAATAGCTATTTTTAATCTCGATTTAATTCGATCGAATAATGCATCACAAAAATACATATTAATTAATATGATCATGCTACACATAACAAGATACACATTTAACACAACTCTTTTTCTAGATTTACACTTTTTATACAGTCATAAATAATTGATGAGATGGCAACCCCTTTTAAATGTAATAATTATTAATGTTTAGATTGCAAACCAATTATAATGTGTGAAAGTATACATGGTAAAAGTAATCATAAATCTAAGAGAAATTAATGGGAAAACCCTAATTAAGTAAGACGTTGTCAAACTAAAATCCATTTTAAAGTTTTTAAACCATTTTACGGTTTGGAAAACAAGATAGAAAAAATTAAAAGAGGAAATAAGTAAAATGAACCGTAATAAAAATGTATTTTTTATTATACATTTTCAATAATTGGTCAGTTTTGAGTATAATTACCCTCATAATAATGAAAATAATTGTTAAAAAATTATATATAAACTAGAAAATATGAAAAACCAATACCATTCTGAAAATATTTTACATCTTTTGATATAAAACTTGAATTCCAAAAAAAAATGAATATGTTTTGATCTAATTTTGTTAGAATGTATACTATAACTCTTTTTACAAGGATAAAATAAACGGTTTAACTGATCTTATATGTTTTATATAAGTTATAATATGTATTGTAAAATCATCTATGTGATATATCCAAATATAAAATGTGCATGCTTCAGTTTTAACCAAAGGTCTTTGTTATTTAAGAAATAATATATATATTGTAGGTTTTATTTCATTCTAAAATAAATTAGAAAACGTTAAAATATGTTTTATATTTTACTATGTTGTATATCGTGGATAAAACAACGAGTTCTTATGTTTTCTATTTTCTAAACATGGTAAATTCATTTTTACTTACATCACAAATCAATACTAGAGTTTGCGTACGAGTATTTATTTTTTGTTCTTATATATTCTAATCTTTGATAATTTTATCATCTTGATTTTTTGTTCATGTTGTAGATTAACATGTTATTTAATTTTGATACTTGTGTGTCTTTTTCAGTGCATTTAGCTTCCGAATTATTAGAAATTTTGTTTTCGCTTCTGCGGCCTTCAATTCAATTTATTTTGATATATTAACCAATAAAATGTAGATATTAGAGATTTAAATATACTTTTAAGTTTTATCAATCTATTTCAAAACATTTTGATTTAAATTTATATATAAAATTCATATCTGATTTTTTATTCTTTTAATAAATACATGTCTATAACTTAATCTGCGCATCGGTGCGGCTGTTTGTTTTAACTTGTAAAATCATTGTTAGCTTATAAACCATTGGTAACTACTGGATTTTACTAACTGTGATCAAACTTTAATATACTATTGTTTGATTATTATAGTATTGAATGTATTTGTATCATGAATAATTGTTTACTAATACACGAGGATAAGACCTGCGCAAAGCGAAGTGTGAGCTTATATAATAAAAATTAAAAATATATAATATTGACGAATTAAATATGTATATGTGTTTGATTTTTTTAATAGGCATACAGTTATGTTATCTTTATATAATCATCTATATATTAGGCTGAGCATTTGTAATCGTAATTGTAGACCAAAATCTATTTTGAATTTATAATGAGCAAGATCGATTTGAGCTTAAAAATTTCATCACACTGTTTATACCTATAAAAGCCGTAATATGGTCATCAAGTAAATTTTTATTACAAAAGCATGTTCTATAACTTTTTTAATACTTTACTTTAACATCACTAAGAACCATTTTAATAGTTTTATCACTATGTTTCCAAAATCAAATTACTGTGATTTTAGTCTTCCACATAGTTTTGAAGAATTTCAACTGAACGACTAAATTGATGCAGCCAATTTTCTTGCTTTAAGTCGTTAGCTGAATATATATTTCATTTTAATATTTATTAAATAAAAATCTGTATTAACAAAATTTTACGATCATTTGTATCTTGGTATAACAACGCAAATTAAGCCACTGATCACAAAATTTTTTAAAGTGGTATTTTAAAATTTCTAATAAGTTTAATCTTTCATAAAATTCAAAAAATAACATATAGGAAAAAATACAATTTTTTATTATATGGTTAATGTGATTTTTTAATATCTTTTAATAATATAAAATCAAACAAAAAAGCTAAGATACAAAAAAATGTTTTCAAATATTTATTATTCATAATCATTAATTGTCATATGTATGTTAATCATATTAGACAATTTCATAGTTTTTATTTAAGAAAAAGTGCGAGAATGTTTTTTTCTTTTGTACACTATTTATAAATTTGGTAGTTAATTTAATAAAAAAGTATAACATAAATTAAGATGGCCTAACCTATTTTCTAAAAATTTTGAATTTCGTTCTCATTGGTGACACGTGGCTACATAACAATGTTGTAATGTTTCTAAATTAATATATAAGGGATTCATGTATTAATTCTTTTTCTGTTTCTACTAATTTTATATTGTGCTCAAACCCTAATATTTAAAAGAGAAATTCTTTCAATAGCATTTTTTAAGTTTTTATCACCAAAAGTTTCTTCAAAGAGAAAAATGATTAAAAATATTTGAGAGAATATTGATTAAAAGAGGTAGAAGACTCTTCTATCCAATGGTTTATGGAATATAAATATAAAGTAATAAAAATATTATTTTTGTTTTAAATTATATGTTTTCGAATTCAAAATTTTTATAAATATTTTTTTGAATTTGTTTTCGAATTTTTTCCTTTTTAAACCTATTTTGGTCATTTTTTCTACTTGGATGCTATTTTGGGAAAAAGCTAAAACGGGCTATTATAGGAAATTTTTCTATTTAAAATGTTAAAATTAATAATTATATCTATATTAGAAATGGACAACTTATTTTTCTGACAAAAATATATGTTCAATATTTATTAAATATTAAAAAGAAGTCCTATTGATTTTATATATTAATATGTGTATTAAATGTTTTAGTTCGCACAAAACATTTAGTAATAAAAAAATAATAAATTATTTGAAATTTATTTTTATTTAAAATTTATGTTATTGACATTCAAAGTTATAATTTTTTTTCAATTTAGTTATTGTAAATTATAAAAATGATTATTTATTTTGTACCTGAATATTTTTTTAAATTTATTAATATGGAATGATATTTAGGAGTTAATCACGCATATGATCTACGTGATTTATATATTTGGAAATAATTATGGCAAGGTAGTTTATCTAGATGAGAATCAAGTACTAATCATGTTTTAGATTTACATGGCGATGTAGTTTTAATAATAACAAAATATATGGCAAGATAATAAAGTACTTATACGTTTTTGATTTGTATGGCAATGTAGTTTTAACTAAAGCTACATATATGATAGCTAATCACGTTTTGGATTTTTATGGCAATATAATAGATACTAAGTGATTTGTCTATGCTCATGCATAGGGCTGGGAAAAAAACCGAATCCGAAAATTCGAACCGAGTCCGATCCGGTAAAAATGAATCCAAACCAATCTGAACCCAACATAAATACCGAATTGATCTTATTTTTTGGTATTTCGGGTTATGGTATTATCCGAACCGAACCCGAATCTAAATGGATATCCGATAGAACCCGAAATATTCAAAAGCTCAGAAAGATCATATACCAAACATGATCTCAATTCCTAATATATATTCAAAATACATTAAGATATATTTATACAGTATAAATAAATAAAATTTAAAATATATTATTATATGCAAACTGTAGAAATATTTTTAAAAAAAACTAAAAGAGATTCTCTATTTTATTATTTCATCTTATGAATTTATTTTAGCGAACTCAAAAATATATAGGTATGTAATAATAACTAATAACAATTAATAACAAAGTAAAATGTATAAAACAAATCATTAATGTAAAAAATCTAGCCAATAAAATTATAAAATTACAAAACATTTACGATAATATCAAAGTTATATATTTATAAAATAAAAGAAATTCCTGTGATTAAAATTTATTTATAATAAAAATAATATTTTGAAAGAGACCAGTGATTGAATCGGCTGTGGTGGTCATCATGAATAAATAATACAAATTGAAATGATTGAAAAATGACTGAAAAATAAAACATAACAATTATATCCTGCACGAATTCTTCAAGGCCCATGTTAGGCTCAATATCGGGGTTTTTTTTAACTCAACTTCAACTTAACATTAGCCCATTCAAAGTCTTACAACTGGCTCATCGGCCTTAACCAACAAACTTAACCACATAGACACTATAGAATACATCTTAGGGACAAAGGACATAAATGTAGTAGTCTCCTTCGCTATTCTATATGCAACTTTATTCCCACCCACTTCGTGGATAATAAACCACCTCAAAGTTTTCCCTTCCCCGGAGTAAGGTACCAATCTCTTGAATTATCGGCTTCATCTTTGGCCATACACCCTCCTCTCCATTCAGCATCCGCACTAACACTTGAGAGTCAGTTTCAAACGTTACCTCTGTGTATCCAAAACCGACCAAAGTGTGAAGTGCCCATCTCAACACTTCAGCCTCGGTCTCTATCACCGAGCCTACTCCGGGTAGGCGTTTCGCTCCAGCCCACAACAGAGCTCCCCTGTGGTCCCTCATCACCCATCCCACTCCTCCGTCCTCAGTTTCCTGCTTCCATGTACCATCTGTATTGCATTTCAGACGTGAGTTTGGAGGTGGGAGCCATTTCCTTTCGGGGGCCACTGTTGTCGGTTTTTCACCTCCGTAAATTGCACCTCATTTCTGCTCTTCCAAGCCTTGCGTCTTCCCTTGCCTTCTCGATTGTAGCCTCTGCAGAGTACTCCTTAGCTCTAAATATAAGCTCATTACGGTTCTTCCAGAGTCTCCACATCAACCACGGACTTAAGTCTTCTTCAATCTGCTCCGCTGGGTACTTTTTTCAGATTTAAGACCCAATGTAGATTGGAATAGAAAGAATCTGACCATTGTCCTGAAGGTGGGATATGGACATTTGCTATTGCCCAAATCAATCGTGCATACGGGCATCGAAACAGAACGTGATTAACACTCTCCGCCTCACTACCACACCGAGTGCATCTTCTATCTTTTGCGATGTGTCTCTTAGCCATATTATCTGCGACTGGTAGAACATTGCTGAGACAACGCCACATGGAGTGTCTGATCTTGGGACTAGTCTCTAAGCTCCATATCTGCCTGTATAGCTCGTCCAAGTTCGGTTGCACAACTTCCTGACATTCTTTTTCCTTCTCTAGTACGTTCATCTGCACCCAATAAGCTGACTTCACTGTATAGTGGCATGTTTTGGTATACTCCCATGCATAAGTATCCTCACTGTTCTTCCCCACCGGTATAATTTTCATAATCTTCACTCTAATCTCGACTGGGAAAAGTTGTGACAATACCTCTTGATTCCATTCTGTCCCGTTTTAATCAATATCGTTTTAATCAAAGCATATACATAACACATGGGCTTTATAGCCTAACGGTTCAGTATTCCGGATTTGTTTGTGGTTTTGCCGGTTAATGAACCAATTAAAAAAGCAACGAATCAAAAATCGGGTCAACTTAAGTTATTGGTCGGGCCTCATAGTCACCTTTGCAGAGGCTAACTAGGTTTTGTTTGATGGTTTAGTCTGTTTCATCGTTATATGTATGCCTTAGAAGATCCACAGTTTATGCTAAAGTCTTAAGAATTCAGAGGTGTTCAGCCAGTAGATCTATTTGGTCTCTTATTCGAGTGTCAAATCTAACACGAATTGGTTCGGTTGTAGTTAAATTTGAATGGAATATTAGTAAACTACCAGGGTTTTGCAAGCTAGTCCATCGAATATTCTAATTCTAGTTTAAAAGAGGGCTAGGTTAGTTCATCGAATATCCACATCGGTGCATGTTTGATCTTTATAACTCGTAGGATACACGTCTTGATGTCCACTAGGCACTAGTAAACGAACCATATAAGTGATTGTTTTGTCTGGCTTCGTACCGGTTATGTTTAACTAAATAAAACACTCCTAAGTGGATTCATTGTATATATATACTACTCCCTCTGTTTCATTATAAGTGTCGTTTTAGATTTCTGCACACGAATTAAAAAATCATTTAATTTTGCATATTTTCAATATAAAAACATCATTACCGATACAATTCAACCAATAGAAAAATAGAATGAAGAATAAAGTTAATAAATTTTACATTGAAACTCTAAAACGACACTTATTTTGCAACGAAAAAAATTCTCTAAAACGACACTTAATATGAAACGGAGGGAGTAATATATATATCACATGATATGTAAAAAAAATATTAAAAAATTGTTTAAGTAAATAAGAAAATGTGAAAGGAGATGGGTGGTGGTTATTAAAGAATTGAATGCTCCCCTTGGTCGGCTCTTACATTTGTCCCCCGGAAAATTCTCAGCTTCTACTTTCTATTGATGGCAAACATCCCCATAACCATTCCTTCTCTTTTTTCTTCTTTCTTTGAGTTTCAGTTTTCTCTCTCTTGTTAGTTCTTGGTAAAAGAAAAGAGATGAACTTTATTATTGAACAAGATGATTCTACATGGAAGCTATGCTGATGTTTCTTGCTGACACCAACGAACATACAAACAGAGACAGAACCTTTTTAGTTTCAAAAAGCTGCATTTTCTTCGTAATTGGTTTTTTCCCCTTATTCTCTGTTTTTTTTTTTGTGTCCTCTATCTTTTTGTCTAATTTTGTTTTGATTTCGTCTTTGCAGGTTTATTAAAATGTCTAATCTTTCAGCACGAACAGGAAGAGACCGTCAACGTTATGACAACAACTTCCGTCTTGTTTCTGGGTATTAAAAATCTTTTTTCTTTTTTTCTTGCGGTTGACTTTATTAATTCTTGAATAGTTCTTGATATGATGTTTTTTTTTTTAAATTTGCATTTCAACAATTGGTGCTGACGTATGATGATGACAGATGCATTCCGTATAGAGTGGTGGAAGATGAAGAGGACTCGAGTGTTGACTTTCAAAACAAGCTTCAAGTTCTCATGGTTTCATCTCCTAACCGACACGATCTTGTCTTCCCCAAGGTATTTTGTCTTTTCCTGTTTCATTTGCTTCATCTTTGATGTTTTTTAAAACAAGAGTCAAATGTGTTAAATCTTCAGGGAGGATGGGAAGATGATGAAACTGTTCTTGAAGCTGCTTCTCGTGAGGCCATGGAAGAAGCAGGAGTCAAAGGAATACTAAGAGTGAGTTCTCTGTTTCCAATCACAGATCATTCATCCAAGTTCTTGTATATATATATATTTAGACTTGAATGTGTTTCCTCCTATAGGAAGATCCATTAGGAGTTTGGGAGTTTAGAAGCAAGAGTAGCAGTGTGGAACCTGACTGCATCTTTGGTGGATGCAAAGGCTATATGTTTGCGTTAGAGGTGACTGAAGAGCTTGCAACATGGCCAGAGCACGAAAACCGCGAGAGGAGATGGGTATGCATGCAGCACACATTATTGCTTTTTGTATGTGTGTTTATAGTAAAAGTAACTGATAAGGGTTTGTTGTGTAAAAACGTACAGCTGAATGTTAAAGAAGCTTTGGAACTGTGTCGGTACGAGTGGATGCAGTGTGCTCTCGAAGAGTTCCTAAGAGTAATGGCAGAAGATGGAAGGACAAAAGAAGAGACTCTTGCGGCTTCAAGCATTTCAAATCGAGAAGAGCGTCAGATCGGTTCATCGGTTCTGCTTTGTAGTTAAATTTAGTTTTGGTTTCTGTTAGGCAACGTCATCAAACTTCTTCAATTGTTATATATTTTCTTGATTGTTGAAAAGCTTTCTTTTGTTAAACAAAGTTAAAGACATGAGAAAGCTAATGAATTAAGACTCAGTTTGTTCCAAGTTTACCATGTGATTCCCAATATGACATATAGAGTGTCTTAGATGCTCTCTGAAACAACCAAACAAAGTAACAAGTTTTAAGGCAGTAATCACTCACAGAACAATGGAGCTGAGATCAAGAACTCATGTATCTTTTGGGTTATTTTGCCTCGTGTTGGTCTGAAAGAACAAAAGCTAGAACCACGAGGCAACAATAGGAAGTATCTTTGGAGTTGTAATCTCTCAGCTGAGATGAGAACCAAAACTGCTCCATACTTGTGGGCCTAAATGCCAAAACTGCTCCATACTGTTCTCTATAAACCTTAAATATTCGTGAGAGATAGATAAGATCATGAGAGATTGACTTAGAAAAAACTATAAAATGATTAGTTGAGATAAAAATCTTGGTTTTAGACAAAGACTTGATTCAACTCTCAGTGCTGACATAGGCAGAACATGAAGACATGTGGCTTTCCCATCTGTAAAAAGATTTTTTGAAACAAAAAAAAATTGCATTATTAGTCTACTTGAAGCATTTGCAAAGTATATATTTTACCTGAAAACCCCTCACGAGGTTAGAGAATAATGTCTCTAGCAATTTATACAAATCTCTTTTCTATAAGAAAAAGCAACCAAAATCAAGAGTTCTTCGGTTGCTTCAATGAGAAACTCTTTTGCGGACTCTTGCAACATCTTTTTAGAGGGGAATCTGAACAAAAACATAGAAAGGGATGGATGGAGCTTAACGAGCCTGCTCACACTCAAAATCCATCAATAAGTTGTAAGATTTGCAAATTTTCTCTCGCACATGAACTCGTTGGTTAAAGAGAATAAGATGAGTTTGCATCTGGTTAGAAAGCAATGAAAATATTCCAAGTTCCTTGTAAAAAAGAAATGCATTGTGGAGGCGGAGACATTGGTCACTCTTTCTTGAAGCTAGTGGTAAAAAAGCAGGTTTGGGGGTGTTGACCAAACCTTATCAGCCTCTCTTAGGTTTCCAACAAACAACAAACAAGTCACAACCAGGCTTTGTAGAATCAGAGACGCAAAACCCTCTTCTTCTTTAACAGCGTCTTCATAGAAACAAAACACCTTTTCTTCTTTTTCTTCTCCAACACATCCACTGGAATAGTGAAAAGGGTCAACTTTGCTTTCGAATTAACATTTTAACCCGCCCCCGCCCGACAGAGGATGCTTTTTTGGGCATTGAGAGTACCTGTCGGCTAAAGAGAGTGTGTAAAAATGGTAAAAAGAAGACATATTTTAAAAAACGACCAAGAAAGGGCCCAACGAACGACGACATCATTTTTTTAATCGAATCTCTCTCGGCGACTGAGTCTTCGTCCTTACGAATAAAAAAAGAAAAATTCAAAACTTTTGTTCTATAGAAGTTTCCATTAGGTATAAAGATCCAAACTTTTTATTCTTCCCTTTTAACTCAACAAACCAATTTTCTTTGAATCGATCTCGATCTGAACCTCTTCAATTCTATACTAACCTAAGCAAAAAACCCTTGTTCTGCATTTGCCGCAATTTTAGTCAATTTGATTTCTGTTTCGATAGATTTAACCCTCAGAAGAACGATGTTTTTATTGTAAGGCTTCTCTTCATTACAGAACCAAAAGCTGCAAGCTTGATGTGTCTTTTCATCTCTTGCAATTACCATAAAAAAAAAAGCCCTTCTCTTATGTTATATATGCTTCTTTGCTTTGGTCTTTTCCCCCCTCCTTTGATGTTATATGTTATGAAGCCTTAATGTTTGCAGGGATCCTTGTCTTTCTTCTTGGGATTTGCCTCAATTTCATTTCCATTGGTTACGCTGCTCAGGTAAGACTTGGTTTTGATTCCGATAGCTGCTGCATTATGGTTTTGTCTTTAGTTCACTAACCTTGACTTTACTTTCTTTTGCAGTCCCTTCTAGCAGCTCTTGGTTCCATTCAGTTTGTATCCAACATAGCCTTTGCTTATGTTGTACTTAACAAAACGGTCACCGTTAAGTAAGTAAAACAAACATCCTCTCTTGCAGTTTGCAACTTTATTCCTCTTTATTCTAATTTTTTATTGGTCGGTCACAGAGTACTTGTTACTACAGCCTTTATAGTTCTCGGAAACGTTTTCCTTGTCGCATTCGGTAATCACCAGTCTCCAGGTATACTTTTCTTGGACAGAAAACGGTTTTTGGTTTCCTTGTGGAGGCTAATGCAAGTCTTTTATGCTCAGTTTTCACACCTGAACAGTTGGCTGAGAAATACAGCAATGTGACATTCTTGGTTTACTGTGGGATTCTGATTATAATCGTAGCCGTGAACCATTTTCTCTATAGGTGAGTCTTAGTAGCTATCAATTGCACAGCTGGTTCACATACTCTATGCTTCTTTTGTTTCTTAGTACAGCTGGATTCTGGGTAAAGTCATAAATCCAATTAAAATTTTATTCTATCTTGTGCCATTGAAACGATAAAGTTACTAAAGTAAAGATGTGTGTTTATGTGCTTTTTTTATTGCAGATGACAAGATTGAATGAAGGGTTGTCTCTGTATGATGCAATTCTCATAGTACCAATGTTTCAGATTGCTTGGACTTTCTTTTCCATCTGTACAGGATTCATCTACTTTCAAGAGTTTCAGGTTCATCTATCTATTAACTTACTTGTGATTCCTTTCCTCTCATTTTTAGATGATTAGTTTGGTCCTCATATGCTTATTATATTCTCTTCTTCTTTGAACAGGTTTTTGATGCGTTAAGAACGACAATGTTCATATTAGGAATGATGTGCGTATTCATAGGCATCTCTTTACTAGCACCTGATGATACAAGAGGCAACGAGACAAAAGACAGTACCTCATCTCTTGACTCAATAGTGTCCTCAAGCGTGTCATCAGAAGAGGACAGGTTGATATTACAATCATTTGAAGATGGACATAGAGTAGCTGTACAAGGAATGTATATGAAATCAGCTGATCTAATTGCCAAGACAAAGGTAAACCCACAAAGCAAAAAATATATCTTCAATGGTAATAACCTTTATCAACAACAAGCTTTGAACCCTTCTTCTTTTCTGTGTCGCAGGCTGCTTGTTTAACGGCATTGGGCTTCGGCGAAGACTCTATCAACGCATCTGCTATTCTTGTGATGCCAATGGTATCTTCCAAGATTACAGGGTTTAGAGGAAACGGTCTCGAGAGGGCTAAGATATTGTCAATGAGAGGATGATCAGGATGGAGCAAACTAGCCATGCAAGAAGAAGAAGGCACAAGAATGCTTGAAAAGACATCTCATCACTCTTCAAAGGCTTAAGTAGATTAGTAAAAAAAAACAGAGAGCTAAAATGAGACAGTTTCTCAGGTACATTCTTCTCTTAGCAAAACTCTGTTTTTAGGATCCCATTAAGAGAAAAAAAAACAGTAGACGTTGTGTATTTTTGCAGAGACCAAAATGTTACTATAACATTACATCTATGTATATTAATTCTTTTGTTTGTTTGAGTCCTGTTAAAAATAGTTTCATAAACTACAAATACAGTGAAAAGTCTCCTTAGTTCATTAATGCTTTTACACTCTAAAGGCTAGATTTCAAATCTTTAGAAAAGCTATTTAATAAACAATTATACACATATTGAGGAAAGATTTAGAACAGATCTTCAATATGGTGTAAGTAAACTCGGTCAGGGTTAGAAAAAAATATAAATGTAAACAAGTTTAAAATGAGTTTTATCATTATTACAAATCCACAATTCAGGGCTATAGTTTATACAGTCTTGACCGATATTTTGAGAATCAGAATGTAGAAAAAGGGAGAAAACATGAGGTTTCATTACAAATCACTTCCAGTTGTTGGCAACAATGTCAGCCAAATCAACAACTCTCTGTGAGTAGCCCCATTCATTATCATACCAAGCAATCACCTTAACCATATCATCTCCCATCACCATAGTGAGTGAAGAATCAATGGTGGACGACACATCCGAGCATCTGAAATCAACTGACACAAGCGGCTCATCGCAGACTTCAAGGATACCTTTAAGCTCTTTCTCTGCAGAGTCTCTGAAAGCAGCGTTAACTTCCTCTGCAAAAGTCTTCTTGGTGACCTGCACAACGAGATCAACCACTGACACGTTTGGTGTCGGCACACGGAGAGCTATTCCGTTGAGTTTTCCTTTGAGGTTAGGGAGCACAAGAGCCACGGCCTTAGCTGCTCCTGTAGATGTGGGAACAATGTTCAAAGCAGCTGCTCTTGCTCTCCTTAGATCACGGTGGCTAGCGTCTAGTAACCTCTGGTCACCGGTGTATGAGTGAGTAGTTGTCATTGTACCCTTTATGATACCTGAAAAAAATGATTACAAACCATGATCAGTAGTTACTAGTTATCATTTGGTCTGAAAGAGGAAGCTATTACATACCGAACTTCTGGTCTAGAACTTTGACAAAGGGAGCAAGACAGTTAGTAGTGCAAGAAGCATTGCTGATGATCGGTTCATCAGGATTGTAAGCATCGGCGTTGACACCAACAACGTAAGTTGGGATGTCTCCTTTGCCTGGAGCTGTAATGATAACCTTCTTGGCTCCAGCTTCAATGTGTTTCCCTGCGCCTTCTCTATCCACAAACACTCCTGTTCCTTCAATGACAATGTCTATTCCCAACTCCCTAAGATTCAAAGACATTCAAAGTGATTATCAAGACTGATCAACTTCAGAGACAGAACTGTGTGTTTTGACTTACTTCCAGGGGAGAAGAGAAGGGTTGCGGTTAGACACAACCTTGATGATCTTTCCATCAACAGAGAGAGCAGCGTCTCCGGAAGGTTTCACATCAGCGTCAAAGATACCGAGAGTGGAGTCATACTTAAGGAGATGTGAAGCCTGCTTGACACCGCCAGTGTCGTTGATGGCAATGACATCAAAGGGAGAGTCCTTGCGTCCATGCCAGCATCTCAAGAAGTTCCTCCCGATCCGACCAAAGCCATTGATGGCTACTTTTAGTTTAGCCTCGGTCACACCTTTCCTGTATCCACCACTGCTTCCCATCTGGTGGAAACATGATCAGTAAACAATGAGAGACAGCTCTTTAAAGAGTACTAGTTTTTGCTATAACATTGCATGACAAGGCAGAACATGGAAGGTACATAGAGTGGAGGATAAAAAGATAACTCACTGCAGAAGTCTGGAAAGTGACGGCTGAGACAAACTCATCAGAGGAAAGTTTCTTGTTGCCGAAGGGAAGAGAAGCAGAGGAGCTTCTCAGTCCAGAGAACTCAGTGAAACCCTGAAGACCAAAAACACACAAACACATTTACTTAAAACTTGTTAAAGTGCCTGTCAGAAGAAGAAGGAAGGTACCTGAAGAGATGGTTTGGGGACAGAGAAAGCAGCTGATGAAGCCATGGTGTGACCACAAAGTAGCAGCAGATGCTAGAAAGATGTGTTGAAACAGAGATGTGGTTAATATAGTAAAAGAAAATGATGAGTTGCAGGCAAAGGAGATTAGATTCTGGATAACTTTCTTACTCATTTGTATGGTTGTGGTTATCAAATCAAACTCTTTGTAATCTTCTCATGTTTCTATGATCACAAATACATCAAATCCTTGACCTCATTTTTTTTATTATTTTGGGCTTTTCACTTTGGGCTTGTTTCTTCATCTTATATGTGTGATGACGGTCGAATAAAGATAATTACAATTATACTATAACCAAACAAAACTATCATATGATTCTGAACTAGAGAAGATTATTACAACTATTGTAGGACAGAACATTAACTTTTCATACAAACTCTGTTGAAACTTTATGAGACAAGCAACGTTTGGACACAAATGCGTACAAGAGAGTAGAGACGCAATTTAGAAGAGAATTTATTTTTTTTTTGGAATTTTATTAGATGAAACTGAGATAGATATTACATAAACTCAGAATGTTGGTTTTGGCTATGTTTGATTTGAGCAACAGTGATCTCAGCTTGAGTTCTGGCCAACAGATTTTTAGTTTTCTGAATTTGAGTTTGGAGTAAAGAAATCATCCCTACACATCCGTAAACAGGATCTTCAATTCTACATGTTGCTTCAAAGCATAAAGATTCCACTGCTTCAGCTCTTGTCTGAACAGGAAGTTGCTGTCAAAATATCAACCATGAATATTCATATTGTTATATATAAACCACTAATGCAATAACGTTGTCTTAGTTTAGGATTGAGAAAAGATACACAAAAAGATTTTATATACCTGAAGCATTTTGGAAACATTTCCAGCACCATAGATTCTGTGGACACAAGCAAATTTTTCAGGATTGTTTGGAGGGAAATAAGGTGAGAAAACGCAATCTTTTGGACATCTTCTTCTCAGATATCTGCAAGCAGCACATCTTTTAGGATTCATCACAGATTTTCTAAAGAGAGAAGAAAGATTACATAAAAGATTGCGAAAATCTAAGAACAAGGATTTGACTTATTTCAAAAAGATTCATCACATCTTCCACTTATTTGTATTCTCTTTTGTTTCCTTTTCTTTTCCAATGATCCAACGGCTACTTTCCAGTTTATGAAATTTTGATGACATTTACATAAGGTAAACTTATGAATGTTGTTGATTCTCATTTTGACTAATTAGAATATATTACCGTTAGAAGCAGCTTCTTGATCTTCCAAATCTCATAACTCCGATTTTTTTTCCAGTAACATAATTACAATACTAATAAAGAACAAAGTGATATAATATGGATGCCAAAAAAAAAAGAACAACAAAGTGATATAATATAATATCAGATGCCATATAGCTTTTTCTACAATGAAATATGATCTCGTCGTCTCCTTACAGAATTTATACAAAAACTCAAGTATAATTTACAAGACAACTGAGAGAGAGAAGAAACGTTACCAGACCATAATCTCTTTCGCTTATCTTTGTAGCAAAAGTGCTGCTCCAAAACCAAACCGAACCACAAGTGTTAAAGATAGCCAAAGATCCGCTTCTTCTCCATAACGACCGGTGGTGGTCGCCAAACCAAGAGTTCTGCAAGAAAGTCTTTACTTGAGTTAAGCTGATTCGTAGTTGGATCATTCATACGCCTGTCCTTGTCACTGCATAGCTGTGCACATAACACAAAGAACATTAGACATGAGATACAGAACATAAAAATAAACCGGTGGGGCTTAGGTACTTAACTTGCATACCTGTCATAACTTGAACCAGTCATGGGTATAGTAAACATTTCCTCCTGAGCCATGAGAGATCTTGAGCTTAGGAGCTTGCAAGATATACCTAAGCTCGTAAGCTTGACGACGAATGCCAGGACTAGGGTGTCTCTTCTCTGGTTGCTGACAAAGATCAAACATGGAGATTATTAGCCTCATATGCCATAGCTAACCAAATCTGAATCTGGCCAATCAATCAATCCCACCAGTGATCATCAGCAAATCAAACGCTTTCTCAAAACAGTACCTAAATGGTGTTTTCAACCAGCCTCACCACCAAATAGCGTTATCCTTGGGATAATAGTAAGAGCTCCTTCAAGACAACTCTATAGCTCGTCCGTACATTCCTTTGCCGGAAGCCTTTTGACCTAACTCAAACATCAGTTCTGCCAGTTGCTCTCCTCTCTCCTTGCTCATGTGCTACCGGAGATATCCTTTTGACCTAAATTAAACATCATGAGTTGGCCGGAGTGAACAATCACTATCTTTCTTTGAAGGGATGCAACTTGAGGCAACGCTCCTAGCTAGTTGTGCTCCAACCGATTCCTGATCAGAAATGGCTATGATGTTGATGTTGTTATACGTGGTGATATGGAATGGTTGACATGTATTCCAAATGCTTATTCTATGAAACTTTATTATATGTGGATGATGTCGTAATGGAAGAAGCAAAAAAGTGTTTGAGTTGTTCATGTTTATGGGAGACAAATATTGTTGCTTGCATCAGCTTGAAAATTTTCTCCTATTGATGCCGTTTGATCCACATATCCAAATGTTGGCAATGATGATACATGATGAGTGGGTGGGTATGTGAGTGCATCTGCATGATTGCATGTCCTATTTGTATTCCTCGATCACATTTTCTCCTTTCTTCTCACTTTACTAATTATGTTCAGTTTGTTGGTAACTGGTAAGTGTATGTTCCATGCAGTGCTTTGTTCTCTGTTTTTTACTATGTGAATTTTGGTATCTGATAACTTGAAATGAGTTTGAGATTTTTCTGCTGGAAAAGGATGGCTTCTGTTTCCTGTTTAATACTCTCTTGTTTCTGAATCCTGAATTTTGCACAAAGACTTTTCCATCACTGATTGTATTACTTTTTGCATTTTGAACTCGTTATTCAGTTTGTTTAGTGTCCTGTTATGACGTAAACTAATCACGGTTTCTTGTTTGCCTCAGAAATAGAAACTTTCCTCTTCAGTCTTCACTCATGTTTTGCTTGCTCTGAGTTACCCCTAGATGAAGATGGTAGTAAGACATCTGTTAATTTTCTTATTAATAAATGAGTCTGTTTTGCTTCTCAAATTCCTAACAATGTTTGAATTGAAATCATATAAAAGCAGAGCCGTACTGACTTTGTAAAGTAAAATATCCATAAATTAATAATGGTTGGAACTATGGTATTTTATTAATTTATAGAGTTACTAATGTACAAAAAATTCTTTTTAAGATTTTCTATTTAAAAAAAAAAAAATTTTATCCAAAATAGGAAAAATATTTGATATTTAGTGTATGAACATTAATTAATTATTTGAAATTTTACATTTATATTGGTTTTATTATAGTATTTAGTGTATATAAAATATATTTCATAGACATTAAAAATAATTTTAGGTATAGTTTACTGAATCTCATCAAAATATATCAAGTGTTAAGAAAATATAAAATAGTTTCATTGTGAAAATAAAATAAATAATATACTAGTTTGTTTCATACTAATATAAAATTTGTATACATATAAATTATTAATTTATAATTTTAATGAAACTATATATTTACAGATAATTTTCTAAAAGTATTATTTTATCTATTTATGTTATATTTTGAATAGGTCCAATTTAATATTGGAGAAATTTATTAATTTATAGTATATATTAATCTCTAGAATATTAATTTATAGAGTTTTTATAGATTCGAATGAGAATATTGCAAAGGGCATACATATACTCGTACCTTTGTCTGAGTCTAACATTTCCAAAGCTGATTAGTTGGCAGTACCGCAGTAGACATACAATATCAATGCCGCGACATTTCTAGTTTAACGTCTGAGGTTTTCTAATCTCCATGATCAGTTGTTAGATATGTCAAAGCGAATTATTGTGCGGTTCCGTGATGAGACTTATACAAACCTCATTACTATATATATAAGGTAGTTCATTCACTATCACTAATTCATTGGACGAAAGGTATAATTAAGCCAAAGTAAATTAAAAAGAGAAACGAAGTAATAGACGTGGTCCGTAATTGGAGACGCATATATAAGATGTTACATGTACCACATGTCTTTGGATGAGTACAAGAATAGAAACATATAATTAATATTATTTGACAATGAAGAGAGAGGATAACACTTAAGGATTAATAATGTACAATTAGTCATCGCCGGTTCATGATTTTAAAATTCGAAGTGACATTTACATACTAACCACTTATTTTTGAATAAGCTGTTTATATAATAGTCGTATCTTGTTGATCCCTATACCAAGTCATTCTTTTTTTTTTGATCCCTATACCAAATCATTCTTAGTATTCTAATCTCAATTCTTTGTCCACTACGTGTACTTAAACATATTAAACGTTATCTGTTTGGTAGTATTCTAATCTCGAATCTTTGCCTTGTTCTTCTTTCTCCTAATATATATTTAATGAGAGAAAAACATGGACTACATAAAACATGATACTAATCAAATCATAATGTAGGTTGGGCCGGCAAAAACATGAAAATATATTAATTTGACGAAAATCAAAATTATATCTTTAATGGTTATTTGAGATTTCATGCAAGAATTACATATGTCAGCTCGAAGCAAAAGCAAGTACTACTATATAAGCTTTAACTAAACATGAGACCAGTAAGAGCACTTCTACACCATTTCTCGTGTCTTGTAAATGGATGAATAATTTTGAAAATTGTATTTCTCAAAAAAGAAAACACTTTGAAAATTGTAAACCCTATCTAAAAAGAATCCAAAAATACACTTGCACATGCATGGTGCACGTATAAGCGACGGCGACCTCCTGTTTTGTTGTTTAATGCTTAAGGACGTATTAAAAATTGTAAAAATGATTATATACTCTCATTATTTATGTAGTTTCCCTAATCTGTTTGTCTTCTCTCATTTTATTAATTAGGAAAGCGTAAGTTTGGTTAGCCCCTTTCTCAAAAAAAAAAAAAAATTGGTTATAGCCTCATATCCCAAAAGCATATTCTCCCAGTGCTCAGTATTATTTCGAGTCTTTTGCGGTCTAAATTAATCAAGTTTTTCTATTCTAATCATTCAATCATTTTTTTTTCATTTATCTGAATATATGTTTTCTCTGTAGCAATCGTCTAAAGATCGATATAATTTAAACTGGAGACATAGTTATTCCAACTCATAAAATAAAACTCTGTAATGATTGCTATACGACAATATTATTTTTGGAGGTTTTTAATCTTGTCATATAGACTTCTGACGATATATGTATGTGTTTATTTGTCGGTAAGTTACTTTATGCAAGTCCAATTTGGGATCCAAATGCTCTTGATAAGTTTCACAAATGTAAACGTTTGAGTTTCACTAACATTTGTTAGCTCTTATGCGTACTTAAAGGGTAATTCGATATAAAGCTTTTACGAATTTCAGCATATCTATACAGGAGTTCTTATTTGATTAAAATTGTTGGGAACTTTTTAGAGGTCAAAAGTCGCCACAGGCCATTGTGTCAGGTCGGCGATAATGGAGAAAATAAAAAGCTGATCACAGGCCCCGTCCATTATTTATGCCTTCTATTATAATTAGTTTGATTTGACAAGAGCGATTAAGGATATTTTGGTGTATCTATAGGTCATATATGATATTTTTTTGAAACTCATATATAATATTTTGAACATAAATATTTTGGTTTCTTGACAAGAATGAGAGAAGTAAAAAAAACACTACTAGAAACAATTCAAAAAGAGAAGATGAAAACAATTAATCAGAATATTCAAGGAGATATATGAATATGGGCACAAAATGAAAAAGAAAAACATGGGAAAATTAAAGAAGGTAAGGTTAAAGAGTGGGAGGGAGTAAAGGACAGGCTGGCACTTATGATTGGTCAGTGACATAGCCAGCTGTATCCCATTCACTAACCAATCATCGCTATAAACCGACCGACACGTGATCAAAGCGGGGTCCACCATGTGACTTCTCCTTCATTAACTGTCCCTAATCGTCGCGGTTTGACAGCTAACCGGTTTTTCGTTCGGTTCGACCGTATCACAATCTTGCAACCGATCAATCCAACTAGGCGATTAATGGAACCCCTCATCCATATCAATTCCTCTTTATTTTTTCCTGCCTAAAAGAATAATACAAGACATCATCTCTTATTATTCTTCAAATATAGTGTGTATATATATTTTTTTTTGATCAAAAAATGGTAATGTATATTATGCAAGAGAAATATCCGACTATTGTAGACTAGACAACTCAAATGGTAAGATATGTATAGACAATTTCAACATGTAAGTATGTTAGGTTTTCCAAAATCAATTACATTCAAATTTCCTTAAAAGTTATCGTATATATTTTTATTAAACTTTTTTGGCTCTCTTATTTTATAGTAAAAACTATAAACAATTGTTTATATGACAAAAGAAATGGTTTTATCCACACTTTGACATAAGACACACATACTTGGCTATATATATACTACCTAAGCACACAAAAGAAAAGCAGACCAATCACCACATAAATAAACCCATCAGAAAACGTTTTAACCTAAATCTCTGCGATCATGCCGGCCAGAAACATTGCCATCGGCGGAGTCCAAGAAGAAGTGACTCACCCTAGCGCACTTAGGGCGGCCCTCGCTGAGTTTATCTCGACTTTGATCTTTGTCTTCGCCGGCTCAGGCTCAGGAATTGCTTTCAACAAGCTCACTGACAATGGAGCCACCACTCCTTCAGGCCTTGTCGCCGCTGCCTTAGCTCATGCTTTCGGTCTCTTCGTCGCTGTTTCTGTCGGTGCCAACATCTCCGGTGGACACGTTAACCCTGCCGTTACCTTCGGTGCCTTCCTCGGTGGAAACATCACTCTCCTCCGTGGCCTTCTCTATTGGATTGCTCAGCTTCTTGGCTCAGTGGCCGCTTGCTTCCTCCTTCAATTCGCCACCGGTGGCTTGGTAACGTCGTTTACTTATTATTACTATACTAAATCGGTTTAATGTTTTGGTTTCAGAAATTAGTCACTAAACTATATATTGAATGGATCTAAAACAATATATTCTTCGGTTTATCTAATTAGAAACCTAAAACAACATGCTCGGTTTATCTAGCTGATTTAAGTTCTTTAGTGTTAGGAGATTATTGTCAATTGTTCATGCTTAGTTTTTAGTGAAATGCGTTTTAACTCACATAAGAAAATTATGTTTTCGTGGATTTGATATTGATTTACATAGAAAAACAAAACAATATCAAACTAACTAAAACTTCATTTGAACCAGTTTTTTTTAGTTCGGTTTTTTTCTTTTTTATGTTATCTATATTCCAACTAAAATCACGCCTTTGACCTAACTCTTCCGGCAAGCAACTAAACCTACCTTTTTCAAAAATATTAATTTTGCAGGCAGTTCCAGCTTTCGGTCTCTCTGCTGGAGTTGGAACCTTGAACGGTCTCGTCTTCGAGATCGTGATGACCTTCGGGCTCGTCTACACCGTCTACGCCACAGCCATCGACCCCAAAAACGGTAGCCTCGGAACAATCGCACCAATCGCCATAGGTTTCATCGTCGGAGCTAACATCCTCGCGGGTGGAGCTTTCAGCGGAGCCTCCATGAACCCAGCCGTCGCTTTTGGACCAGCCGTCGTGAGCTGGTCGTGGAGCAACCACTGGATTTACTGGGTTGGTCCTCTTGTCGGTGGTGGTCTCGCCGGAATCATCTACGACTTTGTTTACATCATCGAAAACGGTCACGAGCAATTGCCCACCACTGATTACTGAAGACGCTGAAAATTAAATGTTTGTGATATGATTTGTTTTTATTTCTCATCGTAATTGAATTTCTGTGTGGCCGTTGGATCTTCTTTTTAGATGAACCCTTGTCCGTTGATTTATGTTGTATTTGGGTTTGTTGTTGGAGTTGTAATTGTCCTTGAAGGCTTTTTTAGATGAATGTGAATTATGCATGCTTCTACGTTATATTTTCTTCTTGATTTCTTGTTTTAAAAAAAAACTTTATAATCCTTATTAGCTATTCTTAGCAAACATTTTCAGAATAATCTAGTGTATCCTGGCATCCACTAAATTGGGTGGGTCTAGACTAGGGTGAGTGTCCGTAGTAGCCTATGTTATTGGTCGTCCGAGTTGTCTGAGTTGGGTCTAGACTAAGGTGAATATCCGTATCAATCTATGTTATTGGCCGGAGTACGCCTCAATCACCAAATACTGAAAAAATCCAGATGTTAAATTTTACTTCCAGTGATTCGCAGGATTCAAACCGAGCCCTTATTAGAATCTAAGCTCCTTCAAAATTACTGGCCGTCCTCGTTTGGTTAAATTTTTAGCAAACATTAAATATATTGATGACTAGAAAGGAAACAGGTTCTCTTCAAAACCGAGTAAATCCAATTACAAACATGGCAAAATAATGAATAAAATGTCACGGCAACAACGAAAATTCAACGAGATATAACATAATTTTTCTTTTGATAAAATGCGAATTTTAATTACCAAAAACTGGAAGCGGTTTGAATACAGGCGCTCGGCGGAGCAAAAAAAAATTTAGAGGCCCAAAAAAAAGAGGAAAAAAGCTTAGAAATAATCAGAAAAAGAATCGGGAAGGGACATTCTTATTCAAGTGCGAACCATTGAGCTAGTAAGTCCTTGAAGCTTTTCCTGTCGTTGCGAGCAAGGATGGCGTCTCTAACACTACGGTCGATGTGTTTGAAGACTGCCGAATGGTTTGAGCTGGTGGAGGTGTGGAGGCGACTGTTTCTTTCTTTCCAGATGTGGAAGATAGTTGCCTGAACCGTAAGCCTAATGAGGATGGTGCTAACACGAGCAGATCCAGAGAGCATCCAGTCAATTAACTCTTGCCATTCTCTGAAAACAGAGGTCTTCCCAAATCTTGCAAGGACCTGCTTGCATAGTAGATAGCTGAACCTGCAGTGCAAAAACAAGTGCTTGCGGGTCTCAGTTTTCGCTTGGCAGATGCAGCACATAGATGGTATGTTAATGCCCCAGTTTGTGGTACGAGCTCTGATAGGAAGCCTGTTTAGGTGAGCAACCCAAAACGTGAAGGCATGTTTTGGGGTACACCCCTTATACCAAACTGCTGCAGCCCACTGTTTAGCGGTTTCACGCGGCCGTAGGTTCTCCCAAGTCTGTTTCGTTGAGAAGACATTTGAGGTGGATCCTGCAACGAACCAAGTATAGGAGTCAGGTCCATCTGTTTCATTTGGTGCTGCAGTGTTGAGTAGCACAGTTCTGAGCTCAGCAAGAGTAGGGTTCCGGGTTCTGTGGGAGGGTAAGATCCAACCAGCAGACGAAGATCCTTTGGCAACAGTAGCAGATTCCTGAATGCCCGTGAGTTAAGGGCCATTTAGTCCCACAGCTTCTATGAGAGGACCAAGGTTTGTCCAATGGTCAAACCAGTATCTCAATGAGTGTCCATCACCAATGGTTCCTCTCAAGAAACGCTTTGCTAACGGACGAAGGCTTAGGAGAGCTTCCAAATCCAGGAGTGATGATTTGCATGCTCTACATTCCAGAAACTGACTTGTCTGAGGCGAGTGGAGTGGTTCCAAGCAACCCAAAGGGAGTCTCTTCTCGCAAACAGCATCCAAATAAGGCGAAGGTTCAGCGTTTTATTCCACACCCAGAAGTTCCGTAGGCCCAGCCCTCCTTCAGACTTGGGAAGACAAACACTCTGCCATGAAACTTTAGTGTCTCCTCGCTTGGTGATATCGTTACTCCACAAGAACCGATTACACATTTGCTCTATTGTCTTCAAGCAACGTTTAGGTAGAATGAAGGAGGATAACCAGAAGTTTACTGTGCTGTATATAACCGAGGATATCAACTGAAGTCTGCCCGCAAAAGACATGGTCTTTGTCGCCCAGTGATCAAATCTAGCAGCAATCTTGTCGATCAGAGGGGAGTAGTCAGATTTTCTGAGCTTGCGGTGAAGTAATGGCAGTCCCAGATAACGGAAGGGAAACATACCATTGACAAAACCAAAAGCCAGAGTATCTTCCTTGTCAACTTCTTCCAACCCCGCAGTGTAAACAGCTGATTTTTCAGTGTTCATTTGAAGCCCTGAGAGATACTTGAAGGTGTCTAGGACCACATTTATGCCCCGGAGTGATGAAACTTTCCCGTCATAGAAGATCATGAGGTCATCTGCGAACGCGAGGCTAGATATTCTGACTTCACTTGCTTTCGGATGGTAGCCAATTGATCCATCAGCGAACTTGGACTCAAGTAAGCGAGACAGGACTTCCATGGCAATGACAAAGAGTGAGGGAGATAATGGATCCCCTTGTCTGAGCCCCTTAGTGCCTTTGAAGTATCCACAGAGCGAGCCATTGACGTTGATAGAGAAGCTAGTTGAGGTGATACACTGCTTTATCCAATTTATAAATCGCGAGGGCATATTTGCTGCTTTAAGTACCTCTAAGATGAAGCTCCAACCCACTGAGTCAAAAGCTTTCCTTAGGTCGACTTTTAGTACTCCTCTGCTTGAGATATTCTCCTGCCCAAACCCTTGAACCAGCTCAGTAGCGAGAAGGACGTTTTCTGTGAGAAGACGGCCCTTTACAAAAGCTGATTGAGACGGCGATATCTAGAAGGGAAGGATCTGCTCAAGCCTTCTAGCCAACAGCTTCGAGATAACCTTATATAACATAAATTTTCATGTCGTCTGAGATTCTTTAGCTATTTTTTAAGAAAAAAAGTTAATAAAGTGGAGAAATGTCTAAAACAGATTTTATGAATGTAATTCATTTCAGAAAAAAAAACACAGAGATACCTCCACAAAATGCAAATCGTGATATGTCGGATTGCTCCATGTCATCCATTCACGATTTATTATTTTCTTCTTCCAACATTTCGGCGGGAATATGTGTGGACAGTTTCGTCATTTTGATTTCAGTTTGTTTGCTTTCGGAACGTGAATAGAAGACAGATGGAAGGGGATAGATTCGCTAAATCCTTGTGGGGTAAATTGGATAGGGAAGTTCGTGAAACAAGTGGACACGATCCATCTACTTCTAGACCTATCCACACCACCATGTGTTTACATAGTTTTTTTCTTTCGACCAACTGTGTTTACATAGTCGTGTTAAAAATAAATATCTAACGGAAGAGTGTCAAATACAAATAACAGTAGTTTACTATGCGAGAGCTGAGAGCAGTAAGATCACTTGCCTGAAATCGTTTGACTTTAATTCTGCAGCATAAGCATCTCCTAGCTGTAGTGGATTCAGACACATAAACTGCTCTCATACAGTCATACTTATGAGGTAATCATATATATATTGGGAAAAATAATAGACCCTAAAGGAACAAAATGTGTAGGCTATAACTAAGACAATCATTTTTTTTTCTTGTGATATGATCAATCAACTTGATTTTGATAGTTTATACGTAAAAGTTTGCAAAGATAGGCTATAACTAACACAATCATCTAGGTCTAGGCATACCAAACCACGATCAAATAATTGAAGACAATATTATTCACACACATGCAGAGATATGCATTCGTATATACGTACAAGATGCAAATTGCCATGTGCAACGTTGGACCATTCGTACACCGCGCCATTACTTAATTTCACATACCTTCCCTTTTTGTTCTTTTCCATATATGCCTTGACATTGATGGCAGTTTTTTCTGTAAACACAAAAATGCCCTCGGCAGTTTACAAGAAAACTAGAAATAAAATGGCCTGTCAACCAGAAATATTTTGGGTCATGGATCATTATGGTTTGATCGGACTCGACATTTGATTGGATTAAACTTAAATTAATAATATTTTGTAAATAATATACATATTTTTATCAAATAAAATGTTTCAACACCATAATGTTTACTAAAACTTAAAAATAACAACTAAAATGTAATAAAAGTATTAAAATTTGAAATAGTTCAAATCTAAAATCAAAATGAAAAATATATTTAGATTTTATTCATCAGATCTTCATCACTCTAAATCATCATCACCCTTTTAAAAATTATATGCACATTTGTCAAAAGAATAATATTTTGAAATAAAAAAATTGTGTTATTCTTTTATAAATTATACAAATTTTAAAAACGTAAATGTTTCAATATCATGAAAAAGTTAAACTTTTAGACAAAATATGAAATGAAATAAAATGAAATGAAACAAAAACTTTTAATATCTGGAAAAGGTTAAACTTCTTAGATAATACCTTGAAAAAAATTAAATCATGAAATAAAATTTTAAAAAATTTATACAAAAACAATATCTTGACGTGAAAATTAAATGTTGTGATATGTGAATTGTAGAGACGTCAAAATAAAAAAAAAGATAAGAGACAATACTTTATTTCTACTTTTAAAAAGGTTAAATTTTTATTAACAAAATTTTGGTTTATATAACAATCGGGGTTTGACGGTTCATTGGGTTGCCGGTTTCGGGATTTTTGACGGTTCGATATGAGTTTTAATTGGTTCAACTTTAGTTAGGTTTTGACATTAACCCAACCCATATTATTTCCTGTTCATGGTTTAACCCGGTTTGACCGCCGGTTCGGTCCGGGTTTAAAAATACTGCTTGTACTCCTTTCGTTTTAATTTATTCCTTTCCTTTTAATTTAGTCATCTTTACAGAATAAATATTTTATTTCAAAATAAGTGTCATTTTATAATTTTAATGAAAATTCATTAATTTTATATATTATTTTAATTTTTATTCATTAAAATGTAGTTAGATGTATATACAATGATGTTTTTATTTAGAGAATGTAGAAAAACATTTGTTCTTAATATATATGCACAAACCTAAAACAAAAATTACAATGAAAGAAATAAAATTTAATCTTGAAATCAGTGTTTGTTATGTTCTCTCTTTTTTTGGGTTATATTCTCTCTTTTTACAAAGATTGTCAATATAACATTTTTTCTTTCCACACAAAAAAAAAATCATTTAGAATTTCTATGCATTTTATCATCATTTTCAGTTTAATATTAGCTACAAATAGCATTGATTTTGTAAATAATTTTACTTTCCAAATATTCTTATTTAAATGTATGTAATTAATAAAATATAAACAAATTTTAATTAATTTTTTAATCTGTGTAAAAATTGTCAAAATGATACTTTTTGTGAAACAAAAGAATATACTTTTATTGTCAAAGTGATACCTTTTAATTAAATATGCATAATTAATAAAATATAAATGAATTTCAATTATTTTTTTAATCTATGTAAAAATCGTCAAAGTGATATTTTTATGAAACAAAGAAATATAATTTAGCAGTATGTTATCGAACAAATTTTTAAAAGTTACAGATTAGTTAATTTACATCCAACTTATGATTAATAGACTATCACAATTCTAATTCCGATAATGCTCCTTAGAGAGGATGCACAATCTCATCTTGAAAATAATTTGCCAAACTGGATTAGATTTTAAACCACATCAATAATTTGTTTTTAGTGAATTTATTCGAACATAGAAGCAACTATTACCGAAACAAACATGCATTTCTTATATTTCACCGAAGAGCGGATAAAAATCATGCATGTACTTCCACATAATTACAAATACGGCTTTGAATGTGTGTACATATGCCAAATGAAGAATATATACAGTTTATTTATGATGCAGATTGGTCTGTATGTATTTATAATTCAAAATTTTAAATTATTCAAAATAAAAAAATAAAAAAAAACAAGTTACAAAAATAAAAAATAAAATAAACTATACGCAGAATAAATTTAGTCATTTGATTCAATGATCTTCAGGAGAAAAAGGAAAGGTACTAACAACATGATGAAAGGCCAATGAGATTTTTTTCTTAATACCTATATATACTCATTTAACTTGTTTCTTTCAATTTTAAATCAAATATATTTCTTCTCAAAAGCTATGTAGCTCTACATTTAATATATTTCAGTTTTTCATTTTCAATAAAAAATCATTTTAAACAACTTTTATAAAAATGTTCCTTTATATATATTATCTTCTATAAATATTTTAATATATAGGATCTGTATATTTAGATTACATATTCATAATATTCTATAATTAATTTATAATAAATAGCTATGCATGTTCTTTCATATATAATCTAAGAATATACGTCCATGCTAAAGAATTATATAATATCTGATAAAGAAACATATATATGTTATAGTTTATTTTATTTTTATTATTGATAATAATTAACATAGGCAAAATAATGTTAATTTTATGGTTGAGGCAAATAATATGAAAAATAGAAAGTTCAAAAAAAAAATTATAAATATTAGAGAAATATATGGTAAATACATAGGAAAACCAAAATATTGTATATCAATTTTGTTAGTAAATTTTCAACATTCATTCAAATGAGATGATTTAATAAATTAGTTTGATTACTAAGATATCACTATAAAAATTGATTTCCGAAGAGCGTTTGTTTACAGAATTTTACGCTAGAATTTCATCGGAATGTTTCTCAATGATTTTTTAGTGAAAATGTTCAGTTAGGAATTCATTTGAAATTTTTAAAATTCACCGAAAACCAATTTATATTTTTGAAATTAAATTGCATAGTAATTTTGTTTCAAAATATACTAAATATTTAAATAATTTTATAAAATATTTTTAATAAAAAATAAGTTTTAGGTATGCAAATAACATAATATTATAATTTATATCTTAACAAAACTATTTCGTCGATATTTCATTGATATTTTGCGGAACCAAGAAATAACTTTTGGTCGAGAATCTGTCGAAAATTTATATTTTCTTTTATAGTGTATATATCGATTTTACATAATCAATTATCTGCATTTTTCTTTATAATCTATTTAATGTATATTTGTTCTATTAGATATGTATTTGTTACGCTTAATCTGTATTATATATTTGATCTTCACTGTTTGAAGTCAGTCTCTACTACACATTTTTTGATACTACACATAAATACTATATTATCCTTTTCGTGAAATCTCCAATATTAAATTGTTTTTTTCGAGAATTTCCAATAATAAATTGTTATAATGTCATTTTCCATTGCCATAAAATTAGCGAGGCCTCTCTCTCCTTTTTCTTCGTTTTACTGATAATATCTTTAAAGGCCAATATATAGTCTTTTCATTTTACAAAATTAAAAGTTTGGCTTGGTCGGTTTGGAGCAAGTAAAGAGTTCAAAAATTACAATTCGTAGAGATCACATATTTAAGTTTGGTCGGTGCGTTCACGTTCCCCCGTCATTCTCCGACCAACTACGTCCACGTCTCTCTGTCTTTCTACCCAATAAACATAATCATTTTCAGGATTTTCTACATTCAATTTCGTATATGTGTTTGTCAAGATATGAGGAGCACATATAAACAGTGAAGACCTTCATTTGTTTCTGAAGTTTTAAAATATAACCACTTCTATAAAATTTGTTTTGAGTTTGGGGTGTAAACTAAAATACTCCAAAAATAATAGATTTTTTCCAGTCTTTTCCATACTGCATACCGTTCTTCATTTCCTCTTTTTATTTATAATAATGTGTATAATAAACCTCTTATATATTAATAATATTATAATTGTAATTTATATTAATTTATATAGCTAAAACCTATCGATAATCATATATAAGACCAAAATTTTTAATTTACAAGTATAGAAATCTATAGATTTTTTTCAAAGAAATAATTTATAAATTTTTTACTATATTATAAAATGTCAAAACTTTGTTCACTCACTAATCTTGTTTTAGTTAGTTACTGAAATTATTATTTATTTATTTTTTGAGAAAGAAATTATTAGCGATATAGTATGTAGTTCGATTAAACATGCAGACCCGGCCCTATCAAAGAAAGAGGTTTGAATCCTCTCCAACTTTGTCGACAAGAAAAATAATTATGTCCAACCCTATAGTCTTATAGCACAATATATACACGTCTCTTTAATGAATCAAGCTAATGCGATCTTCTAACAATTTGCGGTCCCAAAAATATTTATTGTGTGTTTAGTCTGAATCTTGGCCGGTCAACACACAATAGTATTCAATCAAAGTAATGTTGAACTGTTATACAATTTTGTTAAATACTATTCAATCAAAGTAACATTGAACTGTTATACAATTTGTCAAATGTAATCACAGTGAGTACAACTGGATTATCATTTATTATCATTTTGTAGAACAAAAGGGTATAAATGGCTTATTCAATCAAATTCATTAAAAATTAGTACCATTTATTTTTAATGAAAATGAATAATCGATGTAAAAAAGAATAATAATTTCATTCATTCTACAAAAACATAAACGAAAATCCAAAGGGCGTATTCCACAATTATTTTGATGAAATTTAGCAATGTTTTGAAAACCGGACCGGACACCGACTCAGTGAAGCTACTGGTTGACTGGTTAGACCGGTTCAACCGGATTGACGGGTTAGACCGGTTCAATCGGTCGAACCGGGTTTTTTATTTATATAAAAATATATATAATTATATATTTAATTATATATTTATACTATATAAACTTTACTTCTACATATAATACTTTCTCTATTCTTTTTTTATTAACTCAAAATAAACAACAAACATAAATCTGATTAGTATGTAAACTAAAAATTTTAAAAAAATAAATGATTTACAGCTAAAAATCGTATTTATTTATTTTTACAACTAACATTTCAAATTTTAAGAATATGGTAAAATAAAAATAGTATATGAGAGTCAAAAATATATTTTTCACATTTTTGTAGAACAATTAAATAGTGATAGTTGAACACTAATTATAAAATATTAAATTTTAGCTAGTAATAAGTCACCGGTTTTACCGAATTTCAGCCGGTTTTAACTGGTTTTTATCAAATCCGGGTTTTAAACCAAACCGGACTCGGCTTCTTCAGTGAGTCACGGTCGGACCGGTTCGACCGGCCGGTCCGATCCGGTTTTCAAAACACTGAAATTTAGTTGTACCAAGCTTTCTAAAACCAAGCTTTCATCAATTGTACAATACTCTAGTTGAAGCACTATAACCCCGATTGTTGGTTCATTAATCAAGAGTCTACATTCTTTTCTTTTTTTGAATAAAATGTTAAATTTGATTCAAACGAAAATATACATTGTTACAGCAGATGGTACTTTGTTCAAAAAATTTCAAACAGAGAGAATAAACTTATGCTACTTTGCTACTTATGTTTGCACTGATGCAATCCAAACTTGGTAAGCTCTCTCTAGTCTCTTATCCTGCGCTTTGAGCGATATTGAGTGGATATTTGATCATGAGTTGAATTCTTACATAGTACTCAGATAAAATGGGCTTACATTAGTTGAAAAATTTGAGAGCCCATTCATGTCATTGTAGTTATGATGGTTCTTCCAAGTGCCAACAGTTCAAACGAGGCCCTCCTGGCCCGGCTCAAGCGGGCAATGGTGCAGGGAAGTTGCTTGTTCCTTTTTTTTTTGATCAAAGGAAGTTGCTTGTTACTTATCGAGACTGTTTGAGAGAAAAACACCCCCCAAAAATAGAAATCATGTGTTGAATTTTGTCTATATGCAATTTGTGCACGGTAATGTAAGCTAAATCTACGGAATTGACGAGATAATGTTTGGTAAAACCTCTAATTTATATAACTGTTTAAATACCAGCTCCATGGTGGACTAGACGACTAGTGGTTAGGGATATTACATAGAAGAAAATGAATAGAAGCACAAAAAATATATATAATCGTGTGGTTCACTAACAATTTCTTGGTCGCATCCACGAACGATAGATAATTCCATAATACTATAATGAAAGCAAAAAAAAAAATAGAAAAAGAACAAATAGAAAGTTCTAATTCAATGTACCCGCAAACCTAAATCCAAATAAAAGATTAGCTCATACCGCCGAATCAATGGCGTTGTTGTGTTATTCTAAATACACTCTAACGCCGATTCAGACTACTCGAAGAGTAGTATAATCAGAAAACAATTAAATGGTTAAAGACTTAAACGTATAAGCCAGACTAAGAGGCGATATTGCTGAACTTAATTTGTTGATTGAGCTAACTAAAGTTTCAAGCAGTTTATGCTTAATTTGTTGATTGATCTAACTAAACAGATTCGTCTCTTCTCAATGTGTATGTGTTCAATCCTCGAAATGCGTCGTATTATACTGGTGCGTTGAATGTTTCTCATTCGTACAAATACATTTTAAGTATTGTGCTTTCACCGTCTTTCACGCACTAATATATATACGTTATTCAGTAATCAATAGATATTAACATTACTATTCGGTGATATCAGCATATATGTCATGTCACATGTGTGGCTTAACTTAGTTCTTTATTCGTTTTGACCTTAGCCAAAATCCACCATATTGAGGCTTATATTATGTTTTTTGATCCAAAAAAAAAGATTTATATTTTGATCAAACATTTTTTTTAACTGTAACTACTAAACGATGACACTCCATTTAATGGTTTAATCATATTGTGCAATTGTTGTTAGCAACTAGTTATATTAGGGAGTCATCTTGATTGAAAAAATATTCCTCCGTTTTGTTTTTTTTTTCTTAAACGAAAAGGCAAGCAATAACAGTGTACTTGTATCAAAACTGATCCAAAGATTCTCACACACATCAAAAGAAGAAAGAATAACGTTCTACCAAAATAGAAAGGACCAACCAAAAATCCTAATTCTGGAATTGCCTCGGTGGATACACGTGTCAGCCTAGCCAGTCCAAATCGGCACTTGCCTTGTATTTGTAAACTCCATCCAACTTGCTCAATGCTCCACTCATTATCCTAGTCACCTCGTGGGTCTCACTGGGCCCACGTTACGCATTCACAATCCATTCAATACTTGTCTTGACTAGATGCATGGGTCACTGCAAGAGAGTTAAAGTTAGGATTTATTTGGTATAACCAAGTTCCGTGTTGTGTGACCAAGAAAACAAATAAACTTAACTATACCTTTTTGAGTACCAAATACATCCTAATTTTAGGTGATGCTGTGGATAGATGAGCTCTGTATGTTTTCTTACATTCGATATAGTACTGATTAAAGATCACAAAGATACATATATCTGGTTAGTAAGGTCTATGGGCATAGTAGAGTCTCTAAACTATCCTCACTGCTTATTCGAACTGATACTTGCAAGGATTGCGTTGAAAAGTAGTCGACTCTTGTACCCGAACAATTTATCTCCGTTATTGTTCTTATCAGTTATCACCCACGACGTTACATTTCACGCACACATTGCACGTCCAATATAAGATGTTGGATAGCAATTATATTATATACGAGTTGTGACAAATTCGAATGGCATATCTACAATAATGGTAGTTAATGCAAAATTACATTTTTGATCAAAACAAGTATATATTTTTTTTTGAAGATTAAAACAAGTATATTACGGCCTAGCAGATTAAAAAATAATTAAAAAAGCATTCCCGCCCACCTTTAAGTTGGAGATCGAGAGCGTTCATAGTCCCAACATCATTCTAACACCCGAGAATGCTCGTCAAACCTTATGTAAATCAACCAAGGTTATGTTTATGCTTTATTTTGTTAATATTTGTAATGTATTTTTAGAAAAAAAATCTTATATGGGAAGTCAAGTATATATACGTCCAACATTTATGATGAGATGGCCTTATCCTATTCAATGGGAGAAGCAATGGCAGTTTGCGTCTCTGCCGCAGAAATAACAACTCGTTGATATCTCTCCACCCATACCAGACGTGTCGCTCTGTGCATTTGTTAAATTCTCCCAAAATTAATTGCATAAATAAATTTTCTTGTATCATTAAATTGAATACCAGAATCTGACATGAAATATGATAAAATCAATCGTTTCATTTTCTCCAAATTAAACAAATAAAATGAAACCTGAATAATGTAGAAAGTTATTGAGCAGCAACACATCAAGTTACTTCTTAAGATTCTAATTTGCATTTAAAAAAAAATGGTAAACTCTAATTTGCATTTAACTTCGTTGCATATCTTTTGTTGCTACTGCTAAAGATATATCTTGGTATAATTATAAAATTTTGATATATAATAATAATTTTGTTGCAAATGCCAAAAGTAGGACCATTCAGAAAACTGGACATGGAGACTGGGCGATACTGATACACACGTATAAACAATATATAATTCTCAATTCGAATTTTATTTTATATACAGTCACATATATATCTTCTAGGTAGGGGTGGGCATTTTATCCGATACCCGAACCCGTACCCGAACCCGACCGAAAAACCCGAACCGAAACCGAACCGAAGTAGCAAAATACCCGAATGGGTATTGAATTAGGAGAGATTGGATATCCAAACCCGAACGGATAATACCCGAACCCGATGGATATCCGAAGATAACCGAACATATATATACTTAGGTTTATATTCCTAGTTTACTTCTTTAATTTTATTCAAAATGTTTATTTTTATTATGCATATAGTTCAAAATTAGATAATTTACATATAATTGGAAAAATGTGAATTTTTACTCACTTAAAATGCATATCAAGATTTTTATTTCATCCATTAACAAAAGTTATATCCAAAATTTAAAAATAATAATCAATTTATTATCTTTTATTTGTAAAATGTTATCTTCAAATTTATTAATCATTCAATTATTAGAAAATAAAAAATCAGTTAAGTGAAATTTATATCTTTTAAACACAAAAAAACTTGAGAAATGAAAAATTTAATTTTTTTTCCAAAATCTAAATATCTGAAAACCCGGTCCAAAATACCCGAACCCGAACTAAAAATACCCGAACCCGATCCGAAGTAAAGAAATACCCGAACGGGTATTACACTCCTATATTGAAATACCCGAAAATCCGAAATACCCGATCCGAACCCGAACGGGTACCCGAACGCCCACCCCTACTTCTAGGAGAAAGCATATTTCCGAAAGGATATTCTACTTTTTCTTCCATTTTTCATATTTTTTTGATGCGTGGGGTTCCATGACATCATTGGATAATCCGATAATGTTGATGTAACCTTGAATAGTTAAATGTGTTCTTCAACTTTATATGTTTATCTTCTTTCGTTATCCACATTTAATACTATTTTATGTATAATTGAAGGATTAGCAATATATCATTAATTATCATCAAAACACTGAAAATACTGTTTCATCACTATTGATGTTAGATGGCTATATGGGTATAGTTAAATTAGAAAATTTGATTATGTTTTTATTTATAGATTAGGCTTTATATCACAAATTTCTCAAATGCATGGATGGGTTTCTGCATTACGGCCATGCAAGTCCTATGGACCACTTCCATGTATGTGTGGCCCACGTCATATCGGTCCCAAGACCAACAGGTCTCTTTATATCTTTGTCAAAATTGCTCACAGCAGTTTGGAACAATGTCCACTAATCGAATCAAACTAATTATAATTATAATTCAAATGAAAATATTTGGTTAAAGTTCAGCTTAGTTTGACAAACTGATCAAACCGACGTAAAACCGAATCAAATATATCGCCCACCTTTGATGATTCTTTGAACATCCTCTATACTGCTACCGTTCTTCGAATATATCACTATTTATCATCTTGTTCAGCAATTGGGTCTTTTCTTTTTGTCAATGTGCCTTATAATTCCACTTTAGACTTAATGCTTTGATCATATATATTTCAGTAGAACAAACTTCTTAAGCCATACCTCTGACTGAACGTATACTACTATTAAAACAAACATCCTCTCATTAATCTATTTATATAAGGAGTACACAGTTTTATATACAAAATTAGACAGTATTTGTAAGAACATTATTTGTTTTAACTCGACCAATGTTGATTTTCTTTATATATCGTTATAATAATCTTTGTTTGGAATCTATACATTTTTCATCCGTTTGGACTGTGCCTATTATATAATAAAAAGTTAGAGATTATTAATTTAGTCGTAGGTTAATTTTAATTATTTTTATTTTAAGTTATATACTATTATATGTATGATACACGTGTGTATCAAACATAGTCCAGTGGTTGTGTCTTTGCTGTTTCACCCTCTGTCCATGGTTTTAAAATTATTGTTAACATTTTAACCTTTTCCTTACGTATTTTCCCAGCCATTATCAATTGGTTCAATTTGCTTAATAATCATAGCAGCACCATATATAAAAAATATAGCTATACATGAAAAGTTGTGTCAATTTAATATAAAATTGGACAACGCTCTCCTTTTCCGCAAGTAAAAAATAATTAAAACAACGCTCAATATCATACTATACTATATTTGTCCAACATATAGTACATAACAGTTATTTTATAACAATAACCATTACGAAGAGAATGAAAAAAATAAAAAAGCTAAAAAAGATGAAGGATTTGTAGAGAGTACACTATACCCTAAACCCAAACTATATACCCTAAACTCAAACCCGAAACCCAAACCATATACACTAAACTCAAAACCCAAACCATATACCCTAAACCCAAATCCTAAACCCAAACCATATACCCAAACACTAAACCCTAAACCCAAACCATATACCATAAACTCAAATTTTAAACCCTAAATCCAAACTCTAAACCCAAATCATATATCCTAAATCCAAACCTTAAACCATAAATCATAAACCCAAACTCTAATGAACCCTAAATCCAAAACATATACCCTAAATCCAAACTCTAAACTCAAACCATATACCCTAAACCCAAACCCTAATTCTAAATCCTAAACCCTAAACCCTAAACCCAAACATTTATCTATTTCGTGACTATGCTATACATATTATAGTATGGAATACTCGACACACCCACAAGCTTTGTTTATATGAAATTCTCTAAAATTTCTTTAGAGAGAAAGATGATGAATGGCGACAGTGTTGGAGAACAAAGAAGTATAACTAATCAAGTAGTGAGTAAGAAGAATCAGAAAGCAGAAAAGGAGATATAAATTACAAAAGAAGAGAAAAAGAAATTTATCAGAATATACTGTACTTACGATTATAAAATATTATATAAAATTTATAAAATATATGTTTGTTTTGAAATTTTCAAAACATATTATATGTAGAAAAAATACTTCTTTTTATTATATAAATAACAAAATTGTACAATTGTTTTTACAGATATTAGAAGCAAATAAAAATTGAAGAGGAAACCATATTTATAAAAAAAAGGAAAAAAGAAAAAAAATCCATTCAAGGACAATATGATAAATATTACACAAATATCATAGCCTTTGCTTTGCTATGTACATATGATTCATTTAAATTCTACTATGTATATGTGATCAAATTTCCCTTATCAATTTTCATTCTCACATAAGATTTTTCAAGTTTCTGAGTTATGGGATGATTTGACCCCAGGGGCGGCTTAACATGGGGGGCAGTCTCCGGTTTAATATTTTTTTTTACTTTTATTGACATATTTCTACTAAATTTAAATTATATAGTAAAAATGTGAGTATTAATTAAAAAATCAAATAATAGTTATTTTAGGTAAAACTAACTTTGATGATACTTAAAATATTAAAAATTAATAATTAGAGGACCTAAAGTTTTTTCTTTTGTGTAATATAAAGTTTAAGATTTTGTTTTTGTCCCAAGGGCTATAATAGAGTTGAGCTGGCCCTCTTTGACCCAAATCACCATGGGTGAGAAACGATTTGCTTCTAAACTCCGAGTGAATTTTCGATGCGGCTGCGTTTTAAGAAATTAGTTAATAACTGATACCATAATGATGTCCCAGACACATTAATTTTTCTAGGTTACAATAACAGAATTTTCATGTGAATATAATATGGCTGAAAATGTTGCTGCTAAACTGTTCATAAAATATAGCACGCAATACAAAAAGTTTTTAAAAAACGTTATCATAAATCTATTTATCATAATGTTTGGCTCAATCTTGCTATCTTTTCTATATAAAACACTTTTAAAAAATCATGTTATTTTGTTTTTTCGAATTTCCTTTTTTATTAAAGAGAGGAAAAAGAAGACTATGGCTTACGTAATAAATATGTCCACCAAATTACGATCATACCCTTTTTTTGTTTTTTGCTTCATTTCATAAATTCGCTATAAATACGCTCTGACCATTACTCTTCACTTGGCTTGCAGAGACAAAACCTACTAGAACAATCCTTTTCTCTCTCTCTCTCTTGACTTCTCTCACAGCGATGGTTACTTCTCCGACAAACTCATCAATCAAATTCCTCTGTAGCTACGGCGGGAAAATTCTACCTCGTTATCCCGACGGCAAACTCCGTTATAACGGCGGTCACACCCGCGTCCTCGCCGTTCCCCGCTCCGTCTCATTCTCCCGTTAGTTCCCCCCTCTCTTAATATAATTTCTCAATTTTTAAATTCCGAAATTAGTAAACTAAAACCGCGCGTGCGGTGCGTGTAACAGAGCTAACGTCGAAGATGGCGGAGATGTGCGGATCCACCGTCACAATCCGGTGCCAGCTTCCGACGGAAGATCTCGACGCGCTCGTTTCCGTTACTTCCGACGAAGATCTGGCGAATCTGATCGAAGAGTACGACCTCGTCTCCTCCTCGTCGCCGATGAAGATCAGAGTCTTCTTAAATCCTCCGAAATCGACGACGATCGCGCCTCCTCCGCAGTTAGCGTTGCCGTCGTCGTCGTCGACCACGTCATCATCATCATCATCTTCCTCGAATTCGTCTCCTAGATCTCCGTCGACGTCGAAACCGCCGCTACCTCCGTCGCCGCCGAGGTTGACGATGGTGAAGAATCAGTGTTACGGTTGTTACGTCGTCCACCGTAACTCGAGGAATATGTACCTCGTCCACAACGGGAATCACTGGCAATAACCCTAATTAAGCCCCACGATAATCAGATTCAAAAAAAAATAATTAAGAATCGAATATATTACATAAAGAAAAAAAGTTTTTTGTTTAAAAATGTAAAGAGAGATATAAAAGGTGTTAAAGTGATCTATCTCTATATGACGATCAGTGACCGTCGCAATTAATGAGATCATCCTAATGCGTTTCTTTTTGTGTTGGTCTGGTGACCAGACTGGGTGAGTTCCTTTAATTCTTTTTTCCGTTACCATCATCACTCCGTCTACTTGCCGTTGCAATTTTCCGTCAATGTTATCCGCTCTTGGTGGAATTAGTGAGTCTCGAAACCGTTCTGTTCACGTGTCTACCCCTGCCTTATCTGTTATGTTGCACCGTCACCGTTTAGCGGACGTCATTACATCTGTCGTCTCTTTCCGTTAATCTCTTGCCGTTCTTGTATAAAATGGTTTCATTCATTTTTTTCATGTTTATTTGGTATATTCATTTTGTGTTGAACTAACCCCCATTAATCTCTCTAGTGTCATCTGCAGGTAATTTTATACACTTTTAACCTAAAGGCGTAATCAGTTTTCTCGGTTATGGTATGTGCTCAATATTTTAGTTTTCTTTGTTTACTCTATAATAAGATATATATATATATATATATATATATTGTTTTTGGTAGATGAAATTGGGGGATAAACATTGAGAAATTGAGCTGAAAGACAAAAAACAACAATAAATATATTAAGAATGTTGGGGATAAAAAAAGAAGAGGTGATGATAAAATTCGATTTAAATTAGAATGGGTCCCGAAATACAGCTGGTGTGGAGAAGTACAGAAGTGTTTTTTAAGGAACGGAAAATGATAATAGTTGAGTGGGGGATGATCAGACACCAAGTACGATTTTGTATCCAAAAAACAAGATTGAGATCTGAACTTTGGATGGAGTGTAATGATGACATAACAGGGACGTGAGTTTTTGTTGAACTTATAGATATTTCAAGCGGTAAGCACAGTGATAATTAAATTCGGTGGTGATCGTCGTATTATTAGGGAGTGGGAACAAAAATTAGGATGTATAACACAAATCAGGTTATTGGCAACTATAGAGCTGGAGTTGTGTGTGCATTATATGCCAGTGACTTCCTCCGCGGGTGTTTTCCACTACCATCGAGGCTACTCTCCAGTACCATTAGAGCTTCAATTTCTCCTTCTGTAAGCATTTCTTCTTCAGATTCACCAGCTTCTTTTGTCCAGAAAAACCACTCAAGCCTCAACAACTCATAAACAAGATATTTGTTAGAACATTTTAAAACAAGAAATCGTTAAGTCTATTTACCCCCCATCCCAAAAGATTTAATTAAGATCCACCTTAATTTTAAAACATAAAATTTTACTGAGAGTAATCCATTATTAAAAAGTTAGTAAGAATTTTAGTAAATTTTCAAACAATTATGTTCATATATAAATAATTATAATTTTTTGGAGGTCTGTTTCATTTAGCTTTGCATTTATATACACCCAACTTAAATAAAACTAAAAAGAAAATACATAAAGAAACGCCTAACTTTTAAAAATTTCCAATATAAATTAAAAAAAAACATCACAAGAGAGAGAGGTAAAGCTTAGAAAACTAAACTCGAACTAAGCTGGAAAAAGGATCCGCGTAACGAAATACAAATCAGATAAAATTGATTAAAGCTAAATATAAAACCAAAAAAAAAAAACTAAACAACAAAAGCAGAACTAGAGATACCATTGAATCAGAACTAAACAAACAACAAAAAGAAGGGAATGATTCTCTCTCTCTCTCTAAAACATGATAGAGAAGTCCCTCTTTTGATTGCTTATTTGAATGATCTAGTAATGTCACTCAAAGCAATCATAAGCTTTATTTTTACTCTCAATGTTGTAGCTTCTTTATAGTTAAAAAAAATTATAGCTTCTTTGAGTCCAATATTCATCTATTTCCGTTAAGATGTGTCTATTTGTGGCTGCTTCAAAGCCCAAACCCAATGTCACTCGATCATCTTCAAAACGTCTAAAGAAATAAGTTTCTAATCATCAGCATTGCATAAGCCAAAATTAGACCGTAGATTAACCGGTATAATTTAACCAGATGATTGAATAAGCCAAAATTAAATTGAATCAAACACAAGGTGGACCGGATCAATCTTGAGTTGTTTATTCTAAAAAGATGGCTGCTTGACTTTATCATCATGGAATCATATTTAGTTCTTTGGTCAACTTCTTCACGTTTCAACTAAATTCTGATCACAGACATGGCAACATCAAACTCAACATGACTGACTTGTTCAACATTTGATTACATCTAACGTGTTTTTATAAATTCTCTTTACTTAAACCTCTCTGATATTCGATTAGTTGGGACGAATATCACAAAATTACCATGGAGCACGATCTTGACAAGTTCCCCTTACTCTCTTACGTCCTCCACCAATATGATTCCAACCACCACGCGCCGCCGTCCACGGCCGTACAACAAACCCTCGCCCCTTCTTTTCCACTTCTCTCCGACCCACAGATCATGTCCCCGTTGACTCAGTCCATCCCCACCACCATCACGCAGACGCTAACCGTCTTGGCCTCTGTCGGACCACGACCAGACCCGTTAGCTGTTTCCTCCGCTCGCTCCAAGATCGCTGAGATCCTTCAGATGGACTCTCTCTCGCCGGAGGAAGCGGCCAAGGAGGCTGAGATTTACGCGGGGGCTGTGCGGTTGGAGGAGGTGTATGATAGCTACGAGAAGGAGCTGAGTGACTTGGAAGAGAAGCTTTCAAGGGTTTATGCCACGGAGGTGGAGTCTCTGTTGAGAAGCCGCGAAGAAATGAACGAGGAGGTTGTTAAGGTGCTCAAGGCGGCGGAGGCCGGCCAAGTTCTTGAGAGGGTTGATCTCTCCGGCCAAGAACTTAAGTTTCTCCCTGAAGCTATTTGCAAAATTGTTGGCTTAGTTTCCTTGAATATCTCTGGCAATAACTTGACGGTAAAAATAAAAATCTAAAACTATTTGACATTTAATTTTTTTAAATAAATAATTTGAGCAAGAATGCTTCTGATTTGCATAATGTTTAGAGCAATCAGGTTTTTGGGAATTTCAAGAACTTGACTAGTACTTTCAGTGCAGTTTCATTAGTTGTGTTCTGAAACTGTTTTTAAAACGTTTTTACAGTTTATACCTGATGCAATCTCGAAAATGAAGAAGCTAGAAGAGCTTGATGTATCTTCAAACTCTCTTGAATCTCTGCCTGATTCTATAGGCATGTTGCTTAACCTTAGGGTCCTTAATGTGAGTGCCAACAATCTAACTTCACTCCCTGAAAGCATAGCACATTGCAGGTTTAGTTCTTGTCTTTTCTTGTTAGTGTCTGAATAATAATTTCTACTTTTGTCCTGACGTTTTTTTGGGAATTTATATTTAGGTCACTGGTTGAGTTAGATGCAAGTTACAACAACTTGACTTCATTACCTACAAACATCGGATACGGATTACAGAATCTTGAGAGGTTATTGATCCATCTGAACAAACTCCGTTACTTTCCAGGTTCCATAAGTGAAATGCGTTCCTTAAAGTATCTTGACGCGCACATGAACGAGATCCATGGGCTTCCAAGTTCCATGGGGAGACTAAAGAAGCTCGAGGTTCTAAACCTAAGCAGCAACTTCAACAACTTGATGCGTGTCCCCGACGCAATCACCGATTTAATCAACCTGAGGGAGCTTGATCTAAGCAACAACCAAATCCAAGCGATACCGGATTCGTTTTATATGCTAAAGAAGCTACAGAAACTGAACTTGGACCATAACCCGCTCGAGATCCCGTCTCAAGAAGTGGCTAAACAAGGAGCTGAAGCGGTTAGAGAGTTTATGAGGAAGAGATGGGACATGATAATGGGGGAGGAGCAACAGAGGATCGGTGTTGAGGCTGAGCGACATGGAGATGGATCAGGGTGGGTCTCATGGGGAACCTCCATGGTTACTAATCTTGTTTCTGGGGTGTCTCTGACTGTTGGATTTGGAGGAGGATCTGGTGATGGTGGAGATAAGAAACCTGGAGAATCACATTTTTATCACCAAATCTAAGTTTTCTCTAGTTTTTTTTAAAAAATAATTTTTGGGTGACTTCTTGTGAAGAAATCATCATTAAGTTGCTTACGGTCTTTGGCAAGTTTGTAACATAAGAAACTATTATTTTTATATATTTTTTTCACTTTGGTTCTCAAAATTTCCTCAATAGTTTCTTTATTACATATTTTCTTTATTTTTGGTTAAACAGTGACGTGACAAATGAATTTTAATGGTTAAATAGCTAGAAGAGCTTGATGTATCTTCAAACTCTCTTGAAACTCTTCATGATTCTATAGAAGTGTTGCTTAACCTTAGGATCCTTAATGTGACAGCCAACAATCTAAATTCACTCCCTGAAAGCATCTCTCGTTGCAACACAAGAGCTTATTTGGATACAAGACGTTTTCTGCGAACTTGGCATTGCTCATTCTCTTCCAATGACGATATGCTGTGATAATACGTCTGCTTTACACATCAGTGTGAATTCGGTGTTACATGAGAAGACAAAATATATGGGTATTATATGCAAGTTTGTTCGTCAAGAAATCACTAAGGGAGTCATCCAAACAACATATGTTTCCTCTCGAGATCAGCTTGAAGACATTTTTACTAAAGCATTGGGATGCAAAGAATTTGATGCATTTCTTTTCAAGTTAGACATCAATAATATTCATGCTCCAACTTGAGGAGGGGATATTAGAATATGATTTTCCTAAATAAACGACATATGTTTCCTCTCGAGATCAGCTTGCATACATTTTACTAAAGCATTTGGACGCAAAAAGTTTGATACATTTCTTCTCAAGTTAGGCATGAATAATATTCATCCTGCAACTTGAAGGAGGGAGGAAGGGGTATTGGAATATGATTCTAGATAACTTAAAAATTATACAAAATAGTTTTAGATAAAGCTTAGTATGTTTTTCCTATTCCATGTTGGATTTTATAATTTCCAATTGTATCTTTAGTTAACTTGGCATATAAACCGAGTTTATTCATCAATAAAAGATAACTTTCTTTGATCCCAAAATAGGATTTGTCATTTGATAAAGCAGGATGATGTGACACGATCGATCTTGCACACACGCAACTAAAGTGTATAAATTTAATTAACTTCACAAGAGGGTTTTACCTTCATTATTGATCCATTTCCATCTCTTTCTCTCTCTGTCTCTCTCGTCCGCTCAAACTTTTCTAATATGAGTGATAATATCATGACGTCTTTGATGCGCTTGCCAAACGATTCTCCTCTTCCCGATGTAATATCACTCTGCTGGCGCTCTGACATTTCATCCCTTTCTGTGACAAACCGCCGTTTGAGAGCTATTGTTAGAGAGGCGATGATCACTATGCGTAGGAAACGGCTAGGCCTGCTCGAGCACTGGTTCTTCATATTTGTAAAGGACGGTGTGTGGTGCGCCTATGATCCCTATAACAGGGCGTGGCATAATGTTCACTGATGCCAGAGTTACCGTATTTGTTACGTCCCCCTGGAGGGTTGCCCGCTCGCGAGATTATGTGCGTAGGATCGGAGCTTCTAACTTGTGCCGAATCTCCTGTCGATACCATGCACAAGTTCCAGGCTCTCACCGGCAAATGGAGCTTAGTGGCGGGGATGACTACGCAGCCAGCTTATGGTCACGCCTGGGCAGTTCACGAAGACAAGATCTTCGCAGCCGGAGGTTGTGACGCGGACAAAAAATCCTTGCCTTCTGCCCACGTTTATGACTCGGAGACTGGCCTGTGGAATCCGATTCCTCCCATGACTCATGCTCGGATGTGTTGTAAAGGTTACCCCAACTTGTTCCTCTTGCTTTTTAAATTTTATATATTTAGTTTAAATAATCGCTAAACTGAATCAACAAGTATATAGTTTTGTCGTTTACTAAACTAGGAGGTCTTGAAATTATTACTTTTAATTATATCAGGGGGGAGTACGTATATCTTTTGCCTCTTTCTTATAACCTTGCATACTTTTGTGTTATACTGCATGCGTGATTGAAATATTCTATTACTTTACATATCTTGAATTTTTAAACTCAAAATCTGCTTTGTATTTTGTTCTGTTAGGCGCTTTCATCGACGGGAAATTTTACGTTGTCGGAGGCAAACTAAGTTATTATGACGAGCTGCAAACGCCAATAGCTGAGGTCTATGACCCTATCTCCAAAACCTGGTCTATGATCCAGGACTTTTTAACAGAAGAAATGGCAACTAATTCATATGCCATTACCGTCGTCAACAAGGAGATGTACCATGCTAACCCTAGTAGTGGTGAATTTGGTATTGTTCACAAGTATAGCCCAAGGAGTGGTGAATGGCTTTTCATGGGATGCTTTCCTTGGGAGTCTTTACCAAAGTCACAGGCCTATCACATGGCTGCTTATAGGCCAGTAAGGGACCAGCCCTTTGAGCACCTGGTCCTCATGCTGTGGCGACTGGAGAAGTCCGAACTGAAGATGTACGTTGATGTTTATGCCTCTGCTCCAGAACCAATGTTGAACTGGAAACTTCTAACGTCAGAGTCTAGGGATTTTGGGAGATTTTCTCAGCGTCTGGCAGGAGTAATTGGTTATTGAAGTGGTACGAAGGACCTATAAGAGTAGAAGTTAAGGGATTCGTCAAAGTGCTTTTCTAAGTTATATTTATTGAACTATATATGTTGCTGCTGCGCGCTTTAAATGTTTATTCTCATGTCTGATGATAACTCTCAGTTACCTCAAAAAAGATAATCTAAACTATTTTAAGAAAATAAATAATTTTTTTTTTGAATGAATGTAAAATTTTATTCTAACAAAACAGTATTACATCGAGTGCAACATTATTTTTCTAAGAGATAACTTGAAAACTCTATACAATGAAAGATTTTGCTTATTATCTTCACGAGTTTGATCTTGCCCCAAACGAAGTTATCAGCCCATATTCATAAAAATTCCCTCTTCATATATATATACACATGTTCAGGAGTTGGTCATACCAACCGGAGCTTAAATTATAATCGGTTAACTTAACCGAACGATAACCAAAATTAAGTCCAATCTCTTCCTACTACATAGTTTATGCATTTCAAATTCTCGAATACTAAGGTACATATATGATGCTTAAGCTAGTAATTATTATTTAAGGCTAACGAGTAACGACCGCACCTCATAAAAGTGGCACCAACAGAAAGGTGAATAGACGAAGAAGTACTAGAATGAATAGGTTAAAGATACAGACTCCGCCAATATATAGTATTAGACTATTAGTTAACTCCCTCCATTCGACTTTTCTCATTTCTCAACGTACATCTTATGCTCAGACTTCTCCTGTCGCCACAGCATGAGGACCAGGTGCTCAAAGGGCTGGTCCCTTACTGGCCTATAAGCAGCCATGTGATAGGCCTCTGACTTTAGTAAAGGCTCCCAGGGAAAGCGCCTGATGTAAATCCATTCACCATTGCTTGGGATATACTTGTGAACTTTACCACAACTACTAGGGTTAGCATGGTACATCTCCTTGTTGACAACGGTAATGGCATATGAATTAGTTGCCATTTCTTCTGTTAAGAAGTCCTGGATCATAGACCAGGTTTTGGAGTTAGGGTCATAGACCTCAGCTATGGTCGTTTGCAGCGTGTCATAATAACTTAGTTTGCCTCCAACAACGTAAAATTTCCCGTTGATGAAAGCGCCTAACAAAACAAAAATACAAAGCAGATTTTGAGTTTAAAAATTCAAGATATGTAAAGCAATAGAATATTTCAATCACGCATGCAGTATAACACAAAAGTATGCAAGGTTATAAGAAAGGCATAAGATATAAGTACTCCACCTGATATAATTAAAAAATAATAATTACAAGACCTCCTAGTTTAGTAAACGACAAAATTATATACTTGTTGATTCAGTTTAGCGATTATTTAGACTAGATATGTAAAATTTTAAAAGCAAGAGGAACAAGTTGGAGTAACCTTTACAACAAATCCGAGCATGAGTCATGGGAGGAATCTGACTCCACAGGCCAGTCTCCGAGTCATAAATGTGAGCTGAAGGCAAGGATTTTTTGTCCGCGTCATAACCTCCGGCTGCGAAGATCTTGTCTTCGTGAACTGCCCAGGCGTGACCATAAGCTGGCTGCGTAGTCATCCCCGCAACTAAGCTCCATCTGCCGGTGAGAGCCTGGAACTTGTACATGGTATCAACAGGAGATTCGGCACAAGTTAGAAGCTCCGATCCTACGCACATAATCTGGCGATCGGAAAGTATCCAATTACATGGTAACTCTGGCATCAGTGGAACATTATGCCACGCCCTGTTATAGGGATCATAGGCGCACCACTCGCTGAGATTTACAAAAATGAAGAACCAGTGCTCGAGCAGGCCTAGCTGCTTCCTACGCATAGTGATCATCGCCTCTCTAACAATAGCTCTCAAACGGCGGTTTGTCTTAGAAAGGGATATAATGTCAGAGCGCCAGCAGAGTGCTATTACATCGGGAAGAGGAGAATCGTTTGGCAAGCGCATCAAAGACGTCATGTTATTATCACTCATATTTGAAAAGTTTGAGCGGACGAGAGAGAAAGAGATGGAAATGGATCAATAATGAAGGTAGAACCCTCTTGTGAAGTTAATTTATACTACACTTCAGTTGCGTGTGTGCAAGGTCGATCGTGTCACATCATCCTGCTTTATCAAAAGGAAAAGAGAATTTATTTGATCCACATTCACATGTAAGATTATGGTTAATGACTATATACAATAAGAGTGCTCTCCAAGTTAAGATGTTAAGACCATGCCACGTGTTTCTTATCAACAGATCAAAAACCTTTTGTGCTATTTGTTTTTTTTGCTTGATCGTTTTGTGTTTCTATTTTCTATTTCCTGATTTTGGATTTTAATTTGTTTCTACAATTTTATTATGCAGAATCCTAAGCGGTTATAAGTAGCCTTTCCATTTTTTGAAAAGAACATGAACAAATTAGGAACGTTGGTTGGAGTTAGCTGGTGGTGCATTGATCGATTGCAACTATGAGTTAGTATTTCCTATTTTTCGAAATTCAACAACGCTCATATATTACAAATAAATACATAGATCAAAAATCCTTTGTGCTAGTTGGCTATGTGTTTCTTTTTTTTTTGAATTTGGATTTACAATTTATTTCTACATTTTAATTATGCTTGCACTAAGAATCCTACGCGGTTATAAAGGGAATTTCGATTTTTTGAAAAAAACAAAGGAGCGTTGGTTGAACTTTAGCTGGTGGTTCATTAATCGATTACAGCTATGAGCTGAGAAATGAGAATTTCCTATTTTAAAAAATTCAAAAACTCCCATGTATTACTAATAAATACATAGCGAGAGTTTCAAATAAAATGTGATTTTATATGTATGTATAATATATACTGTGTCTACATAATATATTGTGTCTACATTGTAGTAGATGAGAAAAGATACGAGAAATGAGAAGAAGTGAGAAAATCGAATGGAGGAGTTAACTAATACTAACACATATATTGGCCGAGTCTGTATTAATTTTAACCTAGTCATTCTAGAACTTTTTCGTCTAATCACATTTCTGTTGGTGCAACATTTAAGTCGTGTGGTCTTTACTCATTAGCCTTAAACAAGAATTATTAGCTTAATTATCATACATACACCTTAGTCTGCGAGAACTGGAAGTGCATAAACGATGTAGTAGGATGTGATTTTCTGATTTTTCTAAAATGGAAAAGTAAAATAAAAGCTTTAGAATGAAGCTTATCTCTGAGAATTTTTTTTTTCATAGACTTTGACGTCATTATCTTTCTATTGAAAACAGAAAAAAAGATGAGCAGCAGTGGCCACAAAAGATATTAATATGTATATATGTATATATGTACAATCTATATTGCGTCTATAAGTCGTAGTATACGAGAAAAGATAGAGAAATAGGAAGATGTGACAAATCGAATGGAGGGACTTAACTTCAGGTGTTACAAAAAAAAAAAGGAATGGAGGGACTTAACTACTATAAACAATCTTAGGATCACATACGCCACATGTTTCTTTGATCAAAGAACCTTTTGAGCTAGTTGGTTTTGTGTTTCTAGTTTTCGAATTTGGATTGATAATTTATTTCTACATTTTGATTACCGCGGTTAAAGGGGACTTTCCATTTTTTGAAAAAAAAATCATGAACAAAGGAAGTTGGTTGGACTTAGCTATCATTGATCGATTACACGATGAGCTGAATATTTCCTATTTTTTCAAAAAAATCAACAACTTACTAAATACAGAGAGAGAGAGAGAGAGAGTTCCAAATAAATGTGATTTTATCATAAAAAAATTACTTTCTCAGACACATTATGATTTAGTCCCTCTGTTTTTTAAAGATGTATGTTTTAGGAATTTTTTTTGTTTCAAAAAGATGTATTTTTCATATTTTCAATGTAATTTTTGTCAACTAATTATGAATAATTGTGAATCTCAAAAATATTAATTGCATTTCTTGAAATTTTATTGGTTTAGAAATATAGGAAATATAAAATAACAAAAAACTATGCACTAATAAGTAAATTTTAATATGTTTTATTAAAAGTGTGAAAATCTCAAAACATATATTATTTAAAAACAGATGGAGTATGAATCTAATCTATTAAAACTGAAATACAAAAAAGAAATAACCCTAAGTTTTCTTTAATAATTACCAATCTATGCCACTGCCTTTAAACACAACCGTTTTACTCATTTTAACACACGTTATCCTAATCATTAAATCAAACTTATTGGTTAAATAAGATTCTTCACAAAGCCTTCGTCGTCTTCCTAACCTTAACCCAAAAATCCTGACCACTGAACATGAAGAGCAACCATATGGAGATCGATTCAGCTTACAATTTCTATTACAAAAAATCTAATTAGGGTTTTGAATCTGGAAGTTGGTTTTCTGTACTCTCAGTTTCATAGACAAAATTTTATAATCTGGGAAACATTGTCTCGATTGGGAGGAAAATTAACAAACCGAATATCCGTGACTTCCTCTGTATTTCATATGATATCTTCCTGCGCATGGGCAACCTACTCTGTGACGGTGAGTCTCTCTAAATTTTAACACTTATTGGTTTAACCAAAGTTGATTTCTTTTTTATTTTCTTACCAATTCCTTTCTTTGGTTATCAAACTGAGATGGATACTTGTGGGGACGATAAAGATGGAGACTGCTTATTCGATTGCCCTGATAAAAATGTTATCCCAGGATCAAGTCACCATCTGAAGTCGGGACAGAATCAATTCATCAAGAGTACCAAACAATTTTAGTTTATTTGTATATCGTTCTTTCTTTTCTTTCTTTCAGCCTTTTATTTCTCATATTTTTCTGAATACAGATAGTTTGTTAGGCTATATGGGTTATTTTTGTTCACGGGTCTGGTAAGAGCTTTGATTTTCTTTTCAAAGTCCAGTACTTTATCTGTTAGTTGATCTGAATGATTGAAGTATTGATTGGTTCAAAGCTCATATTTTGTTTCACGTATTAGTTGTGGTTGTGTATGTATAAGTCTATAAGAAACAATAGAATTCATGATGTAACGGATATAAAAACATAAGCGTTCATTGTTTGTGTTCTAAAGCTGCTTCTTTTTGTTGCAGTAAGTGTCAAGTTAGCAATTTAACAGAAACAAAACAGTCCAGGTTATTAACCACAAAAAAACCATTTAGTAACAGAATTTGCTTTCTGGGATCTCAAGTTTATTTGATAACAAAAAGACTTCAAGGACCACTCGAACACTCAAAATTTATTTTTATTGTTGAATAAAAGCATTGCTTTTTGATGTTGCAGAGTTGTGATTTAGTCAAACACACAAAAATTCGAACATATCCAAATCTAATGATAAACAAGATCATAAAATTAAATGATAAACAAGATTATAAAATAAAAATGGATGATATCTCGTGAACTTGCAGCAACACAATCTATTTTGAGCAAGATTTTGGCAAAAGAATAGTTTTAGCAAGACATCACATTGATGCAAGAGAAGAAGATGGAGATATGTTTCTGCACTAACTTACGGCTGCCAAAAATTCACCCAAAGTTTCGTGAAACACAAGGATATAAGCTAATAATCATATATAATTTATGGTGATTCAGCACTTACAAATACATTGAAGAGAGAGAGAGATAAAATAAAAGATGAAAACATTTTTCATTATCGGGGCCTGCCAGAGATGACTTCTGTGTAGCCATCTGAATTTTTTTCTGAAAAAAAACATTTGACTTTATCTTCAACACTAGACATTGCAGTGAAAGCTGATAAAACATACTTGCCCATCAAATAGCAATGAATATCAGCCTATATTAAGTCAAACAATTGGTTGGAATATTGGGCCATCTAATCAAATCTATAGACTTATTAAATCTAGCCCAGTATATATTTTTCAAAACATGCCCATTAAAAAATACTTGTGATAACCATAATTTATCAAATGACAAATGAGCTATGTAGTATATGATTTTTATTGTCTAAATATCGGTAACAACCAGACTATTTAGAGACATTTGAAAACATTAAGAATCTTAAACTGTTAGATAAAGAAATGAGAAACCCGCGCGGGCGCGCGGATCAAAATCTAGTTACACATTAAAACACTTCTTGCTGGTCACACACTTTATGAGTGTAGATTGTCTTTCATGCCCTAACCATAGAACTAACTAAACATATCCTAACCAGAGTGAACTAACCAATTACAATAAAAATATAGTTTTTAATTTGTCGAGAAATCACAAAACACCTATTATTTCTCCTCTCCACTCCGATCCCAAAACTCAGATTCATTTTCACTTTCCCAAATTTCTAACCCTAATTTCCAATCTAGTTTTTTTTTATCATCTGTCGAAAGAAACCGTTTCCATACTTTGCTTACGAACCAAGACTAAATCAAAGCCAAAGAAGAAAGAGAAGAAATCCAAAAATTTGGATGAACCAACCCCATCCCAAATCGCAGCAGGAGGTCTGGTTCTTCATCCCTTTTTCTGGAATTGTGTTTTCTACCCAGATCTAACAAATATGAAAACAGTCTTCATCAGGTTAGCATTTGGGCAACTTATGGTTCTTTTTTCGAATTTTGTTGCTTTCTTATATAAAATTTCAATTTTTGGGGTTTTTAATCGAGTCTCGTGCGATTTCTCTTTACAATTTTAGGGTTTTTTTTCTTCCCAATTTTAGAATTTTTGACTGAGTTTATTCGAATTCAAAGTTTCTGGGTTTTCCTGGGTTTACAAGAACTCTGTGGGAGATTATAGACACTTTACAAGTTATTTCTGCTTTAGGAGAATAAAGACAGAACGGTGACTGCCAGAGCGGTGAAGCTGTTGGTAGATCTTGCGGCAGAGAAAAAAACTGGAATGGCGGAAAAATTTAAAGGTTAGATAAAGATCTGAGAATGTAGAAAAGTTTTGTCAAGAGAGCTTCATTATTCCACTTGTTGAATTACTCGTGTTGTTTATTAATTTCTAGTAGTTAGTTTTGTTGTGGATGTTAAATCTGATTCCACATGTTGAATTACTCACGAGTCCACATGTTCGTTATTCATGAGTCTACATTTTTTCTTTATCATATATGTCCACATTTAACTTGTCCACAAGAACATCATCCATATCCACAATTTGTTTTATGCATTAATATGTTTTCTTTCGGTTCTGAGAATGTGAATAAGTTTTGTCATGAGTTCTCCATCATTCCACTTGTTGAATTACTCAAGTTGCTTAGACTCAATTGTGAACACTTGTCTACTGATAAGTGTAAAGATTGAAATGTGTATTTTTTTTCTCTTGTCCACGGCTTGTCCATATTTCTAATTTCTTTTTTGTTAGCATTTTTCTTATCCACGATTTTTGTGTCCACAAATTTGATTTACAAATTATATAATATATATCAAAATGGATGTTAAAATGTAAAGAAAAAGAAAATATAATTTACTGACCACATCCACAACCAATAAAATCTCTAAAACATCGAATTTCCTCATCATGAACCAAAAAAACATCTGCAAGCCCCTCAAAAGAACAACAACTCCGTACATGTTCTCAAAAAACTTGGTCGATTTGTTTGGTCTCCACAAAAAGGACATAATATAATAATACTAAAACTAACTCATCTCTTCAACACTTAACCAAAGCAAAAGGGTATATGTGTACAAACACATGGAGAGAAGAGGTAGTAAGTGTCCCTCAAGTGGGAAGTGTCTAATGGTGCTAAAAAAAGAAAAAAATGTCTGTCTGAGTAATCAACTCTAAATAAAAAATGGAGTTTGTATCTTAATTGAGAGAGAAAGAAAGAGTTCCAAAGAAAGTTAACAGATCTTTTAAACCAAATCTCTTTATGATGATGTGGGTTACCAGTCAGGTCCCTTTTAAACCAAATCTCTTTATGATGATGTGGGTTACCAGTCAGGTCCCTCTACTGCAATCCACATCATCATAAGGAGATCCAGTATGAGAGAAATCACTGGTAATTTTTTGCAAAGCTAGTACCATATTAGTCAGTTCACCAATTTTTCTCTTATTGTTCCAAATTTTCCATTTAAATGATTTTTCTGCAAAGCTAGAACCATATCAGTGAGCTCACTAATTTTTCTCTCATAGTCCCTGCATCTTCCGTTGAGAACATTAACTGAGGCCTCGTATCTTGCTGTTAACTCTTCAAATATTTTATCATTGGCCTCGTCTTCTTGCTCTCGTATCTTGCTGCTAACTCTTCAAATATTGTATCATTGGCCTCGTCTTCTTGCTCTTGTTGTTCCTACTCTGGAGGAACTACTTTCCGAGATCTAATATCTGATATGTATAAATTCTTTCAAACTATCATCACTTTATCGATCCTCATCCACTTGTCCCACTTGCCACTACATGCATTGACATCATCCATAATATGAGTCATCAAGAGACTTCGGACGGCTTAGGTTCTAAGAAGTTGGAAATAACTATTTTAAAATAAAATTATTCAAATCAATATAAATCTGACACTAGAAAACTAACTATGAAGAAATTTTGGGACAATCATCTTCCAAATGTTTCAGTTATAACTCCCATGGTATAACCCAATTATATTTTGTTCTCCATTTAAACTTGCAAATTTTGAGACAATCACCTTCTACACCTTATGCGAGGAAAGGTTCTCAGAACTCACTTTCAAGACTTTCAACTACTTCAAAGGCCAAAACATTTACGTTCACAACATTAAATCAAAAATCAAAAATATTATATATATATATAATATATTTAATCTACAAAAATATGAGTATTTATCTCAAAAAGAATAATGAATAAGTAAAGTCTTAGCTCCTTGCGATTAAAATCTTTCACCAAGTCGAAAAATTAATTGAAGCACACTACAAAAATGTAAGTCCTCCATAATTTTTTTTTCACATACTTCTAAATCATCTACAATACTAAATATGGAAGAATTTATCATTGGAACTTCTTTCAATCCAAGTATCATTGCTTCCCAATTGAATCACAAGTTTTATAGACCGGTCTTTTTTACCTCCGGCTAAACTCAAGTATCAGATGATCCTGCATCATTTACTAGAATTAATTACCGGCATAGATTCAACATTGAATTTTACCAAATGTACCTTTGGCTTTTTTCCATATGGTGTTGGGGGTAACCAACTCATTCATTACGATTAAGCTTAAAGTAGCACATTTGTGTCTCTCAATCTCAAACCAACTAAGCACAAGGTTTCCAAAGGATCAACATATCAAAAGGAGAGTACTTAGGACATTAGCCGACTCTTGAGTTTAAGGTGCCAAAACAGATACACATCTTCTTTCTCGAGCTATCCAAATACATTCAACAAAGCAGACCATCTAACTTCCCGCTTGATGAGGAGCTGAAAGCAGAAACCTTCCACTTGTTTGACTGCACAACAAGATGTCAAGAGACTTCAACATAAGACCAACACAGATTAAACAAAAAGTTTGAATAAAGGAATACATACCCCTCTGGAGAAGAATTCTAGTCTCTGGGGCGATCGTATGGAGCACGGCCATGCCTCTCCCCTCCTGAACCTCCACGGCTGCCATCATCCCTGCTTCGTCCTCCTCCAGAGCGTTCCCCACTGCGATCAGGTCCATACCGATCCCTACCATACCTATCTTCTTTTCCACCATACCTATCATCCTTTGCACCGTACCTATCATCCTTTGCACCGTACCTATCATCCCTAGAGCTGTACCTATCATCTCTCGAGCTGTACCTTCCCCCACCACCACCTCTGCCGGATTCATCAGGACACTCCCTCGCAAAATGTCCAGGCTTGCCACATTTAAAGCAATCTCCACCACCTGAACCACCTCTCCCACCACCAGATGGACGGCTACGGTCACGGTCATACCCGCGATCACGATCACGACTGCGGTCACCATCATGATCCCTGCCGGATCCACCACCCTGTGGCTGAGCTTTATCAACAGTGATAGTCCGCCCATCTAAATCCACCCCATTCATCGCCGCAATGGCTTCATCCATAGCTTTCTTCTCATCAAATGTGATGAACCCAAAACCACGTGAACGCCCAGAAAACTTGTCAAAAACCACCTGTCATCAAAGAGAAAGGCTAATAATGTGGATAACATAGAGTCCACTCAAAGAAGCAAGCAACTAAACAATTAACTAAAGACAGCTCTAACGTCTCAGATACATGAGTTTAATTATTACCTTAGCCTCAGTGAGGTGACCATACTTCTCAAAGGCATCTCTGAGGCCACGATCAGACGTTGCCCACGCAAGCCCACCAATGAAGCACCGGTACTCCACTTCTTCTGACATATCTTCTACCAACTGCCTAAATTTTTGTCTGAAGAAAAATAAAATACGATTTCATAGAAGATCCAATAAGCTACATTGTAAGTTCCTTTAACAAGGAGCTAAAGAAAGAAACTTAGGACAGCAGATCCTTAAGTACACAACAAACAGCAAATTAAACCTGGTCTTGTTCTCTACCATGGTAACAAGACATCAGGATCATACACACAGTTATGACCACCTATGTCATGTATCTACGAAGCTAATTTTCAATCAAAATCTATCCGCAAACGACATATACTCATTAGAAAAAACTCGAATCACAATCGGTAGACAAAGACATACAAGAGAATCAATTACTTGATAAAACAAATTAAAAAGAAACGACAAATCACACCAGTGAGAGAGAGCGGCGAAGATGAAATCCTGATCGTGATTTTTCTCCAGAACCCTAATTCCTCGAAAGCGGAGAGAAAGCAAAACGACTCAACAAGTCTTATCGTACATACCTAGGGGTAATTCCGTCTTTTCATCCGTTTGCATATATTGGGCCTTCTGTTAAATAGGATTTTAATGGGCCTTTAAAGAGGGGTTTAAGAGAAGTTTTTACTCGCCGCCGTTTCCTTCTCCGTCTTCTTCTTCTCAGGTCTCGTGAAGAAGAGAATTAGGGTTTCGAACAAGAGATGTGGTTTCTATGTGTCTTCTACCACAGGCTACTAGACTTCAGAAAGCCAGAGGTCGAAGCTTTAGCCGAACTCTTCGGAGAAGATGAGTCTCTTCTCCAATGGCGTCTCCCTGAACATCACCATAACGATACTCCATTCCACTTCGTCCACCTTTCTTCCGAAGAAATCGCTCGAAACATCGCCAAGCGAAGTAAGATCATATGATTCTTTATCTTTCCTTGTTTCTTTCCTTTTTCACAAAGAAATGGTGGTTAGTGTAGGCATATTGGTGAAAGGAATGTACGAGCTCTGGGGCCAAGGCTCTTCCTACGAAGAGCTTAAAGACTCCATTCAAACCTTCCCTGACTCTCGCAAGCTCCCGTTTCTCGCTCCTGATTCCACCTTTAGAATCTCCGTCGAAACTTTCGGAAAGGCTCTGACTTTCGATGAGCAGAGGGAGAGAATCAACTCACTTACTTACATCCCATTCCAGGTATGTTTCCACTTTCCAAATAAGGAAACTTTCTTGTTTTAAAAAAAAAAGTTGACCTTTCCTGGAGAGAGAATGTGAATGCACCAAGCGGATTCAAACTCGGGTCTCTTAGTGATCCACGGAACGTCTTGTGCCACCCGACCACAGACGCGTGGTTAAATTTTCTTGTTTTAGTCTCTCTTTATATGAACATTTTGGGTGTGGTTTGATCATTTGCAGGGAAAGGTTAACTTGAAGAAGCCGGATCACAAGTTTTTTATAATAGAGATGGATGAGTCTGAAGAGAACAATGGACTTCAACCCATTCTCCAGAGAAGAATCTTCTTTGGGAGGGAGGTTGGTTTTGCCGATAGGAAGCTGTTACCTACTTTTCAGCTCAAGTCTCGAACTTACCTTGGCCCCACCGCTATGGACGCCGAGATGGCTTTCTTGATGGCTAATCAAGCGAAAGCTACATCTGGAAAGCTTGTGTATGATCCTTTTGTTGGTACAGGGAGTATTCTTGTCTCTGCTGCACGTTTTGGTGCAATGACAATGGTTTGTAACCTCCCTTTTTGATACCCTTTTTGCGGCTTATTGGAATCTGAAACTGATGGAAGAGGGTTGTTGTATTAGGGTGCAGATATTGATATCAGAGTAGTGCGTGATGGACGTGGTCCAGACTGTAATGTTTGGAGCAATTTCAAGCAGTATGGACTACCTATGCCTGTTGCTTTACTTAGAATGGATAATAATCTTCCTCCTTGGCGTTCCGGGCTTAAGGAGGTAATATACACTCTCTCATTTCGTTTATTATTATCACCTGTGGTTTTTAGTCTAGATCATAAGCTAGTGTATTCATTGGTTCAGATATTTGATGCGATTATATGTGATCCACCATACGGGGTACGAGCTGGTGGACGCAAATCAGGTGGCAGGAAAATCCTTAGAGGGACAGTGGATCCATACACAGTCCCTGAAGACAAAAGATCAGATCACATCCCATCCACTGGCGCATATAGTCTAGTGGAGTGCGTTCATGATCTGCTTCACCTTGCTGCGAGAATGCTGGTGATGAAAGGCAGGCTCGTCTTTTTCTTCCCTGTTCTGAGAGATGAGAATGGCAGTGAGGTTAAGTTTCCGGAGCACCCGTGTTTCAAGTTGGTAGCTGTCTCTGAACAGATCCTGAGCTCTCGGTACAGTAGGGTTTTGCTGACCATGGTGAAAGTGGAGCCTTATAGCGAAGAGGTTGAAGAGGCTGCTCGTTTAATGCATTTGGAGTTTAGGGAGAATCATCTTAAGTGGTTAGAGGAAGGTAATATTCATTCCTCTGTGTTTAAACCTTCTGATTCTTGCCAGGTTCATACTGATACCAAAAGCTTTAAAGATCCTAAACCTAAGTATAGAGGAAAGTATGTGTAAGCACTATTTCGTTGGTTTACGCTGAACGCTGTTGTTGTGAAGATGTATTTTCATTTTCCAATACAAATTGAACTTTTAGGGCTATTGTCAAATCAAATGTGTGCAAAAATACATAACAAAATAGATGAGAAACATTGATCAAGCAACAAAAATATAACAATGAGGATTCAAAAGTCTTAAAATATAACCTGACATTTTCTTGTGATACACGTCTCCGCTGAACATAAAAGACAACAAAAATCAGGAGTTTCTTGTGACACACGTCTCCACTGAACTCTTATAAATAATCTCTTATAAATTTCCTTATTAATCAATTGCAGATTCTTTGCTAATTATTGTCGTGAGCAGTGTTATTGAAGCATAGATTATTACATAAAACTGTTTTCATTAGGCTAAAGATAGAACATTACACTATATAATGAAAAACAGCGTAAGTAGAAGGCAAAAGAGCAGCCTGTTGATCTGATATAGTCATGCATGGCTACTACAATGGAGAACAAACAGAGCAGGACCATGAGATTCAACTTGAATCGTCACCGAATCTTTCGTCGGTCCAAAATCTTTGCCGCTCCATAACTCGTGCCCCTTACACGACGAAGCTCCTTCAAGATGCGTCTTGTTCTCAAGAGCCTTGGCAATGTCTGATATCTTGGCTGATACCGTCGTCTTCACCGGGTTTAAGTTGAAAAAGGCGACGTACACTTCTCCTCTTCTTCCCGTAGCAATCCAAGAACGAACACCATTGGAGCTAGCTTCAGCTGCTGCTGCAGAAGATTGTTAATAGTGTTAATGGTTATAGAAGGAGAATGTGGATTTAGTTACTAACCTTTCACTGGATTTAACACGGCGCAAAGACCAGAATAACTGTTTTCTAGTGTTCCATTACTGTGAAGCTCCCACATCTGAAGATAACAAAGTCAGACAGAGTGAGAGAGAGATAAAGAGAATCGTTTGTAATATACCTGGTTTGCGTCTAGTTTGCAAGGTGATAACGCGCCGCGGCTATACTCTTTGGAAGTGAGCTTTTGCCTCGAGGAAGCTCCTAAACAAGACTCTGCTTTATCATTTGTTTGTAAATGAAGCTTACCTTGATAGAGCTGGTTGTGTTCTATCTCCTCATTGCTGCACCAAACATGAAGCAGGTAAGTGGTGTTAATGAAAAATGTAAAGCGAGTGGAAGAAAGAAAAGAGGTCATTACTAAGATATAAGAGCTTTTCTGTTGTATAAGCAAAAGGGCTTCTCTGGTTTCTCGCTATTCCAACAGATTTTTCCACTGGACTTGTCTACAACTGACCATGTGTTGGCTTTCGGTTCTTTGCAGCTAGTCAGAGCAAATGCATGTTTGGTTTTAAAGTTGTTGACTGTTGGATGATGAGGATTGTTCCTTGCCGCGGTGATGTAAGTAAACTGTAAAAAAAGGCAAACAAGCAGAGTTTGATAGTTTCAAAAATGGAGAAGTGAGTTATGATATCTTCAAACCTCCTTGTTGTTAGAGCTATAAGAATTGATTTCCAGAAGTGTAGGGTTTGTGATGAGATTATAAGTAGTGTCATCAAGCTTCCTCACATCACCTCCAAACATGAGAGGGGACTTTGCTATAGACCACAATGTCATCTGCATAGTAAACCAAAAAAGAGCCTAAGAGACATGCTAATAAACTATGAACTGTGAAGCTAGAGATATACCTGTGTCCTCTGTTCTTGCATTCTAAAATAAAATAGTATAAAAACTATTATTTCGAAAAGTGAAATTAATTTATCAATTAAACTAGTTCAAATACAATTAGGATTAGAAAATTAAACTAAATAGAAAACTATAAATGATCATTTTATACTTTTTAAAAAACTAAATAGGATTAGAAAATTAAACTAAATAGAAAACTATAAATGATCATTTTATACTTTTTAAAAAACTAAATGTAATGAAAAATTTATTATTTAGTAAACTATTGACTGTGAAACTAGAGTTATAACCTGTGTCCTCTGTTCTTCCATAGTAAGATTACAAGCTCGATGAGGTCCAAAGTTCGAACCTTAACCAAACATTAGGACACTACAACGTTAATTGGAATTTTGGAACCAGCTTCAAAGTTGAGGTCTCATGATTTTGAAGTCAAACCTTGATCGGTAAGCCATCCAAGAGGTAACATATCTAAATCAGGCCATGATTTTCCTTGTAGCCCTCGTGCACCGATCATACTAGAAGCAGATAGATCCCTGTAAGAATAGCAGATTATATGACATCATTGCCACTAAGTCTAAGTAAATGAACAAGAAGCTTGACCTCGAGATATCGAAATGTGCCACAACGTCTCTCCATGTGTCCCAATCATCACCTGTTATTCTGTACATGTTAACCAATTGACTAACTTCTTTAGCCATTGTAGGTGTCACACTCGTCCCTGGAGATATTGAGTACAAAACAGGCCGATCAAGCTCCTTCAGAACCTGCCCAAAGAAAAACCAAATTTTCACATCTATGTACCTTCTTCAACTCTAACCATAAGATTTTTAGAAACGGTTTATGTACCTCAGACACAATAGTTATCTCATCTATATTAAGGTCATCCCCAAACACACAGTCATGTTTTACTAAAACACCAAGAAAAGAGACAAAGAGTAAGGTACTCAGATTCAAACAAAGAAAGCTATGTAAAAGATGGTACTGCTTCTCTTACTGAAATCAACTCCCCATTCAGCGTATAGCCGATAAAGCGACCTCAAGAAGGCTTTTCCAGCACCTAACTTAGTATTCACACTCATGAACCCATGTGGCATCCACACACAAGCCTTCTCCTTCATCCCAATATCTTTCGCCCTCCACTGCCTACCGGATTCTTCATAAGCACCTCCTCCCTTAACACTACTATCCATAACGAGAGTGTTCGCGTTATAAGCCTGTGTGCTAATCCCACCCATAACATGAATCCCAAACTTCAAACCCATCTTATGAACTTTCTCAGCGACTTGTGTGAAGCCTTTGCCGCCTTGAGAAGAAGGCCATCTAGCGGGATCGGGATGCATCCTTCCCCACTCATCAATCACGTCGAAACCAAGAGAGTCCACGTAAGCTCCTTCTACTTTCTTTCTGTACCAAAGGTAATCCACCACAACATACTGTATCCAAAATCCACACGAACATTAAAAAGGAGTAAACTTTCAGATTGTAATCAGCACAAAGGAGCTTAATTTACCTGATACCCATGAGGAAGAAGACGCTTTGAAATGGTTTCAGCGCTCTGTAAGAACTCGGATTCAGAGATTGTCCAGCAAAAGGAGTCGTATGAGTTCCATCCTCTTGGTGGAAAGCTCGCATGTTCATTCGACCTTGCGTGAATCGAGACACTGAAATTCGAGTTAGAATCGGAATCTGAACCGACCCAACAAAGAAAGGTTGAAACTTTCGAGATGGGTGAGGATTAAAAAAGGAAAGGGTTGAGTACCTATAAATGGAAAGGTTGAGGAGGAGGAGGAAGAAGAGGGTGGACGACGACCCGGTTCTTTCACGGGAGTGTCGGTTCATATCGAATCTTTGTTGATGACAGAACCTTGGGAGACGATAGAACACGCTACTGTGAGTGTCGTTAATGGCAAGTACTTGTCCTAGTAGCTTCACAAGAAATGAGCTCTTTTTAAGGAATTAGATTAGTAACTGTTGCAAGTATTTTAATAAGAGATATTTAATGAAGCAAACCTATTTTGTGAAAAGACTTTCCACTTTTTTGTCACACTCTGTTTTGAGATATCTCAGATCAGTAAGTCTTTACATGTTTTAGGAACGTTGATAATGACACTGCCCATTCACGCCTGATTCACTACTCAACCACTCAACTCAGACATGTGAGAAATATGCACCTGAGACAGATTAAAAAATAAAAACATGTATCTAGACTAGATTTACAAAAGTCGTTAGAGGAAACATAAGTAATGTGAGCCGAGTGAGGATTTTCTCAAGGATCGTAGTTAAGGAAAGTTTCTTCAGGCAAACCAAGTCCGTGTTTGATGGGTTATAACTACATCTTCCGAAAATGTTTCCCATCCCATGTAACTATGTAAGGATCCCCAATGATTTCGACATTAACCCTTTTATCCGGTTTGATTGATTTCTGTGGATGACCCGTTTATCTCCCTGCTCCAATGATCAGTGTAACTCTGTAACTTTTAGTCCATCATATATATTAACATATGTTACATTCTCTGAATACATTTTCTACTTTAAAACATGAGTTATTCTTGGGTTCACCCCCTAGGGTGAACCTAAAGATTCACCAACCAATAGAAACTTGTCATTTTAGATTTAGTATTTTTTAATTAAGAAAACAAATAATTTGTCAAATTATATTATTTTTTCAAAATAAAATTTAAAAATAAATAAAATAGTATATAAAAACGAATTAAAAAAAATTAATGTTGTCAACAAAACACTAAACCCTAAACTCTAATACTAAACCCTAAACTCTAATACTAAACCCTAAACTCTAATCATAAACCCTAAACCCTTGGGTAAACCATAAACCCTTGGAAAAAACACTAAACATGTTGTCAACAAAATACTAAACCCTAAACTCTAATCCTAAACCCTAAATCCTTGGGTAAACCCTAACCCTTGGAAAAACATTAAACATTTGGATAAATTCTAAACTATAAATCTTAAACACTAAACTCCAAATCTTATAAATAAATATTTTTTAAAATAATCTTTATTGAGAACTATTGTTATTTTTATTTATTTAATCTTTTTTATTTATTTTAAAAGCATAATATAATTTGGCAAGTTATTTTTGTTTCCTTAATTAAAAGATACAAAATTTAAAATAACAACTTTCTATTGGTTGGTGAACCTAAAGGTTCACCCTAGGGGGTGAACCCAAGAAAAAGTCTTAAAACATCTACTATTGTTTCCCTCATTTTACTGTATTATGCGAAACTGTAGGTAATAAATAAATTTGAAATATGTGATGTTTTTCGATATATGATTGTAAATAAGTCACTAAAAGCACGACATAACCTACTTTTTTATTTGCAACTGCAAACTTGTTATGGACATGAACAAAACTGGATTGTTTAAAGTCAAAATGTCTAACATTGTATTATGTCAAAATCATGGCTACTCACCTAATATATGTTTAAAATATAGCTATTTGTCGATGTGAACTTTGGTCTTGAGCTGTGTGTGGGCTCACCTTGGGCCTGCATAAAGAAACACAATGGTTAAGTCAAATAGAATAAGCCCAAAACCCAGTATATGTTGGTTAGTTGCAAATGACCTAATGTATACAGTATAAATACGTAGAGTTGTGTGTGTTACGTATTGTGTTGTTGGAGGCTAGGGTTATAGGCTTATACTCTATTTGACGTTGTTGAACACTTGAGGGTTTCCTATCTTGCAGTCTACTTGTGCAAGAAGGATTCAATCTCTGTGTTGTGTAATCTTTCTCTACTAGTGAAGTGTTGTGGGAGAGGGTTCCCACCCGAGACGTACCGTGCTAGAGGCCGGGAACTCGGTGATCAATTCTTGTGTCTTAAGCTAACAGAATTTATCATTAACTCACTAAGTAACATTGACAAGTGGTATCAGAGCAACACGGGTTCGAGGTTACAAGGTTCTATCTACGTTGAACGAGAAAGAGGGATACGTCAACGATTGGTGAAGCGCTAATGGTGACGCGCGTGGAACACATCCAGGGGAAACTGGATGTGGACAAGTTTGATGGGAAAGGAGACTTTGGTCTATGGAAACATAAGGTTATGTGCCAACTGGAACTTCTAGAGTTAGAAGTAGTCCTTGAGGATCACTCGGCTGAGTCATCCAAGACTGATGATAAAGGGGAGGCTGTGTAAAGAAAGGTTGATCCTAAGTGGGATCAGAAGGACAGGAAGGTCAAGAACTTACTGAAGATGAGTCTAAGTGACGTTATCTTAAGAAAGGTCATGAAGGAGGCAACAACACTCGATATTTGGAAGGCTCTTGAAAGAGATTATCAAACTAAAACTCTACCAAATAGAATCTTCCTAAAACAAAGGTTTGCTGGGTTCAAGATGGACGAAGCTAAGAGCATTGAAGAGAACTTAGACAGTTTTCAGAAGTTAGTAGATGACTTAGCAAGTCTCAACATTCAGATAAGTGACGAGGATCAGGCTATACAACTGCTGACGAGTCTACCTTCACCATACGAACCATTCGTACACACGCTGAAGTATGGTAGTGGTAAGGATACTCTAACAGTAGCGGCGGTCACCACTTCTGCGTACTCCAAAGAAGCAGAACTGAATGAGAAGGGGTTACTGAACAAAGGCAAATCACAGTCAGAAGGGTTATATGTTGAGTCCAGAGGAAGGACTAACAGAAGATCAGGAGGAGGAAACAAACCAGTGTGGAAAGGAAGATCTAAGAGTAGAGGAAAACCGAGGTCATCTAATGCTCCTACTCAGGTTGGTAAAGGCGGGTGTTTCATATGTGGAAAGGAAGGTCATTGGAAGAGGGAATGTCCAGATAAAACTAATAGGAAGAATGCAGATGTTGCTAATCTTGCCAGTGAGCCCCAACAACCCATTGTGCTCACTGTCAGCACCCAGAGTCCTGCGGGAGAATGAGTGATGGATTCTGGATGTTTATTCCATATCACTCCTTACAAGGACGCACTGTTTGACTGGGAAGAGTTCGATGGTGGCAAAGTTCTTATGGCTAATGATACTCAGAGTGAAGTAAAGGGAATAGGAAAGGTTCGTATCCTAAATCCTGACGGAACTACAGTCATATTAAAGGATGTGAGATACATACCAAACATGAGTAGAAACCTCATTTCATATGGCATGTTGGAAAAGGCTGGTTGCAGATACGAAGGAAGTGGGTTCATGGTACGGTTCTACAAAGGTGATAAAAATGTTCTAACAGGCAAGTATGAAGGGGGCCTATACTATTTACAAGGTAAAGTAGTTAGTGGAGATGTGAATGTGTCGAGGAAAGCTGTTGACATGACACAGATGTGGTACTCCAGACTGGGACATGAGCCTAAACAATATGGACATTTTGGTCAAGGAAGGATATCTATCGAGAAAGGAAGTTGATAAACTGGGTTTCTGTGAGAGTTGTGTACTTGGAAAATCACACAAGCAAAGTTTTCCTACTGCGAAGCACACTACGAAAGGAAAACTCGACTACATCCACTATGATATGTGGGGTTCTCCATCTACTTATGAAAGTTTGGCTGGATGCAAGTATTTCATCACGTTTATAGATGATTACAGTAAGAAAGTGTGGATCTACTTCATGATATCAAAGGATCAGGCATTCACGAGGTTCAGAGAATGGAAAGACACGGTTGAAGCTCAGACTAAACGACACATAAGGTATCTAAGGACTGATAATGGACTTGAGTTTTGTAATGCTCAGTTTGATAGGTTATGCAAGGAGTCAGGGATTATAAGGCACAAGACTTGCACTTACACACCACAGCAAAACGGGGTATCAGAAAGAATGAATCGCACAATCATGGACAAAGTAAGATGTATGCTCTCAGAGACAGGTTTGGGAGAAGATTTTTGGGCTGAGGCTGCCTCAACAGCGGTGTATCTTATAAACAGAACACCTAATTCAGTACTAAAGTTTAAACTGCCAGAAGAAGTGTGGAGCGGTTCGAAACCAGACCTATCTCATTTAAGAAGATTCGGGTGCACTGCTTATGTGCATAAGGTTCAGGAAAAGACACAACCGAGAGCTCTTAAGGGGGTGTTTATGGGTTATCCTTTCGGCGTTAAAGGGTACAAAGTGTGGTTAACAGATGTTGAGAAATGTGAAACAAGCAGAAATGTGGTTTTCAACGAGGAAGAACTCTACAAAGACACCATCAAAGATTCAGAAAAGGATAAACAGAATAAGTCTACTCAGGCTAAAGTGGCTGAATCTGAGACTGGAGATAAGAAAAGACTGAGAAAGGTGACATTTTCTGAGGATCTAATACAGGGACCGACTTCAACAGGTGGTGAAACTAACGATGAGAGAGATTCAGAGTCATCGACTGATGGTGATGATTCTGAAGTAAATGATGACACTTCTGAGACTTCTGAAGAAGAAAGAGATCTGGACAACTACCTATTGGCAAGAGATAGGAAGAGAAGAAGCAATATCAGACCTCCATCGAAGTTTGAGGATGGAAACTTTGTGGCCTACGCTCTTATAGTGATAGAGGATTTGGATACTGAAGAACCTAGAAACTATCAGAAAGCGAGAAAGAGTAAATTTTGGAAGTTTTGGAAAAGTGCTTCAGTCGACGAGATTGATTCGTTACATAGGAATCACACCTGGGACTTAGTAGAGAGACCAAGAGGACAAAAGGTGATTGGCTGCAGATGGCTCTACAAGCTGAAACCAGGAATACCCGGTGTTGAGGATAATAGATACAAAGGGAGAGTGGTGGCTAAAGGTTACTCCCAAAAGGAGGGTATCGATTATCATGAGGTATTCTCCCCAGTGGTTAAGCACACTTCCATCAGAATCATGCTATCTATAGTCGTAAACTTGGACTATGAACTAGAGCAAATGGACGTCAAAACGGCTTTTCTTCATGGAAACTTAGAGGAGAGAATATTTATGGAACAACCTGAAGGTTTCATAAAGAAAAGAGATGAGAACAAGGTGTGTTTACTGCGTAAGTCTCTGTACGGACTTAAACAATCACCTAGACAATGGAACAAACGTTTTGACATCTTTATCAGGGGACAAGGGTTCGAAAGAAGCAGCAGAGATGCGTGTGTTTACTTGAGAAATGTTCAGACAGAGAAGGCTATCTATTTGCTACTATATGTAGACGACATGTTGATTGCTTCTGGTAACAAAGCCGAGATCAAACAGGTGAAGGAATGTTTGAGCAGAGAGTTTGAGATGAAAGATCTTGGGAAGGCTTCTCGGATTCTGGGAATGGACATCATACGGAACAGAGAAGAAGGTTGGTTGATCTTATCACAGGAAAACTATCTGGAGAAAGTGCTAAGAAACTTTAAAATGGAAGAAGCAAGACCAGTCGTGACTCCTACTGCATCTCATGTGAAATTACGAAGCTTATCGAAGGATGAGAAACTAGAAGAAGAGAAATTCATGGAGAATATCCCATATTCTAGCGCAGTGGGAAGCTTAATGTACGCTATGGTAGGATCTAGACCTGACTTAGGTTATGCAGTGGGACTAGTGTGTCGTTTCATGTCGTCACCAGTCAGAGACCACTGGTCGGCTGTGAAATGGATCCTAAGGTACCTAAAGGGGACATTAAAGACGAGACTGACATTTAGGAAGCATTTAGAGTTTGGGATTGAGGGATTCAGTGACTCAGACTACTCAGCGGATCTAGACAAACGGAGGTCAGTAACTGGATATGCATTCAAGGTATGGGGAAACACGGTGTGTTGGAAGTCTAATCTACAGTCGGTTGTGGCACTATCGACTACGGAAGCAGAGTACATGGCCCTCAGTGAAGCCGCAAAGGAAGCTTTATGGCTTCGAGGACTATGTACAGAGTTGGGGTTTGGAGAAAAGAGTGTACTACTACATTGTGATTCACAGAGTGCATTGGCGCTAGCTAAAAACCATGTGCATCACGAGAAAACCAAACATGTCGATACTAAGTTCCATCATATCAGAGACACAGTATCTAAAGGGCAGATTACTCTAGCTAAGATACACACCAGCAAGAATCCAGCGGATTTTCTAACTAAGGCATTACCTGGGCCAAAGTTTGAACTCTGCTGCGATATTCTTGGCGTCATATGAGGAAGCAGCTGAGACAGGTAACTCCGCATCGACTTGGGAGCTCTCGCAAGTACAAAAGGGAAAACAATTAACTCGGTTATATGATGAAATAGGTTATTGTTTTTTCAAAGTCGATGTCTTTAATTTGTAGAGGTAAAGGAGTTACCTGATGACAGAACCAGGAGGTCTGGTTCGAGGAGGAACAGTTGCGGTAATGGAAGTCGGGAGCTCAGGATGAATGGAAATCTTCTGGTCTGAGACCAACTGAGTCAAATAATCGGAGACTCAAGGAGGAAGCTACTGCAGTGGGGATAGCTTCAGAATTATCGAATGTTACATCGGAAGCTGAACTAGGTCTGAATCGGAACAGGAGGCGTTACCGATATGCATGCAAAGACCAAAGGGACAGCGATGGTGGAGCTACGAGTAGTGAAGAAGCTTGAATTAGAAAAGGCAGAAGCTTGAGGATGACTGGTTAGATATGGATTGGGAAAATCGTATAGCTTCTCGAGACACAACGAGAAGAGGAACCAGAGGAGGAAGACGACAGGACATGGGGAGTCTTGTTGAGAACACTTCACTGATTGCCGGTGCGCAACGATCGAGGCGGTGAAGGAAATCGCCTGAGGAGACAAAGAGAGAGAACGCGAAGAGACCAAGCTCAAGGAGGAATTTTGTCGATGTGAGCTTTGGTCTTGAGCTGTGTGTGGGCTCACCTTGGGCCTGCATAAAGAAACACAATGGTTAAGTCAAATAAAATAAGCCCAAAGCCCAGTATATATTGGTTAGTTGCAAATGACCTAATGTATACAGTATAAATACGTAGAGTTGTGTGTGTTACGTATTGTGTTGTTGGAGGCTAGGGTTATAGGCTTATACTCTATTTGACGTTGTTGAACACTTGAGGGTTTCCTATCTTGCAGTCTACTTGTGCAAGAAGGATTCAATCTCTGTGTTGTGTAATCTTTCTCTACTAGTGAAGTGTTGTGGGAGAGGGTTCCCACCCGAAACGTACCGTGCTAGAGGCCGGGAACTCGGTGATCAATTCTTGTGTCTTAAGCTAACAGAATTTATCATTAATTCACTAAGTAACATTGACACTATTACACAAATAAACTCTTTTGTTAATATATAGTTTGAGTCAGACGTACAGGACAAATGGACAATCGTCATGCATCACTTATTCTACTATATTCAATCCTTTTTATAAAAATACACTGCAAAAGTCTATATTCTATTCTAATCTACGGAAATACCACCGGGCTAAAATCATAATCTTTTTTTTTAATCGCCAACTTCATTGGAGTTTCACATGTATTAAATAAGCAAGAAAAAATATGGCTAAAAATTGACATAACAATAAGTCTTTCTTTTTTGTTCAAACATAACAAGGGCTATAACAATGTCTTATTATTGCAATATTGGATTAAAAAGATGACGAAAGAGTACAACGTAAGTATTAATTAGACTATATGCTTTTAGTAGTACACTAAACCTTATTTCAATTATAACATATCTCGATAGTTCTTTCCAGCGAATAAGTTCTCCGAATTTTAGACCTGAATTTTCGGGTACAAAGTTGGAGTCAGCCTAGGTTTCGCACATGCAAGTAGAGGTTTGGCCATGAACAAGTTAGTATCCGCCGGAACAAGCTCGACTTGACTTGTATCATTAGGGAGGGTCCATTCGAACCCCTGGAGAAGTCTGGCTAGCAACATTATAGTCATAGATGTCCCAATTTTAGTACCTGCGCAGGCACGTCGACCACTGCCGAATATTACGAACCGCATCTCAGGCTCCATCAAAGTCACGTCCATTGAGTTTCCAACATGGTCAGCAAGGTGGCGCTCTGGCTTGAACATGTTAGGCTCGTCCCAGATATTAGGATTGCGACCAAGCCCTATACGGCTCACAAGAATTTGACTACCTGTTATCGCAAGACGATAAATCAAACACGTCATATAATATTCGAGTACATCTTGTTGGAATACTATATCTTATTTAATGATTTAATGCTTGACCAACCCAGGCTCTTAGCCATGGCCATAGGGGCGGTGGTCCTAGGTCTAAGAGTCCAAATTTTTTTAGTGTTATTTAATTGAATATAAAGATATATTTTAATTTGTTAAAAGTCCATAAATTTTTATGTAATATAAAGTTTATAATTAGCTAAAATTAATTCACATACAAGATAAAATATAAAAAATTGTACGTTTTACCATTTTTTTAATTTTTCAAATTAGAAAATAGAAATTCTTTTGATTCTAACTTAAAAATTAATGTGAAAAAACTAAGAAAATGTTTTAAAAAGACAAGATAACGTTTAACAGCGCCGCTATACTCGTCGTCATTTTTGTCTTAATTGGATAACGAAACGATCGATTATACTACTCTACCTTCTTTTTTAATAATTGCCGAATGAATATTCGCTTAAAATAAATGAACATATATAGCAGGAACATATGTCAGATTGCATTTTCTAATGTTTCCTTTTTCACACACTATTTTAATATTTGTACAAAATATTTATTTTACTTTGCATAACATGTGGCTCCACCTCTGGCCACATATATATATATATATATATATATATATATATATATATATATATTTTTTAAAATAATAATAAGATGAATGTTTTTACCTTTGGGAATGAAATAACCAGCAAGCGTAGTATCTTGTCGGGCTACATGAGGAGGCATGAAAACATTAGTAGGGTGAAGCCGGAAAGATTCTCTACTACAAGCTTTGATGTAGTTGAGTTGTGGTATGTCTGATTCTTGCACGAGTCTGTTTTTGCCAACTACCACGTCCAATTCATTAGTGGCTTTCTCAAGAATCTCAGGATTATTCAACATCTCTGCGATCGTCCACTCCACGTTGTTCATCGGATTGTCAATTGTTGCAACATTGATATCCTACACATGGGAAGATGTATGCATAAATCATTAAACCCTAATTAATGTTTTGTCACAATTGGATAGTTACCCTGTACAGAGCCCTAATCTCATCAAATGTGAACAAAGGCATTCCTTGGTCATCTTTTAGCGTGATGAGAATATCGAGCCAATCTTCTTCCGTCTCTTTTCCACCTTTCGTCCTCCACAATTCCATTCTCTCGTGGATGATCGGGTCGTTGCATCTGTTGAGGATATCAACCGCTTCTCTGACCTCTGCCTCTTTGTTATCGATGTTCCATCCTCTAAGAAAAGGTATGTAATTCGCTCCATTAAAGCTGAAAAAACAGTCAAGAGCTCGGTAAATTGCGTCCACATGTTCTTTCTCTTTTGGCCCGAGACCTCCATCCTCAGCCGCTACTTCGAAATGCCTCTGGCCAAACATCATCCTCATCATGACGGCATGGCAATACGTTAAGACAACATCTCTCACGTTAATGGATCCTTGTCGGGGTAGATTGAAAACATACGTGACGATATTATCCGCTTCGAGGGTTCTATCACCGAGGGTTTTGTTCAATGTTGTCGGAGACATTAGTTTTGTGGTCATCATTTTCTTCATCAGCTTCCAACTCTCTCCGTAGGAAGAGAAAGCAACTTCTTTGTAGCCATCGCTAATGAGATTGCTCGAGTACGACTGTGTTCTGTCTGCAAGAGCCTCGTCTTTTTCCCTAAGCACTTCTCGGGCGATCTCGCTTGAGGTTACGGTGATGACGTGGACGCTGGCGAAGCGGAAGCAAGCTATCTCCGTTTGCATGTCCTCCATGGAACGGTGGATCCACACGTGAACCGGTCGGTTCATGATCGTATGGAACAAGTTCCCTACGATCGGCCATCCCTGTGGGCCCGGAGGAAGCTGGCCTTTTGGTTTCTTGGATCTCAAGGAAAGCATAGCGAGCGCCAAAGCCAAAGTAAAGGAAAATATAAGAAGTGTGAAACTAGATGGATTCATGATACTCATGCTCATGGCTAAACAGTTTGGTGTATTGGACCTTTTTATTGCGAAGTGTAAAGAGGTTTTACTTTTGAGCTAGTAGTGGATGACTCTTGCTACAAGTTGATTAATACGTACGTTTGCCTTTCTATTTATACATTTCAAGTTTCCATATAGAACCGTATAATATTATTAGTTTCTGGAAAATTATTATTATCACCCTAATAAAGATTGACGTAGCTAACTATTAGTACCGACTTAAATAATATTCAATCCGTTTCATATTAAGTGTTGTTTGAGATCTTTGCATACGAATTAAGAAAATTGTCAAATTTTCTGTTTTATCTCTATTTAAGATAGTTTTGTTTAGTCTTAAGGGGTATATATTCAATCTAAAATTTGAGTTAATTAATTTTTAATAATTTTTTAGATGATTTCAATAAGTTAGAGAGATTTAAGTGATTTTTTCTAAATCACTTTAAAATATCAACTAAAACCATGAGATTTGTGTTTCAATTTTTTTTAACTAATAAACCCCACCCAAACACTCTAGAATCACTTGAAAACTTTAAAACTCCACAACGTAAAATATTTTCAACAACTGTGAATTTTAGAGTATTTTATAAAATGTCAAATTCAATAATACTCCATTTTAAATGAATTTTTAAAATTCATGTTTAAATAACAGTGAATTTGTCATTTTGATACAAATCACCTAAAACTCTCGATTGAATACATATCATTTATTAATTAGTGAATTAAAAATAAAGGTAGAAATTGAATTTTTTTATTAATTATTTGCGTTGGAAACATAAAACAACACTTATAATAAAACACTAAAAGTTAAAATAATACTTGAAGCCGTAAAATGGAGGGAGTAGTTTGTAAAATGTCCAATGGTTCTGTTTTCTCTCAAAGTATCAAATCGAATCTAATGGAGGACCTTTGTAGATCATAGTCTTTTTTGGAACTAGTTAGTAGGGGTGGACACTTCGGTTATTTTCTTGGTTCGGTTCGGGTTCAATTCAGTTCGGTTAGTTGGTTCTAGTAATTTTTCAACTGAGGTAAATCATAGTTAGATTGGTTCGGTTTGTGTTAGGTTCGGTTTATATTCGGTTTGGTTTGTATTTGGTTCGATTTTTTGAACCGGTTTAATTAGGTTCTTCTTTGTTTAAAAGCATGAAAACATATAACTATTTTTATATTTTACAAAGATTATTACCTCTATATAGAAAATCTTCTACATAGTGCTATAGTTAGTCTATTTTAGAACTTCGTATTAAAAATCTCACCTGAAGTTGTTTAGATTCGACACCACAAAAAGATATGAATGCAAGAAAAATATGCAGGAGATGCAGATAAAAAACAATGTGTAAAAGAACTTATGTTTTTAATAAAATTTACTTTAGGTTTTAGGTTTAGATTTAACATCCACGTTTATATATACAGTATAAGAATATAAGATTACAGACTTAACTATTCTTTTTAAAATCAAATATTTTGATGATTACATATTAGATTAGAAGGATATATGTTAATGAATAAAAAATGGAAAATATGTGGTTTAGTATTAGAATTTTAGTATATTTGTATTACTAATATTTTAAATTTAAATAATTAAAAAGCAACATCGGTTTCTTGGTTAGGTTTGGTTTAAAACCGAACTTAACCAACCATCCGGGTTGGAAAAATCTTCAACCGGATGATTTGAAATAAACTGTGGTTCGGTTTGAATCGGTTTCGGTTTTGGTTGGTTATGTTTATTTGACTTGGTTCGGATTTTTTTCTCAGCCCTACTAGTTAGTGTGATAGGTTTCCGTAAGCCCGCAGTGTAATAAAAATGTTTTTGGAAGTTTGTAAAGAAGGATAAAAATATGCAATGGTAAATGGTATAGTAGTGCACCGAAAATATTAACGGTAACCGATAGCAGTACATGAAATAAAGTAACGAGATCTATTATGAAAACGTTATGAATATTATGGTGATATCCATATGGAAAGTTTTAGATATACTTGTTCTATAAACTTTACTTATTCTCCGAATTATTTTTTCTGTCCAAATTATTATAATTCTATATAGAGGAATCAGTACTCATGAAATAATACACATTAATTTCTTTATATTTTTATCTATTTATAACACATTATCAGCATGGATCTCTAGTCATTTAAGTTACAAGATTTATGCACCGATTTTGTCTTGCCCTTGTTCTAAAATAAACTTGCTTTGTTTCTTTTATTTATTTTTAACACTTATCAGCATGGATCTCTAATCGTTTAAGTTACAAGGTTTAGACACCGATTTTGTCTTGCCCTTGTTCTAAAACAAACTTGATTTGTTTCGTTCAAGGTATGTAAAATCGCCAGATAAAAAAAAAATCGCCAGATCACTTTGGTCAGATCATGTTGACATTTATAAGCTAATACTCATTCTCGCAATAATTACGTTCGTTCGAGTTTGAGAAAGAAATACTTTGAGTTTGATATTAATAATACATTTAGTTATTATATTTTGTTGCAGAACATGTGATAACTTGATTCATATTGTTCTATCGTTATTTGTCCGATTGTTTTTCTTGTTCCGTTTTTATTATTTGTTCATAGCATGTTAAAAGCTATTAGTTTAATGAACGAATACTGCATGTACATATATGCTTGCTTATATGAATACTATTTTTCATCTTTGAAATTGGAAATATGATATATATTATTGCATGAATCATGAAGAATTATATTTATGGTATTTTTACATTTATTTCATGAGTATATTTACAAGTGATATATCTAAATCCTGAAAAAGATAGTTCTATTTTCTTATATTATTTATAAAATATCATTGTTTATAATTCTTCATGTCAAGAATATTGATAGTATTGACTTTGTCTATTAGAAATTTTATGGTACGATTCGATCGGCTCGCTTTTGATACATAAAATCATGTTTACTAAAATTACAAATCAATATTATTTTTGAATTGAATAAGATAGTTTGCTAACTTCGCTTAGTGTCTTTCTCGGTAACTTGTTTTATACTGATTTATTAATAGCTCATGCATATAATTAATAAAGTTTAGTTGGTCGCTATACTTTTATAAATTCGGTGTTTTTAATATAAGCATGTAAAAGGTAATTGAGTAGTTTTAGTTATCAATTTAATATAGTTTTTAAGCAAAAAAAAAATTAATATAGTTTTTGCTATAGTGAATACCTTACTATGATTCTGTCTCTTTGTTTTATATTATATTGTTTAATGGTATTACTTAATGGCAAATTATTGTTCTATTTGATATGGTATAACACATTTTGTTGGTTTATTGTGACTTATTGAATCGCATGGTTTATTAAATCAGATTTATATAATGATGTTTAGCCATATTTATATGAGCAGATTTTGAATATTTCAGGATTATTTATCTTCTTTAAAAGAGAAGAGATCATGTGAAATTATATCCAACCAAGAAACATGAGTAATTAGAATTCTCATCTCCGTTGCACTTTTTCTTACCAAGATAAGTATTTTATAGTTTATGCTTTATATACAAAGGTAATAATTTACATGAAAACTGATACATGTGATATACTATTTGATTAATAAATTGATTGATTGGGTAAAAACCTTATTAAACAACATGAAAGTAAATAAGTAGCACATATGATGATTACTATAGGAATATTATTTACTTTAACAAAGGGTAATCATTAAGAATATAATTAATATTATTAGTTTTGTTTTTTAAGAATATAATTAAGATTATTATTTTAGTTGTGTTTAGATTATGTTAGTATATTATTCTTAATATTTAAGTAAAAAAATTGATATTGATTGTTTTGAAAACTGGATCAGTTCAATCGTCATTCCTTTACTTAACAGAATCCCCATTGTTTCTAATGAAATTAATATTAATGAAATAAAGCTTGCTTAGTTTAATATAAAAAAACATTTTAATGAATTATTATTTGAATATTTATATGAAACTGGTTCATGAAACGCCGTTAACTTAGTTTTAAAAAAAATATTATTTGGCATTTTAAATGTTTTAGTACTCGATCCAAATACATGGTCAAACCAAAACCCGGTGACCCCATAAGTGATCCAGTTCGGATTTAACAAAAAAACTAATTAATTAAAAACATGATAAAATCTGTAAAAAGCTAAAAACCCGCAACAACCTCACCGACACCGGTTAATCCGGTAAATCCTATAAAATGATAATATTTCAAAAAATGATTAAACTTTCCATACAATATTTAGTATTACACAAAATAAAATATGTATTTAACATTTCTCATTTATAAAATTTATTTAATTTTAATAGTATGTATAGTTAGAAGAAAAAATTACATAATTATTTAATTTTTAATAGTATGTATAATCATGAGATAAAATAATAAAAAATTAATAACATAATAGTATTAAATAACTAAATATTAGCATACATATTTGTCATAAATAAGTAAAGATTGTGTTTTATTTAATTTGAAGTAGAAAGATAACTTTTAAGCTAAAATATTAAATTACTAAAATCAACATTTTAAAAAATGAAGATCTTAACAAAAAATATGTATATATTATTTAATTATATTATGCAGTTTACATATAATTATATCTTAATAAATTGGTTTATTCGATATGATCAGTTTATATATCAAACATATTCATATACCACAGTTTCTTTAAAAGTAAAATATATTCTCAATATTTGATACTACCAAATCCAAATTATTTTCTCTATTTCAGTTTTGTTCGGTTTTATTAGTTTAATTTTACTGGATTAAGCAATCCTATTTTACTGTATATCTCAATAATGATCATTCTAAACATATAAAAACAACTGATGTCTCAAAAAATAATATGAAACAACGATTACACATATATGTGAGACATAATATATTTATATTCATGTATATATATATGTTATAAAATAAAATAATTGAAAAAGATAACTCCACGCTTTCAAAACGCGGATCAAAATCTAGTATATTTTAAAATTATAGAACCAACAACACTAGATTTGACATGTATTTTCAATTCCATTAAAGTATATAAACCTATGTGTATAATCATAAACTTTACACACACATAAATATATATATATATATATATATATATATATATATATATATTAATTAAACATTCGACTTAGTTTCGCCTAAACTTAATTAGTTACTTCCAGTTACGTAAATAAATAGTTCAAACATTTATTATCTCGTCGACCAGAAAAATATAGCTCCCTGTCGATTCCACCTAATTTCGTTCGTTAAGAGATTCCAAGTAATTTTGTTAGTTAAAGGATTCCAAGAACATGCATGATTAAAATGCATGGTCCAAGTCTCCAAGACTTTCTTTTAAATATAGAAACGACTATTTTTCTTCTTGAATTTTATATTCAATAACCGACTAATTTGTAAATGTAATCTAGTGGAAAATGAGGTATGTTTATGAGGTATGTTTATGTATCTTATCCTCATCGCATAATGACCTGTATACGTTCTCAATATATATGCATTGATTAATTGCATAATGGGCATGGTTAAATAATTGGATGAAAATTATGAAGTCCATTACTAGTCTTATTAATATAGAGTCCACATTACCTGATATAAAAAGGACCAAACCTTTTTTTACAAAAGTCGCTTCATTAGTTGCGTATTAAAACAAGTGGCATCTAAGCTAATTTGACACTTTATGAATATGATTAACCTGTGGAACTCATCCCTTATATTCTAAAAGAGATCATCCCTTAGAAAAATTCTTACAATATTTTTTGTAGTCACATGTCATCACCACAGTCATTCTTAAAATTCTTAGAAAAATATGTTGGTCAATCTAAATATATAATAAACTTTTTATCAAACTAATCATAAATTAATTATTAATATTTTTCATGCCTTAATAAAAATCACAAAATTAACTAATGTGGTTTAAGTATATACGACAATTAATGATTTTGAATAATAAAGATCTGATAAAAACTAGTTTATTTTCTATCATTTTTAAATTACAATTTATTAAAATAAATTAAATAACCAAATAAACTATATAATAAAAAAAATCTTTCTGTATATATTATATTTTGCATTTTTTAAATATGATTATAAATAACTAAAGTTGTTAAAACTTTCACACATGAACTTTTGTGATCAGTGGACTGGCTTTGTTCTATATGGATGCTTCTAACGTGGATATTAAATTTTCAAATAACCGTATGATAGATATTGAAGCTCAGGTGGAGGGACAAAAGGTGTATATCACCTTTATCTACGGAGATCCGGTGGTGGAATACCGCGAACATATATGGGAGAGATTACTGCGACTGCACGCAAATAGATATGGACCATGGCTCCTCTTAGGAGATTTCAATGAGATAATAAGTAACGAAGAGAAGAAAGGAGGGAGGAAGCGTGCCGACTCGACCTTCCTACCTTTCAGATCAATGCTTGCAGGTTGTGGAATGATTGATTTCCCTTTTGTAGGGAACTCGCTGTCCTGGGCAGGAAGAACTAGAGCAGGAAGAGTTCAATGCTGTCTGGATAGGGCAGTCGGGAACGAGGATTGGCACAATATTTTTTCCCACACTTATGTGGAGTATTTACTTCGATGGGGTTTCTGATCACAGACCCATTCTGGTTCACTTTCTTTCAAAAGAGAAGCAGAATAGAAGAGGGTTCAAATTTGATAAAAGATGGATGAGCAAGGAAGGGTTTCGGGAAGTGGTGATGGAAGATTGGAAATCAACAGCAACAGATAGTCATGCGAGCTTATACGAGAAGATTAGTAGGACGAGGAAGGCGATCTCCAAGTGGAAGCGACGAAACCCATCAAATAATGCAATTCTCATAGCGGAGCTGAAAGAAAGACTCGAACAAACGCAAATGGATGACTCGGTCTCAAGTGAAGAAGAGCTCGAGCTCAAATGGAAGCTGTGTGCGGCATACAGGGAGGAAGAGTTGTACTGGAAGCAAAAAAGCCGTATGCTTTGGTTGAGGGAAGGAGATCGAAACACAAGATATTTTCATGCCAAGACCAAACAAAGAAGAGCCAGAAACAGGATCACGAGATTAAAAAACTCGATGAACCAATGGGTTGAAACGGAGGAGGGCATAGAGGAACTGGCTACGACTTACTTCCAAGAGCTCTTCACGACGTCACACCCGACATCCATTGATGACACGATCCGGCATATTGCCGTGAAGGTTAATGCTGAGATGAACCAAAGACTTTTAAGAATCCCTCAGGATGAGGAGATACGAGAGGCAACTTTCGCGATTAATCCAGAGAAAGCACCTGGACCTGATGGTATGACTAGCCTATTCTACCAAAGGTTTTGGACAACGGTGGGCAAAGACGTATGTGCAATGGTCCGAGATTTCTTCACTACAGGAGAGTTCGATGAAAGATTAAATCAGACCAATATATGTCTAATACCAAAGACAGAGCGACCAACATCGATGACTGAATTTCGACCGATCAGTCTATGTAATGTCGGTTATAAGATCATCTCCAATATACTCTCAGCCAGATTGAAACGTTTACTAGCAGATATTATTTCTGAGACGCAGTCCGCCTTTGTGGCGGGGAGATTGATCACTGATAATATCTTTGTGGCCCAGGAAATGTTCCATGCTCTCCGGACAAACCCTAGCTGCAAAGATAAATTTGTGGCGATCAAAACTGATATGAGCAAAGCTTACGACCGTGTGGAGTGGAGCTTCATGGAAGCACTTTTATTAAAGTTTGGTTTTGACGCACAATGGGTCCATCTGATTATGAAATGTGTCTCCTCAGTCTCATATCAGGTCCTGATCAATGGAGAAGCAAAAGGACATATACAACCTTCTCGAGGTCTGCGACAAGGAGATCCTCTGTCGTCATTTCTCTTCATCCTGTGCACCGAAGTTTTAATCTCCCATATAAAGCAAGCGGAGGAAATGAAGAAGATTACCGGGATAAAGATCGCTGATATTCGTGTTCACGCACACCAATTAACCTAATGTGCACACTACCACAATCGAATGGTATGTCGATGTAGCACTTTAGGATCGAATCCACAGAGACCAACTCTTACACTTTATTTCTATAGGATCAATATTAAGCTAAAACAATATGGGGGTTTTGAGTTTTGTAACAAGCAGCAAATAAAATAAAGTAAATGTGAATTCAGATTAAAGAGAAGCCAGCCTAGGGTTACTTCATCGGGTGTCAATACTTGTGAGCCAAACAATTATTCAAGTGCTAATAGAACAGTCTAGAACTCGGATCACTCAAGTAGAACAGTCCACTGTCGTGATACTGCTTCCTATGCTGATCGATCTCACCGTCTAACTGTCGTTGAGGTGAGAAGCGACAACAAGCAATAGAGATCAAGTCCGATAGGTTCACAGAACACCCTAATATCTACTTTCGCTGATTAGGGATGCAATGCTCATTCAAAACAGATCTAGCAACCTAAGCACTTTTGATGATCAGATTAAACCTATGATCTAACATTAAGCGGCCAGTTTAATGCAAGCAGTAAGAATGGTTATGAATGAAGACAATCGAGTGATTCACTTATCTATGTTTAGCTCACGAAATCAACACCCTAGAACCCTAGACAAGCTAGCCGACTACTCAGCCATGAACAGAGAAAACACAGAGTTCATAGATGAATAATACTGCATAAATATAACAGAAACAAAGAGAGGGTTCAGGATAATCTTCTCTATGGAGAGAGAGATGGAGCCTTCTCCCTTTACAATAAGCAAATCCAATAATCTAAAAGTCTCCAATGGTTTCTTGTGTCTAGAATAGCGTAGAATGATAAAGAGAAAACAGAAAATATGATATATCAAAGGCCACAGGCGGCCAGAGAGAAAAAGAGGATAATTAGGGCAAATCCCGAGATGTTGTATTTTCCTTATTCGTCGGGAACAACCGCGGGATCACTCCGTCTGCTTGTTCCGCTTGATCGGGAACAGTCATCAGACTGTTCTGCGTGAAAATCACCAAACTGCACTGTTTTCTGCTTCTTTTGTTCCAGCAGGTCCATCTCCCATCCAGTGCAACTCCAGACCTGTAATGACTCGAAAAGGACTAGAAAGACTCGATAAAGACTTGAAAACCAATTAGAAAACATATATACAATGATGTATAAAACACCATATATCAATTCCCCCAGACTTAGATCCTTGTTTGTCCTCGAACAAGGCCAAGTATCAAGAACAGGGAGAAAGGTTTGAAAGTGTGGGAACTCTCCTATTCTCAGCAACCATACCTTAACCACGAATCTCTGAACCATACAAGCAGTAAACTAGGACAACACACCCTTACCAGAACCCCACTGACTGCTGTTCGAAAATCGGCTCCATACTCTACATCTCAAACCTGAAAAAGCAACACTATCGAGACACAACTCCCTACATTCATTTAAGAGCAGCGTGAGCTTCTCATCACAGGCACTATTCAGGGTAGACGGGCTAGGTGTGGAATAGGCTAATTTTATGGTGGAGCTAAAGAGTGTTTAGGGGCTACCAACTTTTCGTAGTGGATGCAGGATATCGCGCAAAATAGTCGTGAGAGGACGGCTCCATTGATGTCCACAGCCCCTTACTCGTTTTGCTATCTCAGGAGCGACTGTTCTTTTCGTTCGGGAACAATCATCAGACTGCTCTGCTCATTTGTCTGCTCCTCATCCCTTCAAATTGATACCTACTCTTCTGCTCGACCTTTCCAGTGGCTCATGTATCCTGAATTCTTCTCCTTCTCCATCACCATATGCTAAACAAAATGAAAGATAGATTTTTTTTTTTTTTTTTTTTTTTTTTTTTTTTTTTTTTTTTAACAAAGATGGTGGGGTGACGAAGAAGGAGGTAACATGTAATGTTTGGATTGCCACTGGTGGTTCTTCTGGTTCAGATCATTCTGGTTCTCCACTCATGTTCTTGCACAGCTCGTTGGTTATGGAGCGGTTGCTCCCTTAATCTGCTTGTTCTCCTTCTGATTGAATCTGCGCAGCAGTAACGAGTAAGAGGCTGCGTCGATCCTTTCCTCTCCGACCTTTTTGCACATATCTGCACATATAACACTGAAAAACAAATGCATGAAGGTGGGATAAAGGCTAAGGTTCAGGGTGGGAACTAGCTAAAGATGAGCTAGCCACTCAGGAACAGCAAGATGGATAGAAAGAATAAGAAGTCCTGAGTGTAGTTCTCGTTTCCCTGATCTAGTGCCCATAACAAGAAGAATTTCAGTCAAGATTAGGTTCAAGTTATTTGGAGTTAAGTCTACCCAGTGTAACCTGATCGGCTGAGAACTTCTGGAGAATCAAGTGAGATATGTCAGGGTGTTCCAGGTCCACATGTGTGTCTTTCGCCACTGCTAAGGTCACTGAATAAGACAACTAAAGCACGAGGTGGTTAGTGATCAACACAGAATAAGGTCCTAATTCCCACAAAACTTTGACTGACTCGATCAAAAAAACTGCCTCAGACTGACTCAAAAGAAAAACAAAAGAAAGAAACGAGTTAGTAAACGACGAAGACCCTCCCCCAGACTTACTTCACAACGTCTCGGTGTGAAAATAAATCAGAGAGAAGGTGAAAACCAGAATATACAATTTTTTTTTTTTTTTTTTTTAGATCGAGATACTTACCTGGAGCGGGTGCTCCGAAAAATTATGGGTGTTCTGTCGCCAGATGTTCACCTGGGCGGTTGTTCTCGGCTCCTGCAGAACAGGGAACTCCGTTTCTGCAACCCAGAATTTTTCGAAGTATCTCGAATTTTTCTGTTTTTTGACCTGAAACTCAATAAACTAAAACGAAAATAAGCAAACAAAATCAAAACCAAGTTATATTTACACTTACCAGTGGGTTGCCTCCCACCAAGCGCTTGGTTAAAGTCATTAGCTTGACTTGGTGACAGGGATCAGTCGGGTTGAGCATGAGGACTTGTTCCAAAACAAGCTCCACAATCTGACATGTTCAGCTTCAAAACTCTGCTCAACAACCCTTTCACAGCAGCTTCTCCTTTCTCTTTCAGCTCATCAGTGAGAATAACTCTGACTTTAGAGAAAGGTTTAGAGGTACCCTTGCACTTTACCTCATACTCAATGAATTTCTCATCACACCAGTGAGGTGTCAAAGTCATAGTAGGATCTCCTTTGACCATTTTCTTCTGGACTTTCTCTTTCACCCTTGCATTCCCACTGAGTTTCTTGGTATCATTGTGAGGATCTCCATTCAGAACTTCCTTGAACTCACTGTTTTTACCAAGCTCCTTCCTTGGAACAACCTTCAGCTTTTCTCCACAGAATACTGAGATGCAAGAGGCGTGTAGTTTCTGAAATCTGGTGGGAACAGCCTGATAGAAGACATTCTTGTTGATGTGGGAGAAGGAGACTCTCTTATTAGGCATATCAACGATTGCTCCCACTGTAGCCATAAATGTCCTTCCTAAGATCAAAGGCATCTCATGATCCTTGTTCATCTCAACAACCTGAAATTCAGTATGGAGAACACAGTCCCCAACTTGGACAGGAAGGTTGCGAATGGTGCCATAAGGAACTGCTCTGGAAGAGTTTGCAAAAGTCAGAGTCACCTGAGAAGACTCAACTTCAGTAATGCCCAACTTGTCTACAATCGCCTTTGAGACAAGATTCACACAAGATCCAGAGTCACAAAGAGCTTCCTCAAATTCTACTCCAGCAATAGAACATGGAAAAGCAAATTTTCCAGGGTCATCAACCTTAGGCAACACCTTCAGGTGTCTAGGTGGAATCGGATAGGGAACCTTAGGAACATAGACTCGCACTGGTGGAATATCAGTAGATCCGTCGGGAGCGGGAGCAGTCGCGGGAGCAGTCGCGGGAGCAGTCGTGGGAGCAGTCGCGGGAGCAGTCACTCTAGAGCTAGCAGATTGCTCTGTTCTCTGTTCTGTGCCCAGAACAGTCTCAGCGAACAGTTGTTCCACTTGTTTTTCCTCAGATTTCTCACTTCTCTGCTCGGTTGCATTACAGTGCTCAACCCTAGAATTCATCACACTCTTTCCGCGAATGATCTCTTGCTGTCTTTTAACAGTTTCAGCAGTTTGAGCAAGCTGAACATCAATCTTCTTTATGTGGTTGCTCACAGTATCATATTTTGAATTCAGCTCGGTGAACATGCTGTCCATCCTGGTGTTGATGTCTGTGGTAACCTGATTCAGTGCCTTGACCTGAAGTTGCTGGCTCTGGAGCATCTGCTGCATCATAATGTTCAGATTTTTCAGATCATCTGGCGGACTGTTCCCTGCAGTCGGAGCACTCGCGGCTGGAACAACTTGCTGATTGCTCTGCGGGATGGTGTTCTGATACCCAGATCCTTGTGCCTGGTTGTTCTGCAGTAGTTGATCGACCTTAGCTGTTAGCTCATCAATTTTCTGAGTGTGTACACTGTTCCCTTTCTTGGAGCGGTTGCTCTCCTGATTCTCATTGGCTGAGCTAGCTGCCATGTTCTCAATCAGCTTGAGCGCTCCATCAGTGGTCTGAGTCATGAAGTCTCCATTGCTCGAAGAGTTTAGAGCACCTTGGTATTTCCAGTCCACCCCATCATAGAAAATGCCCAGGAGGTAATCATCATCAAATCCATGGTGAGGACATTCTCTCTGGTAGTCATTGAAGCGCTCCCATGCGTCACAAAAAGGCTCATCATGGAGCTGTCTGAATGAAGTGATCTTGTTCCTCAATGCAGCTGTTCTCGCCTTAGAGTAGAAATGGTTGAGGAACGCTGATCGGACCTGTTCCCATGAAGTGAGAGAGCCGGTAGGGAGGGAGTTCAACCACCGTGCAGCTTTTCCATCAAGAGAGAATGGGAATAGCATGCACTTGATGTAGTCTGGTGGCACACCATTCGCACGAGTTAAACTGCAGACTTTTTCGAAATTCTCAATATGCTCCATTGGAATTTCTGCAGAGAGACCAGAGAACACTTTTCTCTGCACCAGATCAATCAGAGCAGGCTTGATCTCGAAGTCCTGCCTGGTGCAGAGTGGAGGAACAATGGCAGAGCGCGTAGTAGGAATGTTCCGCGGAAGGTTTCTCTCCCCGATTGGAACAGTCTGCGCTGCTTGTTCCTGCCGCGCGAGAGCAGCCTGTTGAGCAGATTGTTCTGCAGCTGCTTGCTGAGCTTGGATGGTCTGCTGCATCTGAAGCATCTGCTGTTGCATCAGTTGCATTGCTGCAGCGAGATCATCCTGATGACCGTGATCACCCATGGTGGTGTCAGTAGGCCTTGGCTGTTGTCTGTTCTGATTTTCTAAACCTTGCGATCTCCTGCAACAAAGAGAAAAGAGCAAGTTAGAGGTCTTAGACTAAATAAATAACCAAAAAATAAAGGTAAAAAGATGGTCCCCGGCAACGGCGCCAAATTGATATTCGTGTTCACGCACACCAATTAACCTAATGTGCACACTACCACAATCGAATGGTATGTCGATGTAGCACTTTAGGATCGAATCCACAGAGACCAACTCTTACACTTTATTTCTATAGGATCAATATTAAGCTAAAACAATATGGGGGTTTTGAGTTTTGTAACAAGCAGCAAATAAAATAAAGTAAATGTGAATTCAGATTAAAGAGAAGCCAGCCTAGGGTTACTTCATCGGGTGTCAATACTTGTGAGCCAAACAATTATTCAAGTGCTAAATAGAACAGTCTAGAACTCGGATCACTCAAGTAGAACAGTCCACTATCGTGATACTGCTTCCTATGCTGATCGATCTCACCGTCTAACTGTCGTTGAGGTGAGAAGCGACAACAAGCAATAGAGATCAAGTCCGATAGGTTCACAGAACACCCTAATATCTACTTTCGCTGATTAGGGATGCAATGCTCATTCAAAACAGATCTAGCAACCTAAGCACTTTTGATGATCAGATTAAACCTATGATCTAACATTAAGCGGCCAGTTTAATGCAAGCAGTAAGAATGGTTATGAATGAAGACAATCGAGTGATTCACTTATCTATGTTCAGCTCACGAAATCAACACCCTAGAACCCTAGACAAGCTAGCCGACTACTCAGCCATGAACAGAGAAAACACAGGGTTCATAGATGAATAATACTGCATAAATATAACAGAAACAAAGAGAGGGTTCAGGATAATCTTCTCTATGGAGAGAGAGATGGAGCCTTCTCCCTTTACAATAAGCAAATCCAATAATCTAAAAGTCTCCAATGGTTTCTTGTGTCTAGAATAGCGTAGAATGATAAAGAGAAAACAGAAAATATGATATATCAAAGGCCACAGGCGGCCAGAGAGAAAAAGAGGATAATTAGGGCAAATCCCGAGATGTTGTATTTTCCTTATTCGTCGGGAACAACCGCGGGATCACTCCGTCTGCTTGTTCCGCTTGATCGGGAGCAGTCATCAGACTGTTCTGCGTGAAAATCACCAAACTGCACTGTTTTCTGCTTCTTTTGTTCCAGCAGGTCCATCTCCCATCCAGTGCAACTCCAGACCTGTAATGACTCGAAAAGGACTAGAAAGACTCGATAAAGACTTGAAAACCAATTAGAAAACATATATACAATGATGTATAAAACACCATATATCAATCGCGCGAGCTAGCCCATCGATATCCCACCTTCTGTTCGCAGATGACAGCCTCTTTTTCTGCAAAGCGGAGCAATCCCAATGCGAAGAATTGGTTCGAATCATTGACGTCTATGGAACAGCCTCAGGACAACAACTGAATAAAGAGAAATCTTCAGTTCTGTTCGGTTCTAAGGTCATAGCGTCCTCTAAAACCGACCTTAAACGGTCACTTGGTATCACTAAAGAAGGTGGGATGGGTATGTACTTGGGCATGCCAGAGAAAATATGTGGTTCAAAGAAACAAGTTTTCTCTTTCGTCCAAGATCGGCTAAATGGAAAAATTAATTCCTGGTCAGGTAAACTCTTATCTAAAGGAGGCAAGGAGGTTCAAATCAAATCAGTGGTGCAGGCAATACCTACATATGTGATGTCTTGTTACCTACTGCCCATAGACACATGTAATAAACTCTCCGCCGCAGTGGCGCGATTTTGGTGGGGCACGCGGAATAATAACCGAGGTCTACATTGGGTAGCTTGGGATAAAATCTGTGTACCCTTAGAAGAAGGAGGCTTGGGATTTCGTAATTTCCGTGATTTTAATTTGGCTCTCCTAGCCAAACAAGTTTGGCGCCTACTAGCAAAACCGAGTTCTCTCCTGGCTCGAGTCCTTAAAGGCAGGTATTACCGGCACACAAACCCCCTTATAGTAGGCAAGGCAAACAATCCTTCTCTCGGCTGGACGAGCCTAATGGCGGCAAGACATCTACTACAAGGAGGACTACAGAGAACCATTGGAACAGGGGAAGAAACTAAGGTTTGGGAAGACCTATGGATACCAGCAACACCACCCCGGCCAGCAGTTCCACGAAGCCAGCATATGGATATGAATTTAAAAGTCCATCACCTAATTGATTATGAAAGAAAGGAGTGGAACGAGGAACTGGTCAACGAGTTTATTGCTGCGCCGGATATCCCCCGAGTTTTATCCCTGAAACTAAGCCGAACGGGAAGAAGAGATGGCTACTCCTGGAACTTTACTAAGTCTGGAAACTATACAGTCCGATCGGGTTACGAGGTCGCAGTGAAACAACGGAAACAGAAGGGAGTAGAAGGGATCATGGAACCGAGTACAACGGCACTGAAGAAGGCGATCTGGAAGCTAAAATGCCCACGTAAAATAAAACACTTCGTATGGAACGCGGTGTCGGGTTTTGTAGCTTCGGCGAGCAAGATGAAAGAAAGACACTGTGGAAATGACGCTGTGTGTCAACGCTGTGGGGCGGAGCAGGAAACTATAAATCACATCATCTTTGAATGCCCGCCAGCAGTCCAAGTTTGGGCACTGTCGACAATTCCTACAGCTCCGGGGTTCTTCCTGTGTTCTTCCCTATATACAAACATCGATACATTATTGGGCTATGTAGCGAAGGCGAACACAACACCAGGAGAGGTTCTGAGTTTTCCTTGGTTGATATGGTACATATGGAAGGCCCGTAATGAAAAATGTTTTAATGGGAAATATATTACGCCAATTGATACGTTACAGCTAGCAAGTAGCGAAGCAGAAACGTGGCGTATCGCGCAGATAGTAGTGGCGTATCGCGCAGATAGTAGAAGAAGTGGCAGATATGACACCGGAGGAAAGGCCGCAGATTATAGAAAACGCAAGAGTACCAGAGCCCAAATGGAGATGTCAAGTGGACGCTTCATGGAAGGACAAGGACGACGGCGCAGGTTTCGGGTTCATCCTCTTCGAAGACCGGCGCGTCAAGCTGTTTGGTGTACGAAAGAGCAAGGGGGTGAGATCGCCAATACACGCTGAAGCAGAGAGCTTATGTTGGGCAATGAAAGAGACGAGACGAATGGGGATTAGTGAAGTCTGTTTTGAAACGGACTGTCAACAGCTAGTCCGACTCATCCAAACTCCGCAGGAATGGCCAGCCCTTAGCTCTGAACTGGATGAGATTGACTTCCTCTGCTCTGAATTTTTATCCTTTTCTATTAAGTTTATTCGACGTTCTGAGAACATCCGTGCAGACTGCCTCTCTAAGGCAGGTCGATCACGAGAGTCAGAATTTTGTTTCTTGGATAGCAAGACTCCACCATGGCTAGCTCTTGAAGCTTGCCTGTTTGAACCACTAGTTTAATAAAGTTTGATTTTGGGTGCCAAAAAAAAAGGAACTTTTGTGATCCATGTTTTAAAATTTCTGTTATAACAAGATACAATTAATTACAAAATTATATAAATAGGAATGTTTATTTAATAAATATTAATATATATATATATATATATATATATATATATATATATATATATATTTTAAAGTAAATTATATACCATATAAAATACATAATTTTTTAATTTCTGAAATCTGCTTTGATTTTTTTGAGAATTTTTTTAACAAATATTGACAACTTAATATTTATATTTTAAACTTTGCATTGAATGTTACAAAAATTACAAATTACTATAACTATTAAATATCCCAGAAATTGTTTTTATCAAAGATTGTAAATTTTTGTTATTAAAAATACAAAAGATCAAAAAACAGAAAACGTGTTTGTTTAAATTAATAAAATTTATTTATGTGTTTGTACCAATTTAATTATAGACGTAACAGTTACTGAATTTTTAATTATTATATATATATTATTATTTCATAATATGTAAAAAATATATAATACATAAAAGCAATTTATATATAATACTTATTCTGCGTAAGGCCCGGATCTTAATCTAGTTGTGATAAATAAAATATTTGGAGATAAAAGAACAAAACAATTATCATTTCCGAAATTCACATTTTAAACTTCAGATATTTGTTTTGAAAAACTTTAGAACCTGACTAGATGAGAAGTAGTTCTTTTTTTGTTTTGATCAAAGAGAAGTAGTTCAAAAATGATTGTCTTCTAAACAATTTCATAATTTCTACAAACAATGGCAAACGAAGATATTTCGGTTCACTCTCGATCTCACTCATGAAGATATCCAAACGCTTCGAGAGCGACTCAAGAGAGAATCTTCTGCTTTGTCGTCACCTAAAGATCTTCGTTTACCATCGTTTGTAGTAACATATATACTCGTACGTGTTGACCTGTTTGATCAGAGCTCGTGGCGGAGATCCGAACAGACCAGTCGGGCACCGTTCGTGGTGGATTATCGGAGCCTTCCAATTCCACTAAACTGATCTGTAGAGGTCCAAGAACCATCTATCATGCATATGTCGCCCAAGCATAAGGTTTGAGGTTCTTGAGTAACTTGATTCGAGCCTGGTATTGTGCCAAGCTTGGCATTCACTCTCTGCATGCCTGACTAACTCCATATAATCTCTGTCTAGTCCCCTGAACAGCTTGTCATTCCTAGCTGTCCATATGTACCAAATAATCCATATATCGATCCCTATCATTTTCTGGCTCCATTATGCTATTCTTCCTCCAATACAAATAATCCATGTTATAGTATATGCTCGAGGTAAGGAATATTTGATGACTGGATGGTGTTGATGATAACGTCCATGTTTGTAGAGCTGATGGACATTTAAAGATTGCATGAGAAGCGGTTTCTTCTGGTTCTCCACATCTTGGACAGTAATTGTCACAGTGCATATTTCTTCGTACTAGGTTCCTCGTAACCGCTACTTGTCATGTAATCAATTGCCACATAAGATGGCGAATCTTTTGTGGAGCATTCACTTTTCATGCAAAGGTCTGGAGTTTAGTAATGCTGGGTTCCAGAACTTGTTTTTCCCAGTCATCCTTCAGTATGTTTGTGGCTGTCCAATATCCAGATTTTACTGTGTATTGACCATTTTTGGTATAGTTCCAACATAATGTATCTTGTCGATGAGTCAGGCTTAAGGCCAAACTCTGTATACTTGGTATGTCTTCATGATGCACATACTGTTCCAGCATTCGTAAATTCCACTCTTTTATCTCAAAGTTAATAAGACTACTAACTCTCATATCCGGATGTACCATTGGAGCACTAGGTCGGGCTGATCTTGCTGGCAATGATGGGATTCATGGATTCTTCCATATTTTAATCTCATATCCTGAATGTACTTTATTTCTAATACCCAACATCAATAGCTTCTTTGCTGCTATGATACTTGTCCACACATAAGATGGGTATCTACTGAACATATTCGCAACGGCGAGCTCAGTCGATAGTATCTGCCTCGTAATACCCTTGCAATTAACGAATCTGGGAACTGAACAAGACGCCACAGCTATTTAGCTAAAAGGGCCAAGTTGAATTCATGGATCTGAAACCAATTCCTCTTCATCTCCAGGTACATTATAAGATGCAATGGTAAAGGTTAAGAAGATAATTAATTACTATTTAATTTATGTAGTTATTCTAAACTTTTTCAGTTATTATAGTAGATATCGACATAAAACGAAATTACATTTTTGGGTAATCATAGTTTACGATCAAACTTCTTTACGTATTGTGTGACTATTAAAAAGACAAAAAAATATCAAAAAATAAAACAAGCACACTCTAACTTGCGCCTACAGATCCAATTAAATTCACATACATACCACTACACCAAATATCTCTCATTACAACTAAACAAATCCCAGTCTTTAAATCTTTTGCTTTATGGGTTTTAATCCAGGGCCAACTCTGGTTGTGTTTAATGGTTTACAAAAGGAAACACGATAGCGTAAATGGTTTGGTCAACGATGGCTAAACTAGAGATACTCTATTTATGTATTTACAAAATAAATAAATTGCTTTAAACAACGTCATTTTGATTTCAACTAAAAATATACTCTTATACAACACGGTTAAGGATTGTATGACAGTTTGACCTGACACTTCTGAGTTTTCAAGTTTGCGGTTTAATACGCAAAAAAATCATTTTAGAGGTTTTCTTGAAAAAAATCCTTCAAATATGATGAAAAGTTAATCCTTTAAATTGTATATTTGCCTTTGGTGTCATAAAATAGACATTTGGCTTATTTAAATATTATTAATAATGTAATTATATAAATTTCCATATAAATTGTGAATAAATTTGAAATACCAACTTCTTAACAACTTCGAAATCCCGATCTATTGATGTAGAATTATTGATAAAACATATATTAAACTACTGAAATAAGAATTAATTTATGTTGGTGTATATAATATAGTTTCATTATATTTTATTTGATACTCCATTTCATTTCGGTAATTAACTGCATTTCAACCAATAAAAAATAAACTATAAAATATAAAATCATATAACATATAATTCTAAAAAAATTGTTACCTAAATTCTAACTCGGTAGTTATTTTGTAACAAAAATTGCACGCACTTACATAAAAGGAAAGAAGTAATTACTATTATTATTGCGAGCAGTGTTATTGAAGCATAGATTTATAGATAAACTCAGTTCTCATTAGGCTAAAGATGAAACATCACTACATGATGAGAAAGGACGTCGTAAGTAGAAAAGCTCTTATATCTTAGTAATTAATTTTTCTTATTTTATAATTTTGACCATGTGTTTCTATATCGAATTGAAGTTCTCTTACGAGTTTAGTGATATTAGATGACTCATATGATTCAGAGTAAAACCTTATGGATTGTTTGGAAGGTCTCAACTTTTGGAGACTCACCTTTATCTCTCAAAATTATTAATTATGAACGGGGTTAACGTGTAATATACCTAGATTAAGAAAACACAGGAAACTAGAAAATCATGGAAAGCAAATCTTTTTGTATATTCTGCTTTTTGTTATTTATCAAAAACAATCACGATGAACATACCATGTTGGAAATGTATAATTTTCACAAACAATGACTACCTAACAGACAAATAACTGTTAGTCAAAAAAAAAAAACAGACAAATAACTTGAATGTTGTTTAGCTTATTCGGAAAATTATAGGGAGTACAAGACTTGCAACTACATGCCACCTCAATAACATTTAAAATGGATGTGGCTCATGCTACTAAGTACTCATACAAATAAATAACTAAATTCTTTTTCATAATTTGAGCAGACATATCTAACCACGTGGTCTCCGTATACCTTTTGTAATATCTGGATTAAATTTCAAAAATTACTTTATATGTTACATAGACACAAGATTAAGAGTGTTCAATCGGATAAAATCGAACCAACTAAAATCGAACTGAACTAAAATACAAAATTAGTTAGGATTTGATAATACTGTGAATAAATCTACTGGAGAATATTTTTAAGAAAATCACGGTATATGGATTCGATATAAACCGATAAAACCGAATAAATTAAAGAAACCAATTAACTAAAATATATTCGTATACTTATATATATTTATAATAAAATGAATCATATATATATGATTTATTTATTAATGTGATATTTATATTTAAAACATTGATTTTAATAATTTTATTTCATTCTGAGTAAAAAGTGTTATTTTATTTTTCTTTTTTTATTAAATTGGTAAATATTTATGATGTAATATAGTTACTTAATATTATTACTATATTATTATTTTTGATAGTTAAATAAAACAGAAATTATTTTATTTGATAATTAAAATACGGAATATAAATTACGTTTTAATAAATTCTAATCATATAAACTAATTTTTTAGAAGTAAATATAGTAATGATTTTGGTATAAAATCAAACAAACCAAAATACAATAGTATATAAGCCAAACCAAAGTAGATATGAAATTAATATGGTAGCTAATTTTTATAAACCAGAATACAAAAAAATGAATTAGAACCAAATCAAAACCAAACCAATATCTGGATTCAGCATCTTTCAATCACACAACTTTATAACAATCATTTTAAGTAAATATATTAGAGATCAAAATAACATATTCCACGTGAAGCACAAATTTCCCCTAGTTTTTATATATGTTTCTAGTTTTTAACTAAAGGTAGAGTCATGACTTCACCCTCAAATAAATATATCAATTACCTTAGATTAGATATTAATTATTGTAGATTTAATATCTACAAAAATATTCAAAATAAATGAAATCATCCAAAAATTACCAAGAAAATAAACTTATTCAAATGCTCAAAACATTAGAAATTTCTAAATACCTACTTATTATCTGCCATATTTCCAAATTATACCATTTTCATGTATTTAATCTTATATTATTCAAATTATATATTATACAATTTTTGGATTTTAAGGTATAATTAGATTTTTGATATTCTTAAATAATTGAAATGAATATCCGAATCCGAATTGTATATGTAATATTGATGCGAATTTTATCGAAAATCATAAAATTCAAATGTACTTTAAATTGTTATCTCCGAAAATTCAAACGACTCCCCTAGTAGGCCTGGACATTTTACCTGGACCCGAAGACCCGACCCGAAACCGACCCGAAAAAACCCGGTCCGGGTAGGAACCGATCCGATCAAATTACTCTATCGGGTCTTGTTGTAGAGGACCCGCGGGTCTTGGACCCGACCTGGACCGAACCCGAAACCCGACGGATACCCGAATTAATAATGTAAATTATATAAAATGAATTGAGGGGGAGTCAAAGACGGGTTATTTGTCTATAGAGTAAGGGAGTTAGCCACTAGGATACAACCAATTATTGTTCTATCTCGCATAATTTAGTATATATACATATTTTAATATAATAAAAACACAAACTTTAAATAAAATTTTAATTATTTTCGGATATATAAATATTTTCAAATTTTTTTTGTATTTTTAGGTATATTTTAGGTCGAACCCGAACCGAACCCGACCCGAACCCGACCCAGAACCGAACCGATAAATTCTAATTACCCGAATGGGTCCAACTATATAAGACCCGAACCGACCCGGACCCGGTACGACCCGAACCGACCCGAAACCGAAAATTTAAAATTACCCTATCAGATCCTAAGCTCCTAGATCCGAAAGACCCGGACCCGAAAGGACCCGATCCGAACCCGACCCGAACCCGACCCGACGACCCGAATGCCCAGGCCTATCCCCTAGCAAGAGCTCGCCACTAATCAGAACTTTTTCTAAACTTTTATGTTCATCTTAAAAAGTCAACACTCTCTAAGTTAGTCAGAGGTTTATGTTACTTGATATTTGCAAACATGTCTTCATAATCTAATGTAATTACATAGTCACCCCTAATTTCTCTGATTTGTCTCATTTCCTCCATCGCTAGCTTAAGCCCGTATCTAATTTTAGTCATTATTCTTTTCCATCATCTTTGATCTCTCGCCGGCGAGATTCCGACAAACGAAGTGACAGGTAAGTCGAACTCAGATCCGTTAGGTTTCTCTCTCTCTCTCTCTCTCATATGCTCACAATCTCGAGACTCTGTTTGGTCTCAGAAACCAAGTGAAAGAAAGAGATAACATTTGCGAAGATGAACACGATAGCGAAGCGAGTCACGGGACTGCTGACTCGACCGAGTCAGAGCCAGATGCAGCAGGAGAGAGGGATAAGGGTGAAGGTGTTCTCGGGGGATCTAGACAAGGCGCTGACGATTCTGCAGAGGAAGATGCAGTCGAGCGGGATGGAGAGGCTGATCAAAGCGCAGCAGACTCATCACATCAAGAACTCGGAGAAGAAGGTCCTCGCTAGGAAGAATCTTGAACGCAAGATCAAATCCATTGACTTTGCTCGCAAGCTACAGTCCATCCTCATCAAGAAAGTCAGGTATGGGAGTTTTTAAATGGTTGATGCTTTGGTTTGGTGAGATGAGAATAAAATAAAGGTCCAGACTTTAGTTAAGATGGTACAAGAACTTAGACTTTAGGTTCTGGTCTTGGACCATTGTTGTATAATTAGCTTAATGGTTGCTCTGTTTGGTTGGTGAGATGAGATATGTGTACTCATTTTGATAAAAAAGGTTGAGACTTTAGTATAGATGCTGCAAGAACATACACTCAAGGATCTGTTCTTGGACTATTTATTGCAGAATAAGCTTAATTGTTGGTTGATCTGCTTATGAACTATTTTTTTGGTTTTGTTTGGTTTGAATGATTTGGGTATGAGAAAAAGCTTGAGTTTTTTCAGTAAAGATGCTGCAAGAACAATCACTCTAGGATCTTTTCTCGAACCATTGTTGTTTATAATAGGAATCAACATGTTGTAATGGTTTCTCTCATGTTCTTCTTTGCAGAGGTTTATGAGAGCCTGAGCTGCTGCTATAACCATTCATCATCTTTTTTATCATTACATTTTCGGAGGAACGAGTGTTGATCAGTGCTTAGTATCTGTGATATAACACACTTGTGATCCATAATTGTTTTTTTTTTTTTCGTTTTGAACTTGTTGAGGAATGGAATCATTCTATGTGGAATTTGGTATAATCTTGGAATACCAGTAGTTGTTTACTATATGAATAAATGCTCTTCTCTTTTCTAAGTTTTCCAATTTCCATAATCAACTTCAGATCCAAGAAGTGTTAATATACTGAAAGTTGAAAATGTGATATTAGATAGATCATGACAGGAGGAGTCAGAGCCCTGCTTATCTGCGCCGTTGAGTGACGATCAGCCTCTCTCCTTGTATTGTCTTTTCTGTTCTAGCCACTATTCATGCTAAAGAAGGCATAGTAGTGAACAACCATATTCAAAGCCATGATCAGTACCGGCCCTGGCCACAAGCAGGGAAGCATAGGCCACACTGCATACATTAATTTTTCGGCCTTTTTTATGATTTTGGCTTCTAGCCTTCATAAGGATAGGACCAACGCTGGCCATGATAGCTCAGTGAGGCACGCAACGGCTCCTCTCTGTAACATTTTACAAATTAAGGATTGAGGATTCTTAACTGCCGATCTGGATAGAGTATAGTCTGTTTAAGAAGTTCTCATATATACATCAGAAGAATCTCTAGTACTCCTAACCTGTAAGTTCTTAACCCCTGGATTAAAGAAAAGAAATTTGAGCTAAGTAATTACAAGGAACTTATTAAACGAGAGGAAAAAAAAGAGAGAATGTTCAATAGTGTTTCTTTGTGTTTTGTTTAGTGCAAAGGACAAAGAATCTACAAAAAAAAAAAAGATTACTTGCTTGGGTGTATTAGTTTCATTCTTTATGTTGGAGAGATTAGTTCCCCCACAACAAGAATCCTTACTTGAACTTCTCATCAAGTTATCATCTATCTCTCTAACCAATTTAGAAACTGGGAAACAGTTGAAATCTCCCTCCCTCCCTCCTCTCATGCTTTCATCTCAGCTCCTCTTTGATTCAGTTTCCTTTTGATGATCTCTTACCCTTCTTCCTCTAAATGTCTCACCACCATCACCATGAAACCAACCCTCATTTCGCGCGCATTCCATCGCAGAATCAACCTCTCAAAGGTGGTGGTGCCTCTACCTCACAATCTCACCCAAATGCTCCTCCACCTGGAATCCTAATCAAGACTCGTGATCGCCACCGTAAAGCTCCTATCCCTCCTTCCGAAACACCTTTACCACTAAGCCCTGAAGAGAGACTACCACCAAGAAAAACTTCAAACTCTTCCAAAATACCATTACTATCACCCCCTCAAGAGAAACCACTACCCAAAAAACCTCCAAAATCTTCAAAAAGACCATTACTATTAAGCCCTGAAGGCCATCATCAACAACAACAACAACAACAAAGGTCTCCACCTCAACCACCACCACAACAACAACAACAACCACGTGTTTCCCCCGGAGGTTACACAACAACACTACCTCCAATAGCCAAACCAACTCCATGGAGAAACGCTCCAACACCATCCCCACATCACCGCAGAGGCCAGCAACATCCACCACCACCTTCAACAGACCAAACAAACGCAATGACTTGGTCAGCTGCATTCTGCTGTGTAATCTTCTGGATCATTCTCATTCTCGCAGGTCTTATCGTCCTCATCGTCTACCTAGTGTACCGTCCACGCTCTCCTCACATCGACATCTCATCCGCTAACTTACACGCTGCTTACCTCGACATGGGGTTTCTCCTCAACGGTGACCTAACCGTTTTAGCGAACTTCACAAACCCAAACAAGAAAAGCAGCGTTGAGTTCAACTACTTGACCTTCGATCTTTACTATTACAACACTCTTATAGCGAGTTCGTACGTCGCGCCTTTCGAGATTCCTAAGAAGATGTCAATGTTTGCTAACGTTCATCTCGTGAGCAGTCAAGTCAGGCTCCAGCAAGAGCAGAGCAGAGAGCTGCAGCGTCAGATTGAAACCGGTCCGGTCTTGTTGAACCTGAGGGGAACGTTTCATGCACGTTCGAACTTAGGGGCGTTGTTTAGGTACTCGTATCGGTTGCATACTCATTGTAGCTTTTCCTTGAATAGTCCTCCTTCAGGAACTATGCGAGCTAGAAGATGCAGTACCAAACGCTAGCATATTGTGATTGCGTTTGTTCCATTTTTTTTTTCTTGACATCTTTAGAAATAATTAATTTTCGGTACTCATTGATGCTACAAAGTTTATTAATTTTCTGTAATCATTTGATTCCATATGCTGTACTAGTTTTCGCAAAGTAGAACTAAACAAACATCTCAATTAGTATAATATAGTTTAAATACTTTAATATAGTAATTTAGTACAAGTTTGTTATTTGCTTATTTCTAATATTACAAAATTAAACCAATTTGAAGATACCAAAAACAACCTAGTTTTTCATGAATATTTCACAAGTTCTAATATGAGTCTCTTCTTGATTTGTTTATTTTTTTTCTGAAAAATCTTGTAATACTTACCTATTAAAGTGTTCTGATGTACTAAAATTAAGAGGTAATTGTTTTATGACTTTTAACTTTATAGATGTTACACGAGAGGAAAAGAATAATACCAAACGTTTTGCTTGTAATGTTTTTTTTCCTATGTTAAACCTTTGACTTGTGTTCCTGATTACTTGCATACTAAAACTCAAAAAAGTCATATGAGATTCTTTTGTCCATTAAAGCACCAAAAAAAAAATATAAACTATCCCTTGAGAGACATCATTTACATTCAATACGTAGACGTGTTAACTAAGAAACAAGCCAAATAATGTCCCATGAATCCATGATTCATGAACAAATAACAATGTTTTGGAACGTAATGCAACAATTCTGGTTGGATTATACGATAAGAAGAAAAAAAATGAACACAAGAAATACTTTATTTCGATACAATGGGTGCTACATTTTAATTTGTAAAGAACACACATACAATATATATAGTTTTTAACTTTGAAGCGATCAACGTTCTCAATACTTGACAGGAACAAGTAGAAGGTCATTTTTCATGCCCACAGTGAGTCCAGGAGATTCTTCCATGTCCATATCTTCGACCACCATGTCTTCTAGTAATTTCCAGTCAAACTGAAACAACATATTAGCAAGACCAAATTCCACCATTGTTGTCCCCATGTACATTCCAGGACATATTCTCCTACCACTTCCAAAGGTTAACAGCTCAAAGTTCCGCCCCTTTGCATCTATGGTATTATCCATAAACCTCTCGGGGAGAAACATCTCTGGATCTTTCCATGTCTCTGGATCACGTCCGAATCCGATAGCCATGCATTCACATAGAGCAGTGTCTTGGGTTGAACCATGTAGCCGTTGATCTCAAATTCAGACATTACTTCTCTTGGAACAAGAAGAGGTGCTGGAGCTGGAAACTCAAAGACAGTGTACCATAATAAAAAAGCAACTGCATTCTTGGTTTGATCCTCCTGCCATTGTTCTATTTACCATGATTGTGGATACATCCGTATAAATTTCAGAGAGAGAGTCTCTCGGAGACTACACCTCCACTCGGAAGTTAAGTTTGTATTTTTAATAGATTTGGATTTAATTTTTTATAAAAAAAAACAAAAAAAAAACAACAAAAAAATGGTTATTGGAGTTTCATTTTATCAAAAACGCATAACCTTCGGGAAACTCAAAGAAAGCGTAGCATAATAAAAAGCAACAAAAATATGGTTATATATACACACATATATATCCGTTGTTAAGTTGACATAACAATAAGTCTTATTATTGCAATATTGGATTACAAAGATGACGAAAGAGTACAACGTAAGTAGTAGGATACATGGTTTTAGTAGTATATATACACAACCTTATTTCAACTATATAACATATCTTGATAATTTTTTTCCAGCGAATAATTTCTCCGAATTTTAGACCTGAATTTTGGGATATAAAGTTGGAGTCAGCCTAGGTTTCGCACATGCAAGTAGAGGTTTGGCCATGAACAAGTTAGTATCCCCCGGAACAAGCTCGACTTGACTTGTATCATAAGGGAGGGTCCATTCGAATCCCTGGAGAAGCCTGGCTAGCAACATTATAGTCATAGATGTCCCAATTTTAGTACCTGCGCAGCCACGTCGACCAGTGCTGAATATTACGAACCGCATCTCAGGCTCCATCAAAGTCACGTCCATTGAGTTTCCAACATGGCCAGCAAGGTGGCGCTCTGGCTTGAATACGTTAGACTCGTCCCATATATTAGGATTGCGACCAAGCCCTAGACGGCTCACAAGAATTTGACTACCTATTATTGCAAGAAGATTAATCAAACACGTCATATAATGTTCGCCTACATCCAGTTGGAGTACTATATATATTTCATTTAATGATTTAATGCTCGACTATATTTTTCGGAACTTAATATCAACTAGATTTTTCGGAATATTTTACGATGAAAAATTTCACTAATAACTTAACAAATATTTTGGTAATTTTTAAAGAGTGTGTATTTAAAACATTTTTGCATTTAAATTCGTGTTTTTAAATTCAACCCGATTGTGATTATACCGATTAATCCGAAGATCTGACAATTCAATTTAGATTTTTAAAATATTCATATTAAAAAATCACTAAAACCCGAGACTAACCGATCGAACTGATGGATGACCGATATGTAATCTAATTGGATTTAAATTGTAATAGTTTCATAATTTGTACTCTTATAATCCAAATTTTAAATTTCATTATTTTGCAATTTATGAAATTATAACGTTTCTACAAAATTTTAAAGAGAAAATGATATATATATAAAATAACTAAGATTAATTATTGTATTGTTTGGAAACATTGATAGTAGTATAAAAAATATATTGTTTGGAAACATTGATAGTAGTATAAAAAAATAAGTATATTGTTTGGAAATATGGATAGTAGTATAAAGAAAGGAACATTAGTGATTTAATGTAGGTTTAACTATAAAGTATAAATGTGTATTTAATTTAAAAACTTATAAAATAAATGTTAGGTCCAACAGAATATTTCTGTTTTAATAAGATAGATGGATAACGTTAAACAGAGCTCATGTACTCGTCGTCCTTTTTGTCTTAATTGGATAACGAAACGATTATACTACTTTCTTCTTTTGAGAAACTACTCTTTTTGTCTTTTTCTTATCTAAACTAAATGAACATATATAGCAGCAGGAACATATGTCAGATTGCATTTTCAAATGTTTCCTTCTTCACATACTAGATTATTGCCCATGTACGTTACTTACCTGCTAAAGTATGTCATACCAAATTACGTCACAAATTAATTGGTCTGATTAATCAATGATTAATTCATTTTATTTGAAATTTTATTTATAGTTTCTATTTGTATAAAAGACTATTATTAAAATAAATAAATATTTGTAATTAAACTGATATGTCAAGTATATATAGTTTGTACCTTGTACCGCTTATGAATGGCACAAGACAAGTTGATGTCAAAATAGTGTTCTTAATTATATATACTGATATATTGCTAAATTATTTTTTTCAAGATATCATAATAATTGAGTATTCTGAGATTAAAGCCAATTTTGACTCATCATCGTAAACATAACCGTATACAGGTTATATATATGTTTTTTGTCAACATATGATCATTAAGACCCAAAAATATACAGGTTATAAATTAAAAAAATAACTATACAGGATCTAGAAAATAAACTTAATGTGAAAAACAATATACGTATATCAATATAATTTATCAAATTAAATTAAATTAAATTAAAATATCTAAAATATTTTTTTCACTTTTTTGAAAATAGAGTTAAATAAAAAAGAAACCAATTTTCATATTGTTAAATTTTCTTTTAAGTAAAACCGTAAAATTATACTGCACATCACAATTTTATTATAATTTTTAGTTTTAATTTAAATATCAAAATAAATATAAACTTAATAAAAATAATTGGTAAACTAAACTTTAGTAAAATATAAATTTTATTTTGGAAATTATAATATTAAAAGGGGAAAATAAAATCTTCTCTATTAGGTAGCAAAAATAATAAAAAAATATCTTATAAAAAGATAATTAAACTATAAGAAAGTGTGTTAGAGAAAAATTGACAATTTTTAAACTATCATTATTATTTTTAAACTATTTTAATTTTTAAATATTTAATATTTTTATTCATTTATCTACGTGACACTTTGATTAGTTATGAAGGAGTATGATAAATTTAAAGATTCACTTTAAAAGGTGATCCTAAGTTTTGTCCATGGTTTACAATCCCGAACTTAAGCTGTATGATACTATTAACTTTTAAAACCAAAAAAGGTTGATTACTTCTATACGTATTTATATTTTATTATATTTGTACAAAATATTTATTTTACTGGTTTCTTCTAACCACAATAATAATAATAATAATAATAATAATAATAATAATAATAATAATAATAAATGAATGATTTTACCTTTTTTTTTTTTTTTTTTTGAATGATTTTACCTTTGGGAATGAAATAACCAGCAAGTGTAGTATCCTGTCGGGCTCCATGAGGAGGCATGAAGGCATTAGCAGGGTGAAGCCGGAAAGATTCTCTACTACAAGCTTTGATGTAGTTGAGTTGTGGTATGTCTGATTCTTGCACGAGTCTGTTTTTGCCAACTACCACGTCCAATTCATTAGTGGCTTTCTCAAGAATCTCAGGATTATTCAACATCTCTGCGATCGTCCACTCCACGTTGTTCATCGTATTGTCAATTGTTGCAACATTGATATCCTAAATATGGGAAGATGTATGCGTAAAACATTAAACCCTAATCAATGTTTTGTCACAATTGGATAGTTACCTTGCACTGAGCCCTAATCTCATCAAATGTGAACAAAGGCATTCCTTGGTCATCTTTTAGCGTGATGAGAATATCGAGCCAATCTTCTTCCTTCTCTTTTCCACCTTTCTTCCTCCACAGATTCATTCTCTCGTGGATGATTGGGTCGTTGCATCTGTTGAGGATATCAACCGCTTCTCTGACCTCTGCCTCCTCGTTATCGATGTTCCACCCTCTAAGAAAAGGTATGTAATTCGTTACATTAAAGCTGAAAAGACAATCTAGAGCTCGGTAAATTGCGTCCATATGCTCTTTCTCTTTTGGCCCGAGACCTCCGTCCTCAGCCGCTACATCAAAATGTCTCTGGCCAAACATCATCCTCATCATCACAGCATGGCAATACGTTAAGGCAACATCTCTCACGTTTATGGACCCTTGTCGGGGTAGATTGAAAACATACGTGACGATATTATCCGCTTCTAGGGTTCTATCACTGAATGTTTTGTTCAATGTTGTCGGAGACATTAGTTTTGTGGTCATCATTTTCTTCATCAGCTTCCATCTCTCTCCGTAGGAAGAGAAAGCAACTTCTTTGTAGCCATGGCTAACGAGATTGCTCGAGTACGACTCTGTTCTGTCTGCAAGAGCCTCGTCTTTTTCTCTAAGCACTTCTCGGGCGATCTCGCTTGAGGTTACGGTGATGACATGGACGCGAGCGAAGCGGAAGCAAGCTATCTCCGTTTGCATGTTCTCCATGCAACGGTGGATCCACACGTGAACCGGTCGGTTCATGATCATATGGAACAAGTTCCCTATAATCGGCCATCCTCGTGGGCCCGAAGGAAGCTGGCCTTTTGGTTTCTTGGATCTCAAGGAAATCATAGCGAGAACCAAGACCAACAACACAACAAATGTGAAACTAGAATAAGATGGGTTCATGGTACTCATGCTCATGGCTAAACAGTTTGGTATATTGGACTTTTTATTTGGAAGTGTAAAGAGGTTTTACTTTTGAGCTATTAGTAGTGGATGACTCTTACTACAAGTGAGTAATACGTACGTTTTCCGTACTATCTATTTATACATTTCAAGTTTCCGTATAGAACCGTATAAATATTCAGTTTCTGGAAAACTATTATTATCAGTCAAAAACCGGATAAAGATTGACGTAGCTAAGACCGTAGACCGTGATTTCAACACCCTTCCCATTTTTAACATCTTTATTTTTTTCTTTTAATATTCCACGTAGTTTTTTTTTAACGCTGATTTATTATGATATTACAATTTCCTTGTAATACTTCATTCATCTTTCCATAATCTACATAGTTGCCTAATAAATCGCGCTTTCTCTGGGATTTGAAACTTGAATTTGAGATAATCTGCAATAAATTACATAGTCTGAGAATCGAACCCCAGACATGGGTGTAAAAGCCTTTAAACCTTAACCATTAGGCTACGATGCTTCCACAATTTTCTTTTTTTCTTTCAATTCATTTATTTAATACCCACTAGGTAATAACCTGCGTCTTGCACAGAATGTAATTATCAGTTGCTTTATTTTTAACAAAGAGACACTAAATCTAATCTATATAATTTGGATATCGATTCGGTTTTACGTTATTTTTTGGTTTTTTTTAATCTTTTAAAATATAATTATCATTCTAAATCAATATTTATTTTAGTTTGTTCGTTTAAAATGTTTATTTTTTTTTGTATTTTTCTGGTGATAACCAAAAATTACTATTATTTGTTTGTCTTTATGTTATGATTTTTAGATAGTCGTAATGTCGAATCAATGGTTTCATATTATAGTTTCTAAACGGATAATAGTTAAAAATAGGAAAATAAAAATATTAATACAAATTATTTCACTACAATTTGGTCGATAGTGAAAGACGCATTAAGAAAAAAGAATATTTCAATTTCCAAAAAAATTAGATAGTTGTGGTGAATATTTAGTTATTAAGTGCTTACGTCAATGTGCACATGTATGTGTACATAAAAGTATATAAAGACGGTTGATAAATATATAAAATACTGTTAATTAATACTAAATGATACTTTTATCCAAAATAACAAATAAAAGATAAAAACATTTAACCTAAAACAAATAAAAATAAAATAGGTCTAGATATTAGTGAGTTTTTACATATAAAAAAATCAAATTGTATCCGTAAATAGGGGGTGGGAACATATCGAATATTTAGGTATTTGGAGGCATTCATGTCTATTCGATCTGTATCCACCCAGACATTCGATGTCTCGGATAACCAAAGTTTTTAGTTTAAAGCATATCCAATTTGATCCGTAAATAAAATGAAAAAATAAATAAATGAAAATATAATAATAATAATAATATTTTATTACAAAATAAACATTATTTAAAATTTTAAATTCTAATACCTAATATAATAAATTTAATACATAAAATATTAGAAAACTTATTTAAATATTTTTATATATAACTTATATATACATATAATTCTTTAAATATATGTGTATATATATATACATATAACAGATTGAATTGGATATTCCGTCTTAAAAATATTGCTATCTACGATTTGTTTTTTTTTAAGGTTATTGCATTTTAGTATTTGATTTGTTTCGTAGAGTTACAGATATCTAAATTTTTTGGTTCAAATAAAAATGGATAACTAATCTAATCAATTTATGAATATTTTGCCCAGCTTTATCCGTAAACAATAAAAATATATAATTTGTCCTTTAATTCGTTGTCTGTTTTGATTGAAACAAAAAAAAATTGGATAACATGAGTTTTATTAGAACTATGCATGTGAATTTATATTGAAAAAAATATATAGTATGAACACATTTATGTAGATTTTGTAAGAAACTCTCTCCAAGTGACACATGTATGATATTTTATTCTCATTTTATTCTAAGCCTATACAATGGTTTGTTTACAAAAATCAATACCCTACCCCACAAATTTTATTTCATATTTTTGTTTCTTACAACATAACAATTACATATTAACAATTAACTTAAAAACTAAAAGGTTAAACGATCTATTTTTTCCCGAAAAGTATGATATAACATCAGATCTCCACCGAAGTATGATCTCGTGCTAAATTTCTCCGAATTAAAAATTTCAAATCTATTTATCCACGAATTAACACTACAAGAGAAAAGTTTTTTTTCAGCGGTCAAAAAATGCTATCTAACAATACTATAGTGTTTTAACAAGCGATGTATCATCGTCCGTAATAGTAGATCAGAATTTAAATAGCGTTTTTTGTACTGGTATCGTATTGTAATATACCATAGCGCTGTTTTTTGTATGCAATTAAATATTCTTTAATAACGTTTAAATTTTGTTATTATTTACATTATTAAAAATAAATATTTATAAAAAATTAAAATATAAATCGAAATTGAACTTATGATTACATTTTATTTTAAATCAAAATTTATTTATAAATTATAAAGTTGTATTACAAAAGACTAAACCAATTTTTTTGTTTATATTTAAAATTTTGAGTTTGGAATAAATGTATGAATATAGGGTTTAAGATTTGAGATAAATTTTTGAAAAAGATTAATTTTTAGTTTATATCTAACATTTGAAGTTAAATTTATCATTTCATGTTAAAATAGAGTTTAAAGTTTGTATTTAGAGTTTAAGGTTTAAGAACTTGTTTTAGGGTTTAGTGTTTCAAAAACCAAACATAGCGTTTTTAATCATGCTTTGCTATTAAACTTAAGTGTGACATATAAAACCATATGTTATCATAGTGTTTTCAAATATACCACTCTATCATAGCGTTTCCAAATATATAAAACGCTATCTAAAACTAACATGTATATCAAACATAGCACAATCGTAAAAAACGCTATTTTGGTTTCCTATTAAACCCTATTTTTCTTGTAGTGTAAAATTTTTAGATTTATTTCTCCCTAAATTAATAATCAAAAACTTATTTATCCATTGATATTGGTTTAAACTGGTTTAATGTTAACCAAATAATTTTAAATCAATTAAACCAAACAAAAACCAATCGAGTAACAAGAAAATTTGCCCAGATTCGATTTCCGACTCAATTTCATCGAGACGTCGTCTAACTTCTCGGATTGACATAAAAACCATCGGATTCAACATGTGATTCATGGCTCCAAACTCAGTAGCAATGACAATGAAGAAACCATATAACTTCTCTTTACTAACGGCTCAGATCTATCAGCCTAAAAAAATTCTCATAGTTTCTCCTTCTCAAAACTTCCAGAGTCTTATGTTGTCTCTCATAGCCCTTCACTTCAGTCAGAAAGTGAACAGCTCTCTCATCCAAGCACATAAACGAAGAAGATCTCAAAAGCACAGGAAAACAAAAGTAATTTATCATGATTACCCAGCCGACGTCTCTTAAGGTCAGTTTTTTGTTACTCAAATTGGTATTTTTTGGTTTAATTAATTTAAAGTTATTTGGTTAACATTAAACAAGTTTAAACCAAGATCAATGGGTAAATAAGTTTTCCATTATTAATTTGGGGAGAAATAAATCTAAAACTTTTAATTCGTGGATAAACAGATTTGAAACTTTTAATCCGGAGAGATCTAGCACGAGGTCATACTTCGATGAGGATTTGATGCTATATTCTCGTGGTGAAATAGATAGTTTATCCAAATTAAAATAACATAACTTTTAATAATTGATAATTGTTGGGATTTTGGAAGTAAAAAGAAAATTAGAAGAATTTTGAGTGTTAAAGAATTATTATCAGGATCTATTTAACAAAAAAAAAAATTAAACACTAAAATAGTTGATTATAGTGAAAATGATGTTTTTCCAGTGTCCAAATGAAATGAGGGTGGTCTCTATTTATAGAGAAAAAATATCTAAAATTTTGATATAATTTTTATTTTAAGAAAAAAGTTTTATTATATAAAGTTGCGTTTTAATTATTAGGTGGGGATAAAAATCTAAAGTAATCTACACAACCAATTAGAACACAACATTTAAATCTTATCCATATTTAAAAAATAAAAAAGGAATCGTGGTACTCCGCACGCGTGTACACACGCTTTAAATATTCTGGCCAACCATAGAGTGAGATTTGGCTGCGTGGACCACAATTTGTTTTTCAGCCATTGAAACTGCATGAATTTCAACTGTTGAAAGTGTGTTTCAACACTCCTATTGTGGGTGGTCTAACTATTGGCAGTTAAAGATTGACGTAGCTAACTATTATTCTGTTCGTAAACTATTTTTAGGTCTGTCATATTTATAGAGCTGTGCGAGCATTATGATTGCCATAAGTGAATCATAAAAATTTCAATAATAAAATTAATAATATGTATTACAATAGAGAAAACATATAATTTACTATGTCTTTATCATCTCTATTTTCCCAGTTCTAAATGGAGTAGCTATTACTTATCTTTGAGGTGTATATAACTTTATATCTTTTAAAGGTGGATGAACTGATTTAATATTTTCTCCATTAGTTATTTCCCATATATTATACAAAGTTGGACTAGTATTAATTGATTCATTTTTGTAAGGGTAATCTGTTTCATTTTCTTGGGAATATGTTTCAAACCATGTAAAGAATTGAATATTAGTTTTTATATTATTCATATGATCATACCAATTTTCTCGATAGCTAATAGTTGTTTCTTTAGTATTAAATGTTTTAAAATACCATTGTCTTTTATCTGTATTCTTATGAGATAAAAATTCTTCTTTAAAATGTTGTCTATCAATTTCAAATTTTTTTAAATAACATTTACAGATTTAAAGTCTCAAGGTGTTTGAGAAGTGGGAAAATTAGATTCTACTTCAGATTTTTGAATAGGTTAAGCAATAGGTGGTTGCAAATTAATTGGAATTTTTTTTCTGGATTCCTAATTAATTTGTTTTCTACACTTTCATCTGATTGAGTATTAGCCATACCAGAAAAGGAAGATCCTGGGTAAAAGGAACTGATTTTTTTTAATAAGGATGGTTCTCTAAAGGATCCAAATTTTAGTAGTTCAGTTATACTAGTGATAGTTTTTTGTTCAAAATTTCTTGGTGGTTGGGTAATATCAATTATCCATTGGTCATGAATACTATTTTCTGTCCATTTTAGTTGCTTAGGAGTGTAAGTAGATGTGGGAGTATCTTTACTATAAACAGCTAATATTGTTGTTTCTCCTTTATCGTTTTGTAATAAACATCTAAGATTAAATTCTGATGTAGATTGCTTAAAGTATATTCTATATAACAATAGATAGCCATGTCTTTCTTGTTGAAATTTAATTTCAGATAGGTGTACATTTAAACTAATGTATTAAATATTATTGGATTATGTAGATTTACTTTAAAATTCATAGCGCAATTAAAACATACAGCTCCGTTACATAAGTTTGCTTGTACAGCTCCTAAGAATGAATTCAAAATTTAATAGAATTTCATCCCTTAATAACATAAGTATTGGATAATCAATCCCTGTCCTAGACAAAGGTTTGATTGTTATTTGTATTAATCCGAAATGAATACTGTTAAAGTTTTTTCTTCTATATATACTTGTCCAAAGCAATAGAAGATAATGATTTAATTTCTTCAAATTCGTTTTGTAATGATATAGTTTGTTCATGTTCTTTAATAGAATATGCAGTTTTAAAATCAAAATTTTCTATTTGATATATATTTTCTGGACTAAATTGGGGTAGTTAATCATGCGATATTTCTTGATTAAATGTTGTGATTTTTGACATAATTTCTCTTAAATTATTTGTCTTTTGAGACGAAGAAGAAGATGCATGTTTTAATTTAAACCATTTCCTACCTGAAGATGCCATGTTTAAATTATACTATAACTCAAATTTAAATACAAACTAATCGACTCTTAACAGGGACAGAATGATGGCTTACTAACGGACTCACTGTCTTTAGGATTTACACCTAGGTTGACAACACAACCGGCAAGATTCTGATAGTTTGATTTTCACAAGAAAAAGTATAGTTTAAACATATAATTTTTAATTTTGAAAATTTTAATTAATAATTTTCACTTTATTTACTGGAAATTAAGTACTTATAATCGGCAAAAAATTGAAAGGCTCTGACACCATTTACTTTGTAAAACCCAGGTTATGATCTTATATTTATAATTTAAGAATATTCAAGAAATTATTATATTTATAATTTAAGAACATACAAGAGATCGTATAGTGTAAATTATTAAATTTAAATGCTGAAATGAAATTGTAAACAATATTTGAATTAAAACTTACTTTTATTGATTTCATTTGAAATACAAGTTTTAAATACACAAGTGAAAAATACAACAGAAAGATAAAAATATTTAGAGTTTGTAGTGCAAGGAATTTTAGAGAAGTCTCGCTCAAATTCACTTTGCCTTTTACAAAACCTTGATTCTTTAATTATACTAACTTGATGGAAAGAATTTATGATGGCGTGTCCTTGTATTGAAGCCTTGAGTGCTGAGTAGTGTCTTCATGTTGCAGTAATTTTTGAACTTGTCTTGATTTGATTTTGTCTTCTTCTTTGGTTTATTAATGATTTTGGCTTGACTTGGTAGCTGTGAAGTGAAGTAAGTTTGTTCAAACTTGAATTTGCAGAGTCCTTGATTATCTTGTCTATTCTTGTTGTATTCTTGTATTGCCGGTTTCTTTTTCTAATAAAACTATTAAGCATGATCCATTAGAACATTCTTAGATACAACTATTGTAATTTACATTAGAAATAATATTTTTTTGTTATTTATATATATGAAAATAAATTAACTATATCTTCTAAATGATTCAGAAACCTTCATAAAAGATTTTTAAAATTTTATTAAAAATATAAACTCCTATAAATTGTTTATATGTATTTATAAATACTTTATTTTGGTTTATAATTTTAAATATTTCATAAAATATTTGTATGCTCTTATAAATCATTTATAAACATTAAAGTTTCACAGATAAAACTATCTAATAATTTATAAAGGATAGTAAGTTATAGTAAGCTATTTATAAGAACTCTTAAAATTAATTTAAACTAGTGTTAATAATTTTTACACTCTTATAGAATTCAAAAATATTGATAAATTAAGTTATGTATAATACAATTTTATATGATTTATAAATCCTTTATATATACTTATACATTTTTGTAAATATTTTTGAAGCTCTTACAATTTTTTAATAAATTAGAAATAAATTAATAATATAATTTTGCAAGTCAAAGTAAGTAACTTTATAAATATTTTTTATTTTTATATAAGTTTTAATATAAAATTTTAAGTTTTTTTATAAATTATTTACTTGTATGCATTTACACAAAATTGGTATTGGTTTATTTGTAAAACTAAAGATTTTTCGAGAATAGAGTTGAAAGCCTATTGAAATGCTTGAGTTTTGAAACAAAAGTATCAAAAATTGTTATCAAAACACATAAATTTCTTATCGCATATTATTAACTATACTGATACCAGTTACCACAGCTGATTTTTTTTCGAAACTAAAGGTGATAAAAAAATTATTTGCAGTCTACCTGCCACAAGAAAAGTTAAATAGAATTTTTATATTATCAATTTTGACAGCTATGGTTGAAAGACTAAAGTATATATGTTTAGTTAAAATATATATATATATATATATTTCAATAGGAAGTATCCTAAATATCAATAGTTGTTATAAACAGTTTCCGTAATTTGATTTTTTATGTTATTTAATATTATTTTGTGATCTTTTTTTTTAATTATTTTGTGATTTTGATAAAATATATATAAGTACATTTACTTTCATTTTGGCTTCGGCGGTATAAACCATAGTAAGACCGGCACTGATTGAAAAAAAAAATTTGACTTAAATTTTTTGTTTTTACTTGAAATAAATTATTAAGCGCTAGTTCATTCGACTTGAATAATTTAAGCACCATTTGGAAAATTAAGAATAATAGAATGGATTGACTAAACAATAATCCTTTACTCCTTTGTGGAACACCCTTGTTGAACTACAATCACTATATTATCAAAAAGAAAACTACAAAATGATCTCGAGTTAAACCAATTTGTACGGGAAAATTAGCCCTTAATGCATGTATTGATGTATCTATGTGTTTTTTTAGTCTTGAACTTCTTCTTTCTGGGCTGATACTTAAAACCAGACCTGAGCATCCGGGATCCCAATCGAATTTCGGTTTTGTCCAATCGGATTTTGTTTTTTTTTGGGTTTATCAAAATCAATTCCACACGGATTATATATAAGTTCGGTTCGGGACCAGTTCGGGTTCTATCGAATTCGAATCGGGATTAGTAAATCTTTAAAGAACATGTACAACCCAATGTATTTTCGGGTTTGGGTCCCAATCGGTTTTTTGGTTTAAACTTAACTAATTTATACCTATTTTAAACCAAAACATATGTAAAATCGGTTCTTCGGTTTTAAAATACCTGATTTGTACCTATTTTGTAACCAAAACATAAACAAAATCGATTCAAAAATAAGAAATGAACATCAAGCGTGATCATTCGAAATCAAACGAATGGTAAATATATATATTGATAGAAAGAAAACCAAATAAAGAAAAGCATAAAACCAAAACCAAGTTTTATGAAATGAGAAACATTGTTCAGTGAATACAAAATCAAAATCTGAAAACTTCAAACCTTTAACCGCCCCCTTCAACCATCAACATTCATGTAATAGAACCACCAACCTTCATGTAGTAGATAAATATCTTAGATGTTCAATATATATTAGTGTATTTTTGATATATATTAGGATTTAAGATCATGTTCGGTACATATTTTTTATAGGGTTTTGAATGTCTCGGGTTCTATTGGATATCTATTTAGATTCAGGTTCGGTTTGGATAATACCCATAACCCAAAATACCATAAAACAAGCTCCATTCGGTATATGTCGGGTTCAGATTGGTTTGGATTAAATTTTTATTGGATTGGGTTCGGTTTATTTACCCAGTCCTACTTAAAAGGCCTCGACCGCTGTTTTCTCGTCTTGTATAATTCAATAAAAGAAATTTATATAAAGAATCTTTAAAGTTCTTTTTTCTGTGGTCTAAATATATACAATTTTACTACAAATTATTAAAAAATTCTTAGATAACTCTTCAATAAATAATTTTATTTGCTCAAAAAAAAAATTCAGAACTATTCAAAATTAAATTGACATATACTTTTACATCTAGAACCCACAACTACTCTCTCCAATTCACAAAAGATTTTATTTTGATAATTTTACACAAATAAAAATGATTGAACTAAAAATAAAGAAAATATATCTATTTTCTTAATAATTATATTTATTTAACTAATAGTTTCTGAGATTAAAAAAATCTAGTTATAAGAACAAGGCACTTTATATTAAATATTAAATTTAAAATATGTATAAATCTTCTAAGTATTATTTACAAAGAGATTTGTACATATATCATGACCATATGCAGTATCAAAAACAATATAACGAAATTTTGAAAAAAATTACATGATATCAATCTGTAACATAGAAAATTTTCCTCATACACATTTATATTTTTGGTAATATTTTTAAATATAATAATAACTAATAATTTTTATATCATCACTAATATAAATTTTATTCATAATATTTATTTTTGGCAAAACATTTGAAATACATGAGTAACTAATAACTAATATATCACGATTAAACATCAATTTATATATCATATATATTATAACTAAACAAATTAATTTTTTCTAGGAATAAAATAATTAAACTTTTATTTAAATTTATCGGTTCGTAGATTAATTAACATATGACTTACACCAATTTAAATCATTTTAGCTAAAGCAAAATTAAAATTAAAATTTATAACTTAATAATAAAATATATATTTAAAATAATCATTTAATATAATATAAAAAGTATTTTTTTGTAAAATTTTATTTACTCTATCGAAATTTAAATAAAATTAAACTGAACTAGTTAAACTAAATAAAAAATACTAGACTATAAAAATATACTTCTGATTTTATTTTTCAAAGCTGGTGAATTTAAAATTTAATAATAATAATAATAATAATAATAATGTCAAATTGTCAAGTGATATTTTGTATAACAAAAATAGTGTATACGTTTTATGAAACAACAAGATTTTAATATTAAACAGTTTTTCATTAATTTGCAGATACTCCTTCTATTTTATAACATTTTTTCGTTATATAAAAGATGTTACTTTACAAATCTAATGTAAATTATATTTACTTTCAGTTTAAAAGTAATTTCAAACTGTATTAATTTTATAAATAATTTTATTTATCTCAAATACTATTATTATTTATCAAAAAAGTATAAATAATAACAATATATACAGTTACATAAAATCACGTGGGAAAAGAATTCCAGACTTTCTACTCTAGTAGCCTTTATTGACGACCCCTGATCAAGTAATTCGACTAAATCCTAATATGAAGAGGTAGGGAAGGGTAGGTTTAGTTAAGCTGTCTTTGTCGCACGTGATTCATGTTTTTTACGGTCTTGTCGTCGTGACTCGTGTGCTCATCTAACTTTTTTTTTTTTTTTACCATCGTCTACATCGTGTACTTGGATAAACCTAGTTAAAATAGTTTTATCTGTTAAATTTGATTAGATTCTTTCTTCGTCGCATTTCCAAAAATTTAAGATATTTGTACGTTTTTAAAGCAAAGCAAATACTAAAATTTAATATCCATTAAAATCGAAGCAAATTACAAATATTAAAATTTTAGGAAGCGAATATCCGATCAGATCCGTCAATATATAAATACATGTATTTTTTATTATATTTAAAGTTTTAAATGTATAAAACTATATAATTATTACTCCAACATATGATTTGATAGATTATATTCACATTATTACTTATATCAAAGTATTATATAAAAAGAAGAGAAAATATTTATGACCATTATAGATTTTTCTTCAGTTTTGTATTATTATAAATGTTAACTAAGTGTAAAAATTTACAAAATATGTAGATTCACTATTTCTTTTAGTTTTATCTTTTATATCATGCAAAAAAAAATATTTTACAAAAAAAATTTTGTATAGAATTTTTAATATTATTTGTATAAATCAAAACAAATGAGATATCCTTAAATATCTATTTATTTTTCGGATATCCGTTTTTCCAAATATCCTTATTTTTTCGAAACAAAGCAAATCGGAAAATTAGATATCCATCACATTCGAAGCAAATCACAAATACTTTCAAAAGCTGAGATATCCAATCTGTGCCGAGGCCTAGACACATAACGAATAATAGCATAATAGGATAAAACATGCGTCTTTGCCTTTCGCATGATGAATATATATTAAAACTATTTAAAAAATATTGTATGAAAAAAAAAATTTATATTCTTGATCGAATTAATATTTTTGCCCTTTAGACAATTTTTAAAAAAGGTTTTTTGTTAATAACATAATTTTTTACTGACGAGCTGATCACATTTTTAAAGTATTTTAGATCAAAAAATCACTTATCGCTTAAGAACCTAACATTTAGACTAAAGAATCTCGTGCCTACTATTTGATTACAATGAAATTATGTTAGCTCGGTATTATATCAAGATTTAGCAATTTAAAAATTAGTTATGGTTATAAGAAGTTTACGTTCACATGTCAATCATATCTATCTTCAATATTTTTCTCTTTTTATGTCGCTTTTTTTTCATCTTAGTTATTGTTCGATATAAATATTTATTTTGAAATTTATTCTCATTTTGTTATTTTGTTTTGGCATAAGATTTATAAATGTTTAAGATTTAAAATTATTAAAGAGATACATACTTATGTTAAGATATATGTCTTGTGCAGAATAGATATTTTATATCTATGAATTTATGTTTGTGCATATTATGAAATAATAATTATATATTAAATAACTAAGAAATCAGTTACTATTCTGTACTAAATTGCCGTGCTCATAAAAATTAAATGATCACTCTTGTTTGTTCGGAAATCATTTTGGGATAAGTATATCAAAACAATCAATCTTATATATGTATATGATGTATAATTAAATTTAAATGATATTAACATAGATATATAGTATAATTTTAATATCGATATTTAGTAAATGAGGTTTCTACTCATATGATTTTATGATTATTTGCATATTGTGTAACAAAATTTTACACCAACAAATTGTTTTTAATGTGAGATAGTTAGTGGTTTCAATAATTTATAATAATTTTTAAAAATAATGAAGATTTCAAAATTAAAATATTAACTTTTCAATATATATTCAATGCAAATATCAAAATATAAATATGTATTTTCATATGATGTATAGTTTAATTTAAACAATATGAAATAAATAAATAAATAAATATATATATACATAAACACCTATTAAATAAAATTATTTATTCATATGGTTTTATAGTCATTGTATCTTATTGCATAAAAAATCAAGCTTAATCATAAAAGTTTATGTGAGACTTTCAACAGTTTTAGTAATTTATACTCGTTTTGAAAAATTCAAAATACAACATATACAAAAAATCTAAATTTTTTATTATGTGATTAATATTATTGTATAATTTATTTTAATAATGAAGAATTAAACAAAATGATAGAAAATATACATATTATTAGCAAATCTTTATTATTTAAATCATTAATTGTCATATATATATATATATATATATATTCATCACATAAGGTAATTCTGTAGATTTTATTAAGGAAAAAGTAGATAATAAATTTCAATTTGATAAATGAATGGTCTATAATGGACGTACTATATAATATAAAACTAGGTGTTTTCCTGCACCATGTGCAGTAAAAAAAGTTTAAAATATGTTTAATAGATAAATATAAATTATATTTAATTTTTAATTAATATTGTAAATTTTCTTTTTCTTATCAATATTTTAATATAAATTTGAATTAAATAAACATTAAAATTAAGATAAAATAATTTTGTTTATTTTAAATTATATTTAAGAATGTGCATGTATATATTTAAAATTATAATCTTAGGTAGATTTTTCTATCTATTTATTTTAATTAAGTATATTAAATAAATATGTAAATTTTCATAATTGTCAAAATTTAAAATTAAACAATACTTATAAAAATTGTAGATATATATAAGATACTAATGATTTTACGATTTAATTTGATTTTACGATTTAATTTTTATAATTTTCTGAAAAATGTATACATTTTTGAAAATTTTATAATTTAAATGATATTTCGAAATTTGAAATGCCATAGTTGAATATATTTATTTTAATAATGGTTTATGAGTTATTACCATATTCTAAATAAATCTAAAAATGTAAATCGACAATAAATGTAATATATGAGTTATTACCATATTTTAAAAAGTTTACCAAAAATATAAATTAACATTAAATATAATTGTACATGTCATATTAATTTATAAGACATGTCATCAATTTTAGTAGCCATGTCATATTATTTTTGTGAGAATGATTGTAAAGAGGACATGTGGCAAAATTACTTCTCAAATATAGTCTAGGGGATTACCTAGCAATTTCATTTTGGACCAATAAAATTCTCAATTGATTTTCAAGCCGCCACGTAAGCAAAATTAACATTTTAATTATGTGACAACTCAATAGATCATTTTTAATTAGTAAAAATTACAAATTATAACTTTTAAATGTTTCTCCTTTAATATATAGAGGATTTTCGGTATTTATTACTTATTTTGTATTTCACGGATATTATATTTTTGAATTACTTTATTTTGTAAAATACGGATATTTGGTCTTTCGGATATCTAGATTTTTTGATATTTACGAATATTTACGTATATTTACGGATACTTCATCACTTTGTTCAATACAAGTATATCTAGAAAATAATACCAATCTATTTTTAGAAATATCTTTTAACATAGTAAAAATATAAAGTAAAAAAATGAAACTATATGTTTTATAAACTTTTTAAATTATAATTTTCTTATAAAACAAATGTTTTTAGAAAAATAGTAGTTTTGTATAAAGATTTTGTATTCTATTTTTTAATTTAATATTTTTATAACTAAATTTCAAGATAAAAATTAATAATATATATGTTAGATAATAATTATATAATATTATACATTTAAAACTATTTATTTAATTGTAGATATACATCTATTTGTATAAAAGTTGGAGCGGATCGGATATTCGTCTCTAAATTTTTAAGTATTTGTGATTTACTTCGTTTTTAACGGTTATTGATTTTTATTATTTGCTTTACTTCAAAAACTTATGGATATTCAAATTTTTTGATCGGATCGAAGCGAATAACAAATCAAATCAAAGTTAGCGGATAATACCTAGCCTTTATTTGAGTTCATATATATATTTAATAAAGGCTTATTTGGGTTCATATAACTTTAAGTTGTTTGGTTAAACAATAAACATATACTGATACTAATGAAGGTTTACAATTAGAAGGCTTCTTGACTCTTTTCTCGACTGTTGATTGTACATAGTATACAATTAGAAGGCTTCTTGAATGTTTAACTCATACAGTTAATAATTTAAATTCATTTTCTTGTATATATCAGTTAGACTTCATAAATTTGATTTTGATCTTCAATTCAAAAAAAAAAAAAATTGATCTGTCCTTTATAAATTTTCATGGTCTTGTTATATTGGTTAGTATAATATATTAACGACAAGGTGATGGTCTAGTGGAAAGCATATTTTAGAAAATTAAAGAACCTAAACTAAATCATTTTAATACACTTTCTAGTGGTGGGTCCAATAATTTTCTTTGCATATATAAATTTTAAAGAATATTATTACAAAAGTGTTATTTGGAAACTTGAACTTGGGTTTGGAGTGTCAATACCCAAACTAATACCATCTCGACTGCTAGTTCTTTAAAATGTCCCGTGCAAAACTACTATTTCGTAATTTAACATTAGATCTCGACCCGCACAACCGTGCAGGTTTTTTTTCTATAGTAAAATATTTTATTGGCTTATTTATTATTGTAACTTTATATTACTGTAACAAATTTTTTTTTGAGAATATTATTATGTAACAAAACTACTTTAAATATTTTTTGTTTTATTTCTAAATTTAAAATTTATATGAAAATAAATTAAATTGACCTTTCTAGCAAAATCTTTTAAAAAATTTGTAAGGCTTTTTTTTTTGAAAATTAATCAGTTGAAATTGTTATCTTCATTAAAATAAAATTAAATATTTTTATATAACTTTAAATTTTCGTTTATAAACTAAAAGTAAAATAATAAAAGTATAGTTTATAATAATTAAAATTTAAGTTTAAGTAATTTTGGACATAAATTTTAGACTGAATCTGAAAAGATTTTTAAAAGATTTTGTTAAAATTTCAATATTTATTTGTATTTCAAATAAAAGGATAAAGAAAATATTATAATTACGACCTGTAAAATTTGAGAAATTTTAAGGAATTGTCCAAACTAAAAAACTACACATGAAAGAATTCATGACTTATGTTTTAATAGTATAAAAATATAAGAGTGGCATAAAATATATCAATCTGTATTGAATCTACAAAATATTTAGAGCATTATAGACTATACAACAAAGTATAAAAGTAACATAGATTATTTATGTTTGTCAGAAAAAACATAGATTACGTGTATATGTTACTGCATATTTACCCCTTATTTAATTTTACATTTATTGTCTTATAGTTTGTTGTATCATATGATTTAAGAAGCTATATGAATAACATGTATTATTATAGTGCTCTTGAACTCAGAAAAATACGTTTTATAATGGTTTTTTTAATTAAAATCATGGTTATATCTTAGCTACAACTAAACCAACAAAATTAAATATCACAATTTTAAACAAAAAAAAAAGAAGAAGAAAGAAATCAGGAGGAAAAGATTTCATTAACAATACTTTTAATTAGTTGTTAGGGAAAGAAAATAATAAATTGGAATCACAATTATTGTTATGATATTATTATGCAAATAGATAAATATCAGTTATAATTTTTAGGAAATGGTCCAATTTAATAAAAAATCACACATGAATGAGAAGTCATAACTTTTTTTTTAATATAATAGATGTGTTACCTGATCTTCTTAATCTTATAATGGACCTGTTTCTGCATTTTATTTTATGGCCACACAAATATGAAATTATGTTAAGTCTTATTTGAATATTCAAAAAAAAATCCATCTATTAGTTGCAAATCCACTTGAGAATTAGTCCGACTCTTTTGTAGGTTCTGGGATTTTTTAGATAATAAATAAAATAACTAATAATAATTTATATATTTATATAAAATTTTAATATAAGTTCTTAATTGTAAAATTTAAAATATTTGTATGTTAATTTTTTATCGAATTATGTTATACTCTATATTAATATAATTTAGAATCAAGCACAGAGTATCAGTTTATATGATTTATACTATACTCTCCTCTAAGTTTCGACAATATTTGTTTAAAGAGAAAGTTTGAAAATCAAGTAAAAAAAGTTGAAAACAGAGCAATGTTCATAAAAGCTAAAAATGTGTATATAAAATCACAAGCTTCCTCATCACTATCATCATTGTAGGAAAACCAAATGGCTACTATTTGGTTTTTTCTGTCACTTCTTTTCGTCACTAGTCTTGTTCTCGCCGTCTTCAAACGCAAGAAGCAGCAACGAGGACCACCATCTCCTCCTGGTTTTCCGATCATCGGAAACTTACACCAGCTCGGAGAATTACCACATCAATCCCTATGGAGACTCTCCAAAAAGTATGGTACTGTGATGTTCTTGAAGCTTGGAAGAGTCCCAACGGTCGTAGTCTCTTCCTCTGAAACAGCTAAACAAGCTCTGAAAATCCATGACCTCCATTGTTGTAGCCGTCCAAGCTTAGCAGGTACCATAACACTCACTCAACACATACTATAGCTTTTTTTAAATCTTTATTCATATAGGATCATTTCTCAGGGCCAAGAGAGCTCTCTTACAATTATCTGGACATTGCTTTTGCTCCCTATAATGATTACTGGAAAGAAGTCAAGAAACTGTGTGTGCAAGAGCTCTTTAGCCCTAAACGAGTTCACTCGATGCAACCCATCAGGGATGAGGAAGTCAAGAAGCTGATAGACATAGTCGCCGAATCAGCTCAAGAGAAAGCACCAGTTAACTTGAGCGAGAAGTTTATCTCTTTAACTGTTAGCGTGATATGCAGGGCAGCATTTGGCGTGAGTTTCCATGGAACCGTGCTCAACAGCGATAGTTTCGACAAGTTCATAAACGAGGCATTTTTGTTTCTTGGGAGCTTCTCTGCCTCTGATTTTTTCCCAAACGGCGGCTGGATCGTGGACCGGCTCACTGGCTTACAAGAGAGGAGAGAGAGGAGTGTGAGAGATCTTGATGCTTTCTATGAACAAATGTTTGATCTACATAGAGAGGAGAAGGAGAAAGGTAGTGAAGATTTTGTTGATCTGCTCTTGAGGTTTCAGAAAGAAGAATCTGTTCTTGGATATGGAAAGCTCACAAGAAACCATGTCAAAGCAATCTTAATGGTAACTACAGATATAAATATTTGCAACCCTAAGAATTTTACCTGAGGATTCTAATATTTTATCTTTATTTTTATGATATTTTGACAGAATGTTCTTATTGGGGGCATAGGCACTTCTGCAATAACAATGACATGGGCAATGACAGAACTTATGAGAAACCCGCGAGCAATGAAGAAGGTTCAATCCGAAATAAGAAACCAAATTGGGAACAAGTCAACGATCACCTTGGATGACATAGAGAAGCTCCACTACCTGAAAATGGTAGTCAAAGAAACATGGAGGCTACACCCTCCAGCACCTCTTATAGTTCCAAGGGAAGTAATGTCTGAATTTGAGATCAATGGCTACAAGATTCAACCCAAGACACGGCTTTATGTGAATGTTTGGGCTATAGGGCGTGATCCTGATGCCTGGAAAGATCCAGAGATGTTTCTCCCTGAAAGGTTTATTGATAACAACATTGATCCAAAAGGACAGTGTTTTGAGTTGTTACCGTTTGGCGGTGGCAGGAGACTATGTCCAGCAATTTACATGGGGACATCAATGGTGGAGTTTGGTCTTGCTAATATGTTGTTTCATTTTGACTGGAAATTACCGGAAGGCATGGAGGTTGAAGATATTGACATGGAAGAGTCTCCTGGACTTAATGTGAGCAAGAAAAATGAACTTCTACTTGTTCCTGTGAAGTATTTAAATCACTGATCAGTTTTAAACTAAGTCTTTCATGAGATTACAATAAATTGTTGCATCCGTTGTACTATGAAACTACATCTTGCGTCTCATTGTATCTCCTCTTGCTAATCCAACAATGTTGTATGAAAGGGAAAGTGAAAAAGGATGTAGAGACAGAAAATGTTATGTGATTTGACATCTTCAAAGCCTAGACAAACGTTTGAAAGCTTAAACACGTTTATCTTGATTCCACTACTGAACCTAATTATTCCACCAAATCTTGTATAGGGTATGATTGAACAGAACACTAGTTTTCTTTTTCTAAAATATTGTCAATTTTTTTTTTTTGGCAACTTGTCAATTATTTATTAAAAAGTTGATTTTAAAACCCACTACCAAAATATTTTTGCTTTTAGTATTATCTTGATTTTTAATTTTGAATGATGTACTCTCTCTCCCTCTTCCATTATTGCACTCTCTCATCCAGGCCCGGGCACCAGATCAGAGTGTCTGAGACTACAAAATCATCCGACGTCACACGTGACAACCATTCAATATCACGGACTAACCGACTACTTCAAGGAGGCACCCTACCAAGTTAATTTTGGACCAAGCAAAGTCTTATCTACCACAGCCACAGAACACATCATTCTGTTTCTAGGAGAAATTAAACTCATGGCATAAGAGTCTAAACTCCATCCTGAGTATAAGACGTTAATGTTAATTAAAAACAGTTATTCTACAGAACTTTAGTCTACAACATTCAGTTTAATCAAGAAAATATAAATTTGTTAATCAAAACATATGTGGTCAGAGCTCTATAGTTAGTATATCTTTAGATATATATCATGTTCGTGCATACAAAAAAGATATATATCATGTTAACCTTTTAATCCAAGTTTTACCAAAATTTTCATGAATTTCGGTTATTTTAGAAAACATCTTTTTTAATTGTGTGAGTTTTATAATTCATAAAATGGTGGTAAAATATATAAACTTTCCGAAGATCTTGATATATATTTATGATGGCTATGGAAAAATGATTGTCTGATTTTGAGTGTCAAAAATATTTCTGTATTAATGGGTTTTATAAGTTATAATATACAAATATAACTAATGAAAATTATCATTTAAGAGAGGACATATAATACCTAAGATTTGATTAGGGAGCTAAGTCATCTAGGGGACAACCCTACTCAGCCATTGGTGATGTATTCTTGTGCATGAAGTTGTTTTGAAAACTAAGATACTTGTGTGACAACACCATGATTTTGAATAAAACCTACTCTGCCATTTGTGATGTGTTCTTGTGCATGAAGTTCTTTTGGCAACTAAGTTACTTGTGTGTCAACACCATGATTTTGAACAAAACCTACTCTGCCGTTTGTAATGTGTTCTTGTGAATTAAGTAGTTTTAACAACTAAGATACTTGTGTGTCAACACCATGGTTTTGAACAAAACCTACTCTGCCGTTTGTAATGTGTTCTTGTGCATGAAGTTGTTTTGAAAACTAAGATACTTGTGTGTCAACACCATGATTTTGAATAAAACCACTTTGTACCCTTCTCCCTCACTTCAATTTCTCGAAGAATCACCTTGGTCAACCGTTAACGAAGCCACCTTATCACTTCTAAAACGTTTTCAACTTCATCCTTTTTATTGCCTCTGCGTGTCTCCTTTTCGTTATCAACATTTTAAGTCATTTACTGACCAAAGAAACCAACCGCAGTTTACAGGAATCTCCGTGCAGTCTGTTTACTACTTTTGGTCTGATTTGCACTTTTAGGTGTACGTAGTATGTTCTCTTTCTTGCTTTGATCTGTTTAAACACGATATAACAATGTTTCTAAACACACGGCTTGTCTGAGATCTCTTATAGAACCGCCGTGATGTTCTAGGTTGAGCACTTTTTTTCTTCTAATACTCATGATTTTTATAAATAGATTTTAATCTGTAGAATTGAAAGTAAGTCAGAAATAGCGAGGGATATTTTATCCGTTAATTTTGTTCCGATTAGTTATTCGTTTCCTTTTTTTTATTTGATCCGAAAAATTCGGATATATGTAAGTCTTCAAAACAAAATAAATATTAAAGATTAACATCCGTTAAAAATAAAGCAAATAATAAATACTAAAATTTTCAGTCATATATCCGATCCGTACGGACTTTTATACAAATATATGAATATATCTACAATTATATACAGAAGTATAAATATACAATTTTATATTATTATTTTAACATATAACTTTATTATTTTTATTTATAAAATTACTTATAAAAGTATTAAATTAAAAAAGAAATATAAAATGTTATAAAGACTATAATTCTTCTAAAATTTATGAACATTTAATTATCATTTTTTAAAATATGAACATATAGTTTCACTAGTATTTATTTTATATTTTATATTATGTTAAAGATATTTTGTATGGTTTTTTAAAAGTTATTTGTATTGAACAAAATGGATGAGATATCCGTAAATATCTGTAAATACTTGAAAATATCTGTAAATTTTCTGGATATTCATATTTTTCGAAGCAAAACAAATCAGAAAATTATATATCCACAAAATACGAAACAAATCTAAAATAATGAAAATGGTAGTATTCGGACCGCGACCAGCACTAATCGGAAAGATGATCATAAAAGTGAGCAAGCTCACAGCTATGTATTTGTATATATAAAAGTACAAGATTCCTACATCATCTTCATCATTCAAGAGTTATGACATATGCTAGTAAAAATGGCAATGATTTGGTTTCTATCACTTCTCTTTCTCACATCTCTTCTTCTTTTTTTTTGTCGGGTTTAATATGCTATTAGAAACTACGAGAAATATTATATAGACGATATTACAGCTGACCATTCTACCTACCTTATGAGTATTCACGTCTGACTGCATCACCCTGAGCCGCCATATGAGATCTATTCTTGACGGTATTCTTTGCGTCATGCTGAAGATAAGACTTTTTCCAATATTTTGCATAATTCGCCTTCTTCGAGAATTGAAACTCAGACTTCCTGATGTAGAAATTGCATTGCCTGAGATTCAACCCCCAGATCTAAATGTAGAAACCTTGACCACTAGGCCACGGTGCTTCCACCACATGTCTTCTTCTTTTCACTGCCTTTAAAATCAAGAAGAAGCAACAAGGAGTTCTATCTCCTCCTGGCTTTCCATCTCCTCCTGGTTTTCCAATCATCGCCAGTTTGGAGAATTACCACATCAGTCCCAATGGAGACTCTCTAAGAAGTATGGTCATGCGATGTTTTTGAAGCTTCGAAGTCTCAACGGTTTTAGTTTCTTAATGAAACAGCAAAACGAGTTCTGAAGATATTCTAAATTCAGCTTAGATAGTGTGCTACGTTTTTGGGGTAATCCATTTTTAACACTAGGTGTATTTTTTTTAGGATCGATCAGATCAGCCGATAAAATATACAAGCTCTGAAATTACATGACCTCTGTTGTTATAAACTATTCATGGTAACTATATTTAACTAGACTAATGTTAAAAATTCGCGGTTAGATATCAAATAGAAAATATTATTTATTTTGATTTTAAATATTTATTTTAGATATATATCAAATAAATATTGAATTAGATATTTGGAATATTCATTTAGGTTTTGAATATTTACTCGGATATTCATTTGGATCTTTGGAGTGGAGGTTTTGGGTTTGCAAGTTATTCGGGTTCTCAGATTTTTATGGATATCGGTTTTGGATCTTGGGCTTTGAGTTCTTTTTTTGTCTATGCCTTATATTCGCTGAAGTTGAGATAAATTATCTTCACTTGTGTAAGTGCATTAGCACTTCTATAGTTCATGAGTTTATTGTAAAATATCTTAACACTTAGTTGAAACCAAATTTAATTCTAGATCTCTTACCTTTGCTGCATGTTTTCTTTCACAAAACGGGTAGCAGTGACCAGATCCGGTCGCTTTTGGTTTTGTGGTATCATTGTGTCTTTTTTTAGAGTTTGGGGCTCTTGTTGACATTACGTATTAAAAAATTGGCCGTTGGCCCATCAACTTCAGTCATGCCGCTTGGTCACACCATCAACATGTAAAAGGCCAACAATAACCCATAAATGTCTTAAAAAGTAAAGGGGGTGTCTTACAATTTTCAAGTTTGGTGGTGTTATTGGTTTATAAATTCTCATATTCTCGTTAAAATCTTATGTTATTGGTTTACTGATTCTCTAGTTCTATAGAAAATCATTTTTTATTCAAAAAATTTAGATATTAATAATTCTACAGATCTATTAAATTAAGTGTTATTAGAAATTAAAGTCTTGATATTTTAACTCATAAATACATGTTTCTCTTGGATTTTTGAAATCATTACATTACTTTATTTTCATAGATTTTCACAATATACAAAATTCTCTACAATTCTTTTTAAATTTAACAAATTTCTCAATTTTTAGAACCAACAAACTCTATATAAATATAAGTCCCACTAACATCCCTAATTTTATTTCTGAGTCTAAGTTTAACATTAAAAAGGATATGAGACGGTGAGTAAAGACAGGAACATGCTGTTGTTCAAATAAAAAAAGGGAAAACAAGAAAGCAATGCGCTAGTATATAGTTTACCTAGGAGATGAGTGTTACGTTTCATCTGTCAGGAAAATGGTTGACATTTCGCTTCTCTCACTTCTGTTCCTCATCTTTCTTCTTCTCGCCGCTATCAAATACAAGAACCGGCGGCTACCTCAACGGAGACCACCTTCTCCTCCTGGCTTTCCTATCATAGGTAACTTACACCAGATTGGAGAGTTGCCACATCAGTCTCTATGGAGGCTCTCAAAGAAGTATGGTCCTGTCATGCTTTTGAAGCTTGGAAAAGTCCCAACAGTCATAGTTTCCACCTCTGAAACAGCAAGACAAGCCCTGAAAATCCATGACCTCCACTGTTGTAGCCGCCCAGGCTTGGCAGGTACACAAGTTTTGACTTTTCTCAACGAACCCCATGAATCTTGAATCTTGAATCATTCTTTAGGGCCAAGAGACCTCTCTTACAACTATCTGGATATTGCTTTCTCGCCCTATGATGATTACTGGAAAGAAGTAAGAAAGCTCGCTGCTCAGGAACTTTTCAGTACTAAACAAGTTCACTCCATTCAGCCTATAAAGGAAGAGGAGGTCAAGAAGCTTATCGATTCAATCACTGAATCAGCTTCTCTGAAAACTCCTATCAACTTGAACAAGACGTGTCTTGCTTTGACTGTAAGCGTGATTTGCAGGGCAGCATTTAGTGTGAGCTTTGAAGGAACTGTACTCAACAGTGATAGTTTCAATAAGTTAGTCCGTGAAGCACTTGAGATGTTGGGAAGCTTTTCAGCCTCAGACTTTATACCGTGTTTCGGATGGATCATAGACTGGTTTACAGGTTTGCAAGGTCGTAGAGAGAAGAGCGTGAGAGATCTTGATGCGTTCTATGAACAAATGATTGATATGCACAAACAGGAAAAAACACAAGGGAGTGATGATTTTGTGGATCTGCTGTTGAAGTTAGAGAGGGAAGAAGCTGTTCTTGGAAATGACAAGCTCACAAGAAACCATATCAAAGCAATCTTGATGGTAATTACAAAACACCTGGCACTAGTCCTGTACAGTCGGACTGGGATGTGTTGGATCCATTTTTTTTTAAACTTGTGGGGATCCGGCGACCGAAGTTCCGACTAGTCCATTTATAAACGATAATTTTTCATAACCAAAATCTCGAGTTAAATCCGAAAATCCAAAATAAAAAATACATTCGGATAATTCAGTTTTTGGTTTATAAATTATACTTCTAGATATATAATTATTTTAAAACTAAATATAACTATTATTTTTGTAGGTAAACAAATTATATTTTCTGTATTCGGGTCCCAATTAGATTTTAGGTGCAATTTTGATTTTCAGTTTTACGAACCGGAGTTCTTTTAAGTTCTGTTTCATTTTGTTTTCTTCCCATTTGGTTTTGGTTTGGTTCTCGATTAATTTGCAGATGCCTACTTGACACTCCTTGTAGTAAATGATAACATGAGAACCTGACCTGATTTTATAATCTTTGTTACAGAACGTTCTTCTGGCTGGCATCGATACTTCTGCAATAACCATGACATGGGCAATGACAGAGCTCGCTAGGAACCCACATGTAATGAAGAAAGTTCAATCTGAAATTAGAAACCATATGGGGAACAGATCAACGATCACCTTAGACGACACAGATCACTTCAAGTACCTCAAAATGGTGATCAAAGAAACTTGGAGGCTACATCCTACAACACCTATACTGCTCCCAAGAGAAGTAATGTCTGAGTTTGAGATCAACGGTTACACGATTCCAGTAAAGACACGGCTTCATGTGAATGTCTGGGCTATAGGGCGTGATCCTGATACTTGGAAAGACCCTGACGTGTTTCTCCCAGAGAGGTTTGTTGATAGTGACATTGATGCAAAAGGACAGCACTTTGAGCTATTACCGTTTGGGGGTGGAAGGAGAATCTGTCCTGCAATTTACATGGGGACAACGATGGTGGAGTTTGGTCTTGCTAATATGTTGTATCAGTTTGACTGGGAGTTACCAAAAGGCATGAAGGTCGATGATATTGACATAGAAGAAGCTCCGGGTCTCACTGTCAACAAGAAAAAAGAGCTTCTACTCGTGCCTGTGAAGTATTAAGTCATTAGTCTTTTCTAAAGTTCCTCTGTTTATGTGTGAAGAATAAAACTGACGTTCCTCTGTTTCTTTCTGTTGAGGAAATGTCTGACAGAACCATATACCATTTGTGCAATTTGATAAATGGACCATCCATCAATCCAAATAAATGTTGAGTTGAAGCCAGAAACTTATTTGGGCCAGACTCATTAAAATTGCTGGATTTGTTAGCTCTCAGTATGCCACCAGGACTCAGTTATATGGTATTGAATAGTGTGTTTATGGTGATTTGGGTTCATCAAGGCCTTTGATTTCGTACAGTGCCATATTTCTCTTGTATGAAAAATTTACTAGTGAATACATCGGGTTGGTATTTGTTTACTACTTCATCACCCTACCCAAGTAGATGATTCATCGGATTCATTGTCGAAATTATGTTTCAGCTTCTTCAACGGTTTGTAGTCTTATATAACAGTTGCACGGAGCAAAAGAGGCAATCGAGACTACTCTTCTTTCGTGGATGAGACTGCTCCTATATCGACGTATTCAAGTTCCATCTTGAATTCATTGTCATCTTCATTTTCATTTAAAGAATTATCTGTTTTATTGTATATTGTAGCAGATTGTGTTTTAATCAAAAAGATGGATAATTTCATCAAACTATTGTATGCAAACAAGTTGAGGTTTAATGAAAAAATTTGTATAAAAAAGATAGAGGATGATAAGCCTCCTATCATATATGCTCGAGTATTATAATAATTTATAATAAGGAAAATTGTATAAAAAATACTTCAACTAACTTTTTTAAACTTTTCAATACTCAAATCTTCATTACCCAATTTGATACTTTAACTAATTAATTTTCTATTTTTAATACACAAACTTTAAAATGTGATCATTGTAATACTCAAATTGTGTTTATTTTAATCAAAATATTAGTAAGTTTCAAATGAAATTAACAAAATCCCTGAAATTCACAAAAAAAAATCTTTAAAAGTTTTAGTTTTATTTTAAGTATTAGAAATAAAAGTAACTAAATTATGGATAATCTTAAATTGTGTAAAAAATATTTTAAATTTTAAATATAAATTTAGTTTGTTTTCTAAAATAGAAAAAGTATATTTTCCTTCAAAACAATTATTTAAGGTATTAAATTTGGTAGCAAAGTTTTTTGGGTATTAAAAAGCTTAGATAAATTTAATTGAAATATTTTTATGGAAGTGTTCCCTTATAATATGATTGAGTAATAAATAATTTTATTGATATTATTCATTAAAATTATCAAGTTAAATAAAAAAATCACATATGTAAAGTAAATGGTATTTTCAAATAGTAACCCTAAACTAGTAGAGTATATATTTTCTAAATAGTAACTCTATAATGATTTTCTTTACAAAAAAACTGATTATTAAGTAAGTTAATGTTTAGACTAAAACAATAAATCAAAATTATGTCATGGCAAAATTTTAGTTAAATCCAAACTAAAAATAATAAAAAAAGATTCTTATATTGAACTGTTAAAAAATAGTTTCCGATAACATGCACATAATTTTCTATCTAACTGATTGATCAACCTCAATCTCATTCTGTTGGCATTGTAAAGCTTACTCAAGTCTATATCTTGTGTCTATGAGCACGATGCAGTATGGGAAGTAGGGCTGGAAATGAAATCCAGAATCTGGAATCTGAACCATACATGAACCGAAAACCTGATTTGTTATCTGATCCGCTATGTAAGGATATCCGAACGGATCTTGTACAGTGGTAGAAAACATCCGAACCCAAAATGTTATTAACCAAATCTGAACCATAACCCGAAACATACAAAATGAATAGTCAATATAAATAGGGCATTTAAAATATATATAAGTATTCAAATACTCAATTCAATATTTATGTTGACATTATATATATACAAAAACAAATATTAAAATTTCATAATTATTTTAAATACTTATTTAATTATAAATAAGAATTTCATAAATACTTAGTTAATTATAAATAAGAATTTCATAACTTGCTCTTTGAAAACAAGTCTACTCTATCTATAAAGTGATGCATATTGTTTACAAATAATGTTTATTTTTATGCATAATTTGATATTTTAGTGTTATTTATTAATTTGACATATGTTGGATTAGTTTATATTTAATTTAAATATTTTAATGTTTTCTTTAACATTTTTTATTTCGTTATATTCAAAACGAAGCGATATAACCGAATCCAAATCATATATGGTTATACATAGATTTTAGGATACAATATAAATTTTAAACCAAACCCAAAATGCTATTATCCGAATCTGATCCATGCTAATAAAATATTAGAATGGAATCTATGACTATAAATCCAAAAAATCTGAATACCCAATTTAAACCCGAAGGGATACTCGAATACCAAAACCTAGTGGAAAGTCATCCACCTAAAACCAAAATTCTCAGGCATCTACACAGTTTTACACCTTCTACTCCAGCTAAACTTAATATCTGAAAGACTCTTGAAAAAACTAAGAGATTAAAAAACAACGCATATTTTGAGCCGATAAAATATTCGAATCAAATTTTAGAAACCGGTAAAAACACAATTATCAATAGTCTAGCCATTGATTAGCCCACTTTATCAGATTTCTTCATGCATGTAAACCATTTCGACTTATCAATTGGAAATGATTAGATAGACAATTCCAAATTCTCCTCTAATGGGAACCACTAGACCACACTCACTTGATTAGTTCTCGATAATAAGGGAACGGCTCTTAACCTCTTAAAGCTTATCTTCACAAACGTAAACGACATGTTAACCTCATATGTGATATGTCTTGTACTGTGACTTCTGTTGCCGTGGTCAAGTCGCTTTTAACATCTGTTTATTTAATGTTTGAGTTTCTGTTGTTATAATTACCAAGAAACATAACACAAAAAAAAAAAAACAATGTCGATTATTCTGTATATCTTTTCGTTTCTGCTTCTCCTCGTTCTTTTCTCATTAATAATCGTGAAGAAAAGCAAATACTCGAAACAAAATTTTCCTCCTAGTCCACCAAAGCTTCCATTCATCGGAAACCTACACCAGCTTCGTGGATTGTTTCACAGATCTCTCCATAGTCTCTCCAAGAAACATGGACCTGTGATACTCCTCCGTCTAGGGGTGCTTAGAATGGTAGTGATCTCATCGAGTGAAGCAGCTGAAGAAGTTCTTAAAACCCATGACCTTGAGTGTTGTACCCGACCTGTCACTCTCGCCTCAACCGTTTTCTCGCGTAACGGTAATGACGTCGGCTTTGGGGAATACGGTGAGGCATGGAGAGAGCTGCGTAAGCTCGCGGTTCGTGAGTTTTTCAGCGTGACAAAGGTTCGGTCTTTCAGGTATGTTAGAGAGGAAGAGAGTGACTTGATGGTCAAGCAACTGAGAGAATCGGCTTTGAAGCAATCTCCAGTAGATTTGAGCAAAACCCTTTTCTGCCTAACTGCCAGTATCGTCTTCAGAACTGCCTTCGGACAGAGTTTCTTGGAGAACAAGCATATCGATAAGGAAAGGATCGAAGAACTGATGCTTGAAGCTCACAGTAACATGACTTTCAATTTAACTGATATGTTCCCCACTGCTGGTCTTGGATGGTTTATGGACTTTGTGTCCGGGCAACGTAAGAGGCTTCATGATGTTTTCACTGAGGTTGATACTTTTCTTAACCATATAATAGATGATCATCAATCCAAGAACTTCACACAAGATCGTCCTGATTTCATAGACTACCTCTTAGAAATGATACCTAAACAAGAACGAAGCGAATCTTTCAAGCTCACCATTGATCATCTTAAAGGGATCATCCAAGTAAGCAAACAAACCTCTTTACTTCATATCCTTACTTTTTATAGTCTAATGTTCTTTTGTTGATAGGTTAGCTTTTATTGATGTACAACTGGTAACAAATCTTGAGTTTAAATATATACTTAACCATCTTGCGTCTTTCTTGACCTAGAATATATATCTTGCTGGAGTAGACACAAGTTCCATCACCATGATTTGGACGATGGCAGAGCTCGTTATAAACCCTAGAGTGATGAAAAAAGTACAAGATGAGATCCAAAATTGCATTGGAACCAAAAACAAGGAGAGAATAACAGAAGAGGATCTCAACAAGCTTCAATATTTGAAGCTTGTGGTGCAAGAAAGCTTGAGACTACACCCACCAGTTCCTCTATTACTCCCAAGAGAAACAATGAGTCAAATCAAGATTCAAGGCTATGACATTCCACCGAAAACCATTCTAGTGGTTAATGCTTGGTCGATAGGTCGGGATCCTAAACACTGGAAAGATCCAGAAGAGTTTATTCCGGAGAGGTTTATCGATTGTCCTATAGATTACAAGGGACATAGCTTTGAGATGTTACCATTTGGTTCTGGACGGAGGATGTGCCCAGGTATGGCTTCAGGGATTGCTACCATTGAACTGGGACTCCTGAATTTGCTTTACTACTTTGACTGGAGAGTGCCTGAGGAGAAGAAAGATATGGACATGGAGGAAGCTGGTGTTCTTACTATTGTTAAGAAAGTTCCTCTTGAGCTTCTTCCCATTTTTCGTTAGTGATGGGGTCAAAGAGTGTATCTGGATGTTGTATTGTATCTAGTTTCAGCATCCACATGTATCATCCATATTCAGTATTCAGAATTTTATTTTTAGAACCATTTTTTTGTAGTCGGATTTGGACTCTGATAGATATAATCTCCTGTGAGCTACTGACCTTTAATTTTTTGTTTTTTAATTTCCCTGATTTTAACTGTATTTATATTTAAAAAAAACTGTATTTATATTATTTATTCTAATCATCAGATTGGAATAAAATAAACACATATGTAGTGTTAATGTTATTTTTAAATAGTAACTCTAAATTAGTACGATATATATATTTACAAATGATCAAGCTTATTTTATAATCTTTTTGTAAAAAAAGAAACTTATTTTTATAAGCAAATCAAATAGTCTTGAACTTGATTATAGGAGCAATAATTTGTGTTTACCTAATTGAAAGGGTTCAAGATAATAAGTGTTCGAATTTTTTTTTTTTGACGTTTCGAGTTTAAAAGTTTTTGATTAGCTTAGGTTCAGATATTTTACACCAACTTTTTAATTATCAGTAGCCGTTGATTAGTCCACTCACCAGATTTTTTTCATGGATCTAAATCATTTCAACTTATTAAATGAACGAAAATGATTAGATACGGTTCCAACTTCTCCTCTTTGGGGAACCACTAGACCTTCAGTACTTGCCTCTTTACCTCTCAAAGCTTATCTCTTTTTTGGGGTCTAAAATCAAATCTTATCTTCACAAACAGTAAACGACATGTTAACTTTATAGATCTGGACTTTGAGTCTCTAAGAGCATGATTATCGGTTGGACGCCGTAAAATCTATTTTTCAGAAAAAGCTAAGGACGCGCCGAAAAAGTTTCTTATCTAGCGACTTTTTCTCTTGAGTCCTACTTGATATTAATGAATGGTGGTCCCTCCCCCTAAAGACCACGTGAGGGACACATATAATCATGGTCTGTTTGCTTTAAACTATTTGTTTGCTTTAGTGTCTTAGTGCTCTGTTTTTATAGTTATCAAAAACAGAACACAAGAAAAAAAGTGAAAACTATGTCGATTATTCTGTATTTCGTTTCGTTTTTACTTTTCTCGTTAATATTCGTGAAGAAAATCAAAGACTCCAAACAAAATCTTCCTCCAAGCCCACCAAAGCTTCCGATCATCGGAAACCTACACCAGCTTCGAGGGTTGTTTCACAGATCTCTTCATAATCTCTCCAAGAAACATGGACCCGTGTTGCATCTCCGTCTTGGTTCTCTCCAAATGGTTGTGATCTCATCAAGTGAAGCAGCTGAAGAAGTTTTAAAAACCCATGACCTTGAGTGTTGTACACGACCTGTCACTATCGCCTCAACGGTTTTGTCACGTAATGGTAATGACATCGGCTTTAGCGAGGACTGGAGAGAGCTGCGTAAGCTTGCGGTTCGTGAGTTTTTCAGTGTGACAAAGGTTCGGTTTTTCAGGTATGTTAGAGAGGAAGAGAGTGACTTGATGGTCAAGCAACTGAGAGAATCGGCTTTGAAGCCATCTCCAGTGGATTTGAGCAAAACCCTTTTCTGCCTAACTGCGAGTATCATCTTCAGAACTGCCTTCGGACAGAGTTTCTTGGAGAACAAGCATATCGATAAGGAAAGGATCGAAGAACTGATGCTTGAAGCTCACAGTAACATGACTTTCAATTTAACTGATATGTTCCCCACTGCTGGTCTTGGATGGTTTATGGACTTTGTGTCCGGGCAACATAAGAGACTTCATGATGTTTTCACTGAGGTTGATACTTTTCTTAACCATATAATAGATGATCATCAATCCAAGAACTTCACACAAGATCGTCCTGATTTCATCGATTACCTCTTAGAAATGATACCTAAACAAGAACAAAATGAATCTAATTTCAACCTCACAATTGATCAACTCAAAGGCCTCATCCAAGTAAGCAAACATATCTCTTTACTTCACATTCTTACTTATATAATCTAATGTTCTTTTATTGTTAGGGTATATATCTTGCTGGAGTAGACACAAGCTCCATCACCATGATTTGGACGATGGCAGAGCTCGTTAGAAACCCTAGAGTGATGAAAAAAGTACAAGATGAGATCCAAAATTGCATTGGAACCAAATACAAGGAGAGAATAACAGAAGAGGATCTCAAAAAGCTTCAATACTTGAAGCTTGTGGTGCAAGAAAGCTTGAGACTACACCCACCAGTTCCTCTATTACTCCCAAGAGAAACAATGAGTCAAATCAAGATTCAAGGCTATGACATTCCACCAAAAACCATTCTAGTGGTTAATGCTTGGTCGATAGGTCGTGATCCTAAACACTGGAAAGATCCAGAGGAGTTTATTCCAGAGAGGTTTATCGATTGCCCTGTAGATTACAAGGGACATAGCTTTGAGATGTTACCATTTGGTTCTGGACGGAGGATGTGTCCAGGTATGGCTTCAGGGATTGCTACTATTGAACTGGGACTCCTGAAGTTGCTTTACTACTTTGATTGGGGATTGCCTGAGGAGAAGAAAGAGATGGACATGGAGGAAGCTGGTGTTCTTACTATTGTTAAAAAAGTTCCTCTTGAGCTTCTTCCCATTCTTCGTCAGTGATGGGGTCAAAGAGTCTTTGAGTACAAGAAGTTGAACTGTGTAAATATACTTCAGACTAGATTTGTGTTGTGTTTTTAAGGATAAAACTTGGGGGGCAAACTAAAGTTTTATTTTGCTAAAAATGGTTTGATGCACTGGTTTGTATCTGGATGTTCTATTGTATCTAGTTTTAACATCCACATGTATCATCCATATTCAGTATTCAGAATTTTATTTTTAGAACTATTTTTTTGTAGTCGGATGTTTCATTTGGACTCTGATAGATATAAGCTCCTGTGAGCTTCTGACCTTTAATTTATTGAGCAAAGATTAAACAATGATAAAAGATTGATAATGAACTACCTCAATGGAGAAGCTTGATTGTGCAAATAAATAAAAGAAAAGGAAATATTGGATTTGGAACATCAAGAACTAAAAAAATTGTCAATTAGAGAATGAGAGTTGCTTTGTGGCTACCCTTAAAGATACATGTCAATCATAGCTATACTAATCAAATCAGAAGAAACCTTTGACGCACATGGGCTTATGGTATGACAATTACTTGTGAATGATCCAACTTATTTATAATCAGAACAATTACTTGGTTGAAAAGCCTCATGATAAGAAGTGCTTCAGGATAAGAAAAAAAAAAGCTTCAGGATAAGAAGTGCTCCAGTTTTTAGGTGAATGTTTCTTAACCTCTCAAAGCTTATCATTACCCACAGACCACAGTAAACGACATGTTAACTTTATATGTCTGGACCATGACTTATCTTCCCGTGGTCAAGTCGCTTTTAAATGTATGCTTGTTTTTATGTCTCGTGCTACGTTTTTATAATCACCAAAAACAGAACGTTTTTTTTGATCAAAAAACAGAACGTTAACACAAAACAAAAACAAAAACAATGTCTACTGTTCTATATATCTCTGCGTTTCTGCTTCTCCCCGCTCTTTTCACGTTAATATTCGTGAAGAGAACCAAAGACTCGACACAAAATCTTCCTCCTAGCCCACCACAGCTTCCTATCATCGGCAACCTACACCAGCTTCGAGGATTGTTTCACAGATGTCTTCATGATCTCTCCAAGAAACATGGACCCGTGTTGCTTCTCCATCTTGGTTCTCTCCAAATAGTTGTAATCTCATCAAGCGAAGCAGCTGAAGAAGCTCTTAAAACCCATGACATTGAGTGTTGTACAAGGCCTAAGACCCACGCCACATTGAAGTTCTCGCGTAACGGTAAAGACATTGGCTTTGCACCATATGGTGAGGTTTGGAGGCAGATACGCAAGCTTTCCGTTCTCAACTTTTTCAGCGCCAAGAAGGTTCGGTCATTTAGGTACATCAGAGAGGAAGAGAATGACTTGATGGTCAAGAAACTGAAGGAGTTAGCTCAAAAGAAGTCTCTAGTGGATTTGAGCCAAGAACTTTACTATCTAGCCGGAAGTATCATATTTAGATCTGCCTTTGCACAGCGATTCTACGAGAACGAACATGTTGATAAGGAAAAGATCAAAGAGTTCATGTTTGAGCTCCAGAAAGTTGGGTCTATAAGTAGCTCTGATCTTTTCCCTGCTGGTTTGGGATGGTTTATGGACGTTGTATCAGGACGACATAGGAGACTTCACAAACTTTTTGGCGAGGTTGATACTTTTCTGAATCATATAGTTGATGATCACTTGAAGAACCCTGAAGATAAAACAAATCCAGATCGCCCTGATATAGTTGACTCGCTCTTAAATACTATGCATAAAGAAGAACAAGGTGAATCTTTCAACCTCACCATTGATCATCTTAAAGGAATCATCCAAGTAAGCAAAATATCTATTTCATTATCTAACAATTTTTTTTTTTCTATACTTACTCCTTGACTACTTCAACTTCAAGCTTGTTTCTAGTACTTAAATTTATGGGGTTTTATCTTTAATATCGATAACAATACTTAATGAAATGAATCAAAATATGTATATGTTAGGTTAGGTTTGCTTTGATTGATGTACAACTGGTAACAAATCTTGAGTTTAAATATTTACTTAACGATCTTGCTTCTTTCTTGACCTAGAATATATATCTTGCTGGAGTAGACACAAGTGCCATCACCATGATTTGGGCAATGACAGAGCTCGTTAGAAACCCACGGGTGATGAAAAAAGCTCAAGACGAGATCCGTACATGCATCAAAATCAAACAAAATGAGAGAATTGATGAAGAAGATGTTGATAAGCTGCATTACTTGAAGCTTGTGATCAAAGAAACGTTAAGACTGCACCCAGCTGCTCCCTTGTTACTCCCAAGAGAAACAATGAGTCAAATAAAGATTCAAGGCTACAACATTCCGCCAAAAACCTTCCTAGTGGTTAACACTTGGTCGATAGGACGAGATCCTAAACACTGGGAAGATCCAGAAGAGTTTATCCCGGAGAGATTTATTGATTCTCCTGTGGATTACAAAGGACAAAGCTTTGAGATGTTACCATTTGGTTCTGGACGGAGGATGTGCCCTGGAATGGCTTCAGCGATTGCAACCATTGAGTTGGGACTCTTGAATTTGCTTTACTATTTCGATTGGGGATTGCCTGAGGAGGGGAAATACATGGACATGGAAGAAGATGGTAATATTACCGTTGTTAAGAAAGTTCCTCTTAAGCTTCTTCCAATTCTTCATCACTAAATGATGGCTCAACTCTGAAGTATACAAAAGATAAAAAAAAACGAACTATCAAGATAAATGATATGTATCATAGTATATGTTCTTATTTTCCCCCTCCATATAATTTTTACTTCTATTGAAATAGTTTAAGCTATAAAGAAATCTCTATGGAATGATCTGCAGCTTGTTGATCAAACGTATAGTGTGTCTTCTTTTGTGTTGAATAATAAAATAGATAGTGTACTTTTACAATATTCCAATTTCGACAATCTTTTTGGAAAATACATATAGTGAACTCCATTAATGAAAATAACTTCTTTTGTTTTATTAGAATTTAGAAATATTGCTTTAAGATATATTTTCATTATATGTATTTTTTAAATTTGGTTGATATACAACCGCAAAATTAATTCATTTGATTTCAGATATCCATGTAGAAAATGGCATGTTACATGGGAAAAAACTCTGATTAACAGATAGTAAATAAAAAGAAATATAAATAATTTATAACGGTGGAAACTTACTTTTATACGTTGAATAAAGAAATGAACAATTTATATATTTATTTATTTTAATTTTGATTAACATGAAATAATATATTTGTATTTGGATAAATTGGCTTGTTATTTTTAGAAACCACAAACCACATTTTTTTATGAAATATAGATAGTCTAAATTAATAATAAATCTAGAAGTCAAGAATCAAATTTGACCCGAGTTCACATTTATTATCCAGATACAGATCCTACTATTGTTGATATATATCCTTTATTTGGAACTGAATGTCATCTAGAAGAAGGGTTGTCCTCGATATATACTCTCTCATACATCAACCACTTAAATAAACACAAAGAAAAAGACACTCGAGTTGAATTTTCTTTGTGACTCCATCATTATCCCTTTGACTATCATCGAAAACGACCCGTGAACTCAGAGTAGCCGTGCAGATCATCCTCTCAAGTCTGAACTCTTAAATGCTTTCTTGATCCCAATGTTGAAAAGTCTAGTTTCATCTACCTTTAAATTTAAATTTTTCTTCACTCGGAAAAGTAGAACAGAGCAGCAAGAAAAAAAACACAAGATGTCTATTATCCTCTGTCTTTTGCTACTTCTCTTAGTAACAATAGTCTTCACTAAAAAGTTCCAAACCTCGAAAATAAACCTTCCTCCAGGCCCACAGAAACTTCCGATCATCGGGAACTTACACAACCTTGACGGGTTACTACACATATGTCTCCAAAAACTTTCCAAAACCTACGGACCAGTGATGAAACTCCACTTCGGTTTTGTCCCTATTGTCATAGTCTCTTCAAACAAAGCAGCGGAAGAAGTTCTCAAAACCCATGACCTAGATTGTTGCAGCCGACCAGAGACCATAGCGACAAAGAAAATCTCTTACAACTTCAAAGACATCGGGTTCGCTCCTTACGGGGAAGAATGGAGGGCCTTGAGGAAGCTCGCTGTGATCGAGCTGTTCAGCCTGAAAAAACTCAACTCTTTTAGGTATATAAGAGAAGAAGAGAATGACTTGTTGGTCAAGAAACTCTCTGAAGCTTCTCAGAAACAATCTCCTGTGAATCTGAAGAAAGCCCTTTTCACTTTAGTCGCTAGTATCATCTGTAGACTAGCCTTCGGTCAAAATCTTCATGAATCCAAGTTTATCGATGAAGATGGTATGGAGGAACTAGCGTCTAGGTCGGAGAAGCTTCAGGCCAAATTTGCTTTCTCTAATTTCTTCCCTGGAGGTTGGATTGTTGATAGAATTACCGGTCAAAGCAAGAGCTTAGAAGGACTATTCTCAGAGCTCGATGATTTCTTCAACCAAGTGCTTGATGATCATTTAAAGCAAGGAAGAAGTGTACTGGAGAGTCCAGATGTTGTGGATGTTATGATTGATATGATGAATAAACAAGGTGGAGATGGTTCTTTTAAGCTCACTACTGATCATATCAAAGGAATTATCTCGGTAAGCAATTTAATCTAATATCTCTTTCAGTAATTTTGTTAACTTTCTTGCTTAAACTTGATTGTGTTTTCTGACTTGATTAATAGTTCGTGGTTCCACTAGTATTGCAATTAATGTCACATTTTGGATTCAAGTGGTAGGTAGTTTTGTGTGTGCTTGTGGGGGGGTATACGTTATAATTGAAGAAGGTATCAAAATCATTGCGGATCAGTGTCATATTTACACTAGTTTAATCCAAGTTGTAGAACTCTATAAGTGGATAACACTCTATAAGCTTTATTTAGATAACTATATGAAAAGTCAACAATTGTAACATTAAGAAAATATATACGAAAGAAACAGTGTATATATATTAGAATAAGTTATACTATAATATGCTTATAAACTTGTTTTCATAATGTCTTATCATTATCATATACTGTGATAACAAGCTTATGTTGAATGCATGGTAAGAGTCAATTTGGTGTCCAATTAAGAAGTAGCAATCGGTTTTTTTTTCCCCATAATTTTCCAAAATTATGGTCTTCATTCAACACTCTTGGATTTAGGATATATTTCTGGCCGGAGTAAACACAAGTGCGACGACCATCCTTTGGGCAATGACAGAGCTAATGAGAAACCCAAGTGTGATGAAGAAAGTACAAGATGAGGTAAGAACAGTACTTGGTGAATCTAGAGAGAGAATCACAGAAGAAGATCTTAACCAACTTAACTACTTCAAGCTTGTAATAAAAGAGACATTCAGATTACACCCCACAGCTCCACTTTTATTACCAAGAGAGACAATGTCACCAATCAAGGTTCAAGGCTACGACATTCCCAAAAAAACACAGATCATGATCAATGTTTACGCGATAGCACGCGATCCAAAACTTTGGGAGAATCCTGATGAGTTTAACCCTGAAAGATTTAGTGATAGTTCTGTTGATTACAGAGGATTGAACTTTGAGCTTTTGCCATTTGGCTCTGGTCGAAGGATTTGTCCAGGTATGACAATGGGCATCGCGATGGTCGAGTTAGGATTGTTGAATTTGCTTTACTTCTTTGACTGGGTATTGCCTGAAGGTACAACAGTGAAAGATATCGATATGGAAGAAGAAGGTGCGGTTATTATTAGCAAGAAAGCTCCGCTTGAACTTGTGCCAATTTGTCCCCGTTGAACAAATTGAAGAGAAAAACATATCTTAAAATATCTAGGATCGTATGTTCTTAAATTTTAATTTGCAATGTGGCATGGGTAATATGTTTATTGAATACATATAAATAAATGCAACTAGATGATTGTCCTTTAGCGAATGTGATATGCAATGCAACTAGATGATTGTCCTTTTTAATCGCAGGCTGTGCTCTTGTTTTTCTTACAAATTTTGTTTTGTAAATTTATAGCCAAAATTATATAATTTATTGTAACAAATATTATACTATATGTTAATATAAAACAAGTATTTAATATCACAAAACAATATTTTATAGGAAACTAAATTCTAGTTTTTGGCGGATAACCAATAATAATATCCCCCTTCTGCGTTACTTCCCCCAAATATTTTTATATATCAAAATATGATTTTTTTCTGTTTCGGAGAAAGATGAAAAGAACAATAGCATAAATGGATATTAATTTTTGTGGTTATTAAATATTAATGAAAGATGAAAAGAACAATAGCATAAATGGATATTAATTTTTATATATCAATATAATTTTTGTTGGTTTGAATGAAAGATGAAAAGAACAATAGCATAAATGGATATTAATTTTTGTGGTTATTAAATATTTATTGCTTAATTTGGTATAAGAAATAGTATAAAATGTAAAATAATTAAGAAATCTTTCAAAGTTATAATGAAGTGATTTTCTAAAAGCTTAGGTGTCATTTTCCAAAAAGAAATAACAATTTTATTTATGTAGATAAACATAACTCTACAAAAAGAAAGAGAACACTCCTGGAAAAAATACACCCATCATTTTCATAAGAAAAATAAAAGATTTTAAATAATCCAATTTCTTTCCGGGTAACAATAACTAACAAACACCGTTGACAAAAAAAAAAACTAACAAACACCAGCCACAATTTCATTCAAAGTTTATGTCGTATACCAAGCACAATGAAAAAGAAGAATGCTTTTTTCATTTGTGAAAGAGATGAGAAGAAAACTTAATAGCAAAGACAAAGAAAATATATAAGAGACATGTAAGCCCATCACCAATGCATTTCCTTATTTTATCTATAAAATAGATGAATTTTATAATAGAAATAAAATTTGCTCTAATATATTTCTCTAAAACAAAGATCTATAAATATAAAATAAAATAAATTAATATAGAAGAATGCTTTTTTCTCTACGAATATAGGAAAAATAAAAATTTCTATTTTGAAAACAAAAACAATAATGAGTTGGAGTAATTTTACCTATAAATTACGGATTTTGATTTTTTTTTAAATGGACTGTGAATCATTATTCATAGATGGTTTATGACATATATTTCAAAGTGTTCACCAAATTTTAGAAGTCGTTCCTAGTCTGATGGTTAACAAAATGATTCATTAATATTTTGTATATTATATTTTTAATATTTTTACTATTTTGAAGATAAATTTATAGAAAATATCATGTGTAATGTAAAATAGAATATTTTCTCTTGAACTTTCATATTTATATAAGATCATAGCAAAAATATGTAAAATTTCCACTTATATAATTAATTTAATAATTGTTCTAAAATTTTTCAAAACACATTTAATAATTATTCTCATAATTTGTAAAAATATACTCCCAAAGTTTCGGTTTAGTTATAGAGTAAATTGTTTTTTAAATAAATGTCGCTTTGGAATTCAAATACAAAATTAATTAATAATACTCTCCAGATTATTTTTTATTAGTTTAAATATAGTTAGTTGTATAGGTAATGATGTTTTTATTCTGAAAATATACAAAATTAAATATTTTATAATATGTGTTTATAAACCTAAAATGACAATTAAAATGAAATATAGGGAGTAATAATTATGATGCAGAAGAAAAAAGACTTGAACTAATGTCTCGATTGGTATGGTTGATGAAAAACAGTAGCATTATATTGTAGAATTAGTATGCTGTAGAATTAGTAGTAGATTAGTAGCAGTATATGATTTAAAATTATCATAAAAGATAGTATATAATATATTTATTTTAAAATAAATATACTAAATTATAGTATATATTGTATTATAGTATAATATGTATTACTAATATATTTTATGAAAAATAATGAATCTTATTTAGTTATATAAATTAAACTAAATTTAAAATGTGAAATATAATTATTTAAAAATAAATGTAAAAATTATTTAAAATAAAAAATTTATGTTTGGATATTAAAATAACTTTTGATATTATAGATAAAATAAAAAATTATATATAATTTATCCTTATTTATTTATTGGTAGAGCAGTAAATGATTTATATATAATATTATCAAAAAATTAATATATGACATACAATTTATTTATTTCCAAATAATATAGGTATATTTATTTTAGAAATATATATATATATATATATATATATATATAAATACATATTATGTTATGTTTTTGTTAAGATAATGAATAATATGTGTAATTATATAAATTATATTATATTTTAAATGTGAAATATTGTTGTTTAAAAAAGTTAAAAATATTTTATCACAACTTTCATTTTTTAAATATATTTTTTATTATAAACATAATTTTATATTATTAAGAAAAATAAATGAATTATATATAATTATTTTTAAAAAATTATATGAAGAAATTAGTATCTTGTTAGTGCTTTTTTAATGAATTACTATAAATATTGATTAGATAATGCCTTTGTGATAAATGGTGCGGATACCCCTGAAGAGAGAAGTGCACAATCCTAAACTTATCTCAGAATATAAAAAAATAAACTTATAATAAAGGGTTCTAAAAGAATTATGAAACTCACAAATATATATATAACCAGTTTATGAATATTTAGTGGAAGCACCGTAGCTACATCCAGGTCTGGGGTTCGACTCACAGACTATGCAATTTATTGCAGATTATCCCAAATCTATGTTTTAAGTCCTGGAGAGAGCACAATTTATTAGGTAACTATACATATTATGGAAAGAAAAATTATATGCAACTATTCAAATTATGGAAGAAAATATTACAAGAGATTTCAATATGATGCAAGTAAATCTGGTCAGACGTAGATTTCTATAGGACGGCTCAGATAATGTAGTTAGGCGTAGATCTTATAAGACATGTGGTATTATCGGTTGTCGAATCGTCTATGTAATCTTTTTAATAATTGTAATATCATAATAAATCAGCGTTAAAAAAAATTATGAAAAAAAAATGTTTGTGTTGGGCTGGATGATCTTCACTAGACCATATATCAGTCGGACTTAAAAATGAAAAATGTTGTTCTTTTTTACAAAACTTGTTCTTTAGTTAATAGATTAATAACAAAATATAAGTCTTTTATTTATTTTTCTTAGTTTAAAAATATTTTTTAAGTGACTCTCGATATTTATAAAAGATGGAATAACACCAAAATTTCGTGAAATTTAGTGTTTGTAGTAAAGCTAAAAAAAAAAAAAAGTTATGTATCTTTTCATTTTTTTCATTATCAACAAAAAAATATAGTATCCACAGAAAATGGTTTAGAGTAGGAATTGATATATAAACCAAGAATCGAAAATTGAATTTAACCGAATAAAAAAAAAATTAAAATTGAACCACTACAAGAAAACGCGTGTATAACGACGACAGGTTACGAGGAAATTATTTCCTCGTAAATTTACATGGTGTTTACGACTATGTTTACGAGTAAAAAAATATTCGTCGTAAATTCGTTGTAAAGTTACAACGAAAACGTTTCGTCGTAAACCCAATGTAATTTTACAAGGCTTTTACGTGGAAAGCCCAATTCGTCGTAAACTCATTGTAAATATACAAGTCATTTACGACGAATCATGTAACCGTTACTTTTGGTGAAAACGTGCATATAGTGTGGTTTAAAGTAACTAACTTCGTTGTAAAATCATTGTAAATTTACGAGTGATTTACGTGGAAAGCCCAATTCGTCGTAAACTCATTGTAAATATACAAGCCATTTACGAGGAATCATATAACCGTTACTTTTGGTGAAAACGTGCATATAGTGGAGTTCAAAATAAGCTAACTTCGTTGTAAATTCGTTGTAAATAATATGTAAAAACGATGTAAAAGCAAAGTAAAACTTTTCGTTGTAAAATCCATGTTATACCTTCACCTACCACTTACGAAAATCGTCTATATATATGATCATTTCTCAATTCAAATAACACACAAACGAAATCAAAGAAAAAAAACCAGAAAAAAGAAAAACAAATGGCTGATGGCTTCAATATTTACGAGTTACGAAGTTGGATGTATTCGCATAAAGATGATTCCGGTAGAGTGACGGATGCATTTCTAAGCGGGCTAGAGACATTCATGCACCAGGCGGGCTGTACACCGATCACGCAGGAAAGCGGTAAGATGTTCTGCCCTTGTCGGAAATGCAAGAATTCAAAATTTGCTCGTAGTGAAACTGTATGGAAGCACTTACTAAACAGAGGATTTACACCACAATATTATATTTGGTATCAACATGGGGAGGGTTATGGTGGAAATGAAGCTAGTAGTAGTAATAATTTTGAAACTGCTGGTAATAGTGAAGAACCGAATCATTTGCATAATGAATCTAGTTATCATCAGGAGGAGCAGATGGTAGATCATGATAGGGTTCAAGACATGATTACTGATGCATTTTTAGAAACAACTACTACAATAGCTCATGAAACTGGAAATGTAGAAGAACCTAATTTGGATGCAAAAAGGTTTTATGAAATGTTAGATGCTGCAAATCAACCAATCTACACTGGTTGTAGAGAAGGTCTCTCTAAATTGTCTCTAGCAGCTAGGATGATGAACATTAAAACGGATCATAATTTACCTGAGAATTGCATGGATGCTTGGGCGGAGTTGTTCAAAGAGTATTTGCCAGAAGACAACGTGTCAGCTGAATCTTATTATGAGATTCAGAAATTGGTTTATAGTCTTGGGTTGCCTTCGGAGATGATAGATGTTTGCATCGACAACTGCATGATCTACTGGAAGGATGATGAGAAGTTAGAAGAGTGTCGATTCTGCAAGAAACCACGATTCAAGCCGCAAGGACGTGGGAGGAATAGGGTACCGTACCAAAGGATGTGGTACCTACCCATTAAAGACAGGTTAAAAAGATTATACCAATCGGAGAGGACTGCTGCATGGATGAGGTGGCATGCTGAACATGTCCAGAAGGATGGCGAGGTCGCTCACCCATCAGATGCAAGGGCGTGGAAACATTTCAACAAGGTATACCCAGATTTCGCTGAAAATATTCGGAATGTCTATCTTGGGTTATGCACCGATGGATTTAGTCCATTTGGTATGTCTGGGAGACAGTATTCTTTGTGGCCAGTTATTCTTACGCCGTACAACCTGCCGCCGGATATGTGCATGGAACAAGAATTTCTATTCTTGACCATATTAATCCCTGGGCCGAAGCATCCAAAACGGTCGTTGGATGTATTTCTTCAACCACTGATACAGGAGCTAAAGGAGTTGTGGTCAGAAGGGGTAAGAACTTATGATTGTTCCACGAAAACCAATTTTACGATGCGAGCAGTTCTGCTGTGGACGATAAGTGACTTTCCTGCTTATGGAATGTTGTCTGGCTGGACAACTCATGGAAGGTTATCTTGTCCATATTGTCATGGATCTACGGATGCTTTTCAACTGAAGAATGGTAGAAAGAGTTGTTGGTTTGATTGTCATCGTCGATTTCTTCCTGTTGCCCATCCTTACAGAAGAAATAAGACATTGTTTAGGAAAAACAAAGTTGTCAGAGACAGTCCTCCTCCATATCTCACAGGCCAGCAGATCGAGGAGGACATTGATTATTACGGAGCTCAGAAAACTGTGAAGCAAGGAGGAAACTGGCATGTTCCTGGTAATATGCCTGATGGGTATGGGGTTTCTCACAATTGGCATAAGAAAAGTATATTTTGGGAGCTACCTTACTGGAAAGATCTTCTTTTACGCCACAACCTGGATGTGATGCATATAGAGAAGAACTTTTTTGACAACATCATGAATACAATACTGAACGTCCCAGGAAAGACAAAAGATAACAAAAAGTCAAGGATGGACTTACCCGATATTGCTCAAGAAGTGAGTTACATATCAAGAGCAATGGAAATGTTCCTGTTCCCATCTTTCGATTGTCATCAGAAGCGAAGTCAACTTTGTTTGACTGGGTTGCATCAGAAGTGAAGTTTCCTGATGGTTACGTTTCAAATCTGTCAAGGTGTGTTGAACGAGGTCAAAAGTTCTCAGGAATGAAGAGTCATGATTGTCATGTGTTTATGCAACGACTACTTCCATTCGCTTTTGCTGAGCTCCTTCCAACAAATGTACATGAAGCACTTGCAGGTAAATATTAATTAATAATATACATATATATATATATATATATATATATATATATACTATGAAATGTTACTAATTTGAGTTATATTTGCAATATGCAGCGATCGGAGCTTTCTTCAGAGACCTTAGCACACGTACGTTCAAGGAAGAAGTCATCGAACAACTTCATGAGAACATCCCGATCATAGTGTGCAACCTAGAGAAGATATTTCCTCCATCATTTTTTGACGTCATGGAACATCTAGTTGTCCACCTCCCGTACGAAGCATTACTTCGCGGACCTGTTCACAATGGATGGATGTATCCATATGAGCGCTCTATGAAACATTTGAAGGGGAAAGCAAGAAATCTTGCAAAGGTGGAAGGTTCGATTGTGGCTGGAAGTTTGACAGCAGAAACATCTAACTTCACATCATACTACTTTGCTTCAACGGTTCGTACGAGGAAAAGAGTTCCTAGAAGATATGATGATGGTGGAGTACCACAATCTTATGCAGTAGACGGTGTTCCTGACATTTTCTGCCAAATTGGACGGTTTGGTGGTAAACTGAGAGAAGTATGGTGGTTCAGTGATGAGGATAAGCATAGTGCCCACACTTATATTCTGCTCAACTGCGAGGATGCTGTGATGCGTTCTTTTGAAAGGTAAATAATATTCGTGTGTATTATATGATATGATGTTAATTAATTATATGATATGATGCATTTGTTTAATTTGCAGCTTGTTTGTATCTCAAGTTGAAGAAGCAATACCAGGAATATCCGGAACCGAGGTGGATGCAAGGAAAGATAAGCACTTTGTCAAGTGGTTAAAAGGACAGGTAATATTAACATATTAAGTAATCTTTGGTACTATTATTATTAAGGTAAAATTCTAACAGTGATGTATTATTTGTAGGTTGATTATGACGATCCATATTATCCTGTATGGTTTCATGATTTGATCCAAGGTCCAGTAGCAAAGGTCACCACATCATCTATGTACTTCACACGAGGTTTCACTTTTCATACATATGAGTATGGGAGACGTCGGGCAACAAGCAACTACGGGATATGTGTGAAAGGTGAAACAGACTTTTACGGGATCTTGCAAGAGATTATTGAAGTGGAATTTCCAGGGTTGTTGAAGCTAAAATGTGTCCTCTTCAAATGCGAGTGGTTCGACCCGGTGGAGAACCGTGGTGTTCGGTTTAACAAATTTGGTGTTGTGGATATCCATTCTGGGAGAAGATATAACAAATTCGAGCCTTTCATCTTAGCTTCCCAAGCCGAACAAGTTAGCTTCCTTCCATACCCTCGCCTTCGAAGTTCTGGGATAAATTGGTTAACTGCTATCAAAATAACACCTCGTGGACGGATTGTTGCTGGAGAAGAACCACCTTTGCAAGAAGAAGATGCAATCAATGAAGTTGAGGTACCTGATCAACAAACTGATGAAATTCTTTTGATCGACCCGGATAACCGTCAATATGAAGATCTTCCCGAAGATGTGACGGATGAAGCACGTGAAGATGAGTTCGATAGAAGCGATGATGATCATTGTAGTGATGTTGATGAGAACTCAAACGATTCTTCATGATGTAAAATATGTAACAAATGTTGATTTTTATTAGAAGATCTTATTTTCATATGTGTATCAAATTCTATTTTATATAATATGCATTTAAAAAAAAATTGGAGTTTATGGTTTCAGTTGGAAAAAGAGGTTGAATGTGTAGAAGATATGAAAGTATAGATATGTAAGTTTGGGGTTTAGGGATTTTGATTTTCGGGGTTTCACATATTTCGTTGTAATTTCGTTGTAAAAAAAAATGTTAATTATAATTTATATACCTAAAGATAGTATCCACAGAAAATGGTTTAGAGTAGGAATTGATATATAAACCAAGAATCGAAAATTGAATTTAACCGAATAAAAAAAAAATTAAAATTGAAACCCAAGTTCACAAATACTCAAGCAATTTATATATTTCTAGAACCAAACCAAGAATTAAATGGATATGAATTATATATCTAAAATGTTAATTATAATTTATATACCTAAAGATATTATTTATTTTTAATTTTAAATTACCAAATATTTAACCTAAAAACTGAAAAAAGATTTTCACTTGAGTTATCCAAAATTAATCAGAAATAGAATCAAACCAAAAATAAATTGAAACCAAAATTTTATTGTCAGTTAAATAATTTTATAATTGTTATACAAACCGAAACCAACTGAGAAAAAAGAAAATGAATTTTATAAACAAATAAAAAAAAACTAATGGAATCAAACCGAGAACCAACACATGCTAACGAAATTCACCTTCTCTCTAACCTTTCTTCTCCATCTTCTCTCTATAATACACTTTCCGATCTGTTCGCTTCTCCGACTCCGGCTGCTCACTCAGAGCCGGAGTCGGGCTTAATCTTTTGTTATTATCAACATGCATTAACTAGACAACCTTGCTCTTCATCTCCTTTTATCCAGATCTGCTTTTGTCCTAATTCCAGTGCTCGATTGAAACATTTGCATGCCGCTTCTGAGTCTCTTTGGTTCACCTCTGGTCCTCGATCTCCTTCCTTCTCGTTTGAGAATGAATGAACCTGGTGGTGTTCTGTTTCGCTCCTTGTCATCAACTATAAGGTCTGATCGAGATCTTCCCCTTTGTCTTGCTTCTTTTAGGCGTTTCAAGTCATTCCGACATCGCCATCTCTGGCTTAAAGCTCAAGAACATTAATGTGGTTCTGGCTTGCTGGTAATCTGAAGCAGTGTTCTCTACTTGCATGTGCTATTCACTATAGGAGGATTCGCAAATCGAAGAATTGGCCATGATTGCTCTAATCGATTTGTCTTTGTTCAAAGAAGGCTCCCTGCTGTTTATGTCTCTTGCATGTTTGTTTCTTAAGATTCTGGAATCAAATTTGATCTGTTTTTAAGGTTTAGTCTAGTTTCGAATGTTTATTTCATATGTATGTTTGTTTTTTTTTCATGTTATCTCCCGCTTGTGGGCTATCTTTTCTGGGGACTGTCTCGTTGTCCGCCGGAGTTTGTATTTCCGGGATGGTATTCGCCGGACAAAACTGTAGTTCCGATATAATATAATCTTATTTTCAGTGTGAAAAAAAAAAACCGAGAACCAACACTTTTTCTAGTCTCGAGTTTCAGAACATGCAACTTTATTTCTTTTTGTAGTGAACATGAATCGGCGGCTTAAAACCTTCGAATAGTCACCACTCACCACTCGAAGAAAAATCATCCTCTCATTTATTGTTTGTTGTTAAATGGTTATGATGACTTTAAATCTTTAATGCAAGCAGAGTCGTACCAAGCACCAACATGTCACTCCAATTATTCAACAACTGTGCTATGAAGAATCGTTCAAATTATGAAATTAATCGTCAACTATACGCATTTATGTCTTTCACAATTGACACACACAGACATATATATATATATATATATATATATATAAAATATGTGTTTCTGTATATTTGCCGGTGTCTTAACAAAATTAATTGGATGATTCAGTTACAAAAAAAAATTAATTGGATGATGATACAGTATCTAGTTAAAAAACGTTTTTAGGATTCAATTATAATTTTCAAAATTTTAATGATCTAATTTATATTTTAAAATTTTATTATCTCAATTTACCATTTATATTTTCTCTAATTTTTCTCACGTTTGTGCATATTGCATAATTTTCACAACACTTAGAAAAAATATATTAGAATAAATTTATTTGATATAGTATATTTTTGATGAATCAAATACTTTTTCATAAGTGTACAAAATTTTGTTTTTATATAGATACTATGTTTATTTGATATAGTATATTTTTGATGAATCAAATACTTTTTCATATGTTTATTAAACATAGTATCGGTAAAAAATGTCAAATTGACTAATATGTCAGATAAATAATAAATGAATTGAATAAAATATTAAAGAAAATAATTTAACTAGATATTTTTTAATAAATTAACTAAATATCTTTAAACTAATTGAATATATTAATTTTAGATATTATTTTTTTGGATTAACATGGCGGTATCCTGCCTCTATGGAAAGATCCGATTAATCTCCAAAAAGAGGTATAGTCCATGAATAGTTCTTTTTTGGGTATTTAAATTGACCATAAAGTATAAGTCTATATCCATATAGGTATCCATGAGCAATTTAACTTAGTTTCGTGTAGCAGGTGGATTGAAACATGAAACATGTTAGCGTCTCAACCGCACTGTCCATGACAATTTTAATTATTTTTCATCTTTTAATACATTGGTTAATGGTTATAAAGTAAAGTCACTTTAAAAATTGATAAACATAAAATTTGATAATATTATATATAATAAAAATAACAAAAATCACGTTCTAAAGTCAGAGTACTCAAAACAAATCGGATACATGTACGTTAAACATGAAATCGTAGTCACTAACTGGCGCGTGAGTTTTTTTCATGAGCTTTAAGCACGTAGGGTGTCAACTAGTTATCTTGAGACCCTGGCCCGCCTATTAATTTTGGTGCATAGACAGTAGAGTCTCTGCATGCTTGTGGCTCAAAATCTTCAAAATGAGCTGCTTCAAAGATTGGATATGGTTTTAATCTTAATCAAGAATCATATGGTGGACATCGCCGGTCATGAGATTTTGGAACTATAGACAGATTAGTAAGTCTAAAGAAAACCATCAGCTGAAAATAATTAAATGTAGTATTTTGAAATTTATGAAATTTCATCAAAATTACCTATTTAAAACCATCACCTGAAAAAGTCCAAATATTTTTTTGTATTCACATATGTATATTCATGCTACGATAGACCACGTTTATGGGAGTTGGGGTTTTTTTTTTTTTTTTTGGGCAACAGTTGGGGTTTTCAATTTCTTTCTAATGTTTCTGTGGGAATTGAGGTAGCATAACAAAGAGATAAGATTATGCGTGTCCAAAGGTGTAACAGAGGTTTTTAAATTAAACTTATTTTATTTTCTTACTTTAATTACGAAAAGTATGAAACATAATTCTACCAGTTACAGCTCATGAAAAGAAAATCAAAATCGAACCAACTGCAAGTGACCGATGCATATCGTTTACATTTCTTTTTTTTTGGTAAAATATCGTTTACTTTTTTCACCACTTCACCATTTATGTGGAGTTGGAATTAGCTCAAGAGGAACTTTCTTGGCGATGACGAAAGCTCCAGCTTCTTCCATGTCTATGTCTGCAATGCTCATTCCATCAGGCAAACTCCAATCAAAGAAGTAGAGAACGTTAAGTAAACCTAATTCAACGATAGTTATCCCTGTGGCCATCCCGGGACAAATCCTGCGACCAGCACCAAATGGCAACAGCTCGTAATGTTGACCCTTATATTCGACAGGGCTATCGACAAATCTCTCGGGGATGAAATCATTAGGGTTTTCCCAACAATTGGGATCACGCCCTATTGCGTACGTGTTGATCTCGATCATTGTGTTTTTGGGAATGTTGTAGCCTTGAATCTTGATATCAGACATGGTCTCTCTTGGGAGTAAGAGAGGAGCTGGTGGGTGTAATCTAAATGTTTCTTGGATCACAAGTTTCAAGTAGTGAACTTTTTCTAGATCTTGTTCAGTGATTTTTTCTTTGTTGTCACCAAGGGTTACACGGATCTCTTGTTGGAGTTTCTTCATCACTTTTGGGTGTCTAGTTAGCTCTGTCATCGCCCATATCATGGTGATTGCTCCTGCGTTGACTCCTGCTAAAAACACATCCTGATCATAAAACAAGTATATATTAGTTAATTATCATTTCAAATTATACACATACCAATTGGTTAGTACATCTCAGTAGGAGTTTCTAACCGTAATTATCTCATCAAAAAGTATTTTATAAGTTTGACCAAAAAAAAGTATTTTATAAGTAAATTTCAGAAAATACATGGTGAGAGAGAGAATCCGGAGAATGTTTTAAGATATTTAAAATAAATAAATAGAAAAGTGAAAAATTGTTTTTACTCACCGACATAACTCCTTTTAGATGATCATAGGTGACTTTAAACGAACCGATTTTGCTTTCTTTATTGATCATATCCAACATGACACTAATGATGTCTGAATGGTCTTCAGGTTGTCCGGGCTTCAAATGATCATCAATCACATGTTGAAAGAAGTTACTAAGTCTAGCAAAGGCTTTGTGCAACTCCGAGTGTTGGCCAGAGATCCGGTCTATAACCCACCCAAGACCCGCGGGGAAGAAGTCAATGAACGCGAATGAGCCAAGATTGGTCTCAGATTCGAGCACAAGCTCTTCAACTTTGTCCATATCAACAAAATCGCACTCGTGGAAGTTCTGCCCAAAAGCGAGTCTACATATAATACTTGCGGTAAGAGAGAAAAGAGCTTTTCTCAAATCCACCAGAGTTTGTGTCTCGGCAGATTCCGAGAGTCTCTTGACGAGCAATTCACTCTCTTCTTCTCTAATATACCTGAATGCTTTTAGTTTCTTCGAGCTGAAGAGCTCGAGCATTGCAAGCTTCCTCATCTCTCTCCAATCATCACCGTACTGAGCAAATCCAATGTCTTTGTAGTTGTAAGAGAACAACTTGGTCGCAGATAGCTTTGGTCGAGTACAAGTCTCGAGATCATGAGTCTTGAGAACTTCTTCAGCTGCTTCTCTTGTGGAAAAGACAACCACGGGGACCACGCCGAATCGAAGAAACATCACGGGTCCATAATCTTGAGAGAGTTTATGGAACGATCTGTGGAGAGATTTGCCAAGTTGATGCAAGTTTCCAATGAGGGGAAGACCTATTGGTCCTGGAGGAAGCTTGCCTTTAGAAGGTGAGATCTGTTTCAAGAAGATTAAAAGGAGAGGTAAGAGTAGGATGAAATAGAGAAAGATAGACATTTCTTGCTTAGTTCTCTTTTCTTTTTAGTAGGTTTCTCGTATATGTTTTGGAGTGAAGAGCAATGAGTTGTGGACGATGCGTAATAAATAGACAACGAAGTATAGCTAATTTAGCTAGTGGTAAAGTTTTGACTAAATCACTGTCATGCATTTATTGGATTAGAAAAGTCGAGTAATGGCGACTCACTCTATGGCGCGTGTCTGATGGGATGAACCTCTACTATTTTGTCTATGAATAATCTAAAATTCATAAAGCATTTCCATTTGTCATTTACTGATATTTTAAGTTATTTTATTAATTTATATAATATTAATAGAAACAAATTATTTATATTATGCATATGTCATTATATACTTCATGCGAGTTTTAGAGATTTTATTAATAATTAATATAATTTTTTTCTTTTTATTATTTTTATTTGCTTAATTGTAAGATATTTGTTGGAGTTCAATTTTATTCGAATTCTACTTTATTTTGAAGTGAAAATAGAGTAATAAACAAATAATGAAAACATAGTTCAATTATAGAGTTAACCAATTTTCTACTCTACTATATAGTAAGAAATAAATTTAAAATATTTCTTACTTCTAATTTTATTTTGAATAAAAGATATAGAGTAAAAAGATATAGAGTAGGATTAGAAATGTTTTTAGAGCATGTTCAATGAAAGTTTCTCCTTTTAAATTCTAAAAACGTATACTTATACATGTGAATGTATATATCATATATATGAGTTTTTAGAACTTTGAAGGGGAAAATTCCCATTGAACAAATTCTTAGATAAGCATCATAAATTGAAAAATTGACTCCATAGAATAAAAACTTTAAAATTCTCATGCATTTTTCCATTGAATCAAGTAGAGGTGGGCATTCAGATACCTGTTCGGGGTCGGGTATTTATCTATAGGGGTGTACAACCGGTTCAGGTAAATTTGTAATTCGGTTCGGGTTCGGTATTTTTTATTCGGATTCGGTTATTTCGGTCAGGTTCGGATATTTAGATTTTGAAAGAAAAAACATAAATTTTCATTTTTAAGTTTCTTGTATTTAAAAATTTAGCTTTCAATTAACTGATTTTTTTAATAGATTGAATGATTAATAGATTTGGAAGTAATATTTCAAAAATAAATAGACGTTAATTTGACTATTGTTTTAGAATTTGGATGTAACTTTTGTTAATAAATGAAACAAAAAGCTTGATATTCATTTTAATTGAGTATCAAATCACTTTTTCTGTAATTATATGTATATTATATGATCTTAAAATATGTGTAAAATCAATATAAATATTTTAAATAAAATGAGAGGTAAACTAGAAATATAAGGGTAAGTATACATATATTTGGTTATCTTTGGATATCCAATATTTCCTAAATCTATATCTGTTCGGGTATTTTGCTATTTCACTTCAGATTTTGAATCGGGTTTTTCGAATCGAGTTCAGATACAGGTTCGGGTATCGGGTAAAATGTCCATCCCTAGAATCAAGTGGTTAGCCACTTAACTTATATGAAATTAAACAATGATAGTTATTTCTATAAAACAATATACATTATTAATATCTTCCAGATGGAATGATATAAATATTGATAAAGAGAAGTTAGTTTGTGATGATACTAATTTGAATTACATTAAAAAATAGTTTATGATTCTTAGAGTTTGTAAAATGCTCTCTAATTTTATTACATATTTTGGAAAAACTAACATCTTAAATGTTTTTCACATAAAAAAATTATGGTTTACTATTTCAGTTTAGAACTTCCTTTTTTTTACTTCAGTTTCCTTTAAATATTACTGTTAGATAGTCTAAAACTTTATGAAATCTCAATTGAATCAAACTTTATTTTTTTTCTTTTTTACCAATATAATAAAATTTCATCGAACATTTTCATTACAAAAAATTAAAGTATTCGATTACTCTATTAGATCTAGAAAATCAGAATTCTGCTTTATTTCCTTAAGTTTGACTTCACATTTCAGTATTTTTAAAAATAATAGTCTTAATTGTCAAATATATAGATGTCAAAAAGAAATTGTCAAACATATATATATATATATATATATATAAGTATTACTGGATATTTTTGACAAGGACTTTTGTATAAATATAAATCTCCTCAATTACTATAATTATTGCAACTACAAATTTGTATATTTTATTTATTAAATAAAAATGCATGTGATATGAAAATAGTTATACATATAATTTCTTGTAAAAAAGGTGCATGTCAGACCATAGTTCTAGGGATGTAAAAATAATCTCATCAGTTTACTTAGATTCCGATTGGCGTTAGGTTTTTCATGGCTTTAGAAATTTACAAAAGTTTTAAAATCTAAACTTCATCAGTCACATTTTTGCAGCATTAATTTTTTTTGAAATGGCTAAAGTCACTTTAAATTTTTCTCTTTTTCATGTTATATTTCTAAAACTAAATAACATGATTTCTGCAACAAAAAATAACTTTTTAAATTATTAATTTTTTATCCCATGATAATTATATAACCTTTATATAAATATATATTATTTTTATCATAAATATTTTTAGTAAATAAATTTTATTTTTTTATTCTTTTCTTATAAGATTTATATTACATCATTTTTAATTTCATATATATTTTTCTTTCATTACATCACTAAATGAAATAGTAAAGTAATATTCTCACACATTCTATAAGATTTAAGTATATATATTTTTTTTCATTTCTTATTAGATTAAAAATGATGTAATATAAATCTTATAAGAAAAGAATAAAAAAATAAAATTTATTTATCATTTCAAATTATACACATACCAATTGGTTAGTACATCTCAGTAGGAGTTTCTAACCGTAGTTATCTCATCAAAAAGTATTTTATAAGTAAGACTTTTGTTTATTAATTGACGAGTTATATGAACTCGTTTTAAACAAAAGTCTTTCAGTCGGACCCTTAGTTTAACTCATTTTTAATAAACGTAATTATATTCTTGACTAAGATCAATTAATAAACAAGTTAAATGATTGAGTTTATTAATTGACGAGTTATATGAACTCGTTTTGAACACTAGTTTGAGATATAAAGTATTATTTTCACTTTAATTAAATTATTATACATAGAAATCCACCGGCACTAGTTCTTAAGTAGAGATCGAGTATCAAGCCTGGTTCAATGCAAACGAGACGGTGTCACCTATTGGTGATTACAGTATTGACGAACCTCAAATCTTAAGCTTGAATGATATCTAAATGATAGATGCGTCATGATCAGCCATATCACCGTTTAGTGGACATGAATGGATTTGGATTGACAGTTTGGAGAAGGTTGAACTAATGGAGACATGAAATTATCCACGGAGAGGGTTTACCTTGCAATTAAAGTGGAAGCACTAAGATGGGCAATGGAAAGTATGCTTCAGCATTCGACATGTCAAAAATTTGAGACGGATTACAAAGATTTGATCGCCATGATTAAAAAATCTTATATTTGGCCAAGTTTTGCTACAAAGTTAGAGAAGATAGAGATTTTGTAGATATGCTTTCCGAATTTCAAGATCATTCATATTCTACGAGCGCGAATCAGATTTTGGATTTTTTATAAGTTAGGACTACGAGGTCTTTCCATAATTTTTTTTGTTTTATTGGTGGTTTGTTTCGGTTTAGTTACCTACACCATCTCAAATTTTGAGTAATAGAATAACCGTTCATTATAAAATAATCTTATCATATGTTAAATATATTAGTTTATGTTTTATAAATTATTGAATTACATCAATTTTTTTGAAGGACCAATTACTTAAATAAAAGCCTCAACGCAAAGAAGAGTTGGAGTTACATAATGCTGATTTTGCAAGCTTATCAGCAACAGAGTTTAGAGATATAGGGATAAAGGCGAAATGCAACGAAGAAAACATAGATGATAGAGACTCGATGTCCAGTGTTAATCCATAGATTTCCACCGGGTGTTGTTTCGAGTTGAGTGCTTTGATAAGCACCTGATTATCTGAGCGAATGGAGATTTTAGTGAAGTGGAGTGCCTTGCATGTAGCAGAGCTTCACGAATAGCAATGGCCTCTGCCATGAGCGCAGAAGCCACATGGGGTTCCGTCGAGGATCCTTCTCCGAGTGCCTACCCCGTAGAGTCTAAAAATATCCAGCCAAAGCCTGCTTCCCCATTTTTTGGTGTCCATGACGCATCCGTGTGGCAAGTCACAGCCTCCTGATCTAAAGTTGGGGAAGGTCTCGGTTGGAGTGAATGTTGTACTTCTTTTGGAAGTTGAGCTTCTTTCCATTCTCTGGCTAGGTGCAGGGATTTGCATACTATATCTTCTTGGCTAAGATCAAGTTTCTCAAAGATCAGAGAGTTCCTAGCTGTCCATATACACCAGCAAAGCCAAGGGAACAGATCAATACTCACTCCGTAGGGTGGAAGACAAATCATACCTTGCTTAGCAATGGCCTGTTCAAAGGAGTCGAAAGTAGTTGGATCAGTAGGTCTGTTGAGGGGGAGGATCTTCCAGATTCGTTTGGTAAATCTGCAATTGAGAAAGATATGAATTGCAGTTTCCGCTTCTCCACAGCGTGAGCAAGTAACAGCCTCAGCTAGTAAGCCACATCTTTGGAGTGTGGGTCCTAAAGATAAAGCTTCTTGTAGTACTTTCCAAATAAAGATTTGGATCTTGAGGGCCGTTGTAATGGTCCACACATTTTTTATCCAGTTGAATTCTGTATTTCTCTTGAAGTTAGGCATAGTTATGGCCTCTGCATTTGCTGTTTCAAAGTACCCTGACTTCGTTGAATAAATTCCTGAAGCTAGGGGCGTCCAAATTATTATATCGCTCGCTCCCATCTGGTTCGGTCGCATATGAAGGATTCCTCTGCTTGTGTTGGAAACAGAGAGTAAACTTTCTGAGCATTCGAGTTTGTTGTGTTCCTAATGAAAAGATCAGACACAAAGAGATCTTGGTCTTCTCCCTTCGCTGGTCAATATGGTGTGGATAGTATTTAATTTGAACATTTGACCGTCAATGTAATCTATCAAGGTTGGAAATAAAATGGAATTTTCGATCTTGGTCGTACCATCTTATTGTGTGCAACGTGACTGACTTTCTAGATTTTCAAAAAGATATACATATAATAGCCTTTCGTTCAAAAATATATAAAAGCCTAAAAGTTTCTTCAAAATGAAATTTAACATTTTATGGGGTTAGATGTTTTATTTTGTTTATAAGTTATTGAGAACTCTATACATATTATAGAAATCCTTGAGCACTGAGAAACATTAGGATGGTTGGTATCTTAGTTATGGTTTTTAATGAGAAAGTGAGGATAACATATGCTTAGGAAAACACGTGGTGATACAAAAAGCTAACCGAAATATGCTCTTAACTCTTTGAGATCTAGAACAAGTTAATCGGGGTTAGAATACATTTGTTACATATTTATTCTCTTTACATCTAGTTTGCATATCAAATTAATTGCTTCTAGACTGATCCCTTCACGGTAGCATTCAGTGTCCACAACCTCTGAAATTAACGTCTTGAACTCGTAAAATCCAGCCGAGTTCACATAAAAATAATTTATTCATGTATTATTAGTATAACGCTTTCATAATATAAGTCTAATTAGTTATAAATAATTGACTTTTATATGCTACACTGTGATATAATAGACGATTTTAATCATAAAATATAATTATTCAAAGTAATAAATAAAAATTTTGTTTTAAAATGCTATATTAAAATTTATGTAATAAATATTAATTTAAAAAATATATATATATATATATATATATACATATATATACATATATATAAAAAAATTAAAGTGAAAACAAATATTTATACGGTTACGGGTCAAGCTATAGAATAAACAACAACAGTGCAAGATTATTTTTCTTTAATAAATTTATTTTAGTTCCAAATATGTTCATATATTTTATGTATTTATAAATTTATTTTAAGGGATTTTAAGATTTTTAAATTGGAAAAAAATATATCTCACCTCTATATTATTTTACTAAGGAAATTTAAAACTTATATCAAAATATTTTATTAAAATTTTAATTTTTATGATAACTATAAATATTGATTTTTAATCTAAATTTATGTTTAAATATTACAAATATATTATTTAGTATAAACAAAAAACTAAAAACATAAAACAAATACTCGTCCAATTAGGCGGGCCAAGATATAGTTATTTATTAGAAAACAGTGCATATTGATATAACTTGCTTAAATTATTCGTTAGCCCAGATATAATCAGATATATATTATTACATTTACAAATATATTTTCTAATTTCCTTTTCATTTAATTAAAATATTGTACATTTCTCAATAGTACATAACTCCTGGTAAAAGTAAGACTAACTCGAAAGTTCTTTTTCTTTATTCAACACTGATTCATAGTTTCTAACTTACCTTTTTATAATATATTCAAGGTTCAACTATATATTTATCTATATCTACCATGTGTATGTAAGATATTGACCATATATATATATATATATATATATATATATATATATATATATATATATATATATATCAAATTATCTATGCAACATATGGCCACATTTTTTTCTGAAAGAACGATTGGATATAGTATATTTAATAAGAAGTAGTTCTAGCTAGGTGGGACGGACCGGATATCCGGTGTATATTAAGATATCCGGATCCGGATTGGCCGGATCCGTAAAATTGCTCGGATCCAGATTCTAGCCTTCCGGATATCCTGACTAAAATCCGAATACCTGCGGATATCTGGATACGAATCTTTAAAAAAAATATTTAAAATTAGTTAATTAACCATTTATTTAGTCTATTTAAATTATTAAAAAAAAAAATCATTGAAATTTAATAAAATTATAATTTTAGTTATTTTATATATAAACTATATATGGTATACATATATAAATATAATTATATTTTAAATATATAATAGGTTAAGATCCGATTCCGGATACCCGGCCTAAAATTTCACTATCTGCATACGTAGAAGCACTACCCGTATCCAGACTCTCCGGATATCAATCTTTTGGAACTGGATCGGAACAGATACCGGATCGAATCGCGGATCCGGATTTTAATTCCCATGCCTAGTTCTAGCAACAATTTTTAAGAATCTACCTAGCAGTTAAAGGTCTTCTAGTTATATATGCCTTAGAAACCAATATATGTTTCTCTAGTTTATATACAGTTATTATCGTAGTGAATGGATTACTTAAAATAGATTAGTAATCCTTTATAGGAATTTTTAAAAGCATATCTTCATTATTTTCATTTAATTCATTTCTTTCATTTTATGTAAAGTTTTTAAAACCTAAACACATTAATATGTTGAATGCTCAATATTCATGAGTCTTAGAATAATGAAAAGAGTTTGAAGACAGTTTTGTTTTATTAAATCTAAAAATATTGATTTCTACAAACAGTATTATTTGAATGATGGAATGCTTATTTTGGACCTAACTGAGCCATTCAATACAGAGAATGCCTCACTAACCCTTCTGTAAATTTGAAAAAAAAAAATCAAACTTAGTTAATGTAAGTATTCGCATTATTAGAAACTAATAATAATTGTTGAGAGAAATATTAATCTTCAACGAAGATGAAACTTGAGAGTATGGTAACTAATCTTAAGCCGGTTTAAAATAAAATTGTAATACATTTTTTTAACGTCTGGATCGATTAATTATGCTATTACAACGATGAGAATATTACAAAGACGATTATGCAGCCGACAATTCTACCATCCTATGAGAATACACGCATGACTGCACCATTCTGAGCCGTCCTATAAGATCCATGTTCAATGGTACATCCTGCACCAAGCTGAAGATCTCATGTAACTTGTTTTTCCATAATCTGCATAATTTAGTATTTTCTGGGGTTTGAACCCCAGACCTCCAGATATAGAAGCAATCGAACTGTCAAACCACCGGACAAAGGGACTTCCACAATTGTAATACATTTAACTCATCAATTTCACTTAAATGATTAGACTGGCTATAAGTATTTATACATTTTAACCAAACCGGTTATATAAACTGGTTTAATGTAAGTTTGCGGATGCAATCTGATTCTATAGTATTTTGGCCGCCGGACCTCGGAGATTAAATGTCGTAGACGACATGCGTAGTGGACCAGATAAGTAGTCAGCTTCCCTTTATTACTAGCAAAAGTTACATGTAGTCAACGTAAACTTTTTTTAATCTCATAAAAAAGTCTTCGACTCAGTCAACGTAAACACCATACAGGTATGGAAGTATCCATTGGCGGAGCCAGAACTTTCTTCTACCGGGGTCAACAAAAAAATTATATATAAAACATGTATTAAGTATAAAAATTGCAAATGTAATTTTTCATACTAGAATTATGTATTCTTTATAAGCTTACATTCAAATAACAAAGGTAGAAATTTTTGTAAATTTTTTGTTTTATCTTATTTTTTAATTATTAAAATCATATTATAATATTATTTTTTCAATATTATGCAATAAATTAACATAATTATCATTATCTAGTAAATAAAAAAATTCAAAACGAATCTATTATTTATTTGATAAACTAACCTAATTTAAATTTTTATAAAATTTGAAGTTAAAAATATTCAAATTGTATAGTTAACAAAAATCTTGAAATTTTGAAATTTAATTATAATTGAAGTTCATAAAGTATAAAATATAGAAAAATTAAAAGAAGACATAATTAACTCAAAATGAAGAAATAAAGACAGATCTTTAAAGTTGTATTCTGAATTTTATATTTTCTAACAAAAATAAAATACTTAATTTTAATCAACTAACAAAATTTAGTGATTATTGTTATATTTAAATTGGGTTTAAACTTATTATGAACTCAACTTTGGTTAATGGGAATTGGTTTCCATGGACCCATTTAGTCATTTAGTTAGATAATTATATTTTATCATTTTGTGTTAGTGTGTTGAATTTTTGTGGGGTCAGAAATAATATTTTTATGGGGTCAACACATTATTTATCTAAAAAATACATATATTTTTTAAAATGAGGTGGGGTCAGCTGACCCCCTACCCTTTTCTTACCTCCGCCCCTGGAAGTATCTATGTATAAGAGCAACTCGGATGGAAGTTTCTTTCCATTACCATTGAATTCTCAACCCAAATATTAATATATCTATAATATACTAAAAAATAGTGTTATTGAATTGGAGATATCTCAAAAGTATGAAAAATCTAATTCAAAATATTTCAAATGATATATTTTGGGTTGAGTTTCTTATAATTTTTATTAAATTATAATATATGTATTTTTAATATTTTAAGAACTTTTAGTTAGATATTCCCAAATGTTCTATTCTTTTTTACAAGTAAAGAATTATCTTTTTGAGTCCTCAAAATACATATACATATATGCACATATAAATTTAATATTTAATTGTAAATATTTTAAAATAATAGGAAATCTAACTGAAAATTTAAAAAGTAAAAATTTTCGTTTGAGTTTCTCGTAATTTTATGATATACATTTGATATATTTTTAGGGTAATTCCATCAGTAAATATCTCAATAGGTTTTAATCTCAAAATAATAATATTTTAATTATATATAATTTTGTAATTAAAATTTATTTCTTTTAGAAAATGACAACTTAAAGATCAGAGGTGGTTTTTGAAAATCCCTCTTTAAGAACCGGATATATTATATTCTACTCTTTTATTTAAAAACCCAAGTGGGAAACTTGGTTGGACCTGTACTTCATAAGGTTTTTCATAATTAAAATAATAAAAAATATTAAAAAGTAAGGAGAGAAAACAATAATAGAAAATGATTCTTTTTAAAAGTATTCCAAACACAAGAAAATCTACAAATGTAATTTATTTATTGGTTTAACTGTTAAAAAGTAATTATAAAAATGTCTTTATCTATGCTACTAAAAATAAATATTTTGAAAAATCTAGTTAAACAAGATTGTCACACCATTTCATTTCACTAATTTCTAGATTTCTAGAAATAAATATATTTTAAACTTTTTAACATGAATCAAGACAATCGTATATATTTTGAAAGCTTTACGAACTTCCATGAAATTTGTAGACTCACTTCCAGCTTCTCTGAGATTTGATGTTTACAAAACTATGTTAAACTTCTCCATCTTGCAGCTTTTCCTTTCATATGTTTTCTTTTTCTTTACTCTTTTACATTAAAAATTATAAAGGTATATGTGGTCGTTGTCAATTTAAACCATAACTCTAACAAATTTTTTTTTAAAAAACTCATATTAGTTTGCATTTAACCAACCTGCAATTAATATTAGGAAAATCAGAACATTAAAAATAGAAGGTACAGAACCTATATTATTATACACGGCCTAAATATATATACCAAATATATCAATCGTCAGACTATTGAAGAATCATAAATTAAATATGTCTATTTAAATTTACATGCTATTATAAAGTATATCAAAAATTGAATCATATTTTTAAAAATATTATTTATAAGGGTTCCTATTGGGTCAACAAGTATTAGATTGCGGGTGAGTGACAAGTTTTCTGAATTTTACCAAATTTTATCTGGTTTCCCAATATTGTATTTTAACTGAATTTAAATTGAATTATATACAGTTACCGGATTTACTCGTTCGACCATGTGTCTTACTCACAAAAACACAGCTAAAATTATTAAACCCCATAGAAATCTATACTATTAAATTATCTCAAAATTCACTTAATGAATTCAACAAATATAACTATTATAAAATACACATAGAATTTGTCAAAAAAAAAAAAAAAAAAAAAGAATAAATATAATAATGTTATAAAATTTCAAATAAACTAAGTGATCAATTATATAACTTTAACTAAAAAATCATTTTGTTTTCTTTGATATAATAAGATTTTGAAACTTAATAATGTATATCCTAATAAAATCACTAACTATTTGTATGAAATATTTTATCAACTGGTTCGAAGAACGGACCAAAATCTAGTTACTATTTACTAAGAGACGTACACGATCTCGATATCTCTTTACTGCGGATGTTCTTAGGTTAACTTAATATTCTTCACTATCGACCAAAAAAAACTTAATATTTCTTCACTCATAACACACTGAGTATTTTCTAAATTACTCTCTCACTTTATTATTAGTTATTATTAAAATGAAATTCATTAGAATTAAATTCAAAAAATTCGAAATTATAGCCTTTCGAATGAAATTGTTACTATATAGAAAGTTAAAGAAAGTAAAAGCCCCTTATCGGATTTGAACCGATGACTTACGCCTTACCATGGCGTTACTCTACCACTGAGTTAAAAGGGCCGTCTTGATTTAATTCCTGACTGAGAAGAAATTCTTGGATTCACATCCTTGGGTGAACTTTTAAATTCACTAATCAATAAGATTTAGTTATTTTAGACTCAGCATCTTTTAAAAAAAGGAAACAAAATAATAAAAATTTATCAAATTATATTATGTATTTAAAATAAATAAAAAAATAATAATAGTTACCAATTTTTTTTAATATTGTTAACGCCGTCAACAAAACACTAAACCGTAAATACTAAACCCTTGGATAAATCTTAAACATTTAGGTAAATCTTAAACCTTAAATTATAAATATTAAAAACGAAATCTTAATAACACTAAACCTAAATCCTTAACCATAAAATTTAAACTCTTGGATAAATCCTAAACCATAAAATTTATAATTTATCCAAGGGTTCAAGGTTTAGCCAAAAATTTGGGGTTTAGGGTTTAATATTTTGCTGATGGCGTTAATAATATTATTTTCTAAAACTATTACTATTTTTTATGTTTTTTATCTTACCTATACCCTAAATTTTAAATACTAAACTCTAAATTTTAAATACTAAACCTAAAGCCTTGGATAAATCCTAAACTCTAGGGTTTAAGATTTATCCAAAAATTCAGGGTTTGGGATTAAGGATTTAGAGTTTAATGTTATTAAGATTTAGTTTATAATGTTTACGATTCAGAGTTTAGGATTTATCCAAAGGTTTAGAGTTTATCCAAAGTTTAGAATGTAGGATTTAGAGTTTTGTGTTTGTTGACGGTGTTAACAATATTAAAAGAATTCTTTTTTATTTTATTTTGGTAACTAAAACTATTTTTTATTTATTTTAAAAACATAATATAACTTGATAAAATCTTTTTTATTTTTCTATCTTTTTAAAGATATAGAATCTAAAATAACTATAGGTTGGTGTCAACCCAAGAATTTTTCTAACACAAACCTACCTAAAAACAACACACAATAAAAACAGGAAGAAAAAAAGAAGAAGGATCAGATCAAGAATGTCGATTTTCTCTCTATTCCTTTTGTTATTGACTCTTTTTGTCTTATTTAAAACATTCTCATGTTTGATTTTGTTGATATGGACAAAGTTGAAGAGCTTGTGCTCGAGTCTGAGACCAATGTTGGCACGTTCGCGTTCACTGACTTCTTCCCCGGGGGTCTTGGGTGGGTTATAGACCGGATCTCTCGCCAACACAATTGCACAAAGCCTTTGCCAGACTTAGTAACTTCTTTCAACATGTGATCGATGATCATCTGAAGCCCGAACAATCTGATGATCATTCAGATATCCTTAGTGTTATGTTGGATTTGATCAATAAACAAAGCAAAGCCGGTTCGTTTAAAGTCGCACATGATCATCTAGAAGTTATGTCCATGAGTAAAACAATCTTTCATTTTTCTATTTTTAGATATCTTACAATATTATAAGACTTATATAACTTGAAATGATAATTAAGTAATATATGTTTGTTTTATGATTTCAGGATGTGTTTTAGCAGGGGTGAACACAGGAGCCTTCACCATGATTTTGGCCATGACAGAGCTAACCAGACATCCAAAAGTGATAAAGAAACTCCAACAAGAGATCCGAGTAACCCTTGGAGACGATAAATAAAAAATCACTGAACAAGATCTAGAGAAAGTTCACTACTTGAAACTTGTGATCCAAGAAACATTTAGATTACACCCACCAGCTCCCCGACAAAGTCAGATATCAAGATTCAAGGCTATAATATTCCCGAATATAATCCACAATCCCGGCCTAAAGCACAGGCAGAGGAAGTGACGGATTAGGGTCCACAATCTTTTTTGGGTTTTTTCAGCTGAGAATATTTTAGAAAATATATATTTTTAATTTTTAAACTATAAAAGGGGCACATTTTATTAAAATTTGAGTAGGGCTACTATATCTGTTGGACCGGCGTCGAGATCAATACTTACGCGATAGGGCGCTATCCCAATTGTTGGACGAACCCTAACGAGTTTATCCCCAAGGTTTTTTTATAACCCTATATAGACTACAAGGATCAGTATTGTGAATTGTTGTCATTCGTTGGAGGTTGTAGGATGTCCTGGGATGGCCACGGGGATGACTATTGTGAAGCTTGGCCTCCTTAACGTTCTCTACTTCTTTGATTGGAGTTTGCCTGATGGAATGACAATTAAAGACATAGAAATGGAAGAAGCTGGAGCTTTCGTCATCGCCAAGAAAGTTCCTCTTGAGCTGGTGCCAGTTCTTAATTACTGAAAACACTACCAGATCTATTAATAGCGTTTGTTCGTCTCTTATCTGCTTCCATAATTTATTTGTTTGCTTATTGTTCGAACCAGGATTTGTTACTTGTATACATTTAAAATTAACTTGTTTCTGTTTAGACGTACGGATAAATACAGTAGAGTAATTGCAGTCTTAGCATCGAATAACCAGCATATATCGATATAGTGTGATGAAGTTTGTAGACCTAACCTGTTTTTTCTCAAAATCATTTTTTAAATCATCTTTAAGTCAAGTTAATCAGTCATGACAAGTGAAAAGATATAAGAACACAAGAATTAGCCTAACATTACACGTTATCCAATTTTGTTGGGCTGAAATTCGGTAATGTCTGGCCCAGTTCATTGACGTTTTTATTCGGCTGCGTAGAGATGAATATCTACGGTCCGACTCAATGGACTTTTAATGTAATTAAAAATCTGTACTCGTAGCAAAATATTCACAGCTTTCATTTTAAGGCCAACTTTTGCCAAAAAAAAAAAAAACTGTCAACACTTGTTGAATTATACAAGCCACGTGAAACTAAATTATATTGTTTCTAAGTGCATGTGCACAGACATTCCCAACTGACTTCCAGACTCTTTTGATTTGATTTTTGCCAAACATACCTCTTATTTATAATTCGAAGGATCTCATTCATATCTTGAAAGATAATTTGGTCTTTTTATGAATTTCTTATAAACCAACCTCTCTTTTTTTCAATTTTTGAATTTTTGAGCCAACAATTGGTACAAGACATAGGTTTTGAGCTCAAAAAAATAACTCAAAACTTTAAGCTATCAATCTCTCAATCACAAAACTCATAAGTTATACCGCACTTTCGTATTTTCTTATATAGAGACTAGATTTCTCATAAACTCTATGAACTTAACATATTTTATATTTCTTTTTTCCTAATCTTTTCCAATAACCATAATTCGGTAGGATTAGGTTTTAACATACATCTAGAGTTTCTTTTTCTTTCAAGCTTAATCCAACATTCTCCCCCTTAAGATTGAAATCCATTTTCAACAAGTCTTCATCAATACCTCTCATCTCCTTAAGCTTCAATTTCCTGAATGCTCTCATCACAATATCGCTTCTCTGTTCACTCCCAGATGTATGCCGATGTAACTCTCGAAGCCATATAGCTTGTTCCATAGATTCAGTCTCTGCCATGTCTTCAGCTTCATGTGACAGTAACACAACAGTCTCTTGTCTGCTTGAACCCAAGTAATTGAATTTTCACCATCATAAAAGATATATCCTGCCACGCTTTTTCCATCATCCGAGTCAATTATGTGACCTCTATCAATATCTTCAACAATTGGTATCTCAGCAGTTGCATGTATCATAATTGTAGTTCCATGAAACAATTCAAATCTTTTCATATCGCATCTTATCATCCTCACACAGCAAGATAGCTCCAGTCTGGTCGTAAGACCGTCGACATCCCTCATGTATCTGAGACAGCTACTCATAGTTTTCCTATAAACCGATGAATCTTTGGAACGTTGTTTAAAACGCAGCTCAAGAATTACTTGATTTTGTTTGTTGCTCCAAGCTCTCTTTGTATGTCCTAAACCATATGTCACTTCACTTCCTTTTACTTTGAATCATTTGATCTCGTATGACCATTTAGAGCACTTTTCTTTATTATGTACCGAAGATCCACTAAGCACCATGTCTCATCTTTTATGATGGAATGTATTTCATCTTCACAAGCTAGTATCAATGTCTTTAATTCACTTTCCTCTTGGAAGTTTCTTGAATCATTATATAAACTTAGCAATAACCTTTCTCCCTCTTCTTCTGCAAGCAACAAGTAATCCCCAATGTATTTACGTTTGGAGCTTTGTCTTTGTTACCTTCTCAGTTTCATCTCATCATCATTTTTCTTGTCTTCATTTCTCGGGACTGATTGTGGCTCAGGAAACCAGTCAAGCAATACCCTTTTTTATACCGGTAAAACGCAAACACATTCCTCTTCACATCCTCAAGCTCAAGCAAACTGCTGAAACTAAACGTCTCTTCAAATCCTTTAACATCTTGAAGAATCCCTTCGGGTTTTCCAAACAGAAGAGAAAAAAACATCTCTCTTCTCACATCACGAAGAACAACACCTTCTTTTATCCCAGCATTCTTAACAACACGGTTATCTGAACAATCACGTTCAATAAATGCTCCATGTGTCTACCCATCTTTTCAACTGCCTCTTTCACTGCAGTTACAATGCCTCTTGAGTTGCTTACGTTAGAACACTCGTTGAATCTCTCCGTAAACGATTTCAACTGCGAGGGACCCCACCAAGCAAATATCCCGTCTCCAAAATACGCACAATCAACTTCCCTTTTGCTTTATCTTCAACGCTAAATCTGAAGCTTCTGATGGATCTTATATCTGACATGGCCACCATGGATGATTCTTGATTTTCCCCACACAAAATCTCCTACATGGTATTCATGCTCTTCCTACTCCTCTTATATATCAGCTGGCTTCTTATGCTTTCTCTGTTTCTTTGTTGTCTCCATGATACTCCACACCTTATGAACTTTAAGCAAGTTCTTCATTCTAATTGTCCATACAGGTTCATCTTCCATTGCTCGGTTTTGACGTTGTTTTTTTCTTTGATGAACAGTAATCACTGTAAACAGTGCTTCATCGATGAATAGTTTCCTCATCTAAACAATGATCTTGAGAACTTAAAGCTCTAATACCAATGGTTGGGTTTATTAAAGCTCATGTCCAACTCTTTATTATTCATATAGATTTACTTTTGGAATTCATCCCAAAATGTCTCGTTACTGTTTAGAGTTAGACATATCTTTATATATTAGACACTCTTGTCTAATTCTCCAAAGTGGAATTTAGTTTGATATTTCACAAACCCCTATTTACAAATCGATTCTTGGCCGAATTTGAATATCAAAAATGACAGAATAAAAAAAGAAAATATTCTTAGAAACGAACAATTAAATCCATTAAATCCCAAATTAAAAAAAAAACAAAGAAATCGTAGAAAACAGATCCAATTTAAGATTAAAAATATAACAAAACCGTCAAACAAACAGAAAAATCTGTCCAAATGTAAATGATAATCGATCTATTGATTAAATTATATATAAACGACAAAAAAATATCTCATCCTCTAAAAAAGTGAATATCGGAAAAATATAAATGATACCCTTTTCTCTCTAAAAACATCTAAAAAGAATTTTGAAACTTTAGTAATGGAGTTTTTTTTCAAAATAAACTTCAAATTTGAAGTTTTGAAAATGGAACTGTTCAAAATATCATACTTAAATTTTCACATTTATTGGTCCTTTCAATTTTATGTCTTCCAGTTACTCTTATTAATTTTTAATGTTATCATTTTAGTCCTAACTTTTATTTTATTTATTTTATGTAAAATATAAAATAAGCTATTAACGTCAATCAATATTTCTAATTTGTAATCTAAAAATAAATGATAGAAAACTTTATTTAACAATTTGAATACAATAGTTGACTATATATGATTTAATTTTATTTTATATATTTTTATGTATTTTATGTTAGAATATAAGATTTTATCAATTAGTATTGCTAATCATATTTTTATTGTATCTCTATTGGTATATAAAAGTTCTTATGACTTTTTAATTTTTATTAACAATAAAAATTATAAAATATAAAAGTTTTTGAAGATTGATTTGAAATTCTTTTTGATGATAAATATCTTTCAATTTTAATTTGAAAATTCATAAATTTCAAAGATAAATTTGATTTTGGGAAATTTTTTAGAACAAGAAAGAAACTTGAATTTTAAATTCGAAGCTATGTTAGGTTTTCAATCAATCAAACATGTGGACCACCGTGGATAATGTTGGAAGATCATATAGCCTTATAGGAAATTTGGGAAAAGAACATCTTTCGACCCAAATAATTTCAATGATCAGTACTAAACATGACCTTAATTCAACTATAATTTAAAATTATTATTTAAACTTTTTAAAAGTGTCAAAATCTACATTGACCGTAACAAAAGTTAGTCAACTGTTACAAAAACAAAAATGATGTCGTTTTGGTTTAATTTTTTTAAATAAAATACTCTTATTTTGGGATTCAAACGCATGCACTGATACACTTTAAAAAAAGACATCCTAACCACTGGAATAAGGTAAATATTTGTATATAGTTACAAATTTGAAACTACATATAATACTATACTTTTTCATCTTCTCCAATTAAAAGTTTGGTGATAATTATTTCTTATTTGTATAAATACATTAACATGTTTTTTAGTTATCATATCTTTAATAAACTTATATTATACTAAAATATAAATAATAAATATTTTAAATGATACAAATTAAATATAAATAAAATTTTGAAACTATTTATAAAATTTTATTATATAAATTATTGTAATTTTAAAAAAATTAATGGTAATTTTTTCTTTTAAAAATTAATATAATATATTTGTGATATTTTGTTCAAAATGTTGGTTGTGTTAAAATGACTTTTACCTTTTTTCACTGAAATATTTTGTTCAAAATATTAGACACAGTAAACAAGAACTAATATATATCAAAACATAAAATATTTATTACAATATATTAATTTTTAAAAAAATAAAAGATTAATACCATTCAAGTTTAAAAAAATAAAATATATTATATAATAAAATTTATAAATAGTTTCAGAATTTTAATTATATTTAATTTAATTTAAATATTATATTGTTTATATTTTAGTATAATATAATTATATTAAAGATATAGTAATTATAAATATGTTAATGTATTAAAATCCGAAAGTTATCACCAAAGTTTTATTTGGAGAAGATGAAGAATTATACTACATGTAGTTTCAAATTTGTAATAATATATCAAACATTTAATTTTGTCTCGGTGGTTAGAGTGTTTCTCTTAAAATGTATCAATGCACGGATTTAAATTCTAGAATGAGCATATTTAAAAGAAAAAGACTAAAACAAAACGACGTCATTTTGTTTTTTAACAGTTGACTAAATTATGTTATAATCAATGTAAATTTTAGCATGTTTTAAAAAATTTAGATAGTATTTTTGAATTGTAATTTAGTTGAAATCGTAGTTAGTATTAATCATTTGTTGAGATTGTTATTGTTTGGATTGAAAAAGGGCTCTGTTCCCTAGAAAATTAAATTCTAAAGTTATTGCGTCGGTAACTTTTCTTCTACAAGATTATCATGAATGGCTAAGTTTTGTATATCTTGTACTCCCTCCGTTTCTTACTAGTTGTCGTTTTGCATTTATGCTCACAGATTAAGAAAACATTTAATTTTATACATTTTCAAAATAAAACACTATTATCAATACATCTAACAATATTTCAACTAATAGAAAAATAAAATAGAGAGTATTGTCAATAAATTTTACATTGAAAACCGAAAATGATATTTATTTTAAAATAAAAATTTTGCTCTACAAGAACAAGTAATTTGGAACGGAGAGAGTAGCAAAGAGTCTATTACGTCACCCAATTCCATGAATTTCATTTGCTTAAAAGTCAAAAGCAAACTTCTCAACTGTACATATTTGCACTCATATGTCTTTACTTAATTATGCACTAATCATTTGTAAATTTCCAGGTATTAACTGTTTACTAGATAATTTATATCTATCAGTTCAATATATAAAATAATATCTCAATAATTATGAAGTTTAGCTTTCAACGTTGCAAACTTGCAATTAATATCTCAATATCTCCATGCTGTACCCAGTTATTTAGTTCTGTTCAAATTCACGGAAAATAATAATATATAGTCGATCTTTAATTTTGAATTTAGACCATTGTTCGCATAACATTCTGAATTTCTTAAACATTTGGATCCTGGCTAGCTAGTGGCCAATTTAGTCTAGTTTTTCTTTTAGTTACGCAACTCATATATTATATTACTCTTTCCGAATTATAACACATGCAAATTTCTTTTTGTCGAGAAGAAGTTCTCATCCGTTACGTTACTGAAAGAAACTAAACTAAAGGGATAAGATAGATATCGATGATATCTTTGAAAAAGAAAATAGAGGCTGAGAAGGTATTGATCCAAGGGAAATTTGGCAAAAAGAAAAAAAAACGTTTGGGAGAAGTTTTTTTTTTCCTCTAAAGATAATATTATTAAACAAAGACCGAAACCCAACAAAACACAAATGGGCTACAAACGATATCCGACAAAGACCCAAAGTCAAAAAGGCAACAAAACCCAAACTAAAAAACAACCCAACAAAACACCGACTACACGCGTCGGTTTTAGACAAGACAAAGGACACGTGTCCAACCCTCAAACAACCTAGGATACACGCGTCCCATCGAACTTCCACCGAAGCCATCTCTCCCGGCCGGAGCCGACGCCGGAGAACCAAAACACCGACGGAATCTCGCCGGAGAGACCTGCATTGCCATCAAATTCATCGGCGAATCACCATAGCCGTCGCGGAAAACACGAGACATCTCTCTTTCCTGACTTCAAGCTTCTCCATCAAACCATTATAAATCATTTTTTCTCCCGGAATCCACCGGGAACTCATCTCCACTCACCGAAAAGCCCACCTCCGACAACTGTATCGGATGTATCAGGCTCCATCAGCTTCACAACGCATCTCGGATCCGGAGAGCATCCATCGATATTAATCGAGATCTCATCCAAATCCCTATTTTTCACTTCATATCAACCAAACAAACCTCACTCTCGGATCTCCAGTCGACCCTAACTGTCGATCTTACACCATCAAATCACCTAAAACCGGATGATTCCGTCGACGAGATCGCGAACCACCGGGGCAGAGCCAACTACATCGCGCCAAGAGGATCGCCATGTACTGGAGTCGACGTCACGGACCAGAAAAAGGAGGAAAGAAGTCGGGGACCACCACGAATCTCTCTCTCTCAAAAAAACTTCTAGAGAGAAGAAAGAGGTTCTACCATCCCCTATCTTCTATTGTTACTCTCACCCTTTCACACGTTTGGGAGATGTTAACATTCATAGTTGTTTTCTAGTTGATAATTTAAAACACTATAGTTAGTAATTATATTATTTTATCATTTGTATATAACAACCAAACTATTTTGTAGAGAACGACTCGTTATTTCATATTTTCTTAACATTTTCGGACAAAAAAAATCATTATTCATATTTTCTCTGTTTTACAAGGAGTATCAGTCTACAGTAATTTTACATATCATTTTATTGTCGACCAGTTATTTAACATATCTTAAAAAAATTAATATCTTTATCCTTGCTCTTACTAATATATTGATAAAATGATTTTCTTAACTAATAAAGCAATTACCATTTTATTTTAAAATATCCTTAGCCACTAAACTGTTGGGCACCATCTAACTACTCGTAGATTACTCGCAGTGCCGGCCCTGGACCCAAGCGAAGGAAGTATGGGCTTCCGGCCGCCACAATAATAAGTATTTAATCGGCCATAAACTTCGTAAAATATGTCTTTAGCCTAGTGATTCTAAGGTTATTTTCTACTGTAAGAAGGGCTTGTTCAATTCTACCTTAGTGCATGATTTTATTTCAACCTTATTTTTATTTTTGCCTTGTAGCTTCCAAAAATATAGGACCAGCTCTGATTACTCGGCATTGACAACCACAAATTGTCGTATTAAACTCAGGGGTGGATTTAGGTGAGGAGGGGGTGTGGGTCATGTGGCACAGGCTCCACACTCCTTTTCATTTTCTCTAGTAATTACTATAAAATTATTTTTATATCCCTAACTTATATATAAATAATACTATGTGCCCCAAACTAATTTATGTTCTAGAAGTGAGCAGATTTTATATTTGCTTTGAAAATTAGACAATTTAAAAACTGACAAATGATTGTTGATAAAAAATAGAATTTAAATTCCAGTGAGATTCCGTATTTTCTCTCTACCTTTTTTTATAATTTTATTCTTGATACTCAATAATAGCTCATGAGTTCGAGGTGCTCAAGTTTCCGTGCTGGAGTATCATTTCCACTTTCTCCATAGCAAAAAAGAAAAACAAATGACGATCTCTTTGCTCTATTTTTGCTTCGTTACTTTTGTTACATTTTTTTTTTTTTTACTTTTGTTACATTAATCTTTCTCGTTAAGAAGATTAAACAATCCAAATGGAATCTCACTCCAAACCATGCAAATTTGTTACATTACTTTAGTTATATTATACTTTTACTCTTTTCTTCGAATTATAACACATGCATATTTCTTTTTGTCCTTTTTGTCGAAAAGAAGTTCTCATCCGTTACGTCACTGAAAGAAACTAAATTAAAAGGATAAGATAGATGATGTCTTTGAAAAAGAAAATCGAGGCTGGGAAGGTAATTTGGGATATGTTAACATTCATAATTGTTTTCTAGATTTCTTTTTGTTAAAAGGTTCTCATAATTGTTTTCTAATTGATAATTTAAAACACTATAGTTATTAATTATATTATTTTATCATTTGTATATACCAACCAAACTATTTTTGTTGAAAACAACTCGTGATTTCATATTCTCTTAACATTTTCAGACAAAAACACTCATTATTCATATTTTGTCTCTTTCTTCTTTTTGGTGAAAATATGTTTTTCTCTTTTTATATTTTCTCTGTTTTACAAGGAGTATCACTATACAGTAGTTTTACATATCTTTTTATTGTCCGATCAGTAATTTTGCATATCTTAAAAGATAATATTTTTATCCGAGTTCTTATTAATATATAGCACTGAACCCTGACTCTCCGAAAATACTGAAACCTACTTTTATCCCTTTTCAGAGGCTAAATAAAAACACATACTTTTTCAATCTCATAATTAATAACATTTGTGATGAACTTTTTAATCTGATTCACATTGACATTTAGAGACCTTTCGACATGGATATCATATCCACGAACAGACTGACGACTGGGAAGTACTCAACAAGAAATATAAACCATAGAAAACGAAAAGCTCAAATGTGAGCAAATGCTTGGGCAGCTGCTATATGGATTATCGTAGAATAAGAGTAGCCATCTTAGGAAAGGAAATGATTTAACTCAAGAAACAAAAAAGATAGATGCTTAAGCGACTTTCTTCTTGATGCTCTGTAAGCACCATAAATAAGGTAAAATGATTTTCGTAAGCAATACCATTTTTATTTTAAAATATCCTTAGCCACTAACCGGGCTTCGTAGCCTGGTGGTAATGGAACCTCGGCTGAGGTGCCCGCCACCCAGCTTCGAAACCCGGCCACAGCGATTTAACATCCTTACTGCTGGGGCGCTGGATCCCTTCGGGGGATATTTGGGAAAGTGGCTGCCCAGACACCAGAGATATCAAAAAAAAAAAAAAAAAAAAAAAAAAATATCCTTAGCCACTACTAAACCGTTGGGCACCATCCTAACAATTACTCGTAGATTACTTCGCATGGGCAACCACAAGTTGGGAGACAAGTTGTCGTATTAAACTAGTATTGAAAAAGAAGAAAGCAATACTCCATCCATGCGACCATGCCCTCGTGACCACTTCCAACGCTTTGATAACCGTAATAGGCTTCTTAGCCACAAAATAAAACTATTATATTAAAATGTTTTTGTTAAATAATTAAATTTTATATTTGCTTTGAAAATTAGACATTTTACAAACTGACAAATGATTGTTGATAAAAAATAGAATTCAAATTCCAGTCAGATTCCGTATTTTCTCTCTACCTTTTTATTTTATATTTTTATTCTTGATATATACTCAATAATAGCTCATGAGTTCGAGGTGCTCAAGTTTCCGTGTTGGAGTATCATTTCCACTTTCTCCATAGCAAAAAAAGAAAAAGAAAAATGACGATCTCTTTGCTCTGTTTTTGCTTCATTTCTTTTGTTACATTAATCTTTCTCGTTAAGAAGATTAAACAATCCAAATGGAATCTCCCTCCAACCCCTCCTACGTTCCCGGTCATCGGAAACCTACACCAAATCGGAGAGCTGCCTCACAGGTCACTTCAAAGTCTAGCCCAAAGATTCGGGCCTGTGATGCTTATTCACTTCGGGTTTGTACCAGTGGTTGTAGTCACATCAAGAGAAGCAGCTGAAGAAGTTCTCAGAACTCACGACCTAGACTGTTGCAGCAGACCTAAGCTCGTGGGGACAAGGCTACTCTCGCGAGACTTTAAAGATGTAGGTTTCACGCCGTACGGTGATGAGTGGAAGGAGCGTCGCAAGTTCGCGGTACGTGAGCTTTTCTGTTTGAAAAAGGTTCAGTCGTTTGGGCATATAAGAGAGGAAGAATGTAACTTTCTTGTCAAGAAACTGTCGGAATCTGCGGTGAATCGAACTCCGGTTGATTTGAGCAAAACCCTTTTCTGGCTAACTGCTAGTATCTTGTTTAGAGTTGCCTTGGGACAGAACTTCCACGAGAGCAAGCTCATCGATAAGGATAAGATCGAAGAGCTTGTGTTCGAAGCCGAGACTGCCCTAGCTAGTTTCACTTGCTCTGATTTTTTTCCTGTTGCTGGTCTTGGATGGCTTGTTGACTGGCTCTCTGGACAGCACAAGAGGCTCAACGATGTTTTCTTGAAGCTAGATACTCTGTTTCAGCATGTGATTGATGACCACTTGAGTCCTGGAAGAACCAAAGATCATGAAGACATCATCGATTCAATGTTGGATGTGATTCATAAACAAGGCAAAAATGATTCCTTGAAGCTCACGGTAGACCATATCAAGGGCTTTCTCGCGGTAAATCAAGAAGTCTTTAACTTCTTTAAACATATTCACATGATCATTGTTTTAGCTTTAACTTAGGTTTTATCTTGTTTGTAGAATATATTTCTGGCAGGGATAGACACAGGGGCCATCACCATGATATGGGCAATGACGGAGCTCGCTAAAAAACCTAAATTGATGAAAAAAGTTCAAGACAAGATCCGAGAGTGCCTTGGCAACAATAAGGAGACAATCACCGAAGAAGATGTCGATAAAGTTCCTTACTTGCAGCTGGTAATAAAAGAAACATTCAGGTTACACCCAGCAGCTCCTCTTATACTCCCAAGGGAAACAATGTCTCACATGAAAGTTCAAGGCTATGATATTCTCCCCAAGACAAGGATCTTGGTCAACACTTGGGCGATAGGAAGAGATCCCAAACTCTGGACAGAACCAGAAGAGTTTAACCCGGAGAGGTTTGTTGACAGCCCTGTGGATTATAGAGGACAACATTACGAGCTCTTACCATTTGGTTCTGGTCGAAGGATGTGTCCTGGGATGCCCATGGGGATAGCTACTGTTGAGTTGGGACTCTTGAACTTACTTTACTTCTTTGATTGGAGTGTTCCTGATGGAATGACACATAAGGATATCGACACAGAAGAAGCTGGTACTCTTACTACCGTCAAGAAAGTACCTCTCAAGCTTGTTCCAGTTCGAGTTATGTGATCGGAACAAACTTTAGACGTTGAAGATGTTATGAATAAAAGCATTGTATATGCTATAACCATATATGTATGAATATTATTTCTAGTGTTTGCGTTTTCATTGATTCCTTGGCCGTTGGAGGAGTATACACGTTCAAGAGAATTAGGGCAAACTGAATATGTGTTGAAACATAATACACGAACTTACGTTTAGCATATCTTATTACCGTAGACAGTATTACAAAACTAAACTTGCGGTATAGATAAGACTTATTTTGGAAAGATAACATAATCATTCGAATTCAAACATGTGGTGTGGTTCTAGTTCATGTGGTGTGGTTCTAGTTGAAGACTGGGGGTTGGGAGTTGATAAAAGGAAGACATGGATATTAGCAGAATTGGCCTTTTATTAAAACATGTGTCGGGGATTATACACTTAACTACACTCTACAACCACTTGAATTAGGGCTGGGCGTTCGGGTACCCATTCGAGTTTCGGTTCATTCCATTCGGGTTTCGGGTTTTCGGGGTCAAAGATTTCAGCCCCATTCGGATATTTCTAAATTTCGGTTCGGGTTCGGTTCGGATCTTTGCGGGTTCGGTTCGGGTTCGGATAACCCATTTAAAATGTTTTTAAATTTTCAAAATTCATTATATACTTTAAATTTTCAAAATCTATAAGAAATATAATATATTACATATAAATTTTCTTAACATATATGTCAAAATACCTTAATTTAACATATAAATTGATTTTCTTTGAATATTTGGATAAAGAATCAATAGATATTTAACTATTTTGGGGTTTTCAGTATATTTTAGCTATTTTAAACATTTACTTTTGACTATTTGCATATATTTTCCGAGTATTTTGGAAAACTTAAAGGTATCTTATATATTTTTAATATTTTTAATATACATTACATATAAAAATAATGTATATATTTAAGTATATAAATTTATTTCGGATACATTCGGGTACCCAAAATATTTCGGTTCGGATCGGGTTCAGTTTCGGTTCTTTAAATACCAAAATTTTGAACCCGTTCGGATATTTAATCAATTTCGGTTCGGATTCGGTGCTACTTTTTCGGATCGGATTCGGTTCGGTTTTTCGGGTTCGGAATTTTTTCCCAGCATATACTATCTATCTTATTAAAACAGAAGTACACATATAGAATACCTCTTAGTTTTCAGTGTTATTTACAATTGCATGCCACTGAGAATTAAATTGAATTTCCTATTTTAATGCTTGTCTTTTTCAGGTATATTAATGTGTTTCTTTTTCTTTCCTATTTTAATGCTTGTTTTTTTCAGTTAGATTAATGTGTGTTTTTTCCTATTTTAATGTTTGTCTTTTTAGTTAGATTAATGTATTTTGTTTTTTATTCTTCAACATAAAATTGAATTTCCCTTTTCATCTAAACCAATGTTTATTCACCTCACATAGAGTTAGGTCTCAATAAATCTAAAAAATTATTGTATGAATAAATTATCTATGTTTTTTCCCAGTAAAATCTGTTTAACTGAACTTGCAGAGTACTCAATATTAAATATAAGATTAAGTAAATAGTTAAGAATGAGGCAATTGCCTATATTCTTGCTAACTACATTATTTTTAGGAAACAATTGATTTGCTTTATAAATGTTATGGACATTTATTAATTAACTAGGTGTAACTAGACATGCAAACAATATACTTTGAAACAGAATGAAAAATAAACCAATTATTTCAAAAGAGATTTAATTACTCCATACCTTGATTCGTAAAGAAAAAACATCAGATTCACAAGTATCAAACATTAGACCCTCGATTAATGAGTTTTGAAATCGTCATCGCCATGGGAGAACACCGAAAATCGAGATATTTATTTTTTTCATTCTTCACAATTTTTTTCTAAACACCGAACGGTTACAAAACAAAATTGTCGGTTAGGATAAGAGAGAGGAGTCATGAGCCACTAGACCAACTTAATTTGATCTAAAACACTGGCCCTAACAAAAAATGTAATAACAATGAGCCGATTAAATTGATTTATATATGATTCAAAGTCAATTATTTCAATGTATTTTAAATTAACTAAATTGATTTATATATTTCATATATAATCTATCATTGTTCACTTTAAGCTTTCTTTATAATAAAAAATATTTTTCACAGATTTGATTGTTTTTTTAAAATTCAAAAAGAACTCAATGTATCCAATGGCGGACCCATCAATTTTTTTTACATGTGTCATGATATATAAAATTTTAAAAATATGATAACAAAAGTATAATTTAGAGATGTGAACCCAGATTTAGGTGTGTCAATACATACACTAATATCATTTTAGCTGCTGATTCTTTTTGGCTTCCTATGCAAAACCAATTATTTCATAACTAAGCATGTGTCAACTAAACCCCTAATCCTATAGTAGATACGCCTCTGAATGTATCACAAGTAACTATTAACAAATATATCATTTAGTGTAAATCAAAAATTAAAAAATTAAATAAACACCCGCCTGGTCAGGCGGGTCATGGTCTAGTCTATCTTATTAAAACAGAAGTACACATATAGAATACCTCTTAGTTTTCAGTGTTATTTACAATTGCATGCCACTGAGAATTAAATTGAATTTCCTATTTTAATGCTTGTCTTTTTCAAGTATATTAATGTGTTTCTTTTTCTTTCCTATTTTAATGCTTGTTTTTTTCAGTTAGATTAATGTGTGTTTTTTCCTATTTTAATGTTTGTCTTTTTAGTTAGATTAATGTATTTTGTTTTTTATTCTTCAACAATTAATGATATTTTAAAGTTGTCTTTTTCGTCAACTTAAAATTGTCTAAACTATTTGAAAATATAAAAAATAGTCAAAAGTAAACATATAAAGTAGATAAACAATAATCAAACACCAAAAATATTAAATATATATTTATTCTTCATCCAAATATTGAAGTTCAACCTGTTTTTTAATTTTTAATTTAGATATTTTGGCTTACATTACTCAAATTTATATGTTTTGAGAAATTTAAAGTATATATAAATTTTGAAAATTTTAATATAATTCAAACGGGTTATCCGTATCCAAACCGAACCTGCAAATACCCGAGTCAAACCGAAACCAAAATTTATAAGTATTTGAATGTTGATGAATCTTTAAACTCGGGAATCTCAAACCCAAATAGATTTTAACCGAATCAGTGGGTATCCAATACACATCCCTAACATAGTCAATGTAAAACGATCAAGTATTACAAATACATCATTTAATATAAATAAATAAAAACTAAAACAGAAAATTAATACCCGTGCGGTCGCACGCGTCAAGATCTAGTTATTATTATTCGAGAAGTAAATTTGATGATTTGTCATTTTCTCTATCTTTTAATAGGTAATTTTGCTTTATTCCGGTCTAACTACCAAGACCACCTCAAGTTTGAGTAATAGAATGACTTTTTGACGGAAAAAGGTAATTTTGCTTATGTCATATTTTTATTAGGTATTATCTAAATCATTGATTTATTATTTGTTTTTAGCTATGTCACTAATTTATTAATTTTAAAAATACTCTTACTGAATCTATATTTATTAAAACAAAATTTATTTTAATAATATTAAATTTATATGTTTTAGTTAGTTTTTCTTATTTTTCATATTTTTATGGGAAAATTGCCAAAACGGAAAAAAAATTCAGCATGGTTATCCCTATAGTATAAAACCATCATTTAGTTGTCCCATTAGTATAATTTTTTTCATAATCCCAAAACTAACTATTGATTAATCTAATTGAACACATTAAAGTAATAGAATTTAAAAAATAATAATTAAAAACGTTTAAAAAGGGAAAATAAAAATAAAAACTTTTCATCTTTTTAATAAAATAAACTTTGTAAAACTTAATAAAAATAAAAATCATTTACAAAATTTTTTAATAAAAAACATTAAATCAACGTAATAAAAACAGTTTACAAAGTTTTATTTTTTATAAAAAGTTTAAAATGTATGTAAACTTTTAATTTTATCAAAATTTTTAATAAAATAAAATAAATTTCAAATGGATTTCTATAAAATTTGTTTAAATTTTTATTAAAAACTTTTTGTAAAGTTTTATTTTTATTTTTATAAAGTTTACAAATTTTATAAAGTTTGTTTAAAGCTTTTATTAAACACATTAGACTAAAAGAATTTTAAAATTTTTAATTAAAAACGTTTTAAAAAGGGAAAATAAAATAAAACTTTAAAAAATTTTTTTAATAAAAATAAACTTTGTAAAAATAAAAATAATTTACAAATTTTTTAATAAAAACGTTAAATAAACTTATTAAAAACATTTTACAAAGTTTTATTTTTATAAAAATTTTAAAACGTTTTTAATAAAACTTTAATTAAATAAAAAATTTAAATTTATAAAAATAAAAATAAAATTTTATAATTTTTTAAAAAAACTTTAAACGAACTTTATTAAAAACATTTTACAAGTTTAATTTTTATAAAAAGTTTAAAATGTTTGTAACATTTTTAATTTTATAGAACTTTTTAATAAAAATAAAACTTTTAAAAATGTTTTTAATAAAAATAAAATTTGTAAACTTTATAAAAATAAAAATAAAACTTTACAAAAAAGTTGCACCTAATTTCAAAATACCACATGTTGTATAGATATGTATCATATAAAACAAGAGTTTATGAAAAAAAAATCAAAAGAAAACTATGGAAAAACCATAGATTAATGAAGAAGACAAGGGAAAATCATTTTTAAAAACTTTTTGACAAGTAAAATCGAAAATAACACGTTTTAGGAAGTTATAATATTTTAGGAGATTTTTAGAATATTTTCTTAACTGAAACTTTCATTAATTTTCGCAAAAATCAGGTAATCTTATCCGTAGAATGCGCATTCTAAAAGTTTAGAAGATTGACAAAAATCCAGAACACGCTTTTTACATTTAGTGGCCGTAAGAGTACATTTTAGAAAACACATTCCGCGAAATTTAGAATACTTAATAAAAGTAGAAGATGCATCCGGACGAAAAGTAGATAGCTTTAGGATTAGTAGAATGCGTATTCCACTTATTTAGAAAATTATTATATAGTAGAATGTACGTTCTAAAAATAGTAGTTTTGTGTAAACCCCATTAAACCCCTATTATAAATATAATCATATATTTTCGTAATTGATTTATAAAATCATTAATTAATTGATTTTTAAAAAAATAAAAACAAATAAGAAAAGATTTTTAAAAACACGTTTTAAAAAAAAAATTAGGAAAACCGAAAATTATGGAAAGATTTGATTAGTAATATATTCTCAACAGATTTAGGAGAGATTTTAGGAAAATAACCAATTCAACGATGGTAGATTATACACTCTACGGCCGTAGAAAGTAAATAAAAAAAAAGTTTAGACAACCTGCTACGGTAGAGTTCAACATTTTGGTAGAAGCTGCTAAAAAATACAATTCAAAAAATAAAGGAAATGGTACCTGAGTAATTCTACCGTCGTAGAATTGTATTTATTGGCAGCTGAGTCGTTCTACCATCGTAGAGTTGTATTCATTGGCAGCTGAATTCTTCTACGATGGTAGAGTTGTATATAATGGTAGATATGGTTGTTCTACCGTTTGTATATAACTTTGTTTTACACGAAATGTATAATCTACCGGTAGATTAAGTTGTCTGCCGTCCGTAGAACAAAATATGAAATTTTGATAGACTAATATTTAGTCTACAAAATTATTTTTCATAAGATGGTTTCTTGTTTATGTACATTTTGAATATTTTTTCATATTTTTCTGATTGTTAAAATAATTTATATGAATTTTTAAAGTTATTCAAGGGTAGCTAAGTCCAAAACTTGCCAAAAAATGATTTATGGCAAAGGGACAATGTATTTGTTTTACTGTTCCGTTTTGGCAATTTTTTCAAAAAAAAATAAGATTACTTACTCGAATTCACAAACACAATTATAGACAGTTTGGATATAGAAGAACTAAAGTTAAGATTTTCTGGGGAAAAATATTTCTGGGTTTCAGGAATTTATAAGAAAATAGAAGAACGAAAGTAAATCGCCTTACACATTTAAGCGTCGATTTGCTCAATTATGCGGCTAATTCGGGATAAAATCGCTTTACCGCCAAACTATTCCGCCTACCACCTTTTCACCACGGTGACCCACCGATCAACGATTTTGCATCCAAGTTTCCGCCTACCGCCTACTATTGCATAAAATGTAAACATCACAGAGAAGAAATATTTGGATAGCTTGTTTTTGTGGTGGTCAAATTTTCCAAACAAGCTTCAAAACATTCATTCCTCTGTACAGAAGATTTGGAGGACGAAAACTTGGCCGAAAATGGTGTCTAGACCAGCTTGGTTCTGGTGGATGTAATTGCTATTACTCTCCATCTAAATCTCATACAAGGTTGTTCGAAGATATAATTGGCGATGTGAGAGAAAAAAAGGAACTTGCGATGTCCTAGAGTCTAAAAAATAAAATGATCTAACGTAAAAAAATAGAAAAATCGCATAAAAAACCTTGAAAGTAGCACCATTAACACTTTAAACCTTGAGTTTTTCAACTAGCACTTCAATCTTTCAAAGTGGCATTTGTATCTTACAAACCTTCAACTTGGTTTACTTTTCAATCAAGTAAAAAATGATATGTTGAACAGGTAAATGTGATGATGTGTAGGTCTTTTCGAAAAAAATAATTATTTAATTAATAAAATCAATAAAATTAAATAAAAATCAGAAAATTAAAAAAAATCAGGTACTAAATAAAAATTCAGAAAAACTAAATAAAAATTCGAAAATTAAAAAAAAAGTTCAGAAGATTATAAAAACTTCAAAATATGTAAAATTAAATTAAAAATACAGAAAATTAAATAAAAATTCAGAAATTAATTAAAATTTAAAGAAAAATCACAATATTTTAAAAAATAAAAAATTCATATTACTTTTTAAAATTACAAGATTAATTTTAAAAAGAAATATATCATCGTTGACAATAACAATTTCAAAAATATAACTGATGACGATGGTGCTTTCTCACATAACCATTAACAGTGTTGTTTTGACATATTTCTAAAGATAGTTTCCGATACCATCCTTAAAATGATGGTGGATATGTCAATAACTATGTTTTCGACAGCCGTCATTTAAAATGTAAAATATATCAAGGTTTTTAAAATGGTAGATACTATTTTAAATGATGGTTGTCAAAATTGTTATAGACATATATACCATCATTTTTCACGATGATGTCGGAAACTATCGTTTGAGAGACATAAAAACGTCATTGTTAATAGTAATGTGAGAAACTACCATTGTCATCAGTGATATGCTTGAAATTTTTACTGTCAACGATTATATGTTTTTGTTTTTTTTTAAATAACCTTGTAATTAAAAAAACTATTATGAATTTTCATTTTTCTAATTTTTTGATTTTCTATAATTTTTCTTTAATTCTGAGTTTTTATTTAATCTTATTTATTTTTGAAATTTAATTTAATTTTCTTTTTAATTTTTATTTAATTTTCAGAATTTTTATTTAGTTACCTGATTTTTTTAGTTTAATTTCTGATTATTTTTTTAATTTTTATTGATTTTATTAGTTGAATAATTATTTTTTCGGAAAAAACATACACATCATCACATTTACCTGTTCAACATGTCATTTTTTTACTTCATGGAGAAGTAATCTAAGTTGGAGGTTTTTATGATACAAATGCCACTTTAAAGGTTTGAAGTGTTAGTCGGAAAAAACTTCATGGTTTAAAGTATCAGTAGATACCAATTTCAAAGTTTTTTATGCGATTTTCCCCATAAAAAAATATGCAACAACATCAATTGTAAACCAGGAACCCATTACTAATCTCTTTGTTACAGCTGCAACCTAAAATTAGATAACTCTAATTTAAACCAGGAACCTGTTACTAATCTCTTTCTTGAACATTCTATAAGCTTTATATTACCTTGTATTGTATTTACAATAATTTTATTTCTAGATGATTGAATCACATCATTTCTTTATTACTATCTTTATTTTCTCAAAAAATCTCTTTGGTTCCGAGCTTACATCAAAGACTCATTATTTTTCTGAATCTCAAAGAGACAAGTTATAAATATAAACTTCTTTAATCTTTTTTGTCAATCATGTGTTTTCTAAAAAGTATTACTAGTGTAAAAAATGTATTCTCATCTTTGCATCATAAATATTTTCCAAGAAAATTTACTTTGGAACTTAACATCCAAAATAGTTGAATTATATTTACAGACTTCAGATCTTGTAATTTGTAGATGCAAAATACATAATGAATTTTAGGTAATTACATTCAGGTGATTATACCTCGTTTTTGACTGTTCTCCAAAACTTATAGATCTTTTAAGGTCAAGAATTTGCGTTAGTTTTAATACTCATATAAATAATGGTCAGAAATATAATATACAAAGTGTATTATATAAACTAAGACAATATCATGATTACCCTATGTTAAAATAAATAATATTCCTATAGTAATCATCATATGTGCTACTTATTCATATTCATGCTATTTAACAAGGTTCTTATCCAATCAATCAATTTATTAAACAAATCGTATATCACATTATCAGTTTTCTTGTAAATTATTACCCTTGTATATAAAGCATGAAAAATAAAATACTTATATTGGTAAGAAAAAGTGCAGCGGAGATGAGAATTCTAATTGTTCATGTTTCTTGGTTGGATATAATCTCACATGATCTCTCTTCTCTTTTAAAGAGAATAAATAATTCTGAAGTATTCAAAATTTTCTCATACAACTATACAAGTAGGGGTACTACATTAATAAACATCATTAGAGCATCTCCATCAATGAATTCCTCTTAGGGTTCATCTTTTCAATTTTTTATTATTAAATTTTTTCTTTTTCTTTTGATTTTCTTAAAAAAAAAATAGACCAATCGCGGACCACCACGACACGTGAGGTCCACACTACAGTGAAGATTTTTAGGAGAGAGAGGTTCATCCCAAAGAAGCTGCACGGGACGAGTTCATTGCATATAGTTATAATAAATTTTTTTCTTCGGAATGCGTGTGAACCCATTAAAAAAAATTTTCAATGGGGAGGCTCTTATATAAATATGATTTAATAAACCATGAGATTCAATATAAGTCACATTAAACCAACAGAATGTGTTATACCATATCAAATCGAACAATAATTTGCCATTAAGTATACCATTAAACAATATAATAAGGCATAAACTATAGCAACAACTATATTAAAGGCCTGACTGGTTTAACCGCAGAGGTTGCGTTTGCGGTTGCGGGAGTTTACGGGTGCGGGTGGTTGCGGTTTCAAGCGTTTTATAGAGATTTGTACGACTGGTACAGCGGTTAGTAATTGTTGCGTTTGCGGGACTCTTATGACTGGTAAACTACCAAACGCAACATCTCTTAAATAATAAATTAATAATATTTACATTTTATATAATTATAAAAAATATAAAAATTATAAAAATATAATAAATATAAAATTTATATTTATAAAATCATATTATTAAATTTTTAAAAAATTATAGAAAATATTTTGGTTTGAAAATTTTATAATATAAATTAAAATATAATATATACATATTTTACAATATCTATTATTTCAATTTAAAAATTTTATTGGATATTTTTAGTATTATTTTTATTCATTTTATTTTTAAAGAAAAAAAAAATTATCCTCCCGCAACCGCCCGCAACCGCAAACGCTAACTGGAACCAGCTTTTGATTTTAAGAGGTTCGGAACGGTTTGAAGCGATTTGTAGCGTTTTCTATAATTGTTTCGAAACGCCAACAACCGCTGCGAACCGCAAAAGCTGCGTTTGCGGGTGGTAGCGGGGAAACCAGTCATACCCTAAATCAATAACTAAAACTACTCAATTACCTTTTTACATGTTTATATAAAAACACGTATACAATCGATATTTATACAAGTATAGCGATCAGTATAAAACAAGTTACTGAGAAAGATCTTTTCAAAAAAAAAAGTTACTGAGAAAGACACTAAAGATCGAGCATCATTAACGGTTGCATACCGTAAAGTAATATCTCTGACAACTACTAATAATATTTTATAATTGGTTTATTATGTATTTAAATTAAATTTTGTTTCTTAGCTTAAATCAGTTAAACTGTGACAGTTGTCCAAATCAGTATTTCAAAGGTTCTAAAAGCGAACTATGAAAGATGAACAATAGAGATTCAAAATAAGCAAGCATATACATGCAGTATTCGTTCATTAAACTAAGAGCATCTGCATAGGCGGCCCTAAGTCCGTCCCTCGGCCCGTCCCTTTGATTTATTGGGTCGAATTTAAATCAAAAACAATAAAGATCGTCGCGAACGGGCCTTAAATAAGGGCCTTTCTGTTGCGTCCTTAAAGGCAACGTGGCAAACGCTGAGTGGTCGATGAAATCGAGACCAAACATCTCGAGCATCGTTCGGTTTGGTCTTCTCTCTTCTTCAAATCACGATTTCATTCTTCTCTCTTTTCCCAAATCGAGAACCAAACATCTCGTTCTTGAAGATCCGATCTCTTCCATCTCCGATCTCCGATCTCCGATCTCGTCATCTCCGTTTCAGCATCTTCGATCTCTTCCATCATCTCCGTTTGCGTCTTCTCCGATCTCTTCCATCTCCGATCTCCGATCTCGTCATCTCTGTTTCATCATCTATGTTTCATCATCTCCGTCTCATCATCTCCGTTTCATCATCTCTGTTTCATCAGCTTCCGTTTCATCATCATTTATACCTCTTCGATCTCGATCTCTTCAACTCGGTGCCGGTGGCGGTTCGGTTCCAGAGCTCAATCGAGGACGGAATCTGCGGTTGTTCGGTTTGGTTCCAGAGCTCAATCATCTCCGTATCTGCGGCAGTTCGGTTCCGGTCCAGAGCTCGATCGAGGACGGTATCATCAATCGTCGAGATAAAGGTAACTGTTTCACTTCGCTTTCATGTATTGAGATGAAAGATTTTGATACATCAAATATGTTTAGATATCTTAATTTATATAATCCAATACGAATTAAATCATTGCTAAGTGGTATAATTTTGGGTCAAAATTGAAAGTATGGTACAAGTAATTTACTGGTCTAATGTGTTTTTCCAACATTACTATAAATATATAAGTACATTGTAGAAAGAATTTGTTCATTGATGTATAATCTTCAGATAATTAAATAAAAATTATGGTTAGATACAATACAATAGACAGAACACCAGATTGTATTGTTAAGCAGACAACATCTGGCTTGGTCTTGCCGGTATCAACAACGAGAAAAAAACAACCAAATGGAAACAGCAACTAACTATGACTCTTGGCCCAGACAACGACAGCTTCCCCCTCATGTAGTCGTCGGCCTTCTTCCCCAGCCCCCTTCGTCGCTTCTGGCGAAGCTACGAGCCTACCCTTCTCGAGTCGACAACGTTGTTGAAAGCTAATTTCGAAGTAGGCCTTGCTTTTCTCCGCTGGGAGCAGCTCACACTATGGTGGAGGAGGTGCCGTGAAGATCCCTTCGCAGGAAATTTTTGACAGAAAGTAGCGACACTGATACCCAATATTCACATAGGTATTTAAGCCTACTTCGGGGATCTGAACAGCTTCCCCTCAAATGGGAGCCGTTTAAGTCATCTTAAAAGAGTCCTCGACTGTATTGGAAAAACAAAAAGTCCAATATGGATTATATATCTATGGTGCGAGTATTTTTTTCCAGCATTACTATAATTTATTGTCGTGGTTACTCCTTGTAGTTACATTGTTAAGTGTAGTCAGTTTGAAACGAAATCCCCTTATGTTATTAATGATATTGTTAGGTTGGTTGATAGCTTTAAGTTGTGTAATTACTTCAGATTAGACATTTCTTGTTAATGGTTAGTCATTTATGTGGGTTGATAGCTCTTCACTTGCTCCTATTAAACACCATCTCACTCTGTTAAATAGACACACACACACACTCACTTTCTCTCATCTATCATCTCTTTTCCTTCTGATATGGATCCAAACTATCATCCTACTCAATCCTCTAGTTACGTAGGACTGCTTAACAGTCAACAAGGTAGTGTTTTCAATGAAAACTTTCTAAGGAAAGTTTTCATTCTAGTGTTAACTTTGGAGATTTCGAACCTATCCCCGCTTTCAGTTCTCAACAATCTCAATACGCACCTCCAGACACACCAGTGGCTGATCAGTGTGTGGCTTAACAATTCTAAGGATCCTATTGTTGCAAATGACCAGAAGTCGGAGACCTTCTGGAAATGAGTTGCTGATTATTATGCATCAAGTCCACACGGAAGAGAGGATGGTGAGAGAGAGTCCGGTCATTGCAAGAAGAGGTGGCACATAATCAATGATGAGGTAAACAAGTTATGTGGCTCATACTCGGCAGCAGAGAGACAACTTAGGAGTGGTGAGAGTGACACTGACGTTCTGAAGAAGGCGCATGACATATTCTCCTCTGATCAAGGACACAAGTTCACCCTTGAACACGCGTGGTGTATGCTTAAGTATGAACAGAAGTGGATGAGCCTTAACACACCTAAAGCAGGTGGCGGTTCGAAGAGGAAGAATAATGAGACAAATACCCAAACTTCTACCACCGAAGGTTTCGTTGATGCTGAGAGCAGGCCAGAAGGCTTCGTTGATCCTGAGAGCAGGCCCGAAGGTATCAAGGCTGCTAAGGCTAAAAGAAGTACGCCTAAAGGGAAGTATGTGGCTGAGTATGCGTCAGTTTGGGAAATGAAGAAGGCGGATTTGGAGAAGAAGGAGAGACTGTCAAAGCTAGGTATACTAGACAGTATCCTTGCCCTTGCCAAGACTCAACCATTGACTGAGGCGGAAGAAGCTGTGAAGAATAAGCTACTAGCCGAGTTTTTCTGAAAAATCTGCTTGTCTTTAAAAAATGTTTATGTTTATGTTTGCTCTATGTTTCCTGTTGGTCCATGTTGTTTGTTGCTTAAAAAATGTTTCTTGACTTGTGAATGTTTGTTGTAGCTCTATGTTTCTTGTTGCTCTATGTTCCTGTTACCTTTAATGGTTTTCAATAAATGATGTTCCTGCTTAATATTTGTGTATAATAATCTCTAATCAATGGGAGTTGACTGCAGCTTAATATATGTGTATAATAATATCTAATCAAGTGTATGTAATTTATGCAGGTTAAATAAAAAATGGGAGTCGACTACAGCTATACGCAGCCATCTGACTCAGAGGATTTATTTGGAAACAATGAAAACAGTGACTACAGATAGATGGAGGATTTAATACGACGTGATCAAGCTGAGCTAAGCTTGGAAAGTCGTTCACAGGTTCAGTATCCTCTGCACCGGAGGTTGAGTTTGGCTGCCCACAGGTTTGCTATTGTGGTGCTCAGCCACGGCTCCGCAACAGTAGGATTGATCCAGGTAAGATAACATTTAACTGACTTGGTATGTATGATAGTTTTATAGGTCTTGCGAATGTGGCTTAGGTAGACTTGTGTATGTGATATATGTCAGTTATACTACACCTGCGCGAATGTAGACGACAGCGAATGTGGTTTGGAAGTGGTGGGATGAGGCGGTCATAGAGGAGATGAGAGCAAGAGATAGACACGTGCTTCAGCTAGCTGAGAAGGTAGAAAATCTGACCGTTTTGCCTGACTATGAGACTGAGCAGAAACTGCATAGCCTAGAGAAGATTGTGGGTGATATAGTGAAGGAGAAATCAGATCAGAAGTATGGGTTTGAGTGCTTTGTAATAGGTATGGTTCTTGTTGTAGTTGTGATAGCCATGGTGGTTATGTTTGTGTAATGTCAAAATGATTAAATGGATGTAATATACTTTTGTGACATGGATTTTGTTGTTTTTCTAACATGTCTCGGACATTGTCTCGGATTATTGTTGTATTTGTATCCGAACCTAATAGTATTTTTATGATACTCTTGAATTTGTAATGGTTATTATTGTCGTATTTGTATCTTGAGTTTGCAATGGTTATTATTTGCACATGTATTTGTATCTTGAGTTTGCAATGGTTCATATGATCGAGAATATAAGTGTATTCGTACCATAAAGTCACATGATCTCAGGTCCAAATACACATGTTTTTTTCCTTTCTACTAACAAGTCACAAGTTTGGTTTCTTCCTACCAATAACTGACATCCCACCAAAGTCACATGTTTATTTTTTTGTACCAATAAGTCACAAGATGTAGTAAAGAGAAACTATAGTATCACGGGAGATTTATAGAAGATGCATTTTTTTTTGCCATATAAGTAGAAGATTTCTTGTATCATTAAAAATATCCAAAATATCATCTATACTATTAAGGCAGGATCCTATTTTAAAAATTTAGGATTATGTCCCTGTATTTCAATATATTTACAAGTTTTTCCATTGACATTTAATTTAAACTAAAAATAGAATATTCTCTATAACTATGGTAATTAATACTTTCTATATTTTGTGAATGATAATAATTTTAATTTTTATGCAGTATATACTTTCTATTTAATTGGATATTATTTTTCCATCTATAATATTATTTAAAGATCGGATGAATATATATATGCAAATTAAAAAATATTATTATGCCACTTTTTACATAATAATGATATGCCAATTTTGAGTGTTCAATTTTTTTTAAACTTATTTTAGAATTAAGTTTTAGATCTAAATATAAATAAAAATACAAACTTATCATAGTAACCAAAAAAAAAAGAAAATAATATTTTCATATCAATAATAAAGTTTTCTATTACCATTGTTTCATTTTTTTCAAATGACATAATACAAACTCATTAAAGTCTAAATAGTTATTTTTTCAATTGTATATAATATTAAGAAGTATGAATTATTTTTTCAAAATCTAGTCTTCTCTTAAATTTCATAACATTTTCTCTCTTGTAAAATTTGTCAATGGCTTCAATCCCATTATCATTACCACAAAGATAATGATGATGATGATGAAATCGATACCGTATTTGATGATTTATTTGAAGACAATGATTTCATTCCAGGACCAAAAGAGCGAAAAAAACTTATTTTTATCGAGAGACACCGGGAGGATGACCATATGAAGCTCTGGAATGATTATTTTAGCGATACTCCAACATACCCGCATAATATGATTGTCGAAGATGAACGATCATTAGGAACTGGGGACAACATTGATGAATTTCAAGAAAGAGAAGAGGTGCCTACATTTTCCGTCAATATGCATTTATCTATCGTGAGTACAATTGATCGTCGACCGAGCGTTCGGGATAGACAAGTCCATCAACATTTAAAAAATGATTTGATTGAAAATATATGGGCTAAATTTGGACATCTTACAAATAATATATGATGTTTGTTTTTTTCAACTATGTAATTTTCTTAAGTTTTCTATTTTAATGTAAAACTAGATTTTGACCCGCCCGACCGGGCGGATATTCATATTATATTTTTAGTTTTTTTTTTAAATTAAATGATAAATTTGTAATATTTAAATATAAATTTAGATTGAAAATTAGTCTCTGTAGTTATAATAAAAGTTTAATAAAATAGTTTCATATAAAATTTAAATTTTCTAATTAAAGTAATATAGAAGTGGATCATAGTTTTTTTCAATTCCAAAATTTTACCATCCCTTAAAAACAAAAAAAAAATTATAAATACATAAAATATATAAACATATTTGGAACTATAATTTCTACTAAAATAAATTTGTCAAAAATATTATTGCGTTGTTTTTGTTTATTTCTAGAGCTTGACTCGTGACCGTATAAATATTCGATTTCATTTTATTTTTTTTTTCTTTGTACTAATGGTATACTATATATATATATATATATGGATTATAAATAATTGTGTTTAAAAGGTCTGGTTTATCAATGATTGATTTCAGTTGGTATACTACTGGTTTTGAAGACAATGATTTTGTGTGATTCAATTACATCAAAATACGTGTGGTTTGTGACTGGGTTTTAAAAAAATATGTTCATGATTGTTCTTAATGTATCAGTTAATTAAATGTACTTGTAAATTTGTAATATCAATTTGTATGTGAATGGGCTGGTCATGGGCTGTGGTTAAGCGACAAAAAACTTCTTAATAATGTATTAAAGGAATAATCTTAATGACAGTGGCATTTTATGTAATTTTTATGGAAAATTCATGGCCAAATTCTATTTGTACTTCAGTTTTAATAGATTAGATTTTTCTTTTGTAATAATTTATTTTAAAAAAAAATTAATAATGATCTAAGGGACAAGACAATCCCACTAATAATCTACTAAAGTTTAAAAGCCCTTAGCTTAAGTCCCTAATCACAAAAATACTATTAGAATATGCTAAGGGTTTTTTATGAGTCCCAACAAATGTGCATGCCCTAATAGCTTTTAACATGCTATGAACGTTTTTAACATGCTATGAACAAATAATAAAAATAGAACAAGAAAAACAGTCAGACAGATAAGATATTAAGCCGGCACTAAAAAGTAGAGAGTAAGGCAAACGTACGTATTACTCAACTTGTAGTAAGAGTCATCCACTACTAGCTCAAAAGTAAAACCACTTTACACTCCCCTATAAAAAGTCCAGTACACCAAACTGTTTAGCCATGAGCATGAGTATCATGAATCCATCTAGTTTCACACTTTTTATATTTTCCTTTACGCTGGTTTTGGCTCTCGCTATGCCTTCCTTGAGATCCAAGAAATCAAAAGGCAAGCTTCCTCCGGGCCCACGGGGATGGCCGATCATTGGGAACTTGTTCCATACGATCATGAACCGACCGGTTCACGTGTGGATCCACCGTTGCATGGAGGACATGCAAACGGAGATAGCTTGCTTCCGCTTCTCCCGCGTCCACGTCATCACCGTAACCTCAAGCGAGATCGCCCGAGAAGTGCTTAGAGAAAAAGACGAGGCTCTTGCAGACAGGACAGAGTCGTACTCGAGCAATTTCATTAGCCATGGCTACAAAGAAGTTATTTTTTCTTCCTACGGAGAGAGTTGGAAGCTGATGAAGAAAATGATGACCACAAAACTAATGTCTCCGACAACGTTGAACAAAGCCCTTGCTGATAGAACCCTAGAAGCGGATAATATCGTCACATATGTTTTCAATCTACCCCGAAAAGGGTCCATAAACGTGCGAGATGTTGCCTTAACGTATTGCCATGCTGTGATGATGAGGATGATGTTTGGCCAGAGACATTTTGATGTAGCGGCTGAGGATGGAGGTCTTGGGCCAAAAGAGAAAGAGCATATTGACGCAATTTACCGAGCTCTTGACTGTTTTTTCAGCTTTAATGTAACGAATTACATACCTTTTCTTAGAGGATGGAACATCGATAACGAGGAGGCAGAGGTCAGAGAAGCGGTTGATATCCTCAACAGATGCAACGACCCGATCATCCACGATAGACTGCATTTGTGGAGGACGAAAGGTGGAAAAGAGACGGAAGAAGATTGGCTCGATATTCTCGTAACCCTAAAAGATGACCAAGGACTGCCTTTGTTCACATTTGATGAGATTAGGGCTCAATGCAAGGTAAGTGATTCGAACTATCCAACTGTGACAAAACATTAACTAGGGCTAAATTTTCATGCATATATCATCCCGTATGTAGGATATCAATGTTGCAACAATCGACAATACGATGAACAACTGTTGGTTATTTCTTATGCTTATCTTGATTCAAAACTCAGGTTTAGTATCTGTTTGCTAATCGATTCGTTTGTTTGTGCAGATGATCAAACACAAAAAAGAAATGCAAAAGACGATTGTTCACCACGGACTTCGTTGCCTAATGTCCGGGGAGGGATCGGTACCCTCAATTTCACTAGAATCAGTATGGAGCTTCGGTAACAACTTGTACAACAGAGATCTAGATACAACGAAATAGTCTTGTGCACTGTTACCTCCGAAATATACCACGGATAATCGGATCCTCGGCTAGATCAACGTTGGAGACTCCTCACCACCGTCTCCTATTGAAATAGCTACCGGTAAAGCTCTCCTTCTCTGATTCTCTTCTCGTGAAGCTCTCTCTCTCGTCTGACTTCTTCTCTCTCTCTCTCTGTTTCCAGATCTCGCGAGTGAACAAGATGAAGATCGTTGTGGCCGTTATATCAGTTATAACGGCCTCTCCTCATCTATCTCTCTCAAGACGACGTCGCAATGGAACGGGCTTAAGTGATCACGCAAGTCCAGCTCGATCACTCAATCTCAGCTGACTAAAGTCGAGGCCCACTCAGAAAGGCCCAACTAGAAGAAGCTGAAACCCAAAAGCCCACAAATCTCCACCTCTTTGGTTTCAGACCAAAACCGAGAAAGCCCTAAACTTGGTCTGACGCTTTCTCTTTCTTCTATTCGTCTGTCTGACGCGATTTCGTCACCACCGACGACAATCGAAAACCCTTTCGCCGCAAACCAGCAAAATCCACCACACTTCTCCAGTAACCATTCCCTCTCATCTCTGTATCATCAAACCAGCTCAGCCCTCGATCTAAAACTCCTCAGAAAACCCCAGAAAAAGAAATTCACTAGAAGCTTCAACTCGACGACTCTGCATGTGACGAACACACTCAGCTGTAGCTCAACAGATCTGAAAAACTTACTGAAGAAATCTTCAAAGCCTCAGTCTTTACTCCACTCGTGTAACCAGATAAGTTTCTAGAACTTTTCTTTTCCGATGAACACTGAAACTTGAATCTTCAGACGAACTCTTCTGAAGAATCACCAGAACTGACTCTTCGTTTCTTTTGCGTAACAGATCTCAGAAGATGTCTCCACCTGAAACGCTTAACTCTGAGGTCTACTTGCCACGACCTCTGTATCTCGACAGGTAACTCCTTCTTCGCTTCCACCTTTTTTTTTTTTTTAAAATGAATCTCACACACACACCATTTTTTTTATGTTTGCGAGACCACCACGGAGCTACCTGGAGACACTCTGTGCTTCTCAGCACACGTTCAGAACCTCACAGCAGAAATCAAACTTAGTGCCAGGTAAACACTTAGTTAGAAAGTCTGCCGGGTTCTTAGATGTATGTATCTTCGCTAGGTTGACAATCTTTTTAGACACAATATCCCTTATGAAATTGAACTGAGTATCCATGTGTTTAGTCCTCTCGTGATGCACTGCGTTCTTAGATAATGCAATAGCACTTTGTGAATCGCAGTGTATCCTTACACTGTCTTGCTTGTAGCCCAACTCAGTAACAAAATTCCTCAACCAAATGGCTTCTTTAACTGCTAGAGTTAAAGCCATGTACTCTGCTTCCGTAGTGGAGAGAGCTACCACTGACTGTAGTCCTGACTTCCAGGACACGGTGTTCCCCCCAACTTGAAAAACAATCCCAGAAACTGATCTTCTCTTGTCTAGGTCTGCAGAGTAATCTGAATCAGAAAACCCCTCAACTCTGAACTCTTTAGATTTCTTGAATGTCAAACATTTCTCATAAGTCCCTGCCACATAACGTAGAACCCACTTCACTGCTTCCCAATGCGCCCTGCTAGGATGAGACATGAACCGACTGATTAATCCAACTGCAAACCCCAAATCTGGTCTTGAACCAACCATCGCATACATAAGGCTGCCAACTGCACTAGCATATGGCACGTCCTTCATGTGTTCATACTCATCTGCCCTCTCCTTAGGATGTAAACTCTTTAGTTTGAAGCTCGAATTTGTAGGTGTAACCACTGGCCTTGAATCAAGCATACCAAAAGTTCTCAATACCTTCTCCAAATACTTAGACTGAGATAGCTTTAGAATTCCATTCTTTCTGTCACGGGTGATATCCATTCCTAGAATCCTCGACGCCTTTCCCAAATCTTTCATCTCAAACTGAGCACTCAAACTGTCCTTCAAAGCCTGAATAACTGACTTACTCCCTGAAGCAATTAACATATCATCCACGTAGAGCAGTAGGTAGATCGCATCATCAGAATTAACATTCTTCATGTAGACACACGAATCATATTCACTTCTGATAAACTTCTGTTTCATCATGAAACTGTCAAACTTTAGGTTCCACTGCCTTGGTGACTGCTTAAGTCCATACAATGACTTCCTTAGTAGACAAACTTTATTCTCATCACCTTTCTTTATAAAACCTTCGGGCTGCTCCATGAGAATCCTTTCATCTAAATCACCATGTAGAAAAGCAGTCTTAACATCCATCTGCTCAAGTTCATAATCCAAATTAACCACCAAGGATAGGATAATTCGAATAGACACATGCTTCACTACTGGTGAAAAAATCTCGTTGTAATCTATCCCTTCTTTCTGAGAATATCCCTTAGCCACCACTCGTCCTTTAAACCTTGGATCCTCAACTCCAGGAATACCAGGTTTATACTTGAAAATCCATCGACACCCCAAAAGCTTCTGACCTTCGGGCCTTTCGATTAGATCCCAAGTTCGATTCTTATCATGTGATACCATTTCTTCCTTAGCAGCTGCATTCCAAAATTTTCTTTCCTTAGTTCTCATAGCTTCAGCGTAAGACTTGGGTTCATCAATCTCCAATTCTTCTGCCGCATTCAAAGCGTATGCAACTAAGTTTGCATCATCAAATCTTGACGGTGGCCTGATGTTTTGTCTTCGGTTTCTGTCACGAGCTAGAACATAGTTATCAAGTGACGGATCTCCTGAACTGACAACAATTCCTCCACCCAAATCTGAATCTGAACCATCTGACTCCCCTTCTGAATCTGTAGAACTCTGAGAACTCTCTTCATCTGATACTTCTGAGAAAACTCCACCTGAACCTGACGACTCTCCAATCTCAACTGTTCCTGATGAAGGTCCCTGGATCAAATCACTACTGAAAGTAACCTTTTTCTTCATCTTGCTGTCGCCCTTGGTTCATTTAGCATCATAATTACTCTCAGCTTTCTGAGTGTCTTTATACAACTCATCCTCTCGAAACACAACATTCCTGCTCGTAGTACACTTTCCCTCATCCTGAAGCCAAACCCTGTAACCTTTCACCCCAAAAGGGTAACCAACAAATACACCCTTCACAGCTCTAGGACTTGTCTTCTCTTGAACTCTGTGTACATACGCTGAGCAGCCGAAACGCCTCAGATGAGATAATCAACTTTCCCACCTGTCCATCGTTCCTCTGGAATATCACACTCAATACTAGACCCGGGAGTTCTGTTAATCAGATACACTGCGGTTGAGGTTGCTTCAGCCCAGAACTCAGAACCCAAACCAGTTTCAGATAGCATGCATCTAACCTTGTCCATAATTGTTCTATTCATACGCTCAGCAACTCCATTCTGTTGAGGCGTATAGGTGCAAGTACAATGTCGTTTAACTCCAGACTCTTTACACAGCTTGTCAAACTTGTGATTGCACAACTCTAAACCATTATCTGTTCTTAAGCACTTAAGCTTCTTTCCTGTCTGGTTTTCAACTTCCAGTTTCCACTCTTTAAAACGGTCAAATGCTTCATCCTTAGTCTTTAGGAAGTAAACCCAAACTTTCTTTGAGTAATCATCAATGAAACTCACGAAATACTTGCACTCACCAAGACTCTCTGGTGTAGACGGAGATCCCCACAAATCTGAGTGAACGTAGTCTAATATACCCTCTGTTGTGTGTTTCGCTTTCTTGAAACTCTGTTTATGCGATTTTCCAAGAACACAACTCTCACAGAAGGCTAAATCTTTGACTTCTTTGATCTGTAGGTATCCTTTCTTTATCAAGACGTTCATATTAGCAACACTTATATGCCCAAGTCTGGAATGCCACAAGTCAACTGCACTCGGCTCTGCCTTCCCAATGTTAACCTCTCCTTTAGCAACCGTCCCCTGAAGGTAATATAGTCCATTCTGATAACTTCCAGACAACACTCGTTCACCATCTTTGAAGAATTCAACCTTATAGCCTTCACCTTTGTAGGAACACCCAGACTTCTCAAGCATACCATACGATATCAAATTTCTACTCATCTGCGGCATATACCTCACATCTGTAAGTATAATTTCCATCCCATCAGAGTTTAGAATCTTGATGCTTCCGATTCCTTTTACTTCACACTGAGTATTGTTTGCCATGAGGACCCTTCCTCCATTAACTTCTTTGAAATCAAACAATACATCCCTTTGTGGCGTGATATGAAATGAACAACCTGAATCAAGAATCCATTCTAGCTTAGAATCATGGGTGCTAACTGTTAGGACTAGAGGCTGCTTCCGTTCTGAAACTGTGTTTGCTGAATCATTAGACTCTTGTGACTTGTTTTGTCTCTGAGGACACTCACGCTTCCAATGTCCTTCTTTTTTACAGATAAAACAGGCTGTCTTCCCTTCTCTGTTGGCTCTAGGCTTGGACTGAGCACGTGAGCCTTGAGACTTAGATCTGCCTCTGCCAGACTGACCATTACCATTTCCACGACCGCCCCTCTTACTGGACCTTCCGCGAGACTCAACATACAAACCTTCACTTGACTTCCCAGCTTTCCCAAGAAGACCCCTCTGCCTCAGCTCTATCTCCTTGGCATAAGCTGATGATACGACTTCTCTTACAGTGAGAGTATCCTTGCCGGTTCCATACTTCAGAGTATGAACAAGAGCTTCATACTGCGGAGGTAAACCGGTAAGTAACTGTATTGCCTAATCTTCATCACTCACTGTAATATTGAGGCTAGATAAGTCGTTGATCAACTTTAGAAAACCGTCCATGTTCTCTTCAATACTCTTAGACTCATCCATTTTGAAACTAGCGAACTGTTGCTTCAAATAGATCCGATTAGGCAGAGTCTTGGTCTGATAGTCACGCTCTAGAGCTTTCCACATTGAATAAGCTGTAGGTTCATGCATTACTTTGCGTAGAATCATATCACTGAGACAGGTTCCCATAAGATTTTTGACTCGTGTATCTTTGGCAACCTTTGTAGGATCAAGAACAGGATCAGATCCTTCTTCCAGTTTCTCTGACGTCTTGAAGAGAGTAGCTCCTTCCTCAAGGACTGAACCAAGCCCCTGAATCTCAAGCTGACCAAGGAGCTTGTACTTCCACATCCCAAAGTCTCCCTTTCCGTCGAACTTGTCCATCTGAAAGCGACCCCGAGTGGGATCCATCTCAACCTTATCCTTATCCTTCTCCATACGACTCTCCCTTCAATCAATCAGCTCCACCTGAATCAAGTAACCTCAAGCAAGCAACCACAGCTCTGATACCACTTGTTGGTTATTTCTTATGCTTATCTTGATTCAAAACTCAGGTTTAGTATCTGTTTGCTAATCGATTCGTTTGTTTGTGCAGATGATCAAACACAAAAAAAGAAATGCAAAAGACGATTGTTCACCCGGACTTCGTTGCCTAATGTCCGGGGAGGGATCGGTACCCTCAATTTCACTAGAATCAGTATGGAGCTTCGGTAACAACTTGTACAACAGAGATCTAGATACAACGAAATAGTCTTGTGCACTGTTACCTCCGAAATATACCACGGATAATCGGATCCTCGGCTAGATCAACGTTGGAGACTCCTCACCACCGTCTCCTATTGAAATAGCTACCGGTAAAGCTCTCCTTCTCTGATTCTCTTCTCGTGAAGCTCTCTCTCTCGTCTGACTTCTTCTCTCTCTCTCTCTGTTTCCAGATCTCGCGAGTGAAGAAGATGAAGATCGTTGTGGCCGTTATATCAGTTATAACGGCCTCTCCTCATCTATCTCTCTCAAGACGACGTCGCAATGGAACGGGCTTAAGTGATCACGCAAGTCCAGCTCGATCACTCAATCTCAGCTGACTAAAGTCGAGGCCCACTCAGAAAGGCCCAACTAGAAGAAGCTGAAACCCAAAAGCCCACAACAACGTGGAGTGGACGATAGCGGAGATGTTGAATAATCCTGAGATTCTTGAGAAAGCCACTAATGAATTAGACGTGGTAGTTGGCAAAAACAGACTTGTGCAAGAATCAGACATACCACAACTCAACTACATCAAAGCTTGTAGTAGAGAATCTTTCCGGCTTCACCCTACTAATGCCTTCATGCCTCCTCATGTAGCCCGACAAGATACTACGCTTGCTGGTTATTTCATTCCTAAAGGTAAAATCATTTGTTTTATTATTATTATATATATATATATATATTTTTTTTTTTGTGTGTGTGTAGGGGTGTCAAAATGGGTCAAATGGGTCAACCCAACCCATAACCCAAATGGATTAACTATTAATGGGTCATGGGTCAATCCAACATATTTATTAAATGGGTTGAGTTGATCCATGACCCATTAAATTAAATGGATCAGATGGATTAATGGTTGACCCATGAATCCAACATCTTTATAATGAACTATTTTTAAGTTAAGACTAAATAGATCGAATTAAGACATAAGTTAAGTTTAAGACCAAGTTAATCAAATTAAAATTTTATTTTTCCAGTTTTTGCGGAAATTTGCGTTTTTCAGGTTTCGGCAGAAAATTACGTTATTCCAATTTTGGCAAAAATTAGGTTTTCCGGTTTTGGCGGGAAATTGCATTTTTCCGGTTTTTGCAGAAAATTACGTTTTCCCGGTTTTGCAAAAAATTGCATTTTTGGGTCTTCGCGGGAAATTGCGTTTTTCCGGTTTTGGCGGGAAATTACGTTTTTCGGTTTTGACAGGAAAATTGCGTTTTGCCGATTTTGACGGGAAATTGTGTTTTCCGGTTTCGGCGGGAAGTTGCGTTTTTCCGGTTTTGGCGGAAAATTGTGTTTTTCCGGTTTTGACGGGAAATTGCGTTTTTCCGGTTTTGGCGGGAAATTGTATTTTTCGGTTTTGGCGGGAAATTGCATTTGCCGGTTTAGACGAGAAATTGCGTTTTCCGGTTTTGGCGGGAAATTGCGTTTTTCCGGTTTTGACGAGAAATTGCGTTTTCCGGTTTTGACGAGAAATTGCGTTTCCGGTGAAAATTTTGTTTTTCTAATTTTTGCGGAAAATTGCGTTTTCCGGCTTTGGCGGGAAATTACGTTTTTCCGGTTTTGGCGGAAAATTGTTTTTTTTTACTATTTTGGTGGGAAATTGCATTTTCGGTTTTGGCGGGAAATTATATTTTCCATTTTTTTTGTGGAAAATGTATTTTTGTGATTTTGACCTTTTTTTTTTAATTAAAAACCAAATAGGTTAGAGTTGATCCAACCCAATAGACCTATTTAACTTGTTAACCCATTAACTTGTTAATTCATTAAACTGTTAACCCATTAACTTGTTAACCCATCAACCCATTGGATCAAAAATAAACAATTCATTTGGGTTAATGGGTCAATTTGGATTGGGTCAACCCATGGGTCATGATCCATTTTGACACCCCTATGTGTGTGTATATATAGATAATAGGTGTTTTTCTGCACCATGTGCAGTAAACAAAATTTAAAATATTTTTTAACAGACAAATATCATAATTTTTTTTTCTTGTCAATATTTTTATATAAATTTGATTTAACTGGACACTAAAATTAAGATAAAAACAATTTTGTTTATTTTGAATTATATTTAAAAATGTGTATGTAAAATTTTATAATTGTCAAAAATTAAAATTAAAAATATTTATAAAATCTGTAGATATATATAAGAAACTAATGATTTACGATTTAGTTTGATTTTATGATTTAATTTTTATAGTTTTATTTTGTGAAAATGATTGTAGAGAAAACATGTGGAAAAATCAATTCTCAGATATAGTCTAGGGGATGTAAAATTTCATAATTGTCAAAAATTAAAATTAAAAAATATTTATAAAATCTGTAGATATATATAAGAAACTAATGATTTTACGATTTAATTTGATTTTATGATTTAATTTTTATAGTTTTCTAAAAATATGTATATATTTTTGAAATATTTTTAATTTAAATGATATTTCAAAATTTGAAATGCCATAATTGAATATATTTATTTAATAATGATTTATGAGTTATTACCATATTTTAAAAAGTCCAAAAATATAAATCGAAAATAAATGTAATATATGAGTTATTACCATATTTTAAAAAGTGCACCAAAAATATAAATTAACATTAAATATAATTTTCCATGTCATATTAATCTATAAGACATGTCATCAATTTTAGTAGCCATGTCATATTATTTTGTGAGAATGATTATAGAGAAGACATGTGGCAAAATCACTTCTCAAATATAGTCTAGGGGAAATTTGTAGATATATATAAGAAACTATTGATTTTACGATTTAATTTGATTTTATGACTTAATTTTTATAGTTTTCTAAAAATATGTATATATTTTTGAAATATTTTTAACTTAAATGATATTTCAAAATTTGAAATTCCATAATTGAATATATTTATTTTAATAATGATTTATGAGTTATTACCATATTTAAAAAAATCCAAAAATATAAATCGAAAATAAATGTAATATATGAGTTATTACCTTATTTTAAAATGTTTACCAAAAATATAAATTAACATATATAATTTTCCATGTCATATTAATCTATAAGACATGTCATCAATTTTAGTAGTCATATCATATTATTTTGTGAGAATGATTATAGAGAAGACATTTGGTAAAATCACTTCTCAAATATAGTCTAGGGGATATATGGTCAGAGGCGGAGCCAAATGCTAATGCAAAGTAAAATAAAAATTTTGTTCAAATATAATAAAATATAGTGTGTGAAAAAAATATATATAATAAAATATAGTGTGTGAAAAAAGGAAACATTAGAAAAAAGGAAACATTAGAAAATGCAATCTGACATATATATATTTTTTTTACTAAGCAAACTGACATGTTCCTGCTATATATTCACTTATCTTAAGCGAATATTCACTTGGCAACAAGGCACCAATCATCAAACAAGTATTAAAAGGGGAATATAGTCCTCAGATAGAGTGTCCACGTCAGTCAAGAAAATCAACCAATAGGAAACCTGTTTTTAGCCACGTCACACCGGGTTGGGCTTCTCAGTTTTCTTGATCTGTAAAATGTCTGTTTTCTTTTTGGCCCATAGGCCCAGTCGGAAAGAAACGGTGAATCCCTTCGAAAAATCTGTTTAGTCTTCAATCGTCGATATATCCTCCGACTCTTCCACTTCATGTTCTCCACTGTATGATTTTTCTACGTTTCATTCTCAATTAATGACAATGTTGAAGTTATTCTTCAATGTTTCGTTCCACCACCCCTTGATGCTTCTCCTATATAAAACTCTTTCTCTGAACCTAAATTCATCCTGAATCAAAAAAAAAACTATTCTGCAGAAATTACTTCTAGGCCATGAAATTCACCACGCAGTCTCATCTTACCACCAACAAATCTCCTGTCGTCATGTATTTCAAAGACATCTCATCAGGACAATCTGAATCAGAGCTCCGGTTAGTCCGTTTCTGGGAGGCAAGAAACATTGCTAAAGGTGGGACCTTTATTGGGTTGGAACTCCTCCTCATTGATGAACAGGTATGAGTTCTTATCTGCAATTACCTTCTGTTGTTGTTTAAACCGGTCTCCCTAAAACCAATTGATTTCTACTCCGACAGAAGACGGTGATGCAAGGTTTCGTCTCCTCTCCAACATACCTGCCTCATCTCAAAGCATGGACAACTTTGAGGCTTCATAATTGACGCTGCTCAAAGCAAGGATATTTATCGAGTTGCTGATCAGAGTTTAACAGTTTCTTTCTCGCACACTCTGTTCTCTCCAGCCTTGATGACATCTACCTCTGTTTTGCTCCAGACAGGTTCAGGTTCCATCCAATTTCCAAGCTAACTGTGGTCTCAGGGGTGACCTCTACGGTAATCTGTCTTATTTATAAAAAAAAAAAATTCACCTTAATTTGTTTCTCTGAGTGTTGATTCAAACTTGAAATAAACCGTGTCAATGTTCTCAGTTTATGATTTTTCCTTTGTAAATTAGACTTTCATTGCTGATAACTCATCAAGTTCAGGTTAATGTCTTACATTAATTTAGTTTGCTCTTCACGCGGCCTCTATATCCATGATTGATAGTTTCTAAAAAAAATTAAGTTGCATTTGTTTGCTCATATCTCATAAAGTTCATGTTGATGTCTAACATAGAATTTCGTTGCAGTTCAAGTACTCTGTGTTCATCTTGACTTTATGAATTTTTGGCCATTCATGAAACAGTGTCACTAACATGTGTTTCGAAAGCTCTAACCAAAAATAGGTAATTTAGTTAAAGATGTCCAGCCCACAATTGACTACATAAACTGGTTAGTAATTTTAGAGACAATAGTGTTGTGTTTGTCACTTTCAAGTAATGTTCTATTCAGTCTCTCTTGAGTGAACCTGGCAAACCTTTTGTTTTGTAAATTGTCTCAGGTTGAGTTCTAACCTAGAGATTGCTAAGCGGGTTATGCATATGAGATTACTAGGGCTGAGATAATGACAATTGGGCAAATATTTGATTACATCAAACATGAATATGCCAAAGTAAAATAAGAGCTTAAGATAGCTCTGTAAAAAAGAAGCCTGTCATGTAAATAACTATCTTTTAACCTGTCACAGGAAGCTCTTTTCGTCTGCATGGCCATTAGTCACATTTGATGATGTTTAGCATGACACTTCGTGGTATTGTATTGCCTGCAGCGGTTGTAAAAGTAAGGCCACCAGAGGCCTTTCTTCGTTGATGTGCGCTAAGTGTGTCAACACTAACGTTGCTGGTGTAGAAAAGTATGAACTCTAACCTCACAACTTCATGTTTAATCATTTTAGAATTTGGTATTTGTGTTCTTTTCTTTGCAGGTACCTTGCGAAGATCTATGTCTACAACAATAATGAACAGGCTGTTTTCGTCTTACTTAGTGATGCAGGACATGAGTTGACAGGGAAGGGTGCTGCAGAATTGGTTGACAACTACTCTGAGGTAACTAGCCATCAACTTAAAACCTTCTCCCATTTCATTAAAACTCACTTTATTCCTCCTTGAAATTTTTTAGGCTAATCAAGAACTTGGTGCTGGTCATGAGATTACTGTCCCCAGGCTTTAATCCACACAATTGGAAAAACACATAATTTCAGGATCAAGGTGTCTGACTACAACATCACAGGCAAGATCCAAGTTATAACTGTTACTAAGATTGTCTCACCAGAAGTTCTGCCATCTGTACCAACTCCACTTGAATGTTGAATCCCACTTGATGCAGGGGATGAAGTTGATGGGTGCCTTCTGCAAGTGTAGTTTGTGCATCTTCTAAGAGCTGTGGATCCATTGCTGATTAGTAAAATGAAGTTATATATTGTGTAATGTAGCTTTAGCAGAAAGAAATGGGAATATATTTGTATGTCGTAGCTAGCATAGGATTCAAGTGAGATAAGTAATTTTATTGTGTTTGATCATTTGTAGTAGCTTTTTTCTATGACGAGTAATTTTTTGTGCTCATCTTTTTTTTTTTGCTAGGAAAGATACTTTTCCCAACAACTTATATCAAGATATTGCTGTGTAGTAAGAAGTGACTTGCGAAGTTCTTTCTTAACTCTCGCAGACTCACTAAAGCTTTGTTTATAATTCATGTAGTCACATTGTTTTTCTTATTCTCAAAACAAATACGCCAGAGTCGGGAAATTGAAATATATCACTTTTGTTCATGATGAGTTCGGATGCGATCATACATGGCGTCGGGATTTCCATTTTGCTGAAGAGAAGTCTTTGTTTGGGATAATCACCTTGATTTAAAACTCATATCTGATTTTAAGTGATTATATGATATAACTTATCGTGGATGATTGATTGGTCTTTATCTCACTTTTAACTTTATTTATTTTTAAATCATCAAATTTACTGATCATGAGTAAGTTTTGGTCTTATAATTCAAAGTTAACATCAAACTTGACTGACTTTTGCCAATTGTTAGTTAGTTTTATTTATAAAGCTACATCAAAAAGAATAAACTATTTTTTTTTCTTATGTAATGAAAAATTATGTATAGTATCAAATAAATTAGATAATTATATGTAAAATTTATTACTATTTAGATACTAATTTTTAAAATTATTTATATATACATATATATATACATCTATAATTTTTTTTACCTTTGAATAATTTTATAAAATATAAGTTTTAAAATAACATAAATATCATTTATATATTAAATTAAATAATAGCTTCATAATTTATTTATGTTTACTAATATAATTATTTTAGTTGATGTAAAATAATTATTTTCTATATATTACATACCTCACACATTTATTTTAAGATATCTACCACTAAAATCTTGCAGCTATAATCTTTGTGGGAAAAAAAATATATAAAAAAATTTAGAGTTACATCCAAATTATTGACATCATAAATTTTACATCTAAACTTTTACAGTTACAATCCAACCAATCATAACCTAAATTCTCAGGTAATTAACCAAATCTAAATAAATACAAAATAAAAACAACAATTTCTTGACAGAGTTCTACTTCAATAAGCGTACATATTTTCACATACAATAATTTAAATTTTTTAAAAATATAACAAAATGCTCAATTGTTGGGTTTAAATTAATTTGAACGCTTTTTAAATTTTACATATTAATCTCATACTAAAAACTACTTTTAGTGTTACACACTGCCGACATTGTTTCTTCTGATTTTTTTATTTTATGTTCATACTTCTCTATGTAAAATCACAAATTTCTGAAATAAATATCTATTATTTTTTTTCACTTTTTTGATATATTCAAAAATCATAACACTAATTCGCTTTTTTTCTTGCAAATATTAAACTCATGAAAGATGTGTTGTAAATAGGTCTAAAATTTGCTGTAAATATGGTTTAAGGTCAAAAAGAACATCAACAAAACATTAATTGAAGGATAACTAGGTCTCTACCTATTTTCCATGCTCAAACTTTGTAAATTAGTACTCTTTAGGATAAACTTATCAAATGATAGCATATATTTATATAAAACTTAAAAGAAAATTATATAACCAAATAATCCGCGCGTAGCGCGGATAGGGATCTAGTTTACATAAGAAGATAACAAAGAGAGTACTATAAAAAAAGAAGGAAGAGTAATATAATCGTTTCGTTATCCAATTAAGACAAAAATGACGACGAATATAGCGGCGCTGTTAAACGTTATCTTGCTTTGGATATAAAATTCCGAGAAAATCTAGTCAAGCATTAAATCATTAAATAAGATAAAGTATTCCAACAAGATGTACTCGAACATTATACGACGCGTTTGATTTATCTTCTTGCAATAACAGGTAGTCAAATTCTTGTGAGCCGTCTAGGGCTTGGTCGCAATCCTAATATATGGGACGAGCCTAACGTGTTCAAGCCAGAGCGCCACCTTGCTGGGCATGTTGGAAACTCAATGGACGTGACTTTGATGGAGCCTGAGATGCGGTTCGTAATATTCAGCACTGGTCGACGTGGCTGCGCAGGTACTAAAATTGGGACATCTATGACTATAATGTTGCTAGCCAGGCTTCTCCAGGGATTCGAATGGACCCTCCCTTATGATACAAGTCAAGTCGAGCTTGTTCCAGCCGATACTAACTTGTTCATGGCCAAACCTCTACTCGCATGTGCGAAACCTAGGCTGACTCCAACTTTGTATCCGAAAATTCAGGTTTAAAATTCGGAGAAATTATTCGCTGGAAAAAAATTATCAAGATATGTTATATAGTTGAAATAAGGTTGTGTATACTACTAAAACCATGTATCCTACTACTTACGTTGTACTCTTTCGTCATCTTTATAATCCAATATTGCAATAATAAGACATTGTTATGTCAACTTAACAAGGGATATATATGTGTGTATATATATAACCATATTTTTTTGCTTTTTATTATGCTACGCTTTCTTTGAGTTTCCAAGGTTATGCGTTTTTTGATAAAATGAAACTCCAATAAAATGCGTTTTTAATACAACGAAGGATTAGGAGTTTAGCCCGGTGGTATTTCCCAAGATTAGAATAGAATATGGACTTTTGAAGTGTATTTTTATAATAAAGATTGAATATAGTAGAATAAGTGATGTTTCGTCCAAAAAAAAGTAGAATAAGTGATGCATGACGATTGCTTTGTAAGTTTGATTCAAATTCTATATTAATGAAAACCCTTTCTTCAAAAAAGTATAATCGTTTCGTTATTAAGACAAAAAGGACGACGAGTACAGCAGCGCTGTTTAACGTTATCCATTGATATTAAGTTCCGGAAAATATAGTCGAGCATTAAATCATTAAATGAAATATATATAGTACTCCAACTGGATGTAGTCGAACATTATATGACGTGTTTGATTAATCTTCTTGCAATAATAGGTAGTCAAATTCTTGTGAGCCGTCTAGGGCTTGGTCGCAATCCTAATATATGGGACGAGCCTAACGTATTCAAGCCAGAGCGCCACCTTGCTGGCCATGTTGGAAACTCAATGGACGTGACTTTGATGGAGCCTGAGATGCGGTACGTAATATTCAGCACCGGTCGACGTGGCTGCGCAGGTATTAAAATTGGGACATCTATGACTATAATGTTGCTAGCCAGGCTTCTCCAGGGGTTCGAATGGACCCTCCCTAATGATACAAGTCAAGTCGAGCTTTTTCCGGCGGATACTAACTTGTTCATGGCCAAACCTCTACTCGCATGTGCGAAACCTAGGCTGACTCCAACTTTGTATCCGAAAATTCAGGTCTAAAATTCGGAGAACTTATTCGCTGGAAAAAACTATCAAGATATGTTATAAGTGACATAAGGTTTAGTGTACTACTAAAACCATTTTGTTCGTAGTCTAATATTTACGTCGTACTCTTTCGTCATCTTTTTAATCCAATATTGCAATAATAAGATTTATTGTTATGGCCCTTGTTTTTTTTTTTAACATCAAAAAAAGGCTATTCTATTACTCAAACTTGAGATGGTCTGGGTAACCAGACCGGAATAGAACAACCAAAATAACATAATGATCTGTGGAAAGTACGAGCATTCCTAGCTAAAAAATCAGCTAACACATTTTCCGTTCTTGGAACATAGCAAATCTTGAAGTCCGAATAGCACATCTTGATCGTTTGAATCATCTCTAATTCAGTTGAGAAGCTTGGCCAGGCTTGTGGTTCTGTCAGCATCGTAATCAGGTCTTTGCAATCTGTACCAAATCTCTGACAATCTGAGTGTTGCAGCATTGTTTCAATTGTCCATTTCAGAGCTTCCAATTCCGAGTGTAAAGCGGACTCCCTCCTCCTCACATTCCTCGTCCCCATTAGCTGGATCTTCCCACTGCTATCTTTCCAAACCCATCCGAATCCACTAAACTGGTCCATAGAAGTCCATGACCCATCTATCATGCATATGTCACTCAAGCTTAAGACTTGAGGCACTTGAATAGCTTGAGGCGTATTCATATTCTCTCTAGCATTATGCCAAGCTTGGCATTCGCTCTCTGCATGCCTAACTAGGTCGCCTGGATCCCTGTCTATTCCCCTGAATAACTTATCATTACGAGCCTTCCAAATGTACCAAATAATCCATGGATATGGGTCTCTATCATTTTCTGGCTCCAATATGCTATTCTTCCTCCAAAACAAATAATCCATATTATTGTAAATACTCGTGGTAGGAAAAATCTGAGGGCTGGATGGTGTCGATGACAGAGCCCATGTTTGGAGAGCTGGTGGGCATTCAAATATTGCATGAGTAGCGGATTCTTCTGGTTCTCCACATCTTGGACAGTAGTTGTCACATCTCATATTCCTTCGTACTAGGTTCCTTGTAACTGCTACTTGTCCTGTAGTTAATTGCCACAAAAGATGGCGGATCTTTGGTGGAGCACTGACCTTCCAGGCAAAGGCTTGGAGTTTGGTGATACTGGGTTCCAGAACTTCTCTTTCTCCATCATCCTTCAGAATGTTTGTGGCAACCCAGTATCCAGATTTTACGGTGTATTGCCCGTTTTGGTGTAGTTCCAACAAAATGTATCTGGACGATGAGTTGGGCTTATGGCCATACTCTGTATACTCGGTATATCCTCATGATGAACATACTGTTCCAGCATACGTAAATCCCATTCTTTGGTGTCAAAATCAATGAGACTACTGACTGTCATTTCTGGGTGTACCACTGGAACACTAGATCTTGCCGGTCTTGCTGGTATTGTTAGAATCCATGGATCCTGCCATACTTTAATCTCATATCCTGAGTGTACTTTCTTTCTAATGCCCAATAGCAGTAGTTTCCTTGCTGCTATGATACTTGTCCACACATAAGATGGGGAATCCACTGAGCCTATTCGCAATGGCGAACTCAGACGATAATATCTGCCTCTCAGTACTGTTGCCACAAGTGAATCTGGGAACTGAACCAATCTCCATAACTGTTTAGCTAGAAGGGCTAGATTAAGTTCATGTATCAAGTGGAATCCAATACCTCCTTCATCTCTAGGTTTACACATTTTATCCCATGTTCCCCAGTGTATTCCTCTTTTTGGCGGATTGGAACTCCACCAGAATTGTGCAATGGCACTAGCAAGGTTCTCACAGATTTCCAGAGGGAGTAAGAAGGTAGACATCACATACGCCGGGAGAGCAAGTAGAATAGACTTGATTAGTACTTCCTTTCCTCCTTTCGATAACCATCTGCCAGTCCACCCATTCACTCTGTGTAGCAGCTTCTCCTTTAGGAATGCAAATAGTTTACATTTAGACCCACTTATATCTTCTGGTATTCCTAAGTAGGACCCCATACCACCTTCATTTTGTATTGCCAGAATATTTTTGATTTGTTGCCGGTCACTAGCTCGTATCCTCTTGCCAAAGAGCAGAGAAGATTTATCAAAATTTATGCATTGTCCAGATGCCTGTCCATATGTCCTGACTACTTTCATAACTTCTTCACATTCACGGGGCTCCGCCTTACAGAAGAAAAGGCTATCGTCAGCAAAAAGAAGGTGAGATACCGGGGGGCTAGAACGAGCGGCTCTCATCCCCGTTATTTTACCATGATTCTCTGCTTGACTAAGAAGGTTAACGAGCGCTTTCGTGCATAGAATAAATATGAAAGGAGACAAAGGATCTCCTTGTCGTAGACCTCTCTCTGGAACTATGTGTCCTCTAGGCTCTCCATTCATCAAAACTTGGTACTTAACTGAAGTAACACATCTCATAATCCATTCAATCCATACCTTTGAAAAGCCCATCTTCCTCATCACTGCTTCTATAAAGGACCACTCCATCCTATCATAAGCCTTACTCATATCTGTCTTTATAGCCATTCTCTTAGTTCGTCCTTCGGGCTTAGTTCTCAGAGTATGGAACAGCTCTTGTGCTATCATCACATTATCTGATATTTGTCTTCCTGCGACAAAAGCCGACTGTGTCTCAGATATCAAGTGCGGAAGAACCTTTTTTAATCTTTGGCATAAGACCTTATATATTATTTTGTAGCTGACATTGCATAGACTGATAGGTCTAAACTGTGTCATCTCATTCGGCTTTGTCGTCTTAGGTATGAGACAGATATTTGTATCATTTAAGCCATGCGCCATTGTACCTTGAAAAAGAAATTGATTAACCATATGAGTTAGATCATCTTTCACAATGTCCCAAACTTCTGATAGAAAAGAGCAGTCATTCCATCTGGTCCCGGTGCCTTTTCTGGGTGCATAGCAAAGAGTGCTAGCTTAACCTCCCATTCTGTTACTGGTGCTGTGAGATCATCATTTACTTGTCCAGTGATGGTCATTTTAACCTCCGTGAGTGCTTCCGCTATGTCCTCTGGATTGGAGGATTCAAATATTTGTCGGAAATAACTAGTAGCAATGGCTACTAATCCCTCTTCATCCTCGACCATATTCCCATTTGCATCTAGGAGTTGTGTTATCCTATTCTTTGCTCTCCTCTGTTTAACTAATGCATGGAAAAATTTAGTGTTTCGATCTCCCTCTCTGAGCCAAAAAACTCTACTCTTTTGTTTCCAGAACATTTTCTCTGCCTTAAGAGCATTGGAAAGCTCCTTTAGAGCATCAGCTATCTGTTCCAATGTAGCATTATCATCAGAGTATAGGTCTTCTACCTTCTCTTTAAGCTCTTCCACCAGCTTTTCAGAGTTCACATTATTTTCTCTCCTCCATTGACTCAGAGCTTTCCTACAGTTAGCAATATGATCCATTATACTTGCGTCCGGTGGCAGATCATCCGATTTCCATCCTTAAAGAATGACTTGTCGCAGCTCCTCGTTATCCAGCCATCTTTTATCAAATTTGAATTTCTTTTTCCTTCTCTTTGGCCTCTTGAGAATCTCTGCTAGAACTGGACGATGATCCGAGCCCCAAAGCCTGAGATATTTCGATGATGTATGTGGAAAATTTTCATGCCAATCTTCATTGCCCACTGCTCTATCTAGGCGGCATCTCACAGTTACACCTCCAGATCTTTTTCCTACCCATGAGAGCTTGTTTCCAGTAAATGGAAATTCCAGCATACCACAATTACTTAGCATTTGTTTGAAAGGTAAAAAAGAATTATCCGAGCGCTGTCTACCCCCCTTCCTTCTCAGTATGATCCACAATTTCATTAAAGTCACCAATCATGAACCATGGTCCATTTCTAGTTGTGGCAAAGCGCGTAAGACGCTCCCAAACCTGATCTCTACGTTCTAAAACAGGGTCTCCATAAACAAATGTCATGTAAACTTTTATTCCATCAATGACTGCCTCAATGTCAATCATTCTGTTATTTGAAAATAAAACATTAACTTGAAACTCATCCAAAAACAAAAGCGCTAAACCTCCGCTGAGACAAAGTGGCTCAACAGTAAACAAACAATCAAATCCTAAATCGGCTTGAATATTTTGCAACATCCGCCTCTTATTCTTTGTTTCAGAAAGGAACACGAGTCCTGGGCGATGCTTCTGACACATCTCCGTAAGGCGTCGAACTGTGAGGTCGCTCCCTATCCCTCTACAGTTCCAACTGAGCGTCTTCATGGATGATTGTGGGATGAGTTTTTGGAACTCATCAAACCATCATGTTTAGACGATCCTTCATGTGCCTTTCTTACACCTTTATTGTGACGCCTTGCTTTTCCATTTCCGCCCAAAGCCTGCAGTCCAGATGATGCAGTGTGTTTCCAATTTGGAATGCTCAAAGAAGCACTCTTTTTGTTGCTATGCCTCTTGTTCTTCGTGGATTTAGAATCAGACTTTGTGCTCCTCCTCACCAGAGCTGAGTCTTTTTCATTACCAGCTTCCATCTCCATTAAATCCACGCCTAATAGATCATCATCTTCAACCTCCGCTTCCATCATTTATGTGTCCTATTGCTCAAGGTTCTCCATACCATCCAATGCACCAATAATCTCATCAGTGTTCAAGGCCTCCTTATCAGTTGAAGGATAAAAACTTATCGGGAGCGGCTCTCCCCTTTGTTGGACAGTCACATTCTCCTCCATTGGGTGATCCAGACGCGTCTGAGTTAATATGGTGCTCGCCAGCTTGCGAAAACTAGTCGGCTCGTTCTTCCTCGCAGGTGAGCTTCTGACTTCTACTTCCGATGAGCCGGAGATATGTTCATAAGGAACAATCTCATGTCTCTATTTTTCAACAAAAGAAGCCATAGCCTTATCCATTATCATGTTCGTTGAATCAGTATCACCATCACCATCAGTCCGCCTTGTTTCCCTATCACCGTCTACCATCTTTCTCTTGTCTCTATCAGCCTCCACTCCTCTCTGTTTCTCCCTCCACATCCTCTATGTTTTCCGATCATAGGGACCAGAGTTGGCTCGAGCTCCGCCGTATCTATTATTTCTTGAATAATCATCCTTACGTCTAATTATCCTATCAGAGTGACGACTCCCTCGTTTATTTGCATCCCAAGAATGGTAAGAGTTTCTCTCCTGGAAAGAACTTCCCCTCGAGTTTGTCTCCACATGACGAGATTGCGTATCACGGGACACCAGCGAAGACTGGTGATAAGAGCGCTCCTCATAGCTTTTGGTTCGTGCAGAGTTAAACTGATCCGAACTCAGCATCCTCTGATTCGTGTTCAACGACAACTGAGAAAATTCACGGTTCGGTACAGGTGCAGCTCGGGACTCATACGGTAGCTGCATCCTTGCAAATACATCAGATCGCTCAGGAAGTTGAAGCCGGGATTTGACATCAGTCGTTGGACAATATCCTTTCTCATGAGAGAGCATCCCGCAAGTTGTACAATGCTTAAAGAACAGTGTGTACTTGATCTCAATCGTTACCTCATCTCCTTTATATTCAACTTTCCGTGAAAACTTTAAAGGTTTTCGAGAATCAATATCAATAAGCATACGACCTTCTGATAGCTCAAGGGTATCAACATGACCAAGCCTTCCTCCTATGTTCCGAAGATTGACATCAGTCCATAGATGTAGTGGGAAGCCAACGAGCTGAACCCAAAACGAAATGGTCCATGGATAATCATCATGGACGATAGGCTCCCATCGAACCAAGACGAACATACAGAAATTATAATGAAAAGGGCCTTGCCGAAGTACGGAATTGAGATCTTCCTCAGACAAGAAACTGAACAAGAACTTCCCATTGCCAATGTCATTCGCTGTGATTCTATCAGACAATCCCCACTGAGATGGCATTGTTTGTAGTAGCTTTTCAACAACCTGCTTCTTCGGATTGAGTATCTTCCCTAACAAGGTTAAGTTGAACTCCTTGATTACAGATGCTTCTTCACGGTCTACTAGCCTGATAGGCGCATCATCATCGTCCTCATCATAAGCAATTCCTTTTCCTTTTCGATCCTCCTGATAGGTTAAGCGAGCCATGGACATCGATCCCATCCAAAGAGATGGTATCAATATCAAACACAGAGATGATCCGGTCCGATGAAACGTGTGATATGAGAGAAGCAAAACACCAATGAGTGTAAGAGCAAACGGATGCCCCGAAATCAATCCTGATATCAACCTGAATGGGACACGACGGAGCTAGGCGAGGGCAATAAGCAATCCGACGCAGCGTAGCAGTAGCGTGATGCAGAAGCAAGTGACAAGATAAGAAAGTCCTGATCTCAATGAAGATCACGGATTCAATTATCCCAAACAGATGAGAAATCAGTCCGATGAAACTGATTCTAATCGCAAGAACCAACGAGAAACACCGACGAAGCTTGAAAAGGAAAACGTGATGAAAACAGAGTCGAAGAAACTCTGTGCAAGGGGGATCAAACTCTCCGCCAGATGACAAGGGTCAACCGGATGATAAGGATTCGATCACCAATGAGTGAATCGAGGCCTGGAGATCACGATCTCAGATTGAGTTTGAAATCTCCATTGTCGCCTGTTATGGCCTTTGTTATTTGTGAACAAAAAGAAAGACTTATTATTGTTATGTCAATTTAGCAACGGAGATATATATATATCCCCTATATATTAATCACGGAGCATTGAAATATTTTTCTTCTAACTACGTGTCATCACTAGATTGATTCTTAGAATACTTAGAAAAATATATTGGTTCATCCTAATATATATTATATGTTTTTATTAAATAAACTATTAAAATGATTATTAGTGTATAAAAAATATTCTCAATTCTTTTCTAAATAAAATCTACAGAATTTTCTAATATGATTAATATATACATGGCAGTTAATGATAAAGAATAATAAAGATTTGATAACAGTTTTTGTATCCTTTCTCGTTTTGTTTAATTTTATATTATTAAAAGAAATTAAAAAATCACATCAACTATATAGTAAAAAAAATTTAGATTTATAGAACGGGTCTTGTGGTCAAGTGGCATTGGATGGGCCAGTGACGTTAAAATGTTTTAGGTTCGATTTTCCTGCTATGCAAAACTAAGTCACACTGTTATATTCACCTACGCGGATATGGGTCCATGTTTTAAAACTCATTTGAATGCCTTCGAGAAGTAGTCCATCCACGGACTTGCAACTCTCCTAGATTCAAACAGGTAAAAAAAAAAATTCTTTTTCAAAGAAAAAAAAATTAAACTTTTTCTTATATGTTATATTTTGAATTTCTTAAAATGACTATAAATTACTAAAAAAATTAAAAATCTCACTTTGAAAATTTTGTGATCAATGAATAAATGTTTTTGTTATAACAAGATACAAATGATCATAAAATCGTTTGAATAGAAAATCTCATTTAATATTTATTCATATATTAATATCGTTTCAATTAAAATTTGTACAATATTAAAAACATAAATATGTTAATTTTGAAATTTGCATTGAATAACTATCACATCGAAAAAAATTGGGATGAACAGTTTAAATTTCTTATTACATCAAATATAAAAATATTAATAAATCATATGATAATAATATTTATATTAAAATACTATATATATATATATATATATATATCTCAATATCATCAAATTTGATTATATACCATACAAAATAATTAAAATAATTATTTAGATTTACTTACAGTGAAAATATTGTAAATAAACAAGAGGTATTATTTTGATTTATGTGATTATTCTAAACTCATATATATTTAATCAAAAAATAATTGATTACTTTAACAAGTGTAAGATCTTACTAATTAATATTTTTTTTAAATATTACAAAGGATCGATATATCAAAGATTAATTTAGAAGCTATTGAAACATGGATTGCACAATAAATTTACTTTCCTAACTCTAACCTCTATTCTCTTAGTCACATCACTAACAAAGAATAATTTGGAATTTGACAATCTTAAATAGTAGTGTTCTTTTAGTCTGAGTCCATCGTTTTCCTTAAATGGACCTAGAATAATTTTTAATGATTAACTAAATGGATCAAATACATAGTAGAATGTGGCTTTAGATTAAAATATTGCATACCTAAAATAAATATGAACCATCATTACTTTCTTTTAAAATATTGTTACAATAAAAAATATACGGTTGAGAAAAATCTGAATCCAAAAAATCAGACCAAATTCAATCTAGAAAATAGTACTTCATTTTAACCAAAATTGGTTAGATATCCAAACGGATTCAAAAATATATATATAATAATAATAACAATCCTAATTAATTTCAAAGGTTGTGAATCCCTACTAAGTTGAATGGTTGTGTTTTCATTCTAAAAGTCGTCAATTTATATACAGCAAAACTCTATAAATTAATAATAGTGGGACTGATAATTTATTAATTTATAGAGTTTTAATTCAAATAAAATTTCCATTTTACACTTATATTTTAAAAATATTTTTTTATTTAAAGGTTGTATCGCTACTATAGGTATAACAAGAAAGCATATAAAGATTTTGTCATGGTTTCCTAATTAACCAAACTAAATCTTTCATCTGACAACCACAAAAGTTGTATCACGGTTTTTTTACACATTACATAACACTACAGCTAAAGGGTTCAGATATGAATCCCCTTGTAACATTGTTGATATACAAAATATATGTAAATAGAAGTTTTCTTCTTTTAGAATTTGCTAATACTTTGAGAAAAAAAAAGGTTCAGATATCCAAACAAGAGGGAACATCGCCTTTTCCGACCCCTACAATTTACTATTTGTGTCGTGCATTTCTAGACCCAAAAACTATAGAAAAGTGGTAAAATATAAATAAATTTAAACGAAAAATAATTTAAATTTCAGTCCGTCAAAAGTCGTGTGATGATGTGAATATTTTTAATAATTTAATCACAATAAATATTCACACGTTTAATGAAGTTTTGTATTATAAAATACACAGTTACTATTTTCTAAGAGATATACCAGTTTGAAAAATCACACATTAAAAAGTCCTGTGATTTTTTTTTAAATAAGATAGACTGTTAATTTATTTATAAACTAATAACTAGATTCTGATCCGTCCTTGAAAGAGCGGGTACTTTTTTGTTGTTTTTTCAATATAAAGATTGATAATTTTTTGTTTTAATTATATAAAATGTGACATGATCAAATTTCAATTATGTGGATTTGTTATAGTGTGTACAGTATGACGAAATTTAAAATGCGTCATACGTTTTATGTTTGTAAATAAGTTAAGTAATGGTTTTATCCGAAATTCTTAATTAGGCTATTATATAATTTTAAAGATTTATAATTTATATAAAATATTGCTAAACATATAAAGTGGTCAATAATATTTTTGATTAAGTCTTATCCTTGAGTGGTTACAAAATTTCAATTTCTAATATCAACTTATTAAATTTTTTGCAGACTTTAATTTATGATATTGATATTAAAAAGTTTATGGGATATGAAATTGATTATATAAAATCATAACTCATTTAATTAGTTAGCAAGTCTATCTAAATATTGAAATAGACCCACAAAACCGAAAGACAATATTGTCATTAATGAATTTTTTTAGTTAGTCATATCATTAAGGACATTTTTAGAAAATTTTAACATTTCATTAAGGGTATAATATAGGAATGATCCCCTTTTAATGGTATTGGTGATTAATTTGTAATATTTTTGCTTACTAAATACTAACTATGAAGCTAATGATTTATTTTATAAAAACGAAACTTTTTAATAAACTTTTGTAGAGTATTTTTCAAAATATCTTGTTAGAACTTCAATATACTTATATTTATATCTAAATAAAAAATATTATAAGATATTTTAACTAAAATTATAAAATATTTACATTTAATAAAGTTCCTAGATTGACTAATTTTTGTGAGATATTATAAAAATATAATGGGTGTTGTTCAATCATGTATTTTAATAGAGTTCACATCTAATCAAAATCAACCATTATTTCAATGGTGATTCTAAATTCTATTTTAAAGTTTAGTATTATTTGATATTGCATTTATAAATCTTATTTAAAATCTAGTATTAATGAATGATTTAAATCTAGTTTTTGAAATCTTGTGTTATTCAACTTTAATGGATTTAAAAATTATTTGTATTTAAAACTGATTTCAAATAATTTGTTGTGGAGTCTCATTAACAAATTATTGAAATCAAAATCCAAAAGATACCGGAGAGATTTTAGAATTCAACAACTAAAACTACATTTAGATTTTAGTTATTTATTGATTACGAAACATTTACAACTGCTTTCAAATTATTGATTGAATAACATTCTCATAGATTTAAATTGGTCTAATAAAAGGATCAAGGAGAGTTTCTTAACATTCATGATTACATATATACCCTTGACTCAAAACACAAGGGTGGATAGTCTGGTATTCGAGTTCAACTGTCTCATTTCATCTACATAGATTCAGAGTCTCATATTTAGTTAGCAGAGTTTTAATCGAATATATGTTTATACTGATGACAGAAAAGAGATGGTCTAATTTGAAATATCACGCATAAAAAATCATGTGAATTTATTCTAATAAGATAAATAAATTTAAAGTTAAATTGATTTTTTCTTTAATATCTTTAATAAATAATTAAACTTTAGATTTTGAACGACATATTTTGTAAATAATATATGAACTAAATGTTAAGTTTATATAATTATGATTATATTTTAATAAGATAGATACTAACGAAATGGTCTAGCTATAATAATACTGTAATGTAAATGTTTTAGAATGATCATGTTTTAATTGAATAGACTAGATTTTGACTCACTCTTTAAAAGAGCGGGATACTTTATGATGTGAAATTCCTTTAACAATATTATAAAGTGCATGGTATGTTGTCTATTTAACCTTTTGCATTTAAATCCGTGTTTTTAAAACTCAATCCAAACCCGTATTCAATCTGTACTCGCGATCTAACCGGTAAATCTATTAATCCGATATATAATTTAGCTTGGGTTTTAAGAAATAACCATTATTTAAAAGTTCAATAAACCCGCAAAATAGCTAAAACCCGATGCTACCAGTTTAATCGAAAAGTGATCGGTGTGTAATCCAATTTGATTTAACTTGTTATTTTTTAATTTTAAAATATAATATAAATGTTTTCATTAGATATTTAAATACTTGGCCATTTTAATTTTATTGTACTTTTATTATATGTGGTAGCTCCAACTGTTACAGAACTGTTTAATTGTTTTTTATATATTTCTGTGAAACAAAAAATAAATAAAATATATTTAAAATGTTACTAAATTTTTAACATGATTTTATTGTATTTCTAATATTGATATGTATAATTATATATTGAATTGATTAAACTATTGACATACATTTTACTTGCAGCCGACCCAATAACCCAATGACTAAGCAGTCAGGTACAAAGTCTGCATAAATTTTAAAAACATTGACTTAAACATATTTTTACTTTTTATAACTTTTATAATTTACAATTTTATTAAATTTTAACAACATGATATATGATTTTATATACTAATACAATGTATATTGATCATATATCTCGAAAGCTAATATAATTTATTGGTTATTTCAGATTGTAATATTATTTGAAGACATTGAGTATTAATAGGATATTGTCAATCTATTAATTTTAGTAGTTAAATAGGATTTTTATATTTCTGAAAAAGAGTTATTAGAATATGGGGTGATTGGTTGGGTTGTAACTAATGATTTTAGCTTTAATTTCTATATACAACCACTTAAGTTACCAATCGTGTTTTAAGTAGTTTTTAAAGCTAAAGTCAATAAAAAAAAAATGTTTGTAGAATCCTTATTTTCTAAAGCAAAAAAAATATGGTTATAGAAAACTATTTCTTTTTAAAAATATTACTGTAAGAATATATTTCTTTTTTCATCGTTTCTCTTATTTAATTTATATAGCTACATTAGATACAGGTACATCAAATTATATAGTATAAATTATACAGTAAATTTTCTACAGCTAAAATCCAATCAATAGTCCCCATTGTCTCTGACATATAACACTTATTTTACGATTATTTGTAATCTTGTGAAGTATTTAGAAGTTACCATTTTTAGAAAAGTTGTCAAATATACTAAAAACTGTTAATGTACTAAAATTCATGAATTACTTTATGTTTCATATTAATAGGAAAATAGGAAATAAATCTTCTCAATTTAAATAGTTACCATAATATTTGTTTTTAAAAATAAATGATAATGGCACTCATGTAAATAATTTGAAAAGGCAAGGGAATGTCAAAAAAGGTCGTTTTAATTGTATTTGATTCAAATTATTCTGGATTTTTTTCCTGAAAAGTAAAATTTATTATCATAATATTACCTATTTGACTTTGACCATAAATAAATGCAGGCATATCGCCAGACGCCAATATGTACTTTTAAAAATCACCAAATATAATGTTCAAAAAAAAAAAATCACCAAATATGACATTGTGTTTTTAACTTTAACATAGGAGAAAGGAAGTGAAAACATATTGAACGGAACTTATGTCATGATAAAATACAGATTACTTCCAAATCCTTTTCCTCTATATATGTATGTCTCTTCCATATGATTCACCAACCCCAAAACAAAATTTTTTAAACGCAAAAATATCAACATAAATTTAACATGAAGACAACAAAAGTACTAGAACGCATGTTTTGCTTCATCTTCTTCTTATTGTTCTCCATCACCAACAACGTGGCATTTCCTCTCTCTACGAACTCTCGTTGGATCATCAACGAAAAAGGACAAAGAGTGAAACTGGCGTGTGTGAATTGGCCAGCGCATCTGCAGCCTGTGGTGGCAGAAGGGCTCAGCAAGCAACCGCTTGATGCCGTGGCCAAGAAGATAATGGCAATGGGTTTCAATTGTGTTAGGTTAACTTGGCCACTAGATTTAGCTACAAATGAGACATTGGCTACTAATGTTACTGTGAGACAATCTTTTCAGAGTCTTGGTCTTAGTGATGACATTTCTGGTTTCCAAACCAAGAACCCATCGATGATTGATCTTCCACTCATTGAAGCTTACAAGGTATTAATATAATATTTTCTTAGATGCTTTTTAGAATAAATAAAAGAATTACCAGATCTAATGTTGAAATAAAACTATTAGTTTATTAATTGCAAGTATTGTTTTCTGAAAGTTCCAAACTATAAAAATTGGCATAAACGTAGGTTTATATTTAAACAAATAGTTTAAAATAATATTTTCAACTAATTTACAATCGATTTTTTTTGGCTAAGAATATGAATTGCATTACTAGAATGAACGGGTTGTGAGTTACAAAGGATCAGAGCTTACAAGAATTCTCCGTAGCAAAAAAGATAAAAACCTGGAAAAAAACTGAGATTACAGAAACCATTACAGAAACCATTACAAGCATTTTTTAGATTTTCACTTTTAATAACTGCAGTTTTCATCAAATTACATTGATGTACTAAGCTAAATGAATTTATACCAATAAATCTTCACCCAAGAAATATTTAAAAACAAAAAAAAATTACTTTTTCTTTTGAAATTGAAAAAAAAACAAAATCTTTTATTTTGCGTCTTTTTAAAGAGCGTGGTGACTACGTTGGGAAACCACAATTTGATGGTGGTATTAGACAACCACTTGACCAAGCCAGGGTGGTGCTGCCGCTACAACGACAGCAACGGTTTCTTTGGCGATACTTTCTTTGAACCTGGCACGTGGATCGCAGGTCTGACTAAGATAGCTACACTCTTCAAAGATGCCTCCAATGTGGTTGGTATGAGCCTCAGAAATGAACTTAGAGGACCTAGACAAAACGTCGACGATTGGTTCAAGTACGTACATTTGCATAACGAATTATTCGCCCTTGACTTTATTGTTTTGTTGCTTTACCAAAGTACATAATAGTTGGCTTTTACTTTGTTAAGGTTATGACCATAATTCAAAAAGATTATACTGTCGTAAATTACAGCAACTTGCTCGCCAGCAAAAGAAAAAATATATGTGTTTGTTTTTTCCCAATCATATTGCGTTCTACTCATATAAATTTTTTGGTCAAAGCAGTAGGTAATATAGGTTCGGTACTTTTCAAACAATTGCTAAAGTTATATATTAGTGATCATGAGTGATCTGCGTATATATATTACTAAATATGTTAGGTATTCGATCTGAGTCCGATTATAGATTCAACTCTGTTTCCGGCTTGATTAAGCTACCTAAACCGATTCGATCAATACTAGTCACGAACTCAATGAAACGCAAGAATGCAAAACATACACAAGTTGTTCACCCGGTGTTCACCGCACCTCTCGATGTGAGAGGCCGCTATCCTCACCGGAGCTAGCTCCGCTAGCAATCCACTAGTTAATCAAAGCGATTACAAGTGTTCGATATCACAACCTGATACTGTTTGTTCTTTGTGCAGTTTCTACAAGCAAAGATACAGAGATCTCAATGGAGTAGACTACGTGAGCGACTACGACGGAGATGACAGCCTTTCAACCTCCAGTTCCTCCGATAGCGACGGCGGATCGTAGAATGATATGGAGAAAGCTCTGCGACGTCAAGAGTTGTGATCACCTACCGGATCGTCTCTGCTCTTCGTCAAGCTTTCTCCTCCAGCTCCCGTGATCTCCCGTGATCTCTTTCTCTCTCTACTGTAACGAATTCGTCTTCTCTCTCTGTTTGATCAAGAAGACGATGGTGTAACTGACTGTAGGGTCCACTCCTTATATAACAAACTCGATCACTAGCTCGAGCTTTATCTCGAGCTGGTTTACTCTGAACCGGGTTCAAGCCCATTTGATGATTCTTTTTTAGTCAATTGATTCAGCCCAGTAGGAAGCCCAGACATAAACGACACCGCTTCACAAATCTCCACCTTGTCGATTAGGTCACAAAACTTCCTCCGCCGAAACCAAATCCGCAACTGAGACACCTCCCGACACAATCATGCCTGAATCTCCTCAAGATAGCCATACCGGATTCAACAGCCATGAAGTAAGTCAAGCCATACCCATGTCTGCCTCTCCTTCTCCGATACGAAGCCCAGAACCACTGATGTTTATACCAGATCGAGAACCCTCTCCGACTCTCACTCTTCCTGCCGATTTCAAGTTACCAGAATCAATCCATGTGCCTCCATTCTCTGAACCTGAGCCACAAACAACTCCACCTCCACCTGAATACGCTGGAACTCCACCTCAAGAGTCAAACACTCTTCCGAACAGTAAGTAAACTCCGTCTTTCTCAAATACGAAAATATAATGAATGATTCAACCTCACTAGCTTCTGTTTACCAGCAGCTGAGAACTCGAACTACCCCATTCATCCTCTCGCTACCTTTGAGTAAGTTTCTCTATTTTCTTCATTAGTTTCTCCTTGTTGTTTATCCAAGAACAGATCACTAACCCATCTGCTCTCTTCTTGTTTCATGAACTCCTTATGCTGAGACGACTAACAACAGAGGCGTCTCGGAGTTCTTGGACACGAAATCACGAGGCGATCCCAAGCGTTACGAGATGCTTCTCGAACGCATTACCAGGTACCGTCTTCGTTAACACATCTGCAGGATTTAGAGTAGTGTGAATTTTAGGATCTTCACCCACCCAAAATCCACAATATCCCTGATGAAATGAATCTTGTTAGCCACATGTTTAGTCCTCTCATGATGAACTGAATTCTTAGCTAGGCAAATAGCACTCTGTGAATCACAGTTGAGCTTAAAGAACTCAGAAGTAAAACTCAATTCACCGCAGAATTCCCTTAACCATAAGCCCTCCTTAGTTGCTTCAGATAATGTCATGTACTCAGCCTCTGTAGTAGACAATGCTACTACATGCTGAAGTGCAGATCTCCAACTAACGGTATTGCCACCCACTTGAAAAATATATCCTGTAACTGAACGACGCTTGTCTAGATCAGTAGAGTAGTCAGAGTCACTGAAACCTTCAATCTCAAAATGCCCACATTTCGTAAACGTTAGACACACATCAGAAGCACCTTGTAGATAACGAAATATCCACTTAACAGCTCCCCAATGCTCTTGACTAGGCTTAGACATGAACCTGCTTACCAGACCCACCGCAAACGCTAGATCAGGTCTTGAACCAACCATCGCATACATCAAACTCCCAACTGCACTTGCATATGGGATTGAATCCATCTCTTTAGCTTTCACGATCCGTTCCTTATCAGTCAAGCTTCTCAACTTAAACTGACAATTAGTTGGTGTAACCACTGGCTTGCAGAATTCCATCCCAAACGTTCTCAAAATGTGCTTTATGTACTTTCCCTGAGATAGCTTCAACACTCCCTTACTCCTGTCTCGGATGATATCCATTCCAAGTATCCTGGAGGCAGGACCCAGATCTTTCATTTCAAACTCTGATTTCAAAACTTCCTTTAGCTTTGTAATCTCCTTCTTACTCTTCGCTGCTATGAGCATATCATCCACGTAGAGAAGAAGATATATATTATCTCCAGCTTTTCCTTCCTTCAAATACACGCACGGATCTTTAATACACCGCTTAAAACCCGCACTCTTCATGAACACATCAAACCTTAGATTCCACTGTCTTGGAGATTGCTTCAATCCGTACAAGGATTTCTTCAGTAAACAAACTTTTCCTTCATCTCCCATCTTAATAAAACCTTCTGGTTGCTCCATGTAGATAGTTTCATCTAGGTTTCCATGTAAAAACGCAGTTTTCACATCCATCTGTTCCAACTCTGTATCATAGTTAACCACATACGACAACATAATCCGAATTGAAACATGCTTAACCACCGGAGCAAAGATCTCGTTATAATCCACACCTTCAACTTGAGAATATCCTTTAGCCAATAGACGCGATTTGTATCTAGGATCTTCAACTCCCGGGATGCCCTCTTTATACTTGTAGAGCCACTTGCATCCTATGACCCTCTGTCTCTGTGGTCTGTCAACAATATCCCAAGTTTCATTTTCATCCAACGAATCTTTCTCCTCACCCATAGATGCATTCCATTTGCCTCTATCCTTGCTCCTCATAGCTTCAGCATACGTCTTAGGTTCATTAATCTCCATATCCGCAGCACTTGTCAACGCATATGCAACAAAGTCTCCACTCTCAAAGATTGCAGGAGGCTTTGTTTGCCTGCGTACTCTGTCTCTAGCCAAAAGATAACCACTTAATGAGTCGTCTGAACCATCCACTGCGTTTTTTGTCTCGTTCTCATCACTCTCTGAATCTGAGCTTTCCCCTTCAATAGAAAAAACTCCACCTTCACCGGTGTTCCTAGATTGTGACGTAGAGCCATACTCAAACGTAGACTTTTCTTTAGTAGGTCCTTGAATCAGATCATCCTTGAATGTAACCTTTTTATACTTAGGCACTGATTCCTTCTCGTTTTCTTTAGCTTCTTGATAAAGAGTTTCTTCATCAAATATCACATTCCTACTAATAGTAGACTTCCCATCTTCTGGTAGCCAAACTCGATACCCTTTAGTGCCTTGTGGATATCCCACGAAGATTCCCTTTAGAGCTCTATGACTCATCTTATCTTGAACTGTGTGCACGTAAGCAACACATCCAAAACGGCGTAGATGATTGAGCTCCACCTTAACCCCTGACCATACTTCCTCTGGAATGTCAAACTCTATAGACGAATTAGGAGTTCTGTTGATGATATACACTGCCGTAGAAGCTGCCTCAGCCCAAAATTTCTTTTCCAATTTAGATTCAGCCAACATACATCGAACCTTGTCAGCAATGGTTTTGTTCATTCGTTCTGCCACTCCATTCTGTTGAGGAGTATAGGTGCACGTTCTATGTTGTTTGATACCAGCTTCTTTACACATAGAATCCATCAGATTATTACAAAACTCCAACCCATTATCAGTCCTCAGACATTTAATCTTCTTTCCCGTTTGAGTTTCAACAAGCTTCTTCCACTCTGAAATATTCTCATAGACTTCATCCTTAGATCTTAGAAACCTGATCCAAACCTTCTTTGAGAAATCATCAATGAGTGTTAAGAAATACTTGCAACCTGATAAACTTTCTTCATTCGACGTAGAACCCCACAGATCACTATGAACGTATCCCAGAATCTCAGTAGTAGTCTTCTTTGCACTCGGAAATGGTAACTTATGAACTTTACCAAGAACACAAATCTCACAGAAGTCCAACGTGTGAACTTCCTTTTCATTCAGATAACCCTTCTTCACCAAAATATTCATGTTCTTTAAACTCATGTGACCGAGCCTTGAATGCCAACGGTTAGTGAGATTCACTTGAGCTTTAACAACATTTGCTTCAGCCTTCACTACGGTTCCTTTCAGATAGTACAACCCATCCTTGTAAACTCCAGTAATCACTTTCTTTTTATCCTTGTAGAACGTGACCGTGTAGTCTTCACCAGTGTACTTGTAACCATTCTTTTCCATCTGACCATAAGAAATCAAATTTCTCACCATCGTAGGCATGTATCTTACTCCTGTTAATATCACTGTCGACTTGTCTGGATTCACTATCTTTAGCTTTCCAATCCCTTTGACTTCACTCACAGTGTTATTTCCCATAAGAACATCACCACCTTCAAACTCTTCCAGATCAAATAGGACTTCCCTGTTAGGTGTGATGTGAAAAGTACATCCTGAATCGAGCACCCATTCTTCTTTAGTATCATGTGTACTTGCAGTAAGAATCATAGGAAACTCCCTCTCCTCAGCCACGTTAGCGGAATTAGTAGCTTTCTGCTCCTTTCTCTCAGGACAATCACGCTTAAAATGACCTTCCTTTCCACATGCCCAACACTCTCTAGCTTTAACATGAGATTTTCCTCTTGACTTCGATCTGAAGCCTTTGCTCTTTGATCTGTTCTTGTTTTGGTTATCAGAACGCTTCTCTGATCTTCCTCTTGAAACAGTTAACCCTTCAGCATTTGACTTAGGACGTTTTCCTAGTCCTTTCTCCTTAAGCTCTGCTTCCTTTGCGTATGCTGATGTAGTCACCTCTTTAACTGTTAACGTCTCCTTCCCATTTCCATACTTAAGAGTATGAACCAATGAATCAAACTGTGGAGGTAGACTGGTTAGGATTTGAATCGCTTGATCCTCATCAGACACATTTATGTTCAGACTAGCCAGATCATCCACAAGCTTTAGAAACTTATCCAAGTTCTCTTCAATACTCTTGCTCTCATCCATCTTATAACTCGCAAAACTTTGCTTGAGGTAGATGCGATTAGGCAGAGTCTTTGTCTGATAGTCTCCTTCCAAAGCTTTCCATACACCCATGGCTGTAGTCTCTTTCATAACTTTTCTCAGAACTATATTTGTCAAACTTGAGCAAATAAGGTTTCGAGCCCTTGTGTCTTTCTCTTTAGATGATGCCCCCTTTTTGACATCTTCGTCTGATGATGACTCTGCATCATCATCAGCTTCTTTCTTAGTACCTCCTTCCTCAGGACTCAAGATGTGTCCCAGACCTTGCAGTTCCAACTGCATCAACATCTTGAACTTCCACATACCAAAATCTCCCGATCCATCGAACTTTTCCATCTCAAACTTTCCGTGAACAGGCTTCATCCTGATCAATCAATTAGAAAAACTCAAACAGCAACAACTCCACAGATTATCCAGAATACCACAACCTCACACACCTTAGATCGAACCTCCAGGCTCTCTTCATCGAGAACCTGGCTCTGATACCACTTGTTAGGTATTCGATCTGAGTCCGATTATAGATTCAACTCTGTTTCCGGCTTGATTAAGCTACCTAAACCGATTCGATCAATACTAGTCACGAACTCAATGAAACGCAAGAATGCAAAACATACACAAGTTGTTCACCCGGTGTTCACCGCACCTCTCGATGTGAGAGGCCGCTATCCTCACCGGAGCTAGCTCCGCTAGCAATCCACTAGTTAATCAAAGCGATTACAAGTGTTCGATATCACAATCTGATACCGTTTGTTCTTTGTGCAGTTTCTACGAGCAAAGATACAGAGATCTCAATGGAGTAGACTACGTGAGCGACTACGACGGAGATGACAGCCTTTCAACCTCCAGTTCCTCCGATAGCGACGGCGGATCGTAGAATGATATGGAGAAAGCTCTGCGACGTCAAGAGCTATGATCACCTACCGGATCGTCTCTGTTCTTCGTCAAGCTTTCTCCTCCAGCTCTCGTAATCTCCCGTGATCTCTTTCTCTCTCTACTGTAACGACTTCGTCTTCTCTCTCTGTTTGATCAAGAAGACGATGGTGTAACTGACTGTAGGGTCCACTCCTTATATAACAAACTCGATCACTAACTCGAGCTTTATCTCGAGCTGGTTTACTCTGAACCGGATTCAAGCCCAATTGATGATTCTTCTTTAGTCAATTGATTCAGCCCAGTAGGAAACCCAGACATAAACGACACCGCTTCACAAAATATATCAGATTTTTGTTACAAAATAATATATTTCTAAACATATCAGATTTTTTGTTACAAAATAATATATTACTAAATATATCAGATTTTTTGTTACAGAATAATATATTACTAGTTACGGTATGTAACATCGGTCAGAACAACATCGGATGATCTATTTCACTACTTGTTTGTACTTCTCTTGTCAAAATTCAGTTGTTTTAATTTCTTGGCCAAAAAGTATCTCAACCATTAACTACCAAGCATCATAAATATTAGGTCTCTTGCCCGAGGAAAGACCACATCCAGTCCGGATTAAAATTGTATCTGCTCTATATATTAAGGGAATGAGAGTGAGATATGATAACATAAAATAGCTCTAATTTTTGTCTCATTATATATGCATGTAGATACATGCAACAAGGAGCCGAGGCGGTCCACGGAGCAAATCCTAACGTACTTATAATCCTTTCTGGTCTCACCTACGACACCGACCTTTCTTTCGTCCGGTCACGACCCGTTAACCTAACTTTCTCCGGGAAACTCGTCTTTGAGATCCATCAATACTCTATCCCCTACACAAAAATATGGAGTTCCAAAAACCCTAACGACGCATGCGGGGACATTCTGAAAATCCTCGACGACGGAGTCGGTTTCAACCTCCGGGAATTCCCGGTGTTTCTTAGTGAGTTTGGAATCGATGTGAGAGGCGTAAATGTTGTCCAGAACCGGAATTTAGGATGTCTATTAGGTTGGGCGGCGGAAAATGACGTAGATTGGGCGATTTGGGAACTTGGTGGAAGTTACTATCTCAGAGAAGGTGTGGTCGGAATGATTGAATATTACAGTGTCTTGGATTCTGATTGGATAAGTGTTCGAAACAACAGTTTCCTGCAAAGACTGTCTCTGATTCAATCCCAGCTTCAAGGTAACTATTCCACATGTTTTTGATGGTCAAAATAATTTTTATCACTGGAAGTTTTTTACTCTCCCCTTTTTTAATATAAATTGTTTTAGATTTGGACAAGTAGATTAAGAAAATAATTAACTTTTTACATTTTCTAAACAAAAACATCATTAATTATTTATCTAACCATAATCCAACAGTTAATAAAATAGAAAGTATATTATCATTCGTCAAAGTAACATTAATTATTAATAAAGTTTACATAGAAAACTGAAAACGTTTATTTGGAACAAATTTTTTTTTTCTAAAACCATTTATATTAAAAACGGAAGGAGTATTTTTATTTTATTTTTCATGAACATTCAAGTTTCAAATTTGGATTACATGATACTTGATAGTATAAAATCAATCTCTACTAAGTTAAAAAATTAAATATTTTATCAAAAAAACAAATTAAATATACATAATCATATAGGAATAATCTTCAAATTAGATTTAATTAATAAATTACAATTGTTCTTCTGAATAATCTTTCTATGGGTCAAAACTTGGTTTAACTATCTGGGTAATTAACAAAAAAAAAACTTTTTAACAAATTTACCTACAATGATTGGGCTACTGTTATGGATTAATAAAAATCCAGAAGTTGACTAAAAAAACAAATTTATGTACAGTATTCAAGTTTTAACTGCAATGATTTGTTTTTCTTTGTTATGTATATTATTCTCTTCCCTACATAGTTAACATCTCACCTTCTTTGGTTAACAAACTTGGTTTACCAGGACCGGATCATCAATCCAAAGTCAACAATCTTGTTTTCCACCCGTTGTCTGGACTTTGCATGCTACAATCTTTCTTAGATCCCACCAAGGTCACTCTCGGTCGATGTAATGAATCTCAACTATGGAACTACACTACTGACAATACCTTAAAACTTCAAAACAAGTCTCTATGCTTAGCGAACACTGGACCAAATGCACCGGTCAAGCTCAGTGAGACGCGTTGCTCGAGCTCTAATTTGTCTAAATGGCAAACCATCTCAGCCTCTAATATGCTCTTAGCTGCGACGTCAACTAATAACTCGCTTTGTCTTGACGTCGATGGAGACAATACCCTCGTAGCTACCAACTGCAGGTGTGTGAACGGCGAAGATAGCTCGTGTGATCCGATGAGCCAGTGGTTTAAGATCGTCAAAGTCAATAAATAAATGATTCTATCTGTTGGATTAGCAATTAGTTACGTAACTCATGAAGCCTAGTATATTCTGTTCCCCCTATGAAAATTACATGAATGGTTCAAAATCAGTTGAAGAACTAATATAATGCTATTATGTTAGTGTGCCCAAAGACACAAAACCACATAACTCTGGCAAAATGATTAATCTAGAAAATCTATCATTGGTAATTTGTTTTATCAACTCACGTAGCTTATTAGTATACGAAATCATGGAGACATTCAATATAAACTAACTACATCCAATCCGCTTACTACAAAATTTAATAACGTAAAAGCTTTTTTTTTTTGCCAAAATGTGAATACCATAATATGAGCAGAGTTTGTAAATAATTACAAAATTTTTAAATAGATGCCTGAGTCAGCCTTGGCAAAAAAAAAAAACAAAAAAAACAAAGCTGAGCCAAAAAAAATTTGAAGAAAAGGTGTGTTATTCAAACCGAAGCCATTGCTGCATAAGTGGGGGTGAAGGACTTTAGTTTCCTTTTCCCCCGGATTGTATCCCCTACGAAGTGGTCAATGATTTTGAAAATAGCTGCTGCTTCACCATCATGTAGTCGTTTATTCCTCTCAGTCCAGATGCTTAATATTGTTACTTGAGCGACGAGTCTCTTGAGCATAGATAACCAATCAGAGAAAGCAGTCCACGTATGGAATGCAAGAGGACGATACATGAATCTCTGCAAAACCAAATCCCATATTGCTTCATTTATCTCACAGCGAAGGAAGAGATGATCTCTGTTTTCCTCGAGCAAGTTGCAGAGACAACAGAGAGGCGTGACGTTCACACCCCATCTAGATAAAAGCATGCTTCCGTACGTACGTGGCCCTTGAACCAGATATTATTTGTCCAGTGTTGAATTTGTCCTGCAAACGTCAAAGCCTTTGCAGACCAGCAATTGAAATTACCTAAGATCTTATCGAGCAATGGCATGTAACCAGATAACCTCAACTTTCGATGCATCAGGGGCAAACATAAAGCTAAAAGTCACGCTAGTTCAAACTAGATACATACAGGTCTGAGGTAAAACAAAAAAAAGGTTAAATGAACAAATGTTTCGATGGGTTTCAGTTGCGTTAATAGATTGACTTGGCTTCTCTACTCAGCCACCAATGAATCCTTCTCACATAGGTTTTCAAAATTTCCTGGAAAGATAGTTTTTTAATTCGAAGATCAGAGATAAGTATCGCAAACTTCCTCATGATGATTGTCTTGCAAGATAAATCTAGTTTGAAACTTATCAAAACAATTTAAAGTTTATAAATATAAAACTAATTTTTTTCCTGAAAATTTTTCTTACAAAATTACGATTTATTTCTTGTTGGGTTATTAATTTAAGTTCATTTATCTCGAGGCTATTTAATTAAACTTACGAAAGCCAAAACCAGAGACAGAGCTGATATTAACACAACTAGTTTTTATCCAGAGATAACGCCTCAGTTTAAATCCATAAGCTTCATAGAAATTGCAGTTTCTGCCAAGGGGTTCTCCCTGTAAACATGGGTCTCAGCTCCACTGCACCTCGCGTAATTGGATTTCCTCATCGGCAACAATAAATAATTAATCATGTAAAAAAGGCTCAGAATTTATATACAGCTTCTTCTATCAAGAATTTTCTGAAGCAGAACTGGCGTAAAGCTGTTAGATTTTAATCATCACTGCCACACAAAACAAAACATATAAAATATACCAGAAGACAGGTAACACTGTGAACATTAAAGAGATACATTAACACAGTGCTGTTTAAATTCTGGCCAGTTTTATCTTTGCTCCGGAAACTTGAACATCTCTCACTTTTGTAATCTAAGAGAGTTCACCATTATGAAGCAATTCAGATCTAAAGATTAATTCAAATGAAAAGAAAGTACGACGGCTGAAGAAGAATATAAGATTAACGACGGCTATGGAGGTGTTTGAATGAATTAGGGTTTAAAGGGTCTTTCTTATATATAGAGAACGAGCGACGGGGAAGATTCAAATTAGGGGAATTCAGTTAATGGGCCGGGTTATTTTGACTGCGGCCTAGATTCTTAGAGGTCCATCGTTAACTTGGATCGGTGTTTAGAATTGGGCCGCTTTTATTAGAATATTTTTGTTTGATGTGAAAGAAACAGATCCAAAATGAAAATGCACTACAGACAAACAAAATTTTACTTTTGTCTTGTTTATTATTTTTTAGTTTTTCATTATCTTAAGTGAAAAATCATTACATGGAAAATATTTCATTTTTATTTTTTATTTTAATTCAATAAAGATTGTAATGAATTTTCACCTATGATTATAAATATTTGAAATATATTAAACAAGATAACTAATATTTTGTGAAATATATTAAAACACAAAATAATGGTTTTGATATGCATATATTTTATGTTTAAAAACATGCTTAATTTTACTTTTTATATTTTATTTTCATTTGATATGCTTCAAAATATAATTTAGACTATTTAAAAAATTTGTAACTAGTTAAGAGTTGTAACATCTAAAAATTAAGAATAAAATTTAATAGATGTTTACGTTTAATGTGAATAAAAATTAAAGTTTAAATCTAAAAATAAACCAAAAATAAAACATAATTGTACTAAATAGTGTGATTCGTATTATGTATGATTAAAAATCAGAAAGTTTGATCTACATTGTAAAACTTATCACCAGAACAATATACGCAAGACTTAGAACACGTAAAACCTAGTACTACAGATTTATAATATACAAAATAATCAAAAAGAAAGAAAAAGATAAGAAAAAAGAAATACAAAATCAGTAGATGTTAACACATAAAGAAGAATACGGAAAAAAAATTGAAAGAAACCTAATTTTTTAATTGAAAATTTAGAATATAAAACGGTATCTTAAAACATAACTAAGAATTTTTTAAAAAATATAAAAATTATCTATTGGTTCAACCATTGGTTCAACCGGTACTAGGTTTCGGGGTTTGGTGGGTTTTTGCGGGTTTTTACAGGTTTTCAAATTTTGGATTTTTCACAAAACTCAAACCGAATTTATTTCGGGACACCGGATTTACCGGTTCAACCACAGGTCCGGGTCGGGTTTCAAAACACTTTCTCAAAGTGATTTTCAATTCTAATTGGATTTCGTAATATTTTATACTAGACCCAATATCTCTAAATCAGCCTAAATGCCTAAATGATTATTTCCATCTAATTCAAATATGATTTCACGTTTCATACTCTAAAAAAATTAGAGCAAAGCACATCTAATCTAATCTTACCTAACACCAGGAAAGAAGATTAAAAGCTGTAGTCAACGATCACTATCAATTTAGTCAGGCACGATACAAAAGGCGAAGATATCACCACGTGTCGAAACCCCGTCAATCAGAGGGAGATACAGGATGTGATCATCACTATCACAGAGTCCGTCTATTGTCCCTTTCAACACGTCACTGAGTAAGACAGCTATAAACACTAGAACAACAACGATTAGATTTTTGCCTGAAAAAGAACTCCCTTACCCTAGGTCAACCCAGTTCTAGACCCAATCCCTTTTCACCATATAAGGAAATATATAATTCCAAAATATTTTCTAAGTTCATGTTTTGTCTACAACGAAACAAAATGGATGAATATTAGGAGTGGGTGCAAATCGGTATTCAAGTATTCGTAGATATTCGTGATCCGATATATTTTGTTTAAATAATTAATTATCTGATTTTATTTCGATATGTAGCCATCCAAATATTTGATGTTTTAGATATCCAAATTAGATTTTTAACAGTAATTCTTAAAAATAAATAAATAAATTTAAAATAACAATATGTTATTACAAAAATGAAAATTTATTCACTTTTTAGTTTTTTAATAGATAGTTTAATAAATTTAGTAAATAAAAACACTTTAAAACTTATGTACAATATGATATTTATATAACTTATATATATAATTCTTTAAATATATCTATGTGCATATAATAGATCAATATCCAATCTTAAAAATATTTGTATTTGTGATTTATTTTATTTTATTTTTTTACAGATATTTTAATATTAGTATATTTACTTTGCTTCACAGAATTACAGATTTCAAATTTTTCGGTTCAAATCAAACGGTTATCGAATAGAATCAAATTTAAGGATATTTTTTGCAGCACTAAGGGGGATGTATTCAATTTAACATTTGATGTGATTTGATTTTTAATGGAGTTTTAGATGATTTTAATAAGTTGCAGAGATTTAGGTAATTTTTGTTAAATTACTCTAGAATATCACATAAAACAATGAGATTTGAGTTTTAATTTTTTTAACTAAGAAACTCCACCCAAACACCCTAAAATCACCTCAAAACTTTAAAACTCCGCAACTTAAAATATTTCCAATAACAGTGGATTTCAGAGTACTTTACAAAATGTCAAGTTCAATAACAGTGGATTTTAAATGAATTTTTAAAATTCATGTTTGAATAACAGTGGATTTGTCATTTTGATACAAATCACCTGAAACTCTCGGTTAAATACATCCCCCTAATTAATATGAAATTTACCATTTAATACTTGGACCATCACGTCATGGTTAACCACTTAATCGCTTACTTGAATTTTCTTTTTTGATAAAATGTTACACTTACCCAAACTATCATGCACTTTTTATAACTTTTGATGTTATAATAAACTGGTGACGAGTGTTCACGAAAAAAAAAACTTGATGCTTATAATAAGTTAGGTTGAGACAACATACCAAGTACAAAAACTTAACAAAATGTGTCTACTTACACTTCTTATATTTTATGGTTTACATTACAAACACAATTTCTAGAAAGATGTCTCTCCTACCACCGTTAAACCCTGGCTACCGTCGATGCTACTGCTGGAAAATTCATCTTCCAGACTCTTATAATGGTCACTACCGGAAATTGATCTACTGACAGAGTGATCTTGACCGTCCATTGGCTCAAGATGTTTACTATCGAGTCCGGTGCAACCGTCAATGTTGATAGAGACAGGTTCCGTTAGCTGCTTCCCGTCTCGTGGAGGTGAAAAGACTACCGGAAGGTAAAGCTCAGCCTCGCACGGGAACTTGGCGCTCTTGAAGTGTTCCTTTAGATCTTCCAAACCCTTTTTGACGATTAAAAATAACAAGATAAACACATAGTGACATGACACATAATTATCATAAAGTTCAGTACAAGACTTTTGTTTATCTTATAGCTGAAACTTTGGTATATGTCCAAGAGTCATCTGGTGGAACTTATATATGGCAGAATATTTTGAGGGTTAAATAAAGTTTATGTTGTCTGTGACTTCAAAACACTAAATGAATGTGTAATATAATGTATACCTGAACTCTCGCATATGTGATTTGGCAAATCTTACGAGAATTAAAAACCTCCCAACGTTGAAGATGAAACGCCTTGTAAAGCCTCCAAGCTGCCTCCGGAGACGTCATATTCACAAACCCATAACCAACATTACACTTGTTGCTAATCTCACAGCAAAAATAAATAAAAGAGTCAGTCATTTTTAGTAATAGACATAACCGATACTATACTGTCAATAAAGTTCGATGTTTGATTACTTGAAATCCATCGGGAGATACACGAAATCATAAGAAGAAAAGGGTTGATGATGAGCTTCATGTTCGTCCCTTTCCTCGGTGATCGCTTCATTGATGTGAACGCAGTGATTATCCAGCATATTCAACAGCAGCTTTTGACTATATAAAACCATTAAAATACATTATACCTTTACAAAATTAAAGTGGAATTTCATAAACAAAACCTATAGGAATCTGAAATATACGATCATCCAGGAAAATGATAGTCAATTAGTGTAATATGAAACAAGAAGATAATTAAAAGCTTGATGGAACATAGCATAAGAGAATTTTATCTAGAATATAAAGCTTTGAATATATAAACAGCATACTGGCACACGAATCCATGTGAATATTATAATGAAAGATTAGAAAGATCTAAATTGATCTTTAACAGTCCTAGAGTTTGAAAAAGCTTCGAACTTTATAATCCATACAAAAACTTAACTGGAAGATCTAGTCGTTGGTCTTTAGCATTAAAGTAACTTTAAAATACTGATAATTAGAATAAAGTAACTTTATAATACTGATAACTGGAGTAAAGTAACTCTAATACTAATAATTAGATTATATAGCCGAACCTGTACTTGTTTGGTATGTTCTTGATCATCAAAGTGGTACGTGGATCTCTGCAACTTGGATCATCCATGGTTTCTTCACTAATAAGGAACTGAATTAGTTCCATGCTCTTCATAAGTCTTTTCTTCCCCCACTTAGCCATGTTCTTGCTCTTTGTTTCGGACTCCGCTCCTCGGATCTTATTATCCTCATCATCATTGATACACAACGAACCCATAGAAGCTTCGACAACATCAACTCCATTATTAGGGCTCACATTTTTGTTTTTATCCTTCATCAGGGTAAGAGACTGTCTCATAGGAGGAGCTAGAATAGGTGGCGGTTGAGCCGGTTGAAACAGTACATGTGGTTGCCTTAATGACATGAACTTGTTCTTAATCCCACCTGGTCGGCTATATTCGATCACAACTTGCTTCCCACAAATCTCTTCGCCGTTCATTCGATCAAAAGCTTTCGCTGCATCCCTCACATCGTAAAACTCAACGAATCTTTGATGTTTCTTGTACGGTGTCTCTCTCAACTCTTTGATGGGACCTGAAGACAAAAATTACAGTATGTATTATCAACTGCTGATAATTAAACGGTATAATAATATTGTCTATATGTCAAAATCTAAATAAGGGAATGATTGATACTAATTATATTGTAATTGAAAAATGGTTCTTACTCCTGACATATCCACAAATCGAGTAAGCAAAACTAAAAAAAACGAAACATAATCATCAAGACAGAAACATTACAAGTAGAAAAACATATACCGTAAACTTGGAAAATCTGTCTGAGAGCAATGGAAGAGACTTCAGGGTCTAAGTTAAAGATCACCAACGTTCCTTGGTTGCAACCATTAGGAACCGCGCTAGTAGCCGGAACTACAAACTGAGCCCACACAGGTCTACCGGAAACAAACCCACGAACCGATGAGGAAGAAGATGGTAAGCTCCAAACGGTTCCACCACCACCACCAACCTTGGCTTGGTGCTGCATGTGTCTACCGCAAATCTCTCTAACAGCTCTTTTAGCGTCACGGATGTCGTAGAAATGGACGGTCACGATTCCTTCAGAGATCCTCTCCATCTGCACGCCACGCACGTCGCCGAACACCTCCAAGTCGCGTCTCACCGTAGACTCGGTGACGTCACGCGGTACGGAGATCAGAGAAAGAGATCGCGTGGGAGACTTTGACGGGATAGGAAGCCGTTGAACGGCTGAAACACCATTAAAATACGGACGCGGGGGCGGTGGTGGTGGTGGTGGAGGAGGAGGAGGAGAAGAAAACATCAAGGGATGTGGTGGGAGGTTAAAGAACGTGAAAACCGTTGGTTCCGTCGGAGATAATCCGTACGACGACGGAGGAGGCGTGGGAAAATGCGGCGGCGGCGGCGGCGGCGGAAGAGAAGTGTAGGGAAAGTAAAAACGGGAGGAGATAGGGTTTAGTGGTACAAACTCTTGAGCTCGAGGGTCTAAAGGAGAAGCTCTAGAATCTTCCATTTTAAAAGGGTTTGTTGTTGTTTGTCTAACCGGAGTACTGATGTTGTTACCGGTGAATGTGATCGTGTGAGAGAGTACTGTAACGTCGTCGTCTCTCTCTCTCTTTACTCTCTATAGACAAGACAGTGGAAGAGAACAAATGTTTAATTTTTTTTAATTTGTGTTCTTTATGTCTTTCCATAAGCATTTAAGTTTCCTCGAAAATGACTGTGGCTTATAATCCTTTTCGTGAAGTTACGTCAATACCCCTACTAACTTTTTTGGTAGGCTTGGGTTCTTGGTTTACGAGGCAGTATATATTTGTAGATTAAAGTCCATACGCGACACGAATACTGACTACGTGGAAAATGTTTTGTCTTTAATTTATAGGTTCTGCAGATTTTCTTACGAAAAATAATTGAAACTCTGAAAAAGAAAAACAAGAACCCCAAAAGTGAGAAGTCGTATATTAATAACTGTCAAGTATGTTTCAGAGAAAAACCATCACTGAATCGAACAAAGAGGATGACGGGTGAATCGAGAGTAACTACCGCAGCAAATAAAAATGGGAAAACTCTCGTTGAAAGCATTTCAAAACTAGTTTACAAAAAAAAAAAACCCTTTCAAAACTCCAGATGATAAGAACAAATAATCCATTGATCGGCATTATATAGCTACAGTCTTAACTCTTTACGTGTTAAGCCGTAAGGATAATCTCGTTTCGCGAATGTGAGGTTACATTATTTTTTTTTGCTATAAAAAAAGGGTTAAATCCGGGTTAATGATACACAAGCCTAACCTTCGGGTGGAGGTACAGCCCACGAATAGATCTTCTCCTGGGCATTCAAATGAGTCTAATGTGAGGTTACATTATTGATACACAAGACCACTAAATTGAAATGCATGCTAGTTATAATATTAAAACAAGAAGGTTTAATGATGTAAGAATCAAGGATCTTTAAAAGTTTCTTTTTTGGTGTAAATGTTAAATAACTATTAAAAAAGAAACTATATATTCGTGATCTTGTTTTTTGTTTGTTATAACATTCTTGTTTTTTTGTTTCTTTAACAAATACAGTTTTGTTTAGTGCACATATTTGTGTAATGAAGAAAGTTTTGTTAAACACGAAGCAGTGACCAAACACACGTGCACATGAAAATCTCGGTTCGAGAAGAAGACTCCCCCAAAACCATAATCTTGGTTTTCGCTTTTTCAGATAAAATAATGACTACTTCTTGCTTACCACGTTTGCTTCCCCCACTAGAAAAAACTAAAATGTATACTTATAATTATTTTTATTTGTTGTACAAATATGATTCTTCTCGGCAACCATACAATATCATTCAACTTATGGTCAAAATATTAGAGAATTTGTTTAATGATTTTGTTATTCTTTATTCTTTATTCTTTGTTTCTTTTTCTGTTCGAAATTATAGATTGACTTGGGTATCTTTTTACCTGAACCGAATTGAAACGAACTGATCATATTGAACGGAGAAGGAAATTCGACTAAAGAGGTTATCGATGGTTTTACAATTGAGAAAATTCCTTAAAAATACACAGACTGAATTTTATTTGCTGAAAAATACACGAACTTTTTATATTTCCCAAAAAAATACACAGATTAATTTTGGTTATCCATAAAATGCATGAACTTTTGAATTTTGGAAATTTCACACCTCGATTTTAACGACGTTAACTCTGATTAACAGAACGTTAACACACCGTTAGAAGACGTTAACGCTGATTCAAAAGTTTATGTATTTTATAGACAACCAAAATTAGTCTGTGTATTTTTTGGAAAACCTAAAAAGTTCGTATATTTTTTCAGCAAAAAAAATCTAGTATGTGTATTTTTAAGGAATTTTCCCGTGAAAGGTAACTATTGTAGTTAGGTTACACGTAAATACCGGTTTATGAATATCACAAGGTATTATAAACCATATATATGAATCACATACACAAAGTTTTTATGTTGTAATGATCTGTACCGTCCCAATGTTATACATGAAGGGACAAGCAAAATGCTTATACATGATAATTCTACACAAGAAAAATATTACAAAATATTCATTAAAAACATATTAATTTCTTAGATTACATATACCAATCACGCCTCAGAAAAATAATAGCGATCCAACCATCGTAGCAGCAATAGAAACGGTTCCAATCATAGCGGTGAGGCCACTTCCTGAAGTTTGCTGAGGCGGCGGATAGTTTGCGTAAGAAGTTTCGCTTCCGATAGGTCCGGCGACTGCCACATCATCATCTCCGGGAGTCGGAGGCGCATCGTCATCGGTTGTTCCGATGGCGTTGTCGTCTGCTGGAGCCTGTGCTACCTCGATATCTCCACTGGTCGGAGCTGTTGCGGTTGGAGGTCCAGAGGTGGTCACCGACGGTTTATCAGTAGCTGATACGATGACGGTGGAAACGGCGATGAAGAGAAGAAGGAGAGCTACGTGAAGGCGCACCATTATGTTAGTTAATAGTCCCCAAAAAACGTTTTCAAAAAAAGTTTAATGGGTATTTTCCTTTTATTTATTTACGGTTTTTAGTTGTGTAGAGAGGCTCTTTATTTATATAGCTTTTTGATCAACATGCGAAATTTAAGGTTTGCCAAAAAAAAGTTGATGGCATACCATTTATACTACTGCTAATTTAAGCTTTTTCCCTGCCCATTAAAAATGTCTTGTTCTCATTTTGTCTCAATCCTATCAAACATAGCAAACAAAAAACAACAAATAGATAAAAGGTCTTCAACGGGCTGTTTAAGTTTCAGTGTAGATCACGAATATCACTTGGAACAGCATCTTCAATGTATTACTCTATTTTATAATTTAGCAAAAAAACAACAACAAATAGAACGCTTTTTCCATAAATGCTCTTTAGTGGAATTTAGTAACTTTAGTTATAGTTAATCATAAAATAATTATCCAAATTTTAACAGATTTTGCTTTGGTGATTAATTTAATTTGATAAAAAACAAAAGTAGTATGTTATTTCTTAAACATGAAGAAATGTTAATGAATCATAAGTAACAAATACTCTTTGTAAATTATGTAAATACTCTTTGTAAATTATGTAAATTGAAAGGAATTAAAAAATAACATATTTCCATTCATTTATTTGGTCACTATAGATCCGTAGATTATCTGACAACATCATTATTAATGAGACATACACATTTTTCAGAAATAAAAATATTGACAATTTATGACAAAATTATATTTTTTCTATCTTAAAATAATTTGAACCATTAGAGATTGAAGAACTTTCCCTCATATATATCATTCTTTCAATTCCTCTCTTTCATTATTTTATTTGGAAGAAATTGCCAATAAAAATGGTGTAACCAATGTCTATATATTTATTTCATTTGGGCGCTCTCCCGTGTCTCACAAAATTAGAGTATCTCTAGTTCCACTCTAAAATCCACTCCAAGCTCTATTTTACAGTAAAATCATCTCCAACTTCACTCTAAAACGCATTTCAAAATGGAGTGATATAGTATATGATTACTCCAAATATGGAGTAAACCAACTCATTACTCCAAAATGGAGTTGAACTTTTTTATTTATAAAATGATCATTCACATTTAAATATTTTCGTTTTTAATAAAATATTATTATAAATAAGTATAATAATGTTATTTTACTATATATATTATTAAATTTACTGTTAATATTTATTAATTATATAAACAGACATCTAATGAAATATTTTATTCAACAAAATATATAATATAAAGCGTAAAAGATCTGTAGTGAATGAATATAATAATTCTAATGAATAATTTATATAAATTGATGTATTATTGTGTTTAAGTAATGTAATGTAATTTTTAGTGTATTAAATGTTTCCCTTTTAAACATTGTTGAGTAATTTTAATTATATAATAAAAAAATTAATTATGATTAATATTGTATTTAATAGAAATGTTACAAAGTTAAAATGGACTGTTTTGCAAATAGTATAAATGAAAGGTGATATTATTAATTTTAAAATAAATATTAAATATTAAATATTTAATTTTAGAGTAAAAAATAGAATAATACATTGGAACAAAACACTACTCTATTTTAGAATAAAAAACAGAGTAATACATTGGAAATGCTATTACAAGTGATATTCGTGATCTACACTGAAACTTAAACAGCCCGTTGAATACCTTTTCAACCAGAATTTGGGTTTAGCACTTTAAGCTTTCTATACAAATGAAATTAACAATTTCACTTACCAAATGGATTAATTGAAATTATTCGACAATTACTAACAACATAACCTAAAACATGACCCCTTGAACAATTAGAATAATCTAAAACCACAAACAATTATTATGTTAAGACAAGTTCCTTAACTTATGTCCCACCCCCCTTTGTACAAACTTCCAAACATAACAAAGTTAAAACGCAACTTCCTAGCTTTTTCCGTGCAAATACTAACTGAGATCGATATTTACTCTTTCGGGTACACACCTCTCTGTTTGGTCACGACCAAGCTCTGCTCCAAGCTGACCCTTATCTCCTGCACCAAACGCAAATAGTTTCCCCGATTCCGTGAGCGCAAACGTATGAGCGTTCCAGTATATCGAGTTCGTTAGACTAATCTGAACCACCCGCTCTTTCACTTGTTTCAGCGATGTTACTACCGCTGGACTCAACACATTAGCTTGCCGATCACGCTACAGCAAAAAACAAAACCAAACCAAAACATAAGGTGTGTTTATATGTTAAATCAAAGCCATAAGCAAGACCTAACCTGTTCATCAACGGCTGTATGGTGACCGAGACTAGCAGATTCACCACAACCAAAAGAGTAAACATCTCCATCATCCGAGACCACAAAAGTAGTGTAGTCTCCTGTTGCGACATGAACCGCCTTGACATGGCTTAGCCCTTCAACGACCTTAGGAACTGACTCACCCTCCTCGTTACCGTGTCCTAAGCAACCGTATCTCCCCCAACCCCAAGTACACACTCTTCCATCTTGACCTACCACCGCTGCATGCCAAGCACCCGCTGCAACTACCCTAGGTTGAAAGTTCAGTACCTTAAACTGCTCGATAACACGTGGGTACTTCTCATCGATTTTCGACCCGTGACCGAGTTTGCCTCCCAAACCGCAACCAACCGAATAAACCGACCTAAAACAAACATGCTTATTGCGTCAGAACCGGTTTGGGACAAATATAAGCATATCCAACTCACTTCTATATTTTCCGTTAAAATAGAGAAACTCTATTATAAAAATGAGCTGCTCCAACGTATGACTCTAATAATAGAATTTTTATATTTTAGGAGAAGATATAGAGAAATACTATTTTCATTTTTAAATGAAATATAGAAATGGGTCGGAGATGGTCTTAGTGTATATAAGAGAAGGAACTCACATGCCATTTGGTTGACAAACTAAAGCAAGAAGGTAGCAATAACCAGCAGCAATCTGGACAACGGGTACATTCTCTAACGGACCTAGCAAAGGACGTGGCTCGACATCATTAGCCTCGGTTTGGTGACCGAGTCTACCATCTTCACCCCAAGAGAATGTATAAACCTTCCCTTCTCGTGACAGAACAGCGGTAAAGAAGTTCCCTATCGCCGCTTGCACAACAAATATGCTCTTTAGAGATGTCACAAGCTGAGGAGTCGTAACCTGTCTAGACCCTCCTTGCCCTCCTCCGTACTCAGCTTCACCGAACAGATATTTCCCACAAGCGTAAACACTCCCATTGTCGCTTATCAGCATCGTCCTACCAGCACCAGCTGCTGCTTGGATGATTCTGATTCCCTGCAGTGACCTGCACAACACGGTAAGTGGTTGTAACACTAAATGATTTGATGTTAATTAATGAGGAGTAAGTAACCTGATGGGCAGTATCCGAGCTTCTTCATCGGTATGGCCATGTCCTAGCTGTCCAGAGTTATTGTGACCAAAGGTATAGACTTGTCCCTTCGATGTGACGGCAATGCTGTGACCAGGACCAGCAACTGCTTGAGATTTCTCTCTTCGACAACACGCTTCACCAGCCAGCAAAAACCTAAGGACTAGTTTCCATGACCCTCCGCATCTGCTTTTCATTTCTTCACGTTCTTGTTCATTCATAGGTTTAAAAATCACCCTTTTGTTACACATGTCGAGAGCAGCGAGCTCAGGTAGTGATAAACTACTGTCCGGGGCAAAGTTTGCTGGCTGGCTAAAGAAGGAGCATGTTGCCTAAACCAACAACAACAACAAGAGCAAGACTCAAATCAGCAGAACCACCATCAATCTTTGGGTTTCAGTATAAAGATATGAGAAAAGAACCTCGAGATTAGCGAGGTCACGAGGATCCAATCTACATTCAGTGAGAACATGAAGGACAATGGAAGGGTTAGCTGCTAAAGGGAACTCTCCTGGAGTTGAATCTCCAAAGCATTGGCGTTTTTGTCTCTGAAACTGAGTCACAAGAGGAGGAGGAGAAGCAACCGGTTGCTCTGGTAAGTTATGATACTGTAAAGATGGAGTTCCACTAGTTGTAGCATCCATTCTTGAAACACAGATTCACCAAACAAATCTCAAATTAAAGACAAGTCACGTTTCGATTTGTCTGAAAGAGGAAAGAAAAAACCATTGAAACTACTAAACTTACCTGCAAAGTTTTGTAGTCTAGTATTGTTCAACAAGTTTCTATAGCTTTTTGATCTACAAAGGAAACAGCAACATATTAGGATCCAAGTCACAGTACTCCCAAACGATAGGTTATAAATTACTATTAAGGAAGCAATGTTATGGGTGGGTTATTATGACAAGGCTTATTCTTCCTAATCAAGAACAGACTTCTTTCTTTCTAATCAAGAAAATTGAAAGATTCTCAGAAACAATCAAATCAAATCATCTCAAGAATGAAAGAAGGAGAAGTGTAGTAATCAATAATGGTAAGAAGAAAAAAAAATGAATCTTAAAAGAAAACTGTTTGTCACACACGCAAAGAACCTCTCCTTCTCCTCTGCACAAGGCAACTCTGTTTTGACCTTACATAACCAAATCAATCTTAATTGAACAGCAAACACATGAGAGAGAGAGAGAGAGAGAGAGAGAGAGAGAGAGAGAGAGAGAGAGAGAGAGAGAGAGAGAGAGAGAGAGAGAGAGAGAGAGAGAGAGAGAGAGAGAGAGAGAGAGAGAGATCAACAGTTTTAATTGTCCGAACCAAGCAAAGTTATGATCAAACCATAAAAGGATCGAACTTTCTGAAAACCCATATCTCCATCAAACCATCATCACCATCATCAACAACAAGAATCGAACCTCTGGAATTTACAGACAGCCCAAGTGGTTTCTCTTGTGTTGGTTTTGATGTCTGATCAGAGCATTGAAGAAAAAATGATCGGTTAATTCTTTTCTATAGAGAATTGACGGTGAAAATTCTCTTTTTTTTTTATTTATTTTTAGTTTTCTTTCTCGGAAAGTCTGCAAATTTGTGCGTTGAGGGAAGTGAATGAAGAGGAAATGTCTCTTTATGCGGTGGTCTTAAAGCAATTAGGATCTCTCTATTGCAACATTCTCTCATAACTTTTGATACTTGTATGTATGTATGTATATGTACACATATACGTATACTTGTAATGGTGTATAACATCGTGAATGCATTGTATTAGGATACATACATGCGTGTGCATCCGAAACAAGGTTTGAGTGGTGGAACAAGTTATCAATCCAACGGATCTTTATAGTTTAATAGTTAAAAGAGTATTAAATGTTACTACTCATCATGAGTCCTGACATAGTTATCCACTATGATGACATTCCTCTTTTTATTTTTTTTCTTCTCCTTTCTCTGATGAAAAAGAAAGAACTCAGTTTCTTGATTCCATTTGAACTCAGTTTCCTGATTCCATTTTATAGTGAAGTTAAGAATGAATATTAACTGATTCTTCTAATAGTTGTTCTGATTGTGTATGAAGATGTGTTAGTACTGATTGTGTATGAAGATGTGTTAGTATATGTTTTCCGTAGCTTTATAAACCAAACACAATTAAATGACTAGTGTTTGTTTCCGTAACTTTATGAACCAAACACTATTAAATGTGTATTGTTTGTTTTTATAACTTTATATAAACCAAACAAAATTTGATAGGAAGATGTGTAAGGTTGGAGGCAATATCAACCTAGCAAATAGCAATACAAAGCGCAAGTTGTGGCTTTCATGTACAAGAATATTCCCATCTGCTTTTTTCATATTGTTTTCTTTCCAAGTGAAGATAATATTTAAAATTTTAGAAAAACAAAGGTTTTGTTTTCTTTTGATTTTATTAGATGGTGATGATGTTTAGTATGACTAATAAACTGATAAGTTCGAAGTTTTTTATTTGGATTAAAATTTCATTTGAAATGTGTGTTTATATATATTGAAATAAAATTATATATTCATAAAAATTAATAATAAATTTTATTATTCATAACTTCTAAAGTACCACGGTCCACACATATGTTTCAGAAAATGTTTCTAAAGCATAGGATGAGTTTATGAATCATTAGGGGCCAATATTTAAGGAATTTTCAAAATAGTGGAATTTAAGTGTTTGGAATGCAAAAACACACTAAACAATAAATAAACTACGATTTAACAACTATTGAATTAACAGCTAGGTGAAACGTAAACTGATAAAGATTCCCTTCAATTTTATAAACTATCTTGGGAGAACATCATCAAGAGTTGCAAGCGACGAGACTCAATAATTGCCATTTACATTTGACCAAAACCTTGTAAATAGAAAAAAAACTTCTTTGGGAAATAATGTCCCATATTATATAAGAGATGAGAATCATTATTATTTGGAAAGAGTCACCATGATAATTTGTAATTACTTAATATATAAATTGTTATTTTTCTAATCTCAAATGATGGTTTAAAATTTGTTCATTGACAAGACTGAAGACTTTTACCTATTTAATTTACTAGAAACATGCTTTTAACAGTGAAATGCTGATGTATGTACATGTCTAATTGGGAAGATACCTAATCATTTTTGTCATCAAATAAAAATAAAACCAAAATACATTTTAAATGAATTCATTTTTCACCTTGAACTCTCTTTTATGAAAGTTGTTAAAAAGAGCTAATCCAAGTTGTAAAAGAAACAACCATGTAAAAAAAACTTGTTTTGGCTGGGTCCTGAATGTGCAAGTGAACGTGTTAAGTTGTACCACGAGTTGACAAAAAAAGGGTTTGTACCACGTGAAATCTATATGGATAATGTGTGATAAAATACACATCATCAAACATTCAATGCAGCAACATCATCATCATTATATCATCATACATCCTTAAGGACATGAAAAAGATTACAAGGTCAAGATCTTTGAAATCCCTATTCATTTGTTTTGTTGTAAACACTAACAAGATTAACAATGTTTAGAGATTGAACTTTTTTATAAACATTTGGTTATAAACTTATAGTTAGTGGGAGGAAAATTTATGTAGAGTTGTTGATTATAAAAGTCAAGAGATTTGTTAAGTTTGCAAAACTTCTAAAGAGTTTTTCATATTTAAAAAATTCATGAAAATATTCTAGTTCAAGAATTTTAAAAATTTAGTAGAAATATATAAGATTTTTTTTTAAAAAATTATAAGTGAAATTGTCTAGAATTTTAATTTTCAATAACATTGGATCTAATGGAAACTTAGAATCATTAAAAACTAAACATTTTTAATAACAAAAAGTTTTGTAATCTATATTATTAAAAGAGTAATACCATTTAAAATTTCTCCTTAATTTTCACACTTATTTACACTATTATGCCACTGAGAATTAAATAATGTTTCTTATTCTAATGTTTTGTCTTTTTCGCTTAGATTAATGTGTTTTCCTAAATTAAATTTGAATTAAATACACTTCATTAAATTTTCTATTAAATCAATGTCAGAAGTATTTATTTATATTAACTTAAAAATATATTTTTATTGGACAAACAATTCATGAAAATTATAATATCAACTTTTTATTTAACCAATCTGAACGAAAAATATACCAAATTTGAACCGAAACTATATAAATATCCAAATGGATTTATCATTTTGGTATCTAAAGAACCATAACCAAAACCTGATCCGAACGAAATATTTCAGGCATCCGAATGTATTTAAAATCATATTATATACTTGAATATGTTAGCTATTTTGAGAGTTAATATTCAAGATATAAGTTATTTTAAAGTTGTTTAAAATATTTGAAATATAAAAAATAGTCAAAAGTAAACATCTAAAGTAGATAAACAATAATCAAAACACAAAAATACTTCATATATATATATATATATATATATTTATTCTCCATCCAAATATTCAAGTTAAAACTATTTTTAATTTTTAATTTAGGTACTTTGGCTTGCATTACTTAAATTTACATGTTATATTGTTTTATTTTTAAATTTAGGTAAATTTAAAGTATATATAAATTTTGAAAATTTTAAAATATTTTAAACGGATTATCCAAACCCGCAAAGATCTGAATCAAACCAGAACCAAAATTTATAAATATCCGAATAGAGTTAAAATCTTTAAATTCAAAAATTTCAAACCCAAATAAGTTTTAACCGAATCTGAGTGGGTACCCAAATACCCACCCTAACTTAGTCAATATAAACGAGCAAATATTACAAATACATTATTTAGTATAAATAAATGAAAACTAAAACTGAAAATAATACCCGTGCGATCGTTCAGATATCTAGTCTATATTATTAAAGTTGAAGTACATTTTGAAGATGTTTGGAAACAAGTATAGTATTCTAAATGAAAGTTGTTTGGAAACATGAATAGTAGTATTACATTAATTGTATTTCCATATTTTATTAGCTTAATAATTTTATTAATTATATTACCTTAGCGTTAATACACATCATTAATTATATTACCATAACAATAATAGTGCATATTTTTATTTATTAGTTAATCAATATAGATTTTGTGCCAATTATAAAATCAAAAATGTAAATAACTAAGTTTTATATATGGTTAAATGTTTGATTTAGTAAAAAAAATATTTTAGTTTCAACGGTGGAAAATAACGTAATCAAAAACATTATTCAAAGCCATGTTTTATGAATAAAATAATAACTTAAATAAAAAAAATAAAAATATGTTACATTTATTGTCACTTAATTTTCATTTAATATATTATTTTACTAAATAAACAGTCTTTTATCAGTTTATAAAATCAGTTAGGCATGAACATCTATACTATTAAAGCATAATACTTCTTATGAATATGGTCCTGACTTTTCCAATTAATTACCAATATTGTATGAACCTTTTCGCCTGCAGTATTTGCAACCAATAAAAAGTCATTATTTTGCAATTAGATTAAAGAGTATTTAATAATTCAGTTCTTACCATTTTTTAAAAAAATCGTTTCTTAAATATTTACGCCAAAACTTTCCAAAAATCTTTCACGTTATTAATTATTTGAAAGCATTTATTAAATGAAACTTAAAATAAATAAATCAAGTTGAAATAACAAATGATTAAATCAACAAAATCATAATACGGGTCTAGATTATCTCAACTTCTTAAAAATAGTTAAATTTGTAATAATAACTAAAACACATAAACTAAATTTAATAAAATTATAGGAAATGTTTTAAAACGCACAAATAATTTTTTTCAATACAGAGAGTGTTGAAGATATAAAATATTTTATTTAAATTAAAAAAAATCAGTGTAAAATAAGTTTAACTGCGGGTTCAATAAATAAAATTATTTTCGTTTCAACCGGTGGAAAATAACGTAATCAAAAAAAAATTATTCAAAGCCATGTTTTTATGAATAAAATAATAACTTAAATAAAAATAGAAATGTGTTACATTTATTGTCACTTAATTTTTCATTTAGTATAATTATTTTACAAAATAAACAGTCTTTTTATCAATTTATAAAATCAGTTAGGCATGAGCATCTATACTATTAAAGCATAATACTTCTTATGAATATGGTCTTAACTTTTCCAATTCATTACAAATATTGTATGTACTTTTTCCGTCAGTATTTGCAACCAATAAAAAGTCATTATTTTGCAATTATATTAAATAGTATTTAATAATTCAGTTCTTACCATTTTAAAATTTTTTGTTTCTTAAATATTTACGCCATATTTTCTAGAAAATCTTTCACGTTATTAATTATTTGAAAGCATTTAATAAATGAAACCTCAAAATAAAATCAAGTTGAAATAACAAATGATTAAATCAACAAAATCATAATACGGGTCTGAATTATCTCAACTTTTAAAAAAATAGTTTCATTGAAAATAAAAAACTAAATCACATAAACTAAATTTAATGAAATTAAAGAAAATATTTTGAAATGCACAAATAAATTTTTCAATACAGAGAGGGTGGAAGATATAAAATATTTTATTTAAATTAAAAAAAATCAGTGTAAAATAAGTTGAACTTCGGGTTCAATAAATAAAATCATATTACTGATTAGAATTATCTAGAGTCTTCAAATATTTAGTCATATTTAAAATAACAAAAATAAGTCATAAAATTTTAAAATATATAATTTATCAAAAATCATAGTTTTTATTACATAAATAATTTTTTCAACAAAAAATATACCCGCCCTTTTTAAGGGCGGGTCAAAATCTAGTAAGTTATTAAATAATCATCAAACCAATAACATTAAATTTTAGTAAGAATGTTTAGAATCAGAATTTGAGAATTTTAATAATCACTACAAATTCATATCTCACTAACAACCCTAAATGTCGGTCTTGTTTTATTTCTCCAGTGTTCTAAAAATTAATCTAAGTGGCACTCAAAAAATCAGTTTAGACGCCTGTTTTAACAATCTTCTATAAAGCCTCAACCACCACCGTGCAATTTCTTGAACATGGCTCTTTTCTATTTAAACAGAAACACTACAACTCAGATACACGAAGAAAAAGAGAAGAACTTTGCTCAATCATTAGTTAAAAGAAAAACTATTGAGTACATAGTTATATGGAGAATTAATTTATATCTATTCAAGTACGCAGCTACTTAAAAGCTTACACAAACACTAAAACTCAGGCACACAAAGAAAAAGAGAAGAACTTTGCTCAGTCATTAGTTAAGAAAAAAACTACTGAGTACATAGTTATATGGAGAATTAATTTATATCTATTCAAGTAAGTACGCAGCTACTTAAAAGCTTATACAAACACTAAAACACAGACACACAAAGAAAAAGAGAAGAACTTTGCTCAGTCATTAGTAAAGAAAAACTATTGAGTACATAGTAATATTGAGAATTAAGTTCTATCTATCCAACTACGCAACTACTTAAAAGCTTACGTTACACAGTTTGAATCAAGGGCTAGTTTACCTATATCATAAGCTTGACAAGGTTACATGCTGAACTACAAACTTTCGAAATCTTCAACGTGAAAAGATGAATCTTCATGATGATCATCGGTTGTGTTTTTTTAATATCAGCTGTGTTGAAGAAGAGGAAATGAAACATATGACAGATCGGGTTTGTGCACCTTACTTACTTCTATAGAACGTTAGGAGACGAACTTTCTTGAGTTTTCTTCTTTGTCAGCGAGGGATGAACCTTGCAGCGTTTGTACTTCTCTGTCGATGGGTTTCTGGTGGTAGAGGTCTGCACTGAGGAAACTTTGTGGGGAGATTCACGAGGCTTTTGTATGTTCTCTCTTCCTGGAGTTTGATTCCTGCGGAATCTTGGAGAAGTCAGACTTATCATTGGTGCCTGCACATGATTATAATGTCAAGCTTCATCTTGGTTGAAGTCAAACTTACAATAACCATCAATCTGTTATACCTGAACACCGCTAACTTGCTCTTTGACAGCATCCTCTTCTTTCCTTTTCTTTTCTTCTAGCTTCTTGAAGAACTACAATAAACACAGCCATAAACAAAAGAGAGATCCGTTAGACTATGCTCTCTATTAATGTCTCTTTATCTGAATTTGAGAAATAAAGGAGTCTTTCTATAGTCACACCTCTTTCCTCTTTTCTGCCCGTTCATCACTTCTGAAGTTGAAGGGAGAAGAAACAGTGAATGACTTTGCTCTAGTTCTGCTATGAGTTGAAATATTATCGCAGCTGCAAATGCGTTAGACAAAAACTTATTTCCACATAAACCAGAGAAGGGAACTAACACACACGTTCAATAAACAACCTCAAGCCTTTGCAGTAGTAACATAAGAATGTACTGGAAAGAAACCGAATTGCCTACCTCGGAGAAGGCTGTCTTTGCACATTGTTGGGTATTCTGCAAGAAACTGAACTGCCTACAGTTATGTTTTTCCTGTATATAAGAAACAAAGTTAAGTATAGGGTTGGTTTAAGTATAGCTGCATAAAGTGAGCAATACCTTTTCTCGTCTAGTGGCCGAGTATTGGGAGGAGGAAGTTTTAGTAACCTGAAAGCAGAGGCCTACAATATATGCAAGAGTCAGTCTCAGCAAATATGTATGAGATATACGCATGGAAGAGAGAAACATGGGAGGAGAATTACTCTGGTTGAACATTTTGGAGCATCTGAATCTTCATTGGCTGCTCTAGACAATGGTCTCTTGCGGCCTTTTGAAGCTACTGTTGGTTCGTTGCCCTTCGGATTTGAACTGGTTCCAGCATTTGATGAACTTGTTTCCTGTGTAGTGGATCTTCTTGGTAGTAGCTTCTTTGGACCTGTCTTGGTCGTTTGTCGAGTAGAGATAGCAGAGTTGAGTGGCATGTGAACTGAACTTGGACCTGATCTCTCCTTATTGTCTGCTTTCCTTTTATCCTTACTGCTTCTAGAACCGTCCTGGGGCATCTTTTTGTCGGCATTACCAGCAGGACAATTGATTGACATGTGAGGTGATCTGTTTTGGTTATCCGATACACTACTAGTTGACCTTTTCCTAGCCGAAAGGGGCTCTTTCCTTGGTTTCTTAAGTGGCAGATCCAGTCCTACAGACAAGGAGGGTTCTGGAATTGAACTTCTACTGCAGGTCTTTGATCCTGAAGAACTAGGACGCCTTTCTTTACTCAAAGAAGTAGAACTCTGCTGAAAAAATGCAAATGGACGTTAAGAGAAATAACAAAAAAAAACATTGGCTTTCCAATTTAATAAATAAGAGTTCTATTGATGCAGAAGAACACTTTTTACCTTGTCAAGATCCTCGTCTTCAGGAACAGGCATGGAAGAACTAGAACATCTTTCTTTGCTGAAAGAAATAGAATTCTCCTGAAAATGCAAATGGACGTTAAAAGAAAAAACAACAACAACAACATTGGCTTTGCAATGTAATGCATTTTTACCTTGTCAAGTTCCTCGTCTTCATCAACAGCCATGGAATCAATGTTCTCAGCAATTGTATCCTTCACTTCCCCGATTTGAAGATCAGCAACTGTTGCTTCTGTTACAGAAACTGATGGAGGTGGAACAGAACCCACCTCAGCATTAGACACCTCTTCATCCACAAGTGGTAGTAGATTCTCTTTCACTACTACTACTTCACACACAGTTTCATGACTAGTCTTCACCACATCTCCATGCCTTACTTCAGAATCAATGAGATTCTCTTTCTGTACTACTTCACACACAGTCTTTGTTGTTGTAGTGTTCCCGGAAGCTCGGTTCTTGAAGTGAGCTTCAAAGAAGGCTTTCTTCTCCGCCACAGAGCCAGGCTTTGTGAACCTCTCAACCTCTTCCAAGTAACGGTTCTGAGTAAAAGCTGACCACTTCGCCCACTGTAGAGTCTCCGACGCGAATCTACCGAAGGATACTGATTCCGTAAGTACACCACGAGGAATCACCTGCAAATCAAAAACAAAATCCAAATCTCAAATCTCAAATTCTCTTCCCAGAAACTTACAGATCCATCAACGATTCTCGCGAAACAGATCGAATAGAGAGAAACTGACCTCGTGAGACGAAGTTTCTGAAGGTTGCGAGAAGGATCTCACAAGACAGACGGAGGAGTCTCCCATAGTCTCCAAAACCCTAATTTTAATCCCCAAAATCGCAGAAACGTTTATCGAGATTAGGCAGCTCTCTTCTTCGGTAGGTCTCTCAACTCATATAATTTGAAACTTTCCCCTAACGGCTACTTCCCTTATTTTTTTAACTTCATTTATAGAATAATATTTTCTCAATTACAGGAACAAAATTACTGTTTTATACTCTCTTTTCTTTTTGAGAAAAAGAATTACTGTTTTATACTTTTAGTGTTTTTTTGTCTAACTTAAATTTATTGATTAGACCGTTGAAAATAATACAAAAACATACATAATATGTATGATAATAAAAAAATAACAAATAGCATAATGAAAATGACGAAAAGACGATAAAATATCAAAGGAAGTATTCTGGGATCTTTTTAATTATAATATTATATACTTGAGTTATTATATATGAAAAAAATATTTAAAATATGCCATAAATAATAATTTTTTTTTTCCTTTTGGAATTAAATTGTGACAGTGTGCTTCATGTAAAAATTTTTTTTAGTGCTAAATAAATAAATTTTAGAAAGTAATAAAGTTTTGAAGCTGATCTTGAAAATTTGACAAAATCTTGCATGTTTTAATATTTTGCAAAAGAAAACATTAATACATGGTAATACATGGGTGAAAAGCATTAGTTACTTGGGTAAACATGAATAGTTATATCAACCAAGTGGTAAAATTAAAAATTTCCCAAGTTATTTCTAGTTTTTGACAAATTTCCTTCACTTTAGAATATTTATTTATTGCATCATCTTATTTTTGTTGTTATTTAATTACAATTTCAACTTTTCATTGGCCTACCTACAAAAAAAAATCGATAAAAAACATTCAAAATAACATTTATCAATATTCTAAATTTTGAAATTATTTAATTAGCTCTTTTAGTTTTCAAATTGATATTTATATCATATATAAACTTTCAATAAAATTTACTTGTTTCATCTTTTATGATAAAAATATCATTCTGAAAGTTAGAAATATTAATAAAATAACTTTAAAGTTTAAATGTTAATAAATATCAATTTGAAGGTTTTAAACTGAGCAATTCTCTATATTCTTCAAAAATCTTCCTCTTGTTCATTCAGATTCACACAGGCATCCATTCCATCGCTTACTTTGAACCGGTAAGATGTTTTCTGTCTAACCGAGGAAACCCGAACCTAGCCGGTTTTCCCTAACCGGAGTCAGTTTCACGCAGACCAAGCACTCGACAAGATGCAAACTCTTATAGTCAATGCCTCCACATTCAATCGCTTGGGCAAGTAGTTTTTGAACTTGTCTCTATGGAATCAACTGATAATGTCTCGTTTACTTCAATCTAAGTGACTTTCAGACAATAGAAAAACTCGAGTTTTTTCATAAGAAGATGATTACATGAACAGAAGTATACAGACAGACAATTCAAGAACTGAAAAAGGACAAACATCTGTCTACAAAACCAGAGACTTGAAGCAACCAAGCAAGTAAAAACTGTATATACCTTTCATACGTCAAAGACCAGACCAAAAAAAAAAACATAACATAAAATAATCTTTTCTTTGTATCGTGTAAAGCTGAAGGAAAAAAAAAAACTCACTTCTCAATTGATGTGTGTCTTTTGGAAGCAACAATCTCCTCTAACTGTCTCCACGTCTCTCCATTCTTCTTCTTAGCATCCGCTGTACTCTGCTGATCTTCTCGAAACTTGCGCAAACACTCTTCAAACAGTTCCGGATTCGTATCAGACAAATCCTTGAGAACATTCTCAGTCAAGTTCTTCACAGCCTGGTTCCAGTGGCTACTACCGTTCTTCTCCAAAGCAGGGAACACTATCGGTAAAACGATCCTACTGTTCTGTCTCACCAAACTACTGACATGATCGTTGTTCCATAAGTACAAAGCCCGTTCCGCTACCTAATCACACACACACACACATAAACAGTAAAAAAAAGACTCTTAAACACACAAAACAATAACGAACTCTAAAAAACTACCTGAAAGTGAGAGCTGCTCAAGCACTGAGCGATTTGGCGAGAGAGGGGAACCATACACCGTTCGAACTCCGTCACCTGAGTGGCTTCTAGTATCTCCTCCAACTCATTCAAGAACATGAGTTCTTTAGAGCTGTTAGTAACCGGCCAGTACTTCAACAACCCTCTGATCACCGTATCAGCGAGCTCACAGTCTTTCTCAACGAACTGTATGACGCAGTAAGAGAGCTGCTGGTGGTAGCTAGGCAAGCATTTGAGTTTGTGGAGAGGGACAAGCACTTTAGTGAGGAAGAGCTTGTGCTCTTCCTTGAGAGGCAAGGCGAACCCGTTGATGATCGATCCGAGAACTTCGAGAAACTCTGCGACGCCGGAGTGTTTCCCTGTCTCTAGTATGAAGTCGTACAAGATGTTGTTCATTGTCTTCCTGATGAAAGGGCGGTGGGGCATGAACCTCCCGTAGATTCTGTGGAGTATGGTTTTGAGGTACTCTCTCTCCCTGTGGTCTTCGGAGTCGAACAGGTCGAGGAGCTTGAGGACGAAGGTTTGGTCGATGTACTTCTTGGATATCTTGGCGTCTGTGTTGGGAGAGGCGACGAGTCTCAGGAGGAACTCGTAGATGATCTGCAAGTGAGGCCAAGAAGGGTTTAAAGAGACTCCTTCTTCTTCTGGTTCTTCCGAATCTAATCCTTGTGGAGTTTTCTTGTTCTTCCACTGTTGGTGAGTGTTATTACTGAAGAGGTTAGCTGAAACCATGTTTGTAGCTTCTTGGATAACTGGTTCGGGGAACTTGTTCCCTGAGGAGATGACATAGTCTACAGCTTCGAGAAGTGTTTGTCTTTTGATCTCTTTCTCCTTGAGGTTAAGTTGAGGAGGCTCGGAGACGAAGTCGAACACTACGCAGCATAGCCTAAGCTTCTTGAGGAAGAGTTCTTGCTTCTCGGAGATTGAAACATCTCTCAGCCTTGGCAACACCTCAACACAATCTCCATTTGATGATGGTCTCTCATCAACTTGATTGTTGTTGTTGTTATCCCAAAACTTAGCAGAAGAAGAAGAAGAAGGTTTCTTAGGAAGCTTCCCAAGTATCTGCTTAAACATCTTCCGATCTATTATTATATGGGTTCAAACTTTCTAACTTCAACAGACTAATCAAACTTTTAAAAGCAAAGTCAGATCTCAGACAACCCCTAAGATCATCTCACCAAGCATATTGACTAGATCTCTGTCATCCAGACAAAGAAGACAAACTCAGAGCAAAAAGGTAAAAGCTTTTGTATCATGAATCAACAAGCAAGATCTGGATTCATCATGAATAACAAAATGAAGCACAAGTAATCTAATAAGCAGAGGAAGAAGGGTTTAGCTTTTCATAGCTATATTGCTTCGTTGGCATGTGGAGAGAGAAAACGAAGTGGATAGAGATTAGAAAGTTAAAAAAGAGAGAGAGAGAGGATGGTGACTGAGATAAGACCGCATGACCAGTTAAAAAGTTAACACTGTCTGAACACGGAACAGCACGTCCACAACGTTTATTAAGTCATAACCCTAACCCAAAGTCACAAACCAATGAAACTAAACTGAGATTCAAAACCCAAATCTTTTTGATAAAGTCACGATTTTTTCTTTATAATACAAACAACAAACTGATTCTTTAGCGTGGCAATTTTGCAGGTATCAAAGCAGAGAAAATGAATGAACAAAGACAGTCTCAAGAACGTGGGAACATAGACAATGTAGCAACAACAACAAAAAAAAACAATTAACAAGAAGATTTTACAGGAAACAAAAAAAAATATTATAATAATAATAATGGGAACTTGGAAGAAGAAGAAGAAGAGACCCAAATATTGAAACTTTTCTCCTGAATTGATGATATCACAATTCTCTATATAGCTCTAAACCCTCATTTACCCTTTTCGCATTCCAACTTCTTCCAACCGTTTCCAAGTGGCTTCACGTTTGGCCTTGGTCTCACCTTCCTTTGATTCGTCTTCTTTGAACTTAGCAAGGCATTCCTTGAACAGCTCAGGGTCCAGGTCTTGGAATATCTTCCTCACGTTTAGCGTCAAGCTATGAACAGCTTGGTTCCAATGTTTCTGTGCGTTTCTTTCCAACGCAGGGAATATAATTGGGAGAATGACTTTGCGGCTCTGCATTATCAGATTCTCTATGTGATTGTTGTTCCATAAGAATAAAGCTCTCTCTGCAACCTGCACACAAACCAAACAAACAGATACATCTTATAGTATGAAACAAAGACTAGAGACTTAGCCACAACTCAACTAGATCCTGAACCTACTAGACGTTCAATGCCAAAGACATTTACTGGTTGCATAACTTTCTATTAGCAAATCGATTTATCCAATAACCTTTTCTCAAGTAAGCATCATCCAGTGCAGAATACAACCGTCCTAAACCATTAATACTTATTCATTTCTAAAACATTAATACTTATTTAGTTCTAAACATTAACAAATATGTTAAGTTAAGCAATAATATTATTATAAATCTATAAAATAATACAATTTCTTCGGTTTTGTATATTTAATTTTGATAATTCATTACAATAATCTTATGATTAAACTTAAAAACTAAAATATGTCATATAAATGTATAATATATCTGAAATAAATCAACAATTTGCTAACGTTTAGGCGAGGAAGCTCCGAATAATCCCACCTAGTCACTAGTCCTCTATCAAGCGTCTAATAACAGCCTAGCGATTTTTAGAACATTGATCTCATATAAAGCACCTAACAGGCCGCCTAATGATTTGTTGAACATTGCTTTCATTAATGCAAAACTTAGTATTCCATTTGATACAACAGTAAGTAGCGTTACAGGTTACCTGAAAATGCAGGCTGTTCAAACACCGAGCTATCTGGCGAAAGAGCGGCACCATACACCGTTGGAACTCCGGAGGCTGAGTCGCTTCAAGCACTTCCTCCAACTCATTCAAAAACATGACTTCTTTGGAACTATTCGTCACGGGCCAGTACTTGAGCAACCCTCTTATAACCGTATCAGCGAGTTTGCAATCCTTCTCCACAAACTGCGTGATGCAATAAGACAACTGCTGGTGATACATCTGCAAGCACTTGGGTTTGTGGAGCGGTATCAAAACCCGAACCAGAAACACTTTGTGCTCTTCTTTCAAAGGAAGAGCGAAACCGTTGATTATACTTCCCAAGATCTCGAGGAACTCGGCGATCCCGTTGTGTTTCTCTGTCTCGAAGACGAACCTGTAGAAGATGTTGTTTATCGACTTCCTGATGAAAGGACGGTGGACCATGAATTTGCCGTAGATCCGGTGGAGGATTGTTTTGAGGCAGTCTCTCTCTCTAGGATCCTCTGAATCAAACAAGTCTAGTAGCCTCAGGACGAAGGATTGGTCTATGTATCTTTTGGCCAGTTTGGTGTCGGTCTCAGGGGAAGCAACGAACCTCAGGAAAAGCTCGTAGACGAGCTGCAAGTGAGGCCAGGCGAGATCCATCGAAGGCTCTTCCTCCTCGAGGTCTAAAGCGTCGATGACTTTGTTCTCGCGTGGCTGTGGGTTTAGCGTTCTGAAGATGTTTGCTGAGACCATGCGCACCACTTCTTGGACGCTACCTTCGCTGAACTTCCCGTTCGCGGAGTTCACGTAGTCCACGAGCTCGAGTAAGGTTTGTCTCTTGATGTCTTTCTCCTTGATGTTCTTTGTGGGATCAGTGAAGTCGAAGACTACGCGGCAGAGGTTAAGCTTCTTTATGAAGAGGGTTTGCTTTTCGGTGTTTGGGACGTCTTTGAAACTTGGTAACGCTTCGTAAGGAGTGAAGACTCCTCCATTGTTGTTGTTGTTGTTGCTCTTTGGATTACCATCAGAGGAGGAGGCAACAGGAGGAGCGCTCTTTGTCTGTGAATGCTTTGTTTTCCCGACGCCATTATTGTCACTGCTTTTGGAAGTGGAGGCGTGAGATGAAGATGAAGAAGAAGAAGAAGAATGGGAACCGTGTTCACGTCCTCCTCCACGATGATTATGATGGTGTTCGTTCTTTGAAGACTTTTTGTTGTTGGGAAGCTTACTTAGAATCTGTTTCCACATCCTTTAACACCAACCACAACTTAGATTCTCTTCATCATCTGATAAACGCAAAAAATTTAAAAAATTTAAAAAAAAAAAAGAAAGGGTTCGAATCTAAAAGATCAAAGGTTACAACTTTATGAACAGAAATCAAATCACGAACCTGGAAAAAAAAAATCGAGAAATTTTTTTTATCTTCTTCTTCGTTTAACGCAGAACAAATCTAAACCAAAAAGACAAGACCTTTCTTGGGGATTATCGAGGGTCTGTAATAGAATCTCAGATGAAAACGCGATTGGAGAGAATCAGATAAGGAAAAACAAGATGAAAGCTTTTTACATTCATTCTTCTACCAATTTGATTATACGAATTAAAGGTCAACAGAAAGACATACCCAGATGAGAAAGAAGAAAAAGCGATTACAACGATGACGATGATGATGATGATGATGATAACAACATTCAAAGTTCTTCGGACCTCTTTTGTGTTTTGTTTCGTTGTTCTTTGTTGACTTGAGAACCAAAAAAAAAAAATCTGTTTTTATTTTTATTTTTATTTTTTTCTTGTGTGATCTGGTTATAATTCTTCTCTTTCTTTCGGATGAATGATCCAACGGCTTTCCTTTGATCGATCAGACTTTTTTTCTTTTTTTTTCTCTTGTTAATTATTTAAATTGATTTCTTGTCTGAGCCAGCATTCCTTTCTTTTAATAGTATTTTAATTTAATTAATTAAATCTTGTGCAAATGGCGTCTAGGCTGCTGCTTGCTACTAGTCTTTACTTTGTGTTGTTTTCATGTTTTGTATGATAAAAGGAATTTTGAAGCGAGCACTTAACCCAAAAAAATTGAAGACTAGGACAGGAACACGTCGTTTTAGTTTTTTTTAGCAGTTTGAGTTGTCAAGGATGACATTGTATTCGAGCGTGGCGTTTACGTAAAAGAAGAATATCATCTTCTATGGATGATGTGATCTTATAAGTGGAAGTCCCATGCTTACCATACTTCTCTACCCGAGATAGGTTTCTTTGCTTTGATTAAGTGGGCAAAACTTATTGAAATAGATGAGAAATACGACTCTCGCTCTCTCCGATTCTTGTTCAACAGAATGACAATCACTTATTGTTCCTCTCTCTTGTCTTGCATGAGCTAGATTTAAAACGAGGCCTCGGGATGGGCCTGGTAAATCCCGAGTCCAAAACCATTTTGAGAAGCATTCATGATGGATGGTCTTTAACATGTGTTTTATGGTTAAAATGTTAAAATCTATTAGCATTTTCATTTTTTTTTTGACAAAAGTTACACATGAACAAACTGAGAAACAAACTACAACAAAAAAACCGACAAGAAACCTGCCACCACGGAAAGAGTAGACATGTCACTAGATCGGAAGGAGACTGGCTGCAGTAAACACACAAGGCACAAGCAAATAGAATTTGGCTTGTCTAAACTCGCCTCTAAATTATTACACTTAACCTTGCGGACCAGCAACTACATCCAAACGTTATTATGCACCTACATGATTCCAAAAAGGCAGGGAAAACGTCTTGCAATCACCGTTGCTCGGAGACATGATGATGAAACCTAAAACATTGCTCCCCAAGGTCCCCAACCACAGAAGACTATACGGATTGCTTATTCAGTTATTTATTGTTTAGACGAATTAATCTCCTGTTTTAAAACATTTGTCTGTGTTTCAAAAAAAAAAACATTTGTCTAACTTCCTTTGTCAGAAAAAAAACATTTGTCTAACTTAGTAACAATACAACCTACTGACCATCCAAATATCTTCGAGAAATTAAATCGTCTGCTTTGTTCATAGTGTATCGTTATTCTTATTATTTTGTTCATTTCCGAATATGTCACAAAGAGGAGAAGAATCTTGGAGACGTTTATGAAGGTTCGAAGCTTAACTTCTTCAACGAAGCATTCCCTTACCCGTCTGCGTCACACTTAACGTGTTGTTAAAACAAACTCTTCAAAAAAACAAACTCATATTTATACGGCATATATTCCCTTTTTTCCTTAAACATGATTTTATAAGTAGTTTTCTACCACTTCGTGACAAAAAAAAAAGTAGTTTTCTACCACAATTAAATCAAGACAACACATTCCTTTCTATCTGATATATTTGCTTTTGCTTAGATGCCACCACATCTTAACAAACCTTTATTCGCTTTGAAATCTACATCACCTAATTATTAATGCTCTATCTATCTATCTATCTATCTATCTATCTATCTATCTATCTACATTCTCTTATTGGTGAATCTGGTATGGTTTCCAAGAAAAACATCATTTATTCCACTTTCTATTTACCAAAGAAACATGTCTCAAACTCACTGTACAATGTCTTTAATTAGCATAAATATCAAAGTAGCAACCATTGATTTACAACGAGATCACCATATCTTTATTTTAATAATAATAATGATGTTAAATGAATTTTATCATCATTAATTAAAAAGTCTTCAACTTTCATAGTAAAAAAAACTGTATTCATTAAAAAAATATACAATTAAGTAAAAAAATCAAAGGTGTGCTGCAACAATTAAAATAAAAGGTGTATGCTGCCTAATTAAATCGTCAAATAAACATGTTTTATGTGTATTTATCATCAAATCTAGAAAGAAATCAGAGAATCCGAATTTGTGGACAGATCAAAGGAGCGAGCAGAATGACAGAGAACTCTACAAAACGACACGTGTCCACCACCCCCTAAAGAGTTTGAGTGATCTCACCGTTACCCTAATCTTATCTCTTTCCTTTTTTTTATTTGTTCCTTCCTCGATTAGTATATATATATATTTTTTTTATCTCCCTCGTGAAATCTCGATCAAGGAAAAAAAAGTTGGGAGTTTTTCTCGCGCGATATTCTCTCTCTCTCTCTCTTTTTTTTTGACTCAGTCGACGAACAAAACAACCCCTTCTCTCTGTCCCTCCTGAATCGAAGTTGCTTCACCTTAAAGGAAGAAACTTGCTGCGTTGTGTTGTTTTACATTCCGATTAAAAGGAGATCTGGCGGCGAGGGTTTGGTTTAGTTCGGTTTGGTTTCTCCGTTGATCACGTTTGAAAGGGGTTTCCTTATATATTGGTTTATCCAATTCGATCAGCAAATCCTACTATCTTTTAGTTTAGATCAAGAAATTTAGAAAATTTCCAATTTATTCATTCATTCTTTTGTCACTGTTGATACGTCTCATCTAGCTTTTTAGTTATAGCCTATAGGTTTCTGGAAGCTCTGGTGACTAGTATTTTTTTTGGTGTTGCCCATCAAAGAGCTTTCTTATCTGTCTCCATAAATAAACCCACACAAAAAAAGTTAGTTTTTTTAGGGATTCTGTACAAAAAGGGTTTTTTTTTAGGTTTTAGATTGACTAATAGGAATGGCGTTGAATTTTTCTCATAGACACCTTTCTTCCCGTGTCTCTGAGCAACCAGTTGAGGGGTTATCTGAGAGGAACGGTGTTGTTTTCTCCCACTCTATCGACAAAGGTGACTCCTTTGGTCACGGAAGGAACACTGGTCATCTTTTCTCACATCCTTGGTGTTCAAGTATCGACAAAGCTGACTCCTTTGACTATGGTGGTGATGTTTTCTCACATCCTTGGTGTTCAAGTATTGAGAAAGGTGGCTCCTTTGACTATGGTGGTGGTCTTTTCTCACATCCTTGGGGTTTAGGTATCGAGAAAGGTGACTGCTTTGACTATGGAAGGAGCAGGGGAGATTCAGCTTCTGCTGATGTACTTGATGTTCTGCCGTCTGATCCGTTTGGGATGGATATGAACAATACTTTCACTGCTATTACTGGGTGGCTTGAGGATTTGGAGGTTGGTTATGGGAGAGATGAGATTGTGATTGGTGATGGAGACCACCAGCTCTTTGCTGGGTTGAGTTTCATTTGGAACAATGCAATGCGATTTCAGGAGTTCAGGGAGAGCAGTGTGTACGATAATGGGTTTGTCGGGTCATTGTTTGGGTTTGAAGGTGATGGACCTTGTCCTGGTGCATTCATACCCGCTACTACTAGTGTGGATGAGGTTGGAGGAGAGGGTGCAGACGTTCATCCAGCGTTTGGTTTTTGTCTCTACCACTTGGGAGTAAAGGATCTTCTTTCAGTCAGTATGGTTTGCAAGTCTCTGCATAATACTGTCTGTGATGACTCGCTACTGTGGAAACACGTCCACATTTCTCAACCGTTGAATGACAAGTTCAATGATGAATCTCTTCTGCGGTTGACCGAGAGGGCTCACGGCACTATGCAGTGTCTGAGGCTCGTAGATTGCTCGAAAATTACAGAGGATTGTCTTAGAAAGGTGTTGCAACGCAACCCACAAGTAGTCAAGGTGAGGGTTTCTTTCATTTGCTGTGACGAGTTAATATTTGATTATTTAAATCTAATATTGTTTTATTTTTTCAGCTTGGCGTGCCTGGATGCACAAGGATCAGTATCGATGGCCTTGTGAGCATCTTGAAGGATTTGAAGTCTGCGGGGAAGCTTAAAGTGAAACATTTAGAGACCGGTGGTCTCTATGGAGTTACTAAAGATCACTACGATGAGTTGTTGGACTTGTTGGACATTGACAACAGTGTCAACAGGACTATGCATAAGCCGCGGTTTTACCATAGAGGATACACGTTCGCCACCTGCGACGATGTTGTCCGGGGGCTAGATATTGAGATGTGTCGGAAATGTGAGAACTGGAGGATTGTGTATGACTGTCCAGCGGAAGATTGTAAAGGGAAGGAGGAGTGCCGTGCTTGCTCTCTTTGCGTACAGAGGTGTGTTCAGTGTGGTCGGTGCATCAATGGCGTGTACGAGGAGACGTTTTGTCTGGAGTTTTTGTGCTCTGGTTGCTCGAAGCCTCGTCACCTCTCGTTTGATGATGAATAAAGCTTTCCCTTCCATGTTTCGTTGAAGGAATAATAACTATCATAAAGATTTGTTTTGGTTTTAGACAATTATTTATAATAAAATAAATAAAAGATGAGCTTTGGATTATTATTCTCTCTATGCATTCCAGTTAACTTAAGATTGAGCTTGTGGTTTCGAGGTAACAATTTGGCACAAAAGTTCGTGGAATTATTCAAATAAAAATTAGGCTTGAATCTGGTTAGTTCGGTTACGAAAATATTGTTCGTGTTTAATTGATATTCGGTTTAAATTAGATTTCGGTTCAATTTAATTACAAATTAATTTTGGTTGAATTTGGTTATGACAGATAATATTTTTAGTCATAATTTTCGGTTATGATTGGGAATGAGAAGGTCAATATATTTGGTTGTGATTGGTAAACATGGTTAAAACCTTTTTTAAGAAAATGAAAATTGATTACCAAACCGAATTGATAACCGACACCAAATCAAACAGAACTCATAATCGAATATGAATTCTAGAACCAAGAATTTCGGTTCGACAGTTGCCAAGCCTAATTGCTATTGCACACGCCACGCGCCAATGGCTGTAAAAAGAAACAAGAAATTACTTTCTTACTTTAATCTTTACACGAGTCTTCTTATCTTCTCCTTCCTCCTTCGTCACGAAGAAGAGGGTCAAGAAAACTAAAAAAAACAATGTTCACTTCCTCCGACAAACCTCCTTCTCCAATCGATTTCTACAAAGACGACAACTCCAACTCCAACCAATCTCCAACCTCACGAGACATAGAGATGATGATCGACGGACACCAACACCAACACCAAATCCTCCTGGGAGACAACAACAACAGCAGCAGCAGCAGCGAGGACCACGAGATCACCACCACCAAGGCCCCGAAGAAGCGAGCTGAGGCGTGGGTGCAAGACGAGACCCGAACCCTGATCACGCTCCGGAGAGAAACTGACACTCTTTTCAACACGTCAAAGTCCAACAAGCACCTCTGGGAAGAGATCTTGAGCAAGATGAGGGAGAGAGGGTTCGATCGGTCTCCGGCCATGTGTACGGACAAGTGGAGGAACCTGTTGAAAGAGTTTAAGAAGGCTAGTAATGACGACAAAGGTGGGTCCGGCGGGAAGATGTCTCATTACAAGGAGATTGAAGATATTCTTAGGGAGAGGAGCAAGAAAGTGGCGGCGGTGGCCACGTCTTATAAGAGCGTTACTACGCCTTCTAAAGTTGATTCCTTTTTGCAGTTTCCTGATAAAGGTTGAAACTTTATGTTTACCCTTTTTGTGCTGTAAAGGATAAGTCTTTGCTGATATGGTCTTTATGTTACTGTAGGTTTTGATGATGCAGGCATGTCCTTTGCATCTGCTGAAGGTACTAATCTTCTTGAAATGGTATTGAATCAGTCCTTGCAATGAGTTAATAGTTTGTTGAACCGTAGACTTGTGAAGCTGATGTTGTCTTTCTTGGCTAGTTTAGTTTTGGGTAGCTAGTTAGTTTAGTTAGTTCTCTAGCCTCTTACATTAGTAGTGTAGCTTGATTTGTGGTTGTAGTTTTAAGTGTTGATGTGAGTCTACTGTGTACAGGTAATGGGAGGCCAACGCTAAATCTTGAAAGGGAGCTTGATCATGATGGGCATCCACTCGCCATTGCTTCTGCTGATGCCGTCACTGCAAATGGAGTTCCTACTCCTTGGAATTGGAGAGAACCTACTGCTGGAAACGGCAAGAGTTTTTATCTTTTCTCATAGAACTCTATGTTTCCACTTCTGTTTTTGTCTGTGGTTTCATAGTGTCATGTTATGTAGCAGGGAGTGATGGTCAGCAGTTTGTGGGGAAGATCATAACAGTGAAGTATGGAGACTATACAAGAAGAGTTGGGATCGATGGTACAGGTGAGGCCATCAAGGAAGCTATCAGATCCGCGTTTAGGTTAAGAACAAGGCGAGCTTTTTGGGTTGAGGATGAAGAACAGGTTGTACGCTCTCTTGACAGAGACATGCCTCTAGGGAACTATACACTCCATGTAGATGAAGGTAAGTAAAAGTAAAGTCTTTTTGGCTTTTCTCTTCTGGTGTTGAGGTTTCTCAGCATCTATATATATCCAAAAAATGCAGGAATAGCTGTTAGAGTGTGTCATTATGATGAGTCTGATCCGTTACCAGTTCATCAAGAGGAGAAGGTGTTTTACACGGAAGAGGATTACAGAGAGTTCTTGGGACGAAGAGGATGGACGTGTCTGAGAGAGTTTGATGGAGGGTTTAGGAACATAGACGGTATGGTTCGGAATGTAGATAGTATGGATGATCTTCAACCTGGTCTCTTGTACCGAGGAATGAGATGATGAGATAAACGAGTAGTGCAGGCAGCTAGAAGATAACCCTTTTTTTTTCTTTGTACATATATTTCGTCGATACATTTCATCTAATGTTAGATTGGTAGAGTTTGAAAGAACTGAATCAAAGATATGCAAGGGACAGAGACAATGAGAATAGCTTAACAAGAGAGACTTTTGTTACTTCTTCTTCTTTGCAACGTGAATGTATAGTAGAGGACTCGATCTAGGTGAATGGAACAGCCAACTTCCGTGTCTGTATATGCCAATACATCAAACACACCTAAACCAAAACAACGAGAATTAGAATGAGATACCCAAACAGACATAGACAGATCACTTTGGTTTTTTGTTACATGCGTCATCTCGATAAGGCAAGTAAGAAACGTTGGAATCAAACTGTCTCATAATAGCTTGGTTCTCCCTCATGATCTCTTTATCACTTTTCTCTTTTAACGCACTGAAATGAAAAGCAAGACAACATGGTGAAAACAAGCATACATAATTTTAACATCTATTATAGCATTTGAGTTTTGGGTTTAGTAAATATTATTTAAAGATTTAGTTATAGGGGGTGAGGTTGAGTTTGTAATCTTCTACCAATAATTATTAGATATTTATAAATGATTTAGGAGGGTTAGTTTAATCTTTGTATATCACAAATTTATGTATTTATAAAAATATTTACCATTGAAAACTAAATTTGAAATCTCACAATCAATTTGGGATAACATTAAAATTATTCGTTACAAAATAAATAAATAAAATATTTTAAAATGCAAAAATGAAAAATATTTACATTTAAAAAAAATTCTTTGAGAACGGGCCTTGTGGTGAAGTGGCAGTGGACGGGTCTGGGACGCCAACAAATTTCAAGTTCGATCATTCACATTGTTTTGTTCATCTAAAGCGGATACGGGGTTTAACCCTTATGTTTTACAAAAAAAAAAACCTCTTTGAAGTTCAGAAAAACGAAGTTCTCTTTTATAGTTGTGTGTGTTGTGTTGTGTTGTGTGCACTGCTCTATTGTTCAGCAGTTTGAGCCAAATCACAAGAACCCTACCAATAAAGTCAGTGACTCAAATGAGACCATAATCACTGTAATAACCAAACAGATGAATGAAACCTTTCTTAGCCTCTCTACTAGAGAGCTCTCTCCACTCCCTCCAAAAGCTCTCCTCCACTCACTCCCACGCCATCAAACACGGTTACATCTCAGACGTCTACGTATCCAACAGAGTCCTAGACTCCTACATAAAATCAGGCTTCCTGGGTCACGCCCACAACCTGTTCGACGAAATGCCTCACAGAGACACAGTCTCTTGGAACACGATGATATCCGGATACACAAGCTCCGGGAAGCTAGACAACGCGTGGCGCTTGTTCACATGTATGAGAAGATACGGTTCCGATGCTGATGGGTTTACTTTCAGTAGGCTGTTGAAAGGTGTTGCTTCTGCGAAAAGGTTTGAACTTGGGGAGCAAGTTCATGCTTTGGTTGTTAAGGGAGGTTATGAGTGTAATAATGTCTACGTTGGGAGTGCGCTTGTTGACATGTACGCGAAATGCGAGAGAGTTGAGGATGCTTTGGATGCGTTTGAGGAGATTTGGGAGCCTAACTCTGTTTCTTGGAACGCTTTGATTGGTGGGTTTGTGCAGGTGAGGGATGTGGAGACTGCTTTTGGGTTGTTTGGTTGTATGGAGGTGAAGATGATGGACGATGGGACTTTTGCTCCACTTCTTACTCTGCTTGATGATCCCATGTTGTGTAACTTGTTGAGGGAGGTACATGGTAAGGTTTTGAAGCTTGGACTTGAGGAAGAGATTACTATCTGCAATGCTATGGTTAGCTCTTATGCAGATTGTGGTTCTGTATCTGATGCCAAGAGAGTTTTTGATGGCTTGGGTGGGTCGAAAGATTTGATTACATGGAACTCGATGCTTGCTGGTTTCTCTAAGCTAGAGCGAAAGGACTCAGCTTTTGAGCTGTTTGTTGAATTGCTTAGGACAAGAATCGAAACCGATGTTTATACTTACACCAGCATCTTAAGCTCTTGTGATGAGCATCAATTCTTCGGACAGTCCTTGCATTGTTTGGTTATAAAGAAGGGACTGGAACAAGTAACTTCAGTTTCGAACGCGTTGATCTTTATGTATATTCAGTTTCCTACATGCTTCATGAACGATGCTCTCTCGCTATTTGAAACCTTGGAAGCTAAGGATCTTGTCTCTTGGAACTCAGTGTTGACAGGGCTTTCTCAAAAAGGTCCAAGCGAGGATGCGGTTAAGTTCTTTAGCTACTTGGGATCTTCAAATATAGAAGTGGATGATTACGCCTTCTCTGCAGTTCTGAGATCATGCTCTGACCTTGCAACACTTCAGTTAGGTCAGCAGATTCACGCTCTGGCTACTAAATCAAGCTTTGAATCAAACGAGTTTGTAACTAGCTCTCTGATCTTGATGTACTCAAAATGTGGAGTTATTGAGAACGCGCAAAGATGCTTCCAGCAGATTTGCTCAACACACAGTACAGTAGCTTGGAACGCAATGATCCTCGGATACGCTCAACACGGTTCAGGGCAAGTCTCACTTGATCTCTTCTCTCAAATGTGTAACCAAAACGTGAAACTAGACCATGTAACCTTCACTGCAGTTCTAACAGCTTGTAGCCACTCTGGTCTGGTACAAGAGGGACTCGAGTTGCTTCACTCGATGGAACCGGTTTACAAAATCCAACCTAGAACAGAACACTACGCAGCTGCTGTTGATCTCTTAGGCAGAGCAGGGCTTGTGAACAAAGCCAAAGAGTTAATCGAATCAATGCCATTGAGTCCTGATCCAATGGTGTTGAAGACTTTCCTTGGAGCTTGCAGGGCCTGTGGGGAGATTGAGATGGCTACTCAGGTGGCTAACCATTTGCTGGAGATGGAGCCAGATGATCATTTCACGTATGTGTCGTTGTCTCATATGTATAGTGATGCCAAGAAGTGGGAAGAGAAAGCGAGTGTGAAGAAGGTGATGAAGGAGAGAGGTGTGAAGAAAGTTCCAGGTTGGAGCTGGATTGAGATTAGAAATGAAGTTTGTGCTTTTAATGCTGAAGATCGATCTCATCCTCTTTGTGAAAAGATTTATTTGATGGTTGAAGATTTGACTCAGGAAATGAAGTGGTTTGATTCTGATAATGAGTTTAATTATCAAGCTTCACCTCTAGATGTTAATCACTCTTAGTTTCAGTTTTCTAAATCAAATTGTTGTTCAAAAAGAAAATGTCTTACTTCCAATATCTCAAAATAATCCATATTTTAGAAGAAAAAAAATATTGTTTCAATTTTTTTAACATTTTCAATGTATTTTATTTAAATAATTATGATAAATTGTAAACTTTAAAAAACTAATTGTGTTTATTAAATTTTGATTGGATAAAAATTGTTGGAAATAGTTAATTATAATCAGTGTTATATTTATAAACAAAAATTTCGATGTTTTAATTAATAAATGTGAAGTGATAGTATAAGAAATGACAATTATGATCGAACTATCTCGTGCTTTTATTGGGCCCATACTTTATTGCCTGCTTTGTGTGATCTTTCTGTTTGTGGGCCTTAAATTTACTTGGAGTAGAAAGGCACCAATATTGAAGCACGCCAAGAGCTAGCGTGTTCTAGTCTTCTAGTCTTCTAGATGAAGCTCCTTGATGAGGTAAGGTTGTTTCGTCTTCGTAGGACCTACTTCTTTTTTTTTCCTAACTTGTTTCTTTTGTCAAATTCATTTTTCCAATTAAATATTAACTTGCGTTGACAACAACCAATTAGAAATCATTTTACTATTTCAATTATTAACCACACCTACTAGTATTTTTGAGATTTTTTCTCCGAGTACTTGCACATCTTAAAAAAAACATACATTAATTTAAAGATTTAACATGTGATTTATACTTTTGCAAAAAAAAAACTAGTGATTTATATTGTGTGAGTTAAACCCAGGTACTATTTTATTTTTAACATTACATTTTAGATACTGCTAGTGGCAGAGCCCAGCTAAACATTTTAATGGGGTCATTTACATAGTAAGCATATATTATATGGTCAATAAATTATTTAAAAATATATTTATGTTATTATTTTCAAAACATAAGTAAAATTATCAATACTATTAATTCTTCAACATGTCCAATTGATAGTAGTTGGGTCCACAAAAATGTTACTACATAATCAATATTATATTAGATTCATATATCAATATAAAACTAATTATATAAAAATAACGACTTTTTACTATACATATATACACGTAACATTCACTGTAATCCCAAATTTTTAGGAGCCCATTTTTCCAAATACAGTTTTATTAGACAATTATATTAATAACAAAGCAAAAGGAATAAATGATGATCGTATTTGATATTAACAACTGATAACAATATATACAGATATAATACATTTTTTGTAAGCAGTTTAGTTATTGTGTCTACTTTTTTTTTACTAAGGTTCTAATGGGTTGGTATTAATACGTTGTGTCCAACTAAATATTTTATAACTGTATCTAAATAATTATAACCACCTTCTAAATATTGATATATATTATGTTTAATTATTTATTTATTCAATTAATAATAACTAACTTCTATTTATTTTTATAATTGTTCCTACTTTAATATTGTTACTAACCACGTCATATGTTTATTATTATTAAGTTTTGATGAACATTCAATTCTCTCAGAAATTATTCATGCGACAATTTCTCAAAAACAGTTATATTTTTCGTGATTTAACTCAGTTCCAAAGAAACCCAGGAAAAACAGTTATATTTTTCAATAGGTATTTGCGTCTGAAAAAATTTCTGAAAAAATTCTCATCAACACTGTAAAAAACAGTTATAATTTTCAACGGATATTTATAATTTCTGAATTTTTATATTTCTCAATGTTTTCTTACATTGAAAATAGTGTGGATTGGTGGATTTCGGATCGTGGCTACCTGTCGATCCGCAAAGTATTTAAAAAATTTAAATTAAAAAAGTTTTTTTTTTAAATACAGAAATTTAAAAATAATAATTTAAAATTTAAATCATGTATAAATTTTTTATTATAATATATTTTAATAATAATTAAAGCAAAGCAGGTGCGAGTACAAAATTATTTGTTTGTGGGTTGTGCGGGTCATATTTTTTAACCAAAGAAAAATTGAAAATCCACGGGTTGGCGGGTCAACGGGCGAGTTCGACCTGAAATCCAGCCTTAACCGTGGGTATACCGGATCAATTTTTAAATTGCTATTATTTAATAAAATATATTTTGATTAAAATTTATATACAAATATAATTACAAAAAAATACAAATATAATCAAAAAGAAAAAGCAAATATCAAAAATTAAATTTAAAACAGAAATATATATTCGGGCGGGTCAGAATATATTTCTCAACGGGTTGACTAAACCCACAGACTTCAATTTTCAATTATCAACCCGCGGGTTTCAGTTTTAGACGAAACAAAATTGAAATCTGCGGGTTGGCGGGTTCAACCGACAATATACCAGATCAATTTTTAAATTGCTATTATTTAATAAAATATATTTTGATAAAGATTTATTATAAAGAAAATCATATATATAAACACAAAGAAAACACAAATATAAAAATTAAATTAAAACAAAAAATATACCCGTATTTTTAAGGTGGGTTAGAATCTAGTACTTTTATTAAAATCTAACATGGGTCATTTGACCTTCTCCCAGAGAGTTACTTTCGCTACTGGATTCGGCTGAAATTGCTCAAACTGTTTCCAGCCAGTTTAGCTAATTATTTTCCCAACCCTAATAATATTTTATTTTAATTAGATTTTTGACTATAAAAATTACGTGATTAATGTTATTACTGGCGTGTATCCGGCAAATACCAAACGCAATCCACTCAAACGATTTTAAAATTAAAAAAAAACAATGATGAATTGGTGATTTGTTATATGTCAACTATTATAAAAAATCAACGCCGTAAAATGAAATAATTTGTCAAAAAAATGAAATAATTTATTACTCATTGTTATTTTATTTAGTGTGTATTTTTATTATAAATGAAAAAGACAGAATCTAGTTGGTGAAGGAGTCCTTTCCCTTACCCAATCGTATAATTACTTTCTTAGACATGTTCCACTTCAGAAACTATACTATAAATTAGCACATTGACAAGAGATTTTAATTGTAACAAAAACTTGAAGAACAACAACAAGAAGAGAAGATGAAGAAAGTTATGGTGATTATCGACGAGAGCAACTCAAGTTATGATTTACTCATTTGGGTCCTCACAAATCTAAAAGATGTCATTGACAGCTCCAAAGTTGTGATCTTCGCAAAACAGCCACAAAACTCCTTCACTCCTCCTACTGCACTTTCTACGTCGGTTGGCTTTGCTCAGATTTTCTGTCCATTTTCACCCAGTTAAGTCGCCTTATTGACCATGTTCTTTAGATTTTCATTAAAGGTTTATTTGTTTTTTGTTTATTTGTTTTTTCTTATGTGTTTGTATATTTTGCAGATGCAGAACTCATGAGATTGGCTCAACAAAGGAATACAAAAATTGCGTTGGGTATATTACAGAAAGCCAAGAAGTTATGTGAAAATAATGGGGTAATGGTTTGACCAAATCATATTCAAGGTTTATGTCATTAAAAACATTTGTTGTGTTTTAAGAAAATTAAAAAATATATAACACCCATTTGTTGAAATGTTTATTCTCATCATAATCATGTTGAAAGCAGGTTAAAGCAGAGACATTTACTGATGTTGGAGACTTGAAAGATACAATCCACAAAATAATTCAAGAGCAAAAGATCAACTTAATAGCTATCAGCGATGAACAAAACCGAAATCTTAAAAAGTAAGAAATTCATAAATAGTTCGATGGTTTTTTTATTCGGTCAATAAACTTAATACTCCATCTGTTTTATAATGTAAAAGGTTTAAAATATATGTAGATATATATTTCAAATATAAAATATTTTGATATTTTTAAAATAACTTTTTAAAATAATGTATTAAATCTATATTTTAATACATTATTCATAATTTAATAATATAGGAAAATATTTTAAATTTATATTATTTATAATATTTCATTTAAAAAAAATTCTTACTTTTTATTTTGTTTTTAACGAGAAAATTATACAATATATGAAATAGGAGCAATGCACGAAAAACAAATATAATGGCCATTATCTTTATATAAATGCAGGTGTTTACCTACTACAGAGTGTTCTCTTTTGGTCGTGAAGTGAAGCAAGGAGATTTGGCAAACATTCAGATGGTACAATTCAGTATATGTAGTATTGTATGCGATTGTCATTATGTAAAATATATGATTACGTTAGTTTGGGGTTGTACTTGAACATTTGGTTGTATGTATATAAATAAATAATATATAAATTAGAAAAATTATTGTTTACAAATTGTATGTATAGTTTTTTTGAACATTTTCTTGCATTAAAAATAAAATATGAAAAGTAGCAAAAGTGGCTTAAAGCCCACATTAATACAATCCTAATTAAAAACCCACAGGAACCTTACCCTTCTATTAGAACCCAATTATACTACAATCCTAATTGGTAGTACAATTACACAACCAATAATTGTATGTATAGTTGAAAAACTACTGTTTACAAATTGAGAAGCAGTATATAGAAAGAAGACAAATCTGTAAAGCCAAATATGTTTTTCATAAGACCAAAGTTGCTAAACTGGGAACATGGAGAGAAGAGATTTTATAAGATGAAACCTTTTTCTTTTGTTCAGCTAATCATATGTTAAAAATGTTCTTATCAAGAGCCACACATTTACCACAAATCCTAATAGTACAATTACACAACCAATAATTGGAAACCGAGGGAAAAGACATTTGAGAGATGAGACATATTTTACGTAATCAAAAGAAGGATGAAAATATTGAAATAGTTGGTCGGTAAACACACACAAAATGGGCCACATAGGCCCATTAATAGTTGAGTGCTATGCCGAAACTGAAATCATACATGAAAGTATCATCCAGAGGCTCTCTCTCTTGGTGGGGATATTTAGTTAGATGTGTTTTGGCCTCAAGGCAAGAAGTGAGAACTAAGGAGCTAGATTTGTAGTTAGTGCGTAGAGATGTTTTGTTTTGCTGATAAGCTCAAAGCAGTTTCTCTATCCACAGTGGAAGAAAGATCTTTCTTCATTTACTCGCCCTTGTTTAGTTTCTTGATGCAACAATCGCCTTCTTGTTGTGTTCTTTGAACAGGTATGCGTTCAGAGTTACCCAAATACGTGTGAATCTCAAAGATATAGAAACAGCTGGATTTGAAGGTGTCACTTGAGACATTGAAGCAAAAGGGTTGATGAATACTTGGCTAAGAAGAGAGCTGCAGCACCAGAAGCAGCTTCTGCTTAAACACCTTCAACTTCAAGCTCCTTAATGAAGTAAAAAGCTACAAAGATAGCTTTGTCTATGAAAGATTTTGTAAAAGGGTACTAAATTATTTTGTAGCATTTTGTTTCTCAATAGAAACATTTTTCAATCTGCAAAGAAATTTTACAGAATAGGTTTTAACGAGTTGGGGTTATTAATACAAAGTTTCCCCCAATATTTTGTTTCATAAAGTTAAAAAACCAAATTGTATACTTTGAGAGAGAGAGCCATTACGCCTCTTCATCATCATCATCATCCTCAATGTAATATCTTCTTCTGACACGGCGTCTTTGAGTTCCAGACTCTTGTCCATCAGAAGACTGATTATTGTTCTCCCCATCTCTAGCTGCTGATGTTCCTGTATCACCACCTTCATAGCTCTCTCCCCAAAGCCTTGAAGATCTTCTTCTCACACCTATATGTGACCTAGCTCTAGACGTACCTGACCAGCTGCTACTACTACTCCTTGCCCCACCACTTGATTCTGGCCTAAACACGCGGATGAGGAAGAACACTGTAAGCCAACCACCATCATCAAACGACATGATCCCATCTTCATTGCTGCTGCTTCTCTCTTCTCCTCCTACTCCAAAAGAAGACTGTAGTGTGCTAAGCAAATCACCCAAGTCTCTCTGCCTTTCTAGCCTCCTCCAGCTTCTCTGCCTCTCCGGATCTGCTTCTGATGGCCTCACTCCCGGATGCAGCAGCCTCGCGTGCTTTCTCAAATCAGAGTAGGTTCCGCTGAACTCACAAGTCTCGGAAGAACAGCTTCTATGTTTCGCGTTCATGAAACATCGAGCAGGCTCAACAACTACCCATTCTTTTATATCTCCACGGCATAACGGGCAAGTAAGCTTCGGTTTGCCTTCGGTTGCCACAATGCCTTCTTCATCCTCTCTCGGATTCACAACTGTCACCTCGGAAGCTGAAGCTGAAGCTACTGCTGCACCTTCTGTCTGTTTAGAAGCTTTGCGGTACTGATCGAAACAGTTGGAATGCCGGTGGCTAGTGTCACACATGTAAGGCCTGCAGCCATTATCATAGGAAGAGCAAACGAGAAGGATTCCGTTGTGAGGATGTTCCATACAGACAGGACATCTTGCTTCTTCCCATTCCTTAACTTGCTTCTCACTAGGCTTCAGAGCACGGCTTGACTCACAATACATAGGCGATCCTCTAAGCCTTTCATGAGATACAGAGCGTTGTTTCCTCTCTTTAGGCATGGTCTTAACTTAAAACCTGCAAGCTACATGATTACAACAAACAGTTACTTAGCACAAAGGTTTGTTCTTCCATAAAGATCCTAAACAAATAAATCGTTACAGGACTAGAAAGTTTGATACTTTTTGTGATAATCGATATACCCATATGTTCAATCGACGAAAGGAAGAAACCCTAGACGAATACATGAATCAAACCCTAATGTGCAGAAAACCCTAGAACTGGAAAAGAAGACAAGAGTGAGGATAATAGTTGAGAAGAAGGAGATGGGATTACCGGAGAGAGTGTTGGAGCTTTGAGGGAGATGAGATGGTGAATCGATGGATAAATTGGATGAAAACCCTAAATCGGGCTCCGCATATAGAGAGCCAACGAGTCGAGTCCAGACGAGGAAGATGAGGCGGCTACTTTCTTTTCCTTTTTTTGGTCGAAATATAATATATACTGGAATTTGATCGGCGCTTCGGAATCGCGGATATTATTTTTCACTTTTATAAAATATATTATTTGTTTGTAATTATTGAATTTATTTATTTTAGTAAAACTTTTTTATAATAAATTCGACACACTATATGTTTCTCTGGTTTTGTTTTATTCTCTTTAATCAATATATTTATTTAGTTTGTTGTTAAACGAAATTATTTTGAATCCAAATGTACGGTAATTTTATATTCATTTTTAGTTCATATAATTTTTTTAATATATTTATTTCAACTGAACCAACTAATATTTTGTTGATAACTTAAAAAGCTAATATTTTGTTAAATTGGCTCTTGAAATATTTTTTATACATCGATATTTATTTTTCATAATTAGAGTTATATATTTTAGATACCCGAAAGGAATAACATGTACCTAAATGAACATATAATGTTCATGTCTAACTGATTTTATAAATTAATTAAAAAAAACTATTTCTATGTGTTTGACTAAATTAAGTGAAATACAAAGAGTTTTTTATCAAGTAAAATAATTATATGGAGTGAAAAATCAAGTGGCAATAAATATAGCACATTTTAATTATTTTTAAGTTATTATTTTATTCAAAAAACATATCTTTGAACTATGTTTCTGGATACGTAATTTTCCACTAATTGAAACTAAGATAAAAATATTTTATTAAAATAAACTAAACCAAACATTTAATCATATATAAAACTTAATTATTTAACATTTTGACTTTATAATTGACACAAAGTTAATATTGATTAACTAATAAATAAAAGTATACATTATTATTATTATGGTAATATAATTAATGATGTAAATTATTATTAAGGTAATATAATAAATTGAATTATTAAACTAAGTGAAATATGGAAACACAATTAATATACACTACTATTCATGTATCCAAACAAATTTCATTAAAACTACTATTCAAGTTTCCAAACACTCCAATTTTTTTTAATCTTCCTATTCAAGTTTCCAAACACTCTAATTTTGTACTTCAACTTTAACAATATAGATAGATATATTTATTTATTTACTTTTTTGTCGGGAGATATTAATATATTTATAACAATAATTTAGCTAAATCCTAGTTTAAAAAACAATAGTTTAGCAAAACTAATAAATAAATATATTTTCACAGTAAGATTGGCATTTTGTTCATCGACAGCTTACATACATATAACGTACAAAGTTTTGTGTCCACATTAATTTATTTAGATATACTTATTTTTAACAATGAATACCTCTTGTATTTTTCTTAAACAGGTCTTTGTTTTGTTTGGGATTTTTCTTTGGGAAATTTGGATGCATATACGTAGTAGGATTTAAACTAAGTCTCTAACCATAAGAGCAATTAGGCTATGATATTTATGCATTATTTGCTATATTACATTTTCTCACTTTCACCTCTCTTTTTTAATTTACTTTACAAGTTTTAAAAATTATAATTTGAATTTGTTATATACTTATTAAAAATATAGATTTTTTTTTGTATATGACATGTTTTAAATGTTGTAAAACTGACATATATTTGTAAACTGCTCTAATTTTTTTCATAATCCCTATTTCCAGATCATGCGTCATATGTTTCATACTATTTAAAATTACAGTATAGTGTGATATATTTCTTTTTTCTCTTTTTGTAAAATAAATCTCATTCTCTGCCTCTTGATTTTTCTTACTCACTAATTGATCAGTTACACTGTTTTATTCTCTAAAATTGGTGACATTCATCATCTCTCTCTCTAAAGAAATTTTAAAGAATTTCATATATACAAATTTTGTGGGTGCGTCGAGTATTCCATACCATAATATGTATAGTATAGTCACGTAATGGATAAAAATTTGGGTTTAGAGTTTATGATTAGGGTTTGGGTTTAGAGTATATGGTTTGGTTATATGGTTTGAGTTTACGGTTTGGGTTTAGAGTATATGGTTTGGGTTTATGGTTCATAGTTTGGGTTTAGGGTTTATGGTTTAGGGTTTGGGTTTAGGGTATATGATTTGGGTTTAGAATTTTAGATTTGGGTTTAGAATTTTAGATTTGGGTTTAGGGTATATGGATTTGTGTTTGTTTATTTGTATTTGCCTATACTATATGATTTGGGTTTAGGGTTTATCTCTCTCTCTTTCTCTCTCTCTCTCTCTTTCTCAATTTCTCATACTATACTGATTTTAAATTACAGTATAGTATGATACATTTCTTTTTCTTTTCTTTTGCACTTTGTATCTCCTTCTCTGCTTCCTAATTCTTCTTACTCACTACTTGATCAGTTACATTGTTTTGTTCTCCAATACCGTCGCCACTCATCAGCTCTCTCTCTAAAAAAATTTTAGAAAATTTCCTATATACAAAGTTTGTGGGTGTGTCGAGTTTTCCATACCATAATATGTATAACATAGTCACGTAATGGATAATGGTTTGAGTTTAGGGTTTAGGATTTAGGATTAGGGTTTATGGTATATGGTTTGAGTATATAGTTTGGGTTTAGGGTTTGGGTTTAGAGTATATAATTTGGGTTTATGGTTCAGAATTTGGGTTTAGGGTTTATGGTTTAGGGTATATGGTTTGAGTATATAGTTTGGGTTTAGGGTTTGGGTTATAGTATATAATTTGGATTTATGGTTCAGAATTTGGGTTTAGGGTTTATGGTTTAGGGTATATGGTTTGGGTTTAGGGTATATGGTTTGGGTTTGGGTTTAGGGTATATGGTTTGGGTTTAGGGTTTAGTTTTAGGTTTAGGGTTTAGTTTTAGGTTTAGGGTTTAGGGTTTAGGATTTGGGTTTAAAGTGTATGGTTTGGGGTTTAGGGTTTAGGGTTTAGGATTTGGGTTTAAAATGTACGTTTTGGGGTTTAGGGTTTACATTTATGTTTTTGGAATAATCTATTCTATATCTATGTTATATATAGAATAGTATATAGCTCGGCGTTTGAAATACACACACTCACTCTTATGTTCACTCTCCATGAAGGATTATAATGTCTTATTATGATGCAAATTGACACACTTTTCATTGCATCGCTATATTCTTAATTGTGAGAGCCCTTATGAATATTGAGCAAATTGACCATTTTTCTTTTAATAGTAAAGCTTGATTTGACTATTTTTGAAGATTTTCAGAATTATTTATTAAGCTTATATTGGCTACGTGGAAAAGTATAATACTAATAAACAAAATTGTTTTTGTTAATCAAAATTATAAAATTGAGTTACAAGAATTAAAACATGTTCTACAAGGCCTAGTCCATTAGCTAAGCAGCCTTTTTTATTCATGAGAGAACCAAGTATGTGCTCATTAGCTATGGAGACACAGTGCAAAGAAAACCATGTTTGGAAGTTGGAACTTGGCCCATCATCAAAACTAAATTAGTACTAATAGTCACTTGGAACTTGAAAGAATCTCTTCTAAAAATCCACGTAGTTCAAATTGATTCTCAGACTTCATCAAAAATGAAGAACGTTTTCATAAGTCTTATTTTCCATTTTAATTTCTTTTTTTCATAATTGATAATTTTTGCTCTGAATGGTAACAAGTCCAACGAACTGAATGTGCAGAACAAGCAGATGGAACAGTACAATATGGTTTGACTACGATTTGTATAAAAGAAATACATGATACGAAACAATTGCGATTTTTTGTCGGTATAGAATCATATAGATTCTACGAACCAAACTGAATGTAAAACTGCCGTCTTTTAATTCTGCATCTGTGATATATCAATGAATTTTGAGTTGTTGAAATTTCTTATCAAGATTTTCATGAGCTCTGGGCTGTTGAAATAATTGCGGTTTATTTAAAATAAGCGGTTTAAATCAAAATATGAATAGTAACATATATAATGAACTATGGTCGACCCGCCCTACGGGCGGGATGTTTATTACGTTCTGAAGTTCTTAACCATATTTTTTTTAAAGTATTAAACAATCTTACGCATGATAATTTTTCGTTGTATCATTGGCTGCTAAAAAATATTAAATAAATTATAAAAAAACGAAAAGAAATCAAAATCACTTTGAGAAGCAGTACTAAACAATCTTATGCATGATAAATTTGATGTTGTATGAGCGGCTGTAAAGGTTCGGAAAGTAGAATAAATTAAAATGGAAAAAACAAAAATCACTTTCGATAAGCAATATAGTCGACAAACATCTGCACCCTTATAAAGTAGTAACATTTCTTGCACAAATGCGTTTTCTTATGGAGATCGCAGGTTCGGGGGGGCTTGAGCTTGGCCATGTTGGTCAGATACGTGTCTTCTAGATCAATACCGTAAACGCTTAGTACCTTCTTAATCTCTCGCCAGCATCTGTTTGTGGTGGTCAGTGTATGTTTCCATTTTAGAGTGTCTAGAACCTTTCTTCCCCTTTTCAGCTTTCCGTTGCACAGCAGTAGTATCCCAAAAAGGTAAGTACCCTTATCATATTTCCCAACAGCTGAGAGTCTTAGATGTTCTAATGCGTTGCTCGTGCTCTTATGGAAAAAATACTGGTTTGTACCTTCAATAAAGTGGGATTCGGGGTTATTGCTCTCCAGACAGGAATGAATTAAGTCTCGGTAGCCATACACCATCCGTAGTGGTTCGGATGCAAAGTACTTCAGGCTCAGGGTTTTGAAATATGACTCCGGTGCTATGTCAGCGATGTCTTCGTCGGAGGTGTTCATGCTGCTGTTTACCTCCGGGTCAGGGCCAATAGCATCCGTGACGTCATTTGAATCCTGTTGAGATGAGTCGGCCGGGAGATCCGGGGGGTATTCATGTTGATGTGAAAATTTTTTTTTTATCAGTAGTGTAACTGCATGATAGATATTAATATAATTTTTGAATATAAATTGTATAAACTAAAAATTAGTGATGCTAATATAAATTTTTAATATATAAATTATATTTTAAAATATTTTATATATCTGAAATTAATATATAAAATAATAGATAATAAATTTCAGTTTGATAAATGAATGGTTTATAATAGACATACTATAATATAACATTTCATAGCAATTTAATTTTGGACTAATAAAATTTTTAATTGATTTTCAAATCGTCACGTAAACAAAATTAATATTTCAATTATGTGACAACTCAGCAGGTCATCTTTTTAATTAGTACAAACTGCATGTTATAACTTTTTAAATGTTTATCCTATAATATATATAGGAGATATGTCCTAACGCATCAAAATCAATTTTGATGTAGTATTTGTTGAGTGGTTCCATCACTGCGTCCATGAGTTCATATTTGAACACAAACAATTTGACTCGTTATCGGTGGGAAGTATTCGCTGCTCGTGAAACCAGCCTCATGCATTCCACTAAGAACCATGTGACCTATAGGGCCATCGCTCGAACAGCAGGGATCACTTCCTAACTTGGCATGGCCGGGTCAGTGAAAATCAAGCCTGAGCTCGACCACTTGGACAGAACCAACACCCGATTACTCTCTATCCCTCATTTGAGATACAAACCCACGCTGGTATTAAAAGAAATCTACTCATCTACAAGCTCACTTGTACTGGCCCGTTATAGTCCAAAAGATGATAACAAATACTTCCTTTTCATAATGTAAGGAAGGTATGTTATGAAAATATTATATTTAGGCACCCTAAGCTAAACAATTACCAATAACAAAGCCGAATAGGATTTAATTTATTTATTAGCAGAAACTAATTTATTCACTGGCAGTACGCCATTTGAGTTGTATCAGTGTATATACATCTGGTATATATAATCAGTTATGCAGAGTCAGTAATGCATTTTATAAAAAAAAATACTGATGCCATTAGACGAAAACAAAAATGTGTGGCTGTTCTTTTGTTGTTGCAGATTATTAGAACTTTTGGCATAGTTTAGATCTAAGAATCGATATTGTCCGAAAAGGTTAATTTACTAAATTTTATCTAATGGATTAATTATAAGCTTAATTACAGAACTTTTAAATAAGAAAAAATGATTGGATCAGTCGCATGATAGGAATCATGATGGGATCTTCATCTTTTAATTCTGACACGAAGAGGAAGAAGGCAAGAGGAAGAGACGAAAGTAAAGAGCAAAACTGGAAAAGAAACAAACACAAAACGGCAAAGTGCAGTTAGTAAAACGACACCCTTTATTCAAACTCATCTCACATATCCAAACGAACATTTTGTGTTATATATTGGACAGCAAAACCAAACGTTTTACCATTTGGTTGCGTCACGTTATCCTCATTTCTGAAGACAAGACGAATACATTATTGTATGTCGAAACAATATATATAATAGTATGTTGAAAGATAACAACGAAAGCTCTGCCGTGGTTATTACCGGTCTGTTTTAGTCATGTTAGTCAAGAATAATGACACAGTTTTCTTTTCCATATCCACATTCAAATCCATTATATCACTTCGTGTATATATAGAGAGGTTGACCAACAAAAACAAAAAGAAATAGCACTTTATTTTTGGACAAAAAAGAAATAGCACTTTAACTTTTGCATCAGTTGTTCTAACTAAAGTAAACCTATTCTACATGACTACATCTACATCTATAAAGCAACTCCAGAATGACAACTTTTTGAAATCATACCAAAAAAGGTAAGTACGTTGGTGGGTGGTGATTTATTGATTTACTGAAAGTTTTGTTTTCTCGCTGGTCTAAAGAATATCTTAAGTTTTAAACTATTTATGTAAGTATATATTAAAAGGTGTAATTTTCTAGTACATAATATATAAAACATTTATGTATAAATTTATGTATTTTTATTAATTTTTTATAAATTTACAATACATAAAGCTATAATACCTTTACGTTTACAAAAGCTAATTATAGATTTATGTTGTCTGAAATTCTTGACAATTCCTTAGCAACAGAAAACACTGTTTTATGTTATTTTAGTGTTCTTACAAAAATATATTCACAATTACACATAAGAAACTAGACACCAATAACCGTACCATTCAACTATTTATCATAATTAGCTGTGTCATATGTACTATTAATAAAACTAAAATAAAATCTGTCGAAAGAAAAAACTAAAAGAAAGTCTCAGATCTTGTCTTGTATTTATATGTACCCATTCACGTGGCCATTCATAATTTGCATGAAAGCCACTCTTCTTCTCACAAGACAAAACTTCAGTCTCTTTCCCCCTCCCTCTCAATTTCAGAAATATTTACAGATTGAAGATAGATCTAACTCTGAGAGGAGAGGAGAGAGATAAATCGATGGTTAGGGTTTAAGCAAGAGGAAAAGCTTTATGTTAGGGTTTAGGGTTGGGATATGACTCATGTTCGAGAATGGAGAAACTCTTCTCTGCTAATGGTGATCTTGCTTTCTTATCTACTCTGTCTTTCTTCTTTAACTTCCCTTATAGGGGCAACTCGGGTATATCCAGCAGCACCGACGAAGGCTACCTCTCCTGCTCCTGCGGCTAATAACCAAGAAAATCTAATGAAGAAGTACTTCGGCGCCGGAAAGTTTCCTCCCGTGGATTCTTATGTCGGAAAAGGGACTAGTGACAGTAAAAGAACGGTACCAAGTTGTTCCGATCCTCTCCATAACTAATCGAAGCAGTTCCTTTGATTTTTCTTCATTTATGTTTCATTTTCTCGAGCCTCTTATGTAATCAATCAATGAGTGTTTTTAACTAAAATACCCACGTTTTTTTCGTTAATATAAGGGGAAAACGAGGGTATTTTGGAGATTTTAATAACTGGTTTATAAACATTTTCTGATATAAACATTTACCGTGTCGATGTTGAAGTTTTATTAGAAATGTGTATTGTTTTTCTGCATTTGATTCTACATATAAGAAGCCGAAGAGTATAAACCCTGATGATTTTTTTTTTGTTTGGGACAGGAACTTAAATTGAAAGTTCTGATCAATTTCTTCTTGGTACTCGTCACGTCTGGTGACACATGCATTTGCAGCGAATCAAATGAATATGTAAATATCGTTGAATTAAAATTTTAATCTGATCCAAGTTATACATACATACATCGGTTATATATGTATATGAGTGAGAGAGAGAACATATGTTTTTGCGTTTTTGGTATGGCAGAATGTTTGTTTAGTTTAATATGTTTTTGACATTCTTAAATCTTCAGCAAACCGGGATATTATCTATATTAATTAAGTATTCAGTGATCAACAGATCTCCCTCAGTCTCTTTTTTTAAGTCGTTTTAGATATTTCACTTGGATTAAGGCAGTTCATACAATGTCTGTTTTATCTCTTTTTACCTTAAATTTACTTGTGCATTTATGGTTAACTGATAAAATAAAGTTTAAATCAAAGGATATATAAAGTAAAAATGATCAAATGTTACATTGGAGTTTGTAAACGACTAATATTTTAATACAAAACAAAATCTCTAAAACGACCTAAAAGAGACGGAGGGAGAAATTGAAAATAACAATAAATATCATCATTTTAATAAATATAGTGAAATTTTAAATGATTTAAAAATTTATCACAATTACAGAAATTATAAAGAATACTTTTGTTTTGCTCTTATTTTTGTATCCTTATTTGATTTTCGATTTTTTTCTTACCATTTGGTTCAACTATAGAATTAATATTGTCAAAATTTTATATTATTGTATCAATAAAATCTTCATTTAAAAATTTAAAATATAAAAATGCATACATGTATATCTAAGAACAAAAATATATGTCTAATATTTTATTGATATTAAGTAGTACGAGTTATCAACAACATGCATGAATTCATTAACTGGTTTATAAAATATATTATAACATTACACTTAACTTTTGCATACAACTATTGATTATTGTATTTATGTTATATATTATCAACAACAAAAATTAAACAAAATATAACAAAATATTTATATAGTTTTCCAAATATTATATATGATTATTTAGTAAGTTATATATTTTATATTGTATAAAATAGCAGCCAAATAAATAATATATAAAAATATCTAAATTAAATATATATAATTGTCTACAAAGATACAAGAGTATATAATATATAAATATTAGACCAGTATAAGATAATTCATGAGAATATGTATTGTAAAACAATTTTAGTTTTAAAAGGAAAGAAAAAAGAGAGGCAAAACACTAGATTGGGGATCTGTGGTACACTAGCTCCTTCTTCCCTTATACATGCAGGACAATTATTTATAGGCATATATCAATCTGCATGCAAATCAATTTTTATCTTTGCATTTTTTTAGTTCTGCAACTAAAAACATAAATGGACAAGTAATGCAGTCTCATCTTCATAATAAATAATCTGGATTTCATCTGTATTTGTTCTTCATGTCATTCATATCCTTAAACTAAAACTAAAAATCATTATACTCAGTACTGATTATACTTCTTTTTTTAAAGTAAAATCTTGACAGTATGGTTCTATTTATATATATATATATATATATATATATATATATATATGTGTGTGTGTGTTTTTATTACTATTAAAATCGCATCGCAAGATTTTATCATTCAGATTCTTAGTTCAAGTTATATAGAAAAAGATCTTGCATCGAAATTATCATTTAATAATAGCACAAAAATTTAGATAAATGAGCTTGAGATATATTACATCTGTTATAAACAAAAATATTTTGGTTAAAAATACAAAAAAAAATCTTTTAAATTATATTCTTAATTATAAAAATTAAATAAGTTAACTAATCATAAATAATACTGTAAAATATTATTTATCAACAAATTTTAATAAAATTAAAATAATTTTACAAGTATCGGAATATTTTACACTATAAAAGGGAGAAAGTAGATGTTTGGTATATAGATACACCTTCAAAATGATAATATACACTTGTAGAAAACATAAAATTCATACTAGAAAATTATCCCAAAGTATACCATTTCGTAAACTATCATATTCAATAAAACAAAAAAAACTTTCAGAATCAATAGTTTTTTCATTTAGATATATAAATATGAGTTTTTTCCGTGTTTAAACACCAATAAAAAACTTTTAAAATAATGGAAACTTAGATGAGTAAAAAAAAACTTTAAAAAAATCAAAATCAGCATATAATTTTTTTTCTTTTTAAATCAGACTTAGCATATGGTTTTCCTTTTGATTTAACTATGTGTCTACCCGGCTAAGGGAAACCCAAACTTTTACATGTAAGTTTTAATAGTGCCACTATAAATGTTCAATATCACTGCAGACGTTTGTTGAGCCATTAGTTACACATAAGCATGATCTGTTAAACTATACGTACGTATATTAAAGTTCAAATATCTTTAGGTACGTATTATTAAGGTGAAAAGAAAAAGTTTTTAATTACCATTGGGATTCGCGGACAAGATGCAAAGTTAACAACACGAGAGATCTGAGATTGTTTTTTTACAGTCACAAAATGATAGAAAACAATTTTTTTAAAAAAAATGATAGAAAACAAAAGAAATAGTCTGGACGGTAGCGTTTGGAATTATTCTTTTGCAATATATTTATTACATTTGTACCGGTTCTTAATAAAATAAATTAAAAAGACAACTTGTACTATATTGCAATGTTCAAACATAAGAGCATCCACAATAGTGGATTTGCTCTTGGAATCCTAAAAATTATTATAGTAATTTTTTTGTTTTTTTTTTTTTTGAATAATCAAGGACTCCACAATATTTTGTGTGTCCAATGGTGAACTCCTTTAGAAATTCTTAGAAATAAATAGTCATCAATAACATAAACAATAAAACTACTTCTGAATCCATTGTCCTATGAAGAATCTACTGTAAAACCAATTAGAATGTGTCACAAAGAAAGTATACCCAAAGTATGAAACAACTTCTCTGCTCTCATGCTCATTAGAACGCAAAGAAAGTATACTGTAAAGCTTCCCCGCTGTTCTGTGTATTGATGACAGTTAAGGATGTGCAACCTTAGCTTCTTATACTCCCTCAGTAGTTGGCAGATTGTTGTTTTGCCTTCCCCAGTTTCACCAACAAGAAGAACAGGCTCACGCAGTTTATAAAAACGTTCAATGAGAAAAAATAGTCTCCACATACTTCGAGTTCAGGTGACTATTTTGTTTTCCCTATAAAAGATTGAAGTAGCACCATAAAATTCAGCTCACAGTGACATGATAAAAACAAGCTCGAAAACAAAATGATTCAATAACAGAAGAATATGAGGGGAAAGGCAATTACAGGGACATAAACGTTTGGAATAACCGAGTAGTAACCTGTTCCAACGCCAATCTCCAAAACCTTTTATGCTTTTCCCACCAAATTATCAAAGAGTTTCATCTTGTAACTCGAAATCTAACAAATACACAAGCACAATAAACATTCACAAGATTGAAACAATCCAAAAGGCCTAAAGAACAGAACCCAGAAATGACAAAATCAAAACCCAAAAAGAAAAAAACTTCCACAAAACTTCTAAACAAGTCAAGCAACAATTGCAAACGCTAACTAAAATCGATAAAGAAAAGGGTTATTACCAGACTTGGAAGTGATCCAAGCGCATCTTCTACGGCCATCAGAGAAGCAATCACTCGCCTCTTCATCTCTCTCCCCTTTCAGATTCCTTCTCAAAGAAGATGAAGAGTTTGACCCGCCACGCCACAGAGCCCTCTTCCCGCTCGAAGAAGAAGAAGACGCAATACTCAACGGCTACGACTCGCACGAGGAAGAAGAAGAAGAAGACGCAATACTTCAAAATAGTTCCCCACCAATGGCAAAAAGCTTTAGACTAAGGGATCATTAAGTGTAGAGAGAAACCCAGATGGAGGAGAGGCAAAAAATCAAAACTTTATGAAAATTAAAGAGTAAGAAGATGGTACCAGAGTGAGAAGGAGAAGAGGGAAGAGAGACAATGGGCTGGGTGTTTTGATTCGCGGAAAAGCTGTTCTTCGCTTTGCCCATTTGATTCAGAAAGTTTGACTGTGAAATCGGCAGAGAAGAAGATGAAGAAGAGAAAGAAACAGAAGAAGACTCAATGGCAACATGCCACGTGCACTAAGGATTGGGTCCTTAAAACCCTTATTTACATACTGATCCTTAACTATATTAGCTTTAATATTAATATTATAATCAGTTAAACATAAAAGTAACAGTTAAGGATTTGTCATGAGTCTCCGTTGCAGATGGTCTAAAGCTTCATTGACAAAAGGTAAAATTGATATCCACGTGACCTGCTAAAAACTTACGAAAACATTATTATTTTAAAAATAGTTCGGTCAAGTTAAGTCGAAATCCACGAGTGATCATGTTCATGCAAAAAATATTTGGTGCATATGTTATATTCATGTGGACCGTAGATAAAGTGATGAGCATTCCTAATTTAGCATCCAATCCACAGCAAAATGTAAAATTTCTTCAACGAAGGACAATATATGAACCTACAAAAAAGTGAAGTGCTACAGTTTACAATTTACACCATAAAGGCTTATATCTTTTTGTTTAATGGACTTAAATCTTTTGAGCTCATGTACTTCATACTAAACTTTTATTTAGTCATCATGTAAGAGAGATTATTTAAAGTCGTTTTTGTAGTTGAGTTGAAAACGCAAGTAATTTTTTTTATGAAACGCAAATGATACTGTAACTTTTATGTTTATTCAATAAATTTTTTTTTTGGAAAGTTGTAACTTCAGCTAGAAAGGCTAATACTATGGGCTGTATTTTAGAGATAAAAATTGATCTTGGTACTGTTTTCTTAAAAAGAGCGAGTAAAAACAAGTTCTTTTTTTTTTTTTTTGTTCAACAGTAAAAACAAGTTCTATGTATTCATTTTCTTGTGTAAGACTTGGAGTTTTCGAAATTCTTCCATTTTATTGCCACTTGATTGTAGTCTAGTCAATACGAAGTCAAGCAATTATATATTTATATATTATAAGTCGTATTTTTTTTTCTAAGTCAGAATAAAATGTAGGAAAAAGAGGTCTCGAATTTGGGTGTTTTATGAGAGACAGAGAAGCCAATGTGTGCAGCTCCACGTAATATGCGGCGAAGGGGCTTTGTCCCTATCTGTTTGGCTTTTAGAATCTTCGCTAATTTAGTACTTGTAATAATAATCTTAAAAATAAAAATGCTCATTTCTTAATTATCATATTAATTTATGAGTACTTGCTATTCACACTTGCAATTGTACGTACTATAATGTCGGTCGATATCTCGAAAATTCAGGTGTATTTGTCTTTGCTAAAACGTTAAGAAAAATGTGAACCCGATATTTTGTTCTTTTTATGATTTTCACGGTTATGATTTTCCAAAATATAGATAACATTCATTTTTATGGAATTTGATTAATAAATTTTTCGTAAACTAAACAAAGGTTATTTTTGTTTCTCTTTATAACGTAATATTTGTTGACCAACAAATAAGTACTCTCTCCTTTCTAGTTTATATAAATTTCTTTATTTTCATATCAAATAACATTTTATGTTTATTATGTGAAGCAACTTTATGTCACTAATTACTTGCATAATGTAAAAGGACTGCATTATAAAGATGACAATTTCTCTGATGTTTGTAAAGTGTGACACTAAAGAGAATATGAGGTGACTAAGTCACCCTGGTTTGCATTATAAAAATAAGATGTCTGCATTCGCCAAATGCGTTATGCTAGATCAAACAACGATTAGGTTTTTGCTAATCAAATTCTGATTTTGTCAAATTTAATACAACGATTAGCATACTTTTAACTACATGAAGGAAACTTGAGAATACACACAAATGACACTAAATCATAAATTCATAAATGTATAACCCAATTGTCCAATATGTACACAATTTAACCGAAACCTTAATTGTTATAATTAAATAGATGTATTACGGATTCAAATTGGGCTATCACCAAGAAGAAAACATTTTATGGGCCTTTATATGAAAAAACGCAAGACCTGGTTGACGAATACATTTTTAAGATAACAGAGGAAACGTGAAAAGCAAGAAAACAACAGAGAGGAAAAACCTAAGAATGGCCAAACGAGTTAAGAAGTAGAAGAAGCTTCAATCTTCTTCCAAGAAAACTCTATTCTTTTCAAATCCCTGGAGGTAGTTTTAATGGTGGAAGGAGTAGTCATTCAACATCCTCCTGTGAGTTTAGCTCCAAGGTTACGCCATTGTTGGTTGTAATTAAGTTTAGTGAAAAGATGCATGTATTAAGAGTTGTGACTTTAGTTAAATAGTTTTATTTAAGAATTTTATAGAGAAATAGACACAACTCTTCATTGATGAGATGCATTAAAGAGAAACAATGAAAAGATACTTGTTCATTAAGTTTAAAGTGATCACAATCTAAAGTGATCACAACTATTCACTTTGTAATTTCATTTTCTATATAAATTCTTGTTGTTGTGATGTATAACAATAAGTTCATATTTCTATTTTTTATTAATAAAAATTGAAGTGCTTGTTCATTAAGTTTAAAGTGATCACGATCTATATGATTGTGATATAGAATTATTTCTTATTCTCCCTTTTAAGAGATTCATCTCTTATACTTTGTTCTTTCTAGAAACTTCAGTTCTTTTACAGCCAACTAGTTGCAAACACCTCAAACTCGACATCACCAAAGCATTGCGATGGCTGCCAAAGTTTGACAAACAAAACCATTAGAGATCATTTCTTCAATCTCAAGGCAGTAATCTAGAAGATCCCTATGATCTAGAAATTGAATGCCAACAGCGCAAATGTTGTTGCTTTTGTTAAGAGTTTAAAGGCAGTCCTCAAAGTTCTCTCCTGATCATGGAGCATTCTCACCATCTACAAATGTGAAACAGATCCATGCTGTGATTCTGTACATTCTCTTTCTCCAGAAGGTCAACGCACGCTTGAGGTTTTAGTGATTTGCAACATTAAAAAGACTGATAGCAAACATTTTTGCAATATTTGGTGGGCAAGAAAGTGAACCTGAGCTTCAAGTTTATTAGGTATGGTTTCAAAAGCAAGAAGATCAGGACGAGCTTCCAATAGGAGTTGAAGTCTTCTCCTATATATCGAAGTCTTTTAGTTTATCCAAACTTATGGTCTCTCCATAGGTTCCACTGTAATTAAGAAGATCTTACAGAAAGCCAAAGTATTTGACTTGTACAAATTCTCTCAACAAATGATTCTTAAAAAGGCACATGTAATCAGATCTACCAGCAAGAAAGGCTCCATAGCTGCCAAAAGATGCGGGAACAAGAGCTCGGTTATAGCTATGTCTTGAAGTGTGCCACTTCGTCCCAGAATCTATCACGGGATTCAAATAAAATAAGCACGTTTTCTAGCATCTAAGAGTAATACACATGTATGTAATCAGAACAGGTGTAGCAAGATCTAGCAACAAGACAGTTATGTTGATGATCTAATTTTAAGTACATCCATAAAACAATTGCATTTCATAAATCACTAGCCCATGACGAAAACTTGGGATGTCGGTATTACGCACATGGTAACCTATTGGTATTTTTATGTGGACTAAAAGTACGATAATGATTAATTTGATACATTATCTACGTTGTCTCGGGTTATTTCTTCTGGTAGTTATGTCCAAAATGCTAAGTACGAAAGTCAAAATGCTACACTACAAAACTATATCATCTTTCTTTCTTTTTTTTTCACTCAAAATTATATCATCTAGAACTAACTATATAGCTGATTGCTTGACGAAAGCAAATACCATTTGTAATATAAATAATTCTATAAAAATGCTAAACATTACCGAATGATCTATCTAGGAATTAATTATATAGCTGATTGCTTGAAGAGAAAAAATACTAAGTTTTTTTTATTATTCATTTAGTTCCAAATCACTAACTTCCACGCTTTACGATTTTTTCTACCGAATGATAATGACAATTGAAACTAGCAACTTAATAAACCCAATTATACATTTTAGTATGCAAATCTCCTAGGGAAGGTAGATGTCTTCTTTCTCTCGGTTCAATTAATCTTAAGAAACATTATTATTTTGTCATAATCTTCATACCTCATTTCAATTTATTCTAAGTAAAATAATAATAATAATAATAAGTATATATATGCATATATATATATATATCCATATTTCTGTCCAATAAAACGGAACTTTTTTTAACACTGGTCAAATTAACTTCCAAAAGATCCTAAAAAAATCAGACAAAGTACAAGCCTTAAAGGTTAAAAAGAGTGGAAACTCCCAACAAGAACAGAAAACAAAAGGAAAGGAGTTCAACAAAAGTTCTAAAACATGAGAGTTGCCAGTAGGCACCTCAGAGCAATCACGAGATAGTAGGGATAGAAGTTGCAGCTCAGCTAGTTATTAGCTTCACTTTCAAGTCTTTTCTGCAACCATGATGGTCCACCTGAAGCTATGTAAGATTGATACCGGCGATCAGAAGTAACACTCCTAGCAATCTCCTGAGCCACCGTATTCTTCTCTTGATCACAGTGAAGGAAGACCCAATCTTCCAAGGACCAAAGACGTGAGGAAATATCGTACATCAACGACTGGTGAAGAGAAAATCTTGGAGGGTTTAGGAAAGTCTCTCTTGCCAAAGCACACGTTGATTCAAACATAACTCTCTGCTGTCGAGTGTTAATCACATCACTTACTGCCCATTGTAAGGCTTTAAGTTCCGCTTCTCTTTGGAACCCTATATTTGAGAAGACCCTTAGATTATGAAGAATAGGTTTACCCTTGTCGTCACGTAGGACCCAAGCAACACCACAATTAGCTTGGATATCTACCCAAGAAACTCCAATATTGCATTTGAGGAAACCTGGAGGGGGTTTGGACCAAAGGCTTGTGCTCCTTATGTTAATATCTGGTGGTATATCTTCTCCAGTCATTGGAACATTGAGCTCTAGCCAGATCAAAGCTTCTTCTCTAGCTTTAGTGAGAACAGAGATAGATGAATATTGAATTTTTTCAAAAGCCAGACCATTCCTCGCTTTCCATAGATTCCAGAGGATCCATGGAAACCTTTTGATGCTGCTATCTTTAGGGAGTTTTCGCATCTGCTCCAGGAGGTGGTAGACGTTGAGAAAAACATAGCTCGGGGAGAAACCAGCTGAGGGGAGTTTAATATTTGATCTCTCCCAGACGTCCTTCGCCATAGGGCAAGTAAAGAGTAAGTGGCATATAGTTTCAGTACCTCCATTGCAGACTCTGCAAGTCGGGTCCACCTGGATACCTCTGCTACGTAGCCTATCCATTACTGCAACTACTCCAGAGAGCGCTTTCCACAGGAAGTGCTTAATTTTTGAGGCGCTTTGATCTTCCATAGAGCCTTCCACAAGTTTTGCTCCAATGGCGGGAGTGGAGGGGATATGCTACCATCTTCCTCAGGCAAGGAATCTGCAAACTTGTATCCACTCTTTGAAGTATAGATACCATCCTTCGTGAAATCCCATTTGTAACCATCTTCCTGCAGCCTGTTTGGCTTTAGGCGTAAAATGATCTCAGTATCATGATCCGTAAAGGGAGAAGCAGGTTTGAGATTTTCAGCGTCAGATCAATAACACTGTCTTACCTGTAGTTAGGTGTTCTTGGTATCAGATCAATGAGCCAGTTTACTGCCCACACGTTTGATTGCTCGCCATTGCCAATATCTCTTACCAGACCTTTACTTAGCAAATCTCTGCCATATATGATGCTTCTCCATGCATAAGAGGGCCGAGCTCCAATACTACTCTGCAGGAAGTCTCCGTTTGCAAAGTACCTACTCTTCAGTACCCTTGCCACAAGTGAGTTAGGATTACTCATGATCCTCCAAGCTTGCTTGGCCAATAGGACTTGGTTAAATTTAGTGATATCATGGAAACCCAAACCACTTTCTCTCTTTTGCTTACACAATTTTTTCCAAGCAACCCAAGAGATCTTCCTTCTGCCATCGCCACCTCCTCACCAAAATTCTATCATGGCACTGGTGATCTTTGTGCAGACATCTTTAGGCAATTTAAAAATGGACATTGCATAGACTGGGAGGGACATTGCGATAGACTTTAGAAGTACCTCCTTCCCTCCAAGGGATAAAGTTTTAGCAAACCATCCATGTAGGCGTGACTGTAGCTTTTCTCTTATGAAGCTGAGGAGCTCTCTCTTCGAGCCTTTGAAACACTCTGGAAGACCTAGGTAAGTGCCCTCTCCACCTTCCTTTTCAATACTCAGTATCTGTTTAATCTAGTATTTTACAGCTCCAGGAACCTGTGCTCCAAAGATGATAGATGATTTTTGAAAATTAATTCTCTGACCCGAAGCCTCGCCATACGCTTTCAGACAATCAACTACTTCCTGACTTTCAAGTTCGTTGGCTTTGCACATAAGCAAGCTATCGTCAGCGAATAGAAAATGATGTATCCTCGGCCCAGAAGAAGACAACCCAATCCCTGTAAGGCGACCATTTTCCTCAGAGTGATTGAGTTTGCTCACCAATGCTTCAGCACACAAGATAAAAATAAAGGGAGATAATGGGTCCCCTTGTCTTATTCCTCGCTCCGGTTTAATAAATCCATGGGATTTACCGTTGAGCAGAACAGAATAGGAGACAATAGTGATGCATGCCATAACCCATCTGATCCAAATATGATCAAACCCCATTTTACCGAGCAGCTCTTCTAAGAAACACCATTCAACTCTGTCGTAAGCCTTTGACATATCGGTTTTGATTGCCATAAACTCTTGAGAGACTGCAACATTGGTTCTCAGGCCATGGACCATTTCATGAGCTATCACAATGTTGTCCGAGATGAGGCGGCCCTGAACAAAAGCACCTTGTGTATCGGAGATGATATCTGGCAGGATGCATTTTAGTCTATCACACAGTATCTTGGATATAATTTTATACTGGACTGAGCATAGACTGATTGGCCTCATGTCACTCATCTGGACCGGATTTGTGATCTTTGGTATCAAGCTCAGATGCGTATGGTTCCAACATGGAGGTACAACCGAACTCGTGAAGAAACCTTGGATCTCATCAATCAGTTGTGCTCCCACTATGTGCCAGTACTTCTCATAGAAAATACCATTGAAACCATCTTCTCCAGGTGCGCTCTTACCCCTGATTGCAAATGCAGCTCTGCGTATCTCTTCTGGCGTGATCTCCTTGCACAGTAGAGTGTTCATCTCTGGTGTGACACGTTCAGTGAAGCCATCAAATAAGCTCACCAGGTCATGAGGATTTGAGCTCATAAACAGGTCTCTATAGAATTCTGTAGCTACGTGCCCTTTAGCTCCTTCTGAGTAGTGCTCTGTTCCAAGCTCATCCATTAGCATAAGCACTCTATTCTTGGCTTTCCTTCCCTTCACACAATTATGAAAGAAAGCAGTGTTACGGTCTCCTTCACGTAACCACTGCTCTCTACATTTTTGTCGCCAGAAGGCTTCTTCTTCTCTATAAGCTTTGCTAAGCTCCAACTTTAAGTTCTTCATAAGAGCTTCATTAGGATACTGCTTGGTGATTTCTCTTTCAAGTTCTACTTGTAAAAGCGCTGTATATTAACCTTGGCGTTACTAGTAGATCCCTTTTTCCACTTCGAAAGCTCTCTCCTGCAGTTAACAATCCGTTCCAAGATACATACTTGCCTACCAGACATTTCTTTACACCAGCCTTTCTTCACGGCATCTTCCACTCCTTCTTTGCCAACCATTCTGTTATCAAAGAAGAAACGACCTCTAGCTTGGGCGTCGCATTCGAAAGCAAAGCCAACCCTCAGGGGTCTATGATCCGATCCGTACATAGACATATATTCCACGTGTGATCTAGGAAAGAGCCGATACCATTCATCATTACCAAAGCAGCGATCAAGCCTGCATTTCACCCACACATTGTCTCTCTTACCAGCCCAAGACAACGGGTTACCAGAGCTTCTCATATCTCTGATCTTGCAGTTATCAACCAAGTTTCGAAAGTTCCAAAAGGTTGAGTCACTACGCACTGCCCCTCCAAGTTTTTCCTCATTACAAAGCAACTCGTTGAAGTCACCGACTAACATCCACGGTTCGTCTCTGCTAACTCCAATATCACTTAGCCGATCCCAGACAGCCTGTTTTTTTTTGTAATTGGGTCACCATATACACACGTCAAGTAAAAGGTCAAAGAGCCCATCTCAACTTGGAGATCTATGATCCTTTTGTCCTGTTGTAATATCGTTACCTTGTAGCATTGTTTCCACATCACCGCTAAACCACCACTCAAACCAATCGGCTCCACTGTGGTCAAGTTGTCATATCCCAATTCTCGTTGCAAATCTATCATGAACTTATTCTTTTGTTTAGTCTCACTCAAGAAAATGAAATCCGGAAAATGCACCCGGCGCATCTCCCGTAATCTCTGAATTGTCTCAGTGCTACCAGCACCTTGACAATTCCAACTCAAGATATGCATTATGGTTGCAGCGGCTTCAATACGGAAGCCACCGAAATATCTGTGAGTTTCAAGGTCTTGAGGTCTGATGAAGATGGAGGAGGGGATGCTTTTCTTTTCATGCTCTGTTACGGAGGAGGAGGCAACGAAGATGCTGCCTGTGATCCAGACTGCCTTGTCCCGGTTCTTCTCTTCCACGCAGGTGGTCTTTTCCTCTGACTCTTCTTTCCATTTGTGCTTGTAGAGACTCGCCCTACAAATGAAGTGCCTAACTGAAAATCCTGGTGAGCTACTACAGGAGCCGAGAGAGTATCACCATTGGTACCAGAAGACTTTTCTTCATCATCCAGGGGACTAAAGCGATATTTGCCCTCAAAAGAGATCCCAGTTTTAGCTTGCTTGGCACGTGACATGTTGTCTGCAGAGCTCGCATAGTCAAACACGTGACCCTTCCCTTTGTCAAGGTCATTGGTGATCTTAGTGATACGTAGCGATGACTCCACTGCATTGTCTGCTATCCCTTTTTTAACTCTCTGGATTCTGGCTCTCCTCTCTGTTTCGTCGGCGTGAGAGATATAGAGCAAAGCCATCGCATGTTCCTCTTTTGAGAGTTCAGGGAAGAGGGGGGGTGGGGAAAGCCTGGAGGGCCTTCAAGCTGTCTGCCCTTAGGCTCAGTGCTAGTGGATGGAGATTCATGATCCTGAGATGTTCTCACCACCATTTGATTCTCTGGTTCCTGTTGCTTGTCCTTGTTAAAACCTCTCTTGAGATAAGGGCACCTGATTTTCCCGTGGGTGAGTCGGAGACAATGAAAGCAACATTTATGTATCTTCTCAAACACAAAGCCAATAGTCACAGCTTCGCCTCCCGGAACATTAAGCTGACGAGTAGCTTTCGCCGGTTTGTCAACATCAAAAGTGATCAGGGCTCTTATATAATCCTTAGTTTGCGAAACTTTCGGATCATATGCGATCTCCTTAACCTTACCCACCTCCGAGGCTAGAGTGAACATGGTATCAATGGTGAAGTAGACTAGAGGTATATGACGGATCCGGATCCAGACCTCCATAGTTTGCAAGAACTTCTCCGGGGGGGGGGGACGGTGTCCACCTTTCAAGTGTCATGGCCCAACGATTGTAAGACCAGGGACGATCTTTGAGCACCGTAACCAGATCCTCCTCTCTCTGGAAGACAAACTGGAATCTGTCTCTAGACAGAGCAATTCCCCGAACACGACCGTAGATCCTCCAGGCGATAGGCATGTAGTCAATCATCCTCGCCATAATCTGGCAGTCTGGGTTTAGCAAGCGACCCAGGAGACTGCACTCATTCTCAGCTACCACCCTGAAACGAGGTTCGTCAGGTAGTGTGAGCGGAGCTTCATCTTCAATCGTCATAGAGCTGATCGCTTTGTGTAGTAAATCAGCCATATCTCCGGTGGTAAGCGAGAGACCAAAGGTGACGTTACGGCGGGGGAGATCGATAGCTGGTAGGAGGTCTAGCGTGATTGACGAGGGATTATCATTAGTAGCACAGAATTCCCAGACAATCTTAAAGGAAATCATCGAAAAAAGGCAAACTGCGAGATTCTTGATCTGAGAATTTGGAAAGAAATGGTAGGGAAATGGAAAGGGCGGGATAGTGGGCAAAGAAATTTGATTTGTGAATACCAATAAGGAAACTCTAATAAATGAAAAGAATACAAAAAAACCGTAGCAAAGAGCCGGTAAATATTTGCTCACACAAAAAACGTGGAGGAGAAAGAATTACATAAGGAAATAATCGATAGTCATAAACCAACCGGAAATCGCCTAGCTAGAGAGAAAAAAAATGATTATGATAAAACGAGACTAGGGAGCTGCTTTTGAATTTAAGAGATTGCTTGACACCAAATTACTGAAAATAGCTGTAGTCATAATCTTTTTTCACTAAAGCGGAATTAGTTGAAAACTTAAAAGATATAGCTTTAAGGAAACCTTTTGACAAACTTGTAATAGACGAATGATTTTATACTTTTCTTTACGAAAACAAGATTAAACTATATATATAAATAACTTCTGGAAATGATTTAAGAACCAACGAAATTAGAGCTGTGATTATTAGTTTGCTAATGTGATCATCAACCAAACCCCACTAATCTCTCTATGTTGCATTAGCTTTTCACGTATACTTTGGACCACACCTGTTACTGTGTCGACTTTCTAAGAAGACTACTGAAAGCATATAAAAAGCTTAAACCCTAACACAAGGGTTACTTGTTGAACTCCAAGGGGTTACCATATGGTTTAGATTAAATGTCAAAAGACGGGACTCATATACATAGCTGAATCTAAAGTTGTATGATCATGGTAAACCGAATCAAAATGAAACATTAGTAATGAATTTAAAGAGGACGAGAAGAAGAAGAAATCACAAAACAATAACTAGGTTTCACATAAATAACGATTATAATTTCAATCTCACCTCTCTCATCTTCTCCACAACATCAAAACTATTAATGTCAACAGAACTGTTTTGTAACACCGAACACACAAAACTTATCTCTTTGCTACACCTGAGATAAACTGCCTCTTCTTTACTGTAATAACTTTTGAAAAAAAAAACAGAGCTTTTTACTTTGGCACCTATAACTAATTAATAATAACACCTAGCTGCAAAACTTATAGGCACGCGATATTAAGAGGAGTTGCGAGATGATGATCGAAGAAAGCAAACTTGTTGTCAATGGTGTTTCCAATGAGACCAAGATCGATCTCCACGTCGGAGAAGTCATAGTCTGGAAGGTCGCTTGGACCGTCACATTCGAGACGAATGATGTTCATATCATCTAAGAACCGGTCGCTCTCTTCTGGCAATAGAAAATCAAGCTCACATGCATTCGAGATCAATGACTCATCAATGAAGAAACCCATATCTGGAATCTGTAGATCTGTCAAGTTAAAGTCAATCAACTTCTTATCAAGATCAATGCTTGACACAGCTTCAACGTTAGATCCTGATGCCGAATCAGACTCATCTGACAGAGCATTCTCAGACGAAGCACCAGCAGACAAAGCATCAAACTCGAGCTTCTTAGTAGCATAAGCATGAGCTGCTTGTTCAAGTGTCTCGTAAGTACCCAACCAAGTTCTTGTTTTGGTGATTGGATGTCTAATCTCAGCAGCCCATTTGCCCCATTTCCTCTGCCTTACACCAACAGGCTTCTTGACACTAGAGGTTTTGGCTTTGCTTTCATCATTATGACAAGACGAGCTCTCAGATTCTGATTGAGAAAAGGGACGGTCGATCTCACAGACATAACGTTTCCTTGTCTGATACGTTTCTTCTTCTTCTTCACTGGATGAATAGTCAGTAGCGTAAGGATCACTCACTACGAAACGAAGTTTTCTCATAGTCTTCAAATCTTCAGATAAACCAGGGAGGCGGTTTAGCTGAAAAGTATTCCTCTTGAGGTTTTTGCAGGGTTTCGTGGCTCCCAAGTAAGAGCGCTTCTTTTGCTCAGCCATTTCAAACCAAACCCTATAAAAACCCTAGAGATAACGACCTCTCTTTGAAGAACAGGAAGTGTTGATTTATGCGAAAGTCTCCACAAGTTTTTACTACCCAACAAGTCCTGTTTCAATTGTTATTTTAAAAGGAGTCCTGTTTCAATTCAATATCCAGAAAAATACATACACCAACCCACTTTAGACACGAACAGAATCACTATGAACAAAAAAAACGTAACTACTTTTATAAAACCCAGTTACCTTTCAGGGCTTAACTTGCATGGGACACGATGTAAATACGAGGAATCAACAACTGTGTTGTGTAAGCTAGTAGATGCAGCTTTGATGAACGAGAGACACACCCAAGAAACAGAGAGCATAAAGTGATTAAGAAGAAGGAAGAAATAGATGAGAGAGAGAGAGAGAGAGAGAGAGAGAGAGAGAGAGAGTAGTCGGAGCTCCGGTTAAACAATTCCGGCAACTTTAGAGGAACCTTTCCTCTCTGTCTTTCCTTCTCTGCACTTCCCCAAAGTGATAATAGTATATATAAGAAGAAGATGGAATAGATCTATGGCCAAGATTTTTCCAGACTTTCACTCTAATAACAATGACAAAATATTAGTAGAATTTTAATGTAAAACTAGATTTTGAGTCTTTGACCCGCGCGTCCGTGCGGGTGTATATTTCAAAAATATATTACTATTTATTTTTCATGTCAATATCAAAATTCTATAAAAAAATTCAAATCTGAAGAACCGAACAGATCACGATCTGAAAGAGTAATACCAAACCCAAACCAATATATTATTTTATTTATAGATTTTAAGAAATTCAAAATATATAATGAATTATAAAAAATAATTTAAATGAATTATCCAAACCTGAACTGAACCCGCAAAGATCCGAATATAATTAGAACTGAAATTTAGAAATATCTGAATGAGGCTGAAATCTTTGACTCCGGAAACCCAAAACCCAAATAAATCTGAAATGAACCCGAATGGATACTTGAACGCCCAGCCTAGTCATAATCTGAACTGAAATTTAGAAATATATGAATGGGGCTGAAATCTTTGACTCCGGAAATCTGAAACCCAATCAGATCCGAAACGAACCGGAATGGATACATGAACGCCCAGCCCTAGTCACTATTATGTATCATATATATGTTATCATATAATTAATTGTATTGTTCCATCATAAAAATAATCATATACTAATTAATAGTATTTTATATGTATCATCTTATAAATAATCACATATATTATATTCTTAAAGTTTAATATGAAATATAAAAACCATAATTTAAGTTGGTATATGAAATTAATCTTTTTGTTGTATTTTTCTTATATATATCGAAAACCTTTTTTAATAATGGTTATTTGAAAATATTTTAGTAAATCAATTTTAAATTATTATTTTGATTTGAAATATATATATATATATAATTTCAATTTTATTTTATTTTTATTTTAGAAAAATAATGTTTTAAGGTAATTAGATTAGTCCATTTTGTATATTTTAAAACTGATATACTTTTATCCATGTTTCAAAATTTTAATTTTTTGCATTAGTTTTTTATGAATTATTATTAATTTTATGATATTTTTTCTTTGAAAATTGAACTCTTGAAATTTTTATATTTGACTAAACTAAAGAAGGTAAAAATACTGTTTTTAAAAAATATATATAATATACTATTTATATTTCAGTTTGTGTTTTTATTTTCACCATAAAGAATTGTAAATAAAAAGAATTGTAAATATAGTGACAGAATTGTAAATAAAAAGAAACATAGAATGAAAGTTGTTTAATTTATTGTAAAAACAATGGATAAATGTTTAAATAAAAAGAAGTATTAAATATGTTATTCATGTTTCTAAACAATTTTTATTTGTTATTAATTTAGTGAAAATACAATGGTTAAATATGTAAATAAAAAAGTACACATTTCTACTATCTATGTTTCCAAACATATCTCATTTATTCTACTATCCATATTTTCAAACATATCTCATTTATTTTATTATCATTGTTTCCAAATAATCCAATTGTATACTTCAACTTTAATAATATAGATAGATTTAATCATACAATATTCTTAAAACAGGTTAACAAACTTAGAATATGCCAATACGATATGTATAATCATACTAATAAACTTACACATCACCAGATGACATTAGGATAAATAAAAGAATTTAGCATATGCCAAAATCGACTCTCCAAAATAACTACCTCTATTTTTTTTCTATTAAAGCTGACTTTTGCAAGATCATACAAACAATATTTAAAAATATGATAGGTTTTTGTAATGTTATTGATTTAACTAAGCAACAAAATTATATTAACAAAAAAGTATAGAAACAAATAGATATCTATAATCGTAAGTTCATAACTAACCATTTATAATATAAAAAGATATTTTGTTTCTATACATTTTAGGATGCTTAAAACAGTGACAACAAATATATAAAGAAGACACATGGGTTAGTTTACAAATAAGTTTCGAAAGTGGAGAAAATCCTTTACAAATTAAACCTATTACAAACCCAAAAGATAAAGATGATAGGGATGAAGGCAAACCCAAATATTTAGTTGGTTTATTTTAAGTGATTACGGTTGATTAAGATTGGTTAAGACAATGGCATGAGAATGTAATTATTAGGGAAAAATTAGGGTTAATTTAATTTTGTGCTTCAGTTTTAATAATTTATAGATTTATCAATTTTAATTTTTGTTTATTTTCTATTGGTTGAAAACCATGTATATTGATAATGATATTATTATTTATAAAACAGAAAAATAATTTATGTCTGAAAATAGAAAGCTACTTTGAAAAAAAGACTCATCAAATTAGTAAATGAGAAATTTAATATCGATGAGTCTAAATTTAAAAAACAAAACGATTGAACAAACACAGATCACAATAATAAAAGCATTGAAGTCTAAAAAACGTAGATGAATTGAATTCTTTTGGTCTATCCTTTTGTTTTCATCCTGAAGAGTCTTCAATTAAACCAGAGACTACGATGGCCCTTTTATTGGTATTCAGATTGGCTTAACAAAACATACTATTTTTGGCATTATTTTATGGACAGTTGGTAAAATAATAGTGACCACTACAGCACTACTTATCGCTGTTCTACAGTGCACCGTGGCTCCGTGAGGTAGGCAAATATTACAAATACAATTGAAAATGTGTTGGATAGTGACTACAATTGAAAATGTGTTGGAGTAATACTCAATTACACTAATCAGTTGGAAGGTTCAATAAATGAACTAGAGATAGTTTACTACACTGCTCTATGCAATTTTTACTTTTATTGAATATAGTGTGACCAATCAAATAATATAGATTTATTTATGATTGGTTTAACTATACCTAATTTATATATCAAATGTTATTTCTAAAATAAATAATATATTTCTTAATCTTTGTGCATTCAACAGTGGCATTCAACTAAAATTATCTACATAAAAAAAAACAAAAGGAGTATAAAATACAGTAGAAAATATGTTAGGTACTGACTACGAACTAATACTCAAATCGCACCAATCAATTTGAATGCTTTTCATTCCGATCACAAGTCCTTTATTCCCATTTTCAAGTTTGTAATTAATCTCTTTCTTTTGAACAACTATTTGTAATTAATCTAATGAGAATAATTCAGAAACCAACAAATGTTTTGAATTCATAGGAGTCTTCAAAGAGTCAATGATTGAGGAAATTGAAGTATTTACAAGCCCACGAGGATTTTAATTCGGAATACGAAATCTCAAATATTAGTTAGTACTCGGATATTTTAGTTACATTCCTATAATTTGAGTGTAGAATATTCAAGTCCTCGGATATTTTAGTTACACACCTTTCGATAAAGTATATAAGATCGAATGCATATGTTTTCGGGACATCCTATAAATCTAAAATAGATTTTATTGTAGGATACCCATACCAGCTGCGTCGGTCTTGTGCCTGGTCCTTCGTAAAAAAGGAATTGAAATTAAAGAAAAGAGGTCTTGTTCTCTCGTTTTCATAAAATAAAATGTTCTTTTGAAAAGATAAAATAAAATGTTTTTTTTTTGAACTGAGGCTTGATAAAATAAAATGTTACGCACTCGTGATTTCTAGATTTGTTTCCTCTATGTGATCTTCACAGCTTTTTCTCTTATCGCTGGCGAGTGGCGTCTGCCACATTCGTCCAGACTCCAGACTCCCTTCTTTAATTACAAGATTGCCTGCATGGAGGACTAAGTTGTTTTTTTGCCTGTATGGAGAACTAAGTTAATAGACTATTTAATTTCGTGACAACTAAGAGTGTGACTGGATGATTTTAATAGCCTTGATACAGTGGAGTAGAAAAAAGTTTCTGCTCAATTACTCTACCTTTCACCAATTAAGTGAAATATGTTTTTATCTGATTTGCTCCAAAGAAAAAAATAAACAGAGAAATTTGTTACTCTACATAAAAGAAAAGAAAAATTTTACTCTTAGTTCCGCTTTTCTGTGGAAGCCCCCTTGGTCCAATGGTTTGACTAAGGGTTCAATTACTTCTACACCCGGAGGTCTGGGGTTCAAACCCCAAAAAATACCAAATTATGCAGATTATGGAAAAACAGGTTACAGGAGATCTTCAGCTTGGTGCAGGGCGTACCATCGAACATGGATCTCATAGGACGGCTCAGAGTGGTGCAGTCAGGCGGGTATTCTTACATGGTGGTAGAATTGTCGGCTGTAAAATCGTCTTTGTAATATTCTCATCATTATAATAGCATATTTAATCGATAATAATCGATCCAGACGTTAAAAAAAAAAAGTTCCGCTTTTCTTTTTCCTCCGCTCCACTTTTTTGTTTTTCACTTTTTTATTCTATTTAATACCAGTCACAGCTTTTTTTTTTGTTCAACTACGATTTCATTAATAAAACTTAAGAAGGTTTGCAGATGGAGATTAAGGCCCGGCCTAAAACAAAAGCAAAGGAGTGCGAGAAGTAAAAATAAAGTAAACAATGAACGCATGCCTGAATGCATGTGACTGCCTACCCTACGTGAAGACATACAATTGCAGAAAGATAATAAAAAAAAATATTTTTTTCTTTTCCAAACTGATATACAACTAGACTTTACCACACGTTTGTGTTGGATAATTTATAATTTTATATACATTATTTTGATATTATCGCAAATATTAAATATATGATTTATATTTTAGTGCTATATACTATTTTTGAGAAAGAAGTGCTATATAATTCTATAATTTTATTGGTTAGATCTTTTTATTCGATTTTATTATTAATATAAAATAATTTATTTTATACATTTCATCTAAATTGTGGCTAAGATATTCAGAATATACTGGATTTAAATAAAAAGAATTTGTACACTCAAAATTAGGAGTATTTTAAATTATTTCATGACAGACAATAATAAAAAATAGAAATTTTTATTGCATACAGTACCAAAATATGATAAATTTGTTTGTTAGTTAGATTATAAGAAGTAATACTTTTGTTTTTTTATTAATAAATGCTTAAAATTAAATTTATTAGTTACTTTGGTGGCATACTAGCATAAGATTGTAAATTTGTAAATTTAAAAGATAATTTTTATTTGTACTTTTATTTTAATAGTATAGATGATCCATGCTAATAATAATCATCAATCCTACAATAGCCAAACTTTCCATGGATATTTTTTCTTTTTGAGAAAAGATTTTACTTCTATTGATGGTTGTTTTTTCTAATACATATTATTATTAATTAAAAAATTTGGATACAAGCTTTTGTCCACTGAAATTGGACTTTTTAAAAAAATGGTAAAGCAAGCAAAAGTTGAGAAAGAATTGATTCTCGAGAGAAAACACTAACGAGAGAGAAGTTCGAGGAGTTTGAAGAACTCTAGCAATTTTTCCTATTGATAGTTACAAAAGGAAAAAAATGTTCATAAAAAGTCTTATTTTGCTAAGAGCATCTCTAAAAGCCCTCTTATTTTAAGGTTTAGCAAAACCTCAAATATAAGGTTTGAGTGTGTTTTTCTCCAAAAGCAAAACCTTATATTGAACCTTAAAACTTCTTTTATTTTACATAATATTCCTTATATTTGATAAAACTTAACTAAAAGCATATTTTTTTACAATAACTATAAAATATACAACACAAGTATTATAAATGAGTTTCTTTGTTTTTTTATTGTGGATCATAAGCTAAAAAGTTATGAAAATGAGCATTTTTGTTTATTGTCATTTCAACTTGTAATATTAAGATAATATTGCATCTCTAATCTGTGTGTTGATATTATGTTCATTTTCAATAATCGTGTAATGCAAAATAATGCATGATGTTATTATATCATGTAATATCATTATTTAGTTTTTGTATGATATTTATTGTATTTTTAATTGAATATTTTTTATTAAAATAAGACTAGAATGATTAAACATGAAAGTTATTAACATTATTTGAAAGTTACACAAGTAAAAGGACTAGAAAAATAAGGAACCTTAAATATAAGGTTTTGTACAGTGAAACCTTATATTTGAGATTTCACTGTACAAAACCTTAAAATTTATAGTTTTAAGATTGTTTTTGGAGTGCACAAAACTTTATATTTAAAGTTTTAGGGGGTTTTTTGGGAGATGCTCTAAGACATGTAAAATATTATTTTTCTAAACAAAACATTGTCGTGAGTATGAGAGTAAACATGATAGATCCTTATTTAATCAAAAGTTGCTGTAATATTGGCATTAAATCAACTTCATTTTTGAAGTTAGCAAAAGAAAGTATTATTCTCTACATTCTTAAAAAAATATTTAACAATAAAAATATAACAAACATATCATACACAATATTAATTAGTAAAGCTAATATATTTTAATAGTATATTACATCCGTTTCGACTTAATAACCAAGTCCTTTATATGCATATTACAAGCTAAAAATTTATTAATTAACATCTTGTATTTTCTTTAGTTGATGTTACAATTTTATTTTCATATAATTTTATTTTTTTTGTATTTTTGCTTTGTAATTTGTATTAAATGTGCATTTAATATTATTTTGTGTAGTATTTCATTTTATTGTAATTAATATATTATATTTTGTATAAGATAAAAATTATAAAAACTAAAATGATAATTATAAAATATGCAAAACTGCATAAGTTGAAGTTAATTATGGAGATGCTCTTAGTCAAAATCATCACTTAAGAATTACAACTTCCGCCAAACTTTTTTTTTTTTTTTGACTGAAGGCATTCATATTAATAGAAAAGAAATAAAATTATTTACAAGCACAAGGCTATAGTTCTACCCTTTTAGTTGGCCAAACCCATATATAATTAAAACCCATAGATTAGGATCAGAAAATTAAAAAGTCCAGTAGCAAAAGAGCCCAGTTCACTCTTTGTCATCTTGTCACTGTTGTTGGAGAGGCCGATCTTTTCATCAGTCGCGATTGTCGTTTGAAAACCAGAGTTGCATGAGCTGTGAAGAGAAGATAGGATTAGTGTGTCTGTAACTGGAGATTCGATCCTTGATTTGCCGACAGACAAGCTTCACAAGGACATCTTCAGGCCTGAATTGGTGGTTGTGGAGGCGCTTGTTCCGCTCCTGCCAAACCCAAAAGATCGTCGACTGCCAGGAGAGTAAGGTGAGCCGTTTGAGAAGTTTATCTTGACCATTAGATTGCATGTGTAGAAGAGTTTGCTCCCAATCTCGCACCGCTTGGAAGCCGCAACGAGTTGAGACCCGTTTCCACACTAGCCATGAGAATTCACACTGAAAAAGATGTGATTTCTTGATTCAGGTTGTAGGTTGCACAACAGACAAGAGGGATCAGTGTTGAGCCCCCAGTTCAGAAGTCTATCACGAGTAGGGCATCGGTTTAGGACGAAGAGCCAAGTTAGAAAGCTCTGCTTCAGTATTCCACCTTTGATCCAGACCGCTTTTTCCCAAGGTACTGATTGTTCTTCTCCCATCAACTTACAATAGATCTTGCTGGTGTTATAGGAAACTTCTTTTTTTCCATCTATAATCCACTCATACTTATCTTCCTCCCCCGTCAGCTGAAAGGTTGTGAGATGTATTTGTAGCGAGAGTATCTCCTCTGATCTTGGTGCCGGAAGCAGCCACACTCCATTCCTGCATAGGTCAGACAAGTTAGCAGATGGACCAATCCCCTGTCTTGTGTTTCGTCCTCCAAGTATGTACTCCTCAAGTGCACCATAGGGAGACCAATTGTCTGTCCAAAACCTGCAGCTCTGTCCGTTCCCCACACTCATCCTTATCCAGGTAAAAACCTCCCTTCTCAATTTGATTAGCTTATTCACCAACCAAGAGTTCTTTGCACTAGGCTTGACTATCCAGAAGTTAGATAGCGATCCTTGTAGTATCTCTGATTTGAACCATGCCACCCACACTGATCCTCCTTGAAAAAATAGTAACCAGATTAGTTTAAGACAACAAGCCTTATTCCAAGTTGAAAGATCCTTTAACCCCAAGCCTCCATACGCCTTTGGTTTTGCTACCGTCACCCAAGAGACTCTCGCAGAATGATGCGCTTCAATGTTGCCTTTCCATAGGAAAATTCCACATAGAGAATTGATTTTTTCGACACACGCTTTAGGCAAGATGAACGCTGAGCACCAGTAGTTAGTAATTCATGCGATAACCGTTTTGATTAGTTGCAACCGTCCAGCAAAAGACAGAACCCTTACTGTCCAAGAAGTGAATTTTGCCTTGATCTGTTGCAGGAGAATACTACAGTTTGCGAGCGTCAGCTTCTTGGTGGTGAGAGGGACTCCCAAGTACTTGACAGGAAGAAGACCGTTGGGCATGCCAGTGGAAACCTTAATGGCATCAACCTCCTCTTGCGTGAGTCCTGAAGCAAAGAAAGACGATTTCTGCACACTAATTGCCAAGCCAGATCGGAGTTCGAACTCCTTAAGCACTTGGAGCACACCTTGGACAGAGCTGATGGAGCCATCAATAAAGATCAACAGGTCGTCAGCGAAGCAAAGGTGAGTAAGCTTCGATGAACTACACTTTTGATGGTACTGAATCTTCATTTCCACTGCTGCTTGATTTAGCATATGAGAGAGCATATTCATTGCAATGACAAACAAATAAGGGGATAGAGGGTCCCCCTGTCGGAGGCCTCGTTTCCCTTTAAAATATCCTTGCACGGTGCCATTGTATCCAACAGTGTAGGAGGGAGTACACACACACGCTCTCAACCAGCCTATTAGTTCACTCGGTAGTTGTAGCCCTATTAGACAGTTGAAAAGGAACTCCCACGATAGAGTGTCGAAAGCCTTAGCTATATCAACCTTTATAGTGATTCGCTTAGGTCCTTTCCTCCTGTGGTATCCATTGACAAGTTCTCCTGCTAGTATAGTGTTCTCCACGATAAGCCTTCCCTTCACAAACGCTGTCTGATTAGGAAGAATTAAGGTGGGGAGTATAGTCTTCAGTCTCTTTACTAGCAGTCGAGCAACAACTTTATAAATAGTGTTAAGGCAACTAATAGGCCGGAACTCAGTGATAAGAGAAGCACCCGGGCATTTAGGAACTAGAGCCAGGATGGTAGAGTTTGTAGCAGTATGCATGAAAGAGGATGTGAAGAATTGAGCAATTGAGTTAACAACCTCCTTTCCCAAAAAGTCCCATGTAGCTTTGAAAAAACCTGAGGTCAAACCATCAGGCCCAGGCGCCTTGTTTGCATTGAGTTTAAACATAGACTTCGTGATTTCTTATACTGATGGAATAGTTATCATTTGTGCAGATTGAATCGGAGTCGGAGAGAAGGCAGTGAGTAGAGCGAACCAGGCTGGTGAGGAATAAAGTTGCTGAAGAAACATAAAACTCAGGTCCTAACATGCTTTGAAAATGCGAGACAGCATGCAAGCTCATCAAAACCGGATCCGTTATGTAGATGCCAGACGACAGGAGGAACGCTCTAATGGAGTTGTAACTCAGTCTTGCTTGGAAAATTCTGAAGAAGTAAGCAGTCTTTTGATCCCCTTCATTCAACCAATTAATTCTTGACTTCTGCCTAAAATAGCTCTCTTCTATCTCTCTTAAAAAAGTCCATTTTTGATGCAAGAGGCGCTCTTCTTGAAACAGCTGCATTGATGGAGAGTGTAACGCTTGAACCTGCACAGCTTGTAACAAACAGTTAGCTTCAACAACTCTCTCTTTTAAATTTGAAAAATTATCTTTGTTCAGTTGTTTCAAAACTCTCTTGACATTTTTAAGTTTCCAACAGAGCCGTGTAAGAGTCACAGCCTCGCTTCCGGTTTGATTCCACGTCTCCTGCACCAGTTGGTGAAACAGCGGGTGTTTGGTGAGATAGTTAAAGAAACGAAAAGGCTTGGTTCCAGCTTTTGGGAGGTCTTGGGAGAGGTCTACAAGGCAGGGAGTGTGGTCTGAGATTAGGGGAGGGAGGAAGGTGGCAGTGGAGTTGGGAAAAAGGGAGAGAGCCTCAGTGTTAATCAGCAGTCTGTCAAGCTTTTTAGCTATAGGGAAATCAGGCTGGTGGTTACTCCAAGTAAACAGGGGACCGTAGAATCGCAAATCAAACATCCCCATTTGGTGAAGACAATCTCTGAATTCAGCCATTTGCTCAGTTGTTGTACTAACATCCAGGAGAGAGTGCTCAGAGTGATGCGTTATCTCGTTGAAATCACCTCCCAATAACCATGGTCTAGTATTGAGAAGCAAAGATTGTTGCAGGTCCAAGAGCTCCACCCATAAACCCGCTCTTTCCACTCTTTCATTTGAAGCATACACTGCTGTGTATATGAAAGGGGGAGTCCTAGGGAGAGTAACTTCACAAGTTAAAGATTGGCGCGATTGATGAAGGACGTTGACTGTAACATTGGCCTGCCAGATAACTATGATTCTTCCGTCCTCATCACTCAAGTGGTTTGTTGAGTAGTTCCAACCGCGACAAATAGTTGATAACAGTGAGGTAACATTCTGATCCTTTATATGGATTTCAAGAATTACACCAAAAGAGGGTTTATAAATAGATAGCCAATCAGAAAAATGGGTGTGCTTATCGGGGTCATTTAGGCCACGGATATTCCAAAAAAATAACTTTGCACACATCAGGTAAGGTTAGGAGACTCCCCCGAGGAGAGAGAGTCAGAAGAAGCCAAAACAGAAAAAGAGTTTGGGTTAGGAGTAACAAAAGGTGGGAGGGTAGAGGATGGAGGTTTTAAAGGAAAGGAATGATTGGAAGGTGGAGATATAGAAGGGTCAGAGCGGGATCTTTTTAGTGAGTGGGTTCTTTTTGGGCTAGAGGGGGAGGAAGGGGATGGATCAACGTTTGCTACTGTAGCTACATTATCCACAGTAGCTACAGTAGCAACTAATCCAGAGTTTTGGGTTTCACAGGTGATGGAAGCAGGAGGCATTTCTATATCACAAGTTGGGACGATCTCTTGTGAGGCTAAGGACATGGGAGTAGTAGAACTCTCTTTAGCTGCTGGAAAAGTAGCAACCAAGGAGCGAGCAGTTGATGGAGGAGAAGCTAGGGGAGGGTATTGGGAGAGGGACAGGCGGGGGGAGGAGTCGGGGGGGGGGGGGTGAGGCGGCAGAGGAGGGATGGGGTTTTGCTGTTCACCGGTGGTGAGCGACGGCGGAAACAAAGCGGAAACAAGGCGGATCGAAGTCCAGGGGTTTGACATTGGAAACTGTAAGTTCCTCTCTCTTCCGCCAAACTTCAATTTAAACTTCAATTTAGATCAAGAACAATTATAGTCCATTTAATTAACCCCAACAATTTTATGATGTATTTTTATCTTACAAAATATTAGATGTGATTTTATTAGGGAAATCGGCCAAAAAAACACTGAACTTTGCAAGAATTACCAACAGAAACCCAACCTTAACTGTTGACGTTAAGTGAAACGACGTCGTTTCGTTTTATTTGATTTGAAAATAAAAAAGGTAGACTCCAAGGTTCGAACCCAAGTTGTTTGGATCAAATGGCAAGGTATTTAACCACTATGCTAGTGGCACATTCAATGTATGAACAAACACGTTTACTTTTATTTAGTATTAATTTTGAATATAAAAAATTCTCTAAAAATTTAAAAGATCTTTAAAATTCCAAAATTTTGAAAAATAAAGAAACTTTTTATAAAATAATTTTGAATTGAAATTAAAAATAAAATTTTATTTTTACTTTTAAAAATCAAAAATCTTCCAAATTTTACATTTTTAAAAACAAATTCCAAAAAAAGAAAATTTTCATTTAAGATTAAAAAATTGAAAAAAATAAAAAAAAATCGAAAATAACAAAAAAAAAGTTATAAAGAAATTTGAATCTGAAAATAATCAGAATCTATAAAAATAATTTTTTTTTATTTTTATTTTTTATAAAAATGCCAAAAAGAAAATTTTCATTTTTAAATTATTAAAAGAAAATTTGAAAAAATAAAATAATTCGAAAACAAATTCAAAAAAAGTGATAAAAATTTTCAAATCTGAAAACATATAATAAGAAACTATAAAAAATAAATAATAATAATAATAATAAAAATTATTTTTTTATAGTTTCTGATTATATGTTTTCCGATTTGAAATATTTTAACTTTTTGGAATTTTTTTCGATTTTTTTTTTCAATTTTTTTTTATAATCCGGAAAATGAAATATTTCTTTTTTGGAATTAATTTTTCAGTTTTTAGAAATTTTAAAGATCTTTTTAAGTTTTTAGATAATTTTTTTTATATTCAATCAGTACCAAATATAATTAAATGTGTTAATAGTTTCATTGATTGAGCCACTAGCCTAGTGGTAAAGTACCTTGTCATTTGGTCCAAATAACCTGGGTTCAAACCCAATGGTCGACTTTATTTTATTTTGAAATCATGTAAAACTACGTCGTTTCATCTTATTTCAAAACGACGTCGTTTCACCTAACACCAACATTTAACGATGTCATTTTTTCTGTTAAATTTGCTGACGGCGTGCTAAATTGGCAAGTCAACGAAAACATTGTTAATTAATTCTAAAGTCAATGAAAAGTTTGTGTTTTGTTTGACCAGCCCATATATCCATGTTTATTTTGGCAATTCCTGCAAAGTTCAGTGTTTTTTGGTCGATTTCCCGATTTTATTATGTAAAGGTCATAGATTTGATAATCTCAGCATGCGCCATAGTATCATTGTATAACCAAACTAATAATTAAAACTGGCACTCTTATAAAAATATCTATTTCATTATTCGGTTGGAAAGAGAGGTTAGGGGTGATTACCAAAATTAAAAAAAAAAGAGAGGTTAGGGGTCTTTTCAAAAAAAAAAAAAACAGGAGAGGTTAAATGTAGACATTAGATCACGTGATCGATAATCATAAACGGAAATTGCACCCTATAAGGCTATAAGCAAAAAAACTATTATTATCATTTAAATGTGGAAACTTTTAATAAATAAATAGTACATCTAATTATTAGATGTAGAGATTACATTAGATCACGTGATCGATAATCATAAACGGAAATTGCACCCTATAAGCAAAAAAAAAGCTATTATTATCATTTAAATGTTGAAACTTTTAATAAATAAATAGTACATCTAACTATTAAAGTAATAAATGGACACGTCAGATAAGTAGCGAGGAAACAGCTTAGCCGCCTACCGTGGTCCCCACTGTCACTTCCGGGCTCGCTACGTTTATTCTTCAATTACAGATATTTATTTATTCTCCCAATAAAGAGTTCAAGTCCAAAATATTGTTAACGAAAAGCCCAAATTAGGCCTACTTTTGTATGTGTATTCTCAATCCTGATTGTTGAGAGATGCGAGGTCTATGTTTTATTTTTCCACGAGTTACTAGACCATATTCAATCTATTTTTTTTTGTTTCTGATGACCAAAAAAACTCAGTGTATTTGCTATTTTCTTCTTTGAAATAGAATAATTTTATGCAGGACCGTCTCAAATTTTTTTCAGACCCTGTTCAAAAAATATTAATGACACATTTAAAATATAATAAAATAATTTTAGAAATTAATAGCTCTATTTATATATAAATTCTAAATTAGTCAATGATATATCTAAATTTTAAAGTTTCAGACCACAATTTATGTATATATTGTTGAAAAATTCTTATTTTTTTTTACTTTTATACTTGGACCATATTCGACCGCTCTAGTTGCACGTACTATTAAGCAGCCTGATTTTATGATAAAGGTGAAATATTCTCTAGTGTATTGTTTTAAAACGGTAATCTCTAATTTTTTTGGTTCTACAATAATTTCTAAATATAAAATAAAAGATAAAAATGCCATTTCTTTCTTTATAAATAAAGAGAAAATAGTAACCTTTATTAAAAAAGAATAAATAGAAATCGGTCGAAATAGTTTCACCTCTAAATACTATTAATGTTACTATAGAGATGAAAATATAAATGAGTTAAAAATAATTTAAGGTCTTTGTTTTTTGTTAAAAACTTTATATTTTATTATATTATTAAAATTTTTAATGGCAACATATTGAAACAATTAAAATTGGTACAATTTTAATGATAACAAAATATATAAATACATAAATAAATATAGAAATTTTGTTATTGTTGACTGCAATTTAGTACGATAATCAATTTGTAACAACTCTGTTCTAAGTCGTTGTTTAACTCTGTACTTTGAAGTCTTTGTTTATTTACTATTCAGCATTGTTAGTAATCGGCGAGTGTCTTCTAGAATCACGTATTGATAGGCCTAAAACATTATATATACACAATATTCTACAATTCAATTTTCAACAAAAGTAGTGTTTTTAAGCAAATCAGTAACATGTTTCAAAAATAAAAACATCAATATCAACTAAAACAAAATTACCATTAGACGTAATAAATTATAAACTAATGGTTTAAGCATAGATGTTGGTTTTACTGTGCATCATCTACTTCAAAATTTGGTAGAAACAAAGATTTACGTTATATTTAGATTAGTTACAATATTTTTTTTTTTTGCTAAAGATTAGTTACAATATTTCTAAGCTGTTGTTTTAAAAAAAATTATAATAATATTTTTTTGTCCGAAAACATAGAAAAATAAATAACTATTTCTATCCTATGATAAAAATATTGTTATTATAAAAATATATAGAATAAAACTGTATTTCTACTATATATATTTCCTATTTTTGAAAATAGCAACTTATATTGACGACATACAATAAAGGATTAAAATTTAAAAGTTCAAAGTCTAAATTATTTCTAGTTAAGGATAAAAACTAAAACAAAATTCAACATATTTATTAAATTTGTGATAAGTAAATCATTAGTTTCTCATTAGAAAATATAAAAATACCAATATCAATTATTAGTGCTTATATCAGTCGGAAACCATTGCAATCACGGAGTTTGTTTTGAAACGACAAGTCGAATAAAAAAACTAAATAAATAGTCACAGGAGTACCTTTTCCACGTTAAAATGATAACAATTCATAAGGTCTTGGTCTTTTTTTCTCAACCGTTCTTGGTCTTTCTTAAACTGTAGACTATCTATAATAAGCCGATAACAAAGATTCCACATGACTTCCTTTATTCTATAATGCCCCACCCCACTTAAACGGCAACGTCATGCAGCTAATCTTTAACGTCGTAATGATGATGTCATCATCGATCTCTAACGTCCATTTCTTAATCTTGAGGTCGACGATATTCGACCGTTTAAAGTCCACACCGACGGCCTATAAAGAAGAGTATCATATTAGTTCTACCAAAAAAGAAAATTAGCTTATTAAAACTTTCACGTCTAAAAGTGTCGTTTCTTGTGGTAAACATGAGCTCGGAGAAGAAACAAGAACGCCTCGGAGAAGATAACGGTGATGGAAACAAAGGGTTATCGTCAACGGAAGTTGTACGTACGGTAACGGAGGAAGAAGTGGATGAGTTTTTCAAGATACTACGTAGAGTACACGTGGCAACACGGACGGCTGCGAAAGTTAACGTCGGTGTCGATGAACGAGAGTTACCGTCTAAGAAAAGGAAACGGAGTCAGAGTCTTGGTTTGGTAAACTCATTGCATGGTAACGGTGTTAGAGATGGAGAACTCGATGGAATAACTCGGGTCGGGTTAAGGAATTCGGGTTTGGATCTGAACTGTAAACCGGAACCTGAAACCGTTAGTTTGTAATCCTTCTCCAGAGTTTTACATCTTTCTTCCTATAATTATTTTTCAATATTACCTAAATAGTTCTTAACATTCTATATGACAATATTAGTTTATAGTAGTATATTTACGAAGCTTCGTATTAGCTCTTGTTCATGAGCATAAATCATAAATGCTGCCAATAAAAATCTTTGTTTTTAACAATAAAAGAACAGAAGTCTCTGTAGTTTGTTGGTAGTAAAAAATGTTACATCGTGGTCCCTTCACGCGCTATTAATTATATACACCGTTTATATTATTGACGAAATGGATCAGTGAATCTAATATTATTATTAAAACCGTAAGTAACAAATGCCTACCAAAAAGAAAAAAAACCGAAGTAACAAATTAGTTTTTTTTTTGAAAACATAGATAGTAATTAAAAAAAAATATTGTACGTTTGAAAACATGAATAACAATTTAAAAAATAAGAATTGTCTCGAAACATGAATAATAGTTTTGAATTTTTTTCTTTTTTTAGAAACATGGATAGCAGATTAAAAAAAATTTGTTTGAAAACATAAATAACAGATAAAAAAAATTTGTTTGAAAACATGAATAATAATATAAATATATATAATGTTGTTTGAAAATATGCATAGCATTATATTAAGAAAAAACTAATTTATATTATTAAAAATTTGGAAATCCATTATATTTTGAAAAATTATCTATTAGGGTCAATTTTAAAATATATGAAAATGAGGTAATCTAATTATCTAAAAACATCTTTTATATATTTCAAATCAAAATAATAATCTAAATTTATTTATATCAAACATTAATTCAAAACTATACATATATTCAAAAAAATTTTTACTAAAATATATTCCAATAACCATTATTAAAAAGTGTTTTCAATATATATAAGAACAACACCATACAAAATCCAATTTCATATACCAACTCAAGTTATGGTTATTATATTTTACATTAAATTTTAAAAATATAATATATGTGATTGTTTATATAATATTATGTATAAAATACTATTACTTATGATTACTTATATAATGATACATATAAAATATAATTAATTATTTGTGCGTGTTTATGCTACTAAGGTTTTGAGTAGGAGTGGGCGTTTGGATACCCATTCTGGTATGGTTCAAGTCTATTTGAGTTTCAGGTTTTCGGGGTCAAAGATTTTAGCCTTATTCGGATATATATAAATATTGCATCAAAGTCGATTCAGATCTTTGCGGTTTCGGTTCGGGTTGGAATAATTCATTTAAATTATTTTAAAATTTTTAAAATTCATTATATAATTTAAATTTCTCAAAATCTATAAAAATAATATATTAATATATATTTGAATAACATATGTCAAAAATACATAAACTTAATATATAAATTGGTTTGATTTAAATATTTGGATAGAAAATCTATAATTATTTTAAGTATTTTTGGCGTTTTGGATATAATTTAATTATTTTAAATATTTACTTTTGACTATTTATATATATTTTCAAGTATTTAAACCAACTTAAAATTACCATATATATTTTGGATGATTTTATATACATTAAATCTAAAATGATTATTATATATATAAGTATATAAATCTATTTTAGATACATTTAGGTATTCGAAATACTTTTGTTCAGATCGGATGCGGTTTCAGTTCTCTAAATACTAAAATTTTGAATAATTTGGATATTTAATCGAAATCGGTTCGGATTTGATACTACATTTTTGGATCAAGATCGGTTCGATTTTTTGGATCTGGGTTTTTTATTGAACCTTAATATTAACATGAAAAACAAATAACAATAAATTTTGTAAAAAAATACACCAGCACGAGTACGCAGATAAAAATGTAGTTGATATTTAACAAAGCATTTTAATAGTAGTTTCTTATTTTTCCACAGATGTGCCTTTGGGAAAAATTGGCCTAATGAGCCTCTGGGCCAAGCAGACATGATCTAGTAATAAATCCAGTATATCAGGTTCCACAAAATTATCTAGTAGATATGTCCTTTAACTTAGGAAATTTAATTCTGACAAATCATGTAAGGTGAAAAGTGTGTTAATTGGGTTATTATAGGTTTTCTCTTTGGTGTTTAAACCCGGCCAAACAAAGTCCAAACAGACTGATGAGCGGGTAACACAAAAATATTGACGGATGGGTGGTCAGGAGGTGGCCTAAGCAAATCAAGCACATTGGTGCAGATAATTTTCGCTCATTCTTCTCAGTAAAGTTACATTCTTATGCGTACAATGCACTCGCGATTTAGACTTGCTCGAATTAGAAATTGTCATTTATGCTTGTCATCAATTAAAAGTCTAAAACTCATTAAACATGAGCTGTAAATCAAAATTTATATGATACCTAAAGATTTTAATTACAAACTATATTATCTCAAGTTATTACTTGTACTAAAAGTTTTGCTTTGTAGAAATCAGAAACCGAATTAAAATAATATATATAAAATATGTTAAGGAATTAAACAAAACGAAATAAAAACAGACTGAAAACGTTTTCATAAACGTAACATACAGTCGAGATACTATCTACTTCTTTAATTAAATATTCGCTCCATAATGAGATGGGGTACAATAAAATATCGAGTCTCAGAATACAATCATGTAAGACGAAACATACATCACTTATGATCATTTCGACGAACTATAAACTCTATGAAATACTCTTGAATTATTGAGTTATGCTAAGAGATTTTCTCTATTGGTCTCAGTGTAAAAATGAGAAGAATGAGGAGGAGACAAGTTATTTAAAGAGAAGTATTGGAACGGTTTTCCAAAACTATAAGAAAAATTTATCATAACCGTTGAGAAATTTTTTATGCAATATCTCTCCTCTGTTGACTCGTTCTGATCTATTCCAAACAAATAAAATTTGTGTGTGTGTTTTAGACGAACTATGAGTCGTTTATACACTAATCTCATATGTTACTTAATTTTTAGAAATGAAAAAGCAAAAGGTTAAACTTAATTTGGTCTAAAAAATCTTAATGGGCCAAAACCCAAAACCCAAAATCCACGCCCAGCTGAACTGGTCGGCGGCAACACAGCGTTAGGAGACTTCCTTCTCCTCGAGCCATTTAGCATATGGCATATCAGTGTACATACATATATATATATATATATATACTACTCTATTTTTCTCTGCCTGGCCGATGTGAAACTCTTCCCGGTTGCTATTTTTCATTTAGTTGACACTTCATTGGATTTACTGCACCTAAAATCCATGTCATTTACATTCATATCTATATTATTAAAATAGAAGTACAAATATAAAATATCCCTAAAATTTTTCAACTTATTTACAATGACATACCACTGAAGTAATTAAATGAATTTATTTTTAAGGAATCATTGCTTTTTCTTATTAAAATTGAAGTACAAAAATAAACTAGTTTACACTATTAAAACTGAAGTACAAAAATAAACTAACCCTTAACCTAACAATTTATTTTTAAGGAATCATTGCCTTTTCTTATTAAAATTGAAGTACAAAAATAAACTAGTTTACACTATTAAAACTGAAGTACAAAAATAAACTAACCCTTAACCTAACAATTTAATTACAACTAACATTAAAACTGAAGTACAAAAATAAACTAACCCTTAACCTAACAATTTAATTACAACTAATGCCACTGGATAACTATCTAATGATTATAATCCTAAATTTTAGCATTTATTGTATTATCAGCATTTTAAACAATCATAATTAATATATCTATATTATTAAAATTGAAGTACATTCGGAAAATAACACTCGATTCATCTTAAATATTATAAGTTTTGCCACTGCCTTTTTCTTTTAAAATAGTAAATGAATAAGGAAATATTCCATAGAATACCAAACGTAATATCCTGTACGTTTATAACTGATTAATTAGTTTATATCTAACATATATGCAACATTATTTTATAATGGTAACGAAGTATCCCGAATTTAGTGCTCGTGGCCATCAATTTGAATATCAAGCATATTTTTTAATAAAATCTACTGAAATTATAGTTTCTATAATATTTTAATTCACCCACAACATATGCTATACTTCTATAAGAAACTCACTCTCCGGAAACTATTGCTCCAACTACTACATAGAATAAATGTATATATTGCATTTGCAGATACTTTATGGTATTGGTATATTCCAAAGCTAAAAACATAATTTAAAAAAAAAAGTTGAAAAAATCATAAAATTAATAATAATTCATAGAAAACTACTGTAAAAATAAATAATTTTCAAAAAAATAAACAAAAAAACAATAGGTTCATATATGAATTAACTCAAAAATATGACTAAATTTTTTAAGGTATATAACTTTGTAAAACTATTACTATAGTCTTTACGGGTCACAACATTTTAGTGACGCTCCTGTTACACAATACAGTGATTAAACAGTTTATTTATAAAACTGGAACCATTAGATTGTAATTTTTGAAATGTTTATATATCATAAAACAAAGACCCGATTGGGCGGGTTATGATCTAGTTTTTATTAAAAGCCCGGCAGCTTATAGTATTCCAACATACTTTATATAATATTAATATTTCAATTTGTTGGTAATATTTTGGTCTAATTCAAGTTCAACCTTCAAATTCCTACAATGAAGTGGAAAGTTTATTTTTCAAATTTCCATTTTTCCAATTTGTGATTCATTGGTTGCATTAGTGTTTTTTCTTTCCAACAAAAGGCTAATCTAATCTAAGAAGATTCCAAACCCGCTAGCCAGCACGGAAGGGTTGTATTAGGTAAAAATGTTTGATTGTGATGTTTTCAAAAGAGGTAATGTACACATTGTACACAAGTATTTCACATATAGAGTCAATATTTGCTGGTATTCAAAGCAATATATTATCGAATATTTTTCCAATAACGTTTTTGTTGATAGTTTAAACTTTATGATATAATAATGAATAATTATATTTGACGTTGTAGTTGTAATTGTAAGTGGACAGAAATTTGGGAGGAAATGAGTCTTTATTACGAAGCTTAAGTTAATTGAACAAGTCAAAAGTTGGTTATAAGATAAACTAGAGTTATTATGAAGCTTTTTGGTTTTGAAGAGTGGGAAGTTAGGGTTGTGAACATGGAAGCTAACAGAGGTACGCTTCGGTTATACTTCAAAGTGTTATTAGTTGTGGATTTAAGCAATCCTATGTCACCTCGGGTCATCCGGGATGGCTGAATGATCTCTTTGTTAGTGAAAGGAGTTACGTCTACTTAGTTTATTTCACGAGAGTTTTTTTTATGGAGGTTAGGGTACGAGGGTTGCTGGTTTGTATGAGTGGGGTTGTTCTTTGTTTAAATACTTCCTGAAGGGAGATGGCTTGTAGGTCTGAGCATTGTTACTCTTTTAATATATCAAAGAGTTTTAGAGAAAAAACAAAAAATAAATTAAAGTTTGATCCGCACGTCTATGCAGATTTTTTATTTTATTTTATAAATATAATTTTGATATTAACATAAAATTTTTAAATATATGATTTACATTTTAGTGTTACGTATTGCGTAACTGTATAGTATTACTGTTTAAGTTTCTTATTTGATATTATTAATATATAATTATTCATATTATACATTTTAACTTAATATTTATTGTTATTATATAATAATATATTTCCCATTTCAATACAATAAATTCATAATCTGAAATAATCAAATAAAAAATCTCCTTCAAAATATTGTTTTTTTTTTAATTTTCAATCATTTGCATACAATACATTTCTAAAATTTATTTAGTTATACTATATAAATATATTTGTTTAAGATAATTTATATTTTCATGTTGTATATTTTAGAACTTACCAGTTTAGTATATCACGGGATTTTATAAGTAAATACATTATTTTGTTTGATTAATTTAACTCTACTATTTTATTAAATTTATCGATATAGTATATTTTTGAATGTTTTATGGCATTAGGTTTTCTGAATTTTTTTTTATAAAATCAAGATTTCAAAATATTATACTACTTTAGATTTTTTTACAACATAACTTTTTCGTGTTGCATTTCAAAACATTATAATTTAGCATCTATGATTTTATATTTGTAAAATTTGGTTTATTATCATTTTGAGTTTGGAATATTTGTTTTTAAAATTTTATATTTGGTCTAAGAAAATTGAAAAGTTACACAACTATTTTGAGTTTTGAAGATTATATGAATTTTGAATTTTTGTTTTACTAAATTAATATGTTATTTTATTGAAAAAATTAAACTTTTGGTAAACTTTTTATATTTTCTAAACAGATTTTTATAATTTAAAATAAAAATTAAACTTATAGTTAATATTAATTTGTCATTAGTACCTTTAATATTACAAAAAAATTAAAGTTTCCTAATAGCATATTTTGTAAATAACACATGAAATAAAGGTTAGTTATATATTATTATATTTTGAAGTATAAATGCTAACATGTTTTCCCTACAAATTCTCAAATCTTCTATATTTTCGTTTACCACAAAAAGTTATTTATTTCTTGCATAAAACAATAAAAAGTTTTAAATAGTTATATGTCTAACCATTCATAATAGTTTGGTAGTTGACATGACGTGTAATGGAAACCTAAATTTTAATAGAGCAATATGGGTAAAAGTAGAGCCAGTCTAAGAAATCTATGAGCCAGAAGCAAGAAAAATTATTGGGCCTGTTAGTATCTAATCTATTAATTTAGGGTTCTTTTTTATCTACTATTAACAAGTCATAGTAGGACCACTTAAAGAATTAGTCAATATGACATATTTGATTATTTGTATTAACAATAAACCAACTATAAATATATTAACAATAAACCAACTATAAATTTAATTTTTTTAATTATAATAAAATCTGTTGAGAAAGAATCTAACAAAATCTTAGTTTAAAATTTAATATTTTTTTATAAATAACACATTAATATATTTCGAAATTAGTAATATAATATTATTATAAGTAAATTTAACTAAAACTTATTATAAAAAAGAAAATAAAAAATTCTTTATACTAACTTTTTATAGATTCTATGATATATTCCGTATTATATAAAATAGAAGTGCTATATGAATTAAATATAAAAAATATATTAAATAGGTAAATTAACAAAAAAATATATTTTATTTTTAACTTAAATAAATTATTGATCATCATTATAAGGGATTAAACTTCTAAAACTATATAATACTTTTATATTAAAATAAATGTATTAACATAAGTTAAAATTTTATATTTACAGCCATACATTATCTTTTTATTTATTTTGAAACTATTAGCAATATAGTGCTTAAAAATGTTTATATACAAAAATATAATAGTATATAATAACCTTTAGTTCATATACTATTAAAAATATGTTATTAGTAAAATATGAAATTTCAGTAATTCATTTAAAATATTAGTGACAAAAAATCAAATTTTAATTATAAATTTTGTTTTATTTTAATTGTAACAAAATTTGTTGATAAAAGAATTAAAAATATCACCAAAAATTCAAATATTTTATAAAATGATACAGTAATGTACTACCAAAACAAATTCAAAATTCATGTATTATTCCAAACTCAAATAGTTGTGTAATTTTCCAAAGTTGTCTCGAAAAATATATTATTTTGAAAATAAATATTCAAACTCAAAATGATAATATTTCAAATTTTACAAAAGACAAAATCATGGATAATAAAGATTAACTTTTTGAAATGTACCTGAAAAAAACTAACTATATATGTTGTAAAAATTTAAAGTAACCTAATGTTTTGACGTCTTAATTTAAAAAAAAAAATAGAACTTAATATCATAACATCCAAAACAAATATCCTATATAATAAATTTAATAAAATAGTATGATAGATACTACTATGTATAAAGTTTACTAAAACAATAGGATTATATTATTTAAAATAAATAAATCCCGTAAAATACTAAAATGAGATATGTTAAAGTATATTTTCTTAAACACAACATGTAAATATAATTATTTTAGTCATATTTATTTTCTATAATATAAATAAATAAAATTTAAAAATGTATTATATGCAAAATGTTTAAATTAAAGAAAACAACATAATTTGAATGGGGTTCTCTATTTGAGTATTTCATATTTTATTTTATTTTACCTAACTCGAAAATATATTAGTAAGTAATAAAATCAATAACAAAGTAATTTTTTTTTAAAAAACCATTATATATTAATAATACTTAATAAGAAATATAAACAATAATATGATATAGTAATACAATATATAACACTAAAATAGAAATTATATATTTAAAACATTTTTAATAATATAAAATATATTTTAAAAATATAAATATATCCGCACGAACGTGCGGGTTAAAATCTAGTTGAGTATTAACTTTGAATAAAAAATACTGTAAAATGTAGAGAGAAGCTGTAACCCATTATCTTAGACAGCTAACTGTAATGCCATAACCAACTTATATATAAATACTAGAGGAAGCCCGCGCGTATTTTTTATTCAAATTATATATATAATTTTAAAATAAATTTATTTATTTTTATAAGCAATTTTTGTTTGTTCGGATTTGCATTTAGATGTTCGTTTGTTTTTATATATTTTGCGACAATTTCTAGTTCCATTTTTAGGTTACATTAAGATACTAATACTACATATTTTTAGGCGTCAAGTTATATTATAGCTTGTCATTTCTTCTTCTTGTTCTTTAATATACATTGTGTTATAATCCTAAACTTCTGTGGGTATTATAAATTTTGATAAGATAGATTTTTTCATTTTATTGGTTGAGAATTTTCGTTAGCATGTAATTTAGACAAAAGATATTAGTAAATGAAAAAAATTGAAAAAGAATATATTAAATGCAACAAAATTAAATTGCATTTTAACGGAAAAAAATAAATTAAATTGCATCAAGAGAAAGTATCAAAAGAAAAAAACAATATGAACATGGCAGAGAGAAGCCAGGTTATGTATTATGGGGTCCTGTGAACCCATAATAATAATTTATATTTTAAATTCCATGTGAGAAAACAACTAAAATCTGTTAGTTAAGGTGGAAGGGTCATGCTGTACACCTACATTAAGTATTAACCAAGGTTCGTTTCCTTACTCTGCTTATTTTCTTTTTCATTTTTAATGGTGCACCCACAAGATGTATGGTCTAGATTCGCCCCTGGAGCTTGGTGTCAAGAAGTTTGCTAAAACAATTCACGTAGTCAGTCGGGTCATGTTTAATATCTTAACGATGAAAACATTTGGTTAGGATAGAAAAAAAATAATGAATGTAAATACTACATTCGAGCTACAAATAGTTTTCCTATAAATTTTGTTTTTGTTTTGAGGGGTGAGGGGGAGAGATGTATGTAGTATGTTTGATTTACATATGATTACCCAGTGTCATATATATATATATTTTTTAATTGTGATACTTCTCGGTCTGTTGTGGATAAAATAGTGTATTTCGAAAATTTAATTTTCAGTGGGGATTATTTTAGAAGCTTGACCTTGTAATTCTTAAGTTGTAACAGAAGATCAGTGTGTTGTGTGTATAGAATCATGGAAAAATGTATCATCAAAAGAAAAAAAAAATTATGCATGGCTAATGCATGTGTTTTAAAGACTATAATATCGATCCTCTACTCTACCATAATATTTTTTGAAGCTGAAAAAATGTTACATAGTTTTCTTAGTAAATAGATAATGCATATGCATTTCTTTTTGGCAAAAAAAAAGATAATGCATTTCTTCAGCTTTCTGCGGTAAGGTCTCTTACTGTATAGAAAACTCTTTCTTTACGTCGTCAACACAATTCTCCCCAAAACAGCTCAAGTCACCATGTATGAAGTCACTGGGAAAATAATTAGTAACTAAAAAGAAACAAAAATGTATTTTGGTATCGATTAAACTCACCAGTTAATGAACTCTACACCTCTAGCTGCAACTTCCTCTGAGGTCTCTCTTGAACTCGGCTTCCACAAAATATGTGTGTTCTGTGTTGACAACTGATGGTGAGAGAGATGTTAAAAGTAGTTGGAATAATAGGAGGACTGGTCGGAGCTCAAGTATTTACGCCAGAAACTCGGAGGTACTGACTGTTTAGTCAGTTGTTGTGTCTTGTGTTGACCCGCTTCCTAACAATCTTCTGCACCTTTGCATTGTTTATTCCCATTAGTCCTCTTGTGCTTTTCTTCTTCAAAGGTAACTTTTATTATTATCACTACTCTTTGATACAACTGAAATATATCCAAACATTTTTTAATGTTTTTTTGTTTGTAAATTTTAGATTTTTTTGAAAACGGTTTTAGTTTTGTGGTGGTTGGTATTTACAGGAAAATGTGGCCCAGAAGTCTAAGTTTCAAGTTGAAGAAAAAACTGGTTTTGGTTGCTCTTGTTAGGTAAAGTTCTTTTAATGTATGTATGGTTTTGATTCCTACATGCTTACTTATGATTATAACATGTGATTAACTAAGAGAGAATATCTATGTGAAACAGAGTTACTCAGAATTAGTAATAGCATGTATTCTCTAAGTTCTTGGTCACGTATAACATCTAAGTTGTCATGTGAAGGCATTAATGCTTCTTCAGACTGTAATTAGCAGAAGAGCCGTTGAGAAGTTAATCAAATCTCACTTATTTCTTCACTCTGTTTTTTCTCAATACTTTTGTGTATATTATTATTAATAATATATTTGCATATATGGTCATATCTACATGCACTTACACATGTATATCATTCAATAATGGTTTAAAGTATAGATCAATGACTTAGAAAACAGTAAGATTCTTGTCCTTTTATAAGATGGCCCTTCATCTTGCATCTTAGCTTCATCACTCTAACAGAGTAAGCATGAATAAGATCTATGCATAAACTTGAAGTAAGTTCTGAACCTACTTTATTCATCAGAACCGAAGGAAAGCATAATCAGCCATATCACTCATCTTCTTAATCCTCCCAAACATAAGCAATATCATTTTTAACGTGACTACTAATCTTCCACTTGTTCCAATCTATGTAGACAGAATTTTCATCAGTCCCCGCTGAAATGGCTTCTCCATGAGCTGATGTTATTGGGACTTCTCAAGTTTCTGTTATAACCCACACAAATAAGGAAACATAAGCTCAAACTTTTGTAGCCAGATCACAGATAAAAGAGCGGGTAAGGGTAGTGGCATGACCCTTATGCTCGAAAAGAGTGGACTTCAATCGCTAATCAACAAAGGAAAAGAGCAGGTAAGAATAATGAAGTAAGCTTGTGCAGATTGCTTACCTTAGTTGATTGAATCTCTTCCTGCTGTTCTCCTATGATGCGTTTATGAGTTTCGATCCACTCTACCTTTCATGCGTTTGAATTCATACCACACAAATCTGGCTTCAAGAGAAGGTACCTCACAACTCTTTCCAAAAACAAGCTTTGCAAAATCATGTTTCTGTTTTCTGATTTTAGCTTCCCCTGATTTACATTCATCTGCAGCTGTAGCATTGCAACTTTCCATCTGCACAAGAAAGGTTAAAAAAAAATACAATTGTTACTATTAGCTTACATGAGTCTGATATTCAATAAGATAAGCAAATACAAAGGTAGATACTTGCACATACATTTTGATATAGAGCGAAGATATGAAACTAAGCTTTTAACTCATCTAACTCACCCTAAGTTGGTCTTCAAGATTTTCCGTAATAAGAAACAGAAACACATGTTTCATGAGCAGAATTTGATCTTATCAGTAGCACAAAGAATCAAAAATGGCTGGCTCTAACCTAATTCTGATTTGAAGATAGAAAGATGTTTTTTTACTTCAATCCAATCAACCGAATGTGATCATGATGCTCAAGCAACCTCATCATCTCCAACGTTTCAGTTTTGATTCCTTTCTGAATAATGAACGACCCCTTTTCAAATCGGAGAAAAAAACCCTCGTATTAGCGATATCAAAAGTAGTCAGTATGAGATATATGAGATACAAAGAGAAGATGAGTTCAAGGTAAGGGACCCTACACATATTTCACGCCGGCTCTCAGATCCAAACAACGCTTTGAAGACACCTCGTGGAAGCATGAATCAAGAAGATTAATCAGGAATCAATTAATCAGATGTTACAGTCGTGAGAAGAATCGCAATCGTCACGCCTAGCTGTCGCATGAAGAGGAGCGATGAACGCTGCGGTTTCCTTTGGACACGTGTCACTATTCTATGAAATGAGTTTCCAGCCTGTCATCCTATGTGGCATAGCTCAGGAGAGAGCAAACTTAACTTTATATAAATATAAACTTATTGGAAACATACAACCAAAAATTACTTATTCTCAGAAAGTTAACCATCGAGAGAGTCGAGAGCTAGAGCTAGAGAGAGAAAGGTGCCATGAGTTCTTTTTCCGGCCGACGTCGGGGCTCTCACAGCTACCGTCGGTCCGGTTATGGTTTTCTTTTTTCTTTTCTTTTGCATGTCTGGTTTGCGAGGGAAAGGCTTCCTCTTCTCCTTTCTGTTTGGATTTTGATATGAGGTGGTAAAGCTCCGGGATGCGGAGGCTCATATATCTCTGTAGCCATCGGCTAAGTGTCCGGGGGGTGGAGGCTTCTGCAGCTTCGCCGTCGCTGTCTAAGTTTCCGGGGGTGGAGGCTTCTTCAGCTCTGCGCCGCCGGCTCCAGGATAGTTCCTATGTGTGTGGTGGTCTCGTTACCCTTCAATCTACTCTTTGTCGGCTTTGTTTCTCTGGATGAGATCCCAATAGAGATTGATCGATGCTCTCCGAAGATGAAGCCTACGTAAGGAAGGGATCGATTTCAGATCTAGGTTAAAGATCGTGTCTGAAAGCTTGGCGACCGGATGAGATCTCAATTGGGTTTGATGGATGCTCTCCGCTGAAGTTTGTCAGACGATGAAGGTGTTTGTGATGGTGAGTCGCTGGTGAAACGATGGTTAGATCGTCGGCGGTGGAAAGGTTGAAGCGATGGGTGACACGTGTCCTCAGCGTCGAGGATAAGATTAGTGGTCTCCGCTGTGTGTTTGGGCTTGTAGGGTTGTAGGCTTAGCTCTTTCGTTTTGCGTTGCTGTTTGTTTTTGGGCCCTTTAACTTTGACCGTTGGTTGGTTTGTAATGGGCCGTGTTGTAGTTTCTTGTTCTCGGTCTATGTCCTTTAATAAATCTCGTTGGGAAAAAAATTACTTATTTTCTGTCAGCCGGAAGCAAGAGTTTAGTCTGTTTCCACTTAGGACCGGTTCTGAATAAAAAAAACAAGAAAGAGATGAATAAATATGCATTTTATGTCAGCCGGAAGCAAGGGTTTAGTCTGATTCCACTTAGGGCCGGTTCTGAATATACGGGTGGACTTCAATGGAAGACAAGAAGAAGATCCACTGGCTGAGTTGGAAGAAAATGTGCTTGCTGAAGAGTCTAGGAGGGATGGGTTCAAAGATATTCACTTGTTCAACCAAGCCTTACTGGCAAAACAGGCTTGGAAGCTGTTGAATGACTCGGAATGCCTTCTCTCCAGGTTCCTTAGAAGCCGTTATTTTGATGGGAAGACCTTTGATGAGGCAAGTATGAGGTCTAGACCTTCCTATGGATGGAGAAGCATTATGTTTGGAAAAGAACCGTTTGATAAAGGACTGAAGCAAAGGATTGGATCGGGATCTAAGTTTCTGGTATGGGCGTCTCCCTGGCTGAATGATAGAGTATGGATGAGAGCACCCTTGATGAAGAACCAGTTTATCAACATAGATTTACGGGTATCTAGCCTCCTTAATCCACAGACAAGAGACTGGGATCTTGCAACTTTAAATGATATCTTTTACCCTGAAGATGTTCACCTCATCTTGAAGATCAAAGTAGCAGTGGGAGAGGAGGATTTCAAAGTTGGAAGTACAACAAGAGTGGAGCCTATATGACCAAATCAGGGTATTGGGTGGGCTATACCTTAAGCTCCTCGCAGGCAAAGATGGAGGCAGAGGCGTTGCCTTTCGCTAAACCCTTTGAAGGAGAGGATTTGGTTCCTTAAGATACCACCTAAACTTAAGATTTTCTTGTGGAAATGCATGTCCATGGCTCTCCCCATAGCAGAGAGATTACCATTTATTAAAGAATATAATAAATAATAAAATTATAGTAACAACGTTTTCACCCTCGTAAACACATACAAACCTCGTAACAAGAATGACAATTCTGACAAAAAGGTCTTTTTGCCAACCAAAACCAGCAAAAAAAAAATTAGAGAGATGATTAAAATTAAGGGATAATTCGAAAAATACTCTTGAAATAGTTCAAAATTTGAAAATTATACCGTCTTTTCTGTTTTTTGAAAACTACACTTTGTTAAATGTGAAAATACATTTTTATCCAGATTACATATCTCGGTAATTATATCATAGCTTCAAAATTAATAATAATATTAATATTATAATTCTTTATGTTTAATAACATTATAACTCTTATGTTTTATAGCCAAAAGAATTAGTTAACGTCAGTGCTAGCCTTTCCAAAAAAAACTTTGTTATCTCAAAACTCAGTTTTCTTTTTATAAGCAAGACACATTTTGATTACTTAAGGTCACAACCAAACTGAACAATCAAAACCAGATTCCAATTCTCTAGATCTAAGAGAACAATAAAAATCGAGGTGAGAAAGCTACAGAGATCAAATTTGTGTTTGAAGATCAATATACGATGTGTGCAATAATAGAAAAATAGAATTTTCGAAATCCAATTATACTTAAGGGGGTGGGGAAAATTAATTCAACTTCTGGATGACATGAAGAACAAAGGGTTTATTTGCCAAATAACCAAAAACAAAAAAAAAATAGATTTTTAGTAAGAGGTTAGAGAGAGATAGGAAGATAAATAAGGAGAGAGAGAGTGTTTTTAGTTAGATAGTGGGTTTGAGGGTTTTTTAATGATTATACGGGCAAATTTCTCAAGAATAAATCTGAATCCATAGATAAATATTTTTTAAAAAAATGGAGAACAAAATATCAGGAAGAAGACAAGACGACGTTAGCTTGTTACTTTTCATACTAAAAATATATTCAGATATATTAAAAATATATTGTGTGAATATTATAGAGATTTCTTTTTAAAACAATTCTTATTCTTGTTAAAACTGTTATTCTAAATATTAAATAAATTATGATATAAAAATTAAGTGTGGATAGTTTAGTAAATTCATAAATAGAAAAGTATATTTTTCAAAAAATATTAAATGCTAGTGTAATTTTCAAATTAAAATCTCATATAAGTGTATTTCTCCAAATTTCCCTAAAATTAAAAACCTTGTATATATTTTATTAATTTTCTATTTTGCAAAGCATATTTTTTATTTATTAAAAATTGTTAAAGATGTTTAATCTACTTTACTAAAATTTTAGAATTATTATTTATTATTATTCAGCACAAGTTTTTATTATTATAAGACTTTTATTTCATATTTTTATATATTGTTTAATATATGTATATAATATTAATCTACAATTAATTTATACCAATCATGCTTTATAAGAAAAACTACAGCTCAAATTCTATAGAAATAAAATCTAGAACTACAGTAAAAAATTTACAGCTTCAATTTTACAGCAAAAAAAATTTAAAGCTTCAGTCTTTATCAATCAGATCCTATCTTTCTGATCAAAAAAAAAAACATAATCATATACACTTTTCCCAAAAACTCATATATAGTTAATAATGAAAGTTACCTAATCATAGTTTTGAAAGTTGTATTTTCAGAATTAGAAAATCATTTTTTGTAAGATTAATTGTTGCAAACCTAAAACATTTCAACTTTGGTTGGACTCTGTTTAGCAACGCGTTTTTAGTGGTTAAAAGTAGTTTTCAACATTTTAAATTTTAATTATTTGCTTTTCTTTAAGCAACTTTAAATATTTATTTTGCTGATTTAGCATGATATATTCGAATTATTTTGTAAAAGTGATATATTAGGATTTCGTCGAACCATTTGACTAATTCTCGTGAAAGGTTTCTCACCAAAGAGTGTTTTTTTTTTTGAAAAAAGGGCTCTTACCAAAGAGTTTTTGCAAGCAGATTACAGATAACGAGTACAAAAGAAAACGCAAATATATATTTGACCGTGCGAAATATTGTATTCGGTAGATTTGAATATAAGCTATGACGACTTAAAGCGTTTTATAGTTTTTTTTTTTTTCCGACGGCAAACGGCTATTCTATTACTCAAGCTTAAGATGGTCTGGATAACTAGATCGGAATAGAACAACCGACAAAATTTAACTTCCTATAGAAGGATCAACGCGTTTTATAGTTAAGATTACCATATCACCTTTTTTTTTAACATCCCTAGATGTATTTTAATAGGAACATACCACGAGGCACAATATTAAAATCATTTCATATTCTAAATTTAGCAACTATCTTTTCAGTAAAATTGATGTTTATAAATCATCAGATCCACTTATTTTGAGACTTAATTCGTCCAAAATTACCAATTCAACATGTCTAACGTATATAATGATAGAACATAGTTTAACGTTTAGTGGTCTATGTTGATAAAGACAAAATGTTCCTGTTGTCGATGTCGCACCACTCAAAATTTAAATCCGACATTGTAGGTGTTATTGAATAGACTCTGTTCAATTGAGAATAATTGAAAACATAAATCTTTGAATGAAATGATGATGATATGAAATCAATTGATAAAACCTTTCAAGCTTCCGAAATAACAATAAGATATCTCCTACGCAATTTTGTATGTCATTATCATTACCACATTCAATTTCAACAAAAAAAAATGCGACAACCAATAATCTAATTGTGATATATGTAATTTTCCGTATAAAGTTTTATATGTTTTGGTAAGTTCTTTTTTAAAATGGTAATGACTATTAATTCATATATCACCATTATATAAATTTTCTATATAAATATTTACTTTTAGCAAGATTATTGAAACAAATTAATAAATAGTAATCCATACATCACTATTAATGTGATATATATAAATGTATCAAATTAATAAATAATCTTAATAGTAAATTATTCAATGTTTTTGTCTTACGCGATTCAAAAAAATATTATATTTACTTTTTTAGTAAAAATTATATATAAGGTGAAGAGCAAAATGAACAAAAATTAATTGTAGTTATGCTGTTTAATTGGTTGAATTGTTTACATGTTTCAGTTCACTCAAAACAATTTATAACGTTTGTTTCCAATTAGTCTCTAAGTAATTTAATGGACTCTCCCCCTTAAATTTGCAATTCTATATATTTTATATTTTTTCCTTAAATCAGCTGTTTAAAATTTTAAATATTTTCTAGATCAAAAAACTTACAGACTTAGTTCTTACAATAAAAGTTCTGCATTTACAAACTAACTATAATAAGACCCATTATCTAAATATTATTTACCTTACTTTCACAGGTGTTTGGAAATTTGCCTTTTCGAATTTTTTTTCCACTTCGTCCAAAGTTTATTTTGATGTAAATTCACCATTTATATAATATATATAATCAATTTTGAACAATGATACTCACAAGTTTTTTTTTCAAAATTTGTTGTTGATTAAAAAGTTATCACTAAAGTATAACAAATTTTGTGTTATGGTTTTATTTATATCGTAGTTGTTATGTCAAATGACTATTCACTAAATCAGAATATGTAACTGAGATTTTTTTTTGGTTAAAATGTTAAAAAAACTGAGATTTTTTCTTAGAATAAAATAATATAGAGAACCAAGATAAACTATTTAAATAAGTCTAGATCATGTTTCACCTTATTTATTGTTTTCACTTTCGTTCCCAACGTCTTCAAACGAATCTACACATTTGTAGATGTCCAAACCTCTAGAAGGTATTCTTATCAGCTGGTATCTAAAATCATTCGCGAAAATATCTTTAAAAATCATGGAACCAGAGGAAAATTTATTATCACACACGAAGCGAATCAGATTAGCCTTATCAAAGCAAAGCAAAGACAATGGGTTGCTTAATACCGTCAGAGTTGATAGTTATGTTGGTTGATTAGGTTTTTGGCTACTCACTCAGAAGTCCCAAATAAAGCGTTTGTCTTGTAAGTTATATTAAGATATTAAAACTTATAAATTATTTATATTTTAATATACATATTTAAATTAGAATCTTAGAATATTAAAATATAATTAAATATATCTGAAACGATAAAAATACAATAATAAATTTAGTTGTTTTAATAATATGGTACATTGAACTATAGGTTATATTTAACAACTACAGTTTTTTGGATTATTTTATAAAAAATGTAAATATTTATTAAGTATGAGACGGATTGAATGAAATATAGTTAATTTATATTATAATTAAATAAATTTTGACCAGTATAAAAAGTTAAAGCTAAATTCATAATAATTTAAAGCTTTAAAGTACAAGTAAAATTATACTGGACAGATATATTAATAAATTATCTTATTCTTCTAGAATTATATTTTATAGAATTTTGATTTGATTAGCTATACTTAATTGTTTATATAAAAAACATAAATGTATAAAATTTCTAAATAAATTATTATTCAAATAAAAATTAATTATACGCTTTAAAAAATGGATCAAAATCTTGTTAGTTTATCAAAACTGATTTGAAATCCATTTTAATTTTTTATATCATTTGTATATTGAAATTAATGGATATATTTTTTTAATAATATATTATAAAATACTATAACGGTTTTGTTTCGTGTGTAAGCTAAATAACTAGACGTTACTTACGCTACCAAACAGGTTTGTAATACTTTTCACTATGACAAAACTTACTATAATTTTAAATAGTTTTGCTTTTTGATTGGCCTTTTCAATTACTTACGCTACCAAACAGGTTTCTAATATCTTTTCATAATGACAAAACTTTTTTTTTGCTAAAAAACAAAACTTATTATAATTTTAAATAGATTTTCTTTTTCGATTGCCCTTTCCAATTTGTTCAAGTGAGTTTTGGTGAAGCCACAGCTAACAAATCTGAAAGCAAAACGTAAACTAGGACGACACAAGATCCTAAACAATTTCTTTTTTGAACAACTATCCTAAACAATTTTTTTTTTTTAAAAAGAAAAAATCCAAGAACTCACCTAAAACTAAAGAAATAAAAAAACGGTGACTAGAAACAAAAACAAATATTACAGTTGTTGCTGAGAACCATTGGTGCAGTATTGCACCAGATCCATTGATACAAGCTATGAGACCGAGTTCAACAGTTCGCGTTCACCACACCTTTGAAGCAAAGGAAGAAGACTCCTAACTAGATCCAAAAAAAAACATACCAATCCACTAGCGAAATAGCAACACTTATAGATCTAATAAATCAGATTTAAATCCAAAGGTTGAATATTAAAAAGTCACCAGACGCTGGTCGAAAAGATTAATGGCTCAAAGTTTTTGAAAAAAAGATAGCCGCCCAGAACTTTAAGATTAAAAAAAAAAGATGACCTTGAGACCTGACTAGATTAATCAATATACTAATTCATTTAAACTGACAAGTTTTAAGAACAAATCGCTATTTCAAAACTACGAACATGAATATATTTCTAGATATGGTATAGACATGTACTTACATATATATATTTAAACAGAAAGTTACAAAGATTAAGGTTCGAGTCCACTGATATTTGTTAAATTGATAAACATGTGCGTGGATCTATACAATTAGGTCGAATAACTTTGAATTGTCCTGACATTTAAAAAAAAACTATAACAATAATTGATACGGCCTAAATCGATGGACCTAACTCTCATCCGAACAATTATTTGCCTAAGGACCACAGAGGACGTTAGGACACAACTAAAACTTGTTCGATATCATGCATGTGCCTGCGAGAAGTCTCCACATATTCGCATCTACAAATTGCAAAAAGAAAAATTAAAAGTTACCAAAATTAAAGAATATAATGTCTTTACGCAAGTTTTTCTTTCTCGGTGGTTGGTTAAGAGTTAAAAGATAAGAAACACTTTAAACGTCACACTAATGAACCGGGAAACTTTAGTTCTGCTAAATATTAAAGTTTTGAGGCTTTAAGGTGAAATAAACATTTGCCTTATGTTAACTGGATGGGTTGTTTCATAAACTGTTATAAGCTAGAATTGTAAATCTTCCATTTCAGGAGAGAAGACACTTCACGCCCAACCATCTCATGCCATATGTGTGATTCCAATCAAGTCTTACTTCTACCAATAATTTCATCCTATATGACGGAACTTGTGGTCAAGTGGTAGTAGACGGGTCTGAGACGCAAATACATTTCAAATTTGATTTTCCTGCTATGCGAAACTAAGTCATATTATTTTTTTCACTTAACGCAAATATTGGTCAATGTTTTGTGATCCATTTGAATGCTCTGAGGAAATAATCTATCTGCAAGCTTGCGATTCCCCTAAATACAACCACATCAAAAAAAGTTTATGTTCAGAAAAAAATGATCCTATAACTCAAAAACATAAATTGTAGCTGTGTATTTAAAAAGATTAGATGAAACCGATTGATCAATAATAATAATTGATGAAACCGGTTGGATAGCCATTACTTTCATATTTTGCTATCGTTGAAAAAAATGAATGTAAGCTAAACATATTTTTTTTTTGAACAAAATGTAAGCTAAACATATTTCTGATATCGTTAATAAATTTCTTTCATTTTTACAATTAAAAAAAAACAGATAGCATAGATGTCTTAAAGAAATAAATTGATCCATTAATAATAAAATCTTGGTTATATCTATACTGTAATGTGGCAGATTAAAAATACGTTTTAAAGAAAAATACGAATTTGATCATTGTTTTTTGTTGTTTTTTGTAAATAACTGAACAACGTGATCTTATTCATGTATGTACTTAGGTATATATACAACTCTATAGTCCTTATCTTATGGACTTTATGTTTATCGTTACACAACTCATATATATCTACATAACTCATATATATCTCTAAATATCATACTTATCCAATACTCCCCCTCAATTTGGGAAGATGGAAGTTTCGAACTCCCATTTTGAATAACAGCTTCTCAAATTGGACTCTTCCAAGTGCCTTGGTTAGCACATCTGCAACCTGCTCATGTGTCCTCACGTGAACTGTAGAAACCAATCCTGCCTTTATAGCGTCTCTTACTTGATGACAATCAGACTCCACATGCTTCGTCCTCTCATGAAAAACTGGGTTCGTTGCTATGTATATAGCCGATTTGCTGTCGCAGTATAACCGTACTGACTCCTTGAGTGGCGAGCCGAGATCATGCAGCAACCTCTTCAACCACTTGATTTCCCTCGTCGCTTCAGCCATGGACCTATACTCTGCCTCTGCTGATGAGTGCGACACTACATCCTGCTTCTGTGTACGCCATGAGATAGGAGAGTCTCCTACCATCGCAACATAGGAACTTACCGATCGTCTTGATGCAGGACATGATGACCAGTCAGAGTCACAGTACACTGAGAGTCGTAGATCAGGATCCGAACTCAGTAATATGCCCTGACCAGCTGTTCCTTTGAGATATCGTACCACACGCAGTGCTGCCTCCCAATGATTTTCTCTCGGAGTCTGCATGAATTGAGCTAACACATGAACAGAATAAGCTATGTCTGGTCTGGTGATTGACAAATATATCATTTTCCCAACCAATCTCCTGTATCTCCCCGCATGTGTAATAAACGGACTCTGGTCTCTCCCAAGCTTATGTTGCTGTTCCATTGGAGTTGCACTCGGTTTGGCTCCAAGTAAACCCATCTCTGCTATCAGATCCAATGTATACTTCCGTTGTGTGATCATGAAACCCTCGTCTCCTCTTCCGACTTCTATCCCCAAGAAATACTTTAGTTTGCCAAGATCCTTCATGTGGAAACACTTCCCAAGATACTCCTTAAACTTGTTCAGAACCTCCATGTCATTCCCACAAATCAACAAGTCATCTACATATATCAATACTCTGATTTCAATGCGTCCCTTAGTGAACATGAACAGAGAGTAATCTTCATATGAGTGCTTGAAACCATACTTTGTCAATGCCTCGCTCAGCTTCGCGTACCAACATCTGGGCGCTTGTTTTAAACCATACACCGCTTTATGCAACCTGCAAACTTTCTTTGGATCAGATGCAGCAAAACCTTGTGGAAGCTTCATATATACTTCTTCCTGCAGCTCTCCATGTAAAAACGCATTTTGTACATCCATTTGATGCACAAACCACCCTTTTCCAGCTATCACACGCAACATGCTCCTAATTGTTGTCATCTTGGCGACAGGTGCGAATGTTTCTGTAAAGTCTACTCCCTCAACTTGCCGGTTACCGAGCACCACCAACCTAGACTTACATCTTTTTATAGTGCCATCTGCTCCATACTTGTATTTATATAACCACATGTTTCCAAGAGCCTCTTTCCCAGGTGGTAAATCCACAACGCTGTACGTCTTGTTCTCTTCAAACGCAACTACTTCATCTTTCATAGAATCTCGCCAAACCTTATACTTCACTGCTTCTTTATAGCTCTTCGGTTCACCCCCTTTCGTGATAGCCGCTAGAAAGGCTCTATGAGACTCTGAAAAATTTTCGTCAGATATATAATTCATCAAGGGATATGGCGTTGTTGACGTACCTGAGACCGATATCGAAGGCTCTGGATTTGAGCTGATGAGTACGTGATGGGGTGTCTCAAAGCAAGTGGCGTTGTAACTCACATAGTCTCGTAGTTTTACAGACGGTATCTTCTCTCTCAACCCCCGTCCTAATTCTGGTTCTTGATTCGACACATTAGTTGTTTCTTGCTGATCACTCTTTCTGTTATCCTCTGTTTCGACTCTACTCTCTGCTTGAACTGGTACTGTTTCATTATCGACTGCCTCTGTTTCCACAACAACCACATCATCAGTCATACCACTGTCCTCCTCTAACTCTGTAATATCATCCTTTTTCTTCTCTGTTGACGTTGTAACTCCAGTTATCAAATCACTCCCCCTGTCTTCTGTGTCGGAGACAGAGTATATGACCCAATCATCATCAGGTCCCCCAGTTAATTGCTTCTCATCAATCAGTGTTGATTCTTCCTTCTCATATGGAAACACATCTTCTTTGAACACCACGTCACGCGAGACCATAAAATTATTTGTCTCCAAATCGTACACTCTCCATCCCTTTTTCCCGAATGGATACCCAACAAACATACATTTTCTGCTTCTAGGACTGAATTTGTCTCTTGTCCTGTCCTTCCGATGCACAAAACACAACGATCCGAACACTCGTAGCGAGCTGTAATGTGGTTTCTTCTTGAATAGAATTTCATAAGGTGATCTTCCTTGCAATATCTTTGACGGTGTCATGTTAATGACATGTGTAGCAGACGAGATCGCCTCTCCCCAGAATTTTACTGGTAACTTCGCCTGAAATAACATAGCTCTGGCTACGTTTAGGATATGTCGATGTTTTCGTTCCACTCTCCCATTCTGCTGAGGCGTATCCACGCATGAAGTCTGATGAACAATCCCATTGTCCAGGAAAAATTTACTCAAACACATGAACTCTGTTCCATTATCACTTCGCACTATCTTCACTCTTTTATCGAATTGTTTCTCTGCATACCTGCAAAATCTCTCCACCACCTTCTTTACTTCTGACTTTGCGATCAACTGATAAGTCCACACGGCCCTTGAATGGTCGTCTACTATCGTTAAGAAATACTGTGCTCCAGAAGAAGCAGGAACTCTATACGGACCCCAAACATCCACATGAATTAACTCAAAGCAACTTGTAGTTTTATTTGAACTTTCAAAAAACACATCTCGAGTCTGTTTTGCTCTAAAACAAATGTCACAGAGACTTGAGCAAACATTATTCATAACACCAGAAACCAAAGGAAAAACAGAAAACGATGGGTGCCCAAGCCTTCGATGCCACAACAACTGATCAGATTTGTCGACTGCCTTGTTGCCCTTTGCCATTGAGACATCCTTGAAGTAGTACACCCCACCACGCTCCTCACCTGCTCCAATCAGAGTCTTCGAAGAACGGTCCTGCAACAAACATATAGCATCGGTGAATAAGGCAAAACAATGCATATGTCTCAAGAACTTAGAAACCGATATCAGTGTACACTCCAGGTTAGGCACATATAAAACATCTTTAAGTGATATAGTATCACTCAAGACAAGATCACCCATGCTCGTCGATGTTGTTGTTCCTCCATCCGCAAAACCGACAACACAAGGCGCCATATCTCTTATATTCACAAGTTGAGACACTTCTCCAGTCATGTGATGAGACGCCCCTGTGTCGATAATAACATCACCGAGATTTTTACCTGAGAGTTTCTCATTACCACCGTTCGTCTTGCCCTCCTGTATAATCTGAGTGATCTTGTTCCATTGCTCAGGTGTGAGGTCATTAGATACAGCCCCGTAAGAGCTCGTTGCAGTAGCTACGTTTGCTGCTCCTCGTCCAGCACCTCTACCATAGCCACGCCCATTGCCTCTGCCTGCTCCACGTCCATCACCGCGACCTCTCTGTTTCTCATTTATCCACTCAGGATATCCAACAAGCTGCCAGCAAGCATTCTTCTCATGACCCGGCTTCCCACAATGGTAACAGACCCTTTCTCTTGGTCTACTCCCTTCACTTCTCATGTTGCTTGCTGTAACTTCACGATTCTCACTCTGTGGAACATCACGTTTTGCAACAAAACCAATTGCATCTTGGTTCGACTCTCTAGTTTTAGAAGCATTAATACGAGCTTCCTCTCTGATTACTTTTGCATAAGCTTTACCCAAGTCAGGTAGCTCATCAGCTTCTATTATCGCAGTCACCACATTACCAAACTTAGAGTCGTCAAGGCCCATGATGAACTGATGCACCCTCTCTTCTTCACGCTCCTTCTCGTACGCTGCTGCTGCTGAGCACGTACACATAGGTGGAGGTCTATAATTTTGCAGCTCTTCCCACATAACTGCCATACGTCCGTAGTAGTCAATAACGGCTTGACCGTTTTGTCTACATGAAGCTAGTTGCTCCATCAACTGGTGTACACGCACCTTGTTCCCAACATCAAATCTCTTTTTCAGATTTTCCCAAAGCTTATGAGCTTCTGTTATAAAAGTCACCGTTGATCTCACCCTTGGCTCGATCGAAGTTCGTATCCAGCCCACAATCATTGAGTTAACACTCAACCACGCTTCCAGTTTGTCACTGTCTTCACTCGGTCTCGGTAAGCTCCCATCAATGAAGCCTATTTTCTTCTTTGCTCTCAGAGCATTCTCCATCTCCAAGGCCCATTCATTGTAGTTGTCTCCTTGAAGTTTAACAGAGGTGATCATAACCCCTGGATTATCAGACGAGAACAAGGAGTATGGAGAAATCATCGTTGGTTCGCTAGGTTTAGCTACCGTCACCTCCTTACTATCATCACCCATATTGATGAAAAGAACCGAGAAAAATTTGCTTATTCAGATCTAAGCTCTGATACCATGTAAATAACTGAACAACGTGATCTTATTCATGTATGTACTTAGGTATATATACAACTCTATAGTCCTTATCTTATGGACTTTATGTTTATCGTTACACAACTCATATATATCTACATAACTCATATATATCTCTAAATATCATACTTATCCAATATTTTTTGTTTTCACATTTGTTTTGATGTTCTATCAATAAAGAATACAATTTCTTATCGACCGTCTGCAAGCTTTTGGATGTTATACCACACTGCAAACTAAACCGTCTGGCTATAAGTTATGTTTATCTATTATAGATTGTATAAAGATTTTGTTGTAAAAAAATATTGCATAAAGTTATGATCTGTAACGTGATTGTATATAAGAAACATAATATTAATTAACTATAGTTGTAGATGGTGATATGAATAAGAAATGCCGGACACATTACAGAACTATGATTGTGGAGGTTTAGTGAATGGACAAAGCTAAAGCTAAGAATGTAATAGATTGATTTGGGTGGTGTGTACGAATCGGGTTTGTCATCGGATCTGAATTTCTTTTTTGATAAATTGAATTAAATTTAAATTTAAAAAAAAACCATGGTTGTGCCTTTTCAGGCATGGGGCCTTGTGACCGGACTCTCATAGTCAACTAAAATGCATTTAATCATTTTTCATGAGAATGGTTCGTGAACCTATTTTATCGGATACTGAAAAATTAGTTGAAAAAATAAATAAAATAAGTAGCCTTGCACCGGTAGGATGAATAATCAACCAATAATAAAAAAATATTGTAATCTGTGTGAAATGTGGAGAGTGAATTGTGAGGAATGTTGTGTATTTTTCATTAGCCAACACCACTTTATATAGTGGTTTGATACAAAGGTTTACAAGTGCTTTACAAGGAATAAAATCCACACATTAATTACATTGACTACATTGATGTCATACATGAAGACTTGGTCAAGGTGATGATAACGAGGTTGACTGAGTCTTCTCATCTCGGACTGGAATGTAGACGGACCGAAGTAAACCGGATGTAAACCTCCTTGGACTTTCTCTTGTACTTGTTGGACTTGTCTAGTACTTGGTTAAGTACTTGGTTATGGTCCATCCACACAATGGATATTATAACACTCCCCCTTGGATGTCATAACCATATGAGTTCATAATATGCTTAATGTTGCCTCATTAAAACCTTACTAGGAAAATCCATTGGGATAAAACAATAGTTAAAGAAAAAGAGTACAACACATATTACTCCCCCTGATTTGAACATCACTTTCTGAATAGATGTTCATGGATTCTTACTTGAATAATCTTGTATTGTTCGGACATATCATGTCTCTTAGAATCCTGATGGTACTTTAGAAAATGTACCACTTTGATATCGACCACTTTAGTACTTTAGATAAAATGTACTATTTTATACTCTGGTCGTTTGATTATGACCCTTTGACCAAATCACTCTTATATGTCTTTCCATAATATTGGTTGGACTAGTACTTTAGATCCTTTATATAATATGGATCATCATTATATCAAGTATGAGCTACTTAGCTCTTTAGGACTTATGGACATGCCTTAGCTTTATGAGTATAATATTATTTGCCATAGACAACTTTATACATAGGTCATGTCGGTTAGATCATGATCCTTATATCCATAGTTTATCTATGATCGATCTAAGACATTTTGCAGTCTTACTATGCCGGCAATTCGTACATGTATATATATATATGGACGATTGGACTGATCAAGGCCGGACATGGTCATGACATGGAATTGATCTAATTGATCCTCAAATTTATGTCTAATGACATCCATGATCTATAGCTTTATCATGGACCAAATCTTATAATATGGTCGGACCCGTTGGGTCGCATATGGACGCATAATGCGGTCCTACACCTTTTGTTCAAAGATGAACTTTGATCTTATAGCTTATCTTTATGATAGCTTAATACCACAGCTTGGTTGGTTCATGCTGAAAATTTTGACTAACCATAAGTATTACCAAAATTTGGCTAATTTGTGGTGATGGTCTATAACCTTTATAAGGTTTCATGAATAACCATTTAACCTATCTTAGGCTGGTTAGTATAACACAAGGAATTTAAAATTCCTCTATAGACTGATTTGAACTGTTCTTATAGAACTCTTTATTTGCTTACAAGCAATTTAATTCAATCCCGGGACAACTTTAGGAAAATGCTGTTCATGAGAACTTCTTTTCTCATCTTATGATTCTGAGCTCAGTATATTTTGGTAAACCTTTTACGTACCAATAATATTATCATCATCCAGTGAGTCATATATAACATACTATATCTTTTAAATTTCTTCCAGACATTATATGTAGTGACATATGTAGTATTATCCACCACTTTAGATTATATAGACCTCCCTTGGTCTGTCTCACGATTTTATCCTTCTTTCAGGATTATTTATTCACTGGGCATCATATGGCGTTTACATATTCATGGCCAATTCAATACGCCTTTTATTTGTCACTTTAGAAACCCCACGTTTCTTTCTTTTATTCATTATTATGAGTACTCTTGCGTGGGTTCATGATCCTCGATTCATTATTCATGTGCTACATATTCGCGCTTTTTCTATTAATGTATGTGTCGACACATTTATATATATATATGGTTCCTTTCATTTCCAGACATCAAATAATTAATTGAGATCTCATTATCAATGTCTATGTCTTCAGTACCAAGAGGCTCAGCGTCCCGAACCCCATTAGTAGGTACCTTAGGCATAGCCATTCCGGCCTTGTCTGGACAATCTATGACCTCGATTTCTTTTGCATCTTTCTTTAATTTCCGAGGTTCTTTTTGGAACATATATTCGGTCTTATATTAGACTCTGTAGCAACTTGGTTGTGTCTTTAAGACATCAAAACCGTGTGGTGCTAAGCTGGGATGACATAGTCATTCTTTCTCGGGTCAATGTGTCTGGCATTTTATTTTGCTATCATTTTTAGCATATGGACGTCTATAAATCTTTTTCTAGTCCGAGGATCTTTGCCAAGACAATGATGGTTGATACCATTCTTTACCAGCTTATTACTTTTCTCCTTTCAATGTTGGATATTGGGATTCATAAACTTTATGTAATCCTTGTTCCTTGGCCTATGATTAAATCACCCATTTTGGCTCAAGGTTTCTTTTAATGTTATGGAGAAAGTATATTCATAATATATATCCAACATATATTCCCAATCCTCCTTATGATATTCTAAGATCATATGATCTTAGATGGCACATATATTTGTGGTGGATTTATTCATAATATCTTAATTCATAATATCTTAATATGATATATGTCTGGACTCATGACCCGTATTAGTCTGAGCTGGGAATATTTATTATCATTTATATGGCCTGATATAATATCTATGGCCTGATGCAAGTTAATCTTTTATAACTCATGGTGTTCCCAAGCATATGGACTTTTGAATTTTGAACCTTATAGGTAATGGTTGTGGACCATGTTTCGCGGATTTTAGTATGGTCATGTATCATGGAATTTGTCCTCACTCCCCCTCATGAACATACTCTAATTCGTGGTGCTTGGGACAATAAATTCTCTTGTGCATAGATATATATTGCACAAACGTGAGATCTTATGGGATAGCTTTTGTGCCCTTTTAAATCTTTGCATCATAATCCAGATGGCTAAGTATGGTAATGCCATCTAAGTGATAAGTTTTGTTGGTGAATCAAACATGATTACCCTGGCTATTTGCCTAATATCATATTGATCTCTAGATCAATAGAGAATGTAGTCTCGACCACTTAGGCGATTTTAATTTAGGTACTCTTATTTCTTTTTGCTCATTGTTGGAAACCATATTTTCTTCTTAATTCAATGGGTCTTATAGGATGAATATAATGCCTTGGTCGTACTTCTTTTTCTTTCTTGCAAGGAATGTCCAAATGAGTTCAAGAGTATTTTATGCATCATAATAGAGCCTGGATGGCCGAGCATGTCGTGCCATATGTTAAAGGCTTCTCTGAACTCTTTGGAAAGTGATTTGGGGTACTTAACCCACAATCATATTTATCTTGGCTTAATGAAGGCCTATAGATATACTAGGTATAGTCTCTAGGACTTTCCTTTGGCCTTGGGCATTTCCATAAATCATAAGGAATCCTTTCTTTCCTTTGCCCATAGTTTCAATATATAGACCATTCATATGAATGTCTTTGAAACTTTGATAAATTCCACTTTGATTTTATGTGGAATATAATGCATTATAGATTTTTAGATGCATGCCTTTAGGCATCATGAGGTTGGACTAGCCATGACCTTTGAATAAAAAAATATCTTTTGTCTCTTAATGTAATGTGGCTTGGTCCACTATAGAGAACAAAGACAAAGTAAAATGATGTCGAAATCTAATTGGCCTCTTTAAGGCAATATGAAGTCTCGTATTCAAGCTGATCATCATTTTCATGGTCGAAATTATTCGCACCATCTAGATGGACCCAATGGGTCATAGGGTTCTATCCCTTTATGCTCTCCTGGTAGAGTTCAATAAAGTGTTTGGGAGTTCTACATCGGTTGGCCCAATGATTATTCATCCCACACTGATGGCAAGCAGATTTGGTCGAGGCATGGGTATTAAAGTCGGACTTATACCCACGGCTAGGTTGATAACCTTGGCCTCAGCCTCGACTATGGAGTGACTGTGGGTGATATCCACGCACACCCTTGCCATCTTCCATGGCCTTTCACATGGCCATGGTTTGACTCTTTCATATGGCTCTGTGGCCGTATGCGCCTTAGGCAATGCCTTAAAATTCAGGAGGCGTCATCTCACTATTCCTCATGAGTAACTCATTGTTTTGCTTAGTAAGCAACAAACAAGAGATTAAATTTGCATATGTTGAGGAACCCTTTTCTCGGTATTATTGCTGAAGCAAAACATTACTTGTGGAATGTAGAGAATTTCTTCTCTAACATGTCAGCATATGTGATAGTCTTTCCACACAGTTTCAACTTTGAGACTATCATGAATAGAGCCGAGTTATACTCATCCACAGACTTATAGTCTTGGATCTTTAGGTCCCTCAAATCATATAGGACCTTTGGTAATAACACCATTATATAATGATCATATCTGGATTTCAGGTCTATCCAAAAAGGTCCAGAGGATTCTCAATAGTGAGATATTAATCATTGAGACTTTCAGTAAGGTGATGGCGTATGATTAAGAAAATCGCCTTGTATCTATCTCAAAAGTGAGAAATTTAGATACATTCACCAAGATTTAGATTTCAAGATGATTTTCAACATCTGAATATTCATTGCTTTCAAGCATCAAGAATTTATGTAAGCAATAGAAGCCTTAATTTATATGATTTAATTTATATGATTCAATAATAATTTAATAAAGCTTCCCCCAAATAATATAATTGCTTTAAGCATTTCTAGTATGACAATGATCAATTGATCACTGCATCTAGTGATCCTTTTAATTATAATTCAAATCTGGATTGATTATATATATGTATATAATTTCGTATAGGGTTTCCAAGCCCTTTAGGATTTGAATAAGGATCAATCATCATTTTATTAAATGGGATCAAGCAAGATTGATGAAATTAATCACAATGGTCAAATGATAAATGCATGGATCAAGAACTAATCAGATGTATGTTCTGTCCTAAGCATTGGACCAATAATATAAATGTGATTCTTAATGCAAGAGGATACTTGATTTTCAAAGATCATGAAATGAAACTTAAACCGAAGGATATTTGGTTTTCAAAGATCATAAAATAATAACCGATCCATTCCCCCCTTTACAGGGTAAACCAAGACAAGAATATGTCTAAACCAATTTCAATTAGATTTTCTATTAATTGGTTTCAAAGCTGGTTTATGATATGAATAAAAGCAAGCATGCTTAATCCTTAATAAAACTATATGACAAGAAGATGCATGGAAATGATCAGTTCATGATATGTGAATGATCTAACAATTTACTAATCCATGTTTGATCCGTTTATACAGGTTTATAATTTCAATCAAAGCAAACATGCTAAGTTTAAATGAAAAACGATTTAGTCTAATTGTATGCGAGCAGTGTGAATCATTTAGATGCAAGCAATATGAACCATTTTAATTTATATGAATTATTATCAGGATTTCCAATGACATGCAAACATAAAATCAGTCTTAGCAATATGACAATTATGCATGGTCAGATTTTAAACAATATGAAAATTGCATTCAAAGTTGGTTCAAGATGATTCAAATTTTTACTAAACTGATGATATCAAGTATGCAACAAGATCACTATATAATTTAATCATCAATTTCAAGCATGGTAAAAGATCAAGATTAACTATCAACTTATGTGATCAATATTCAGTATGATATGAAATCTATTCAAGGTTGGTTCAATTATCAATCTATATGATCAAATGATTTAATGCATATTTATTCTATCTTATGACATATCATTTTAAAATCAAGACTATATGTTATAAAACTTTATAAACATTTTCAGTCAAATATGCATTTATTAAAATCAAATATGCATTTATAAAAATCAAAGCAAAGCAAGCAATGACAGTCAAAGATATGCAATCAATTGGTTTTTAACATCGATTTTATTTTGACTTTGACTGATCACAAAGGATCAAATCGATTTTGGCTTAGGGTGATGATAGCCGACTTATACAACCTGCTTGAACAGCTGGTGATGCGGATGATCGAAGGATTTGTTTATAGGTTTTGATCCTTTAGACAATCCGGATTTAAGGCCGGATGAATTAGGAGAGAAAGGAACAACCGAATTTAAGGCTTTAAGGTTTTAAGAATTTCTCTAATAATTTTATGATTCAAATAGTTCTTAGAATCAAGATTCATATAGATCTTTAGATATTTTAATCTGTTTTTGAGATACTTAGAACCTTTAGAGAAATATAACTTTCATGGATTCAAAATAATTCAGAATCAAGTTTCTTATGGATCAATGGATCATAGAAACAAGATTAACATTATTGATTCATATAGATCCTAGATTTCTTTTCAGATATAATGGTGTTTTTAGATTTTATGGATAGATTAGTTTACCATTTTACACCTCAAGAATCTGAATGGACCACCATGAGAGAGAGCTGATCCACGGATGAGCTAGTTGAGAGAGAGGTGGAGGAGTTGGCCGAAAAACCATGAGTCAGCGGCGCGAATTGTTTATGCGATTGAAGACGCGTCAGAGATCGGATCGACAAGCCGTCTTCGGCAATGGATTCTTCTCGTCTTGGCCTTCAGATTGATAGGTGGATCGTCGTCTGGCTTCACGGGGTTTAAGAGATAGGGCGGTTTAAAGTTGCGCCTGGAATTAGGATTTTCTGGCCGGAAAAGATGGCCGGAAAAGAGAGCTCAAGTGGAGAGAGACTTGTCAGGTGGAGAGCACTTTCGTGCTGATAACGTATTGTAATCTGTGTGAAATGTGGAGAGTGAATTGTGAGGAATGTTGTGTATTTCTCATTAGCCAACACCACTTTATATAGTGGTTTGATACAAGAGTTTACAAGTGCTTTACAAGGAATAAAATCCACACATTAATTATATTGACTACATTGATGTCATACATGAAGACTTGGTCAAGGTGATGATAACGAGGTTGACTGAGTCTTCTCATCTCGGACCGGAATGTAGACGGACCGAAGTAAACCGGATGTAAACCTCCTTGGACTTCCTCTTGTACTTGTTGGACTTGTCTAGTATTTGGTTAAGTACTTGGTTATGGTCCATCCACACAATGGATATTATAACAAAAAATTATTTAAAATACCTTATAAAGGGTCGAACAAGATATCTGTAAACTTCGATTCTATTTGTTAATCAGTTCGATTTGAACCAAAAAATTTGGATATCCATAACTTTACGAATCAAAACAAATACTAATACGTAATTCCGTAAGAAACAAAACAAATCACAAATACTAATATTAAAAAAATATTCAATCCGTTATACAGTATATAAGTTTTATAGTATTTTTATTTAATAAATTTATTAAAAGTGTCTATTAAAATTTAAAAAAGTATTTAATTTTTATTTGTCAGAAATAATAATATTTTAACTAAAATATTTAGTTTATAATTTTTTTTGTTTTTACGGATCAAATTAGATGTCCAGTCAAAATTTAAAAAATTTCAGATATCCGAAACGCCGAAAGTTAAATGATTACAAATCGGATCGGATCCGATAATTAATTGTTCGGATAAAATAATTTTGATCACAAATACTTTAAAAAATCCGGATATATGATTCGTGAGAGATCTCTAACCACGGCACCAAATTTGGTGTTAAAATTACACAAAATTTAGTTTTTAAGTGTCAATTTTTTTTTGTCATCTCCAACCATGACACAGAATATTACACCAAAGTAATATTGTATATTATATATTATATATTATATATTATTTGATATTTTATGTTTTAATAATTTTCTACATTTTTATTATTTAAAATTGATAAATAATTGTCTTATCACATTTTAATATTATGTTTATTAAATTTTCTTATTATATATTTATTAAATTTATTTACCTTTATATTTTGGTTTAACAATATTATACATGTATTTATTTTATTTAAAATACTATATTAGAAATTACAGAATATGAATTATGAAAAACACATAAAAAACAATATATAATCTAACAAATTTTGTATTAGTTAGTAATACATGTTTAACTATATTATAAAATAAAAATAAAAAATATTTTAAAGTTTGGTGAATTTAATAGTATTAAATATAACTTAAATAAAAATTATAATCAATATTCGAAAATAAAATAATTGATAATAATCATTTAGTGATTTTTTTTTTAAACATAAAATTTCTATGATATTATTTTATAACATAAAATGATAATAATAACTTAGTGTTTTCTTACTTAAAATAAAATATTTTAATTATGTTAAAATAATTTAAAATATAAATAATATAATATATTTATAAATAATATAATATGTTTATATTTAATTACAAATTTTAAATGATTAATAATAATTGAACTATATTATTTAATAAAACATAACAAAATACATATATAAAATATTTGGTGTGATAAATAGTATTACTTCAATTTGGTCTAATACTATTTATTTTACACCAAATTTGGTATGACACACCATTTTTGTTATTCCATTAGAGATGAAATTATACCAAATCTAGGGGATGATTGGTAGAAGCTTTGGCTTTCTATTTTTTGCTCTAAGATTTATGTTTTAGATTTTTAGCTTTGGCTTTAGTTTATTTTGATGTAGAGAATTTTTAGAGCACTGAATAAAATCTATAGAGAAAATGCTTTCTAAAACTAATATATTTCATTTTATAATGTTTTGACTTTAGATTCAATTTTAAAAATAAAAAGCATGATTGGTTTAAAAAAGGATTGTAGAAATTAAAATGGCTGTCCACACCTCCTACATCCTCAACCAATCACCCCCTAGTGTATGATGTTCTATCCAACCTTAGTTGGATCATATATATTTTTCTCATGTTCTGTGTTCCTAAAAACAATTTGTGTCTTGTTAATAAATAAATTTGAATCGATTAGATGTGGTGTGGTGATGATCATTAACGATAATGCTTTAACAATAAAAAAATTAACGATAATGGGCCCGGCGTGATTCATGGTGCGGAGATTGGGTGTACTTCATTTGCTTTAAGTACTCACGTGATGTGTTATACAATTCTACGTGTTCTTTGTTTTCACACATTTATCACATAAACAGCAAATATCTATAAATTGAGTGTAAATCTAATTTTATCTCAAATTTAATATTTTTTGAAATTTTCACTTTTAAATAATAATAATTTTTCTAAATACCATCTATAAATTTACATAAATTTACAAATCCAGATACTTAACCCTAAACAATAATCATTAAACTATAAATTTAGATGTTAAAGATATTTTTGATTAATTGTATTTTTGACAATGATGTCTAACTTTGATGAAAAAATATCTAACTTAGTATATTTCAAATTATTTCTCCATTAGATGTCTATATTATATATTTTGCATTACTTTTTAGCGCTGGCCACAAAAGGACTATTTACTATTTTATTTGTTATTGATATTTGACTTATCTTGTACGAGTAATACAATTTCTCATTTGTATTTGATTTTTTAAAACGAATAGTTTCTATATTGAGTATTAGAACAAAAATAATTTACTTACAAGTTTACTTGCACCACTTTATTACTTGCTATGTACTAGTATTTATAAATTACTTATGAATATTTTTGAGTATTTAAGAATTTACTGACTAAATAATATTTTATCAGAAATGGACATGACAGTTTGCTTATTTGTTCTACTAAAAAGAACATAAAAGTTACTTAAAAGAAAAAAAGTTGTGCATAATATAAAGAAGTAATATTAAGCCGATTAACGAGTAAGAATTTAATATCTTATTTAGTAGTGGGGCTGTACTCTTTATTAAAATAGTATTGGAATTAAACTAATATCAAAAATAAGATGAATATTATTTTGCACGTCACAAATATTATTTAGCAAGTAACAAATATTTTATAAAATGAATAATCAGTACCAAGTAAAGAGGCAGATACTGAAAAAGAAAACGATATTCGATATTTATCTTGTCTTTACGAACAATAAATTTATTGACTTGTTATTTGACATGACAATGTTAAATACTTGAATTTTTAAGACGGATACGAATCAAATAACCTGTATAAAGCGAGTACCGACTTAGTTCAAAAAACTTACAGACTTAGTTCTTACAATAAAAGTTCAACATTTACAAACTAACTATAATAAGACCCAGTATCTAAATATTATTCACCTTACTTTCACAGGTGTTTGGAAATTTGCCTTTTCCAATTTTTGTTCCACTTCGTCCAAAGTCTATTTTGATGTAATTTCACCATTTATATAATATATATAATCAATTTTGAACAATGATAATCACAAGTTTTTTTTTCAAAATTTGTTGTTGATTAAAAAGTTATCACTAAAGTATAACAAATTTTGTATTATGGTTTTATTTATATCGTAGTTGTTATGTCAAATGACTATTCACTAAATCAGAATATGTAACTGAGTTTTTTTTTTGGGTTAAAATATTAAGAAAACTGAGATTTTTTCTTAGAATAAAAAAATATAGAGAACCAAGATAAACTATTTAAATAAGTCTAGATCATGTTTCACCTTATTTATTGTTTTCACTTTCGTTCCCAACGTCTTCAAACGAATCTACACATTTGTAGATGCCCAAACCTCTAGAAGGTACTCTTATCAGCTGGTATCTAAAATCATTCGCGAAAATATCTTTAAAAATCATGGAGCCAGAGGAAAAATTATTAACACACACGAAGCAAATCAGATTAGCCTTACCAAAGCAAAGCAAAGCCAATGGGTTGCCTAATACCGTCAGAGTTGATAGTTATGTTGGTTGATTAGGTTTTAGGCTACTCACTCAGAAGTCTCAAATAAGGTGTTTGTCTTGTAAGTTATATTAAGATATTAAAACTTATAAATAATTTATATTTTAATATACATATTTAAATTAGAATCTTAGAATATTAAAATAGAATTAAATATATCTGAAACGATAAAAATACAATAATAAAATTAGTTGTTTTAATAATATGATACATTGAACTATAGGTTATATTTAACAACTACAGTTTTTAGATTATTTTATAAAAAATGTAAATATTTATCAAATATGAGACGAATTGAATGAAATATAGTTAATTTATATTACAATTAAATAAATTTTGACCAGTATAAAAAGTTAAAGCTAAATTCATAATAATCTATACTATAAAAGGGAAGCAGTCTTGAAAAGTCGACTTATACAAGTTGTTTTAGACCCTTTCATTAATCTACTTAGACCAACTAAATACTCTTTCTAAATATCTTCTAATTATATTAGCTCCTATATATAAGGTACTGATTTAGAGTATCATTAATATCATCAGAATATTATCTATATACATCTACAATAATATCCTTAGAATATTGTTCTTATTTAGTACTATTACCTTTATTTTATTAAATAATATGGTTACCATATCATACATTAATATTCACGTGAATTGTAATGTCCAATTATAATGTTAGACGACGGCTAATACATCACAAAACCGAAATTATATCGAGACATTCATATAATAATATATGCTTAGACCTAATAATGTATTTGAAAATTTGTGATTCGGGTTCGGATTGATTCATTTCGGGTACATATCAATAATTCAATGAATACATGTAAAGCACATGTATTTTCTGGGTATATAACATGTCTAGATCGGTTCGAATTTTTAATACCATGAAAAAAACTTAAAATATCTAAAATCTCAAAAATACTCAAAAACCAAAAAAAAAAATCACAAACACAAAAACATACCAGAAAACTCAAATAAATACCCAAAATATTCGTATACTTAAAAAAATTCAAAATTTAACTTTAAATTTGATCCGAGGAACCAAAAAATACCCAATTTATATTTTAAAATTTTGAAATTGTACCTGAAACCCGAAACTATAATTAAAATTAAAATTAAAATTATTCGTTATACTGTAAACATATTTGAAATGCTCAAATATAGCTAATTTACACAAAATAATTTGGGTTTTTTTTGGATACACTAGCTAATGTACACAAAATATTTTGGGTAATTTTGGATACACTATGGGTTTTCGTGTAAGACATGAACTCAACAAAGACTTGCGGGTCCAAAAAAGATATCCAATAACACTTTTGTTCTTAATTGGACCAAACCCAAATATGTATCTTTTGAGTAGGTTTCAGTTCATTTTTTTGGGTCTGAGTAAAAACTCAAGCCTAAAAGAGAATTACATAACAATATATATACAAAATCTCAAATAAACTAATTCATAAACTAAATAATTTTGAAAATTTCTTCTTCGCCATAATATTTTTTAACATAATAATATATAATAATTAAAATATATGATTTTATTTCAAAAAAATATAATCCATAGCGCAGGTCAAAAAATCAATGAGAGAGAAGGTTTGGCAATTCAAGTTTTTGGGGCGGATACAAATCGATTCCTTTCAGGTCTTTGTTCTTTGAATTCTAAATTTTTGGACATAACTAGGTATTTCAAATATTTTGGTTCGTGTTCAGGTCTGTCTTTCTGAGATTCATGTCGGTCTTGGTCCATAATTGAAAATACCTATAAGAATACATAAAAAGTCCAGATTGGTTTTGGGTGTTCAGAACCCGGAAAATAATTTAAACACCCGAAAATCTCAAAAAAAAAAATACTCGAACACAATCTGAAAACCCAAATAAATATCTAAAAATTCTTCAATACCCAAAACACCCAAATTTTTACATGAATCTGACATGAAGAACCAAAAAGTTCTTTTTCTGAATACCTGAAATGTTTTTTTTTAAATTGAAATTTTATCCGATACCAAAAAATATAATCGAAAACAAAAACTCAAAACTTAAAAAAGTATTTGTAATCCCGAAAACATATTTGAGATCCCAGAAAACCTAATATACACAAAAATTAAACTAGATACCCAAAAATATTTAAAATACATGAAACACAACAAAAATACCCAAAAATATTCAAATACTCATGAAATCTGACCCGATAAACCAAAAAGTATCTAAAATTTCATCAAAATACCCAAAATATATTTCTAAATTTGAAATTTTACTTGAAGCGTGAAACTATAACCGAAAACAAAAACCCAAAATTTAAAAAAATATTAGTAGTATGACATCATATTCAAAATATCAAAATATATCTAATATACACAAAAGTTTCAGGTAATTTGAGTACTCTATCAGATCTCGAGTAATATCTAGAATATCAGAGACCGTTGGTTTAAGAAAATACTTAATAGATACTTTGTCTTTGACACGAATCCGAACCAATATCAATGCATCGTCAGTCTGTATATATCTTTTTAGTTATATTTAAAAGCGCGGATCAAAATTTAATTTAAAGCTTTAAAGTACAAGTACCGAATAATAATGCCAAGCATAGTACTTCCACCAAAAACCAGTCCTAAGTTTTACAAAACTAGGTGGTTTCACCTCTCGTAGTCTATCAAATTATTTCTAATTTTATATAATATTATGCTAAAAATTTAAATGGCAATACTAAAATTTATTTTAATTAATATATACAAATTAACATATTGAAATATAGATCCAAATTCAATTTCTTTAAATATACTGTTGAAAATAATTTAAAATAATGGAAAATGAATATTTCATACCTAATATATTTTGATGGGTTAGTTCATATCTGATTTATATGACAGTTCAAAAATATATATGTACTTTTGAATACTTCAGATAACATACATTTTAGTTACTTTTCTGGCCAATATATATATATATATATATATCTGTTACATCGTATGATTTTGCTAACGTGGATGTCATGTCAATTAATTTTGCTGACATGGATTCTGTACGATAATTTTAAAAATAAAATAAATTAAAATAGTTATTTTACATTTTTATAGAAAATATAAACATTTATAAATTTTATAATTTTATAAAATAAAAAGAACTTAACTAAAAAATGAAATTTTAATTTAATATAAGTCATATAGTCGTTATAATGTTTTGATACTATCAATTACTCTTATGTTAGATCAGTTGTGATCATACGAATAATTTTGTTTTTAAAGATGTTTATATCTATTGTTTATTTTGCCGACATACATACATATATATATTAACTAATATAAATTAGAGTTTAGATGGGGGGATTTTTGAAGAGGGTTTATGATTTAAAATTTTAATAAATCTTAATATTTGATAATTTAATAAATTTTAAAATATATTTGAAAATAATTTCCTGAAACAAAATTTGAAAAATGAATTTGAATATTAAATAAAGTTTTAATTTTTAATTATTTATCTATATATATATAGTATAGAATAAATTTATTTTTATTGATTTCTTTAATAAAAAAATTAATCTTTTTTCCTTATATTTTTTGCTCTTGTAATATTTTATTGTTTATTGATCCGCTATATTATTGATCCAGATCCAGTTTCTCGAAATACTTAACGCCGGTCCGATACCCAGAATTCCAGATTCAGATCCCTGCTTTAAAAAGATGTGTTTACAATAGCTTAACTCAAAAGTACAATAAAAATAGAAATATTTATTGACGCATAGCGTAATTGACCGAGTATGTCCATCCTGTAACGTATCGGACTTCAAGCCCGAATTCAAACCAGTTCATACAACCTTTAAAATTTGGAAAGCGACTCCTGAAAGTTTAAAACCAATATTAGCAAAAAAGAAAAAAGCAACAGATAAAACGATAAAAGTGCCAAAGAAAATTAACAAAAAAAAAATTATATATATAAAAAGCAAGAGATCCGTGATGCCCAGACGATTCGCTCTTCCACGCGCACATATTCGGGTCTGAAGTCACGCGCTTCTATGGTTATTCTCTCTTTGTCTCCCACTATAAAATCTCGTGTTTCCCTTCTTCCGATTCTACACAGACATCTCACGCTAATTTCGATATTGCCATTGGTTTCTAAAACAAACGTACCAACTAATAAACCGGAGGAAATAAACCGTAACCGGTTAACAGCTATGAGCGATTTATTAGCCGAGACACTAACACGGAGTGACTCGGTCGTTAAGAAACGAGTTAGGCACGAGTTGGACGAGCTAGTCCTCGACTCGCCCGACGTGAAGCGGTTGAAAGACGATTTGTTCGACGACTCGGGCCATGACTCAGAGATTCAGGATCTCGACTCGTTGATGAAAAGCTTCGAGGATGAGCTGTCGACCGCGACGGAGCAAGGCTCCGGCGAGACTCTTCCGGATCTCGGATACCTTTTCGAAGCTTCCGACGACGAGCTAGGTTTGCCTCCGCCTCCGCCACCACCGCCACCGTCTACGCTTCTTCCTCCGTCGTCGGATTCGTCGGAAGTCGGCGAGTTATGTGGATTTGAGGAGCGTGTTACGGGCTTCGGAGCTTTCGATCTGGATGAGGGACTATTCGAATATTCCGATGTTTGTTTAGATTCCGGTGACCTGTTTTCATGGCGGCCGGAAACTTTACCGGCGGAGTAAACAATATTCGTGAGTGTTTTTCGTTAAGCTAAACGACGGCGTTCTGTGGAAAGCGTGCGGCCTTGCTTTGTTTAGTGATATAGGGACCTCTATATGTTTTTCTGAGATTTTTAGGACTAGAGAAATCAAATGGTTAGTCTAGTAAATTGCTTAGGTTAGTTTTATAAGAATCCATATTTCTGGTGATCTTGAATCGTTTTCTTCCTTTGTCTGTGTTAAATTAAAGTATTATCAAGATTTTACCCCCATATAAGATTGAGATCAGTTATTTTTGCGCGTCTGTGTGACAATGTCCAAATTTTTTCAGCAGATATGAAATCACTATTCATAATTAAAATATAAAATTCTGAATTCTATTTTTTTTTAAATATATAAATGTAAAATGGTAATGAATGACACAATATTTGCACTAACAAAAGCACTAGATTACATAATCTAGTGGGATATATTTTCTTTTATCATGGTTTTATTTTTATATTCTCTCTAATAAAAGATACTATGAGAATAAGAACCTATAAGTTGTAATGCAAATAACACTGATTACATAAAAAGTATACTTTTAGTTTCGTAACTACAGTTGTTAAAAAAAAGTGTTTTGTAACTATATAAAAGTTTCAAACCGAATGAACTCTCCCCGTCCCATAACCCTCCGTCGTAACATCTATAAGATGGCTTCCTGGTTTCGAACTACACATGCTTTATAATCGCAGGTTGGTCTATAGTCATCTAACTTTAAGACCTTACTATTTGGAAATACACAATTTAACCAAAAGGCCTACAGAGATGATACATACTGGGCCGAATCAATTTGAATTGCAATTACATGTTGTAGGAAAGAAAGAAGGATTCTCATCAATATATAAAATCATTTTTTATGTAGAAGATTGCATCTTCGATTGAGACTGATTGTTTCTTTTAGAAGGTTTTAGTCGGTGTGGTTAGGTTAGGTATCATGTGTTTGAATTACCCACTGAAGAAGGAAGAATGTAAAGACTCGCATAGATGGAACGTTGTGAGATACGGATAACGAAGGAGTGTAGATTTTAAGGTTTTGAATTTCGAATTAATGAGCTTTTAATGGGCCTTAGTTCTAAACTCTATTAGGCTCATAGTTGAAACCCATCTAATATGCCAGACCGTTGAGAGTCGTGAAAAATGTAGAACCTGATGCGAACTGGTGAGATTCTTCGATTAGTATGTTTTCTTTTTTCAATTTCTCTAATCTCTAGATCGTGAATTTTGCATTTGTTTGTCCTTATATTTTTGTTTAGGGCTCGCGCGAAACTGATGCGATCGGTTTGGGTTTCGTATGATCTTGTTTTCGCGATTTTGTGAGTTAGGGTTTCAAGTTTCCTTAATCGTTCGTTGTTTGTTTGTTTGTTTGTTGTAGTGATGTTGAATCTACATGGAAGCGCTCGAAACCATCGTCGTTGAGGTACTTATCTGCCTGTTGCTAGAGTTTGATCTCTTGTTAAGTTTGATAGTGATTTTAGATTTGGGGTATTTGATGTTCTATTATGGATTCGGGACTTAGGATCGATCATATAAATAGTGAACAGATTGAACGATTACTATTCAAACAGAGATTTGGGTTGTTTTGAGTTTCTAAGTTTGTTCTTTTAGCTGTTTGCAACCGTAGAAGTAACAAAGTCTCTCACTTTTAGCCTCTCTATGTTTTCTTGTTTCTTTTCTTCAGTGTGTTTTGTGCGGAGAAGCCATAACAACTGAAGATAAGTCTGAATCTGTGAGCCGAACAGCTGAAGCAACAAAACAGATAAGCTCTTTTACTTCCTCTTTTTATTTTGATTCAACAACAAACATAAAATTTAATTAAAAAATTTCAAACGTTTTCATCAAATCCAAGAGATGAGCTTTTTCTGCTTTGGTTTTTTTTATCAAAACAGAGAACCTTTGTTTTGGTTATTTATCAAACTCCCCCAAAAAGATCATAGGCAGACTCTAATCTAATAGTGTGCTGTCAGATTCTTAATTTGGGGACATTGTCCCGTTGCCTGAAGCCTATACCAATCGGAATTTTTTAAATCTTGGTCCCAACAACTATTGGTCGGTAGTGCATGTATAAGTAAAAGATGGAAAGTACTGACAGACTTTAGAGTTACCCACGGCTTACATAAACAACATCAGATGGTTTAAGAAAAGTCTTTAGACAGAGACTTTGAGTGATATGTACCCACGGCTTACCTTAACAACAACAGACGGCTTAAGAAAAGTCTGTAGACAGAGACTGTGATGGTACCTATGGCTTGCAATAAGATTTTTAGACAAAACTGTGAAATCCAACGTTGGATGGATCAAATGTCCCGTAGCTTTCAAAACGACTATGAGACATTTGATGGATCAAACGACCCACAAGTCCCAAACTTAAAAAAAGAAAAAGAAAAGTCTTTAGACACACAAAGACGACTATGAACGTTTGGATGAATAAAACGACAAACAGTTACACCATACAGTCTTTTAGGCAAAAGGCTTACGGCTTATAAAGGTTTTAAACAAATACCTAGACTTGAAAATGGGCTATGACGGTTCTTTAGACAGTATCTATACCCACCGCTTATGGAAAAGTTTTAGACAAGAACTTTAACTTGGTTGCTACACACAACTTATTAAAAGTCTATAGACAAAATATTGAGCAGAAAACGTGTTATGAAAAGTCTCTAGACAATGTCTACCCATGGCTTATGAAAGTTTGAGTTGATTGTTACACAAGGCTTATGGATAGTCTTTGGACAACAATACTACCACAGCCTTATCAAAAGTCTTTAGACAAAAGACTGAATCTTGACAATACTACCACCCACGGCTTTATAAAAAATTCCTTCGAGAAAGACTGGATCTAGACAGTACCACTACTCATGGCACTACAAAAGGTTTTTGGACAGTCTTAGCACAATTCGGACAGTACTATTACCCACGGCTTATAAAAGGTCTTAAAGATGGAAACTACGAACCCTTCAGACTTCTAAGTCTATTGAATGTGAAAACGATTAACGGTGGATGAAAAAAAAACGACCACCGGTTTAAAGAGGTCTTAGGAAAACCTATTACTTGTTGGATGGACAAAAATTACCCGCGGCTTAGGAAAGTTCTACACAAAACTATGGTTGTTTGGGTTGTTGTATGGTGAACACGACCAACAACTTAAAACAGAGACTATGAACCAAAAACCATATCTTTACAGACTCTTTGAGTTATCGTACGGTGAACACGACCACAAGACTTCAAAGAACGACCACAAGGCCTCGAAAAAGGTATTTTGACAAAGACTACATGTCAGTGTTTAGCTTTGTTGGATGGACAACGACCAACAGCTGTGAGTGTATGATCCAAAATCTGAGTTGGTTTTTGCCTTGTTGGATGGTATAAACGACCAACAGCTTAAACCAAGTCTTGAGAGAGAGAAAGTATGTACCAAAAGTTGAGTTGGTTTTAGATAAAGACTGAAACGTTGGATGGATTAACACCCATGGCTTACTAAAAAGACTAGACAAAAATACTATAAAACTTACCAACGGCTAGAGTCTTTAGACAACAATACTACCAGCGGCTTATGAGAAGTCCTTTGAGAAAGACTGAATCTATACTATACCAGTACCCACGGCTTCAAAGAAGTTTACACAACAATCCTATGAGTTGGTTTTGGAGTTAATATGAATCAAAAACAGACTCATTAAGACAGAGACTATGAACCAAGTCTTATAAAAATTTATCATATACATAAACCTAAGACTATGAACGGAGTATAAGGACTCTTTTGTGATAACTGAAAACAGATATCATAAAGTCTTTGCAAAGATTTGACTAATTGAATAGAGAAAAAGACACGATCAACGTCATAAAGAAAAATATATGAATATATCATATTCCTCATTTTCCACTCACAACGTGAAGTAAAGACTAATTAATTATGATTTTCTCAGGTATGCATGTGCTTCAGAAGGTGCTCATTTGAAGTGTTTCAGGTTTCTACTTTGTAATTATACTTTCTGAATTTCTCAGGTATGTATGTGTTTTTTCAAACTTGTTTGTTATTTAGTTGATAAAATTCATAAGAACCAGACACATACATGTAAGTAAAGACTGGTTTCAATTGTTTAGGTTTGTGCTTGCTTGCTTGTTCATGATCTCGTTGACGCCAAGGCTTTGTTCAGGTATATGCTTTCCTTGACCTTTTCTCTTGTGAAAATTTGCAAAGTAGTTTAGTGATATATAATTAAACGAAAGAAACTGGAAATGAATATCTAAACTTCATTTTTAACTGAAAATGTTTTTAAAAAAATTAACTAGTCAATATTTCTTTCATTGGTCTAGCATCCGTACGTGAGATTCTAGAAATTGATTGCTAGCATTGCTTTGTGTGTTTACAGTGTTTATACTTTCTAGTTTTGTTAAATTAATGTTAGTTGGAGTCTATTGAAAATCAAGGTAGGTGAGAGACTCATGCATATTGTGTTGGTAGTTTTTTTTTCTAATTTCGAATATTACTATTTAATTTGCGTTATACTTCTAACATCCAGTGATCATTCCAAACAATGTTAGTAATGTCTTTATAGTTTGGAGCTTGTATGTATAATACGTTCTCTCCTTTTGCGAAACTGATGCATCTTATTAGAGTCTTCTTGTATACCAAAATATGTGAAAGACAGCACATTGTGGTATTATTTTCTTTGAATATTGAATGTTTGTGTTCTGTGTATGCTCTTAACCCTCTGGGATCAAATGACATCTTCAAAATTTTGCATTCATCGCTATGATGATTACTATATTAGATTCTAATTGTATATGTTTATGTTTCGATTGGCTTTGGTTTGGTGCTTGTGAAATGATTGTACCTTGGAGTTTCTTCTAGATCAACGTAGGTGAGAGATTCCTGCACACGTGGTGGTAGTTTCTTTGAATCCTGAATGTTTTTCTGTTTTGTGTTATACTTCTCTCAACCCTCAGTGATCATTCGAACAGTATCAGTAATTTCTTCAGTTTGGCGCTTGAATGTATTATAAGATCTCTCATTTTATGAAATAGATGCATTTATAGGAATCTCTTGTAGATATATAACATGTGTGAAAGAATGGTGGTAGTACTTTCACTGAACTTGATTGTTTATGTTTTCTTTTAGGCTCCTAACCCTCAGTGATCATTGTAAACATGTGAATGACATCTTCTCAATTTTGCATTCTAAGCTGATGATTACTGTAACTATGTTAAATTCTATAAATTGTATATGTTGACTTGAAATTTCTCTGCTATGGTACTTATGTTTATCCCTTGGTTTCTGAGTCTTGAAAACATTTCTCTCATTGATGTAGTTTCCTTGAATCTTGAATCTTGAATGTTTATGTTTTGTGTTATGCTCCTAACGCTTGGTGAACATTCTAAACATGTTCATATTTTCTGGAATTATGCATCATATGCCACCGGTTACATGTTACAATCTAAAAAGTATACATTTTGAATTGAGTTTTTACAATAACAGTAATCGAGCATTCTCTGTTATGTACCTATGACTGTACATTTGTCTTTTAGTCGTACATAGTCAATGAAGCTTGGAAACCTGTTGAATCAATATGTGGAGTTATTAAAATGTGCAACTGATCATTCTTGAGTTTTTATGATCAAAAAAAAAAAAAAAAATTAGTCGTATTCCCTTTATTTACAAAATTTCTAGAATTTTTTTCCGAGGCAAACATCAAATTGGTTACTATTACATTAAAAATAAGACCAATTGTTTAAATTGACAGTTCGTTTTTTTTTGGTTATCTACATGGACAACAATGTTTTATTAGATTTTAACCCGTGCGCCCGCACGGATATTTATTTTCGATAATTATATTAATATTTCACAACTATTTGAAGGTGGTAGAAGATCGAGTCTTTGTGTGAATATTGTATTTGGATTTATGATTTAGCTTCAAAAGATTTGACCTTTTAAGTTAAAATAGGTATAATAGTTTTTATTTAACTTAACTAAACAGCTGTACTATCGAAGCTGATCTTTCTCCTAAGCAAAAATTAGAGTTCGATCTGCACGGATATGCAAATGTTTTTTCCAATTTTGTATATGTTATTTATGTGATTGGTGGTATATATAGACATATTTTAATTTTATATACTCCAAACTCATAATTTTAAAGCTTGCATATAAAAAAATTAATTTATTAATTTGAACCATTATTACATTAGACAGTTCCTATTATATATTTATTTTATTAAAAATACATAGGATTGCTTGAATTAAAAAGATACACATGATATAACATGTTTAAATATTATCAAAGATTTAATTTATATATCATATACATATTGAATATTTACTTATCATTTTTGTTTTGTTAGTTATTATCAAACTATAATTTAGTATTTCTACAAGTTTTAATTAGCTTCAAAAATTTTGTGATCAAACACTCTTGTACACAAAGTTATTTTCAAAATTTGATATTAGAATTCTTTATATATCATCAAAATGTTAGTCAATTATATAGTGATCTATGTATTTGATATGTAAGATTTGAATTTAGATTATTAAAACATAAATTTAAAGATCATTTGACTAAATTAGAAGTATATATAGTGTTTTATTTGTCTTTATATATGTCAACAAAAGTTACAAAAGCTAGAATATATATGTATAAAAAATAGGCTAACAAAACATTAAAACTCGAAAGGACTTTTAGAGTTTAGATTAGAACTGGACCAAGCCCACCACTGACCAACAAACAGAAGACAAAAACTTATGTAGAAGAATTAACTCTTTTTTTTTAACTAAACTGGCGCATAGCTTCCTCACCACTCTGAAGTCTGAAATTCCAAGAAATGAAAGCATATGAATGAGACCAGTGGAAATAATCTCGAAGCAATAAAAATTAAGTATGTTCCAAACTGGATGATGACATAAGGAAGTAAGCATCAGTAAGTCAGTCGTCCTCTATTAACAGTCTCATACAACAAATATTCATAAGAAACCCATTTCATTTAGAACATAATATTCATAAAAAATCCATTTCATTTAGAACATAATCTATTCAGATTTGTATATGTGCACGGCTAATAAAAACCTTTACCTTCTCGCTTAAATCCAGGATTCCGGTTATAATCATTGTTCCCTCATGTGCCAGTTCACCTTCCTTACCAGCCTATGTTGGACAGAAACACCATGTCAACGGAATAGAAAAAAAAATACTTTCCACAAGTAACTTACTAAATTACTTAACAAATAAGACAGGGTTTGCACCATCATATGTTTTTTTTTTCCTATCCTAGTTTTATCTGGGTTGATCATAAAAGAGGAGCGAATTCATCAACCTCATTTCACGCTACCTCAGGTTTGTCTTTCTTTTTGTGGATGTCTGCTTCTTTTTCTCGATCGGATCTGGATTTAGATCTCTGTTGCTTGTTGATGAATTGATGTTACGGTAAACTAATTAGTTTCTCTGTCACTTGGATTTCATAGCGGTGAGGCACAACACATTTTCCTATCATACATAAACCAGAGATTCAATTAGAGGTTTCTGAGACTTCGTAGGAAATGCCATGAAACCTTTTAATAAAACGAATGTGTTTTGGAGAGTGGCATAAAATTGTAAATATTTAGGAAAAGTTTGGGCTAAATACAGTTTGTACTTCCCATTTAATAGTTTAGATGTATTTTTTTTAGCTTGTGTTAGAATTTAAGATATCATATGTCTATGAATTATTACTTATGTTTTTGGGTTTTTTGTTGATTTTTAGAATATAGCTTAGCTACTGGGTTGATTTATCAACTCTTCCTTTTACATCCCCTTTATATTAAAGCGCAAATCGTTTGGCCAATTAAATTCTGTCACGTGGAAAGAAGTATTTTAAAAAATAAAAACAATTAAATTTCTATTTTCATCCTATTTTTCTGCAATCCAAATTTGTAACTACTTATATTCCTTTTTTTCTCACAAATCAAAACCCACGTTAACTTACATATTTTGAAACTGTTTTCTTCATCTCCTCTTTTATATAAATCGCGAATCTACTCTTTTACTTTCATTTGTTGTTGAATTATCAAAACAAAGTGCCGCATCACGTTATCGAGGGAAGAAGTAAGTGTTTAATTGTTCTTTTTTTTTTGAAATACTGTGTTTCATTGTTATCAATGTGCGTTTTCTTTGGCTTATAATATAAATTTAGATATCAGTTTTTGAATCTGTTTCTCTCAATTATATTTTAAAACTCTGTTACATATTTTCTATAGATAGAGAGAGCAAATCTTAAAGAAGATGACAAGAACCTGCAACTATGCTCAACCATCTCAAGATGGTGAAATCTATGTTCATATTTAATCTTAAAATTGTGTCAGTTTTTTTTTCAAATGGATTTATTTTTTCTTAAGAAATCTATGTTCATATTCTATTAATTTAAAAATAGTGTCAGTTATTTTCAAACGGCTTCGTGTATAAGTTAAAAATCATAATATATGTTAGTATATTTTAACTACTCACTCACGTTTTCTTTTTTTTTTATCACAAAACCTGAGTAATTATACTATATTTGAAATCAATAAATATATATAGATACAAACTCCTATTAAATTAATTTAAAAATAAAAAGAGACAAATATGAAGTAACTACCCACGATTTTGTATCGCACAGGAATAATTAATACTCCCTCTGTTTCAAATTATATGTCGTTCTAGAGGAAATTTTTTGTTTCAAAATAAGTGTCGTTTTCGGTTTTCAATGCAAAATTTATTGATAATATTTTTTTTTCCATTTTTCTATTGGTTGATACATGGTTAGGTGTATTGGTAATAATATTTTTATTTTGGAAATATGTAAAATTAAATGTTTTCTTAATCTGTGTGTATAAGGATAGAACGACATGTAACATGAAACGGAGGGAGTAGTTTTTCTCAACTTACCATGCACCAATAAAATGAATTTAAATTTTCAGTTGTGGGATAAATTAGAAATGTAAGAAATTTCAGATATTATTTTCTTAATTAACGTGTGTCATTACATAGTTGCATTATCAAAAATCAATTATCAAGATAAATTATCACACAGGTTAAAAATGCATTTAAATTATCACAGGGGTAAATTATCAAAATCCATTATCAGCATAAATTATCAATTTTCTTATATTGTCAGTAACAAAATAGAAATAAAGAAGGAAAATACAGGAAACCATTAAAATATATATAAGGATTTGTGGAGTTTAGAGGATGATGAATGCCATAACAATAGGTTTTTCGTAGTTTTTTTTTTTTTTTTTTTTTTTTTTTTTTTTGATAACCGTGGGGTCCCAGGCTTCGCCCAGACTAATCCCACGAGGCCGACGGCAACCCACGTATTCTTGCGATTTAACGCTAGCCCCGGTGGCCACCGCATGTCGAACCCAGGGCGCTTCCTCTTTGGCGCTTACCACTGGGCCACCATGTGATGGTTAGGTTTTTCGTAGTTCAAAATAAGAAATATCTCACACGTTTTTCGTGGCATCAAAATATTGATATTATTTTTAATAATTGGTTTTTTCTGTCTTAATTTATTATTTTTTTTGTTTTGTTTTTTTTAACTACTTCTATTCAGGACAAAAGGTATATTTTGTGAAATATTTATTTGTAAGGAAAATACATAAAAATTGAATGAATTAAATATAGATAACATATATCATCCGTATACTTTTTAAAACAAAATCCTTTTAAAAATCTATTTTGAAAACAACATCAGATATTCTGTAACAGCCTATTTTCTTCAATATTATCTATGTAAAAATATTTATAGGATGTGTAAAAATTAAAAAATTATTTTAATTTAAAATTATAACAAAAATTGAAAATATAATAGATTTATCCGTGCATAGCACGGGGAGGACACTAGTTATTTATAAACTCGAATAGATTTATTCTTGTACGCTTGTCCTAAATTACACCCAATTAAGGCTCGGCTGATGTTCATATAGAGGATAGAAAAGACTATATGCGACTATATTCATCTTTCGTATAGGACACATCCATATAATAGTATTAGATGTTTTACATTTTATAATGTTAATTAGATTTTTTTTTTTCGTTCAAAAGAAAATTAGATGTTTTACATCTGTTAATTAGTACTCGATAACTAGAATATTTTGGGTCTGTGAACCTTTACACCCTGAAGTCGAAATTATATAATTTTATTTTGAGAAAGTAAGATGACTTGACTTGAACATTTGACTTCAAGAATTCATCAATTTTGAGAAAGTAAAAGTAGTTTTTTACCTATTACCTTTTTTTTGTCAACTACCTATTACCTTAAATAGTAACCAAACGTGGAGTTGCAGATTTACATGACCGTCCATCTATGGCTTCGGTTAATGAGATGAATATTCAACTAACTTTTTTTTTGGGCAAAGAATATTTAACTAACTAATTAATGCTATTTGTGCTTAAAAAAAATTCAATGCTATTAATGTAAAAATACTATTTCACATAAGCTGTGTTAGTATTATTTTTTGTCGACACAGACAGACTTATTGTTGTATATATGTGGCATTCCATTGCTGCAAGAAGCATTGGCGTAATATTCTTGAAAATTAAAAATTGCGGTGGGTGCGGTCGCAAGTCCAGTTTTGGGGAGTGTTTGCTCGTTTCTTAAACCGGTTATTTCATTTTTTATCCCCGTTTTTGTGAAACCATCTAGAAACAAGGCAGATATATTATTAGATGCTTCTCAATGATCATAAGTAACATAACAAAACCAGTTGGGTTATATGTATCTTCTCTGCTCAACCTAAGTTAGAGAATCAGATTCCAAAAGCTTAATATATAACTTTATCATAAAATCTCTATTCTCCTGACGAAAAACATATCATAAAACATTGTTGCTTTTTCTACCCATGTCGGAAAAGGTTTGTTTTTTTGTCCGTTTTTGTTAAATAATATTTATTTTTTTGTGTCTGGTTTGATGTTTGATGGTGAAAAGCAGAGGCTATGTTGTGCTGTGATACGGATTAACTTGGATTGCAATGCATGTTGTAGAAAAGTAAGAAGGATTCTCATCAATATGAAAGGTTGGTACATGTAATCGTTAAAAAAAAGTAGAAACAACTTTGTAAAATATGAGCAAAAGGAATGGTAAGAAATCAAAATTAAAGTTTATGTGTATAATGGTTAGACGAAAAGCGACACTAATACTATTATTATACATTTTTGATGCTTTTTTATATATGAAGAAGTTGAGACACACGTAATAGAAAAAAAGGAACGCAAGATAATTGTTTGCGGACAATTTAGACCATCGGATATTGCAGTAAAGCTGCAGAAGAAGATGAAACGGAGAGTTGAGATTCTCGAAATTGAAGATCTCTCTGGCGGCCACGGCGGAGAAGAAGAACACTACCACCATGAGCAACCGTATGAACCGCAGCATGAATATCCCGCTGATCAGGTGACCACACCATTGTTGTGTTAGTTATCTTTCATTCGTTTGGTCTTCATCTACAATGTATGTAAAACATCAGAAGAAACAAGTTTGTATATACAATCCATGAGACATGATATAATACACACGGTATATTTAGTTTGATCTTACGAATATAACCGTATGTTACACTTTTGTCAATCCAAAATACAATTTCCATGTGCTGTATAATCTACTTAAATGATTTTTATTAATATGGTATTTTCAAATTTTATGACCAATAATATACATCCAAAGATGCTTGATTAGCTATACTTTAAAAGGTAGTACATATTTTAAAATTTATTATACAATAAATATTAAATTCTATTGGAACCTCCTCAATATTGTTTCTATGACCTATTCTAAATTTTTTATTTTTTATTTATTTTATTGAAATCTTACCATATCCTACTCGAAATAAATAAAATTGTATCTTAAAACATAAAATATAAGTTTAGTATATAAACATAAATATATTTTACTTTAAAAAACATAAATATGTCTAACAAAGAAAACATAACATATATATTAGTGCAGCCCATGTCTCTTTACACAATGGGCCACGAGATCATCAGTTGAGAAAGCCCACAGCATCAACTCAGCAACAAGACAAAGCTCATGTCGTTACAAAACACATGAGACTGCAAGGAGGCTGTGGGAGTACGATAAAGCAGTCAGCAATTCTATCCAACCGTTATACTCCTTTGCTGACTGCCAGCTACTGACATCACAGCTGTCGTGTGTCTAGATCCTTCAGCATCTCCTTTATATACTGAACTCTTGTAACTCTGTAAAATTCAAGTAATAAACGTATCATTCAAAGTTTACTTCCTCTGTATTTCTTCTGTTTTAGGCTCTGCCTTTATGGTATCAGAGCTCAGAGAGTACATCCTGAGCCATGGAAGGCAATCATGATCCTCACTCTGCGTCAAATCTTACCATTACCCAGTGCTAGGCCTGGGAATTTGAGTCACAGCCCGCGGGTCCCGCCCCGTTTGATCCGCCGCGGGGCGGGTCGAAGAAATTTAAAAATCGATTCGCGGGTGCGGGTGCGAGTTATGAATATTTTCTGCGGGGCGGGTGCGGGTTGGTGGATTTTGAATTGCGGGTACCCGCCAACCCGCAATTTATTATTTTTTTTTAGTTTTTTTTTAAATGTTATTTTTTTGTTAAAAAGATAAATATTTTTTTAAAATACGAATTTTTAAAAAAATAATAATTAAAAAATTTTAAATATATTAAAAAATAATTATAAATATATTATTTATATATAAATTTTAGAAAAAAAATAAATTAAATAATTATTTTTTAAAAATATATATAACCCGCGAGTCCTGCGGGTTACCCGCAAAATTAGCGGGGCGGGTGCGGGTGCAATTATCTCTGTTCGCGGGTCGAGCGGATCGAAGATTTTGAAAAAAAAAAATGAAATCCGCGGGTTGCGGGTCATGCGGGGCGGGTTTGACCCGCAACCCAGCCTTACCCAGTGTGTTACTCTGAAGCTGAAAGATGATAACTATCTCTTGTGGAAGCTGCAGTTCGAGCAATTCATGTCGTCTCAGATGCTTCTCGGCTACGTTACTGGAGACCAACCTCGTCCTGCTGAAACCCTTACCATTCGACAAGGAGACCAAGACACGCAAGCTGCAAATCCTGAGTTCATCCGATGGATCCAAAAAGATCAGCTCATCATGGCGTGGATCTACGGAACACTCACCAAAACTGCTCTGCGCTCTGTCTATAGCCTCTGTTCGTCTCATGAGGTATGGACTTCTCTAGGACAGAAGTACAACCGTGTGTCTGCTACTAGGAAACTAGCGTTGCAGAGGAAGATCCAGACTACTACTAAGGGTAGCAAGACGATGTCTGTCTACTTGTCTGAGATCAAAACCCTCTGTTATCAACTAGATTCCATTGGTATTCCTATCTCTGAAAGCGAGAAGATTTTTGGTGTTCTTAATGGGTTAGGAAGAGAATATGAGTCTATCTGTACGGTGATTGAGAACACAATGGACTCTCTCCCTGAGCCATCTCTTGATGATGTTACTGCAAAGCTGGTGTCTTTTGAAGACAAGTTGCATACATATGCTGCGTCCACTGAAGTCACTCCTCACCAAGCTTTCTACACTAACCGTGGTGGTTACTCTGGTCGTGGAAGAGGACAGAACCGCGGTGGATACAGAGGATGTGGTGGTTACTCAACTCAAGGCCGAGGGTTCTATCAGCAGTTTGGACAGAACAATGGATGTGGTCAGCCACAAGCTTCAAACCGTCCAACGTGTCAGATATGCGGGAAGTTCGGTCACTCTGCGTTCAAGTGTTACAGCCGTTTCGATGAGAACTTTCAGCGTGACCCTCCGCCTCAAGCAAATGTCGTCATGCGTACTAATGAAGATGAAGACTTTGAGGGCAATGACTGGTATCCTGATACAGCTGCAACTCACCACATCACGAACTCAACTCAGCATCTTCAGTCTGCTCAACCGTACTCTGGCAACGATGCTGTGATTGTAGGTAATGAGGACTTCCTACCTATTACTCATGTTGGTTATATTGCAATCCCAGCTTTATCAGGTACTTTACCGCTTAAAGAAGTTCTTGTTTGCCCGTCTATCACAAAGTCTCTGCTATCTGTCTCCAAATTGACTGATGACTATCCCTGCAAATTTATTTTTGACTCTGAAACTGTGCTTGTTAAGGACAAAAAGACACAGCAGCTTCTCAGTCGAGGAAGCAAGCGTAAAGGACTGTACCGGTTAGAGAATCCTCAGTTTCTGGCCTTTTATTCATCAAGACAGCAGACAGCGAGTGATGCTATTTGGCACAAGAGATTGGGGCATCCTCACCATCAGATCCTGCAGTTTTTATCTTCAACAAAAGCCATTCTGGTTAATAAAGTCTCTAAGACTATGTGTGATTCATGTCAGTTAGGGAAAACCTGCAAGTTACCCTTTTCGAGCTCTTCTTTTAAGTCTGAAAAATCCTTAGAAAGGATTCATAGTGATGTATGGGGTCTTGCTCCTGTAACTTCAGTTCAAGGATTCAGATTTTATGTGATTTTCATTGATAATTTTTTGAGGTTCAGTTGGCTCTATCCTCTCAAACGAAAATCAGATGTCTTTGCAGTCTTTAAATCCTTTCAAAGTATGGTCGAAACGCAGTTTGAAAGGAAGATACAGATTCTGCAAAGTGATGGTGGTGGAGAGTATGTCAGTAAAGAGTTTGCTGCTCATCTGGCTTCTTGTGGCATCAAGCACTACCTGTCATGTCCTCACACACCAGAACAGAACTGTCTAGCCGAAAGAAAGCATCGACCCTTGCTTGAGCTTGGCCTATCTCTCATGTTTGATGCACAACTGCCACAAAATCTCTGGGTTGAGTCTCTTTTCACAGCAAACTTCCTGTCAAACATGCTGCCTCACACGGCTAATGGTCAAGCTGGGAGTCCATTTGAAAAGCTCAATGGAACAGCACCTCATTACTCTGCTCTACGTATGTTGGGCTGTGCATGTTAGCCATATTTGCGTCCCTACGCTCAGAACAAGTTTGATTCGAAAAGCTTGTTGTGTGTTTTCTTGGGTTATACTGAGAAACATAAGGGATATCGCTGTCTTCATCCTCCAACGGGACGTGTCTACATCAGCCGTCACGTTTTATTTGATGAAAGTCGTTTTCCTTACTCTGATATCTATAAACAGAGTGTTCCACAAGCTACTACTCATTTGCTTGCGGCGTGGTACAAAGGTCTCTCAACTACGCATGTTACTTCAGACTCTCCTTCCTTGGAAAGCTCTGAAGATATCACTGGAAGCAGACGTAATCTCCATCCTCAGCCTGCTTCTCCTGCTCAGTTCCAATTTCAACAGGATGATTTCCCTCCCCTGCCCACACCAAATAACTCTCCATCTCCACCTCCTCGTGACCTGTTCTTCCTCCAGTTCAACCGCCTGCAGAGGACAATACTCACACAATGGTTATGAGGGGAAAAGATGGGATTAGGAAGCCAAATCCTAGGTACGTGTTGCATACAGTTAAGAGTGTTACTCGTGAGCCACACACTCTAATTGAAGCCTTGAATCACCATGGTTGGAATGGAGCCATGACAGACGAATTTGATACTTGTCAAGAGACAAGAACGTGGAGTCTTGTACCTCGTCCCGAAAATACTCACATTATTGGGTGTAGATGGGTTCGTAAAGTGAAGTATAATGCCGACGGTTCAGAAGAGAAACTGCGGTCAAGGCTCGTTGCTAAAGGTAACGAACAAGAAGAGGGCGTCGACTTCTTGGAAACATATAGTCCTGTCGTTAGAACTGCGACAGTACGTGAGGTCTTGCATATTGCTACAGTCAACCGTTAGGACATTAAGCAGTTGGATGTTAAGAACGCCTTCCTTCATGGCGACTTGACAGAGACTGTGTACATGAAGCAACCTCCCGGGTTCGAAGACTCTGCTCATCCTGAGTACGTTTGCCTTCTTCACAAAGCCATCTACGGACTCAAGCAAGCTCCTCGTGCGTGGTTTGATAAATTCAGTTCCTTTCTACTGAAGTTTGGCTTCATCTGCAGCGTGAAGGATCCCTCTCTATTCATCTACAATCATGGTAAAACCATCATCTACCTCATGCTTTATGTGGATGATATGGTTTTAACCGGCAATGATGCAGCTACTATTCAGAAGTTGATGAGCTCTCTCAGTTCTGAGTTTCGTATGAAGGATATGGGGGCTCTGAGTTACTTTCTTGGGATTCAGGTTCAGTATACTCCTACTGGTATGTTTCTGAATCAGGCGAAGTATGCGTCTGACTTACTCTATAATGTTGGGATGCTTGATCGTACTCCCATGCCTACGCCATTGCCGTTGCAGTTGGACAGAGTTCCACATCAAGACGAATTCTTCTCGGAGCCGTCTTACTTTTGTAGTCTTGCTGGGAAGCTCCAGTAATTGACTTTAACAAGACCTGATCTTCAGTTTGCTGTAAATTTGGTGTGCCAGAAGATGCACAAACCAAGGTAGCAGACTTCAACTTACTCAAACGTGTGCTACGTTATGTCAAGGGAACAATCACGATGGGTTTACACTTCAGGTCTGACTCAGACTCTACTCTTAAAGCCTATTGTGACAGTGACTGGGCTGGGTGCAATGAGACTCGTCGGTCAACAGGAGGCTTTTGCACGTTTCTTGGTTCAAATCTTATCTCTTGGTCTGCAAAGAGGCAAGACTCAGTGTCTCGTTCCTCGATTGAAGCTGAGTATAGGTGTCTATCTGATACTGCTGCTGAGATCATTTGGATCACTGACATGTTAAAAGAACTTGGCTTTCCTTTAGTGAAACCTGCTGAGGCGTATTGTAACAACTTATCGGCTGTACATCTCACTTCCAATCCTGTGTTGCACAAGAAGTCTAAGCACTTTGCAACTCATTATCACTTTGCTAGAGAGCAAGTTGCAAAGGGTTCACTGGTCGTTCATCATGTGTCAGCTATGTCACAGATTGCAGACATCTTTACAAAGTTCTTGGCGCAAGAACCTTACTTCTCTCTTCGATCCAAACTTGGTGTTATGAAGCCTTCCACCACCAATTTGCGAGGGGATATTAGTGCAGCCCATGTTTCTTTACACAATGGGCCACGAGATCATCAGTTGAGAAAGCCCACAGCATCAACTCAGCAACAAGACAAAGCTCATGTCGTTACAAAACACATGAGACTGCAAGGAGGCTGTGGGAGTACGATAAAGCAGTCAGCAATCCTATCCAACCGTTATACTCCTTTGCTGACTGCCAGCTACTGACATCACAGCTGTCGTGTGTCTAGATCCTTCAACATCTCCTTTATATATTGAACTCTTGTAACTCTGTAAAACTCAAGTAACTAAAGTATCATTCAAAGTTTACTTCCTCTGTATTTCCTCTGTTTTAGGCTCTGCCTTTAATATAGTGCCAAGTGGTTGTGACTCGGGCGGGAGGGAGAGTCTCTGCCTGATGGCTGATGAATCGAATCTCATTCTCACCAAGGCAAGCACGACTGCTCTTCTTCATCGTCCGATGAGGCCGATAAGCGGCACACAAGCATCTGTCATCACCTTGATAAGAAACGCGACGATGAGATTCCTGATGAGGCAGAGCTGATGGATGTTACTCCCTAATGTTAAGACGTTAGATTCCGACGGCGAAATCAAACCGGATCAAGAACAAGTCAATGATCAGGTCTGCTCTTTTTTTTTCTTTAATGTCTTTTTCTTCTAACTTTGACTCTGTTTGGATGCTGGAGATGGGTTTGATTGAATTCATTCATTTGTCATATGCAAGTTGTTTTATCAACAAAAAAACTTTGGTCTTTGAGAGTTTTTCTTTAGATAAGCTGAGTGTTTCAATGCATATGTAAGAAAGCAGTTGCCCATATGCGTTCAATGGAGACTGATGGCTCTTCCCTTTATTTTGTAACAACTTATTTTGCGATTATGTAGATTATCGATGGTGGTTGATCAAAAAAAAAGTAGATTATAGATGGTGCTCCAAGTATTGAGAAGATGCTAATGGTCATGGCCCTGAAAAGGAGGATGGGTATAAAGAATCTGGAGGTCCATTTAGTAAGACAAGTTCTGATAATGGCATTTTCTTCCGAGAAGAGTATAATAATAGCAATCGGTCTTCCACAAACAGCAGGCGTTTTAACCAAGCCCGTGTTCGGAGTAGATCTAGGTCTAGGTGATATGATCATGGATGGTTGCGGAGGTATGATAGCAGATAGAGGAAGTGAGAAAAGGAAAGAGAGAGTGACCACATCATTTTATATAGTTAAGACTTTACAATAACCAGAAGTCACTAAATAAACCGGAAACTGATAAACGAATAACCGATGAACTAAACCATGTATTCTAATATGGGACACGAATGTAGCCTATCAACCTTGATTAAGAATTGTTGCCAAAGACGCCAGGGAGATATACTATCATTTGATTTGTAGTGAATGTAGAACAAAGACATGTGTGGATGTGCAACACTCATCCCGTAACACAATATATTTACAAGAATTTTACTTCAGCATCCCAGATATAGTGATGATCACATCATCATGAGCATTATAACAAATACATATGATATGTTTTAAGCATTTCAATCAAATAACTATCATATTTATATAAACTAGGGGGTTAGCCCCACGCAAGCGCGGGGATGTTGGCAAATGCATGTGTTTTTGTAGTTCATTTGCTTGTATGCAAAATCCTTATGAAGATAAATTCTTGGACCAGCCAACATACACAATTAAAAAAGAAAACATATCAGAGGACAATGTCTTTACTCTTAACCACACTAAGTGATTGTCCGTGAGAGAGTACACACACATGAAAGCTTATGAATTTGAATAATGTCCTTTGGCCATCTCTCTGGCTTGACGTTTTCTGCATATAAGTTATCCTTACCATTGCATAGGCCGTGTATTAGACATTATCCCCTCTCTTCACTCTGTCCATCTGGAAGTACGTCATTTTCTACAGCTAGTCCTTTGTAAGGGACCAGAAAAAGAATTAAGAAAACGTTAAATCCTCGTTGGTTTGGTTTCATTAGCTCTTGAAAAATGTTCAATCACAAAAGAATCTTTGAAGGAGTTGCAATTTTTACCACAGCCATTGCAGGGTAGATTTGGGTGCTTCTTCCTAGGCGATTGGTTTTTCTCTGATGACACCTTTGAATACAATAACCTAAGATACATACAATCACACGAAGATTTAAATAATAATCACAAGAGAACAAATTCTAATAAATGATCATAAAAAATAAGCATACAGTGTGCAGTACTCACTAATCGATAAGATTAGTTGAGGATCCAAAGAAAACATGCTTTCACCTCCCAGTTTCAGTAGTATCTCATCTGCATAGTCAAATAAGAATCATTAAAAAAATTATGCAGAGTTAATAATACTATATCCTATAATTGTCATGACCAGTAAGCAAGTAATTGTGGAGACATGAGGCAAATTTAAGTTGTTACTGTCGCTTGATGAGATGAGAGAATACCTTGGCTGCTTCAGCGAAGGCCACAACCACATCTTCAGATTTTTCTGTCGTGATAGCTTTGTCATCTATGTCTGCAGGAGAATTCAGTCTCAGAATCATTCTTCTGTATTTCCTCTTCTGCGAAAGGAAGCCACAATTTAGAAATGCAAAATAATAGCAGACAAGATTGTTGGTATATAAACACTTGCATTACCATACGACAAAGAGGATAATAAAACCAAAAGCATAATGCTGATAAATATGAATCTAAACACCACAGTGTGCTCAAAACAGTGATGACCATGAGCTAAAAGGACTGGGAAAATCACAATAAGAAAATACCAGATTCAAAACCATATCGCGAAGAGGTATAAAACATAACCGGAGACAAAAAAATATGAAAAATAAGCATCTAATCAGTGATGAACATGATTTAAAAGTGGGATCATAAATTAATAGTACACTACCTGCTCATCAAGGAAAAGTAAGGTGATTCCCATGAATTCACCTTGTTTTTTAATGTTTCTGGAGTCCCAAAACCGCAGAAGGCGAGCGACGATGAACTGAGAATATCTACCCAGGCGGAGATAGTCGAACGATGTTGGGGCAACAATGGCAGCAGAGGAAGACATCTTTCTGAGATTCTTTGGAAGCTGAAGGAACAAATTTAAACTGAGAGTGATTGCTAGCGAGCGTCACAGGCTGTGAGTCACAGCCTCATTCATCTTCTATTTATACGAAATCACCAGACGAAAAATACCGAAACGTTACAGAGTCTATTGTAATTAACACAACACTTAATCTCGAATTTAAGATACATTTACAGTCGAGGAAGAAAAAGAGATGCAAATTGTTTGCTTCACATATTTAGAGAAACAAAGGCAACGACTTCAACAATGGAAGAAGGTAACGATGATGTCCTACAGAATAAAAGTAAAACGCAATGTTTTCGTTTAATAATTTAATAACAAAACACAGAAGCCCAACCCATTACTTAACTCATTAGAAAAACAAAATACAGAACTCTAACCCAAAATGTCTATGTAAATCAAACCAACCAAAAACAATCAGACAAAATAAACGAATCAGACAACCAAGTTAACCGGAAAGCGGGACCCATAGGCAGTAATGAAAATCTGACGTGGACACATTGAGAAGAGAGGAAAGTGAGGCATTATATATATGATTGTAAAATACTTAAGAGTGTTTTTACGGGAAGACAACCTCTTTGCTCTTAGATTTATTTAGTAATCATTATTATTATAATAATACACATTTTATAATTTTTTATTTAGGATAGTTTCAAAAAGAAAAGGAATATATATCGTCTGATATAAATCATTGTTCTCTTTTGTAACCGGAGATTTATTTTGGCTCTCTTTGAATCGTTTTTCACATTCTTCTGTAAAGAATAAAGCACCACTAAGCTCCATATTAGCGTCGCTGTAAGCGTGCGATTTAAAGTTCGTCAAAGCACCCTCTAAACAATCAGTAACGGTGGCATATAAATCAATGCACTCTCGTAAAAGCAAATCAATACCCGGCGAAGCTTTTTTATCTGTAAGAATCTTCTCTATGATGCCTTTCACGTTAATTTGTACGGACTCAGCGATCTTCGTTGCTGCTATGGCCAATTCGTCGAGACTTGTTGCATTTTTGCACTGTGGATCATTTTCAAGAGATTGGACGCAGAAATCATAGAAATTAGGTGTGTCTGATGATTCTGCAGCTTTCTTACAAGAATCTCGAATTAGAGTTTGTGAAATTGTGAAACAGTTCAAGAAGAGAAAGAACATAACAAAGAAAGCAAATAATTTCATTATTTAATTATTGTTTGAGAAGTAGAGAAATGAAAATCGATTGATGAATAAAATATGAATTTTGTGATGCAATTTACAACCGGATGAGTCGAAGGAGTTGCATAAATTTAACATGCATATATGGAAAATTAGAAAGTAAATATTGCGTCTTGACCAATGTCAAAATGGTTATGTTAACAAATCATACACTAAAGGTTAATATGGTATGATAAATTTTCTTCTTCTTTCTGACATTTTTATCAATTAAAAATCCGAAAATTCCCACAAAAAATCTTCAAAATAGCAAATACTTCCACTTGAAACCTCTAAATTTTATGTTTCCATAATAAACCTTGAAATAAAAAACATTTTTAACAAAAGCTTTCAAAATGGTTAACGTGTTTATGTGATGTTAAGATAAACAGAATAATAAACTCTGTTAACTTCGTTATTAACTCTGTCTCTTTTTTGATAAAACATGTAATTTATTGTAGTAACTTATATTTTTAACAAACCATTTTTTTTATTCATGAACCACCGTAAATGTTTGTGAAAGAAAATAATAGAAAATCTAAGAAAAAACTAATAAGTGAGAAAGAGATTGTGTTATAAAGAGAAAACTTATAAGTTAGAAAGAGATTGTGTTATAAAGAGAAAACTTATAAGTGAGAAAGAGATCTTGTTATACACAACATAGAGTAAGATAGTTCTAATATTTTTAATCTTCTTATTCCAAATTTACGAAGTGTCTTCTTCAATTGTTTTTTTTTTAATTTTGCTGAGATTTCCAAAAGCTTTATGTTCATAATTTCAATTATGTTTTTGTAAAAAATAAATGGCATCCGCAAAACAACCTTTTCATCCTCGACGGTGTACAGATCCTTCTTTGAGCAATCACCGAATGTTCCTTGGCACTCAATCACTTGGTTAAAGCGAGGCATCCCGAAGCATTCTTCCTTAGCTTGATGGGAGCAGCGGTGGGTAATCGAACCTGGGATGCGGTAACTCACTCTCTTCTGTCCTTCACCGAATCAAATCATCTCAGGTAGTAACTCTTAATTCTCTCCTGGCAAGCGACAATCTATGAAGTGTGGTGGGAAAGAAATTCGAGGCTTCATCGGCGGATCTTCAGATCATCGAACAACATCAAGAAGAAGATTAAGGGATTAATCGAAAACAGGATCTCTTCCCTTCGATTACCGGGCAACTCAACGGCAAGCGATCTCATGCAGCTTTGGTTCTCTATCTCTAATGGCTCTGGTTAGACATCCCCAAGATGTCGTCGATTGCGTTTCCTTCACTAAACCGATTTCTACTCTACTGGGCCGGGCTTCGGGCGACTTAATGGGTCTTGCTTTTAGTGGGTCTGCTTTTAATTGGGTTTCTAAAAGGGCTTTCGATTTATTTTCTCTTTTTAGGCTTAGTTCAATTCTTAAAGTTGGCTCTTGTAACCACTTTTGCTACCCCTTTTTAAAATTTATGCAAGAAAAAGTTCAAAAAAAAAAATTAAAATTAAAAGTCAGTTATTTATCTTATTATTAGATCCAACCAATTGTTTTCATTAATCTGCAGGTTCTTGAGATGATTAACAATCCTCGTTAATCTGCATTCTCTAAGCTTTTGCCTGTACTTTATGATGACTGCGTCTAAAGACAGGCAAGTTCTCACTGTAAACCAGTCAAGACTCTAATCATTTTACTTCAAACATCTTAGGTATATAAAATGTTTTTCCTTACGACTACAGAGTTCCAAACATCAAATTCAACGTTGCATGCTAAAGTGCTTCAGTCTCTCATTCTAATTGTTGATCAATCAGTAAGTATATTTCTATTCAGTCGGAGTATCTATTTGGTTTGCACGTTACAGAAATTAATCTTCTGTCAGGGACAACTCTTCCACATGAGCAAGTCAACTTCTCACATGTCAACGAGAAACAAGAATCTTGAATCTCTAGAATCATAGTTTGTTCACGTTGGAATTCTTATATAAAATTTGATAGTACAATGTTACTATTATATACTCTGCTGTCCTCTGTTTCATCTCCCTCATCTTCTCTTCTGAGCAACAATGGAAGCTATGGCTAGCGTTGACTTTGGAAACAATTTTATCTTAATCCTCGTGTTCATCTTGTCAACCTTTTTTCTTTTTATCTTCTTTTTCAAGAAACCAAATAATGTCTTTGACCTACCTCCGAGCCCTCCTTCTTTTCCTATCATCGGTCACCTTCACCTCCTCTTCACTACTTCACTCCACAAGTCTTTCCAAAAAATATCATCCAAGTACGGACCTCTGCTCCATCTCCGCATCTTCAATGTCCCCATCCTTCTCGTATCATCTGCCTCAGTGGCCTACGAGATCTTCAAAGATCACGACATGAGCATCTCCTCTCATGGTCCTATTGGCATCGACGAGTGCATCGTGTTTGGATCTTCTGGCTTCATCAAAGCTCCTGTTGGAGATTACTGGAAGTTCATGAAGAAGATCATCACTACTAAAACACTTGGACCCCAGGCGTTGGAGCGGTCACGAGACCTTCGTGCAGTTGAGATAGAGAGGTCCTACAGAGATCTGCTTGATAAGGCAGTGAAGAAAGAGAGCGTTGAGATCGGTGAGGAGGCGTTGAGACTTTTTAACGGTGTCCTCGGGAAGATGAGTTTGGGAATGAGTTTCTCAGATGAGGAGAGAGTCTCTGAGTTTAGTGTCGAGATCGCTGCCTTGTCACAGAAGATATTTTTGCAACAAATACTGCGTAAGCCGCTTGAGAAGCTAGGGCTCTCACCACCATTTAAAAAGGAGCTCCTGGAAAAGCTCATTGTGAAATACGAAGAGAAAAAGGACGAGCATCAAGGCAGTGAACTCATGGACACATTGTTGGCAGCTTGTGGAAACGATGATGCGGAGTATAAGATAAGTAGGAGCCATATCAAGGCGTTATTAGCGGTAAGTTTATCCTCTCTCGTTTGGTCTAACATTTCATTTCAAATACAAACTAGACCAGAATCCGAAGAAACCCACCGAACCAGATCAAAGTAACCGAAATCATCAAATACCCAAACGTTCTTATGTTTTTACATCCAGACAAAAAAAACCAAACAGATCTCTGTATATATATAAATTAATTATAAATATAACATAACCAGATATTTATAATTATATATAAATTAAAAGTCTACTAAAGATATCATAATTTTTTTGAAAAATCGAATTATCTTAATCAAACTACTCAAAATTATCCAGATATTGCTATCCAAGATATCTAAGATTATCCGAATTATTCAAGATTTTTATCCAAATCATGCCTAATTATTTGATATTTTCATAGACATTCAAATATATATGAGTTACCCGAATTATACAAAATAACTAAACTGGACTCAAATGAGATCCATATTTTTCTAGGTATCAGACAATTTCTAGTTTTATTATCAAATCAGTCCGAACCTGAAATTATCTATATCCATCTAAACAAAAAAACTTAGCGGTTTTTAAACGAATCCTAAAATCTCATATCTAAACTATCCAATTTTCTAAATAATCGATCCGAACCAAACCAATACCCAAAATGTCAAGCCTAGTTTCTTGGTTTTTGCAGTTTGTAAATAATCCCCCAATAAAACTGATTTTTTGAAAAAGGAAATTGTTTGAAAGTTTTGGGTATTCGGTTTGCCTTGGTTTTAGATAAAAAGAAACTAATTAATTAATAATACACTTTTAAATCTTAATACATTAAAATATAATTGATCAAAACTATTAAATTTGTTTGTTTATATGATTGATTAAAATTATTAATTTAATATTAAGTTTATTTGGTTAATATACTCCACCTGTTTATATAAAAAAAATTAAAATATTTCGGTTGTTCTAGAATAAGATGTTTTGACATTTATATGTTAACTTCAATAAAAACTAGAGTTTGAACCGGAGCGTCCGCGCAGATATATATTAATTATTTCGGTTAAAATTATATATTTTATATCAACTTTCTATATAACACTATTTAAATTTTAAAATTGCTGATTTTTTTTCATGAAATTTATTTACTATAATTTTTAGGCATGCAGCTATTATCAAAAACGAAAAAAATCTGGCTGTTGGTTAGTTTGATTTAAAAGTTCGGTTTAGTTCGGAAACTAAAAAAAATCATTTTCGATTTGGTTTGGTTCGGTAATTGGTTAGTTTGGTTTTATAAATAAATCTTTTGCCAAGAATTTAACCAAGAATCTTTTTTTCAAATTTAGATAAAAATTTAACCAAATTAACTCCAAAATTGAATTCTCCTAAAACGTTTTGAAACCAAACTAACCGAAAACAAAATCGAATCAATTTGTTTTTGTCCACCAGATTTTGACCGATCCGAACAAACCGAATTTCAAACTAACTGATCCGAACTAACCGAATACACCAAACCCGTAAACCTAATAATAATTATTCGACCTTAAATAATAATGATTGAAACATCAGCTAATTGTAATGTTTATTTAATTTTTTTAAGGTGAACCTAGAATAAATTGAGGTTTGTATACTTAATGTAGCTACATAATAAATATAAGGAAGACATTATACTATCTTTTGTCGGAGAGATATACTAATTAGATAGAAATCTGATATATGCATCAAACGATAATTAGATAGAAATCTGATACATGCATTTACTGAGAATATAATTATTTAGGTGTATATTTTGTTTTTGTTAGAAAATATAATATGTGAGTAAATTTAGGTTTAAGTTGTTAAGTTACTAACTAGTGGTCCTACTATATATAACTTTTTTATAGTAGATAAAAACTAGGAACCTAAACTAATAGATTAGATTGTTAACTTAGTTAAATTTTCGAGTATTTTATGATTGTTTGAAAATTTTCTGATTTTATGTTTAAATTCTTAGTATTTATGTGTTTAGATATCCCCTAGACTATATTTGAGAAGTGATTTTACCACATGTCTTCTCTACAATCATTCTCACAAAAAATAATATGACATGGCTACTAAAATTGATGACATGTCTTATAAATTAATATGACATGGACAATTATATTTAATGTTAATTTATATTTTGGATAAATTTTTTAAAATATGGTAATAACTCATATATTATATTTATTTTCGATTTATATTTTTGAACTTTTTTAAAATATGGTAATAACCCATAAATCATCATTAAAATAAATATATTCAATTATGGCATTTCAAATTTCGAAATATCATTTAAATTAAAAATATTTCAAAAATATATACATATTTTTAGAAAAATAATTAGATCATAAAATCAAATTAAATCGTAAAATCATTAGTTTCTTATATATATCTCCAGATTTTATAAATATTTTTAAATTTTAATTTTTGACAATTATGAAATTTTCATCCCCTAGACTATATTTGAGAAGTAATTTTGCCGTTTGTCTTCTCTACAATTATTTTCACAAAAATAATATGACATAATTACTAAAATTGATGACATGTATTATAGATTAATATGACATGGAAAATTATATTTACTATTAATTTATATTTTTGGTAAACTTTTTAAAATATGGTAATAGCTAATATATTATATTTATTGTCAATTTATATTTTTGGACTTTTTAAAAATATGGTAATAACTCATAAATCATCATTAAAATAGATATATTCAATTATGGCATTTCAAATTTCGAAATATCATTTAAGTTAAAAATATTTCAAAAATATATACATATTTTTAGAAAATTATAAAAAATAAATAATAAAATAAAATTAAATAGTAAAATCATTAGTTTCTTATATATATCTACAGATTTTATAAATATTGTTTAATTCTAATTTTGACAATTATGCAATTTTATATATTTATTTAATATATTTAATTAAAATAAATATATAGAAAAATCTACCTAAGATTATAATTTTAAATATATACATGACATTCTTAAATATAATCAAAATAAATAAAATTATTTTTATCTTAATTTTAATGTTCAGTTAAATCAAGTTTATATTAAAATATTGATAAAAAATAAAATTTATAATATTAATAAAAATTAAATATAATTATATTTATCTGTTATAAATATTTTAAATTTTTTTTACTGCACATGGTGCAGGAAAACACCTAGTAACATCATACAAAATGAATCAGATGGGAGTATTACTCGGGTTTCGTTGAGGTTACACTTTGAGTAAAGTAGAGTTACCCCGGTTCAAGCTATTAAAAAAATCGATCCATTTTCAGAAAAGAAAACTGGTTCATCTCCAGTACTTGGCACACCATAACCCACTGAACCAAATTAAAATAACAGTAAATAATAACAATTGTAGGAGCTTTTCTTTGGAGCTGGTGACACCTCTTCAAAATCAACACAATGGGCAATGGCTGAAATCCTCAACAACCATAAGATCTTTGAGAGACAGAGAAGAAATAGACTCCGTTGTGGGAAAAACAAGGTTGATCCAAGAAACTGATATACCAAAACTCCCTTACTTGCAAGCGGTCATCAAGGAATCTCTGAGATTACACCCACCAGGGGCTCTCTTGCCAAGAGAATTTGAACAAGGGTGTAAGATCCAAGGGTTCTACATACCTAAGGGCACGTCACTTGTTATTAACGCTTATGCTGTGATGAGAGACATTAATTCTTGGACGGATCCTAATGAGTTTAAGCCAGAGAGGTTTCTAGGGGAAGAGGGTGAGAGAAGAGAGCATGTACTGAACTTTCTTCCTTTTGGTGCTGGAAGGAGAGCATGTCCTGGATCAAATGTGGCCTATATCTTAGGAGGAATCACTATTGGAGTGATGGTGCAGTGTTTTGACTGGAAAATTGAAGGAGATAAAGTCAACATGGAAGAGGCCACTGGAAGAGCTTTATTGGCTTTGGCTCATCCTCTTAACTGCATTCCTCTTCCTCGTATAAGTCCTTTACCTTCAAATTCGTAGATTCTTGGTTCGTGAATTCGAGTTTTTCCTCTCTTTTAAAAAATAAAATAAATAATGATTCGGAAGATTGTAATTCCACTTGTTGTATTTGTTATCTATATTATTATTTATGAAGTGATTTGACTGATGTATCATGTTTTACATGATTTTAGATAATTTTGTTTATTCATCATATTTTTATTAGGTTTTAGCTAAACCATTGATATATTATTTGTTTTTAGCCAAGTCAATAATTTGTTAATTTAAGAATACACTTAATGAATCTTATATACGATTAAAACGAATTTTATTTTAGTAATATTAAATTTATATGTTATATTAAAATTTAGTTAGTTTTCTTATTTGTCATATTTAGATTTTAGACTTTTAGCTAGGTTATTGATTTATTATTAGTTTCTAACTGATACACTAATTTATTAATTTAAGCAATACCCTTAGTGAATTGTATATTTAACTAAAAACGAATTTTATTTTAATAATATAAATTTATATGCTATATTAAATATTAAATAATTGATAATAAAATAATATATGTAAAATTATCAAAAAAAATTTAAGAAAGATCATTCTTATATATATTGTGTTGATATCTGAAAATAATATTTTTACTATAAATTTTAAAAACAGTAAAGATACAAAAAATTACATTAAATATTAGCAAGCAAAATAATTTATATAAATATATTTTCTAAACTATTTCTAAGATATGAATTTTTTAAAAAATATTAACCCAATAATAAGTATATATTTGATAAAAAAGTAGTTGACATATGTTAATACTTTGATGTTTGATTTAAATATTTGAAAACATAAATAATAACTTATTGTGCTGGTTTTAGATTAATACGACATAAACTAATAAGTATTCAGAAAGAAGATTATTCCCGCATGTGCGTATAAACAACCTAAGTATTGTCATTGCTTATTGCTTATTTTTAATACTTTTAATAATCTTAGGTAATTTTCTTATTTATTTTGTTTTTAATAATATTTGTTTTACTTATTTGTCACATTATCCATAACTTAGGTTATTTATTTAGTTGTCATGTTCTTAGTTTTAATTTGTAATTTTATTTACTTTCATATTTCAAATAATTGTAGGTGTTAATTTTATTTTTGCTTACTTTCTCCATGATTTTAGTTTTTTTGTTTATTTATCATATTTTATTATTTTTAGAAAATTGTTTTTTGTATTACATGATTTAAGTTGAGTCATTAGTTTTAATAAATAACTTTTTCAAATTGTTAGTTTTAAAACATTTTAGTGATTATTCAATAAATATTTTCATTACATTCAGGGATTTTATTAACAAGTATTATCAAATTTAGTAATAATTTATAGTTTTGTTCATCTTATGATTACTTTAAATTAATATTAAATTATTTAGTGTTTTTATTTATTATTTTTAAAAAAGTTTGCTTCTATTTTATATCACCAGATTATGTTACCATTCAAAAAATATGAATATAAATAATACAATCTCTCACCGATAAAAAATTATATATGTGAGTCTAGATTTTACTACAGATATATAATTTATTACTTTTGTTTATAAACTTTTTGTTAAATTGAAGTATATTTTTAATTATTATAGATTTACCTATATGTGTCACTATATAGACTTCGTTGAAGATGAAATTCATATAAATTGCAATTAATAATTTGATGAAAAGATATATGATTTCATAAGCTTCATTGATAATTGGTACTTATGGTTTATTTTGTAGATTTATAATTTATGTTATTTTAAAGTATTAATAAAAAAATTATTAGGTTATTATGATGATGATGTATTTTTACATGTGATATTTGGTAATAGAATAAAAACTTTTACAATTATCAAACTATTATCTATGTTGTATTGTAATAAAAAGGTAAAATCTATCTTCTGATTAATTTAGTATTCTAAGCTAATTATATAATCTATACTAAAATTTAAAATTATGTTAAAATTTGAATTAATTATTTAAAAATCAGTCCGGGCCATCATCTAGTCAACAACGTATAATGCATGTTTTGAATCCGACTGGTGACATATCAACACACTAGCACTAACAACTAGAATTGTAAATATAACACAATCGTATTTCTTTACGAATCAAAATTTTTATTGTCTTAATAAAATAGTTTTCACGAGCAAAGTTATATCATTAGAGAAGCTATTTAAGTCAGAATCTGCCATTAAGTCCATCAGAAAAAAAAAACACTGATAAAAATATCTCTATCTGCTCAACTTACTTGGTCTGTTGTTTTCAGCCTTGCCCTAATTCTAGAAATAATCTCGAGTAGGTGAGAGGTGCTTGGGCGTGAGTCTTGAGAGGGAGGAGTTACCTGGACTCTTAGATGACATCCCAAGGTTGGGAAAGAAATCAAGAAGAGAGCTCCATGTTGTATAGAATAAATTGCTTAATATTTTGGATTAGTTTTTAATTTCTGGTTTAGTTGTCCGAAAAAAAAACACATGTAATCATGTCGCTTTTATGGGAATCAATCAAAATCTAAAACAAACAAAAAAATTATTTGGAATAACTACGAAGTTCAAGACTTGAATGCCCATACATTTTAAAAGATGAAGTTCAAACCATATTAAATTAACTCTTTAGAGAACATATCCCTCTTAACGAAAATGGAATATGTAACTTTTTAGATCTTTACTAGGCGATCAAAGAGTTCTACCCACTAGCCAACTCCTAGTTCTCTGATTCCATCATCAAATCGGTGCTCCTTCGAGATGGTTCTTCTACCTTTGTAGTCAACTAGGCAGAGGGTAAAGAAAAATATCAGAGAACCACGAGAAAAAGAAGAAATACTAATCTGTACTTACTACAGCCGAATTTCCTGCACAGTCTAATTCACAATGCATTTGGAATCAGAAAACTGATACGCACTTGATATCTTTGGTGGCTCGCTAGACTCAAGATATGAAGGCCTTGGTATGTGATCAGGAACAGGAAGACGAGGGGATAATCTTCCACTAGAGATGGATTTCTGGTAACTTCTAATGTGTTTTGGAGTTCTTGAAGCCTTGAAGACACATCAAATTGCAAAAATGTGGAAAAAAAGGAAAATAAATGTTCACTACTCACTTGGCTCTTAAGTATTTAACAGATAAAAATTTAAAGGTTTTTTCCAAGAAACAACAAGAAAAACAAAGAGAGTTTTGAACCCAAGAAAAAACAAAGAGAGTTGTTAAATTGTAAGTTACAAGGCGTTGCTTCTTATTACTCAACTACATCTCCGTGTCTTCCTTCTTTACGACATCGTTTCGAGACTTACCCGAAGCAATGTCAACGCCGAACAATCTCACCACAACCCGACCCGTATCCTGATCAAATCCGGCCTTTGATTTCCACCCAATATACAACTGTTGATCCTGACCGTTAGATCTTCTAAAACTGATCAAATCACCGGCACAGAGTCTCTTCTCTTTAACGAACCTGCTCCAACCTTTAGTCAACACATAGCTTTGACTACTGTTCCAATACGAGTAACGGAACCTCCACACTTTCCCGTTAACGTCTTCGAAACTCAACAGCGTCCCCTTCACGGACCCAGATAACGGTAACGGAAAATGTTTCTCCGCTTGGTGTTTCGGTATCACTAAACGGTTTAGCTTCCCGACGTCACTCGGCGTTACCGTTTTCTCAAACAGAGACGTCGCCGTTTTAAACCCTGTCCCAACCGTAACGTTAGTTAACGCCGTCTCTCTCGCGTCGTCTCCGTTACCGTTACGTTTACGTTTCCTCTGCTCTAACTCTTCTTTGTACGTGTGTTTCCTCAACATATCAACGATCTCATATTTCGAATGTGCGTTCAAGAACTCGACTTCCTCTCCGTCGTCACCGTCACCGTTACCTAACGTCAAGTCTGGTTTGAAGTTAGTAACGGCGTCAGGACCGCGGAAACGGTGAGCGGCGACGTCGTAGACACGCGCCGCTTCTTCTTCTTCGTTGAATGTCCCGAGCCACACGCGTTTGTGCTTCTCGTATATCTGAGCTCCCCATCTTCCGTTTGGCTGAGGGACGACGCCTTTGAACTTTGACGACGGGAGCTTTCTTGATTCTGCTTCGACGCCGTTCTCGGAATCAAGAACCACGCTTGACCCACTTCCCATTCTGTATAAACTCGCCGGAGAAGATGAATTTACCGTCCGCGGCGGCGGTGGAATCTTTGCCGGAGTGTGGATGGAAACTGTACTTGTCGAGCTCTCGTCCACACTACTCAGAGCTTCCATGTTAGAGAAATCACAAGAAGTTTGTGAAATTTGAGAATGAAGAGAGAGAGATTTGGTAATGTTGTCTGAAATGTATGTGTGAACGTGTGTGACAATAACGTGTATATATAGAGAGACAAGAGGGAAATAAGAAAACATCAAGTTCATGTACGTATTTAATAATTTTAATTTCAATTTATTTCCTTTTATAATTTGTAGACTGGTGTGTTTTAAGGGGATAAAGTATACATATGGGCAGGTGTATGGGTTTTGTGTGTGTATATTGTGGGTCAACTTAAATTCACAAGAAGATTCACGCAGTTAGAATATTTTTCATTATTTTTGATAAAGAATACAGTATATGTTATTCTGCATTCCATTTCATTTGACATACCAACTATCCTCACAGTTTGTTAGATAGTTATTATTTTCTTCTCTTTTTTTTTATAACCGTGGGGATCAGGCGATCGAAGTCAGACTAGTTCCAGTGTTCCAAAATGTCCATGACATTCCATGTATTCTTGCAATTTAAGACTAACCCGGATAACCATACGCAATTTCGAAACCGGATCCGTATTGGAGCCGAAACTCTTCTTTAACTAAAAGATATTTCTTCCGTTTCTATAATATCGTTGTAGAGTAAATTTTTTTGTTATAAAATAAATGCATTCTAAAATTTCAATAAAAAAATTATCAACTCCATATATATGATAAATGACTTTTTATGTTTATTGTATTATTAGTTGAAATATAGTTATATGTATAAATAATGACTTTATTTTGAAAAATATATAAAACTGATTTTTTCGTAATTTATGTGCATAAATCTAAACTAACATTGAAAATAAAATGAATGGCATATTAGTTATTATTTTCTTCAAGGGAATATATTGTTAGTGTTAATTTATTATGTTAATGACCAGAAAAAATTATAACTGTTATAGTTTGTTCTGGGCAGGGCTGCATGAGGAATTGGGGCAGGGTGGATAAAAAAGGATTCAAATGAAAAACTGAATAGTATTTGAAGTTCATTCCCCCTGAGCTTTTGATAGGCTCATTTACAAGCATGGTGTTCTTTTTTTTTTTTTTGAAAATTAAGCATGGTGTTCTAAAGAACCCAATTATTATAATCATAAGCAATAGATTAACAATAATTTTAATTATTACGGTTATTCCTTCCTCACTGAAAATTATTTTTTTGGTGACAAATCTAACTTAAATTTTCCCCACGGGGAATCGTTTGCAAGCATGAATCATACATATATACAAATAATATGGCCGATGCTCTTGTGATAATATGCCTTATCTTAATTCCATTCTTTGTATATTCTCAAGCATCTTAATACCGTTTTAGTTTCTTCTACTATAATGGGAAGCATGTGTTTATAGGCAGGATCGTTATATAAAAACATTTGCAGAATGTTGAATGCGATATTAAAGCAAACGAATTGAGGTTCTGCTTGTGACTATGTATATCTGTCATTTAACACGAATATGGTAATCATAGGAGTTTATGATATATTCTTATACTAAGTTATAACCTAATTTGTGTCCGTAAAAACTCGTTTAGTCTGATAGCTAAACAAAAGGTCAGTTAACGTTTTTATATTAGTGAGTTTTAGATTTGATTTCTATTTATATGACATGATTTTAATAAATTTATGGTGGTAAACTTTTCTCGAGATAATATCTACTACTACATCAAAAATAGAGTTGTTGTTCTCAAAAATAGAGTTGTTTGTCATGGTGTAAGAGAATTTCCATTGTAAAATACTATTTTTCATTTAAAAAAAGGCAATTCCATAATGGAATTGCATTTTATTTTAGTTCTATTTTATTTTGAAGTGAAAAAATAAAATAATAAAAAACAAAACTATTATTCTATTTTGGAGCAAATTATTTTCTTACTCTATTATAAAATAGAAAATGAGTGAAGTTTAAATAATTTTTAGTATAAACTTCATCTAGAGTGATATTTAGAATAGAGTTTTAAATGTTATAATATATGTGAATTTGTCTATCATAGATTTTTATGAAATATATAAATTATCCGCTCAAAACTTGTCACTATAGTATTTCTTTTAAATGAAATAGAATCATCATATTTTAGACAAAGAAAAAGAAAACAGTGTCAAGTAAACACATATTTTTTTTACCAAAAACACATATTTATCACATTGCATAGAAAAAACAACTTCGAAAGAATATAAAAGACAAAAAAGTATCACATTACAGAAAAAAATAAAATATTTCTTCGAAAAATCTAAATTAATGTGCACCAGGCCTATGCTTCATTTTTTATATAAATAGGGTTATTTGATATTTATTTGTTATACAAACAATTTCATTTAAATTTTAATACAATTTATAGTTACTTTAATCTCAATATTAGTTACTTAATGCATTAATTTTATACATAATTTTATTTATCTCAAATAATATTTATTAAATATGTGTAATTAATTAAAATATGAATACATTACAATAATATTTTATATGTGTGAAAAGAGTTAAAATATTTTTTTTTTTGCGAAACAGAGAGAGTATTCAATTTTCTTATAACGAGTGTCTAATTTATATTTTCATCTTCTCGTAATTTTTTAAAACTTAACTTTTCTCCAAAAAAAGGTCTCATAAATTCTCCTGGCTTTTTGGAATTTGAGAGCTCCCAAATTTCCATGATTTTTTAGGTTTGATTTTATGGAACTTGTAGATTGTTATACAGTCACCTACAAATTTACCAATTAGGTAAAAAAAGTTTTTCACCATTTCAGCTATTTACTGTATAGAAAGAGAAAAATTCTAACTTTTATTCTAAGTTTTTTCGATAAAAACTTTATTCCGAGTTTTATAAGATTAAAAAATTTACTCTGGTTTTGATAAAAAAAACATTTACTCTAGTTTTTTCCTTTCTATCCTCTTATCACATGTTTTACTTTCAATTCACTTCTATTTATTTATTTACTCCATTTTCTTTTTACTTTTACCTTCTGTTCGGAATTGCGCTAGGCATAACACGTGTAGCTATTAATGACCTATCGAGTTGAGAAAAAATCAGAGATTAGTTTTGAGTGTATATACAGTTTTAGTTGTATTATAATTTGGAAAGTATGCAATTATAAAACTATCTTCATCTTCATCTTCCCCAATTGTCGATCTGTAAACTTAATTTCCTCCTCTCACCATGTTTTTCATAATTCAGCATCATTTAAACTTATTCTCTTGTATTTTGGTTCAATTACAATATGATTTTAACAAGATATATGATTTTAACTTTGACATCTATAAAAAACTGATTCTCTATTTTTTGAAAATTCGAGTTTTTCAGCGAGTTTTTCAGCGCATAAGATTATGAATAAATCACGTTTCAAAAGCGATTAAATGTCTAACTCATCCGTGTTTTAAAAGATGGCTTTTGCCTATCACAACCTTACATTTCAGAAATATTACATAATGTAACAAAACATACCAACCAACAAAATTTGGTTTAATATTTTTGCTGGTTGAGAATGGATCCGCTGTCGAATTCAGGATTTAAATCCCTTAATTCATTGTATTTTTCAGATTGATGGGTTTACACTATTTAGTAATTTACATTATTTACAAAGTTTCTTCTCAGTTAAACAAATAGAAATAACTGAAATAACATAAAATGAATGAAAAAGACAAGATAAGGTTCTTGTATGAGAAACTTGCAAACAAAACAAAACAAAACAAAAACTCTTTTGACTTGTCTGTCAGGATCCAATTTGTTCAAGTTTTTATATATTTTAAATTTTAGTTTATTATATTAGAGGAGATAATCGTCTACTTTGGTTTTTAGTTCCCGAAATTATTGTTTAAATCTTTGTTTTACCTGATTATCATATACGATAATTAGTTACAGATAAAAATAAGGAATCCGACAACAATCTTCATGTATCCTTTCTTTATTTAGATAGTCAGTTTCTAATACGAAAGTTTTGGTGTTTATACAATTATATATGAGACCATTGTTTGTATATTACTATTTTTTTTTTTGTAAAAAATATTACTATTGTGACGTATATCTGCATACGATCATGGAACCAAAAATCTCCGGATCGATAATTTTTTTTTTGTTTACTTTTCTAAAGAGTTGGTTTAAAATGCTGATGTATACAAATATGTTGTGGGATAATAACGAGTGAAATTGATTGCCACGATATTATATGGTATTTAATTACTTATTATTTGTGGTAGCTTTCTCTGGCTTTCTCGAGTCTAATTGTTTTAAAAAGGGCCAATTTTGAGCACTGCGAAAATATTGGCCGCCGGAGAATCGGATTGCCTCTCTCACACGGTCACACCAACTCCACTTTTTAGATGATTTATTCAATTCTCTATGTGTTTTTAAAGTTTAAACTGCTACTACTGTAGTTGACAAAAAAAAAAAAAACTGCTACTACTGTATGGACACATAAATACGAAAAAAAACCTGATATTTTGTGATATGTATGCACGTTTTGTTGAAGATGTTAGATAAACTAATTTGAATCAAAAGATACGATATCACTGCTACTATCAAAATTCGAAACTCTTTTTTTTTTTGTGACGAAGCGGACCGTAAAAGTGATATATTCAAGTATTCTGACACTTTTTAAGAAGTTGGTTAAAGCTTCCAAATTTCATATAAACCTCGGAAAATGGACATTATTATACAGAGAGGATTTCAGATAAAGATTCCAATTCTTGATAAATTCTTGTTTGACTCTAGCGTCCAATATATAAATACTAGGGTCGGTCCGTCCTACGGACGGGATATCGTAATCTAGGTTATTATTATTTATATAGTTTTATAATTTTTATTTTAGATTTGCATTTAGAAGAGATGTCTATGATATCTATTTATATTAAGTAATCCGACGTGTCAGTCACAAAGAGCATGAGTTTCCAGGTTGGATGCTGATTTGGCGCAAGGAGGAGAAAGTTAACTGTATTATATATAGATAGATACTCCTTCCGTTTCAATTTATTTTTCGTTCTAGACTTCGGCACACAGATTAATAAAACATTTAATTTTGTATATTTACTAGATAAAAACATCATTACCAATACACCTAATTAGATTTCAACCGATAGAAAAATATCTTAGATTAAAAAGTCAATAAATTTTGCATTGAAATCATAAAACGACACTTATTTTGAAACGAAAATTTTGCTCAAAAACGACATATAATTCGAAACGGAGGGAGTATGTTACTGTCATTAATGGAAGGTGATGGGAAAATGTAAAAGGGAGTGTGTATCCATCCACATTAATTGTTTGGATTAGTTTTTTTTTTTTGAAAAAAAATTGTTTGGATTAGTTTAATATATGTCGAGATTTTTTTTTCTTGATCAAGTATATGTCGAGATTATCTTCACGACTTAAGTGTTAGGCATCATATACATAACTATCATTAGTTTATTTTTGGTTGAGACATAAAACTTGCTCAGTTAAGTTAGAGATCAATTATAAGCCCAACGATCAATATAATATAAAGACACTTTGATGACCCAATATGTCTGCGCGAAGTCATACCACATCTATTGTCTGCAGACGCGTAATATGCCGAATTTATCTAATCGTATATTTGATTTTGGCATATTAAAATAGTATAGTTTAGATAAATTATACATTTCTTTAATATTGATAAATTACACATTTAAACGTTTGGAGATCGATCTTATTTATTCTTAGCTTGTTTCTTTTTTTCTCAGACCAAGTAGGAGTATTACTAGTAGGATATATCTAGATCATCTTTATCTCTTAGTTTATATTTCCTTATTATGCTAGCATTGGTTTTCCTAGTATTGATAGACTTATGATATTATGACTTGTATATAAAGACCTTGAGGTCATGAATGAATAATAACAGAAACGATTATCGATTATAGAACTTCTCATGGTATCAGAGCCACGAACCTGAAACGAACGATCTCTCTTGCAAAGTTTTCAAGTTTGATCACGACTTCCCGATCTCGAATCACGAAACCGACTTTGACTTGCGAACTCGATCTACACAACCATGACAGAAACTACTTCTTCTTCGAAGACTCGACGAACAATATCACCATATGATCTGACAGCAAACGATAACCCCGGAGCGGTTATTTCTCAACCTCTTCTCAATGGGCGAAACTACGACGAATGGGCACAAAATTTGCGTATTGCTTTAAGCGCACGAAAGAAATTTGCTTTCATCGACGGAAGCATACCTAAACCAGACACCGACTCCACCGACTATGAAGACTGGATGGCTAACAATCACCTTCTTTACATGGATCAAACAAACCATTGAAACCAAATTACGTTCCAATATCTCTCATAAAGAATACGCCAAGGATCTTTGGGATTACATTAAACGACGTTTTGCACTAAAAAGTGGAGCCCGATACCAACAACTTCGTGCTTCTCTTGCGAATTGTCGCCAATCTGGATCCTCTGTCGAAGATTACTTTGGGCGATTAACTAAAATTTGGGACTCGATGGCTGAATGTATGACAATTACAACCTGCAAGTGTGGCAACTGCAGCTGCAATATCTATGAAGCACAAGAAAAAGAACGAGATACTATCAAGGTCCATGATTTTCTCTTCGGTCTCGACGACACAAAACATGGTGCAGTTCGTTCACAAATCTGTGCTCAAACTCTTATTCCGGATCTTGATATAGTATATCAAACAATAGTTCAGAATGAAACTGTTCAAGCTAATAGCCAGAAAGAACAACCAGCCGTGCTAAGTTTTGCAGCTCAAACAGCGTCATATTCCAACTCCTCTGCTCCACGACAGACAAACCCGAGTTACGATAACTCCCGACAGACAAACAACGGTTCTCGACCACGATTCATCAATCCTGACGCCAACGTAACCTGCACTGCTTGTGGCCGTCTTGGTCATCGAGCAACTGGATGCTTTCGCATCATCGGTTATCCAGAATGGTGGGGGACCAGACCACGAACTCGAAACAACTACCAAGAAGGACAGAACAATACAAAAGCAACCGATAACACTGCAAAAGTAAACTCGTCTCAGATAGCATCTTCAAACACTCAAATCGGAGCCAACTCTGCCTTAACAGACATCGATCGCCAAGGTCTTGCTGGTCTCACCGATACTCAATGGCAAACTTTGGTTACTTTGATGAACTCACAGAAGACACGACCAGAAACTCGGTTAAGTGGTAAGAATGATAAACCACTTTGGGTATTGGATACAGGGGGAACACACCATATGACTGGACGACATGATCTTCTTCAAAACATACGTCATGTTCCTCCGGTTGTTGTGACTTTACCTGCAGGAGCTAATGTCATAGCAAATCAACAAGGAACCGTGGAGTTGACATCCCAAATACACTTGCAGAATGTGTATTATGTGGATGGATTTCATACGAACCTAAATTCATTCGGCCAACTACTATCTGATCAACCTTTGGTCGGACAAGTTACTGATAAAATTGTAATTTTGCAGGACCGCATCACGAGGACGCTGATTGGAGCGGGTGAGCGTGAGAGTGAGGGACTGTATCACTTCCGAGAGATTGAGACTGTGACTGCGTTTCAGACAACTACAAACGATGAAGGAGTTCTCTGGCATCGACGTCTTGGTCATCCTTCATCTCGTATAGTGGGACTTATTCATGGCGTTCATCTTCAACCTAGTAGTAGAATTTGCTTATCAAATTGTGATATTTGTCTTAGATCAAAACAAACTCGAAACCCTTTTCCTGACAGTTATAATAAAGCAGCTAGTTCTTTTAAATTAATTCATTGTGATCTCTGGGGTCCGTACCGAACTTCTGCATTCTGTGGTTCCCGATATTTCCTGACAATCGTTGATGATTACTCTCGCACAGTATGGCTATATCTCCTTCCCGATAAAACAGAGGTCTCTGCTCGTCTATTAGAATTTGTTGCTCTTGTGAAACGCCAATTCAACTGTGATATCAAGACACTACGAAGTGATAATGGAACCGAGTTTATGTGCTTGACAAAATATTTTCGGAAAAAGGCATTATTCATGAGACATCGTGCGTTGGAACTCCACAGCAAAACGGGCGCGTAGAAAGAAAACACCGTCATATACTTAACGTTGCTCGAGCATTAAGATTTCAGGCTAATCTTCCGATAGAGTTTTGGGCATAATGTGTTCTTACTGCCTGCCACCTTATCAATCGGACCCCATCCAAATTACTCAACGACAAGACACCTTTCGAGTTACTATTTGGAAGACCTCCGGCGCTTGATCAAATACGTGTTTTCGGGTGTCTGTGCTACGCACACAATCAAGAAACTCGGGGTGACAAATTCGCATCACGAAGTATACGTTTCGTTTTTCTCGGTTACCCCTATGGCAAGAAAGGATGGAGGCTCTATGATCTTGATAAAGAACAAGTGTTCAACTCCAGAGACGTACACTTTCAGGAAGATGTTTTTCCATATCCACAACCCCTTACCGAAACTCCAACATCAACGCCTCCCATATCCCCGATGATCGACGACCATGAATCCCTTGATATACCTATCATCGATCCTAACCCAACAAATACGACCAACCCTGATATTAACCTGACCACTAACCCGAACCCGACTGATACTGACACTACTACGACAGCTACTGACCCTCTGGGTCGCGGACATCGAATCAAGAAACCGCCTACGAGACTTACTGACTACATCACTGATGCTATTAAACCAGTCTCAATAAATACAGTCACTCTCACTCAACTCACGACCACCGTTCCATCAACGACCTCAGGTACGGATCACCCACTTTCTAACTATCTTATATATGATCGTTTTTCCAACTCCCATCGCAGCTATCTCGTCTCTCTTTCCATTGCGGTTGAACCACGGTCTTGGAGAGAAGCAATGGAAGATAAATTATGGAAAGAAGCTATGCGATTTGAGATAGACGCCTTGGAACAAAATCACACTTGGGATATTCAAGAGCTACCTTCTGGAAAACTAGCTCTTGGTTGCAAATGGGTCTTCCGAATCAAACTAAAAGCAGACGGGACTCTCGAACGATACAAAGCAAGATTAGTGGTCCTCGGAAACAATCAAATAGAAGGCATTGATTATGAAGAAACCTTCGCTCCTGTTGCCAAGATGACCACAATACGAGTTTTTCTTGACTTAGCCGCGAAACAAGATTATGATGTTCATCAAATGGATGTCCATAATGCTTTTATTCACGGTGATCTAGATGAAGAAGTTTATATCAAGCTCCCTCCCGGCTTTCGCTCTCCTACTGATAACAGAGTCTGCAAACTACGAAAATCTTTATACGGACTTAAACAGGCCCCTCGTTGTTGGTTCGCAAAGCTAACAATGGCACTTCGAACCTTTGGATTTGCTCAATCTCGAAGCGACTACTCTCTATTTGTCTACACAAAACAAGGGATAATTTTACGCGTCTTGGTCTACGTCGGTGATCTGATCATTGCTGGAAATTCCTCTTCATCAATGGCAGATTTCAAAACATATTTGTCCACATGTTTCCATATGAAAATCTTGGTATGCTTAAATATTTTTTAGGTATCGAAGTGGCTCGCAGTCCTGATGGTTTCTATCTTTGCCAACGGAAATATTGTCTTGATATTCTAACAGAAGCCGGCATGCTAGGATGTAAGCCTGCAGGTTTTCCTCTCGATCAGAAACACAAACTTGCCAAAGCAGAAGGTGAACTTCTTCGTAATCCTGGACAATACCGAAGACTTGTTGGCAGATTGGTGTATCTCTCCTCCACAAGACCTGACCTCGCTTACTCTATCCACATACTAACGCAGTTCATGCAAGCACCACAAACTGATCATTGGGATGCTGCCTTACATGTGTTACGATATTTAAAAGGCACACTCGGACAGGGTATTCTTCTTCGTTCTACCTTACCTATACATGTTACTGGATGGTCGAATTCTGACTGGACAGGCTGCTCTTCATCTCGTCGTTTGGTCACAGGATGGCTTGTGCAAATTGGCATGTCTATCGTCTCCTGGAAATCTCAAAAACAAGACACAGTCTCACTATCCTCAACAGAGGCATAATACAGAGCAATGACTGAAGTTCTTAAAGAACTTTTATGGATCAAAGGTTACATGATTTCGGCATCAACCATACGAACCCGATGACATTACGATGTGATAATCAATCAGCATTATATCTAAGCTCCAATCCTGTTTTTCATGAACGAACAAAGCATGTGGAAGCTGAGTGCCATTTCATTCGCGATTACATCATCAACAAGACTATCTCGACAAAGCATGTTTCTTCAAACGAACAACTGGCAGATATACTGACGAAAGCTTTAGGAAGAAAGGAGTTTGACATTTTTCTCTACAAGTTGGGCATCCGTGATCTGTACGCTCCAACTTGAGAGGGGGTATTAGGATATATCTAGATCATCTTTATTTTTTAGTTTATATTTCCTTATTATGCTAGCATTGGTTTTCCTAGTGTTGATAGACTTATGATATTATGACTTGTATATAAAGACCTTGAGGTCATGAATGAATAATAACAGAAACGATTATCGATTATAGAACTTCTCAATTACTTTAAAGATTTATCGGCGTTACATAATTACATGAAATATTAAGACTTTTAAAAAATTAGATATTTAGACATTAGTTAGCCTTTGTCTTGGTGTTTTCGAAGTATTTGTGATAAGATTTTGGATAAGAAATATTACTTTTTGTTTATAGAGTTTTTTCATAAAGTTTAGATAACGATGATTACTAAACGAATACGTTACACGCTTACGATAAAAGACTGAATTAAATTCACAGATGTAACGTGTAGTTTACATCCCTAAAAATTACCCCTTCACAGAAACATAAATCTTTAACAAAAATACACTCAATATGTTTCTTAATAAGTGTCGTTTTAACACTTTTCACAGAGATTAGAAAATCCATAATTTATGTTTCATTTTTTCTTTCTTTTTGTTTGTTTTGAGAAAGATATTGATCAATTCGGACTTTTCTTTTTCTATTGATTTTTTTCGGATCGAGATGTATGAACTAATATATCTCTATTTAATGTATAATTAATTAAATAAAAATAACTTAAATAAAAATATATAAGTTATTTAAATAAGTAAAAATGAATTTAATGAACAAAGTTACATTAAAATTGTATAATAACACTTATTTTGAAATAAATAAAAAGCAAAATAATAATTATTATGAAACTGGATAAGTATATCAGAAAAGAAAATGTACAGTGTAAATCACTAAAATACAAAAAAAAAATATCTGGCGTATTTGTTTACTATTTTTCTGTTTATTTGTTCCACCAAATTTAAGAAAATTGTTCCTTTGTCTTTTATTGTAGACCTTTTCATAATGATTATATGTAGTTGAAATTAAAAAATAAAATTAAAACATATTATGTTGTTACTAGTTATTTTAGAGTTAGGAATCTATCAAATTAAACAGCTAGACATGATTCAACTAATCCGGTCTAATTCGTTGAGCAATTCATGGTAAATTTTGTTGGTAATACTGATCCAGGTTTAGTTCTTTTGCTTGCTTTTACTCGCAGTACAAATAGGAAAATATGCATGTCATTCTTTTTTAATATATTAAATCTATTCGAGAAATCGGAAATTAGATAGGATTACAAACTCGTTTTGAATAAAATTCATAAAGTCTAACTATTACAAGACTAATTTCGCCCATCCATTTAATCCATCACGTTCTGACAGCTAGCTTTTTTTTCAAAATTCTTTGATATTGGTAGCCGTTTTCAACCATCAACGCGACTCTTGGAAATGTGAGATTCTCCTCGCTGCCTCGGATGTCGGGAGTTCTCTTGATGTCTCCAGAATAGCTAATCCTCGATAAACTACACGAAACTTAAATCTTTCCTGTCTATGAAGCTCGAGACGACCATATGGGATGTTTTCGGATACTTATCACAGCCTTGCGATTGCCACCAAAGCCATTTTGTATTAAATGTAACCGACGCTTGAAATGCATCCCAAATCGAGCAAGCGCCCGCTACTGCCTCCTAAGAAACATGCACAAATACGGACTGGAACCAATGCCGCTCAAATCCTAACATGTCTCAGAACCTACATGAAAAGATTAGCTCACCACCACCAAGCTCGTAGACCAAAACGGTCCTAGGAAGTGAGCAACACCAAATGGAGACACCAAGACGGGAATTACAATCCGAGCACCGCCTCACCATTTGAAACCTTTGAGAACCAAAGACCATTTCCAACCTGTTAAGACCTATTTTCGGTGTCCGTAGAGCGAGGCCAAGCTAATAACATGAGAAAATTCATAGAGAAGCAGACACAAATCCAAGGAATAGCTAGAACAGAGCCGTAAAGAAGGAAACCGAAATGCAGCGGCCGAACTTGCTGTACACTAACAGCCATAGACGACAGCTTACTATAGACAAAAAGTTCACAGGAGCCGGAAATGAGCAGAGCACCAACTCCTACAGTGTACGTCTACCTAAGACCCGCCTCCAACCTGACGAAGCGTCAGAGCTCACTTGGCAACAAGAAGAGAGAGCTGGACCACTCCGACGCCGGAGAGACCCGAAGAACCAACCCCTAAAGCCAAAAGAATCACCTGTTGAAACTCCTCATCGGAGCCTCTAGAGACAATACCAATCGTCGCCTTCATTAAAGACATTGAGTTCTGGGGAGATTGAAAGGGAAAACCGATCTATGCCCCTAAGCCCTAAAACCCGACCATCCGCTGCAATAGACGCTTCAGAACCTCGCCGAGGAGCCACCACTAGCAGAGATGTAACCGGAGCCGTAGGACCTCGTGCGCAGCTTCACTCCGGAGAGAAACCCTAATGCAGAACCGAGCATATCAGAGATGAAGACATAGATCCGATGGACAGCAAAGAGCAGACGAGGATTAAAGGATGGAGTGTTTTTCTGGTGCCGGCACGCGCCATCGGACGCTGGAGACTTTTTTCAATGTAGTTTAGAAAGAGAGAGAGAGAGAGAGAGAGAGAGAGAGAGAGAGAGAGAGAGAGAGAGAGAGAGAGAGAGAGAGAGAGAGAGAGAGAGAGAGAGAGATCAGAAACTTTTACATGAATGTTACTCTTTATCTTTGACCGGTAATGTTTGGAGTAAATAGAAGAGATACAAAAAAGTGAAAACAGAAAAAATGAAATATAAAATGAGAGAAAATAAATTCAACTTGATTGACAATTTTTAAGAGAAAATTAGGGTAGTAAATTTTTGAGGAATACTTTCTAATAGTTTAAAAAGTTATAGCGGATGATTGGTTGAGTTGTACTCATAGAAATTGATTATATAAATTGATTCATAGAAGTTTTATATGTAGTTGAATATAATATGGTTGTAAAAATTAAATGAACATTTTTAAAATAAAAGATATTTTATAGCAATACTTTTTTTGTTTTAGAAAACATGAATCATAGAAATATTTCTTTGTATTTGTCTTTAGCTTTAAAAATTAAATAAATCATAATTAAGAATTTATAAAATAAAGCTAAAAAAAACTTGGTACAGCCAACTGCATCCATTATCATACAAATTGCACATAATGAAAAAAAAAATTCATTAAAGAATAAAAAACACATATAGCTTTAAAATTAATTAATTTAGATTTAATGTGGTTTAGAAGTTGTGATAAGAGTTTATGGTCTAGAATCTATAACTAGGGTATAACATTTTAAATATAATTTAAAAATTTTATATTTCAAAAATAAAATTTATTTTTAATATATTTTTCATTAAGAATTTTTTAGTTGTTTCAATTTTAATGGTATATATTTTGCTCATTTTATGTTTAATGCTATTTGTTCATAAAACTTATTTTAGGGTTTTTATAAGATTTGCCTTAAATTTTATCAATATGGTATGCGCTAGAAATGCTATTCAGTCAAAGCCCTTGTTAAATGCTTAATACTCATCATTTTTAAATACAAGATTTTAGGTAACATATTAAAAAAAAAATTTCTCATTAAAATTATAAGTTAAAAGTAACTTAGTCAATTACAAACAGTTGAATAACATAGTTTTGATAAACTTAAAATTCATTTAAAATATAAAATATCTTATGTATTAAAATATCTTTTTTGAAAATATTATATTATATATTTTAAAACGAAGAAAGTATACTTCTATGTAAAAATCTCCACGAAATAATATGAATATACGATGTTGTGAACTAAATTACTAATACCAGTGGCATCACATAACACAGTTACAGCTACAATGATAAGAAAATAGATTTTGCAAACAGTACAAACACACATTTTTGGGGGGAAATACATATAAAAGTGTGGCAGTTCCAGATGTATATATAATAATGTTTTTCTTTATTCATATTTTGAGTAAACACATAACTAATTTTAAATTTTACTAGAGAGATTTTATTAGGACTGCTGTAAATACTCATTAATTTTTTTATCTGTTTTGATCTTTTCCGTTTCAAAATTTGAAGTACTCGTTATTGTCAGTAACAAATTTTTGAGTTTTATTACTTACAAATACAAAATAAATAACAAGTATAACAGAAGAGAAATTAGTTCGTTATTTATTTTACTACTGAAAAATGATAATTAGACCATAAAAGCAAAAACTTTAAAACAAAAAATATATCTTTATTATAATAAGTAAAAGGTTTATGTATTTTGTTAATTTTTCTTTATAATAGGTACAAATATTTTGTTTAAAGTAATTTTTACGTTTTTTCAAGTCCAGTAAATAAATAAAAAATTGCATAACCCCCTCTAATAGAATAGTATCTAATAAATAATTTTTACAAACTCTAAATTTTTTTAAATAACTCACAAGTAGTTATAAATATTAAGTAATCAATCGGAACAAATAACTTGTAAGTAACATATTTTTTTGATGAGTTCGAAATAACAAACATTTGCTGTCGATAAATTAAGAATAAATCAAGAAAAGATAATTTGGCAGTTAAATATCAAATATACACAAAATAACAAATTACTTGGTTGAGCGTAGTGCTGGGAATTTGATTCTTTACCTGCGGACTCCATCCCATTTGACCCGATGCGGGTGCGGATCAACAGATTTGAAAATTATGTGGGATTGGTGCGGGTGCGGTCGTGAACATTTTATGCGAGTCGGATCTGGATCAATCGAATTTAAATTGCGGGTACCTACCAACCCTCAAAAATAAAATAAAAAAATAAAAAAATAAATATGATTTTTATTTAAAATTACGAATATTTATGAAAAATTAATAAAAGTATTTTATTTATATTATTTTAAAATAAAATATATAAAATAAATATTTTCATTATTTTAATATTACATGCGTATCCAGCGAGTTACCCGCTAATTTATGTAGGACGGGTGCAGATATTATTTTTACTCGCGGTTTAAACGGATCAGATTTTTGAAACAAAAAAATGAGTCGACCCGGGGCGGGTATCCCGCAAACCCAGCACTAGCTGAGCACACCTCTAGATCTTATCTTTGTTTTTTTTTTTTATCAAAATCTTATCTTTGTTCAGAAGCAAATTACTTTCATATTTTTGTTGTTGTACATACAGCCTTTCAGAGAAAATGAAAACTTCGTGCCACGTCAATCTTAAGCATTTTCTTCCCATTTACGTGTTTTGATTAGCCAACTTGTCTTTTCAAGCTGTTCAGTGTCCACGCGTAAGTATAAAGTGTTCAAAAAAAAACTTATATATTGCTGTCTTAATCAAAATTGTATATTAAAATAATCTTAAATAGGCAAAATCCAAAAAAAAATACAAAGGATCCTGAAACACCCAAAAATAACGACCTTTAGAATTTAGTGATTTACGAACAAAGCACACCAAAGACAGTAGAACAAAAGGGGTAGCCAGCATGGGAAAGAAGACGGTGGAGCATGAAATCCCCCTCCAATAAACACAGGTGATCAACCAATTCCTCCGCGGCTTGTTCAAGACATATACTTTCTTTTTCTTAGTTTCAAATTAGTTATCGTTCTTGATTTAACACTTTGTATTATTATATCCAAAGAAAAAAATTGTTTTATTTTAAATGTCATTTGCAGTGGACATATATGTCAATTTTTCAGTTTATCAATATTCAATTATTTCATTAATTATCAAATATAAATAAATTAACACATTAATGATTAATTATATGCAAAATAAAACATATTACCATTTTTAGATCTTAACTACCGTCTAATGTTTCGTTAGTTCAGTTGTTTGACTAAAAATGTATTAATATTTTTATACCATGCAGTCTAGGATTTAAATCATACGAAAATATAATTATGCATATGAAGAAAAAATATTACAATATACTTTTAACATAATGAAAGGTGTACCATCAAACATATATTTCATAAGATAACTTAAAATAATGTAACCAAAAATGAATTGTTATAAAATAATAAAAAATTTGGCTATATAATCATCTTTATAATTTTTTGTTGTTGATAATATAATTAACCAGACATTAAAAAATTAATGTCTGATATTACGTTTCAGATATGCTGCTTACAGCAACAATACTTATGTTTCACGTTCATTGTCAGTTAGCGAATTTGTAGTAGTTGTTTGGAAACTCAAACATGTAAGATAAAAGTATATATAGTTATTTCTTATAAAATAAAATGTAACTACTCTATAAAAAAATATTCAAAAGTATTCATACCTATAAATGGATCATAATTATATAAATGTGGTATGCTAAACATTCACTGCGATTTTTAATCAATAATACACCAATCATAACAATTTTAGTAATATTTTTGAAACAACTATTTTATTTAAAAAGTTAAAAGATCTTAGAAACTCTACAGTATAATAACATAGATATATTATTGTGTTGTATTTCATATGAGAATATAAGATGTATATATATAACAGTAACATTAACATAATGTTAATATTAACTTTTTTTTTGTGATACGTTAATGTTAACTTTCCCAAAACACTTAAATATCCTAAGAATAATTTGAGATTAACTTGCACTTCAAATCTTTCCTTTTATTTTTGAAGGGTCATCATGAATTTCACGGGTTTCACAGTTTTGGTCTGTAAGATACACATCTTTCGGTCCAACATATCTCTAATAGTCCTCCTCACGACAAACGTGAAATGCAACACGCAAATCTGCAATTTCAAAGCAGACCATGTATGTCGTAGACACTATGTCGAACAAAACAAATCAGTAGATTCCTCAGGGAATAAACTTCAACTTTAGATAATGGGAATGAAAATTTCAGTTGTTTTTGGTCTTAATAATGAGAATACATACCGTAGGCGCAACTGCAGCTCCAAAAACAATCGTCCTTATCTCGGACAGTCGGACTAAACAATTAGATCTAAGAACATGAACATAACTAAAACTTCCCCTAATGGTTAAACTATAACCAATAAACTAGAGTTTGACACGTGTATCTGGATTGGTATTGATATTTATGTTTGTTTTTATAAATTTCTTAATGACATTTTAAACATATAAATTATTTGGATATTTTAGGTTCTTACGAAGCTATCCGGACCCGAAAGAATCCGACTCAAACTCCGTCTAGAAATTTATAATATCTAAATGAATTTTAATTTTAAAGCATAAAACTGATATTAAAACAATTTGTTAATCGGTTTGAGTTTTTGTCACCAATGAAATAATTTCATTCAAACATATGAAATTATTATGGTTAACACGTAAAATAAATGATGTAATTTATTATAATAAATACAATTAATAAAATAGTTAAGAAAAGTGAAAAATGAAAATGTAATAAAACATTTTAAAATAGATAAGTTATGTTTAATGAAGTACTTTGTAATAAATGATGTCTAACTAAATAGAAAATATAATAAATGAAGTGGTTATAATTTGTTAAAAATGGAATCAAAATCTGTAAATATCTCCAAACTATGGAATAAAATATCTTAAGAATTTCCAAACTATAGAAAATCTTAAATAAAAATTACCCATGTAAAACCCACTACCTTTAAACAATCTTCGAATGAACTCTTAGACAGTAACCCATGATATTTTACTTTTACTAAAGACACGTGAACTCAAAACCATATTAATAAAACTATTTAAGTTGTAAACGTAAAAACGTAACACCTAAAATAATTATAATAATTAATATAATTTTATAGTTCCAAATTGAGTTTTTGGTTCAATTAGTATATCGATAAATTAATAATTTCTATAAGTTAATAAAAATTTATAGTTTTGGTGTAGTCCAACACTATTAATTTATAGAGGTTTCACTGTAGATTAAAAACTTAAAAATCCTAACGACTCAAACACATGTGGTAACGTTGTCTTTATCATCGGTATCACCATCATCCTCTTTATCATCGCCAACACCGTTAACATCTTCAAAGTTTTAACACAGAAATTTTGTTTCTGATCTCTAAGAATCGAACCTTGTAAAATATAGTATATAATAGATATATTATAGTGTTGTCTTTGATATAAGAATACAAGATGCATATATAGTAGTAACATTAATATAATGTTAACACTAGATAATACTTAATTTCCTAAATATTTAATGTAAAAATGTTAAAAGTATCTTGAAATTAACTTATTTTTCAAATCTTTTTTTTAATTTTGAAGGTCTTTACAATCTTGATCCATAATATATATATATATATATATATATATATATATATATATATATATATCTTTCAGCCTAACATATCTTTAATAGAAACATCAAGAATATCACATCGACACTCAAACTTGTTGATAAAAAACAATTAAATACGAGATAAACCTACGAAGTGCCTAACTATGCCATTCTGTTGACTTGAAGATCAGCTAATTATATACTTAATTATCAACTTTTATTTATAATATTAAGAATAATCAAGTCACGGATTTTGCAAGATTTTGCAAGATTCTGCAAGATTTATATCAGGGGAATGAAAAAGTAAGGGCCGGCCAGTTGGACAAGATATATTTCATACACACCTCTATCCAAGTCACAAATTAAATCAAGCCAAATGAAAGTATTTAATCTATTCAACTAACTAATTAATCACTAATTAAGTCCAACGTTATAGTCACTTGGTCAGTTCCTCGTGTTTCTTTCAGTTCAAGTTGCTTTTGTTGACTAAACTTTAAATTTTGATCAAAGAGAAAGACAATTGGTCGAGACCGTGGGCCAAACACCCAATACATATATTTTGCCATTGGTTGAGAAGCTGATAGATGTATCATTGTCAGATTAAAATTCATGTTGTTTAAAAAAATTGTAGTATACATTTCTATAATATTATTGGAAATCAGTTCTAAGTTCTAACATGTTATATTTTTCTATTGCTAGTTAATTCCATTATATTAAGGGATTTTAAAGTTACGTTAACTAATTATTATTATTACTAGTATTATGTATCACTTATTTTAAGTTACTTATACATAATTATTATTTACAAAAACTAATCAAAGAATGCTAATCATACATATATGCCTGATAAAATGAAGAGAAATACAAAAATAATTAGTTATATTATCAAATTATTTAAGTTTTATAATTTACGGTTACTTTTTAATTTTTATCATATTAAAAAACTTAAAAAGAAATTTAAAAGGACAATAATGCATGTCAGTTCATACACAAACACTGAATACATACTAGTTTCGATTAATAAAATCTAAATATAAATACATACAAGTATTCCACAAACACGAAAGAAACTGTTCACACCAATTTTCTCGTTTGACAATTATCTTTCTCGTCAACAAACAAAATATATCAGTTTCAATAAAAAAAACAAACAAAATATGTAAATTTATCCAATAGAACAAAAAGTGATGTCGAAAAAAATTTAGGTGTTGTATACTACTAGACTTTAAATTAATTTTCATTCTTATTTATTTAAATAAGCAGATTCACAGATGTCTGGCCATTGAAAGGTTTTTGCGGTTCTTTTAAAATTAGTTTATCCGAAATAATTTTGACAAAGATAAAAGGCAGAACAAATTTTTATCTGAACTGAAATCTAACTCGCAAAGATCTGAATCGAATCTGAATCAAAATTTAGAAATATCCGAACGTGGTTGAAATTTTTAACTTAGAAAACTCAAAATTCAAATAGATCTGAATCGAACCCGAGTGGGCACCCTAACACCCATTTATAATCACTAATATATATCATATATGTGTCATCATATAATTAATCATATTTTATACCCACTATCATATAAGTAACTATATAATTTATTGTATTTTATATGTATAATCCTATAAATAATCACATATATTATATTTTTAAAACTTAATGTGAAATATAAAAACCATGATTTAAGTTGGTATATGAAATTGAATTTTTATTTTAATTTTCTGATATATATTGAAAACATTTTCTAATAATGGTTAATGGAAAATATTTTAGTAAAAATAAAATTTTGAATATATGTATATTTTTGAATCCATTTTTGATATAAATCAAATTTAAATTATTATTTTGATTTAATGTATATAAAGCTTCAATTTTTATGATTATTTTAGACAAAGATGTTTTTAGGTAATTAGATTAACTCATTTTTGTATATTTTAAAACTGAACTAAATAGATAGTTTCTCATAATATAATAGATTTCTATTTTTTCTTAATATCATAAGTTCATTACTTTTTTTTCTTAATATACTGATATATATGTTTTCAAACAGCATTATATTTTTATACTATTATTTATGTTTCCAATCAATTTTTTTTAACTACTATTCATGTTATCAAACAAACTTATTTTTAAGAAACTGATATTAATGTTTTCAAATAAACCTAATTTGTACTTCAGTTTTAATAATATAGATAAATCAATGCTTAAAAAGAAGATATCAAGCCTTGTGGTTGCTCTTACTTCTACCGAAGGTATAACTTAATCAAAGAAGTGTTAAATGTTTGTTTCTTTATCATTTCAAAATCAATATTAATTTCTTAATTTTATTGTCTTATTTGGTTAGACAACAAATTTACCCTTTACAAAAATCATCGTGTCTCTCTGTGGTTTATACTCTTCTGATCTGTAATATTTTCCAAAACTTTGCTATCAATATAATTCCTTACAGCAAAAAAGTAGATTCACGATGTCTACATGACACCCATGATTCATGAATCAAGTACATCAATATATACTTGTTTGCATTTTTATTTTAATGGCTCTTACCAACTTGCAATGCATATAATTTCTCTTCTTTTTTTTGTCACAAACATATAATTTCTCTATCTTCAGATATTTATTTAGGGATTTTTTTATGTTGTAAACGAGCTCAGCAAAGACCCGTGCTGCCACTATACCAATATGCCATAATCATAAATGATTGTAGCGACATTTTAAATTTATTTATAATTTTATTGATCAATAATGACGAATGCAGTGGCGTCACTACAAATGAAAGGAAACTTCCAAGTCAACTAAGTCAACGAGCTCTACATATAGCTAGCGTACGCATAGTTACCAAATATACCACTTACACTAATGTGTTACCTCATTGACTCTCTCCCTCCATGCTTAAAACGTATTGTTTACCGTTGAACCGCGGGAGTTAGGCTACAATGTAGTACTTCGGTGCGTTCCTACCGGGGCTGACCGGATCAGCCGATAGGGTTTATCAAAAAAAAAATGTATTGTTTACAATAGTATAACTTGAGGTCAATGAAAATGAGAAATGACTATTTACAAAACTTTACATTATATGGATATTTTTAGATTGTTGAACTTGTGAATTGTGATATCATCGAAGATTTAGACTCGATATTACAAAGAATTTTGAAATTAAATTTTCACATCATGATGATCATCAATTCATCATGCATCAAAAATTATAGCTCTAATCAGTTAGCATCATAGACCTGCAATCAATACATGTCACAAGTTATAACTGTCTGCCAATCAAATTACGTATTGGTTACATGACCTCTATAGGTTAAGGAATGTTATCTGTTAAAACTAATGTATATTGACAAGGCCGTTGGATATTTTAGAAAGCCATCTTGAAAGAACTTGAAAGCTACAAGTATATTTACGCAGAAATATGGGCTACAAGTATAGCTACTGGATGTATCAATGGGCCATTTATTACTTTATATCCTTGAGCCCGAAACTGTAAACTAGAATTAGGGGTGTGCGCAAGGCGAGTACTTACATTTTTACATATATTTGATACTCGCCTTGTCTTGAACGAGTAATGAATTTTTAGACTTGGTACTTGCCTTGTCGGAAATGAATACTTGTTATATCGAGTACTTGTCGCAAAACATGTTACTTGCAAGTTACTTGTCTTGCTCGATTACTTACTAATAGGGCTGAGCACATGACAAGTACCCAGGATTTTTTCCATACTTATAAGCCGACTTGCTTTGGATAGTAAAAAAATTGCCTTATATTTGTATTTGCTAATACCAAGTACTTAATTAAGCGAGTATTCGTCTATATATGAGATACTTGCGAGTAATTTTCTGCATTTATACTTGCTCACTTAACTTAAAATTTTTGTATTCGAATTTTTAAAATATAAATTATATTTCAATGATTTTATGGTTAGGTGATTATTGTCTATATTTATACCAAATTTTTTTCTGATTCTTATGCTACACCAATGTAAGATAATATAGCGTAAAATTTGAAAAAAGAGAAAATTATTTAATCCCACATGTTTGATATTATATAAATATTAAACTAGATGAAATAATAATGTAAATGTTACAATATATTTTGAAAATCAAGTAGCAGGTCGAAACGAATCAAATACCTAAAATAATTTTAAGCCTTGTTACTTGATTTGCACTTGCAAGTATTTAAAATTCTTAACTTGTTACTTGCCTTGATTAAAACGAGTACTTGTATTTACGGGGCAAGTACATGGCGGATAACGAATTTAAGGCGGGTAAAGGGTATTTGTGCCCAGCCCTAACTAGAATCATACGAGTACGTATCACTAATCTATTAATCCCTTCCAATATCTGGCACATCCTTATTCTTGTAAATTATAAGTTTTTTTTTTGTTTTTTCTTTTAAACAAAGAACCTTTCAACTTTTTATTTATATATATACAAGCTTATGAATTCTTAGTAAAATTTCAATGACAAAACTAGAAGATTGGTAGAAATAAACTCAAATCTATAGTGAAAAGTTTCGTTTCCGCAAATATTTACCGCTAGAACGCTAGAACGCTAGAACGCAAATATTTACCTTAAGCCGCTAGAACGCAAATATTTACCTTTTTAGTTCAAAAGCTGAAGAGAGATATTATTTGGAAAGATCTAGCTCGCACTGGCTCAAACTCTAGGTGGTGTGGTAGACTATAATTTCTTTACTAGTTCTAGAAATGATTTTTGTGCACCAGAAAAAAAACATAGAATATTGGAAATAATAAGTGATATGGATCTTTCTTTTTGAACAACATACGTTGATTAAAAACAGCCTATTCAGATCAGAGTGCTGGCAGAGTTAATACAAAGAGCCGATTTCACAAGTGAATCAGCTATAGAGTTCTGAGCTATTAAAACAAAAGAAAGCAGAAAAAAAAACTGAAAACTAGAAGATAGGGACTCGACATCCATTAGAACTCCAAAAAGCTCTGTTGGATATGATTTCAAGTTTACTGCTGTAACGAGCACTGAGAGTGCGAACGCATCCAGACGTTGGTGAGGTGAGAAAACTGTGCTGCTCGAAGAGCCTATCGAATGGCCATAGCTTATGCGAGAAGAGGTGATGAGACATAGTTGCAGCTCGATGATCCATGGAGAGGTTATGTCTGGTTTTCTCTGCAAATGACCCAGCCTAAACCTGCCTTCTCTGTGTGGCGAGACCAAGCTGCATCTGAGTTGCATAGAGAAGTTTTCGGTGGTAGGATCAGGTATGGGCGATGTGTGAATGGCGATGGTGGTGTAGTGTGGTGTGTTCCCTGCGCCAGTTTACATTCCCTTGCGCTACAAGCCGCGTTAGTAACAACATAGCTAGCTGATAACTTTCTATTTTCAAAGATAAGGTGGTTTCTAGCAATCCATATGTTCAAGTATAACCATAAGAAGAAGTCAGAAGTGATACCAGAGTTATGCAGACAAGCGATGAAGTCGAAGATAGAGCCCGGTGAATCGAGTCAGAAATGATGAAATTGTTGGAACTATTTTTTTAGCAATGTATTCATATGTTAAAAATAGAGCTAGTGTAAATGAGAAATGGAGGTCTAATGTGTGTGATTTGAGAAACTTGTATAAAGTTACAAATATACACATTAGATATTTGGATTTGGGTTTTTGATTTGTTAGTTGGACTTCATGTTCATTAACTTAATCTTATAAACCAAATATATGTTGATCTTTTATATTGATAAAATATAAAAAAGAAATCCATTTTAAAGTATATTATTTTGTTTGAATTGGTCAAACAATAATAATTTTACTCTTTAATTTCTTGGTCAAAATGTGAAATGAATTCACATATTAATTGACAAGAAATAAAGTTTCCATTAGTGCACCTTGGAGGTTTCAATTTTATGTTGAAAATGAAACTTGTGCTTCTCATTATTTTTCTATATAAATGGTTTGTTAGCATGATAGAAAGAAATACACACATTAATAGCAAAAGAAAAAACCACATTCTCCCATATTGAAAAGTTATGTTAGTATTTTTTATTTCTTGTGTCTGAGAGTACAACACAAAACTATTTCGCCAGGCTTCTGATAGAGTGACGCAAATTCAGAAGATTGTTTGCACTTGTATTCTGGGACTCATTACGTTATCGAACCGTCGCACTACGGGACGTATTTGAGTTAAGGAAAGAGATAATATCTCGCCTCTGCAGTTGTATCATCCTTTTCTTACTCTTTGATATAATTTTATCATTTTTATTCTTTACAATATTCAGTTATCCGTAGTTTATAAAATACGGTTCTATCAGTCTTAACTCAAAATATATCTGTTTATTGCTTTGCACTAACCGGACTGATTATTGTAAAAAGTATTTGTTTTGTAAGAGCAGGTTGACTGATCTTTGGGAAAAGATGCCGGTGTCAGATCTATAGGATTATTTCACAATAATCTTCCTGCAATCTTAATTCTGTAGATTTTTTGTTTGTATTATTATACTAACAAAACTGATTATTTTGTGAAGTGTTTTGTCATGAAAACAGGAATTGGAGATTTCATGGTGATAAAGAATCTGTTCATTCCATCAGATTATTTTTGTTGATGATTTCTATGGAGATTAAAATCATTAATTGATGGATCGAGTGGTTACAATCATTTTTTTAATATTAGTCAAAAATGTGACTAGAATAAAACGTTTTTAGTCACAATGCATGTTAATGCTTTGATTTGGTTAAGATAATTATTTGCTTTAATTATCAAGAATGTGATTAACGTTTTGATTTTGTGATTTCAGACTTTCTGGAACAGCTTAATTTGATTATTAAGTGTTTGATCATGAGAAAAGAAAAAATGATTAAAAGTTTCAAAAATATGGTGAAACCATAGTCATAAACAACATTTTGATTCTTAAGGGATTATGTTATATGAATGGAAATGGATTTTTGTGAGTCGACGCCCTAAACTAAATTTAGGAGAGGTCTGTCACATATAAATCATTTGCCATAAGAAATAAAATGTTTATTGATATTGATCAAAACATTTGTATTTCGTCAATGCTTAAATGCATTTTTTAAAAAGGTTGACCATGTAAAACCAATGAGAATTTTCAGACCAATATGACTGAAACTGACATGGGTATTGTAGTTTCTAAAGTCAATATGGTTAAAAATAATCATAGAAAATTGTGGTTTTGATGGTACAAAAATATCATGAAATGATATGTATATTTGCCAAAAGGCAAAAATATGTTTTGAAAAAAAAACATATAAAAAGTTGGATTTATACATTAACTTGAGAGAACTATGAAAATAGTTTTATCTAAAATGTGATTTCCTGAGAATGAAATACATTTTAAAGAAAATTGTAATGATTTTTCAAATTATTTTTTTATTCATTTAAATCTAAAGGAGTTGTAAACTCTTCAGAGATGTTAAATGTAAATAAATATGCATGTTTTGAGCTATCTCAAGAAATGTGGGGGAAGCTTTGCTTACCAAATAAAGTCATTGGCAAGAGGCCAAATGAACTTAGCCATAGTTATCAAACTATGATTTAAAAAAAAAAACTAGTGTCATACACTGAGTTTTGTGTATAATGGTTAATTGTATCTTGAGGAAAAAAATGAGATGACAAAAATCATTAGACAATTGATCTCGACTGATCTCAATAGATTATGTTCAATGTGATGACAACCTAGGATCATGTTATTAAATGTGTGTCATGAGATCAGATTGTAATATCATCAAGAGGAATGGGTTTAGCCTATGAACTAAGATGAAGTTTGACGATAACTCTACTTATCAGATTGGAGATCCCAAGAAATAGGTTCAAGGAGACAACTAAGTCAAACTAAATCTGCCCAAAGCACTGTAAGACTTCGGTCTATACCCAGTTCCTAGGATGATTAAACAGTGCTACATGTAAGGAATAGAGGATAAGCATTTGCTTTTAATGATTTGTGCCAATTGTTTTGAGATATGAATGGAGTAGTACATGATACTCCTCTAAACAAAACTAATGGCAAATCACCTTGTGGGTGTGAAATGGGGCAGTTTTTAGGAGAATAAAATGGCTATATTCTCTAAAGTTCACTCATGATTACCAGGAATGTTCACGGCCAAAATGAACACAATAGAGAAATTGATTTTGTGAGAGAATGAAACTGTGTTTTGGCTATTGTCTAGGTTTACACCAAAGCCCGGGAGGTTCAAGACATCATGGCCACCTTCTGGCCGAGTAAATCCGATAGCTATTAACAATGACTGGTTCAAGGCTGGAAAATTGCTACCAACTCATCATGCAGTGAATTTCTCGTTTGTACTCTCAAAAGTCCTTAGTTGAGTCTTGTTGAGTCTTGTCGAGTCTTGTCTAGGAAGTCAAGTCTGTCGAGTCGTCTAGTGTCTAGTAGCATTTCTATTCATGTGGGGGATTGTTGGAACTATTTTTTTAGCAATGTATTCATATGCTAAAAATAGAGTTAGTGTGAATGAGAAATTGAGGTCTAATGTGTGTGATTTGAGAAACTTGTATAAAGTTACAAATATACACATTAGATATTTGGATTTGGGTTTTTGATTTGTTAGTTGGACTTCATGTTCATTAACTTAATCTTATAAACCAAATATATGTTGATCTTTTATATTGATAAAATATAAAAAATAAATCCATTTTAAAGTATATTATTTTGTTTGAATTGGTCAAACAATAATAATTTTACTCTTTAATTTCTTGGTCAAAATGTGAAATGAATTCACATATTAATTGACAAGAAATAAAGTTTCCATTAGTGCACCTTGGAGGTTTCAATTTTATGTTGAAAATGAAACTTGTGCTTCTCATTATTTTTCTATATAAATGGTTTGTTAGCATGATAGAAAGAAATACACACATTAATAGCAAAAGAAAAAACCACATTCTCCCATATTGAAAAGTTATGTTAGTATTTTTTATTTCTTGTGTCTGAGAGTACAACACAAAACTATCTCGCCAGGCTTCTGATAGAGTGACGCAAATTCAGAAGATTGTTTGCACTTGTATTCTGGGACTCATTACGTTATCGAACCGTCGCACTACGGGACGTATTTGAGTTAAGGAAAGAGATAATATCTCGCCTCTGCAGTTGTATCATCCTTTTCTTACTCTTTGATATAATTTTATCATTTTTATTCTTTACAATATTCAGTTATCCGTAGTTTATAAAATACGGTTCTATCAGAAACTCGGAGCCAGTCTGATAGGCGCAGGTACCCTAGTCGAAGGTCTGAGTGGGTGAATATTGGTTTGACGATGTCCTAGCCTCTTCAATCATGGCGTAATAGCCTGATCGTACGCTATAAACCCCAGATTTTGTACACTGCCAGCAAGTTATATGGATCTATCATGTAAAGTCAACTCATATCAAAATATGATAACAAATGCTTACATGGAAGCAAACTAGTGCTCAAATTTTAGAATAATTTTACTTAGACATCCAAAAATTAAAAAAATGATGGAAGAGTTTAATGACATAACTATATATAGAATGATTTACGATTCAACAAATTCTAAACGAATCATAAGATTTTACGAGATCATGATTGATGACAACAAATAAATCTTACTTTCTAACTAGATAAAGTTTTGTTCCATTTTTTCTTGATAAACCAAGAATGTCTAGCAAACTGGAATCTAACCGGCTAATTGATTCCACTATTTAAATTTTTTTTCTTTAAGCTATTATCATTTTGCCATCTCACAATATTGTCAAATGGAGCCAATACGTATTTGTTCCACATCTAATATATCTAAACTATTAAAATTGAAGTACATTTTGTATTTAACTCTAAGTTTTCCACAATAATTACTATCACATGCCATTGAGTAATATTTTTATTTTTGAAATAAATCAAATCAGAATAATATCAAACGTATTTTAAGAGAATCTGTTAACAATAAATTTGTTTTCCTTAGCGCTTCTTCTTTCCCATAACGATATCCATTCAAAACCGAACAACTATATTTCTATTTATTGTATTTAACCAGTTATCATAGCAATTGTATTGTAGAAATTAACTGACGTCTAATGGTTTGCAATTATACGATAAGATGCATCTCTTTTTTTTTCTAACTTTCGGTAACAATTTAATAAATTATCTGAAGCATTTGATAGGTCATTATTATACAGGTTTAGATTCATCCCCATATATTAAATTAAAAGAAATACTGAGTTTAGATCTTGAGGGGAAAATGTTGCACTGGAGTATTAAACTCTATGAGACCAGTGGCCACATTTTACTTTTGAAAAATGTTGCATACTCATTAAATCTAACATTAATTATATATATATATATACTATGACCTATACTGTTATTTAGTTAATGACTATAATAAAATCCACAATACTTATAATTAATTATTTCTTATTTAAATTACAAAAAGAAATTTATTTGTGACAAAGAAAATTACAAAAGGAATTTATGAATATAGTGTGTATAAAAATATCTTTCAGCCTTTTTAAAAACAACAATTAATATAAATCATGAACACAAATTTAACATATAAATTAAATTTCTTTAACATATAAGAAAAAGTTACAAAGAAACGAGTGTATGGACTTATGATTATGAAGAAACGAGCATACACATGTAATTACGGAAAAACGAACGTATACGGGGTCAACTTTAAATTGCTATCATTTTATAAAATATATTTTGATTAAAATTTATACACAAATATGATTACAAAAAACAGAAATATGCTTACAATGAAAGACACAAATCTAATTTATCAAAACTGAAGTACATTTAGTATCTAGTCCTAATTTTTTCTTAGTATTTACAAATCCATGCCATTATTTAAACCATTTTTAACACTTAAATTAAACCATCAAAAATTAACCAACCATTACGTCCATACCACCACAAATAAAGCAACGACTTTAACGACTTTAAAAAAACTACATCAATTTAATAATTCTGTCAATTTTAACAAACCATAAAATAATCACCAAACAAGACAACTCACATTCATCACAAATCAATTTGTCCCAGTCTACTCGGGTTAGACAGACCTTGAATTTGCAAAAATCTTACATGATATATCTTCCCATTAATCACAGATATATTTATCTACATATTATATACCCAAACATAATTTATTTAGATACCTAATAGGAATACTTATTAAATTAGTATATTACAATCTATTCTTTTTAACAAAACAGTTCATATGTAACTCTAAATTCTGATATATGAACCAAATTTAAAATAATAACCAAATGACCCAATTCAATAATTTAAATTATTAGCTAATCATTTAAAAAAAAACTCTACTTATTTTTAATGTTTCTATCTTTTTTTTTCTTTTAACTTAAACATGTATTTATTTTAGAAAATCTCAATATCAAATATGAACCTTATATACAACTTTAATTTAAAATATATTATATTTTAATAAAAGACAGTAAACCATAGAAAGATAAACACAAACTTCTAATTTATAAAGTTCAGTAACAGAAACAAATGTTAAAACTGAAGAATTATAAATATATAACAAAAACTATACCCGCACGGGTGTGCGGGTCAAAACTCTAGTCTAATATATTAAGACTGAAATACAAAATAAATTTAATCCTTAAACTTACACAATATTTACAATCAAATGCCACTGAAATATTAAATAACTCTAACATTAATCACTGTTTTTTTAATTAATACATAACTTTCCAAAATGAATCCAAACTAAAAACTTGGATTACATCAAGTCATTAAAACGTAAATTCAATAACCATAATACAAGAAAGTAATGAATGACATAGAAAACATTTTTAATTGCTCCTATAAAATGACTTAACTAAAGTTTGTTTCCGTTTCTTCCTCACCAGTAGCTCAATAGCTGGCTCTAACCTGTACCAAAATGAATAAATGATTTAAGAATTTTATTATTCAAAATATTTACAATTTTCTAATTCATAAGCTACAGGCTCATTCATATCACCCTAGCTTCAAAATGCTCATGTGCTTCTTTTTTTTTTGCTAAAAATGTTCATGTGCTTTTTATGAATCAAAAACCATTTACATTTTTTACTCTCAACATGCGTTCATTCAAATCAGATTCTTAAATATAGGTTAAATAATTTGATGATCAATATTATTCACACACACACACACACATATATATATATATATATATATATATATATATATATATATATATATATATATATAATAATATAAGAATTATTTTTTTAATTTAGTATTTTCCTCAAAAATAAACATAGAAGAAAATGTATTTTGAATCCAAACAAAATAGGTTTGTTTGGATTCAAAATATACATATATATTCAAACATTTATTTTTACTAAAATATTTCCGATAACCATTATTAAAAATGTTTTCAGTATATATAAGAAAATACAATACAAAGTCAAATTTCTTATACCAACTTAAATTATAATTTTTATATTTCACATTAAAATTTTAAAATAAAATATATGTAATTATTTATATGGTAGTTAAATACTATTAATTATATGTTTGCTATGTTTTTAAAGGAAAAAAATAGATTAAGAATTTCGGGTGGGCGTTCGGGTACCCATTCGGGTTCGGTTTTGAGTCTGTATGGCTTTTGGGTTTTTTGGATCAAAGATTTCAGTCACATTCGAATATTTCTAAATTTTGGTTCGGATTCGGTTCGGATATTTGCGGGTTTATTCGGGTTCAGATAACCCATTTAAATTATTTTTAAAATTCATTATATACTTTAAATTTCTCAAAATATATAAACAAATTAATATATTACATATAAATTTGAATAACATATATCAAAATACCTGAACTTAACATATAAATTGGTTTGATTTAAATATGTGAATAGAGAATAAATAATTATTTTAATTATTTTGGTGTTTTAAATATACTTTAACTATTTTAGATATTATATTTGACTATTTATATATATTTTCAATTATTTAAACCAACTTAAAAGTACCATATACTATGGATGTTTTATATACATTAAATCTAAAAAATAATATATATAAGTATATAAATTTATTTCGAATACATTTGAGTATCCAAAATACTTCAGTTCGATAAATTCGGTTTCAGTTCTCTAAATACCAAATTTTGAAATTTAATCAATTTCACTTTGGGTTTGATATTTTTTTTTGGATCGGGATCGGTTCGATTTTTGGGATTACGATTTTTTGCCCAACTCTAATATTGACATGAAAAGCAATATATTTTATAAAAATATACATCCGCACGGGCGTGCGGGTCAAAATCTAGTCTAATCTATTAAAACAGAAGTACAAAATTAAATTATCCCTTAGTTTTCCAATATATTTACACTCTCATGCCACTGATGCATTAACTGAAACTATATTTATGGATCATTTGTCTTTAATAGATTATTACTCGATTTATCCAAAATTAAATTCATACTTACCATACAAAAACAATCGACATCAGCCTCATATATACTTTCTCTTTTATAGCGATGTTACTTAATATTTCACATCTTATATTGCAACTTAAAAGAAACAAATTAAAAGGTTTATAGAAATCATTATATCTGTCATTTCTATACAAAAAAACATGGTAAACTTCAAAAGATCAATATTCATACTTAAATATTAGGTTTTCGTCAAAATTATACCTTTCCGATCCATCAACGAAATATTTGAAATTATAATTTATACAATCCTTAAAAATATACATCTTTTTTTAGATCCTTATCTTTAATAATATAGATTTCCAAATATAATCAAAAATATCTTTCAAAATAGACAACTACTATTTAAAAGGCTGTTTTAAATCCTCATCTTTTTCCACATCAATAGGAGTTGGTGTAACCAACAAATTTGGAAACCAAAATATACGTAAACCAAATCCTTTAAATCCATGAATATTTGTTTTACTTATTATTTGTGGTAACAATATTTATATTATTATTACAACAATATATAAAAATTAGTTAGCATAATATTTTTGGCCTCTTAACTTGTGGATCAATCTACATTATATTGATTATTTAATATACAAAATCTATCTATAGTTAAATCATTGCATAATATTTGTTAACACTTTTCCAAATGTCTTTTTAAAATTTATATCAGAATATTTTATTAAACTTTTAGTTTTAATTTTTATTATAACTGTAAAGATTAATTTTTAATATAAATTTATGTTTAAATATTACAATATATAAATTAATATTAACAAAAATTAAAAACATAAAATAAATACTCATCCGGTCGGACGGGTCAAGATTTAGTGATATGTTTAAAGTTCAAACCAGATTCATTGTTCTAAATATTGAACATAACTCCTATGGTGTTTCCAATTAATCACGAATCAACAATATTGGTCCACATAACGACTTCCTTGTACTTAAACACATATGTACTTTCTCTCCAGGTGTGTCCATTTTAATCCAAATCAATATTGATCCAGCTCACTGAACCCACTAATCCATAAAAACCATTTATCCATTAACACCCAAATTAATAACCCATTAGGATTATGGATTGATTTGATTTGGGTCAACCCACTGATTTCTACCCATTTTGACACCCTATTATATTGCACATTATTTTCTTTTTATATCTCTTTATATATAGTTTCTTTTAAGAAAACGTTTCACGTTTCTCATATTCCATGTCAGAGCCTCATACTTTCTTAAATACTAAGGTAAGTTGTGTAATCTTATTTCTAATGAAAATTATTTGAGATCACTGGGGCCTATTAGCTCAGTTGGTTAGAGCGTCGTGCTAATAACGCGAAGGTCGCAGGTTCGAAACCTGCATAGGCCAAATATTTAAAAACTTTGTTTTGGGCCTTAATGTATCAATTAGCCCATGGGCTAAAAAGATATTAATCTCCCAGTAGCTCTCTTATACGGAGAACACCTCACATATACTAGTTCGTTCACTGAGGCCCATGAAAATCTCCTAACCATTGGCCCTTCATGTAAAATAATTCGTGATAGTTGTCATTAATACCTTCCGATATCTTTTTTTTTTAACAACCACCTTCCGATATCTGTTAAAAATATGAAGAACAAAAAAATCTTGGTTGGACGAAATTGTGAAACACGGTATCAAAGAACAACTATTAAAACATGAAAAAGATAAAATAAGATAATATTTCAAAATAATGTTTAATTTTATTCAGGTTACAAAAGAAACAATATATACAAGTGAGGCGAGCATGACGCAATGTGTTTTGTGCTATCTGTAATAATAGCGAGTAACGTAAGACGAAGAGAGGAGTCAGTAACGGCGAAAGAGACAACGGTGCAAATATCCCGAAACTAAAGCCCACAAGAGTTTCTATAAATAGAACTCAGATCTTAAGTCTTCACTTCCCGCGAAAAAGATTCGATCTAGTCCTCTCGTTTTCACTTGTCTCTACCCCAACCTATTTAAGAAATATCTAACATTAATTATGTATGAAGTATATTCATTCGTGTATATATGAAGTATTCGTTTCTATACTAGCTAAGAAATAATGTTACGAATATGATCAATACGTAAAACATCGAACAAAACTTGAAAGAATACAGATGCATTTTCACATGCATATTTAAAATTTGAGGTCGAGTTTACTGTTAAAAATTTAACAATGGATCTAGGAAAAATATATCTTTCATTATAGATTAGAGATAATTAATATAGTAGTATATAGGAAATCTCATATAGAAGTATTAGTCATACTTAGAATGCCTTCAGTCAAAAAAAAAAAAGTATTAGTCATACTAGAGTTAAATTGACAATAAAAATACCTGTACTGGTTTCAAAAGGAAAAAGAATACCGGTACTTTACATAGTTTATAGTTTTGCAAACAAGAAAAATATAATGCACTTGGTGTTCGTAATTAAGAAAGGTTCTTGATTCCACTCCATCAAGTAATACAAACCCAACCTCTTTACATTTCATATATTAATCAAGACGAGAAAAATATATTGATGATAATACATATATAAACCAAACCCATCACTATTAAACCCTAGATAAAGGGTCCTTCATAGATTAAAAACATAGAAGAAGAAACCCAAATCCAATTAAAAAGGACTAGCGATCCCCCCCCCCCCCCCCCTCCAAAAATACTAATTATCACATAATCCCAATTTGCAAGTCTAATTAACACATTAATTAAAGACGATGATCTAAACAATAATATTGTGGGAGGATTAACTAATTATAACCTCGGTTTACCATCTTGCCAGTCCTTTGCCTCTTAGTACTCCCTGAAGATGATTTATCCAAGTTATTGTTATCATCATCGTTTTTGACACATTTCTCTATAACCGCTTTTAACGCTTCTTCTATAGAACTCACGCGATTACATCTCTTCTCTTCATCATCATTATCCACGTCAATACCATCGAAGTTTCTACGATATTCATCATCGTCTTCTCGGCTCAAGAACAAGACGTTCTTGATTCGACCACCTACGGTTGCGATCTCGGCTTTGAGAGTTCGGAGATGAAGAGACTTTAAGGCAGTGATGATGTCATGCATGAGTTCAGTCCTGTCTTCGCAGCAAAAGGAAACTCTTATCATCAAGTTTCCTTCTTCGTCGTTGTAAGTAGAGTCAACGGTCAGATCATCGCACTCTGTTGGGAGTTGACTCGTGTCTGTGATCAGTGATGTCTGTCGTTTTAACTCCTTCATGTGTTGGATCACTTCCGCTAGCAGCGAAGCTTTGTCCGTCTAAAAAAAAATAAAACAAAAATTAAATATTTAATTGATGTTCTTGATAATGATGCTACCAAAAAATACCACATATGAACATACCAAAAAAGAGTTATGATTTATTGCTTTAAAAAGATGAAATCATAATTACAAAACGATAATACTTGAAAAGAGATAAAATTGCAAGATCATTGACCATTTATTTTAGCATCGAATTTTGAATAGATTTGCAAAAATTCCACGCATATGGATGATCTATATAGTTGCACACCATGTATATCTGGATGATCATTGACCATATATTTGGATGTAATTTTGTTTTTAAAGAATGAATTTAACTACTAAAAATAGGAACTGAAGTAAAAATAAAATTGAGTATCATTAATTTCAACTAATTCTCAAAAACATAACTTATACTTCTAAACTTGAAATCAATATGAAAGGGACAAGATATTAATTACAAAAACTTACTTTGGTTGTATTTGGTAAAATACTTCGCAAGTTAGCTAGATGAGTGTTGATTCTCTCTCGTCTTCTTCTCTCAGCTTCACTATGACTCTTCGAAGCAGCCAGTGCCTTAGCATCCATGACTTCTTGTGCACTCAGTTTTCCCATAATCTCATCTTCAAACCCGAAGGATGAGCCACGTCGCATGATGGGTCCAAGAGCTTCCGATAAAACCCTTAGATGATTGGGATGATGACGATCCATGGAAGGAGGAGAGACGAAACCATCGGTATAGTCAAAAAAAGAGGACGAAGAAGCTCTTCTATTGAAATAGGGGACATGATCAGGATGACGGGTCTGGTTGGATGGGAAATAGCTCGGGTCAAATGAAGGTAGAGATGACCAAGGCAGGATTTGTGGATGGTGTTGAAGAAGAAACTGGTCTTGATAGTCTTGTAAGTTGTGAAACGTTTGAAGACAGTCTTCTTCTTTCATTGCATACATATTGTTGGAACCAGAATGAAAGGGGAGAGAGAGAGAGAATTGAAGAAAAGACAAAAGGTCACTAGCATCCCATTTGACAAAGAATACACCACATATATATAGTGATATATTGTGTGTCTTTTTGTAAGAAAAGTTATTGATATCTTAATATTAAAGATTTTTTCCAAATAAATAATTCATATGTATATGATAAACATGTTCATCTTCTACAACCAGACTGCCATTATCTTTGATAAATACACATTGAAAGCAGTTTTTCTGTGAGAATATTGTTGATATTTTATGATTTTTAAAAACCTTTACTCTAATTCCATAGATTGCGAGATAGAACGATGAGTCTGTGCCTTATCATATTTAGGGGTGGTTATTGGTAAGTGAATTCTCATTAATTTTGAAAATTTTGAGATTCCATTATTATTTGTTGTGGAATTCAAAAATCTTAATAGAATCTATTGTTATTGGTTTAAGAAGAAGGGGAAATTTCATAACTATACTTTGTGTAGTACCACAATTCAACAATACCACCAATAAAGGGATATTTTTACAAATACACTTTTCATTAATGTGAAAAAGACTAAATTAACCTTAACTCATCTTCAACCTAATGTCTCTGTTGAGCTTTCGCCGTCGAGATTTCATATTTTCATCGTCGTTTTCATCTAGACCAGTGATCTTCACATCCTCCTCGACTTTCTTCACTTCCTCTTATAATTTCAAAAGCGAACGGATCTTCACATCTCTCATCTTCAAATGACGTCGGTGTTCCTGTAAAACGTGGTGGGAGATCTGACGGTGGGGAAGCCAGAGATGGTCGAGTTCTACGGGATGGGGACAGAGACGGTGGAATCCGCGATTCACGCTATCGAAGAGTCGACGGAGTACGGAATCCCGGTTTGGAGGAAGAGATCATCGATTCCTCCTCATGTAGTGGAGAGCAGCGAGATGAGGCAGCAGAGGTCCGTGGGGATATTGAGTTCGCTTGATATTAGGCAGCAGAGGCTCATGTCTCAAATTACCAACCTTGGTTAGCAAAATGAAGTATAGAATGTTTTCTTGTGCTCTGTATTTTTAATAACGATGTATCATAGAGAGCATGGATTGTATAAGCCTAAACGAGAGTTTCAAGTGTTTTTCTAAAAACAAATTAAGTGTATGTAAGGAGCAGGAAATGTAAAACCTGGAAGATGCATATTAATTATTTCAGACGCTGTAGAAAGTCATCCTCATTTGTATTTCAGATTTTGTGTCTATGGAGTTGACTGCAGTTTAGTTTGTTAAACATCTCACTTTTTTCCACTTGAAAAGGTCACAAAGTTGTTATGACTTGTGCAGGTTACATCTATTTAATGCCCATTTGTTTGATCTTCTATAAGTAGACAACAGTGAATAGTTCTTTAAACCTATCCAAGATAGAGTTTTCCTGTATATTTTCATCCTTGTTCTTCCTTTCTTGTGTGTATTGACCAGGTGGATCTGCCATGTTTACTTGAGCATGCAAAAGCTTTTGAGTTGTCTCATATTTGACCTCTTGTGTTAGACTTCAAAATCACATACATCCGATTATATAGAATATATACTTCCTCTTTGCAGTCTAAGAATTTATAAATCATTTATAAGGTTTAGAAAAGAATTAATAAGACTTTATAAGAGTTTATAAAATAAGTGTACAAGACTTTCTAAATATATTATTAAAGTATAGTTCATTTATAAGAGTTTATAAAATCAGCCTATAAGGCTTTATAAGGATTATAAATAATTTATAAATGTTTATAAACCATTTATGAAGATTTAGAATCATTTATAAACCTTTATCAATAGTTTATATATATATATATATATAAATATTTATATAACTTTTTGTAAAGGCTTATAAAACCATTTATAAATTTTATAAGGGTATGTAAAATTTCTGAAGCGGTGGAACCTTGCTTGCTATCCACATGTGCCTCAAAATCTGCCACGTATCATTATCTCTTTACAAAAACTTAAAAAGGTTTGTAAAATTATTTGTAAAAGTATATAAATCATTAATAAAGTCATATAAAACAAGTTATAAAATCCATAAACCATTTATAAATGTTTATAAAAAAGTTATGAAAGTTTATAACTAATTTATAAGGGGTATGAATACTATTAATAAGGGTTTATAAGGAGTATTTTAATTTATGAAAGCTTAAATTCAATTTATAAGGAATATTTTAAGATTTGTATAGGTTTTTAAATCAACTAAAAAAGTCTATAACCATTTAGAAAGTCTTATAAAACAATTTATAATGGTTTGTATAATAATTTATAAGGGTTTTTAAGGTATGTAAATAATTTATAAGGTTTTATAAAAATAATTTATAAAGTTTATACTTAACTATAAAGGATTATAAAATAATTTAAAAGGGTATATAAAATTTCTGAAGCGGTGGAGCCTTGCTTGCTGTCTGCATGTGCTTCAGAATCTGCCACGTATCATCATCTCTTTACAAAGCATGTACGTGTTCTTTAGTTTTATGATTTCAATATTGTGTATCAAAATGTTGATGTTTATGAATATATAGAAACTTTTTATAATGGTCTATAAATCATTTATAAGAATATATGGTGTTTCTTTGTCACCACCAGAAACACAATGTATGAGCTCTCTTCGATATTCAATCCATTCCTCACTGCTTAGTCAGAAACTCTTAGACCCTCTTTGAACATTCTAATAAGACCAAAACAATCACACATGTTGGGTAAACAAATATTAAAACGTCAAGCATAAACACAACATTCTTCATGGATAAATATTTATAAGATCTTATAAATTTGAGAATGCAAAATTTCATCAAAAAACTTCATCTCCCTTTCCAGAATTAAATTGATTATGAAAAATCAAGTTAAAATTAAAGACTTCTCAATCCATTCACCTCGACGTCATAGCTTTCTGTTCTAGACTGAACTGAGCAAAGTGACCACTTGGAGAATCCAGACTGCTCGATCCGTTGCCCACGACACCGGCCCTCCAGTTCACGACCCGACGAGCTCAGATCGATCGAGAAACAAAGCCTGAGTCTCTCAATCTGATGCTCTCGGCCACCAATCATCAACCTTTCAACCCGAGCCTTCTGAACCGTTCACTTGACGAATCTGTACTGCTCGATGTGATCTCTCGGAATGACGACGCGGCTTGGACTGAGGAGATGGCGCGGTGGTTACGGCGGATGAACGGAGGACACGACCCGAGCTCAGATATGTATAATGGCCATGGTCGCAGATGAAGCTCGGTGATTGCATCAATGGAGGAGTTTGCAAGGAAGAAGATGAAGTCGTAGTCTTCGTCAAATTTTGTTAGATTTAATTATTTAAAGGTATAATGGTATTTTGATCATTAAAAATCTGGTGGTATAGTTGGTTAGTGTATAATTGAAAAGTGGTATCATGAAAGTGGTATTTTTGACAATTTCTCTTAAGAATTTTAAAAATCCATTCAAATCTCTTATTATTCAAAAAGTTTTGTTATTATTGATTCTATAATTCTAACTAAATCTAGTGGTTATTAGGAGATGAATTCTATTCATTTTTACTAATAATACTCAACTTTCAAAATATCATATATAATTATGTGATTTTCAAAATCCATATGATAATTCTTACCAAACATCTATTCATTTTTACTAATAATACTCAACTTTCAAAATATCATATGTAACTATGTGATTTTCAAAATCCATTTGATAATTCTTAACAAACATCTATTCCATCTTAAATCCAAATTATATATCCAAAACTATAATTCATTATGTTTTATATACATTTAAGTTTTTGAATATATAATTATGTTTATATTGTTTTATCATTTTTGAATATATAATTATATTTATAAATAATAAAAATTTGAAAATAAATGTTTTAAAAATAGTTTGAAAAAGCATTTTCAAATTTCAAAACAAAAATTTAAAAATAAAAATTTGAAAAATCGTATTTTTAATTTAAAATATTACTTTAATTATTTTCAATAAATAAATAAAAGTTTCATATTTAAATAAACACAATCTTAATATTTTATCATTTAACTTTTTATTATTACTCATATATTTCCTTTATTTTAAAACCGTTAATCAATTATGTTTTGTGTAAAGTGTTGCAAATGTTTAAATTATTTGGTATATAAAAACAATCGCGGTCCATATAAAAGTGTATAATATAGTATATTACTTTTCTATGAAATATGTGTATTAAAAAGAAAGTAGATGTATTTAATCTATACAAACATATTAAATAGTACTCCTATGTTTTACAAATAAATACACCAGATGGGAACCACGATATTTTATTTTTGTGATAATTTATTATGAAAATATCATAGATATCAAACCAAATAAATCTGCAAGTACTGCACATCTTCTTTACTTCTCTTTTACGACTTCTAAATGGGGAGCTGTCATCGACCTGTGGATCTCCCTGATGGATTTGGCTTCCTATTAACATTTAATACTTTCTCCGTTTAGTTGTTGTTGCAGAAAAAATATTTCTTTTTAAAATCTCAATACAAAATTATTAATAAGATTCTTCAATTTATTTTCTATTTAGTGAAATATGATTATGTGTATAAATAATTGTATTTTTATTTTAGAAATATACAAATCACATTTTTATTAATTTGTATGTCTAAACCTAAAAATACAATAAAATAAAACAGGAATAATTATTTATGTTTTTAAAGATATTGAATATTAATATATGCGTCTACATTCCTACTTGTTAACAGAAGTATTTTGGCTCATCCTACCATTTAATATAATCATGTTTAAGGTTAAAAAATTGTTTATTTAGGATATTTCTAACCTTACTTTATTTTCTACTCTAAATATTATTTTGAAGTAAAATATATTTTAATTTTATTTTATTTTTAACTCTAAAATAAAATAACAGTAGAATTACTGCATTTATAGAGTAAATTTAACCATTATTCTATTTTGGAACTGAATTTTTATATTTATAGAATAGTTATTTAAATCTTAAATATTTTTGTCTCATGATTTTTCATTTGTATTTATGCTTAAATATTTTAAAATAATACAATAAATGAAAATATGATTTTCAAAAGAGATTATTTAATAATTTTAAATAAAGATGAATAAACTCATAAAAATACCAAAACTACATATAAAATAAGTGATTTAATAATCTAGTAAATCATCTATAGAACTGTCAAGATTGTGAAGTATTGTCCAAATGATAAAAGTTGGCCGATTTTTTAAAAAAATTACCCGCTGTAGGAAAATCAAAGATAAAAACTCATTTACTATAAAATGCATTAATAGATCATTTGTAGAAAAAATATTCTAAGTTTCATTACTGAACCAATATATGTTATCTTATATATTTATAATTATTGTATTTTTAGTAATAAATATATTATATAAATAAATTATATTTTGTGGAATTTTTTTATGTAAAAATAGTTAGAGTTAATTGGCAGTTTTTATAAGTAGAAGTTACAAAAAATTATTAATTAATAAAAATAGGATTATTTTAAAATGTTTTTTGAAGTGAAAAGTAGAATAATATATCAGAAATATTTTTATACCGAGGTATACCACGTCAAGACCATTCTACTAAAGTACTATCAAATTCTTTAACAGTTGACGAGTTATAGTTATATGTCTATTATGTATGCCGTCAAAGTACTACGATAAATAGCATGATTTTTGGCAAGTAATGGTCTCAGAACCTTCAAGTTTCATATTATAGATAATAATATTTTTTTATGAATCTGATATTTTGATGTCTTTGAAAGAGATCAGAATAATGCATAATGATCGTCCGTCGAAACTAAAATGGAGAGTCTACTGAAAACATTTAGGAAGACTGTCTTTTTTATTTTATTTTGATCGACGGTGGTTTCGTTTCGGACCTAAGTGGTAAAACTTGCATCTGTGAATTCTTTACCACCAGACCAAAAACATATTCAAAATATTGTTAAAATTTTGTTTCATTTTAAATAAATCTTCTTGCAATTGAACTGTTTTTCTTTTCTGAAAGATGTCTTTTAGAAGTTAAGGTTGTCAACAAGACACAATCATGTTAACTTATTTTAAGCATGGACGACTACTAAAATATTTTCTAAACTTTTACAGTAAAAATCATCTAAGATACTAATCGAAAATAAAGCCGGTGATATCTGAAAATCGCGAAAATAAAGTTTCATAGTATAAAGATTCAGGTTCCTTTCTAAAATCCATTTAAGTGTTAAGAGTATCTCTAATATAAAAAATTTATTTTTTAAAAAATGGAGTAGAAAAAATTGCTTTAATCCGACTCCATATTTTACTCTATAATAAAGTAATGAAAAACAAAAATATATTATGATATTTATGGAATAAACTCTATTAAGGAGTAAAGTATGAAGTTTGGTAGAGTATTTATTACTCAATACTCTTTTCACTTCATTTTAGAGAGAGAAATTAGAGTAGGGTTAAAAATGTCCTAAGAAATATTTTTCTTTTGAACTGTTTTTTAAGTGGGAGGTGCAGTCCACTGATAAACCCTCTCTCTGGTATTCAGATAGATCGTAAGCATGGATCCATATCCGCATGACCACGTGTAAAACTAATAATCTCACACTAAAAGGAGTTGAACTCTGGCTTGAACCAATAGGGTACTCCTCCTCTAGTGGAGACCACTAGACCACCACAACGTGGTTTTCCAAGAAATATATTACACAAATAATACTCCCTCCGTTTTTATTATAAGTCGTTTTAGAACTATGCATATGGATTAAGAAAATCATTAATTTTTTAGATTTTTTTAGGCAAAAACATCATTAATTATTTATCTAATCACAATTCAACCAATAAAAAATAGAATATATTTTATCATTGGTTATACTGCATTAAGTGTAAATAAATTTTACATAGAAAACCGAAAACGACTTATAATTTGAAACAAATGAATTTTTCTAAGACGACTTATATTAAGAAACAAAAGGAGTATATGTTTTTATAAATATCACATGAACTTACAAAGCAGATAAGCTTAAAGACTTAAAGTAGATTTGTATAATAAATACTCATCTGGATACAAATGTTTGATTTTTGACAGTCAAATATATTAAGAAATAAAAAATTATTTTGTTAATCAGTTTCTGGTTTCACCAATAAAATTTGACTATGCATATTTTAATATTTTATTTAATGTTAGTTTTATGGATAAATGTATTAATTACACTTATTAAATTAAATAGCAAAATCTAAAACATTAATTATTCGGTATAGGGAGGGAGTATAGTCTTACATGAACTTAAAAGGGAAGAATGAGGAAGAGGACATGATTATTGTTTTCATCAGGTACTGAAACGAACGCGTTAAAAGAATTACATGTGGCTGCTTAATGTAGACTAAGAAAAAAAAACAAACACTGACCACAGGACACACGGATTGTCTACCGACTAGAGACCAAAAAGACATTTACTTTTAATCATTTAAATCCCACTCGTTTCTATAGCCAAACCCACTTTCTTATTTTTCTTCTTTCTTTAATCTTCTTCTTTGAACAACATTCCTTCTTTAATCTAATCAATCTAAGATTTTCTAAGTTGTGGATTTGTGTTAAGTGGACCAAGAGATTCTCCATTTAATTTCGACTCGTACATATCCAACGAATATCTTATATTGTGATCTGAATATATCTTGGTTTATTCCATCAACTTATTTTGAGATATATACACTTATTTTATAATTTTAATTTAAGTGGCCTTTATATATTTTATGTTTAATAAAAGGGAAAATTCCATAAAAACACCCGAACTAAATTTTGTTAAGTTTTTTAATACCCAAACTTTTGCACTACCCAGTTTAATACCCCAACTAATTATTTTGCTCATTTTAATATTCAAACTTTTAAAACTGTACCCACTTTAATACCCGAACTTTATTTATTCTAATAAAAATACTAATAATTTTCAAATAAAATTTTAAAAAATCTCTAAATTTTACAAAATAAACTCAGAAAATTCTAATTTTTTCTGGTGTTTGAAAAATAAAAATAATTAAATAGTGTAAAATATTAAATTTTGTAATAAAATTTCTAAGTTTTAAATATTGTATTTAGTTTGTTTTCTAAAATAAAAAACGAAAATTTATTTTTATCATTCAAATTCATTTATTTTTTGAAAAAAATAAAATTTCCATTGTTTATCTACCTTATTTTCTAAATCTTAAAATAAAATTAGAATTTTTAATATTGTTTTCTTCGATTTTTGAAATTTTATTAAGTTTTGTTTGAAACTTATTAGTATTTTTATTTGAATAAATAAAGTTTGGGTATTAAAGTGGGTACAGTGTTAAAAGTTTGGGTATTAAAATGAGTAAAATAATTAGTTGGGGTATTAGACTGGGTAGTGAAAAAGTTTGGGTATTAAAAAGCTTAACAAAATTTAGTTCGGGTATTTTTATGGAATTTTCCCTTAATAAAAAACTGACATGATGTTTTAAATGAACTTTCCTGAAAAATATTAACATTCATGAATTATTACGCAGAAAGAAAAATTTGCAGAGTTATATGTGGAAAATGATATTTTATATTTCTATAAGACAAAACATATACTGTAATAGATATTGTGAATAATTGAAATTTCGGTGAAAGGAATTTTGGTTTTTTTGAACGGAAGGAATATATAGGAATAAGAAGGATAGAATAGGGTATGAAGCTAGGGTTTTGGGGTGGGGGTGGGGGTGGAGGTGGGGGTGGTACAGAGTGAAGCCCACACGACGTTCAACATTCTAGGCTCTTTCTCCACGCTGTCTTCTTCTTTTACCTTCTCCAAGAAATTCAAATCATTTTGTCTTTGAATTTACTCCTCTTCTTGTTTTTTTCCAATAATACTTCTGTTCTATCAGTACTTGATTGATATACATACATGATACAGTACTTTTCTGTTTTTTCTTGTTGAAACTTGAAACAAACCTCACTATTATTCTGTTCTTTTTTTTTTGAAAAAACTATTTTTTTTCTCGAAAGCTTTTTTACATAGCTCCTAATGAAAAGTCATCTTAACAATTTATTTTACAATCTTCTTAATAAAAAATTTTGCAGGGTTACTGATTTGCTAGTCTAAAGTATTTCAGTCCTTTTGCAGGGTTAATGAAAAGTCATCTTAACAAACCTCACTTATATAGTAAATATATATAAATCTAACGTTCTATTCCAGATTCTTTCATTTAGTTTGCTCAATAATAATTAACTAGGTGATAACCTGCGCCATGCGCAGGATGAATGAACTAAAAAATTATAAAATTTAATATATATGTATTAAAAATGTAAAAGTTATAGTCCCAATACTATATATTTTATAATGAATGATTGAACGAAATTGTGTATATCTATATAAGATAAGCTTCTTTTTTTAAAAAAAACTTGTGTTATTGGTTGTATGTAATTGAAGTATAGATTATGGGAGTGAATTTATATGAGTAATCAAAAACTTATATAAAATTAGTTATTATTCCCAAAAATAAATAAAATGTATTTATATTTTACATCACTATGTCATTTATATTTTACATATTTTATTTTTGAGAATATATAAAAATAAAAAGAAGGGAAGTTTGACTAAAACATGATAATAAAGTTTTACATTAAAAATTATTCCTTATATGATAGCATTTCACATTTATTCTAATATACAATCACATTAAATACTAAAATAATCAATTTCTCGCATTACTGGATTCTCAAACGATCAATATGTAGTCATAACGGGATTTACATTCCTAAAATGTGATAAATAGAGGAGAATACAATTCCAAACCAGAAATATTCCTACGTGATGGACAGAGGATTGAAAATCTTTTATTTATTATAAATGAATCAAAGGCATAATTAAACTAATTAATGACATAATTAACATAGGAAGATTGTTCAAAATCATGTGGGTTTTTACAGCAAGGAACTCTGTGATTGAAAATTCATAGTTCTAACTTTACGAAAATACATCAGGCTGAATAAATGGCCAAGGTTAAGTACATTTAAATTTTTTCAGTTAATTAGTATCAGATTCTTTTAAAAATAACTTGCACTAAACTTGTCTAATTTAAAATCAGTATTAAAACATAACTTACAATGATTTTGATGATTACATAAATGGATGTCTTGATTTGGTAAAATCAAGCCATCCAGTTTTATTACGATTTTATATTATGGTTTTAAGTTACAACATGTCAGCATCATTGGTCCGAAATTGTATTTTATACACTTAGTCAAACCATATGATTCAGAGCCTCAAATATGAATGACTTAGTATATTAGAGTATTGAATCATATAAAATACATAATCCCTTAATATTACATGAAAATAATGATTCTGGATCGTTTGATGATAACAAAATATTCTACTCAATTATAATAATTTCAAACTATGCTTTTAAAATATTCTACTTAATTGTAATGATATGTATATATGTATATAGCAAATATTAATAAACATATGTATATAGCAATGTATATTATGTATGAACAAATATAAATATGGTCATGTGACACTGTATATGTTTCAAGCATATTTATTAATTTCTTTGTTTCAATCATATTTATTAATTTCTTCAGAAAGTTTTTTTCACTTTTTTACTCCATGATTTGTTAACTATCCAACATTTTTGTATGATGTAAAAGCGGATCACAGACTGAAAAGATTGAAATAGATGATGAAATTGGAACCAAAAAAATAGATGATGGATTTGGATTATTTAGTTAAATACAAGACAGAATGCTCAGTTTAAACATATCAATGAACATGTTCATCCAATTAAATATGAGAAATTGACAGAAATACCACATGTTAATTACTCTCTCATTATCACTTTAAATGGGTTTTAAAGATTTTGATTTCGTTTCAAAATAAGTGATATTCTCATTTTTCTAGATAAAATTTAATATCAGTTAAAACTTTTAACCAGTTACAAAATAGTGTATCTTTTTCATTGGTTAAATTAGTTTTATTTAATGTTATTCTTATATAACCAAAATAAATTACATAAAATTTTATATATTTATTTAATTTTTGTGAGAAATCCTTCAAATCCACTTAAAATAACACTGGTGGAGTACCATTTTTCAAAAATACCACCAATAAGAAGATACTAATATTTAAATTTAAGTTTTAGTGATTATTATTTAAGGTTTAGTATTAAAGAGTTAGGGTAGGTTTCTAAATATTCTCTAAATATTTTTAAAATGATAGTGTTATTTTATCACAAATTTAGAATTTTTACGAAAATAATCATCTATTAATGGTAAATTTGAAATGTTATATCAAACTTGTGGTAGAATTAGAGTTTCTCTGTTAAATAGGAGGCATAGCTGCTGCGTCTAAAGATTTGAACAAAAAGAAAAAAGCTACGTCTAAAGATATTGCCGAAAAGGAAGAACAATGCAGCAGGATAAGTATATACGGAATAGAACCACATTTCTATACAATGAAAAAGTGATAAAAATCATACAAAAGCAGGAATAGTACAGTATATTACTACTTCCGAATGAATATGGACACAACCTGATAATTATCACGGTATCCAATAACACTCTATAACAAAATGCATTTTCATTTTTGTGTTGCCACGAGACCATGCCCTTCGCCGTGTATGTGCTTAAACTGTTGGTCCATAATTGTATGTCATAGTTTTAGGGTGATGAATTATATGATAAGAAACTATTGTTGGGAGAGAACTATAATTATTACCTTTAAATAAAGTCAGTGTTCATGTTCAGAAAGCCTTTGAAAAGTAAAATCATTTACTTCTTGACAAGCATGACTCGTTCAAAAACCAAACAGTTAGTACTTTGGCTTTGATTTTGTGTGCTTAAACTTTTTTTTTTTACTAAAAATGGTTAAATCTGGGTCTATTAAAGACACAAACTTAACTTTCGGATGGAGATACAGCCCACGGATAACCCTCTCCTAAACATTCAAATGAGCCGAAAGAAATAGCTCATATCCGTGTGGCCGGTGGGATTTAAACCCAGATTATGTGCTTAAACTTGTCTTATAAACATTAGTTATACTGTTGCTCAAAAAACATTAGTTATACTACAAACTCAAATGAAACCGAAAGTAAAATTGTTGTGCATATTGTGAAGCTAAATGAACTCTGAATTGTGTCTGGATGTATATATTTGAGCATCTTCAGTCCATCCATATATAAAATTCCATAAAAATATCCCAACTAAATTTTGTTAAGCTTTTTAATACCCAAACTTTTTTACTATCCAGTTTAATACTCCAACTAATTATTTTGTTCATTTTAATACCCAGAATATTAAACATGTACCCACTTTAATACCCAAACTTTATTTATTTTAATAAAAGTTCTAATAAGTTTCAAACAAAAATTTTAATTTTTTTTTTAATTTACAAAAAAACAAAAAATTCTAATTTTTTTTTGGTGTTTGAGAAATAAAAGTAACTAAATAGTGTAAAATATTAAATTTTGTAATAAAATTTCTAATTTTTAAATACTGTATTTAGTTTGTTTTCTGAAATAAAAAAAACGAAATTTATTTTTATCATTAAAATTAACTTATTTTTTAAAAACTAACTTTCCATGGTTTATCTACCTTCTTTCCTAAATCTTAAAAAAAAATTAGAATTTTTTTAGTTTTTTTGTAAATTTTAAATATTTTTAAAAAATTTTGTTTGAAACTTATTAGAACTTTTATTAAAATAAATAAAGTTTGGGTATTAAAGTGGGTACATGTTTAAAAGTTTGGGTATTAAAATGAAAAAAATAATTAGTTGAGGTATTAAACTGGATAGTGAAAAAGTTTGGGTATTGAAAAGCTTAACGAAATTTAGTCGGGGTATTTTTATGGAATTTTCCCTTTTAACTATATAACAACATTTAAACACAAATATACTTCAACCCAGTTCTATTTTTTTTTCTAAACAGAGAGTAATTTTCTATTTTTACACTATGAATAAAGACAACTATTTTAAAGAAATAGATTGGAGTAAATTTCTTCTCTATTATAAAGTTTCTACATCTTAAATTCAAAAATAGTGAAATACATTACAAATAGTCATAGAGTAAATATTTACTCTAAATTCAATAACTTTTACTCTATTTCATTAAATTTATTTTTTCTCCATCTTATTTCTTTCTGTCATAAAATAACTCTATTATGGAGTTACATTATTGGAATAAAAATTATTTTTATAATAAAATTACTCTATTTTAGTATAAAACATTTTAAAAAATATTGTTCCATTGAAGATGCTTTTATTGTGTCTAAAATATGTTATACTCTATTATCAACTGTAGTGACCAAAGAAACTCAACTCGAAAATGTATCAACGCCTTACACCTCCAATAACAAGCTGAGTAACTAGGTTTGGGCATTCGGGATCCCAATCAAATTTTCGTTTTATCTAATTGGGTTTTGATTTTTTGAATTTATCAAAATCAGTTTTGTTCGGGTTATATGAAAGTTTATTTCGGTACCGGTTCGGATTCTATCGGGTACAGGTCAGTGTTAGTAAATCTTCAAAGAACCGGTACAACCTAATTTACTTTCGGATTTGGATCTCAATCAGTTATTTGGTTTAAAAATACCTGATTTATACCTACTTTGTAACGAAAACATAAATAAAATCGATTTTTTTTTGTTTCAAAATACTTGATTTGTACCTATTTTATAACCAAAACATAAGTAAAATCAATTCAAAATAAGAAAAGAACATCAACCGTGGTCATTCAAAATAAAATGAAAGGTAAAAAATTTATTGATAGAAATAAAACCAAATAAATGAAAGCATAAAACGAAAAATAAATTCTCATGAAATGAGAAACATTGTTCAATGAAACAAAACAAAAATCTAAAAAACTTTAACCGCCACCTTCAACCATCAATATTCATGTAATAAAACCACTAACATTCATACAATAGATATTTGTTTTAGATGTTCAATATATCTAAGTATATTTTGGATACATATTATGAATTAAAATTATGTTTGGTACAAGATCTTTTTGGCGTTTTGAATATTTCAGGTTCTATCGGATATCCATTTAGATTCGGATTTTTCGGATAATACTCATAACCCGAAATACCATAAAAAAAAATCCATTCAGTATTTATGTCAGGTTCAGATCAGTTCGGTTTCATTTTTATCGGATCGGATCCGGTTTGACTTTTTGGTTTCGGTTTATTTTCGGTTCAAATGAAAGCATAAAACGAAAAATAAATTCTCATGAAATGAGAAACATTGTTCAACGAAACAAAACAAAAATCTAAAAAACTTCAACCGCCACCTTCAACCATCAATATTCATGTAATAAAACCACTAACATTCATACCATAGATATTTGTTTTAGATGTTCAATATATCTAAGTATATTTTGGATACATATTATGAATTAAAATTATGTTTGGTACAAGATATTTTTGGCGTTTTGAATATTTCAGGTTCTATCGGATATCCATTTAGATTCGGGGTTTTCGGATAATACTCATAACCCGAAATACCATAAAAAAAATCCATTCAGTATTTATGTCAGGTTCAAATCAGTTCGGTTTCATTTTTATCGGATCGGATCCGGTTTGACTTTTCGGTTTCGGTTTATTTTCTCAGCACTGTGAGTAACTATCTTTTTATATGATATTATACATGCAATATAAAAGTTTGAATAATGACACAACGATAAGACTTATAACACAAACCTTTAGGCCATCTCCAACCACTACACTATTTTAGTGTTGAAACTACACCATTTTAGTGTAGTTTTAGCACCAAATTTCTTTTCATCTCCAACCACAACACCAAATATCACACTAAAAAGAATATTCTCTACTATTATATTATTAAAAAAGATTCTCTTAACTATTTAATATTTTAATACTCATTATTCTTATAACATATACAAGTAACTATTTTTAATAAGAACAAGATTAACAAATTTAAAACAATAATTATAATTATTGAATAATACTTTAGAAATACATATGAAATTAAAATAACAAAAACATACAAACGAAATTAAAATGACTAAAACCATACAAATGAGAATACATATAAATTTTTTTTTGAATACATATGAAATTAAAACAACTAAAAACATACAAACAAAATTACATTGCATAGAAAAATACGATACATCTTACTAATTATTAGAATTACTATATTCACCCCACAGATGTTCGATTAGTGCATCTCGAAGTTCAAAATGAGCATCTCGGTCTTTGATTCTATTGTGCCGAGATAAGAATTCTTGAAATTGAGAATCATCACCACTTATCATCTCAACTTCTGCATTTGGAACTTCACCTCGTTTTTCAATTGTTGCATTGATATCACGTTCATCTTCTATGATCATATTATGCATTATGATACAAGTTGTCATGATATCATGTAATACCTTTTTATTCCACATTCGTGATGGTCCTGCCACGATTGCAAATCTTGACTGCAATACTCCAAATGCACGTTCAACGTCTTTCCTACACGATTCTTATTTCATTGCGAATAATTTTTTTTTAGGACCACGGGGATCGTGAATTGTTTGGACAAGAGTGGACCATTTTAAATATATACCATCAGCTAGATAATAACCCATGTTATAATGTTTTCCATTAATAACATAATTAGCAGGTGGAGCAGTTCTTTCTGCTAAATTAGCAAAAAGATGAGATACCTCTAAAACATTGATATCGTTATTAGATCCCGGCAGACCCAGATATCGTTATTTGGGTAATTTTATTTATTTTAAATGATTTTTATGTATTTTAATCCTATTTTAAATGTTTTATTAATTAATAATTTATATTAACTAAAATTTAGAAATCACATTAAGATTTATTAAAAAATAAATTTAATATCACATTACATATTAGTGAATTTTATTTGCTATTTTGTAAAAGTAAATATAATGAATTAAGTTATGTAAACAATAAAAGAAAATCAAAAAAAAAAAAAACTTATCCCGTCACTACAGTACCCACACTATATTTAGTGTGATACTGTATCAAAAATGACAAAGACACTATAATGGCGTTGCATATAGCGTCTTGTCTTGTTGGAGATGAAAAGTGAAATTTTGACGGCAAAATGGCGTTATGCCGTCTACGTTGGAGTTGCCCTTAAACTTCATGTTTTGTTAGTTCAAGTACTCCCGTTAAACATTAGTATTAGATACTAGGTTTCACAGACTATATGATATGACCAGGATGGTGTCCTTTTACACGTGAATTTGTAACTACCCTCGGCATACGTATTTATGCAAATGTCTTCACGAATCACGACCAAATCATTACATATTTACATGTGTATTGCGTAAATTCATACATAAGGGTTTTTAAGCGTGTGTGCGTTAAACAATGATTTATTACAAGTGCCATTTGATTTATAGGTGTTTCATGTATATTTTGTTGTTTGGTCTACAGTCTACTTGCTCAACTTTGTACGATAGGAAAGAGTAACCTAACTATCTCCCTAAAAGTGTTTTGACACGTTCAATGTAATTTATGCAGGTCATAAACGGTAAAAGAGAAAAACTATCCACTAATAAATGATTGTTATAACTTATAACTGATGTCAAAAGAAAAATGTTTGTTACAACTTATAATGTTAATTGAATCAAGGGATTTTGGGGCATACAATTTTTCTATATAGCAGCGGCGACAAATTTTTGTTTTATGTTTTTTGGGCAACAATCTCTTACTTATATCATATTTCAAAGTTTTTCATAAACAAATTATTTTACATGAACTTCCATATATTCTTGGCGTATGAAAAAAAAATCTAATCTCAATAATGTGGCATATAACATCATGAACTAAGAATGTACAGCATGCCCAGCCCCACTATGCCGGGTTTCTTATATGAATATTTAATCCGAATATGACTATGATTACACATTCACTAGCTGACATCCATTACATATCATGTTTAAATCAAACAAACCAACATGTGTAATCTCAATCACTTTAGAACATGTTATGTGAGATGAAGCTTACCAGATTTTGGAGTGAATACCGTTTCCTATGATCTACATATAAAATAAATGGTTATTACAAAACATCTAATGCGAATTCTCTAGGCATAAACTCAAAACAATAAAATCAAATATGCTGATTTATATGACTGTCATCGCTTTGTCACCATCCATATTACAAAACATGAGATTCTTTGACTGTGCGCTTTGCATTATGGTGGAATTCACAACTGTCACTAACATAGGATATGTGTTACATTATGTACGAGTAACTTCGTTTTCACTAACTAATAATATTAATTACATTATACTATGCAACTAGGTTAATATCCGCTTTTTATGTAGCTTAAACATTGTGTGTATAAATTATTTTTAGGTATTATTAACTTTATATTTTTATATATTATAAATAATAAAATAACAAATATATATTAAATGATTGAAAACTCACCAAATATTATGTATATATTTTCATTGGCGAAAATACATAGATTAAACAATTGATATTGTTTATTTACAATCATATTATATTAAATAAACTAAAACAATAATTTTATCTATTTTATAAAATATATAATTAAATTTAAAAGATATTAACATATATAGCATATTTTAATATGATTATTTATTGAATAAAGCCTCGTACTTATATAGTTTATGATCATTTTTATCTTTTTCAAAACATTGAAAATAAAATTTGATGTCAGACTTTTAGTTTTCTTAGTAACTATATATGTACTTATAAATATATAGTTTAATATATATGATCATTTGTATCTTATTATAACAGAAAATTATCCACTGATCACAAATTTTTTAATGTACGATTGTTAATAGTTTTAGTAATTTAAAATAATTTAAAAATCAAAATATAACATATTGAAAAATATCCAATTCTTTAATTATAAATTTTTATATAATTTCTAATTTATTTTTAAAATATTAAATTAAAATGATAGAGGATACAAAATTATATCAAATATTTTTAATTGTATCAAATATTCATTATTCAAAATTATTAATTGTCATATACATTGATCACACTAAGTAATTCTATAGCTTCTATTTTTTTTTTAAAAAAAGAAGAATCTGTTCTGTATATTAATAATTAATTTTACAGTTTATTTAATGAAAACTATAATATATATTTGGTTGGAGCACCTTATTATTTTTAAAAATCTAATAATTAATATGGAGATTAAATATGACATAATTCAAATTGTGTAGTGTTTATTAAATAATACATAAAGGATGTTGAAATAAATAGAGATAATATCAATGAATCGATAACTAAGAGCATCTCCAATATGTACCTCTATATTTTTTTCTAAAATAGAGATCTCTATTATATATTTTTTTCTACATTTAGAGATGAAAATATCAATTCTCTATATTTTCATCTATAAATAGATAAACTCTATTATAAAGATATACATTGGAGCAAATCTATTTTTCTAGTCAAGTTTTTATGTTTTAGAAAAAAAAATTTGAGATAAAAGTAGAGATGATGTGGCTGGGCATTTTATCCGTTAAATTTGATTCGATTCGTTATCCGTTGCTATTCAATCCAAAAATTCTAGATATCCGTAAGTTTTCGAAGCAAAACAAATGCTAAAATTCAATATCCGTTAAAATCGAAGTAAATCACAAATATTAAAATTTTGGGAAGCGAATATCCGATCCGATCCATCAATATATAAATACATGTATATCTTAATTATATTTAAAGTTCTAAATGTATATAATTATATAATTATTATTCTAACATATGATTTGACAGATTTTATTCACATTATTACTTGTATAAAAGTATTACATAAAAGGAAAATAAAACATTTATGACAATTGTTTTTCATAAGTTTTGTGTTATTATAATTTTAACTGTTTAACAATTTACAAAATATGTAGAGTCACTACTTATTTTAATTTTTATGTTTTATAACATGCAAAACAAATATTTTACAAAAAAATATTGTATCGAACTTTTAAGATTATTTGTATTAATTAAAATAAATGAGATATTCGTAAGTATTCACAAATATCTACAAATATCTATTTATTTTGCGGATATCCATTTTTTGAATATCTGTATTTTTTCGAAACAAAGAAAATTGGAAAATTAGATATCCGTAACATTCAAAACAAATCACATATAGTTACAGTGTAACAAATTTGCAATATATATAATTTTTTCCGAAAGCAAATATGCAATTTTCTTTTTTTGAGAAAGGGCATTCTACAAATATGCGACCTTGCAAATGAACGGTGACGTGGGATGAGGTATGTCTTATGGAAGCAAATACGAAATCTAATGTAAATTAGTTTGCTTGTATGTGGAAGTGCTAATGCTTGCACATGTATACTATAGATAATGTAGGTAGTATTAATTATATGTATCTATATAAAGCAAAGAAATAATAACTGAATTTTTTACCAAAAAAATAATAATAACTGAATAAGTAAACATCAGTTTGTGGTCACACGCATGGGTTGTCTCTGGTCTCTTCGCGTTTCACTTTTTCACGTTTGTGGCCATTTGTAGCCTTCTTATGTCACCCTTTTACGTATCTTATTATATACACATATATGAGTGTGTTTTCACTTTCTTAATATTTAAGGTTTTCTAAAGTGAATACACAATTAATAGAAAAAAGAATTGGTTACGAATTGTGAACGTTAACCCCTGCAGTGGGTGCCCTTTTAGGGCTTTGATCATCCTGACGCCATGCTTACTCCATTCATTACACTTCTCATATTATAATATAACGGATACACTACAGATGTTTAAATTTACACATAATATATCTTATAACGTCTTGTGAAAATAAACTTGTAGTCTAGACAAGTTAGGTCGTACTTTTTTATCCTAAGTTAGGTCGTACTTTTACTGCATAAATGACAAGAGATTATTTAATCTTATAGCATATTCAGAGCTTTGGGCTAACTTGTATTCATGATCAAGCCACGTACTGTTATTCTCCCTTCGCAAGACGCTTTTGTATTCTGCCGGGATGTTGAATGTCGATAATGCTTGGAATCGATTTCAAAATTTCGGATATAAATACACGTATTACTATTATATTCATACTGAAAGTCAAAACTCAACTCCATTTTCCGATAAGGTTTTTACGAATAGCTCCGATCGAATTATTTTCCGATTTGTCTGAAGTAATTTTTAGTTTTTCTTTTGTTGGAACGATTTTTTTTCTTTCAAAATTCACCTGTTTTATAAATTTTAGTTGGACTCGCAATCCCTTTATGAATTTGTAATAAATAAATAGGGTCATAGGGAATTTGGGCCAATAAGTCATTTTGGGCTAGCTTGGTATTATGGGCGTTGATCGATCGTTTTGTGTGCAACTTGTACAATTTGAACAGCAGAGTAACTGAATAAGTTTAATAAAGTGTCTCTCTAGTTTTTCACCATTCAACGTGGAAGAATATTTCTAATCAATTGTATTGAAAAAACCGAATAAAAATTCATCTACTATATTAGAGGAAAATAAGTGAAATAAAATAACTGATGTCTCTGTTAAAAGTGCTTATTAACAACATGTTTGATGTAATTTCTGATTTATGTAATATGTTATATTGATTTGATATCAATAAAGTTAAAGTGTTATAAAATAAATATTTTTTCCCTAATTTTAACTATTTTAGTCTTTATTATTCTGTATGTTTTATTGTGTTAAATATCTAATATCAGAGTGAATAGTCGGAGAGTTTATTTCTGAAAATTTGTAAAAAAAAATCTTATAAAATAAGACATGAATTGAACTATATATGTGACTTCTAACAAAATCAGAATTTATATTACAGTACAGCCGGTGTTTGCTAACTATTTAGAAGACATAAAGACGTTGAAAGAATCCTTCCACAGCTTGTAGATCATTCATGTACCTCGCACACAAAATTTGAAGGCCGATGGTTTAGCACGTAGTGCTAGGAAACAAACATCTTTTGTTGTGTACATGGATGCTGATGCAGATAAGTATTTGGAATATTTCCAAATATCTTATTATTTATTTTGTAAAATATGTTGAATTAGATAATTACCTTTTATTCGTATTTTCTATATTTTAATGGTTTTTCTATTTTAGTTAAGATTATGATTTTCTAGATTTAAGGATTTACTATAAATAGGCATTCAAGCTTAAAGTTGTATTCAGACTTTGATAATTAATAAACTAGTTTTTGCTTTATACCTTGAAAGAGATTTGATTCAATTCATCTTCTTTGAGTTTCCTTGTTTAGATTCGATTAAATTCATCAAACAGGAAGTTGGTCTCAAGACGCTATCGAAAGAAACTCTTGATTGATCCAAGAACAGGTCTCTAGAACCCTAAAAGTTCTTTGATTGACCGTTCAACCTATCGTCCGCTGCATCAGATGCAGAACTACCGTTTTGGTTTACAGAGTTTGTTTGAGTCTGTAAAAGTCGATGACAAAAAAGAAAATTACAGTACAGCCTGATGCTAACGAGGGCCGAATCAATGAATACAACAAAATTGGGTGATTAGCCAGCCATTTACCTTGTGGCATTTTTTTTATTTTGCTAACATACCTTTTGGCATTTTCAAGAATAATATTACAACTTTTCAAAACAACTTGTTTGTTCTTTCAAATAATCTCAAACCTGCACTGTGTAAAACTATCAGTTGTAGCAAGTGCGTTTTAGAGTTAAAAATCGTTTTATATTTGAAACGATATCATATTAATTTAGCTTATTAACTAGGAACAATATTTGTATAATATTTTCAGTGTAACATTTTAATTCATATCCCAAACTTATGTCATAATTTCGTCAAATAAATTCTTTTTTTTTAAAACCTCCTCAAATAAATTCTAACATCAATTAAAGCATTACTTCAATATTTAAAGAACATTTAGTTTAAACCGTACTTCAACTACCTATTATCATGCTCAATTATTTTGTTTGGCGGTGCTAGATTTAATATTGTATTTCCCAATCCGAAACAATACAAACTCCAAAAACATTATTTTTATTCCTATTTTCGGTAACAGTGAACCGTCTCCCAGTCTCGTACTTTCAAGAGCAAAAAAAAAAAGAGTGAAAAAAAAACAATTTTAAAAAGAATCTTCGAAACGGAATATTCCGACGAATCATCACGCCAAAGCGCAACCGCGTCGAGAGAACCCAAGCCGTGATCTATCCCTATCGAACTCAAACAAGAACCCTTGCTGCATCAAGTTCCCTATCACCGAGAATCCAACCTTCGGGTTCACCGACTGAATCGCCAGACACTGAACATTCCCCTCCGTCTCGATGAAGTAATTCCTCGGCGGCGGAACGAACACCGCGCCGCCGGCGAACTCGAATCTCAGCCTCGGCACGTACTTCTCCGGCTTCGCGACGCCGGAGACGTTGACGCACAGATCGAATCCCGGAGTCATCTCCGCCGCGATCGGGAGCCGGATCCGTCGTCTCACATTCGCGACGACCAGTCGGTACGCCGGATCAGCTAGGAACGCGAGCGTCGTGCCGGAATCCACGACGGTTCCGCCGTTACCTGAACCGTCGATCTCCCAGACGGAGGGATGGATCCGTAACTTAACGCCGTTAACGGAGACCGATTTCAATCGGACGTAGTAAAACGTCGGAGAGAAGGGATTCGTGAGCAACGGAGTGAAAAGAAGCTTGGATCCACCGCCACCGCCGTCGCCGATGATGAGGTAGCTCGTCGGGGGAGGTGAGAGAGTGAAGTCCATTAAACAATAAGAAAACTTGTTACCGAAGCGACGGCCCAACTGAGAGGCGAAAGAAATTGGGCCACGGCCCAAGCCCATAACTCCGTGAGCTCCATTAAAACTCGCACCCGACACGCTTTGACCCGAGATACGAAACCCGCATCCGAAAGCGACGCTCTTAAGATACGCCTCTCTACCGGAGCTCGTCTTCAACGTCGTCGTTTCGGTGGCGAATAGACCGGAAGTTAATGAACCGTCCGCGTAAGCGTACTCGTAATGACACGTGGAATGGATCCGGGTGTGGTTACATCTCGGAGCCCGAACCGGTTCGGGTACGAGTCGACAAAGCGGGTCGTAGCAGTGAGTGGGAGAGAATGTGGAGGAGTGGCGAGGGAAGAAGACGGTGGCCGGAGAATGGAGAGAGCAGTTCCGGCAAGCGGAGCATTTCACCCAAACGAGATCGCTTCCTGTATCGGCGATTAGGAGGAGTGACTGAGGCGGTTGGCCGATCCGGAGATCCACGAAGTACTGACCCGACCCGGAAGCGGCGCCGGAGGTTACCGGGGATTTGACGAATGGGACGGGTTTACGGCGGAGAGAGAGAAAATGGAGACGGCGAGTGTCTAAAGCGAGAGCTTGTGTCGGAGAAGGTAAAGGAGATTTGCGTAATAACGGAAGCTTTAGGTACTCGTCATCACTCACGGCGGCGAGATTCGCGGGCGGGAGGAGGAGTAGAGAAAGGTAAGAGCAGAGGATGATAAGATGGAACATTGAGAGAGAGTGAGAGAGAGAGAGAGAGAGAGAAAGAAAGAGTTTTTTTGCTGTCTGTGTTTTGTAAGAGATGAAGAAGACGACCGTATAATATACGGGTTTTGTATACGTGAGTAGTATACGATCTTGTCAGTTTGTGGTCGAAATGTTTATTACAATGGAACGTGAAGACAGAAAGATTTATGTTTTGGGGGCAATCAAAAGAAAGCTTTGGCTTTTGCAATGAACTCTTAGCTGTCTAAATGTGTTTTTGCAAATGCTTTTGTTTCTTTGTTCCTTTATTTTACTTTGCTATTTTACTTAAGGGGTGTGATGATTCTAAACATTGATTTTTATAGTAACAAAAAATTGTTACATCTGGAGTTGTCTTCTATCATTGTAAATTGTAATCTTTAGTGGTCTTTAGATCCGTGATTTTTCTCTCATCTATTATATAAAAAGTCGGATGATATAAATTATTATTATGACAATAATTAATAATACAATACAATAATAATAAATGTAGATCTTGTTTGGACGTGAAAAGTACTATACGCAAGAAATGGACCCTGTTTTATTAGGTGGTGGCAGAACTCAGAAGTACTTAATCTTTTTTTTTGCTAAATTGAAATACTTAATTTCAAAAAATAAAAAGAAACTTGATATTCTTTTATATGATTACATAATAACAAAATAGTTACTATTACTTCTTGTTATTATGTGTTAAAAGTCTAGTGAATGATTTCTATTTTTTGTACGTTAATAGACATGGAAACAAGCTGTATATATATTGTATGGATTTATATAACAAAATAAGTAATGTAATACATTAAAGAGTGATGAAGATTCGGGCGACACTTTGCATGGCTGCACATGATATGAATCATGTGACTTTAAAGACAAACCACAATTATTTTATCTTTTTCAGTAGTTTGGGAGATTACAAATTTATTGCGAAATTATATTCTAAAATTTTGAAAAACAAAAAGACTTGCAATTTGCAAACTTTCTTTTGCAGTAATAAACTAAGGGATAAACTAATAATCTATAAACTGCACTGTAACTATAAATCATTTTTAATTTGACAAGTGTGTGATACAGTGGTGTAGAGAGACATAGAAGAATATGTAAAAAAAACTCAGTTTACAGATTCTTACATTGTTAGAGCATCAATATCGGTTGGGACCAAAAAGTAGTCTTTAAAATATTTTTTTTCTTTTTAGTTTTTTGTTTTTCTTAAAAAAAAAAAAAAACCAGTACTGGGTCACCACGTGTCATGGAGCCCGCACACAGTGTGAATGACACAGCAAAAACGTCCTTATCTAAGGACTTTTCTCCCTTGTCCTTGTTGATTGTGTACTTTTTGGTCTCTCTCTCCTCCTAAGGACGTCCATAAGGACCACGATAATGTTGGTCTTAGTAAATTAGTAATATTGTCTCCTCTAGTGTCAGTTTTGCCTCTGCTTTCAGTTTCAGTTTTGCGTCTGCTTCTAAGTAAGCTCTTCAAATGCTTTCATGTTTTCGGCATCAAATCCTCAAGTAAACTGCAAGTTTCATCCGTACATCATAGAACAAAAATTATCAGAAACCTATTCATAAGATTCTTAACTTCTCTTGTCTGTATAGTGTTTCTTTTGCCTGATGGACTCTAAAAGCGAAACGAACACCTTTGAGAAGCTTTTGTAAAATACTAATTTGTAGACTAGTATTATTTTGTAAGTCACAAGTTTTCTATATATCAAAGAAAATATTAAGGTTTTTGGTGAAGTGATCAAAAGTTTAGAGGTTTTGCATTAAACTTGGGAGTTTGTTTCCCAAATATTCAAATTTTATATATTGGGATTGTTTCTGAAATCAATAACATGGAAGTGTTTGATTGACAAATATTCATTCGAATTTCTGCAAAATAAATGTTTCACTAGTAAAGAAAAAAAAACAGAAATTCAATTTATTGGACTTTAATAATTCTAACCTGTTTAACTTCAGCCCATTTAGAACTCCTCTCGAAAATATTTTTTGAACAGAGTCCCCCCCACCCAAAACCCCCGTAAGGTTTCAGCCACCGATATACCATCTCCGATACACCGAAAAGATTCTTACCAGTTACCACAGCACTCAATGATCAATGTTATCGACATTGCAACCACGTCGTTCTCTCTCACTTTGTTGGGATAAAGATCCACATTGGAAATATAAAAGAGACTTAAGTAATACTCCCTCCGTTTCTCAATAAATGTCGTTGTAGAGAAAATTTTTCGTTGCAAAATAAGTGTCGTTTTAGCATTTCAATGCAGAATTTATTAATTTTATTCTCTATTTTATTTTTCTATTGGTTGAGTTATATGGGTAATGATGATTTTTTATTGAAAATATGCAAAATTAAATGATTTATTAATCTGTGTGCAAAAGTCTAAAGTGACACTTATAATGAAACAGAAGGAGTACTAGATTTTTGACCCGCACGCCCGTGCGGGTGTATTTTCTGTAAAATATGTTGTTATTTATTTTTCATGTCAATATTAGAGTTGGACAAAAATTCGAATCCGAAAAATTGAACCGATCCCGATCCAAAAAAAATATCAAACCCGAACCAAAATTGATTAAATATCTAAATTAATCAAAATTTTGGTATTTAGAGAACTGAAACCGAATCCGATTCGAGTCAAAATATTTCGGATACCCAAACATATTCGAAATAGATTTATATACTTATATATATTTTAGATTTAATGTATTTAAAACATCTAGAATATATCTGATACTTTTAAGTTGGTTTAAATAATTGATAATATATATAAATAGTGTAAATATCTAAAATCGTTAAAGTATAATAAAAACACCAAAAATATTTAAAATAATTATTGATTCTCTATCCAAATATTTAAATCAACCAATTTATATGTGACTGAAATTTTTAACCCGAACCGAACCCGAATGGGTACCCGAACGCCCACCCTAATTTACGATCTATTTTTTCCTTTAAAAACAGAGTAAACATATAATTAATAGTATTTTATGCATACTATCATATAAATAATCACATATATTATATTTTTAAACTTTAATGTGAAATAAAAAATCATAAATTAAGTTGGTATATGAAATTTGACTTTTTATTGTATTTTTCTTATATATAATGAAAACATTTTTCAATAATGGTTATTGGAAAATATTTTAGTAAAAATAAATTTTGAATATATGTATATGTTGAATCAGTTTTTGATATAAATCAACTTAAAATTTATTATTTTTGATTTGAAATATATATATTTAAAAAATTTTGTTTTATGATTATTTTAGACCAATGATATTTTCAGATAATTAGATTAATTAATTTTCGTATATTTTAAAGTTGACCCAAATATATAGTTTCTCATAATATAATAGATTTCCAATTTTTTTTAATAAGATAAATCCATTTTTTTCTTAATATACTGCTATATGTGTTTTCAAATAACATTATATCTTTTTTTATATTGCTATTCTTTTTTTGGCAACTTTTATGTTGCTATTCATGTTTCCAAACAAACCTTTTTTTAAATTGATATTCATGTTTCCAAACAAACTTATTTTTTAAAACTTATATTCTTGTTTCCAAACAAACTTTTTGTTTGAACTGCTATCCAAGTTTTCAAACAAACATTGTTTAAAAATTGTTATCCATGTTTCCAAACAAACTCAATTTGTACTTTAGTTTTAATAATATAGATGTCTAGTTTAGAAAGATTTATTAAAGTTACTAAATTGTTGACATATAATAAACTTTTTTTTGACATATAATAAACTTGAATATGTTAAACAGAACAGTTCATATATTGTGTGTAACTTAATATTACAAAACTAAACTTTAATATATTAAACAGAACAGTTCAAATATTAAACTCGATTTTATGTGTATAATAAGTTTGTGGTTATGTGAATTATTCTATTTTTAAATAATGGTTAGATATATAGTTAGATTAAAAGCAGTTAGGTGAAGTTGTAGGTTAATAATATAAATAAAACAGACTCTGTCCATATTTCGTTAATATAAAAAACGAAACAAAGACCCATTAATAGTTGTAAAAAACGAATGGGCTCTATGTTAACTTGATAAGGCTTTGACGTGAAATGAATTGATTAATTTAGGATAATCTCTCTTTAATTTAGACCAATGGCATTCTGTGGTAAAATAATAAAAAAAAAATAAAAGTTATTTTTCATTTGTACTTTACTTTTAATAAGATAACTAGGATAGTATCCGCGCTAAAAAGCGCAGAATTAGTTTTTTTTTGGTTTTTGGTTTGGTTCCAGTTCAATTATGATTTTTGATTTCGGTTTAGACCATGGAAGTGGCATGTAAAAAGAAGCAAATTATAAGGTTTAGTAAGTGCAGATTTTGATAACTGGAACGTAAAGAGAAGTTAACATGTGAACATGTGAGGTATTCAAGTATCATGACATAAAGTAAATTTAAAATGAACTGGTTCGAAGGTACAATTGTCAATTGTGGCTTAGAATGGAAGTTGGTTTAAAATATATCTAATCGAAATAATGTGTATTTATATGCTGGTTTAAATTAAGTTGTCAGTCATGATATATTCAAGGAACCAAACATATTAAAGAAGCCAAACACCTACTATTCTAGAGTATGTTCAAATTTAAATGGCAACTTGTAAATGGTAGATAAATTTTAGGATCCTAAATTAATAGAGTAGATATCATAGATAGATATTAGAAAAATAGAATTATAGTGAAATCACAAAAGTCTAGCATACTAAAATACATGTGTTCAAAGCAACAAAAGTTTAGCTCGAACCTGATTGTTGTAATTATTTTGACTTTGTGCAGTGTACAAAATCTCATTTCCTTTTATATTAAAATTTTAACCTCATTTCGTAAAAATAAGTATAGCTGTGACTCACTCTACTTGATAAGGAAAGTGAAGTTGATTAAATACAATTAATAACTATATATGTGGAGATATGTTTTTAATTTAAAAGTGACAATATTAACTCACAGATTTGATTTGATATGGTGTTAATTAATTCAGTGGCATAGGTATGTAATTTTTGAGGAAAACTAAAGATTATTTTTTTTTGGATTTCAGTTTTAATAGATTAGATATAAGGGATTTGGATCACACCACTAATTGTTAATTGGTTTTAAGTAAAAGCCCAAAAAATTTATCATGGTATTAGAGCGGGCCCACATACTGACCCTTTAATCCGGCCCAGACAGTGGTCCGATCGACCCATTAGCTGATGGCCCAGAAAATGCTCAGTTCTCCGAGATTGCTAGAGAATAAAAAACATTGTTTCGGAGGGGTATGATGGATTCACGAGATTAATGGTTATACGCACCATTATCTCGAGGGAAGGTGTTGGGATAAAGGACTTGGATCACACCACTAATTGCCAATTGGTTTAAAGTGGAAGCCCAAGAAACTTATCACACTTCTCCCTCTCCGACCATTCCACTGCTCTATAAATATCGCGCATCTTTACCTTCTTTCTCTACTGAGATCGCCATATCTCATCTCTCCCAGATCAGTCTCACGAAACCGGGAGGTTCATCAGGCAGCTCAGCAGCAGATGTTGCAGCGAGACTATGTATGGTGTCTCTTGGTAGTGATACAGTACTGGTGGAAGTGTGAGACAGCCTGCTTCGTTTTCTGGTGTTGGTCGCAAATCTCAAGCGTACTTATGGACTTATGGCATTTGCATTTTCGTTGGATGTGATTGGTTTCTTTGGCTCCACGGTTTTGGTGTTTAGTTTTGTGCATACAGAAAGAAAGATCGTTTACTGCATGTTTATGTGATTGTGTCATCTGAATCATCTTCAAACTTGTCGCCATTATGATCGTGTCAGATAAACACAGTATTGTCACTTGATTCACATGTTTACTGCATGAGGGATATATATATGAAGATTGATTCTTGTGTTGGAGATGAAGATATGGGAATCAAGTTATGGTTGACGAGCTCAATAAGCTCTATGAATGTTCCCGTGGAGAAGGATTTGGCGGGGAGGTACGGTTTCATAAACAACTTTACTCTCACAACTCTGCTATAATCCAACGTGTTTGTAGGTAAAAATGAGGACTTAAATGGGAATATATGCACTCTCTGCTAGTTACTATGATGCATACTAGAAGCGAGCTCAACAGTTAACTTAACTAATAGAAAGTTAACCGGTTTGGATTAGGAACTATTATGTTTTACTTGGTGTTAATATAGGTGAGAACACTCATACAAAAAAAGACTTCAAAACTGCATTAGATCAGAATGATTTTTTTTCTCTCTCCAGCAGCTCCATCTGTTGCATACAAGATTGGTGAAAAGAAAGATGATCCATTAGTAATGTATTGTCTCTCTTTCAATAGCACAAAACATCATTTTGTAATGACATGAGATTGCTTATTGCAGGTCAATGTGAATCTTGCAGGATTTCCTGCGACTGTATTACCATGTGGACTAGTCCAAAGAGGCCCCTCTGGTCTACCTGTTGGTCTTCAAATGATCGGTGCAGCCTTTCATGAGGCTTGTTATTTAAATCTTTGCTTAATCTCAAGAAAAAGAGTTAAGAACAAGTGATGATTGAGTTATGTTTCTGTTATTGGTTTTAGGATAAATTGTTGGAAGTGAATTAATTGATTTGTAATTTAAAATACTATATATTCTTTAATATAAAGGTAGATGCTCAGTATATTATCATTTTTATATTTAAGTTCTTGTAATTGCATTCATGCACTCGTTTGTTTTTATACAGTTGCATACTTGCATTCTTAATTATTAATACGGCTCTATCATTATTCACTAATCTGTTTCATATTATACGATCTTTAAAATATACACCATCTGTTTCATATTATATAATATTATGGTTTAATTAATGTACAAAATTATGAAGAAATTTTGTAATTTTATAATATGAAGGGAGCCGTATAAACATGAAAAGATGTTCTCTACATGTACCAACACATATCTTTACAAAGAGACAAAACCATTACACGTTTCAATTAAACTATAAGTATTTTGAACATGATTAACTAAAATGAAACTACCTGGAATTGGAGGATATGTATAGATCACTTCATTTTCTAAAATATTTTCAGCAGAAATCATGTGTTAACTTGTAATCATGCAAACATATTAAAATTCATGTAATCTAGTGGTCCATGCGAATATCTGTCTCCAGTGGAAGATCTAAAATCCAACGGCTCAGAATCAAGCGTGTGCAATGTTTGACATTTCCTCTAATGCATGAAAAGTCACCACCTGGCACATGCAGATTATATTTTTTTTTTCTTAACTATGAATTATGCAAATGATTTTCCTTTGGACGATATGTTAGTTGTTATAACAGAAAAAATATTAGTACTATATTAGTTGCCATAATACCCATAAATGATGTTTGGTTTAACAATTAGCCATATAAATATTAGCTCCGTTGTCTGATGACCCTAAATAACGCAACTAATTTTCGAAACTTTTGTTTTTTGCTAACCATTTAATTTGTGTACATGTGAATGAACGAGTCACATATTGATATGGTGATAAATGTAACTGAATTACGTATGCCATTTTTAAGAGATCATGTAAAACGAGGTTGTATAAAACAATGAGAGGAATATATACTACTAAAACACATTACTTTTTTTTCTTTTGAAAAGAATACACATTACTTTCCTTTCACAATTGAATATATAAAGGATCATTTAAGTGATTTGCAATTTGGCGCCTAGCTTTTGACTAACCATTACACATTACACAATCGCATTTGTTTAAGTTCTCACATAATGATGTAAATCTTTTTTTGAACAACGTACGTAATACATTTGTATCAATCTCATTTTATTAAAATATAGTATACGTTTCATATAATACAATATAAGTTAATAGTACAGTATAATACTATTGTTTAGTAACTTAATACTACTGTTTTAGTAAATATTCTTTTACAAAGCGTGGGCTGAAAACCCAAACAGCTCTTCAACTCTGATCAAAAGCGTGGACAAAGCCATGAAGAATCGCATATCCAGCCTGCGGCTCATGGGAGTCAAGAAGCACACCAAAACCATGGAAACATGGTTCTCGGTTAGATAGAAGATGTTTTCTGCTTTTTAATCTTTAAGAACACTCAAAAACTTCAGACTCAAGTTGCATTCATTGTACAAAAAGTTTCTTTTCTTGAATAAATTTAACATTCATTCAAAAAAAAAAATATTCTTTTACAGACAACTTGAGGTAATCACGTACACGGTAGACCATCCTCCCACGTAAAGTCCAACTCTGCAATTCAAGCTTAGTAAATATTAAGTATTATTGTTTGGTTTCTAATTCATTATCGTTGACATTAAAAATGCTCAAAATATTCAAAACTCCATTGCTTGCGCGTCGCTTTCCCCAGTTTCTTTGCTTTTCTTGTTTGACCGATTTACACATACACAGATGTGCATACCTACATAAATGATATTAAATATAATACAGAAAATGGGTTTATATGCATATGTACTCATATCTTCAACCTTCTAAAAAGCTAAAATCTATAAAACCCTAGCTAGTAGCTAAATCAATGTGTTCTCCTCCTTTCTCCAAAAGTTGTATGAATCGTGCTCATAAAACTATATTTATGACTGTTTATTTCGTCATGATCCTCTTGGTTTTTAGTTCCTGCGACGCCGCGGCGAGGATGGGACCAATTAAGGTTTCTGAAATGGAAATAGTTCAGACAAGATCAAGATCGTCAAGACAGTACTTCGCGGAAGGTTTTAGATTCAAAGATCGTGTGTTCCATATTTCGTCTAAACGGGGACTTGTACCACCTTCGGGACCTTCCAAAAGGCATAATTCTGTGGTGAATGATCTCAAACACTAATTGGTTTCTTGTTTTTGTTATTTAGTTGGTTTTTTAACAATCATAATTTACATGTTTGGAAGATTCTTGAAATTGTTTTTTTTTGGCGAGGTTTTGATCCTTTTAATATATGTTTTTGTTCATTTATACATCATTTGATTTCGTTCACATCTGTAGTATTTTGTTGGAAAGTGATACATACGTACGTATATTGTATGTATCACCTTTTTACCCACCATTGTATATATCTTTCATATCAAATCTCTTTGAAAACAATAGGGAGTTCTGCCCAAGAAAAAAACAATAGGGAGTATCAATAAGGTTTGGCTAATCTAACTTCTCGGCTCTAGAGTTTTTAGTGCGTAGATATTTTGTAACTATTACTTGGTAATTTAACTATTAACCGTCAAGCTCACGGATTTGATCTTATATTTGAAATAATTTATATATCATAAAAAACGAAACATACATTAGTTTTCAAGGAATAAATAATAAAAAGATGTCTGAAGTATATCATGTTTTCAACTCATTTAGCCTTAAGTTTTAACTCATGGATAGTTTTAGACTATTATCGGTAAGCTCAAAAAGCATTAAACTAATTCATGAAACTTGTTTAATATAACAGAAATTCTTATAAACTGCTATTAACGCACCCTACGGTAATGCTATCAATCCAGCGAGGTACAATTCTGACTGAATGAAGTTATCTAAGGGCGACAGGGCGTTGTTAAAGAAGAGTTATAAGTAACCGAAGTTTTTAGCCCATGGAAGACTTTTCGGCTTGTAGGCCTTGGAAGGCTGTATCTCATCTTTGGGAATCGACGGACTTTTGTTACCGTTTGTATACTGTCGTACCAATTCGTTAAATTAAAGAGAGATCGAGCGGCCGGTTTGTATTGTGTGGTCTCCTTCTGTCTGCCTAGTTAATAATAGGCTAATACTACAAAAAAGTGAAGGGTTTTAAATTTGATGTTCTACTTTCTAAAGCCAAAAATATTTATCCATGCACTACAGCATGAAAATACCAACTTCTCACATATTTTATGTTCGTATAAAATTATCCAACATGTGAGAAGTTAGTTGGTATTTTAATGTTGTAGTGCATGTCTGTTTAAGCGAGGTTTAATCCACAACTGGAACCAAATGGTGATTGAACTTTGGAATAACTCTCCCCCTTCCAAAGAATTGGTCTCATGTTCTCTCGATATAGCTCTCAAACAAACCTCTTCTAACTCACTCAATTACAATAATAAAAATAATAAAAAGATAAACATAGCTTGAGAAAACCTGATTTTTCTATTATCAAAGTGGATACAAACTGAATAACAAACCCTGAAGCATAGTCGGCCCTGTATCCAAGCAATAGGAGTAATGGCTTCCAACCGGCAATTAATATCAACAAAATTGGCCACAATGTTTCTTTAATGCATTGGTTGAATAGCCCTTTAACATGTATCCAAACCGGGGTTCAAGCTTCTTCAACAACATAATTTTTATTTTCAGCCAATATTTTTATTTTTGGCTTCTAGGTTTAAGAATTCGAGGACCAGCTCTGCCCTGAAGCAAGAGCATGGTTTGAACTTTAAAGCACATGTATTTTAGATCTCCCCCTGTTTTTAAGCTAATTTGAAAAAAAGTTCACAAACAATTATTTCACTCAAAATTTTCAGTCGTTTAGTAGAGAAGCATATGTTTGCATTGAGAAAATCCAAAATATTATTGACCATATGCAAAAATAAACAATAATGTCATACAATATTGCTTCAAAATCACATTTTTCCATATGTCATTATCCGATCATTTAAAAACACCATAATCAAAAACACAATATACCTTCTTTCATCGTTACTAATATCGCCTCAAACCCTTAGAAAATACACACTAAGCTCAGGCCCACCACTTGACCCATCTGGATTCATCATGTAAAAAGCCTCCGAGTCTCTCGACCCGATAACCCGCTCGAACTGGGCTCTCATATACATGAGCTCACCTTTCTCGGACCCCACCGCTTCACTCCCTTCTTCCCTTACCGTTGCCGCCGCAGGTAAGACTCCAGCACCCATCGTAATAGGCCCCACCGCCTTCAACACTCTCCACTCCGCCTCTCCACACTCTTTCCTCACCGAGTAACCGCACTTTCTGCCGTTGCAGTACGTTCTCCACGTCGACTCTTCAAGTAGCTTCTTCGAGTCCGTCCTAAACGCTGCCGTTTCCAGCGCTATCCTCACGAGCCCCGAAGCCATTTCCTTGACGAGTATGCTCGTCGGAGTCGGTAGCTGGATCAGAACAGCTGGTAAACGGGTCGGGTCATCCTGTACGGCGAAGTACACATGTCCACGACGGTTTCCGAATAACGTACCCACGACACGGAAACCTAGATTCGGACTAGAGAGACCGAGTGCATAACGGATCTTCTCCATTGTCTTTTTCTTTTTCTTCTTCTTTTGCATCACGTGTTGAGTATGGAACTGATCTGGTTGTGTCGGGTCGGAGGAGAAGTTGAAACTTGTCAAGATATTTTGTTCGTTGTTGTGATCGTCTTCTTCTTCCTCCTCTTCATCTTCTTCTTGAACCTTCTTCTTCTTCCAGTTGAAGTAACGTTTAGAGAGAGAGAAGGAAGAGTCGAGAGAAGTGCTGGATAAGATTGACTTCATCTCTTTTGCATGAATAATAAAATTGCAGTTTGGAGTGAACCTCTTGTGGTCTTTAATGTAAAACCGTTTTTGGGAGTAAAAGTCTTTGATGTAGTTTTTAATGCTTGTGGGAGTTGATTTGATTTAACTTTATTTAATTTAATTAAAATTACTATCTGACCTTTTTGTATTAGGTCTATTGTGATTTATACTGTTTATTTTGTTATATGCTTTTTTTTTTGCTAAATATTTTTTATTTATTTTGTACATCTCGACTCCTTTCACGTTTTATAGTAATTTTCTGTGAAATAAAATCCCTGTTAAATCATTGTGTAGACTCTGACGTGGTAGAAAATGTAGAGATATGACTCCCTTGACAAAGTAATGAATCATCCATTTGAATAGAACCAAACTAAAAGTTAATTGGACTTTACTGAATTTTAAATATACTAAATTAGAATTAGAAGCACTGGTTTGCAAATCCACGTTTATTTTAAAATTAGAATAAAGGTGTGAGAGAGTTTCTTATTTGTTAAAAGAGAAAGATGGATGTGATAGAAGATAGAAAAAGAAAAAGGAAGAGGTGAGACAAGCGAGGGCGGTGAGCAGCCACCACCTAACCGTAGATTAAGGGACTGTACTCATTGGGACTTATGAATAAGACATATCACACATCAAATCGACATTTATCTTTTGTCATTTTACACACAAATAAAATTGTCTATGTGGTTAAATACTTAAATCTATATAAGTCTACCTATACAGATTTAAGGAGACAAGGTGTGCGATTGATCTCAATCAATGTTCATCGATAGTGTGGGCTACCGATAGTTGACAAAGTTCTCTACCTTTTTCACTCGTACACATATTAATTATGTTTAAACAACAATGTCTTTTTTTTTTTCTTTTTGGTCAACAAACACAATGTCTTCTATTCGTAAACTTGAACGCAATGTTTTCACTTTTCTGTTTCTTGCTATGTTATATTACATGTTCAAAAACGCGGGCGCGGAGGCCGTTGAATCGCCGGTTACACGCTCGGCGGAGAGGAGCCGTTGCGATTTTGCCCAAATCGGAGAAAAACGCGGGTTCAAACGGAAAACGTGAAATTTTGTTGATATTTAGTTCGAAATCGTGTTATAAACATATGTTTTACCATGTAGATGCTTAATCTAGTTGATTTGTTGATTAAATCGGCGTAAAACCAAGCTTCAAATCAATGGCGGCCGTGTATTAACACGCAGGAAAAAAATAGGTCTATGATGAAGACAGTAAGAAAAATACGTTTTTGCCCTTATTTAGTATAAATCATTAAAAAAATAATTTTGACGCAGAGAGAGGTGTCGAACCCGACACTGGTTGTTAAACACAAGAGCACTTAGCCATTCTGCCGCCGAGGATCAATGTACAATACTGAAACTTTATAAAACTATAGGCAAAACCAGAAATTTTAAATATTATATTATATATAAAATTTAAAATATCTAAAATAAAATCCCCGATTACTCCCCGATTTTTTTCCGAGTTTCTGTTAACTCGCTAGGCTCTGGTCGAGCGCACGCGTAGCGCCTAGCGAAATTTTGAACATTGGTTATATATATGAGGGCTTCAAGAGTTGAAACCATGCCTTCCTATATATATATATATATATATATGACAAAGAGTATTAGTGATATAATAGTATGATTTTTAATTTATTATCTTAGATATGGACAATTCAAAATCTATAAGAAGTTTCAGTAGATGTGATTTATGCATATATATGTTAATGTTATGTAGATGTTTCTTTATCAATGTATAACTTTATGTGCAAGATGATCGCCTTTGTATCCTGTAGCCGGAAGTCAACTCTGGGATATTCTCAGTGAGTTTCGCATATTCCTAATCCACCAAGGTCCTGATAACTGAAGTTCCATGAACGGATGGTAGGGTTAATGAGCTGATTTACCGTAAGTGCAATATTCATGACATGTAAGTTACTGTTTTTAGTATCGGGCGATTGAATGAGAGTTTTTTTTGGTTAGTCTTTTGTTACCAGAGATTTAGCATAAACAATAATACGCCAACCATACAATGATAAGGAAGATCAAATGGATTCCAGAGGGCTCATGTTCTTAAAGTACCGACTTTTGAAAACCTGGAAAATAAAGAATTTGGTTTGTCTATTAGGCGCTAAAACAGTTTATCCAACATGATTGTATTAAAATTTATCAAGGTCCTGGCACCTAATCCTCTCTATCTTCTTTGTGTTAACATAATTTATCTCAAATCAGCCAATGCATACTTCTTCTGTTCCCTCCTGAAGACTATCATTAATATTTAATGGTATTTGCAATAAGGCTATCACCAACTGATGAAGCACCAATTTTTTAAACGCTAAAAATTTATGTTTTTGAACAAAAAAAACGCCAAATTTATGTAAGTTACAGAATATTTTTTTTTACCAATGGTTTAAGGGGTGGCGAAGTATATAAGACCAAACATGACTAGCATCAGGGCCGTCTTTTAGCACGTGCAAGTGGAGCGGTCGAACAGGGTCCAAAATTTTAGAGGGTCCATAATTTTTTTTATTTTTTTACTAATAGTTATAAATTTAAAATCATATTTTTATAAAATCAGAATGACTATTTTTATTTAGTTTTCGTATTTATAACCAATAAATATAAACTACAATCTTTTTTTTATATAACCAACTAAAAATGCAATAAATTATGAAGTAATTATTATTTATATCAATTATATATTATGGAAAGTAATAAATAGTTGGTATGTGTTAGAATATTCAGTGGTAGTATTAAAAGTCAATATTCTAATTGATTATGTTTAGGAAACAATTATCAATTAGTGACTATAAATACGGAGAACAAAATATATTTCCTTCACCATTTTTAATTAAAAATAGCAAACACGAAGAAAATAAAGCTAGCTTGACCAGAAAAAAGAGTGACTTGTTCAATCAAGAGTATATAGCTTACTATTCCAATTTTTTACTTTATTATATTTATAGATTATGATTTCTGATCGTGAATATAATAAACGTAAAAAACTGAAAAAGTTAGAAAAATGATCAAATTGATGATTTGATCGATGATTTTGCATTAAAAATGCTAAATAATCAAATTTAGTGATTTGATCAATGATTTTGCATTAATAACAAAAAAATTAGTGTTATTTAGATTATAAATAATTAAATTAATTAGTGTTATTTATATTAAAAATAATTAAATTAATGTATTTATTTTATATTATAATGGTATTTTTGTAAAAAAACAAAATTATTTCAGATTATTAAAAGAGGTCTTATTTTCTTTTTGAACAGGGTCTGTGAAAAGTTTGAGACGACCCTGACTAGCATAATCAAATTTTAGAGTTTATTGTTTGTGTTTCAAATTTAGATTATAACATTACACATTTTTATTATTAAATAAATTATATTATTACATTGTGATAAAGTATTCAGAATATATACTATTTTATTTACTATAGTAACATTGCTACAGAATTAGTTTTCACGAAAACAGTACAATTTTGGAAAAGAATGTTTTGTAATACATTTTTTTGGACTTTAGTTTTTTCATATTTAATTGGTTAACAAGGTTACTTAGTGCATTTCCAATAGATGATTCTGTGTGTTAATTTTTTTTGGATTGGGTTCTCGTAAAATTATGGATCTCATAATTACATGTACATATAATATATATATATATATATATATATATAACTTCAACAGGTAGAATTCCCAGTGAAAGTGCTCTTGTGCAAAAGTCCTCTTAAGAAAAATTTACAAACAATTCATTGTCACATCTCGGGTAAAATATGATCGGACAAATTACGGCAACATCCAATCAAATGATGTCTATGTGTTGTTTGTTTCCACACCTACACCAATGGCTGCTTTTTTTCCTCTTATTTTCTACATTACCTTTTAACAGGCATTTCAAAATTTAACGTCCAAATTGTTGACTTGGGAGGACGATATGCTGGAGTTTGGTGTACTATTTTTATCTTTTGGTGGTCAGTACGACTTACTATTAGCTAGCATGCACGCTTAATCTGAATCCAGCCCATGATGATTGTACGTAGCCTTATATATACTTCACAAGTGCATTTCAATAAAACTAACAATCTTAGGTTAAGTTTGAAAAGATTACATAAATTATGTTATTTCTTACTTTAATTATTTTTAGTACTTGTTATTGTTCTCGTTATATCTAATTCTAAAAACTGGAACCGAAACGAACTTTGATAAGTCAACCAACAGTTGTGCTAGTGCAAAAAAAAACAGCAAAGTACGACTTCTATGAAAACACATATTATTATAGTAGCAATCATGTAAAACTCTTTATTAAAATCTAGTATTATTGGTTGTTGTATTCAAAATATCATTATTAAAAAAAAAAAATCTAGTGATATTGGTTTTTTTCATGGGAAAATTGCCAAATATAACTCACAACTTGATTTCAAATGCAAAAGTATACCCAAACTTGAATCAAATGCAGAAATAACTTAAAAGACTATTGAAATTACAACCAACCCCTTATGACCAAACAAAAAAAAAACAGTTTTTTTTTTACGTTTTTAATCCCACTAAGTCTTCTGGCCAGACGACTTTCAAGTAAGTCGTCCAGTATAGTTAATCTTAAAAATAATTTATAAGTTTTTTAAAAAATATTTTGATAAGTGAAAAATTGAAAGCATGTAATTAAGATATGTTAAAAGTATTATAAATTAAAATATAACAAAAGTGAATTGTTTTCAACATAGATGAATGAAAGTAGTGAGTCATGATATTCTTTGGTTTAGGTTTTGCCAACATATGTTGTAGTATTGTATGTGTTCTTAGGGTTAGATTTTGGAAAGCATAAAAGTATTTTTGAAAAATATGAAATTTACCCAAATGCATTTATTTATGTGTATAGTAAACACTAAGCAAGTTTAATTTGATTTTATAACTTATTTAGTTAGTTAATTTTAGTCAATTTAGTTTAGGGGTTAAATTTAGGGTCTGGACGACTTACAAGTAAGTCTTCTAGACGACTAGACGACTTACAAGTAAGTCTTCTAGACGACTGGACGACTTACAAGTAAGTCTTCTAGACGGCTGGACGACTTACAAGTAAGTCTTCTAGATGACTGGACGACTTACAAGTAAGTCTTCTGGTATAGTTGATCTTAAAAATAATTTATAAAATTTATAAAAAAATATTTTGATAAATGAAAAATTGAAATCATGTAATTAACATATGTTATAAGTGATATAAATTAAGATACAATAAAAGTGATTGTTTTCAACATAGATGAGTGAAAGTATTTAGTTTCCCGCTAAAAATATTTAGTTTTCCGCTAAAAATATTTGAGTTTCCCGCTAAAAATATTGAAGTCTTCTGGACGACTTACAAGTAAGTCGTCTAGGAAGTCTTCTATTCAGAAGACTTACTTGAAAGTCTTCTGAATCTAAAATATTTAACCTAATTGGATTTTTTGTCTCCCTATATAAAGAAAAATTTACACATTCTCTCTCCTCCTCTCAAATGGCTGCAACAAAAATGTAATGTTCATCATTCTAAAACTCTCAAACCTCTCTCTAATCTCTTTGAACTTATAAACACCAAGCTTATATCAATTGATTGTTTTTGTCTCATGTCTTTCTCACTAATTTATCTTGTTTTTGCAGGTTTTTCATCATATGATTCTCATCTTCCACTCATTTAAAGGTAGATCTATTAATTTTAGAAATGTATTTTTATGTCTCATTTTTCTTCATTTCGTAACTTCTTGTTGCATAAAGTTCTTACTTTTTTCCTCAAACTAATACTCTCCAAAGCCACTCTAATCTCTTAGACTTGAAAACACCAAACTTTATATGAATTTTTCAGTTTTGTCTCATGTCTTTCTGAATAATCTATCTTTTTTTTGCAGGTTTTTAATCAGATGGTTCTCAACTTCCACTTGGATATGTACGTTGTGTGTTCTATATAAGTATGTTTATCTAATCTTCCACTCATTTTCTATTTTTAAGCCATTTGAACGTTTTTGGATGTGCAGATTTTTCAGATCTGGATATGCAGGTTTTTCAGATCTGGGACGACTTTCAGGAGGTCCAGACGACTTCCAGGAGGTCCAGACGACTTCCAGGAGGTCCAGACGACTTAAAGGAGGTCCAGACGACTTCCAGGAGGTCCAGACGACTTAAAGGAGGTCCAGACGACTTCCAGGAGGTCCAGACGACTTCCAGAAAGTCCAGACGACTTCCAGGAAGTCCAGACGACTTACAGGAAGTCCAGACGACTTTCAGGAAGTCCAGACGACTTCCAGGAAGTCCAGACGACTTCCAGGAAGTCCTCTGGATCTCCTGGAAGTCTTCTGGACCTCCTGAAAGTCGTCTGGACTTCCTGTAAGTCGTCTGGACTTCTTGGAAGTCGTCTGGACTTTCTGGAAGTCTTCTGGACCTCCTGGAAGTCGTCTGGACCTCCTTTAAGTCGCTTGGACCTCCTGGAAGTCGTCTGGACTTCCTGGAAGTCATCTGGACCTCCTAGAAGTCGTATGGATCTCCTGGAAGTCGTCTGGACCTCCTGGAAGTCGTCTGGACTTCCTAGAAGTCGTCTAGACCTCATGGAAGTCGTCTGGACGTCCTGGAAGTCTTGTGGACGTCCTGGAAGTCGTCTGGACCTCCTAGAAGACTTCTGAAGAATTTTTCTTCCATATTAAGTGGAGTCTAAGCTTGTCTTTGTAGAGAAATGATATATAATAGTTTGTTTGTGGTATGTTTTGTGATTTACATATGTACTCCTTTAGTTGTGACATTTTTGTAAAATCATTAATAATGTTTCCCAAGATGTAATATATGTAATAAATAAGAATGTTGGTAGCCTCATACTGATACAACATTTTAATAAGCATTTTAACCATTCTTCCAACTCATAACAATAATCATCATTGGTTTCTATAACAAAAATACTTAAGAGATGGAAAAAATAATAATAACTAGTCAAAGCATAACACATTTTTTACAAGTTTGTGTTGAAAATATTTTTTTTGTAGAAGACTTACCAGTAAGTCGTCTGGTAAATCTTTTGTGTATAAGACTTATCAGACGACTTACTGGTAAGTCTTCTGTAATTGTTAAATCTTCAGACTTGTATTGTTTTATACACAACATCTGAATGCTTTTATTCTCCATATAATGCATGTATCTAACGTGTCATCTGCAAAAATTCAAAATAAAACACATTAACAAAGATAGAACATGTATGACTTAAAAACATATTAGCTAGAAACTTTGAGTAACATGAATATTGGTAACCTCATATATCACCAATTATGTTATAAATTTCATTCAGTATCTCCAATATTGATTAATATACATGAATTAATAAAAAAATATTAAAAAAAATTTATATTATTAGAGAAAATGAAAGTTTACTAAACATAAGTTTGGAAGACTTACTAGTAAGTCGTCTGGAAGATTTACAAGTAAGTCGTCTGGAGAGGTCATTTTTGCAATTGACTTTTAAATGGGACGACTTACTTGTAAGTCGTCCAATTTTGTTTGTTAAAAAAAACTCCAGACGACTTACCAGTAAGTCGTCCAGGACAAATATGTTATTTTTGCATTTGACCGAATTGTGTCAGATATTTGACTTTTTGTGGACGACTTACAAGTCTCTGGGAAAACAGAAAAATCAATATTTTATTATTTCTAGACGACTTACAAGTAAGTCTTCTCAGGTTAGTTTTGCAATTAGAAAATAAAATTTAAATATTTAATTTATCCCAGACGACTTACTTGTAAGTCGTCTAGTCAGACGACTTATTTGAAAGTCGTCTGAGATAAGTAAGGTTTGACCAGAATCTCAGAAAAAAAATTCTGGACGACTTTCAAGTAAGTCGTCTGACTGGACGACTTACAAGTAAGTCGTCTAGGAAAAATTTAATATTTAAGTTTTATTTTCCAATTGCAAAACTAACATGAGAAGACTTACTTGTAAGTCGTCTAGAAATAATAAAATATTGATTTTTCTGTTTTCCCAGAGACGACTTACAAGTAAGTCGTCCAGAAAAAATCAAATATCTGACACAATTCGGTCAAATACAAAACTAACCCGTTTATCCCAGACGACTTAGTGGTAAGTCGTCTGGAGTTTTTTTTTTTAACAAACAAAACTGGACGACTTACAAGTAAGTCATCCAGTTTGACCAGAAGACTTACCCTTAAGTCTTCTACAGCCAGAAGACTTAAGTCTTCTATAGCCAGAAGACTTAAAGGTAAGTCTTCTACAACCAGAAGACTTAGGTAAGTCTTCTAGGCGAACAGATCTGGAAAAAAAATCAATTTCATACCTTAAATTAGTGAGATGACTTCTTTAACACACATAAGTCTTTTCCAACCACATAAAACCTCAAACGAAAGTAACCCACCAAGAATCATAAGTTTGAATGGTTCTATCAACCATAAAAAATTTATAATCAAAAACTTGAGTTTTTTTGGATGAATATGGAGACAAAGTGAAAGAAATGTTGTTTTTAGTTCATAACAATTGGGAAAAAGAGAGTGTAAATCGATTTGAGGTGCATTAAGAGCTTCAAATTGGTTGTTCATGGTGGTTAGGGTATTGATGACAATGATAATCTTGTAAATACTTGAAAATGATGAGGTTGAGAGAGTAAAAATGTCACTTTCGAAAAAAAAAAGAAAAAAAAATTAATGGCAATTTCGTGAATAATGTGAACCTGTGGGGTGAAAATGACAAAAGAAAAATTCAAAAAAGCATAGGTTAGTTTTGTATTTGACTTTGAGTTTTGAGTCAATTTTGCAAAAAGTCATTTTCTTCGTTTACAATCTTTTCAATAAAAAAAAATTAAAATTCATTGTTATTCAATTAAAGACTTCAATATAACATTTCAAATTTTGTGTTATTCAAATTTGATAGATTTTTGTAACTTAATTGATTTGAAAGATTCTAACTGAATTAGGAGATGATTTCATGTGTAAAATATACCACTCAAAATCAACTTTTTACCTACATATTTGCAAATGAAAATCGTGCCTTTGTTATTATTTTTTGTTTATTCAAATAAGGTCACTCTGCTTAGTCATCTCTCTCGTTAATCAAAAATTTATCTTGCAAAAACAGTTACGTGAGAATAAAAAATAGCTATATTCACAAACTTATTGCACTTTGTTGTTATTGTTATGTAGTGAAAGAATTTGCGAAAAACTTGCCTTCTCTTATGATTATATATTTTTTTTTGTGCAAATACCGATTTCAATTAATTAAGGCTGGTTTAAAAAGTACAAGGCATTTTGGCTACAGAATCTGCAATTGCAATAACATTAGCAGCTCTAGGGATAAAATTAAACTTAAGACATAAAAAGTTCTGAGAGAGAAGATAGATGTCGTGGAAGATACTGAAGATTTCCAAATTCACCGACTTGTTCTTGATCATCTTGACTAGAGATTGCGAATCGGAGAAGATAATCAGAGAGTCCTTTCCACGATTTAGGGAGAAGGTTATGGCTTCTCGGACAGCCAAGACTTCCGCCACGAAGGGCGATGAAACAAAAGTTGCAGTCGCTGCATGTTGGGTGATCGAATCCCGGTCATCAACAACCCAACCGAATCCTGCTTTTCCTGTAGAGGGGTCCCAAGCAGCATCTGTTGAGATTGTGCAGGAGGTCAATCCAGGAGGGCTAGGTTCGGAGTTGATCAGCGGAGTCGCATCGGGTGGAGGTGTCTCTTATGATTATATAGTGGCCACAATATGTGAACTTATCATCTTCTTCTGTTTTTCATTTTTATAACAATTGTTATTTCATTGTGATCTTGTGAAAATATTTTTATCGTAGGTTTGTAAAATGGAACAAAACTTTAATGAAGAAGAAGATAATTCAGATATTCATATTGTGCTATTGAAGCTTCTGGACTCTTTTGAATCACTGAAATAAAGTCCAATTCTATAGTAAAATTCAAATAATATCATGTAGATTTCACTTTTACACTGACATGGATTTTAAAATAGTTAGAAAAATCAAATATCCTAAATTCTCAAATAAATCAAATTTTTAAAAATCTGATCAGTTTTAAATCTATTGGAACTGACTTCAAGTTATGTAACGGGATAACACCCCCTAAATTTTAGCATTTTGTTAACTTATCGGTTCTCTAGACAACTAATAAACATAATACAACTAAAAAAATGGAATATCTATACTATTAAAGCAAAATACTTAATAGGTATTTGCCCTTGATTTTTGAAGTTAATTACATTCTCATGCGATTGTTTAAAAAAAATAATATTTTCAGCAACTATATATTCCGCGAATCTGAATTTGGTGAGATCTTTAGACCAATCACAGTGCAACAAAAATCATATCTATCGACCAACCAAAAGCCCTATCGAAGCCCAAAGTTACAATTATCAAGGTTGCTATTAAAACCCACTAATCCTAACTATACAAACCCTCTACCATAAAATTATATAACCAAAATTTAACAGAGATAAACATTGGGGCAGTAAAAACAATATTTCAAAATTACAAATTGCTCATATTATATAAAGTTCCGGTATACCGAAGGTATGACAATACATAGAGCTAAAAATTTATCATTTATGATGGGTACATTACATTTATTTACATTGTATTAAACTTTTAGCAAACCTCAATATGAATATCAATTTTCCTTATAAGAAACTAAAATTAATACAGTAGAATTATATAAAGAAATTAATTTTAAAAATTATATGAGGATTAGTTTATAGCTTTTAAAATAGTTTTCAACATAATAATATTTTTAAATCATGAAAAATTAACAAAACTATATCGGTATTACATAATGAAACGTTTAAACATATATTCTTATATTGAAGAACTATTTATCTTTTTGAAATGATATTTTCAAAAGAAAAATCTTTATTAAAAATAATGACGATAACATAAACCAACGAACCTGCACGATAGGTGGCAAGAGTTTTTTCTTTTTTTTTGTAAGAGTTGCTTCCTACTATGCCAATGATTATCTATATATTACTCTATTATATATGTGTGTATATATATATTACTTATCATACTTATTAAATCAACTATATAGATTGCAAAGTTAAATAAAGATTCTCTATTATGATGTTTTAAATATGTACATGCACAACACGACATATTTTAAGTTAAGTAAACTCATTATAATTGGTCCAATAAAATAGAAGTTAGACATAACATTTATCAATAATTTATCGATTGAATTATAAATAGTTATCGATTGAAAATAAATCTAAATATAAAAATTAAAATTTTTAGAAAAATTTAAAACAAAACATATATACGTCTTCTAAAACAAAAATATACCCGCCCTTTTAAAGGGCGGGTCAAAATCTAGTTAATATTTAAAGAACATGATTGGAAATCCTCCTAACGTTCGTTAGATTTGCTTGGGTATAACAGGCTAAAGGTTAGCTTAACGATATACCAAAACCAATGTTGTTTCATTGGCTAAAAAAAACCAGCCAACAAATATTTGCAAATGAGGAATGCGACAGACTAACAAATCAGATATAACTGCACTAAACATAGCGCATTTATTAAGCTGCCCGAAACAAAGTGTAATGTCAAATCATATACAAGTTTAGTTAAAATTTTCAAATATATATGTTAGTTACAATAATAGCAGTTTGAAATTATAGGAATTGGAAAATGGTTGACACTGTATAATTTTCAAATATATAAGTTAGTTACAATAACACCATCAGATCGAAATCAGATGCTCAAACGTTCATCATGGCGATTTCTGCGAACCAGAGACCGACAAAATTCTATGGCGTTTTGTCGGATATCGTTTTGCTTTCCTTCTTTGTTTCTGTCTTACGTTTTCTCATTTTTTTCCTAGATCATCGAATGGACTAGCGGATTCTATTGCTAAAGTCCATCTTGCTTTTGTCAATACTTTAACAGCTCGCTGGAGCTGATCTTTTATTGAATGTTAAATGTTGCTAAAAATCCATCTTGCTTTTGTCAATACTTTTACAAAGCAACCTTTTGAAAATCCGTCTTAGATTGTATATGCTGACAAAAAAAAGTTACTATTAATTTTTCCAATGAAAGTTCAGTTATGTTTGTTACTATTTCGTTTAAACAATTCCTACAAACACATACTCCATTTCGTTTATACAATTTTGATTTGGTAGTCATAGTGTCAATAACAATTTCCCTCCATTTAGAGAGATAGACGTTAGACACTGTAATAAAATGGTAACACAAAAATTCGGTTTTGTTTATTTTTTATTAATGGTAACTACTTACACAAAAATTCTTAACAAGATTTAAAGTCTCATAAATCAAATATTTAACGCAGGTTCAACCATTTTCTCGTATATACCATTATACATTTCATGACATTCGTAATACTTTTATTGTTGTCTTTGTTATTGTATTTTGTGCCTGAATCTCAAATAAAGTGACAAAGGCCCGAGTGGGCAACGGCCAAACTCTCTTTAACATGGTCGCTACATACGTAATCATATCACGTCAAACCAGAGATCATACATATCAGTATGTGTATTTGTGTCAGCATCGTTTAAAAAAATATGGATGGATGACATTTCACTGTCTCCTGCCTCCTTTCGATATTTGTTTCTTACTCATCTTCGTAAGGAAAACTAGTTAACCATAGATGGTGGAAACTGAAACAAAAATTTGTCAATGCGTTTATAATTCGCGAAACAACGAGTGCGTTATAAAATTGATCAAGCGTTGGAAAGGAACTAGAAGATACTTGTTTATTAGAACACAATTATATGGTTGAGTTTCTTCAACTCAGTTTCCAAACACCATTATATTATTTACATATAATAAATTTTTAAAATAGTTAAATTTTAATATTTTTTAAAGTATACCATTTAGAAAGTCACGAGTGGTTTAGAATAAATGTTACTTCAAATCTGAGTTTAGTTCATATTCAGCCAACATCTTACCAATCAAGTAAACTATTGTTTTTACCTATTTATACTGTAAAAAGAGAGAAAATACACTCTTATGAGTTTATAACTACTCTAGAATTTAGAAGAGAAATATTATTTACTATAACATTTCCACTCTTTCTTCTTTTCATATTTTTATTTACTCACGTATATATAATTTTCCCAGTCACAACATTAGACTCCAAATGAAAAACATGAATCAAGTATTAGAGATAAAGCGAATCAAACTGAACAAGAGTGCATCAACCAGATTTGGCAGTACACATATAGACCAAGTGGATCTAGTGATTCAAAATATATGTTTGAAAGGTAAAAATGAATAAAGAGGTCTAAAGTACTGTATAAATATATAACAAATTATCAAAACGTTATATTACTATATATTTTTCATAACTAAAATTAATTAATAAACATAATTTTATTCATGTAATATAATATAAATTTTCTTGAGCTGTAATATAATAAAATAATATAAATTTAGGTTTAACACATTTAAAATTAAATATCTAACTTTGGATGATTTTAAAATAGTTATATTTCTGTGAAACAGTATAATATTTTTGAGATTTAGTACTTACTAAAAATCATTTTTAATTAATCTTTTGTTTCTAATGGAATTGATAGTATATATATATATATATATATATTGGTTTTAAATGAATGCAAATAAATAATATATAATACAAGAACTGTACTTAAAAATACGCCAAATAGCAAAGGTATTTTATCTACTAAGGTTTTAATTTTTCTTCATAGTACAAACTGTTTGATGTTCATCTTGGATCCTCCACTAAATGCAGCGAAACAATAGAATTGTGTTGAATGATATATTTCGTTGTGAACTCTCCACTAACCATGATAATTAACCATTTAATATGCTTCTCATTCCAAGCCTTTCAAAACAAGATGTACCATTTCCTCGTGTGTGTGTTTTTCCACTATATTATAAATAAAAAGAAAAAGAAAATATACAAGAATTGTATGTATATATATATGTATGAATGGGTGGATGATGATGAATATTTCAAAATATTAAAAAGAATCCACTGGTTTAGGAAAGCTTACTAAGAACTTAAGAAAACTTTTTTTTTTTGTCAAGACTTAAGAAAACTTTCTAAATGCGGTGTAGCGTCAACAAAATTATGTACTTTTAAAAGTGCCCTTCAGTGCTGCTAGTCTTGTTCTGCATTGCCTCTCTTAGCTACAAAATATGTAAGGAAATGTAATGAAATGATGTTTAGTCATCTTGGACCATAATTAATAAAAATGAAAAATGAAAACGATTTATTTGATAAAAAAACAATTGAAAGCCAGTCCAAAAAAAAACAATTTATTTGTTTTGTGTATGTTTAACTTTAAGTGTAGACTGAAGCTCCGAATTAGAAAAGCATATCAAGCGTTCCGGATCTACTGAATCTAAAAAATTGAATAGAACAAGAATGGATCTAGCGGACCTAATGGTATAAGTTTGGTTAACGTGGATCTATCAGTCAAATATATATGTTTGAATGGATCAGTGGATAAAAAGCGGGACAAAATACTGTACAATTTTAAATATATAAAATATTATATTATTAATTATTCTTATAATTTTAAATTAAATTAATAATATATAATGTAATAAATATAAAAAATATAATTTATTATAGTTTATATACATATTATTATATTTATATTTATATAATTATAAATTTTAAAATTTAATCATGTTATTTAATTTTTATGTACTACAATTTTAATAAAATATAATATTTTAAGATAAATTACCTTTTTACTATTTATTTTACCATAAATAAATTATTTATTTAAAATATAGTTTATAAGTGCAATAAATATAATTTCTATAATGCATAAATATTATTATATTTATATTTTAAATATTAAATATAACTATTTTAAACAGTATATATTACAAAAAACGAAATTAATTAAAATAATATATATGTATGAAATAGTAGAAAAACACACACACAAATTAATCAATCGCACTATCAAAATATTAAAATGAATAGTATATGTTTTAAATAATCAAACTAAAATAAAACAGTACAAAAAGGGTAATATACACTCTAATTTTGCTGTATATTACAGTGCATAGCAGTTATTATACTTCTGTTCATATAATTCATATTACTATTTATTTTTCATATTTTTTTAAAAACTATATAAGTACAATTATATTTTTTCAAACTGTATTAGAAAATTTAGCTCAAACATAATTTAATTGTTAGAACTTTACAATTAAATTTTTATGTGTGCTTTTTAATGATTAAAAATAATTGTCTTTTTATTTTGAAAAAATAATATTATTATTTCTAGTTATATATTAACTAGCATTATGATTATTTAAATATTCAAATAAATTATAAACAAACGAACAGTAATGACAATATATATATATATATATACACCACATACATATAATATGTTTTTTTGAACTGATACTGTATAATATTTTCAATTTACAAACTAACATATTTTATATGCGTATACTCATATTCATACAACGTAAATATCTTAAAAAAATATTTCCAACAATCAGTATCACAATTTTTTATTTGATAAAATAAATACATTTACTTGCAAGTATATCTAAACTATAGAAAGATATATATAATGTATGAAAAGATAAGCTATATAATTTAAGAAATCACTTAGCTATATATTTAAGCTAAAAAAGTTGTTGTAATTATTTTATAATTAGATTCAACTAAAATTATATATAATGCATAAAAGTTGTTAAATTATTTTATTTACTAATATAAAAATTATTATTAGTTTGCATTTTATTATGTAAATGTAAAATAGTATCATGTTACTAAAATTAGTTTAATATAGTTACAAAGTAACTTTAAAATATTAACTAACTAAATTATTTTAATTACAAACAAAATAGGATTAGAAACATATGCATCAAATGTGTACCTAATAAATGGGAAAATGAAAAAGTTGAAGAACACTTTTTATAAGTTGCGACGAAAAAAATATAAAGAGATAAAGTTGAAGTTTTTTGCGAAGAGAAATGTATGGTATGCATGTTATATATGGAACCAAAATTGATTTTTATAAATAAAACATGTATTATTTTTATTGAAATGTGTGAACAGCTATTGAATCACTTGTACTACTCTCATATTAGAGTAAAAATGATTCCTCCTCCTTTGCACTACAATCCAAAGAAATTTCAGACCACTAGTGGATCATCCAGTTTTTTTTTTTGATCAAACATCCAGTTTTATATAATTGTTGTCAATAATATGTTGATTCTGAGTGTAATAGCGAATCATACACAAGGGATGGAAGGACTGCCTTCTCTCAACTCTTCATTCAAACACTGACTATATGACAAGTAATTGCAAATTGGGATAGTAAATTATACTAATGGTGAAAAATTCATACCGACCTAAAATGCTCTAGAATCTACACATTTTGTCAACAGTCATTTGACACTAATGTGTTTGTGTGTGTCAGTGTGTAAATATGCATTCACAATTGTAAAGGAAAAAAACAATGCATTTGCAGTTTAATCATACTATAGTAGCATCTAGCATGATTCTCACAGCATTGTAAGGCTCAGAATGGCAAAAGCGGATCAAGCGTTGCAAATTTAGCGGATCAAGTGGATTAAGCAGAACAAGTGTGGATTAAGCGGATCTAGCGGATCACTACAAGAAAAATGTCTGCTCTTAGCATAAGGAGACAGCTATTATATGCTATTGCTAGCGTTACTGAAAGCGCTATGTTTGCCCTAAATATCTTAGGTCCCCTCTATATTATAGCATTTTCTTGAAAGCTACTGTAGTTTGATATTATGATAGCTGTTTTTACGGTTTGCTATAAATTGTATATCTTTATAATAGCGTGAATATTTGATGCTATATATTTTATTTGATAGCACGTTTTGTTAGCTGTTAATTAAATAGTTTGTAATTATAATTTTAAGTATTATTGTAAGTTATATGATAGCTATTTTAGACATGCTATTATACGTTTTTGTAGCAGTCTTTGTTGTGTTATAAAATATGTTGTTATGGCTTAATTTGTCTGTTATAGATTAGTTGTATACTAAATATCAGAACCTGCCACATTCATTGATAGAAAAAACCAGTTCCAAAATACAACATCCGATACAATACCAGTCTACTAGAACATAAGGCGTAGGGTTAGTTTTAGGAGCAATCTTTATGGATGTGAAAAAAACAGCGACATTATCTTCGGTGTTAATGCTAGTATTCTTACTAGCCGAGGATACTACATCCAACATATACCAGGATTCATCGCGTGGTTGAAGTATATTTCTTTTAGCCATTATTGCTATAAGCTTCTTGTTGGAGTTTAATACACATGGGACGAGGTTTATGAATGTGGACCAGGATTGCACTGTAGTGTTATGGATTATGAAGAGATTAAGAATTTGAGGTTAGGAAACATGATGTGGGATGTTGGGCTCTTACCCTTATGTTGCTTTTTATAGGGTTCTAGCTTATGTAGCTCTAAGGATCTTGTGACGTCTTCTAATTTGATTTTTTTTTGGTTATGTATAGGGCAGTTAAGTGTAAACTATCTATAAGTATAACCTCGTTATTGTGATTAGTTTGTCTTTTGAAAAGATCAAGAAAAGGATTGATTAAAATGTAACCATTAGAATGTTCACATGAAATATAAAATATAACTATCCCCTAGACATTATTTGCCAAGTGATTTGTCACATGTCTTTTCTACAATCGTTTTTACAAAACAAATGTGACATGGCTATTAAGATTGATGACATGTCATATGGTTAAATATGACAAGACAATTACATTTAATGCTGACTTATATTTTTGGATTTTTTAGAATATGACAATAACTCGTATATTATATTTAATGTTGATTTATAATTTTGATAAAAAACTTAGAATATGGTAATAACTCATAAATCATCACTAAAATAAATATATTCAAATACGACATTTTAGAATTCAAAATATTATTTAATTTTACTTTTATAATTATAAAATTTTATTATCTAAAATTTACAAAGTTTTCTGCATTTAAAAAATTATAAAATTTTAATCGTAATATCATTAGTTCTTTTAGATATCTACAAGTTTTATAAATATTGTTTAGTTTTAATTTTTGATAACTATACATTTTTATATGATTTTTAGTAATTTTTTATAAGTTGATTTAATACACTTAACCAAAAGAAATAGATAAAAAAATTATCTAAGATTCTAATGTTATATATATACATATATATTAGTAAATATAATTTTAAATAAAAAAGTTATTTTCTCTTAATTTTATGCTTAATTAAATGATTTTTTTAAACACAAAAATCTTAATTAAATGATATTTATATCAATTATTGGTCAAAGAAATGTTATAGAAGATTTAAACTTCAATTGTCTAACACATTAACTAGAAATAGATTTTGATTCGCGCTTAGAAAGCACGGATTTATTTTCGAAATTGGATAATTATTTTAAACTAATTTTCAATAGATAGTGTATAGGTTTGAGTATATTTATCCGGAACCTCGAACTGTACCGTACCAAATTAAAAAAAAAAACTGGATTGAATTTCATAAATAACTAAACATATCATATATGTATGTAACCAAGAAACTAAAAATGAACTAAGAACCAAATACAGTATAACCTCTTTAAATTAATACTCTATAAATTAATATATACTACAAATATCTATAAAATAATATAATTTTATAGTCTTAAATTTAATTTTTAGCTCAATTAGTATATTGATAAATTAATAGCTCTATAAATTAATAAAAAATATAGTTTTGTTGTAGTCCCAACATTATTAATTTATAGAGGTTTCACTGTAGGTATCTCATTTGTAAAATAAAAATTATATACTTACAAACATTAATTATATTAATTTATAAATAACCAAATACCCTTAAATACTATTTATAAACCAAATTACCAAAAAACCAAATTACCTGAATATTTTTTATTCAGAATATTAAAATTTCTGAATTATCCGATACTTTTATGTATAATTCTGTAATTACCCAATAAATCAGAATCAAACCAGAACTGAATTTGACCAAAAGTTTTTTTTTCTCATATTGGCCGGTCTTCAACTTTGCTACTAAACCGAACCAAAGATCGACATAACCCAACAGCAACCAAAATAAATTTTGTAAATACCTGAACGGTTCCTATATTTAAAATAAAATACCTAAATCCAAAATATCCAAACCGAAACCAAATGATAAGGAATAATAGAACATTTATATTTAAGTGGTACGAAGAAAGTATTTAATTCTTAAAAATTATTTAAATTTTTTTAGTGGTGTACATATATGGTTTATAAATGAATAAAGATATAAACACTATTTAAAATTTGATCCAAATTTGCGGTCAAACACTAAACCCGGTGGCATTATGTAATCAAGATTGACTTATGTTTTTCATGTACCATTACAATATAAGTTTCACCAATTGGTATGTTTCTATAAAATTCGAATTTAATGAAAACTTAATATTAAAAATCCGATAAACCCCGAAATCCGTCCTTAATCCGTGAACTGACACCAGTTGACCCGACAAAAAAAATCAGAAAACCTTATAATATTTTCTAAAAGTTGATTTAATTTCTCATATATTTATATTAGTCATAAAAGTGAATAAAATATTTGATTTGTCATATATTTTATAATGTTGAATGGGTTAAGCATATAATTGGTCACAATACTAAATTTTCTGTAAGATTGGTAATAAGTATTACTCATAGTTTATGGTATATATCATCAATGTAAAAATGTTAAAAGGATCTTATGATCAATCGACAATATATAAATTAATTATTATATGGACAAACAATGAATTATTGTATATATAAATTAATTATTATATGGACAAACAATGAATTAATAAACAGTAATAGATAGGTTCAACAACCTTGTATAAGTAGAATTTTTCAGAATGATTCTATTTTAATAGTATAGATCCCATTAAATTATACTAATTCGTAACAGAGTTTTAAATAGAAGTGTCTTATTAATTCCAAATTGGTAAATTAACTTTTTAATTGGTAAATTAACTATATTTAACAGCTTAGTAAACCCTCGTGTTCTCAAACTAAACCAATGAATAGTATAGTACATTTTATAACTGATAATCTGGCGAACAAAAAAACTATGTAGCACTGCTGACTATCCCATGCATGTATTACAGTAGTTCATAGCCGATTTTAACATCCCTAAATAACTACTTGATCCCTTATATATTAATATTAGCATTTAAAAAGGTATAGCATGTAGTTTGTACTAATTAAAAAACACTATGTTGAATTGTCATGTAATTTTGTTTACGTAATGGTTTGAAAATCAATTGAAAATTTTGTTACTCCAAATTTAAATTACTAGGAAATGTTATATTATATAGTTTATCCATTATGGACCATTCATTTATCAAATTAGAATTTATTATCTATTATTTCCTTAAATAAAACTTGCGGAATTACCTAATGTGGTTAAATATATATATATATATATATATATGAAAATTAATGATTTTAGATAATAAAGATTTGCTAACAATCTCTATACTTCCGATCATTTTTGTTTAATTATTTATTATTAAAATAAATTACACAATTACATTAATTATATAATAAAAATTTAGATTTTTTGTATATGTTGTATTTTGCATTTTTCAAAACGAGTATAAATTACTAAAACTGTTAAAAGTTTCACATAAACTTTTGTGAACAAGGTTTAAATTTTCTTCTATAGTAAGATACATGATTATAAAATCATATGAATAAATAATTTTATTTTAATAGGTGTTTATGTTTATATATATATATATAGAATTATACATCATATTAAAATATAGATATTTTTATTGAACATATATTGAAAAGTTAATATTTTCATTTTTAAATATTCATTGCTTTTTAAATGATTATAAATTATTGAAACCACTAAAAATTCCACATTAAAAAATTAATTGGTGTAAACTTTTGTTACACAAATATGCAAATAATCATAAAATCATATGAGTAGAAACCTCATTTAATAATATCGTGTTAAAATTATATTATATATATATATATTTTAATATAATTTAAATGTAATTGTATATCATATACAATAGATAAGATTTGTTTTTTTTATTTATTTACCCTAAAATGATTGCATATAAACAAGAGTGATTGTCTGATTTATATGTGCATGCTAATTTATTACATAATAGTAACTGATCTTAGTTATTTAATATATAATTAATATTCTATTATTTCATAATATGCAGAAAACATAAAATAAGTAATAAATATAAAATATTTATTCTGCACAGACGCGGATCTTAACCTAAGTATGTATCACTTTATTAAAATTTTAAATATTTTCTAAATCTCAGGCAAAAAGAACGAAATGAGAATAAACTTCAAAATCAATATTTATATCGAACAATAACCAAAATAAAAAAACGACATAAAAAAGAAAAATATTGAAAGATAAATAGGATTGGTATATGAACGTAAACTTCTCATAACCTTAATTAAGTTTTAAATTTCTAAATTATGATATAAAAATATGTCAACATAGTTTTATTGTAACCAAACAGTCGGCCTGAGATTTTTTGGCCTAAACGTTAGGTTCTTATGTGATAAGTGATTTTTTGACCTAAAATATTTTTAAAAATGCAATCAGCTCATCAGTAAACAAATTATGTTATTACAAAAAAATTAAAAATTTTTAAGAGCCAAAAATATTAATTCGATCAACAATATAAATTTTATTTTTCTGTACAATATTTTTTAATAATTTTTATATAAATTCACTCGCATCTCTTATTCTAATCTAATAGTTACATGGTTTGTAAGAAAAGTAATATATATCAAGATTAGCTATATAAGAACGAGTGGGCTTAAGAACCTTAAGTAAACCTTAAGTATGAGAATATTATGAATTCTGAGAGCCTATCAGATCTCTTTATCGAGTGATAGCCCAGTATAACTAGTGAACGTCACTTTTTAATTACATGTCACAAAAAAGAAGAATATAACAGCCTCACAATACAAGTTATTAATTCGTTCAACAATATAAATTTTATTTTCTGTACAATATTTTTAATAATTTTTATATAAATTCACTCGCATCTCTTATTCTAATCTAATAGTTACATGGTTTGTAAGAAAAGTAATATATATCAAGATTAGCTATATAAGAACGAGTGGGCTTAAGAAACCTTAAGTAAACCTTAAGTATGAGAATATTATGAATTCTGAGAGCCTATCAGATCTCTTTATCGAGTGATAGCCCAGTATAACTAGTGAACGTCACTTTTAATTACATGTCACAAAAAAGAAGAATATAACAGCCTCACAATACAAGTTATTATCGTTCCAAATATATATATTTTTAACACCGGTTAATTATGATATTATAAACTGTAAGAAATGGTATGTCTTACGACATGACAAAAGATTTCTTGTAAACACTTTTTTTAATATTCTACATAATTCCATTTTTCAGGAATTGAAATTAAGACTTTGAAGCATTTAATGAATTGGTCAAACTATTGGACCAAAGAGATATCCACAAATATAAATGTTTATACAGGAATTTATTTTATTATATCTGATCGACGATCCATTCGTGTGTAAAAGTTTCAAGGTTTGTAATCATATACGATATATTCTTTTACCAAAAAAAAGAATATATATATATATATATATATATATCCAAATTAATTCTCACGTATTATTTCGCTAACAAAAAGGTTTCAGGTGTTTAAAAAAGAAAAAGAAAAGGCTTTAGGTTCTTAATATTCTTATTGCTTTCAGATTTCTCATTGGGCTTGCCACTGTCAGTAATTAGAGAAGCAGCCCCATTTTCTCATTGGGTTTGTTGTTATTTTTCTCTGATGTTTTGGATCCTTAATGGCTTATTCAAGTGAATGGCTTTCGCCACAACTCCTTTTAATGCTTCGAAGTTTTTTTTAATGAATTATATGACACACATAGATGATTCACGTGTTGCTACGTGTCCGTCCCCTATTTCTAACGATATTGAAATATTAATTTTTCAATGATCGGGATTTGAACCCTGATGATTCCACCGTATTAGATTTTTGCCTTCAATTTACCAGTACCAGACCATAAGTCTTTGGCTAATTCTTTGAAGTGTTGAATACTTAAATAGCATCTTCCTCTTTTTCTTTTTTTTTTCTAAACAACATTTTTTTAAAAAGATAAAAACAAAAATGAAAGGTTCTAGTTTTTATAAGAACAAATGAATACAATAATGAATTTTAACACCAAAACATTCTCCAATTATGAAATTATGAACGCGAATTTGTTTTTATTAATTTAAAAAATTTGGTCCCCATCATTTTCCGGATATTATTACATTAATGGCTGTAGTACAACAGCAGAAATCTCCTATGAAATTCATGAATCATTAATTGTTGCCAGGCCATCTGAATTTTCCTCTTTAAGATATCTAGAAGCTTTGATTCCGATATTTTATTTTAATCCAGAAGGTTAAAAATAAGAAAAAAAAAATCGTGATAATAATGACAAATATGAACCATGACGTCACTGATGATTGTAGAATCACGTGCTAAGAAAGTCGAGAATACTACCAAAGTCAACTATTAAATCTTAAGGGTTGGTTTTAATTGGTCACATGATAGACGGCAAAATAGTGACGTGGTCTGGTTATATTGAGTTTAGTAATTGAGATTATTATGCCGAGTTGATTGATAGGAGTACCATTTGCTAGACGTTACTTTTGAATCTGTAAATGGGTTAGTGAGGTTTTCATTATCCAAGAAACCTAATTTAGCAAATTTAATATTAACTTATATAATTTCAAGAAAGTTATAACCACCGTTCTATGCCGCACATTTTTAGTCAAAGCAATAATGTGTTTATATATTATTATACTCATATATGCATACATACATGCATGGAAGATGTTGAATGGTCACGCAGCCAGACATTATGATGACACAATAAGTAGGTGTTGGCATGAATGTATATCATGTATGTTTTAATTGTATATCACATGAACAACGTTTAATTTACCTGGATTCCTAACTACTGGTACTGGATTGACACTCTAACGAATCACCAATTTTGAAAATCCGTCCAATGAAATATACTCCATCTATATTATTTTAAGTGGATTTTAAAGTTTTATCACAAAAATTAAAAATTGTAAAATTTTATGTAATGTATCTTAGTTATATAAAATTAACATTAAATAAAAGTAGTTTAACCAATGAAAAAATATACAGTATTTTGTAATTGATTACAAATTTTAAATGATTAAATTTTGTTTAGAAATGTGAAAACATTACTTATTTGAAATAAAATCGAAAATTTTAAAAACCACTTAAAGTGATACCAAGAGAATAGCATGTTACCACAAAAAATTTAAAAGATCAGCCAATGGTCTGATCCTTCTCCTTTGCGATTTGAATTACTGTTGAACTTTTTAGAGATAAACATTAACTATTAAATTGCAATGAAAAATCATAATATATGTCTAATGATTTGGTTAGTGTCTTAAATGTGTGTTAACTTATGACTGTTTCAAACGTCAATGCATGTTTTTACAAAAAAAATATACACATTGATATATTAGCTTAAATTTACATTTATCATTGTATTTTATTGATTAAGGTAATAAACTTTGGTAAATGTTTTGGCTATATATAATTTCGGTTTATCCAATTTGAATGTTTTATATATCTGTTGAAATTTGTGTTGTTATACGAAGTTATACCACCCATGACCCATGCATATAATAAAGTAGCATTCCAAAATTTTCTTACTTTCGTAAACGATAACGCTATATAAATTACAATGAGATGGTCTTCGTATACTAGAAGCCACAATTACAATTATACATACTTTTCTTTTTTTTTTGTTCACAATTACAAAAACATACTTTTCGTTAATCAGACCCAGTATTGAATTAGTTTGCAAGAAGCTTCCACTTCAAGCGAGAGAAAAATACAAAATAAACAATTTAATAAAAATTAGCAAATCAATAAGTTGCTACCATCCTCGCCCCTTCCAGCTCTTAATTTCATTTTGTCTATTTCTTTAGGGTTTTCACAAATGCCTCAACCAGAATAAAAAGAAAAACTAACGCTTGAGGCATGACATGATTAAATGTTTTCATGCAGTTCAAGAAAATAATATTTATAAAAAGTTGTATATGATGAACAATCATCACTAGATTACAAAATTCACTTCTTGCGCATTTCTTGTTATTTTTTTTTGTCGACAATCATTTTCATTTAATAAAGCCCACAGGGCATTTCTTGTTAATTAATCTCAACGTAATGATATAACAAACCCAAATACTACACATGAGATCATAAACTTAAGAACACCCTGGTTAGATTTTATACTGCTTTTATTTGAATTTCACCATTTAGTTCTTCCATCGGGATAGAAGACGCTATAGGGGAGATGAAAGCCTGGCCGACATGTTCATGATTCCAGTCACTAGTTACTAGCTAATGAAGTTTATTCGTTGACAAAAAAAGATTCAATGAAGTTTAGTTCTCGAAATTTTTATCTAGTTAAAATTGTAGGTCAGAGATTTAACTATTATAAAAATATTCATGCAAAATTTCTCTTATTAATGTTCAAAAAAAAAAAAAATTTCTCTTATTATAAACTTTAAAATTTTATCATACAGTTACAGGTTATAGTAAAATTAAATATTTGTATCATAAATAATATTTCTAGCCAATTATGAAACATAATCAAAGTAAATGATCTAGTCTGAGAAAACAACTTATATAGAGATAAAATTACCTTAGAAAGTTCCCTGTTCTAGAAGCAACTCTCGTCTCCAGAAGTAATTTGGAAAATCCAATCGGTCATGATGCCCCGGCAAATAAGATACCCGCGTTCAATTTTTTGACATATTTCGAAGCAAACAACACTAATTGAAAAATATATAAAGAAAAAAAAACTCATCTAAAAGTCAACAAACAAGCCAAAAAGTGTTACGTTCAAAGTCATCGTTCAAAGTTGGGTCTCTCTATAGAAAAAAAGAACTCTTATTACCTTCACACATTTTTATTAAATCTACAACTCATCGTCCTCTCTCTTCTTATTTATTCCATTTTCATATCAAACATTCAACATTTCTACATTCTTTAAGAGACCAAGTGTGTTCTCCAAGTATTCTTCTTTTAATTGGCTTCCTTGTAAGATTATAAATTCATTTATAAAAAAACCCAACTTTTTCAGACAAAGAACACAACCAATAGCTATGGCAGGAGGTGGTCGGAGAAGAAGAAGATTACATATAAGCAGGATTTATTCTTACACATGTGGTAAGTCAAGTTTCCAAGAAGACCATTCTAATATAGGAGGACCCGGTTTCTCTCGGGTTGTCTACTGTAACGAACCGGGTTCTCCGGAAGCTGAACGCCGGAACTACGCCGGAAATTACGTCCGGTCTACTAAATACACCGTCGCTTCTTTCTTCCCTAAGTCTCTCTTTGAGCAGTTCCGTCGCGTGGCTAACTTCTATTTCCTCGTCACCGGGATCTTGTCGTTGACTGATCTCGCTCCTTATGGAGCCGTTAGTGCTCTCTTACCTCTTGTTCTTGTCATCTCCGCAACAATGGTTAAAGAAGGTATTGAAGATTGGCGCCGGAAACAACAGGTTCGATCTTGAATCCTAACTTTAATTAATAAAGTTTAGATCTTTTTATCTTTGTTATGAATTATTAAACCTATACATCGAACTTTATAAAAGTTTATTTTTCTTTCTTTCGTCTTTTTTTCTTTCTGAAACTAATATTTTTAATATCTTTCTAAATAAAGAAAGTTCATAACTATATTTTTTTCTTTCTTTTTGTAACATATATATTTTATTTATTTTCTTGTAAAAGATAAAGTTTATATTTTTATTTATTTTCTTGTTTTTTGTAACTTACAATTTATTTATTATTTAATTTCTTGCAAAAAGCAAATAAATTTTATTTATTTATTTTATTCTGAACTTACATCTTCTATTTATTTTCTCGTAAAATAAATAAAGTTTATATTTTCTTAAATATTTTCTTGATTATGTTTCCAGGATATTGAGGTGAATAATAGAAAAGTGAAAGTACACGACGGAAATGGAATATTCCGGCAAGAGGAATGGAGCAACCTGAGAGTAGGTGACATAGTAAGAGTCGAAAAAGACGAATTTTTTCCAGCGGATCTTTTGCTTCTGTCATCAAGCTACGAGGAGTCTATTTGCTACGTAGAAACTATGAATCTTGATGGAGAGACGAATCTGAAAGTGAAACAGGGTCTCGATGCCACTTCATCGTTGTTACAGGAAGACTCCAGCTTCAAAGATTTCAAAGCCGTTGTTAGATGCGAAGATCCAAATGTGAATCTTTATATGTTCGTTGGGACTTTGGAGCTTGGAGAAGAGAGGTTTCCTTTGTCTATTCAACAGATTCTTCTACGTGATTCGAAACTTAGAAACACAGAGTATGTGTATGGAGCTGTCGTTTTCACCGGACATGACACAAAGGTACACAGTTTCATCACATCTTGTTCTGTTTCCTTATTACATCATTTTATTTGCGTGTATGTGGTGGCCATGTTAGTTTAGATGTTGTTACGACATATCACTGTGACATGCGATCAAATATTGTTAGTTTTTCTGTCTAGACTGAACAATTTGAAATAATGATTTTAGACTAGTTTTAGTTTTAGTCTGAATGTAGTTCCTCTGTCGCAACTACCTTCAGACCAACATGGCCTATTTTCCATATTCAACTATTTAACAATGTTCACCAAAAATCATAATGTGTGACAAAATAAGTTTTTTTAGATTATAGTTTTTAAATTTTTTTTTTTCATATTTTGAGACAGACCCTAATGTTTTGGTGTAATGAACAAACAGGTGATACAAAATTCAACTGATCCTCCATCAAAGAGAAGTAGGATCGAGAGGAAAATGGACAAGATCATCTACTTAATGTTCGGTCTCGTTTTCCTAATGTCATTTGTTGGATCAATCATCTTCGGAGTCGAAACAAGACAAGACAAATTCAAAAACGGAAGAACAGAGAGATGGTACTTGAAACCAGACGATGCAGTGATCTTCTTTGATCCAGAGAGAGCTCCAATGGCTGCAATCTACCACTTCTTCACCGCAACGATGCTCTACAGTTACTTCATCCCTATATCTCTCTACGTTTCGATCGAAATCGTCAAAGTTCTTCAGAGCATTTTCATCAACAGAGACATTCATATGTACTACGAAGAGACCGATAAACCCGCGCAGGCGCGGACTTCGAATTTGAATGAAGAGCTTGGCATGGTTGATACCATTCTATCCGATAAAACCGGGACTTTGACATGCAACTCTATGGAGTTTATCAAGTGTTCTATTGCCGGTACGGCTTATGGGCGTGGTATAACTGAGGTTGAGAGAGCTATGGCTGTGAGAAGCGGCGGTTCGCCTTTAGTTAATGAGGATTTGGATGTTGTTGTGGACAAGGTTGGTCCTAAGGTTAAAGGGTTTAACTTTGAAGATGAAAGGGTGATGAATGGGAACTGGGTAAGGCAGCCTGAAGCTGCCGTGTTGCAGAAGTTTTTCAGATTACTTGCCGTGTGTCACACGGCTATACCTGAAACTGATGAGGAGACTGGGAATGTCTCTTATGAAGCCGAGTCTCCTGATGAAGCTGCGTTTGTCGTTGCGGCACGTGAGCTAGGCTTTGAGTTCTTTAACCGGACGCAGAACGAGATCTCATTTCGTGAATTGGATCTTGCAACAGGGGAAAAAGTAGAGAGGTTAGGCTTTGAGTCTTGTTAATTTACAATCTGAGATCATTTCTGTGATTCTTGGAGCTCAAGTCTTCATTTGTTCTTGCAGGGTTTATAAGTTGCTGAACGTTCTTGAGTTCAATAGCTCGAGAAAGAGGATGTCAGTGATTGTAAGAGACCATGACGGGAAGCTCTTCTTGTTGTCTAAAGGAGCTGACAAGTAAGCATTTTGAGATATTAAAACACATTTATTTCTTGGTGTGTTAGAAGATATTAACTTAGTGTTTGTTTTTCTTTATAGTGTAATGTTTGAAAGACTAGCGAAGAACGGTCGTCAGTTCGAGGCCAAGACCCAAGAACATGTAAACCAATATGCAGATGCAGGTCTAAGGACATTGATACTTGCATACCGCGAGGTTGATGAGAATGACTACATAGAGTTCAACAAGAGTTTCAATGAAGCCAAGGCTTCGGTGAGCGAGGACCGTGAAACTTTAATAGATGATATCACGGATAAGATGGAACGTGACCTCACTCTCCTTGGTGCTACTGCTGTTGAGGACAAACTTCAAAATGGGGTATGACTTTAACTATAGACTATATAATTCTACAAGGTTAATGATAGTTTAAGGTTTTGAGAACTAACAGTTTTTGGACTGATTGATGTTTAGGTTCCGGAATGTATCGACAAACTTGCTCAAGCTGGAATCAAGATTTGGGTTCTAACTGGAGATAAAATGGAGACAGCTATCAATATTGGGTATTTAATATTGAACCTTGAATTTTGGATCTTTTGTATCTTAAATCTTGAATTATGAATGTTCTTGTTCGAACAAGAAATGTTCTTGTTCGAAAAAAAAAGAATGTTCTTGTTCTTGTGTGTTTTCTTTGTTACTGACTTAATAATATTTTATTGCAGATTTGCTTCTAGTTTACTAAGACAAGAGATGAAACAGATCATCATCAATCTTGAGACACCACATATCAAATCCCTGGAGAAATCTGGAATCAAAGATGAGATTGAATTGGCATCAAGAGAAAGCGTTGTGAAGCAAATAGAAGAAGGAAAGGCCTTGCTTGCTGCATCAGGTGCAAGCTCTGAAGCATTTGCCTTGATCATAGACGGGAAGTCCCTAACGTACGCCCTAGAGGACGAAGTCAAGAACACGTTTCTTAATCTCGCTACTGGCTGTGCCTCTGTGATATGCTGCAGATCATCACCTAAACAAAAAGCATTGGTACAATCTTCAAATCTTTGCATGCTTTCTTTGGATTCTCTCATTCTGAAATCTTTTATTTCGTTCTAAGAGAATATGTTTTCTTTGTGTGTTTCTAGGTTACAAGACTGGTTAAGACCGGAACTGGAAAAACAACATTAGCGATTGGAGATGGTGCAAATGATGTAGGAATGCTACAAGAAGCTGACATTGGTGTAGGAATAAGTGGTGTTGAAGGAATGCAAGCAGTGATGTCTAGCGATATCGCCATTGCTCAATTCAGATATCTAGAACGTTTATTACTAGTCCATGGTCATTGGTGTTACAGCAGAATCTCATCCATGGTAAGAAAAATATACAATTTTTCCTTCAAAATCTCTCTATTTTTGTCAATCTTTCTCTTACTGTTTTTTTTTCTTCTTTTTTAGATATGTTACTTCTTCTACAAGAATATCACTTTCGGTGTTACAGTGTTCTTATATGAAGCTTACGCTTCCTTCTCTGCACAACCTGCATACAACGACTGGTTTCTCTCTCTTTTCAACGTATTTTTCTCTTCTCTCCCTGTCATTGCCCTCGGAGTCTTTGATCAAGACGTCTCAGCTCGCTTCTGTTACAAGGTAGGTTTAGGGTTTAGGGCTCATCTTAACTTTCAGTGTAGAATTTTCTTAAAGCAGAGTTTCTTACCGTTCTTTTCTTCTTTCAGTTTCCGTTGCTATACCAAGAAGGTGTGCAAAATATTCTCTTCAGCTGGAAAAGGATCATAGGATGGATGTTCAATGGATTCATAAGTGCCCTAGCCATTTTCTTCATCTGCAAGGAATCTCTAAAACACCAGCTATTTGACCCAAACGGCAAAACCGCAGGCAGGGAAATCCTAGGGGGATTAATGTACACTTGCGTTGTGTGGGTGGTCAATCTCCAAATGGCTTTATCGATAAGTTACTTCACATGGGTCCAACACATAGTGATTTGGGGATCAATTGCCTTTTGGTACATCTTCCTCATGATCTATGGAGCTATAACCCCAAGTTTCTCTACCGATGCTTACATGGTCTTCCTTGAAGCCCTGGCTCCTGCTCCTTCCTACTGGCTCACCACTCTCTTCGTGATGATATTTGCTTTGACACCTTACTTCGTCTACAAGTCAGTGCAGATGAGGTTTTTCCCTAAATACCATCAAATGATTCAGTGGATTAGGTACGAGGGTCACTCTAATGATCCTGAGTTCGTTGAGATGGTGAGGCAGAGGTCGATTAGACCCACCACCGTTGGATACACGGCGAGAAGAGCTGCCAGTGTACGGCGCTCCGGTAGGTTTCACGATCAGCTCCATAAGGATCTTGTTGCTTTCTGAAGAGTATAGTAGTGATTGGATGTAAATATATATATATGTACATCTCTAATGTAGAAACTAGGGCTTCTTTTATTAAGATTCCTTGTCAGAGAAGGCATCTGTTACTGTAGTTCATTTCACACACGGAAATATTTGTACATAAACTTTTCATCTCTAGTGTAGAGATCAATGTTTTTGTCTGATTGTATTTATCCTTCATTGAATAATACTCCCTCTGTTTTTAAATAATACATGTTTTGAGATTTTCACACTTTTTAATAAAACATATTAAAATTTACTTATTAGTGCATAGTTTTTTGTTATTTTATATTTCCTATATTTCTAAACCAATAAAATTTCAAGAAATGCAATTAATGTTTTTGAGATTCACAATTATTCATAATTAGTTAACAAAATTACATTGAAAATATGAAAAATATATCTTTTTGAAACAAAAAAAATTCCTAAAACATACATCTTTAAAAAACAGAGGGAGTATTGTATAATAACTTCAGACGTGGAAACTGAAAAGAATGGTAACAAGTTCCTATAAATATTTTTTTGGTTCTTCATTTTCGTTTATTATCTTCAATATTAAATCTAGTTTTTTTCAACTATTAAATCTTGGGTTAATTTGCTCAATAATCATAAGAGCCCTGACAATTAATAATATAGTCATACATAAAAAGCTGTATCAATTTGACATAGAGATGGACCACGTTCTCCTTTCTGGCGCGTGGGATTTAATTAATATAACGATTGATATCGTACTATACTATCTTTCTCAAATATATAGTACAGAACAATTAATTTATACCAACAATCATTATAAAGAAGATGAAGAAAATAAGAAAACTGAAAAAGATGAAGGGTTTGTAGAGGGGGAAATTTCATAACTACACTTTGTGTGATACCACAATTCAACAATACCACCAATAGATGGACATTTTCACAAATACACTTTTATTAATGTGTAAAAGACAAAACTGACCCTACCTTATCTTCTCCTCCATTAAATTTTTCTTCTCTCGTTTCTGTCATCGTCGACGTCTTTCCAGCATCGTGTCGTCTTCATCCAATCTCGCCGTCGACGTCGTCAAATCCGTCGAGATCCACAGTCGTCAAGATCCATCGTCATCTCCGTCGAGATCCATCGTCGTCTCCGTCGCGATTCGTTGTCGTCTCCGTCGAGATCCGTCGTCGTCTTCGTCGAGATCCATCATCACTCTCTCACACAACCAGCGACAAGAGATTACAAGAATCACGATTAAAACCTCAAAGATGTTGGCTCCTCACCACGATTCACACATGTATGTTTCTATTTTGTATTTTTTTGTTTGATTCAAGTAATTTTTTGAATTTGTTCTTTCTGATATAAAAAATCGTTTAGAACATGTCGATCTAAGAGAAATAGTTTCAATAGTAAACATTGAGTTTTCAAAAAATTATAAACCTTTATAAATCTGGGTTCAAGTGATTTTATGATTTTCGTTTTTCTGTTATCCGAAACAAAAAAATAAAGTTGATTTAATTTAGACTTGTCATTTGAATAATTATGGTTAGAAGAAAGATTTTCGAATAGTGAACATTGCATTTTAAAGAATTATATCCTCTTATAAATCTGGGTTTTAGGATCGATAGTACAACTCAATGCTTTACAAGGTTTATAAAGAAGTTTGTAAACAAGAGTTGCTCATATGTCTATAAAAACATATAAATGTGTAAATTTGAGAAGTCTTGTCTTTTATTATCCTATATTCTTTGTAAAACTGTTATCAAAATACATGAATATTACGTTTGGATAAGGTATCTTTAGACCATGATTAAAAGTTAACATCATATTTTTATTTCGTCTTGCAGTTAGATAGCAATGAATTCTGCACATCTATGAGATTGCCTCTGAGGATTTATGAAGCTGGAATAGAACCACTGGACAATCCAAAAGTGATTACCCAATCGATGTCTTGGTCAATAATGTGAAGCTTTTTATAGAAGATTATAAATGTGATTTTATAAGAGTTTATAAATTTATATATTAGAGATTTGTAGAGATTTATAAAATGCTGACTATTCTTTTTTACATCTTGTGTTTAATACAATGTTTGGATTTCCTAATGAATACAAACATTTGGTGACCCCAACACATCTGATCTTGATGACATGGATTTTGACAGTTCAACAATGATATAAAACGAAAAAAACTAATGGGAACAAGGATTTGTGAATTTACTTTTTTGTAACATATATAAGAAAATAATACATGAAAGAAGAGCAAAGGAAATATGAAGAACAAATAAGATATTAGAAATCATTTGTAAAAGTTTATGAAACAGTTTGTAAAGTTTATAATCTATTTATAAGGGTTTATAAATTATTTTTAAAAGTAAAATCCATTTATAAAGGTTTATAAAACATTTAATAAATTATAAAAGGAATGAAAATTGTTTAGAGGGTTTTCTTGAGCTGTTCAAAACATATGAACATGTGAACTTGAGAATTCTTGTGAAGAATGCTAGGCAAAATGAGTATACGGAACTCAAAAGTGATTTATAAACGTTTATAAACTGATTTATAATGGCTTACAAGTTAATTTTTCTAAAGTACCTCAAAAATACAATCAACACAAAAAGGCACATCCTTCAACAATGGATATATTGCCTCAACCCCTTATAAAGAGATTATATAACTACTCAGATATACAAGTTTCATGAAGAGATTATATAACTTATAACCCCTTATAAACTTTTATAAAACTTAGATATACTAGTTTCATGAAGAGATTATATAACTTATAACCCCTTATAAACCTTTATAAAACTCAGATATACAAGTTTCATGAAGAGATTATATAACTTATAACCCCTTATAAACCTTTATAAAACTCAGATATACAAGTTTCATGAGGAGATTATATAACTTATAACCCCTTATAAACCTTTATAAAACTCAGATATACTAGTTTATAAAGTATTATGTAGCTTATAACCCCTTATAAATCTTTATAAAACTCAGATTTACTAGTTTCATGAAGAGATTATATAACTTATAACCCCTTATAAACCTTTATAAAACTCAGATATACTTGTTTATAAAGTATTATATAAACTCAGAGATGAAAATGCTGATAAATAATAACTTATAAATATTTATAGCTGGCCCATGTATCTCATATATCAGATAAATGAAAAGGCTGATATATAATAACTTGGAATTTCTGAAGCGGTGGAGTCTTGCTTGCTGTCTGCATGTGCCTCATAATCTGCCACGTATCATCATCTCTTTACAAAGCTTTATAAGGGTATGCAAAATTATTTATAAGAGTATATAAAACAATAATAAAAGCATATAAAACAAGTTATAAAATATATAAACCATTTATAAATATTTATAAAAACGTTATGAAAGTTTATAAATAATTTAGAAGGGGTATATATACTATTAATAGGGGTTTATAAAAACTTTATGAAAGCTTATATTCATTTTATAAGGGGTATTTTAAGAGTTGTATCTGTTTATAAATCAACTAAAAGAGTCTATAACCATTTAGAAAGCCTTATAAAACAATTTATAATGGTTTGTATAATAATTTATTAATAATTTATAAAAATAATTTATAAAGTTTATACACCATTATAAAGGATTATTAAACAATTTATAAGGGTATGTAAAATTTCTGAAGCGGTGGAGCATTACTTGCTGTCCGCATGTGCCTCAGAATCTGCCACATATCATCATCTCTTTACAAAACATGCACGTGTTCTTTAGTTTTATAAGAATATTTAAAGTTATTTATAAGGATTTATAAAATCATTTATAAAGATTTGTAGAATATCAAAAGGTGATTATTTTATGAAGTCTTATAACGTTTTATAGAGGCTTATAAATCATTTTTAAGAAATAATTGTAAAAACCTTGTCACTGAAATTATGTCTTCCTTTCTTGAGTTTATATTTGAATCGCTATGTTTTTGGTATTTTACTCAAGACCTTGTGTTGTTGTTCTTTCATTCCTCTTAAAATCATTTGATCAAACAGTTGGTGTGCAACAAAGCCAGCAACTTCAAGTGACTTTTGAATCAACTCTTCCACATCTAAAATGAATGTAGGCTCTACTTTTGGAGAAATACAAACACCAAGTTTTTGAGAAATACTTGAGTCAGTGAATAGAACATGTAAGCTACCACTTCTAAGAAACACAAAATCCACTTCATGGCTTGAGTCCAAAAGATAATTTGGTACCTCATTTATAAAGTTTCATCAGAAAAAAAACTTCTTTTCTTTTCCTAGAAACACATCGTACATCGATTCTGGAAAATCAAGCTAAAATTAATGAAATAGAACAAAAATCACCATCTATTATCTTGTCACCTTCGTTGACGTCGTGAGAGAGCTTGGTCAGTTCGTCAGATCTCGTCAAGTTTTTCAGGTTAGTCAGAAGGCTCGCTAGAGAAGTCGTCAGAGAAATCGTGAGCGTCGTCTAATCTCGGCAGAAATCGTCAAGGTCGTCAGATCTCGTCGGGAACTTGTCATCATCGTCAAATCTCGCCGTAGCTTCGTCGGATCTCGCCGTAGCTTCGTCGGATCTCGCCGTAGCTTCCTTAGATCTCGCTGTACATCTCTTCAGCGTCGCCGGATCTCGCCGGAAAACTCGTCACCGCCGAAGAATTCGTCAACGTTGATGTGAATCTGAGATGATGAGATCTCGTGAGATGTAGGAGAAGAAGAGAGTAGTTTTGTGTTTTATTAATTAGGGGTATAAATGTATTTTGCCTATCAAAATTTTAATGGTAAAGTTGGTTAGTGTACACTTGAAAAGTGGTATCATGAAAGTGGTATTTTTGGCAATTTCCCTTTGTAGAGAGTATGCTTAACCCTAAACTAAATTATATACCCAAACCATATACCCTAAACCCAAACATTTAACCCAAACCATATACACTAAACCCAAACCCTAAACCCAAACCATATACCCAAACCATATACTATAAACCCTAAACTCAAACCATATACCATAAACCCAAACCATATATTATAAACCCAAACCCTAAACCCAAACCATATACCCTAAACCCAAACCACATACTCTAAACCCTAAACCCAAACCATATACACTAAACCCAACCCATATATCCTAAACCCAAACCCTAAACCCAAACCATATACCCAAACCATATACCCTAAACCCAAATCCTAATCCTAAACTCTAAACCCTGAACCCAAACTCTTATCCATTACGTGACTATGCTATACATGTTATATGTTATGGTATGGAATACTCGACACACCCACAAACTTTGTATATATGAATTTCTCTAAAATTTTCTTAGAGAAAAATGATGAGTGGCGACAGTGTTGTAAGAACAAAACAGTGTAACTGATCAAGTAGTGAGTAACAAGAATCAGGAAGCAGAGAATGAGATACAAATTGCAAAATAAGAGAAAAAGAAATGTATTGTACTATACTGTAATTTAAAATAGTATATAACATATGACGCATGATATAGAATAGGGATTATGAAGAAAATTAGAGAAGTTTACACGATAGAAAGAGAGAAAAAAACGGATGGAGGGGAGAAAGAGGGAAGATGTCAAATAGATAGAAGAAAATGGGATGCCGAATAGATAAAAAATGACGGAGATGTCGGATAGAGGGAGGGAGGGAGAGAGAAAGTGGTGAGGGATAGAGTAGAGGAGAAAGAGAAAGTGGTTGTGACTATGGTAGAGGAGGGAGAGAGAGAGAAAGGGGGGAAACGAGGGATGGAGTAGACAAAGGAACATGGGAAAAAATGGTGGTGGCTATGGTGGTAAAGGAGAGAGGGAGGAAGAGAGGGAGGCAGAGAGGAAATAGACAAAGAAACATGGAGAGAAGGAGAAAATGGCGGAGCTATGGTGGTAGAGAAGGGAGAGAGAGCTATAGTGAAAGAGAGGGAAGAATGCGGAGGAAGAAACAGATTGTACTATCCTATGTTTCTAAATGAAATGGAATACAACAATATTATGTCTTATTTTAAAAATAAAATCTGACTATACTATATATGTGTGTAAAATAGTATAGATTTACAATCGTGATTATAAAATATTATATAAAATTTACAAAATATATGTTTGTTTTGAAATTTTCAAAACATACTATATGTAAAAAAAATATATGTTTTTATAATGTTAACTACAAAGTTTAATAATTGTTTTAATAGAAATTAAAAGCAATTAAAATTAGAAAGGGAAAACATGATTGTGAGAAAAGTAAAAAATGAAAAAAAAAATCAGAAAACTACATGTCAAGGACAATATGGCAATTATTATACAAATATCATAGTCTCTCCTTTGTTATGTGTATATACTTCATTTAATTTCTACAATGGTTATGCTTCCAAATTTCCCTTAAATCTTTATCATTCTTTTTTTTTCCTTTGCTTTTCTAAGAACACTGATTTACCTTCAAATGTCAATACGTTCACATGTGTCCACAGTCCAGTACACTGCATTTAGACCACATAAAGAGAAATAAACAGCAAGATTTTGGAATTTTTAACTTCAGACAAAGACATAAAGAGAATGATCCAGTGAGGTTCGGTGAGATAGTTGTTTATGCTTTGTCATATTTGTCTTTAACGTTTGAAAAGCACTTCTATCAGTAAACTATATCTTTTTCTAAACAAAACTTTGTTTTGTCAAAGATTTGACTTATAATTATTTTAGTTGTATTTTATGTTTACGCAAGCAAATTAATAAAACATTAATTTTGTATATTTTTTATATAAAATACCATTACCTATACATCTAACAATATTTCAACTAATAAAAAATAAATTGGAAAATATTTATCATAAATTTTGCATTAAAATTTTAAAACGACTTATTTTAGAACGAAAATTTTACTAATACAAAGACAATTAAGCTAAGACCGAAGGAACAAATGTCTAGGAAAAACTGATTTATATTATTTAACTGTTTTGATCATTAGAGCATCCTTAATGGTATAAGTGGAAGGAAATAGCTTAGGTGTAAAAGATTAATAAAATAATTTAAGAAATAAAGTTTAATAATAATTAGTAGTAGGATTAGTGGGGGAACCTAACCAAAATGCTTCTTATGTAGAACTCAAAATATATATCTTTCATCACTTATTCAATTTTTTCCTTTTATTATAATGCTCTAAGATGCATTGAAATATGCTGATAAAGATGCTCTTATAAGTCATCGTGCAGACACTACACCATTGCAAGTGGCTCAACTAATCGAAATGCACTTGAACATTTTTTTGGTCATCAAATGTTTCTTCTTTTAGTAAACACAGTTGCTCCGGCATCTGTACAGTTTAATTAATTTTCATTCTCATCCTGTGTAGTAAATTAAAATTTAGTTTTATCAACTTTTTATTCTTCAAGATTGGTTTAAATTAATTTTTTCAATCATTGATATTATTTTTTAATATTTTAAGAAAACTTTAATTAAGCGGATTAACGGTGAGACTATTAAGTCGGAAATTGGTTAGGAAGTACATCACACAACCACATCTATCTTATTTTATAATTATGGTTTTATTTATTTATTTATTTATTATTGTTATAATTATGCTACAATATTTTCTATGATTTCATAGTGTGATGTTTTATCACCCATATTGTTTTAAACTCGACTTTGTTAATGTCTTATTTTGAGGTGTTTGTAGAAAGTATATAATAACCTGCTAAAAATATGTAGTAATATCTCTATCATATAGATATTAGATAAAGTTTTTATTCTTTATTGCTTGATTATCATCTTAGAATTAAAATACATTAATCATTGGGAAAAAATGCAAATCAAACACGAATAAAGCAAAAATACTTTAAAAACACGATTGAGAAAAATATATGTTTTTGAAATTTGTATATTGATCATATGAATGAGTAACAACCCCTTATATATTATTAATAATATATAAAAATCTGATGTTTCTACTTTTTTAAAAAACATCCATAATATGAAATTTTGTTGGTGCAACTATCTAAGTCAGTTACGGAATTCTCTTCAAAAGAAAAGTCACCTACGGAATCTACAACTAAAATATCCACCAATCACACTTTCAGCACCATAATAAAATTCATTAAGATATCCACCAATCACAAAGCATATCATTTGTTAACTATGATCAGAACACGGCTGAAACAATACGGATCTCTGAAGTATGGAACAAGCAAAACCCCAAACCCTAGTGGATACAAGGGATATTTTTTTCCACTAATTTCAATATGTTAAGTTGTTAATGTAAAATCCAAGGAGTGAAAATTTTCTTGGATTATCTCATAACGACTTACAAATCTTAGGTCAAAGTTGTCACTAACACAACTTAACATTGACAAATTTTGAACCCCCTCTTTTCGCCAGAAGCTTCCAAACAAAAACTCACAATTCTTTGAAAACTCCTCTAAAGCCTCTTCAACTTCTTCAATACATCCAAATCCCTCCATCTCTATACCCAGTCTCTTTTCTCCATCCCCAATTAACCCCGGTGTTTTCTCGACATTCACAATCGAGCCCCATTCTTTTTTTGCTTCTATTTATTCCCCATTTTGCATAACATTTTCTCGTGTTCTTGATCAGTTTTTGAGGCAGTCCAAGCAAGATGAAGATCGCGATTTGGAGAACAAGACAATTGCAACAACATGATAAAACGACGCAGTCAGCTGCAAATGTGTTAAGATCTTCCATTAAATCTTGAATGAGAGAGTCAATTAAGAAATATAAAGGCAATAAAAGATATTAAAGAACAAACTAAATCCTAACATGTTGAAGTATTTTGGGATACAGTATTTGGTTTGAAGGACGTCCTTTGTTCTTTGTTTCCATATGGACGTCCTTTGTTCTTTGCTTCTATAAGGAAGACAATTAGGAAAGGAAAAAATATAATAAATGAACATATTAAAGTATTTGTTTTAGATAATATAATGTGTGAACAGAATTTATGGAATTACGATAATCTTGCCTAGTTTTTCTTGGACAACACTCTACATTAATGTAGCCATTCGATCAATATATTCTTTTTGGTAGGGTATGGACGAAGAAAATGGTTTTTGATCAAATTATGAAAACATTTCAAATTTTCTAGCTAATAAGTATCATGTTACGTACACCGTACACATTAAACTCGACCAGTTCTTGAATCTGTAATGGTCATGTGATTACAAATCTTTCTAGAAAATAGCGATTAGAGATATTTCTGGAAAATGGCGATCGCAGTGTACATATTGAAGTAAAATATAAAATAAGTTCATGTGAACTAAAAAAATTTCATATGAACTAAAAGATATAACGTAATTCATAGCTCTTTTGTGAAAAGCTGTCCATTATGTACACGCTAATTAAGTACCTTTCTTTTTTAAATACCAAAGCAAATGTTGTGAATCCGAGCATCAAGATAGGATGGTACATTGATACGTTTTGGCAAATAGATGCCATTGACTGTTTATAACTGGATCATGCCTAAGTCACCACCAGATAAAACTATTGTTTGGCCATGATTAAAAACTATTTATAACAAATAAAACATGGTTAAATAGAAACATAATTAATCATCGGTAATACTTTCACGAAAGTTGGCAACAAACAAACATAACTAAACCTAACTTTATTATGCATCGAATTTAATATCAACAAGTTTTTCTTTCATATCTACCCAATATAAAAATAACTTGAAAAACGTTTTTCGTTATATTGGATATGTAACATACGTGTTCAAATTTACCTAACTTAACTTTAACCATGTTTTCCATCTTAGAAACGTTTCTTTTGCTAATAGTTATGCTTCCACAACAGATTCTTATCTGTTTTGTTAATCTCAACAATCTCATCAAAATTCACTAAAGTAGTATATGATGATCAGAAGCGATATGTCAAAGTTCTTTACTATTTTCCCTTTTATTATTAATTTTTTCTTGCATTAAATTGGATATATATAAAAATCCCATTCAACTTGGATAAAGTTTATTTCTATGTGTTGATAAAAAAAAGTTTATTTCTATATTTACATATACATGTTCAAAGTTCTTAAAAAAATCAATCAATTCTAACATAAAATGGCATATGTATTAATCTTCAAGAATGACTAATCACTGAGAGAAAACAATAATAACAATAAATTATGTTGATGCCTAATAATGTTATATATTGGTCCAAAAATTTTGAGGGCCGACCATGTCCGTGAAACTACAGACCGACCGTGTCTGACTTACTGTCCATAGATCTTGGTTTTAGTGATTAAGAAATAAAGCAAGTTCATGCCAGAACTAAAGAAATATAGCGAAAATATTCCAGCCTAGACCCATGTTAAGCCGAATAAAGTCTGCACAGCCCTGTGATGGTGATGATGAATCCAAATACTGGTTCAGTATATAAACGTTCTGAAATTTCAAGGGCCAAACAAAATTCACGAAGATAAGATTGAACTCAAGGCCCGCAAAAGCTTATCATCACACAATAATAATCTACAATATATGAGATCAGAACCGTGCCTATGGCTTTAGTAAAAAGGCAAATGCCCCAGGCCCCCACTTTACATACTAAATTTGGGGCCCCAATTTTATATGCAACTAGTTTTAAAACATTTGTCTTATAATTTTCTCATGGCAAATAGTTTCCTACAAATTTAATTATGTTAGTCTTTTTCTCTTTGGCTTGTTATAAGATTTTATATTTTATCATTTACAATTTACTTTAGCATTGTTGAAATCTTTTGTAACTTTATATCTAAAATTTATATTTTTAACTAACATAGCTATGAATTTTTGGGTCACAATACAATAAATACACATAAGCAATCTTAATAAATATTTTTTGTATCTAATCCTTGTTATTTATTTTTTCCTAAACTGTATTGACTTCACATTTAAATCATATTTTATACATAAAATAAATTTTAAAATTTTCCATTATGCTGAAAGTATACTTTATAAAAATTTATTTATATAATAACTTTTTAAATCTTTTATAGAAGCTCCAGTTTTGAAAGTACCTTAAGCCCCACAAAATGTAGGCACGGCACTGTATGAGATATAAATATAGAAATTACTCCCCAAAAGAGATGGATGCTCTAACTCTCAATGCATGTAAACAGTGATTAGGAAAAATGTAGTTCATGATTCAATCCACAACACACATGTTTGGGAGTCGAACCCTTTATATCCATTGGGAGTTAGAGTATCTATATCTTTATTAGTGAGTAATTGCTAAATTTTATCTCTTGTGGGTTATTTATTATTGTGTGATGATAAACTTTTGAGGGCCTTGAAGCTCCATTTCATTTTTCATGAATTTTGTTCGGCCTTTGAAATTTCGGAATGTTTATACTGAACCCGTCTTTGGATTCATCATCACATCGCTAGGGCTGTGCAGATTGTATTGGGCTTAACATGGACTTAGGCTGGAAATTTCGCTATATTGCTCTAGTTTGGACCACAATACAAGGCATCAGCATAGAAAAATGTTGTTCATTCGTAAGTACGAATCTATTAAGTAAAATCATTGCTAGAACTAGAAGATGTGAAAACATGAAAACCTGTTTAAAGTAGTAAAGAAACGGAATTATGTTTTTAAAAACATAATCATTAGATTCACATACGAGGTGAGGACAAGGTGCTGAATATGAGCTCACGTCTGAATATTTCTATAGCTTATACATAAGTAAAAAGAATAGTAGATTTCTAGTAGATAAAGCTTCCGTCACGCAAGCAAAGCAAGGTATCAATCACAGTTCACAAAAGTCACTACGGCTAATCAACCTTCGCATATATATCGAATCAAAATGATAAACAAAAATACAAAATACAAGAACTCTTAAGGTTACCTGATTACAAAAGGAGAATTTGGTTAAAACCGGTTAAGTTGTGTACACTCATAATAATCTCATCTCTATCATTTCAAAATGTGACGTCGATAAATTAAACTAGTATTCAACAAAACAAAATGATAAATCATTAGAGAAAAAAAACAAAAGCATTCTGACTAAGATTGACATCGGATCGCACAAACAGTTCAACTGTTTCCTTCCATCTCCATCGTCATCATCATGAATCTCTTTGTTGATGAAGGAGATGATGGTGTCCGAATATCCATTTCCATCCTTTGAAGCTCGTCCTCCGACTCTTACTCACCTCTCGATCCTTCTTCGTTAACCGGCAAGACCCTCCTCCTCCGTGCTCCAAAACGCCGTCGTTTACCACCACTTCCCCTCCTCCTCCTCCGGAATCGAACTTGAGATCTATAAAACCTGGCTCTTCCCCTCCGGTAAAGTAACTCTCTTTCATCGAAAAAACCCTTCTCGTGAAACTCATCGCCGACGAATCACTCTTCCTCGGCGCCGCCGCCTCGTAATTGCTCCTCCGCGGATTACTATTTATACTCTGTTTATACTCTGTTTCGCTGAAGTTACTCTTCCTCGGATACTCTGTTTCACTGAAGTTACTCTTCCTCGCCTCGAAACAGCTCCTCCGCGGCGGCTCCGATTCACTGAAATTACTCCTCCGATGCTCCGTCGTCTCGCTGAAGTTACTCTTCCTCCCTTCGAAGTTGCTCTTCTCGCTGAAATTGCTTTTCCTCCCTTCAAAGTTACTCCTCCGATGCTCTGTATCGAGAACCCCTAACCCGCCGTTGACGCTCGAGCTTCTCGCGGCGGAGAACGAGCTCCTCGCGCCGGAGTAAGACGACACGTCCTCCTCCGACCCGATGAAGTACCCGTTTCCTCCTCGGAAGCTACAGAGCGATCTCGATCTCGAAACACTCTGTTTCAAAACCCAAGAATCGCTGTCGTTGTCGTTGTTCTTCTCATCGAAAGCTCTGTCCTTTCTCGGATTAATCTTCCTGAAGAACCTCCCGAGTCTCGAGAATCTATGATGCTTTGTCTTGTTAATCTCAACGCAGCTGCTACTACTCCTCTTGAACACCGCAACTTCCTCTGTTCTCGTCGCCTTCCTCTGTTTCGCCTTCTCTGTATCGATGAGAGAAGAGATCCGGAGGACGTCCCCGGCGTCCACGGCGGCGTTTGAGGTTCGGTTAGGAGAGATGTCTGAGCAAGAGCAAGAAGAGAGTCTCTGTTCGCCGCAATCTGAGCATACGAGGTTAACTAAACGGTCGTTGAGACAGTACGGGCAGACTCCGACAGCGGAAACAGAGGGATGTTTCCGACAAGAGAGCTCCGAAGGTGTGCTGTAGTAGAAAGAAACGTCGTCCATTGCTGTTCTCTTTCCTCTGTCTTTCATTTAGGGGCAATATATAGAAACAGAACATAAAGCAAAAGACAAAAGGTGAAGATCCAGAGAGAAGTTAAGACGACGACGATCGGATCTTTTTTAGATTAGGGTTTCTTTAAACTTTTTCTTTTTCTTTTTCTCGGATTTTGATGGGAGACTGATCAGAGGATTTGAAAGTGTAGGAACGGTTAGCTATAGGCTTGTTTGCTTTAGCTTTACGTTTTCTATTTTTTTTATTTTTCTTCCTCTTTTTAAATGTCCCACCAATTTTCTTTTTCAAATTCACTTTCATTCTTAAACTAAATGTTTTTTTTTTGCTAAAGAAAAAATAATTCTTTATATTAGTATTTTTATCTCAATTATTTCCATGATTATTGATATTATATCCTCAAATTTGGGCAAAGTTTACGGATTGTCTATTTTATTTTACTGTAAAAATATAATAAACATAAGTTCCAAAAAAATATATAACAAACACTATTTTAATCACTCTCTGTGATGTGGCAAAAGCTGCTATATAATATGAACAAGTAAAAAATTATTTATATACAAAAGAGATTTCTAAACGAAATATATAACATGATACAAAAGTATTTTGAAATTCTAAAGAGTTTTTTGATTAAGCACCAAAAAAATATTCTTAAATGTAACTTTTTGTTATTTTTAGAATCAGCGGATCTACTTATATCTATCTGCACCATTTTGATTATTTAGTTAGCATTAGGGAAATTACATAGAGGAGAAACGAATAATTAATCGTTAAAGTTAGAAAATAAAGGAAAAAGAGAAAGGGTATGATCAAGAAAGCACCTTAGGGTTGTTTTTTTACTTTCATTCTTGGGAAAATTGCCAAATATAACTCACAACTTGATTTCAAATGCAAAAATATACCCAAACTTGAATCAAATACAGAAGTAACTTAAAAGACTATTGAAATTACAACCAACCCCTTATGATAAAAAAAAAACAGTTTTTTTTTTACGTTTTTAACCCCAATAAGTCTTCTGGCCAGACGACTTTCAAGTAAGTCGTCCAGACGACTTACTTGAAAGTCGTCCAGTATAGTTAATCTTAAAAATAATTTATAAATTTTTTAAAAAATATTTTGATAAGTGAAAAATTGAAATCATGTAATTAAGATATGTTAAAAGTGTTATAAATTAAAATATAACAAAAGGGAATTGTTTTCAACATAGATGAGTGAAAGTAGTGAGTCATGATATTCTTTGGTTTAGGTTTTGCCAACATATGTTGTAGTATTGTATGTGTTCTTAGGGTTAGATTTTGGAAAGCATAAAAGTATTTTTGAAAAATATGAAATTTACCCAAATGTGTTTATTTATGTGTATAGTAAACACTAAGCAAGTTTAATTTGATTTTATAACTTATTTAGTTAGTTAGTCAAATATCTGACACAATTCTGTCAAATACAAAACTAACCCGTTTATCCCAGACGACTTACCAGTAAGTCGTCTGGAGTTTTGTTTTTTTAACGAACAAAACTGGACGACTTACAAGTAAGTCATCCAGTTTGACCAGAAGACTTACCCTTAAGTCTTCTACAGCCAGAAGACTTACGGGTAAGTCTTCTACAGCCAGAAGACTTACACCTGTAAGTCTTCTAGGCGAACAGATCTGGAAAAAAAAATCAATTTCATACCTTAAATTAGTGAGATGACTTCTTTAACACACATAAGTCTTTTCCAACCACATAGAACCTCAAACGAAAGTAACCCACCAAGAATCATAAGCTTGAATGGTTCTATCAACCATAAAAATTTTATAATCAAAAACTTGAGTTTTTTTGGATGAATATGGAGACAAAGTGAAAGAAATGTTGTTTTTAGTTCATAACAATTGGGAAAAAGAGAGTGTAAATCGATTTTTGAGATGCATTAAGAGCTTCAAATTGGTTGTTCATGGTGGTTAGGGTATTGATGACAATGGTAATCTTGTAAATACTTGAAGATGATGAGGTTGAGAGAGTAAAAATGTCACTTTCGAAAAAAAAAAGAAAAAAAAATTAATGACAGTTTCGTGAATAATGTGAACCTGTGGGGTGAAGATGACAAAAGAAAAATTCAAAAAAACATATGTTAATTTTGTATTTGACTTTGAGTTTTGAGTCAATTTTGCAAAAAACCCTTCATTCTTTTTTTTTTTTGAATTTGGTAGAGCCGAGGAAAATTTAAAATAACCAATTGACTTTTACGTTTATGCCATAGTATTAATTATCTTCTTCTTTTTGAGAAAGTGGTACTAATTATCTTACAAAGTTTTCATGTTCACAAAAACAAATTATTCTACCTGCTGTTCTTTTCTGTTAAAGGGTTTTATTCTACCTGTTTAAGTAGAATATGGATTTTCTCATAAAAAAAAGTAGAGTATGGAGTGATGATATTGCTTAAGTAGAATATGGAGTGATGATATTTCTTAAGTAGAATATCGAATGCATTGTGGCGGCAAGATATCAATAGCACTCGAACCCAAGAGAACATTTCTTAATTTTTTTAGAGAGACCATGTCTACACGAGTACACCAATAGACAAAACACTATTTGATTACTTGGAACTATTTGATTATGAGAGTATGACATTTCCATAAACAAGTCGGTTCCAGACATTTTGTATATGGCTGATTCTTTTTTTTTTTTTTTTTTGTAACTTAGGCTTTCAAAATATGTATGGCTGATTTTTAATACTAACATGCAGTCAGTGTCTTAAACGGCCCAAACATATTTACATACATACAGAAACATTATTGCACAAATAAATAGAAAAATCCAAACGATTATAAGAGGGAAATATATGACATGCCAAAAAGAAAAGTTGGGAGTGATGATAAATACAAGGGAATTAACAAAAACATGAGTACAAAAAGAATGCATACGTGGTGATGAATGAACTCATGTGTATGCAGTTTATACTACGAGAGCATCTCCAACGCAGTACCTTATTTTTGGGAAAAAAAGAAGCAAAACTTCAAAATAAAGATTTGAAAGTTAATTGTTCCAATTATAAATCATCAAATTTTTTACAAGTTTATTTATTTGTATTGTAGTCTTTGATATTAACAAAAATTACTAAATAATGATAAAATTTCACAAACAAATATAAAACATACATTTAATATATTATACAACAAAAATATTACAATATTATATAATCAAAGATGATATAAATTACATATAAAAAAAATAATACATATACACACAAAGTTTAGAAAATTGCATATAAAATATCAAATTACCTAAACATTATTTCCGTAATGCTACCATGTGTGCTCTGTCAATATGCATTCCAAAGTGATAAATGAACCTCCTTATTTTTAATCAACCATATTTCGATTATTTTGGATGCTCAGGGTCTAGTTAACCGAAGAATTATAGTATTTTATTTTGTGTGAATTTTATTAATGTAGTTTTCTATTGTGTGAAATTTATTTCAATGTTATGTAATATTAATCATATTTTATTTTATTTTGGTGTACTTGATTTATTCTAAATTAAGTTTAGTATATGTATTTGTTAAAAGAAATAACTATAAAAAACAAAAGAAAAATAAAAGATAATTTTGAAGTTTCGAATAGTAAAACTTTAAAATTTGAAGATTTGAAGTTAGATTAAAATGACAAAATATGAAGTTTTGAGATTTCACTATCTATAACCTCAAAATTTGAGGATTTAAGATTATATTGAAATGACAAAAATCTCAAAACTTGAAGATTTGAAGTTAGGTTGGAGATGTCATAGTAAGTCTGTATTAGTTATCTTGTCAACTTCTTACATCTTTGCATCTATAAACATATATATACTTTTTGGCACATATATATCATATATATAATTAAACAGATAAAATACATCATCATATATTATATTTGCAACTATATGTATGTTATTTTATTGGAATAGTAAGCATCCGATTAATTTTAGGGGCGAGCATGTCACGGCTAGTAGTTTCCTCTAAAATTAGAACAGAAAAAACGTTCACCCGATGTTCAAATGATTAACTAGCCCACACGCAGAATTTTAGATCAAAAGGTTTGAGTAATAGATATACGTATAATGATTAACTGTGTGCATGCTCTGTCCTTTTCAGTTTGACATTTAAATGTCTTCATTACCTAACATTTTGCTAACATTATCTACACTCTACACTTTCTTCTATGGATCCAAGAATAAGATCATTATTGATAACTTGGTAACTCTAACTAAATTATATTCTTTCTTTTTTTGATCAAAACTAAATTATATTCATAAACATATAAACAATATGGCTAAGTAAAACTCATTCTTGGGTTACACGGTAGAATAAAATAATAGAACAATATAAAATTTTCAAACCGAGGGGTTCCCTCGGAGCAGCTTTGATTCGTTTATGTTTTGATGTTTCAATTGGAGCTCGGGTTCATTAACCTTCCCTTGCTTTCATTTTTATTTGTGCATGGATTCATTTTAACATTATAAGACCAATACCAATGAGACTCCAAAATATTATATTGGTGTAGTCTCTTCTTCTGATGGAACTCCAAAACTATACCATTTCATCAAATTTACTGTTTTGTAATTAGTGTTACACTAAATTTGACATAACACTATTCATCACATAAATATAAAAATAATATGTTTTATTATTTTTCAGTTAGTTATAATCACACTAATATTATTATTTAGTTCAAAATTATGGTTAAAAATAAACAAATCATATTATTTTGTATATTTCATTTTTCACATTTTGTCATCTCTAAACAACAATTAAAATCTTATTTTATTTCTATTTTAATAATAATATAAACAAACAAATATAATCAATTACATCAAATTGTAACAAAATAAAACATTATTTATCTAATTTTAGTTTTTAGATGTGCAATCCTTTTTATTTCAACTGATATTTTACATAGAATAAATAAATTACTATATAAATTAATAAAATCATATTTTAAAATAAACAGTGAAAACGTTACAAAATTCTAACAACGAAATATAAAATATAAATGTGATAAAAATAGAACTAGTCAATTATAAATAATTAATTTATTAAACTATTAAATTAAAAATTAAAAATACATAAAATATTATATTCCATATGTAATTTAGCGTTGTTGTAGATTTCTGTATACTGGGCTCTTTCTTGTTATATTTCATACTCTGTGATAAAGTAACAATTTATAAAAAAATTCAGACTAAAACAAGGGGAATTTTCAAAAATACCACTTTCAAGGTACCATTATTCATCTTTACCACCACTAAAGACACATTTTCAATAATACCTTATTTATTAAAATGGTAAAGACTCTTATATCTTTGTTTTTATATGTTTTTCAAAATTCTAATCCCAAATTCTAATTTCTAAACCTCCAATTCTAAACCCTAAACCCAAAATCTTCAACTCTAAACCCTAAACCCTAAACTATATACCCTAAATTCAATATACTAAACCCTAAACCCTAAAGTCTAAACTATAAACCCTAAATCCTTAACTCTAAACCCTAAATCTTAAACTATAAACCCTAAACTATATACCTTAAACCCTAAAACATCAAATCTAAACCCTAAATCTTAAACCTTTAAATCTAGACCCTTCATTAAAAGTAGTGGTAAAAGTGGTTAGTGTAAACATGAAAAGTGGTACTATGAAAATGGTATTTTTGGCAATTTCTCCTAAAACAATATGTTTGACTTTCTTTAAAAGTTAATAATTACCAATCGTCGAGTGAAATCATAACATATAACCGGAGGCATGGTATGGCCTAAGAACATCATTTTTGTTTATAAAGCTATTTTGTGGTACATTCATCATAAAAGTGTCCTGTATTTATTCTAAAAACTCACGAATACCTAAACTCGAAACATAATTTTTTTTTGAGAATGTTGTGTCTCTATTGAGTTGAGTGGTCGATTCATAGCCTGCATCTGTGGACTATACAAAATATTTACTCCATTTCTATAAATGTTATTTACATTTAATATTATATTACAAACCCTAATACACAAAAATTATAGCTAGTAGTACAAGCTAAAATCCAATATTTTGTACTAACCAGTATTTCTCAACAATAAGAAAACCACTTGATGAAAAAAACACTTAAGATGAAATGACTACACCCTTAGGAAATATATGAAATATTATATGAACTAAGCTATATGACAATTCCAATTTGGCCAAATTTAGGCGAGAAAATAAATATAAATTTTTTTGATAGCTCTTTTAAAGAAGAGGTCTCAACGAGCCTCCTGAATTTCATTTCATCCATACAGGAGAATGCATCATTCTTATCGCAGAATGGAAACAAACCGGATTGGATTTTCAAAATATAGAAGAGAAATGGGTGGGTTAAAAAGTGAGATAATGCAAAGTCGGCACGCCCTAGGGAGCATGCTTGAACAATAGACATCATTTGGGACATGTCAATGTTCTAAGGTATGTTTTGTCTATTTTAAAATTATTCTTCATTTTTTCAAAAAAATAAGAAAACTATTTCTATTTTTGCTTCGTATCTGTGTGTTAAAATATAAAATGTGTTCATAATCATTGTGTTCATTGTTCCGTTGCTGATTAATTATATTGTTTGTGTTTCATGATTGGATCATTCATTCTAAAAGAGACAAGATCTTGCTTTTCTCATTTTGTTAATTTTAATTAATCTTTTCTACGCACTTTACCTTCTGCATCCCCATGTCGGTCCAGTGTGGTTAGTTCTAAACCAGCTGCCAAAACCATCTGTACCGACAAAGTTAGAGGTCCATATTATATATGATTTTTGTGGCATATTTTCATATGTTTTTATAAACATTTATTTATTGTTCATACAAAGTTAAGAGGTCCATACTCTATACCAACCTAACCATGTAATAACAAAATATATTTTCTATTTTATCATGGAAAAGCATATATATTGCCTCCCTTTCTTTTTGAACCAATATTTATTAACACAGAACTAAAATAATATATTAAAAACAAACAGCAATAAGATGGCAAGAAACTGTAATCACAAAAACGAAATTCATCACAAAAAAAATCATATAAAATCCTGTTTTTTTTAGAAACATTACAAAAAGGGTTCTACATGAATGAACTATTTTGAGCTAACAAGAAAAACAAACAAAATAAAGAGTTATTTTCACTGGAGGGCAGTTTCAAGTTTTTTATTACATAGTTAGGCAGTTTATGCTACAAACGTAGTTTTTTCTAACTATTTCTTTTTTTCTTTAATGAGCTAGTCAGTTTACAACTAATTCTTGGTTGACCAATTTAACATATGATTTCTGGCGACAATTAATCACATATTCTTCTATTAAATAAAATAAAGTGGACTCCATGTACCTTTTTTTTTCATTTCACTTCTTTATTCTTGTTTTTGTAAAGTGAATGTTGTTTTTCCAGAACTTTTTTTCCAGAAAATATATTTATAATCAGTATCTTTATTATTTAATCTATCTTTTGAGATCTGTGAAGCTATAATTCTGAAATATATATTAGATATCCAATATGTTGTAAAGTTGTGAACATTCGTTAGTCTACATGTGTACATTCGTTAGTGTACATGTATATATTAAAGATTTGTGAAGCTATAGTTCTGAAATATATAGTAGATGTCCAACATGTTGTAAAGTTGTGTACATCGTTAGTGTACATATGTACATTTAATAGTGTACATGTGTACATTAAAGATCTGTGAAGCTATAGTTCTGCAATATATATTAGATATCCAACATGTTGTAAAGTTGTGTACATTCGTTAGTGTACATGTGTACATTCGTTAGTGTACATGTGTACATATGTACATACGTAGTTATGTACATGTGTACAATTGTGGTTATGTATAATATTATATATTATTTATGTATACATATGTTCAAAATATGCTTATTGCACATTATAATTGTGGTTTTATATTATAAAGGTTTTACAAAATGCACAACCCATGTGTACACCTATTTTCATGTACATCATATTCAGTTTGACTTGATCTATTTTATATGTATTTTGGTTTTTTTTAGTAAGCAACCGTCAATCCACCTACTCGTGTACAACTTCTTCACATATATTGGTCCATTTTTGAAGTACACGTGTACATGTCACAAAGTGTACACAAAATAACCAACAGACTCCTTAATTACTCATTCCAGTACTTCTTCGTAATTACTCATTCCAATACTTCTTCATAATCCTTGTTTTTATTACTTTCATTTTATTATGATCCTTGTTTTTATTACTTTCATTTTTACCTCCAAAATTTCAAAGCTAATAAAATGTATTAGAAAATAAATTAAATGAACTAGAATCAAAGCTAAAAATCATTGATATGAATAACACACAAAATCATCTATACACTTATTGTTATGTAGTTTGGTATTTTTTTAGTAAGCAACCACCATGCTACTTTATATGTATAACTTATTCACATATATTGGTTCATTTTGAATGTACACGTATATATGTCAAAAAACATACACAAAATAACATGTGTACATTAAATAAGGTGTACATCAACATCGGAGATGCACCTTCACAGATCTCAAAAGATAGATCGAGTGATGGAGAAAACGATTTTATAAAAAAAAATTTGAGAAAAGAAATTTAAGAATCATATTTTAATTTTTTAAAAAATAGAGAATGAAAGAAGAAGAAGACAAATGAGAAAAAGATAGAAAGATAAGAGAAAGATGTGTGGTGGAGGTAAGTTCCTGTTAGTACATTTTCTTTATTTAGTCAAGAAGTCAATGGTTAGAGTTGTCATGTGACTATCTAGTTTAAGAAAAGAAACGAAGAAAAAGAAGAAGCTGTTAGCAAAAACTACCTTTGTAGCAGAAACTGCTCTATTACGTAAAAAGAAACTCAAAACTGCCTTGTGGTGTAATTGTTTCCAAAATAAACACATTAATGGGGTATAAATCCAAAAACATATCGCTCAATCGTTTAGTTTCAGTACAAAAATATTCAGATTCGTGTTGGGATCTGCATTATCCTACCTGTAAAAGAGAGAAAAAAAATTATGAACAGACAGAACAAAGACATATTAACCAACACTCAAGTTCTTAAGGTATGGAGGAAGAAAGCTAACACCTGGAAAAGCGTACCTTAAGATTTGGTTTTCTTTTTTAAATGTTTCCTTCAAGCTTCTTTATGCGTAATCCTGATGAAATAGTGTAAACGAAATCAAGTTTTCATAAACCATAGTGATAAAAAATGGTTAAAAAGAAATAGAGATATATTAGATAAATTCAAACCTGAAGCAGTAGATTCCAAGAGCAGTAGTGATCTCATGAATGACTGAAGTTGCAAAATGCAAATATAGTGACATTGTGAATACACAATAACCAAGAAGAACCCAAAACTCATCCACAAGAGGAGCCCTACAGAGAGATCAACACAATCTGATGCATTATATGGGAAACAAAGGCAAAAAACAGAACCAATGGAGAAGAAAGAACATACCCATCGTTGAGTCTAGCTGTTAGAGCATTTGCTAGTGCAAAGGGAAGGTAAAGCAGTGACTGTGCAAGAGGAAGACTAATGAGAACTATGTAAGAGAAAAAATGGAGAAGAAGTTTTATCAGATTTTTTTACCAGACACATGTTTGTTTTTAATCCTTTTGGCTCATCACATAAATGGGCTAGGATCATTCTTCCCTGGAATCATTAACCATTGACTCATGCTCAGCTTTCAATTTCACTATGTAACAATGAGTACAAATTTTGAAACCAAATAAGCTTACCACAAGGAATCCAAATGCAAGACCAGTTCCCAATACAACCAAGTGAGGATAGTTTCTTATGAGATCAACTGGAGACAAGTAATCCCTAAAGGGACAAGAAGAGCAATAGTAAGTTAAGGAGAGAGATAATAGGAAATTAAAAATAAAAAGACATACCAAGTCAAAACTCCTGCAAGTAGCACGACGAAGGGATATAGCTGAACACACACACAAATTAATAATAAGTATCCATTGAATCAAATTTAGTTTAGGAGATTATACCATAGCCAATGCTAGAAACATGCTTCCTTTTCTTGACTGTACAACTTTGTAAACATTATACACGCTGTAGAACAAATCATTGCAGAGGTGTGAGCAGAGTATTGCATAGAAAAAAACCATAAGATAGATGAATTTTTGGAAGACTCACTTGAATGCAACGGTTGGTATAACAGCAAAAACAATCATTGTGAATAATACTACTCTGGACATTGGGATCTCTGACCAAAAAAAAACCGGAGAAAAGTTTCAATAAATTTGCAAGAAGAATAGTTAAGTGAACACAAAGTTTAATGTTTTTGAGATTTTTTACCGTTCAAAAACGGCACCCAACTCAATAAGGGAATCGACTTCCCAAACTGCTGAGACCACCATTCAGCACCTTAAAGATGAAAAAAAAATATATATATCACAAGGATTCAAAAAGAAATGTAAGTGAAATAAATTTTGTAAGATTGTTTTGAAGCTTAGCTTACCAACAATGGATGTGAAGAAGTGGCCACAGTATATAAGTGCCAGACCTTCTGTAGGACCATTGACTACCGGAAGAATAAGTGTATTGGTGAAATAGCTAAAATTACAAAAGAGTCATAGAGAGCAAAAGTATTAGAGATGAAACAGAGTTACAAGATTGAAAATTAAAAAGAAAAAAAAACACTTAACTGTTCCCAAGTTGCTCCAAAGAAGGGAACAGCTGCAATAACCCAAAACCAGAAAGTATCTCTTCCACACATAGCTGTGCTTCCATATGCCATTGTTTCAAACTAATTTTTTATTTATTTTAGTATGAACTTATAAACTCATCTACATAATTACAAAATAGGTATTTTGCAATGCCTACCGCACAAGCAAGTGCATCGCAACCTACAAATATATGAAACTAGGTGTCAGCAACATAAACAAAAAAAAGTAGATGATAGAGAGAAGGTGGAAGATTGAGACTAACCATGGTCAAAAAGCTCTCCTAGTGGGCTAGAGGAGTTTGTTCTTCGTGCTTGCTTCCCATCAAGCCCATCAAATGTCTATAACATCAACAAAATATATATATAAGTACAAAAACTGTTAACAAGCAGAAGAGAAATCGGATCCTAAAGAGAGAGAGAGAGACCTGATACAAAAAGAGGAGCAGTCCATGTGCGAAGTGAACCCATCGAGGAGGAGGAGAATCCAACAGAGGCGAGTATACCTAAAAAAAAAACAGTTTGAAGACATCCCATAAGTTTTTTTATCAAACTAAAGCAAACGAAAACCTTTCAAGAGAATTAACTCACATAGCCTAACAGCGCAGATGTGACAAGAAACATGAACCCCGTAAGTGTTATCTACAGAACAAACAAACCATAAGTAATGTTAGATCAGAAACTAAAGGGCAGATCAGTTAAGATTCACATTATACCATGTTAGGTCTGGATAGGGGAAACCAAAGGTAGTAAGGGAACACATGAAAAAAAAAGAGCAGAAACGTTACCATGGAATCAAAAATACTTAAAAAGAGTTTAAGAGCTGCCTTTAAAAGAAAAGGGATACTTACGGCATCCAAAGAGGGAAGATGTTGACAAGACGAGTCCAAAAAGGGTTGAAAAGGTATTTGTAAAGATAAGAGTGATCAACACCGCTGTATTTGTATCTATGAAGAGCAGCTACACCATGTGCTCCTATGTAACCCATTTCTAAGGATCTGAAATCAAAAAACGATGTGTCAGTAAAGCGTAGATCTTTCTGTTAAAGACTGTAAATTTGAACAACATAAACAGGAACTCGGAGAAGAAACTAGTAGTGTTAAAGGATCTTCAGAAAAGACTGTAGATTCGATCTAAAGAAGCTAAAGACAATAAAAGGGGTTAAGGAGAAGAGTACTCACGACGCTTCGGCGATGAAGAGAGAAAGAGAGAGAGAGCTTGTGGGTGCTAATGCTAATGACTCTCTTCTCTCTCTCTCTCTCTTGTGCGACGTCCTAAAAGAGGTGAAGCGGGACGAGAGTGGAAAGCAGGGCTTTGCGTATCTGCAACGATCTTTATTTTAATATGGAAATGTTTTCCTAAGTAAGTCCCCCACCCTGTTATATAAAATAAAAACAAGTCTTTTATGTTATAATTTACAACTGTATTTTATATAGGCCAAATTCCAAAGAGATTCAAAGATACATTTTATCCAAGAAAACACTGGAAGAAGAAAAATAACCAAAATAGGTTTTATTAAAGAGGTAAATGACATTAACTACATTTACTCTATAAGTATTATAAACATTTAAATAATAATAATTTTTTTTCGTGAAAGCTTTATTCAATTTGAAATTCTCTTTTTTGATTTTTCTGAAAAAGTTTTGAAAATTGTTTTAAAATTCGAATAATTGATTTAAAAAAATAAAAATAAATCTTTAATTATAGATACATAAATAATAATAGATAATAATAAAAAAAATTATTTTCGTAAAAAAATAATTCAATTCGAAATTCTTTTTTTTTCTGCAAATGTTTTGAAATTTGAAAAATTGATTTTTTTCAAAAAAAAATCAACCTTAATTTTATAATATAAATTAAAGAAAAATCATAAACCCCATCCTAGAAACCTTAATTAATATAGATTAGTTAACCTAGTGGTATATACATATTTATCACTTTAATGAAATTTATTTTAGCTATTTTGATATATGTGTGCTAAAAAAGAAAAATATATTTGTGTTCTATATTTATAATAAAAAATTTAGAGTTATTATAAAGTATTTCTCTTTTATATATGATTAAATCTTTAAATCTATGATTTATTATTATTTGGATGTCTATTCCTTGATACAAAAATCCCTTTTCATAATTGAAATACTTAATTACTTATCTGATCCGAATCTGGAATAAGAATTGTTGATTCAATTTTTTTGTCCATTCCTATATAAATTTCTGAATATTCAAACGTATAAGAATACATGAGTTGATTCTTCTTACATTTTTTGAAAAAGAAAGAAAAGTAAAATCGATTTAAAAAGTAAACTTATGTATAAGAAAACATGAGTTGAAAGATCGATTTGTTTTACTTGAATCGATTTTTTTTGTGTATATAACATCTGTACGTGACCTTCTTGATGGGGCATGACAAAACCCATGAACGAAAATGCGTGCAAGGTTAAACAAAATTTGAACATTAACGTTATAAGATGTTTTGCACCAAAAAGAAACGTTATAAGATGTTGAGTATACTTAAAACAGAAATTAAATGAGAAATTGCATATTCAATCCTTTATGGTTTACATTATACTGATACTGTCTATAAATACATCAAAGAAGAGACAAGATGTTCTCTCTCGAAAAAGAGAGACAAGGTTACCAAAGAAAAGAGAGACAAGCTGTTCTACAGTTTTTCTGCATTTGGAAAAGTCCAAGAATCGAATTCTTCTTTCATAGGTTTATTTCTATGTTTGCCTCGGAATTTTCCTTCAAGGAATATGTCCTCTGCATTTTATATTTGTAGACTAAAATCAATGTTGCTTTCTTTTATCATTTCCACGAAATTTTACTTTTAAAGTATTGTATACGTTAAGAAATGATCACGACTCATCCATGACTTATATTCTATATGTAACTTTATAAATAGTATGAAAGTATGGGAACATAGAACTATGTCTATGTATACGCAAAATTATTGTAATGTCAGATACTTTTCTGTTCATCATCGGGTTGGATATTCCGGTTGTACATTTTTAAATATCGATGAAACCAAGAACTTACGCGATCGCTGATTTGGATTTTTGTCGAATAATATAGTAGAAGTAGTAATCTTGCATCGAGAAGAATATAATAAATCGTTGTTGGTGTAATAGTTTAGCTGTATTTTTATTTTATTTTATCTTTGAGAAAAGATGTGGCTGTATATTTGTTTAAGCAAGTTGAACAAAATGATCACGTGTGTTCGATGTAGTTCTTTTACCAAAAAAAAAGTCCAAGAGATCTAGAGCAACCATTAAGAGCAACCACTATTTTGTAATAAAAATTCAGAAATCGCCCTATAGTGTAAATGACTCTAGTAAATATATAGAGATCTAGAGGGGGGGATAGTGGGATTAGCTGACTTCACTATCTTTTAAAATATACTAGGTGATCACCCGCACCCTGTGCGGGGCGAACGGACCAAAAGAAATTATAAATTTTAATTATAGATATTAAAAACATAAAAATGACATATGGTATAATTAGCATAAGTAATGTTGATATACAGATTAATGTAAGAAAAACCAATTTGGAATTAGAAGTTTATTGAATTTTTCAATCAACAAAAAATTTATTGAAGTATCCGGATAATGATAATTTTATTATGGTTGACAAACGTAATTGTCTTATTATCGAAGTTAAATCGTTATATTTCATTAAAATCATATTGATTTTGAAGTACATAAAAGTTGTAAGAAGAATATAAATAAATTGAAGTAAATTTAGTGGGTTTATTAGAACTCAAAATTGTAAAAGAGACCCTTATCGAACCTTAATATCCATTATAACTCAAAATACGTATGAGTTTCTTTTGATTTATCTTTTATTTATAAAGAGTTTTTTTACTAAAAATCTTGATGAGACATGAGATCATGGGCTACGGTTCGGATGTTGGATTCGATCTCTTTTCTCATCAGCTGATATATTTAGATATTGCCACAAAGTAATGTTGTAAATCCCTAATTGTTCTTTGATTTCTAGACAGTTATATAAAGTATTATATGTATAGAGCGGAAATTAAGGAAGTCCACATTAAAAATGATGTTTTTCTTAAATTTAATCGGAAATAATTATATGAATTTCCAAATTTAATGTCTGTAACCATTTATGATAATTTAGTAAAAACATTTATTGCACAAAACTAAGAGATTGGAAGAAATTTAATACGAAATTCTTTTTTGAAATGTATTTTATAATATTTCAAGACTGCTCAAAAAAATTTATATACAAAATTTTGATTTTACAATATAAAACAGTTTATATTATCTCAAAATAAATGTCATGTATCCCATAAAATACAAAAAAATATTAATAAAAATAAAAGTCACATACCAAAGTTTTATAATCATAGTTTCCAGTCCCTAAAGAATGTTATGAATCATAAAGAAATTAAATATTATAAAAATATGAATCGTATATATATAGTCAAAACTCTATCAGTTGTGACTAATATATAAACTATCCTATTAATTTCGTTTAGGATTATAATTTTAGATTTCAAGATAATAATAGAAAGTATTATAAACATATGGCGAAAACTAAGGAATTACACATTAAAAATGGTTTGTTCTTTAAATTTAGTCGAAAAGAATTATATAAATTTACAAACTAAATGTCTATCACCATTTATGATAATTTTGTAATCAACAGTATTATTGCAAAATTTAAGGGAATGCAAAAAAATTAATATGGAATTCCTTTTTGAATGTAAGCTCATAATGTTTTATATACGACTTTGATTTTACAATATAAAGCAGTTTGTATTGTCCAATCCCAAAATAAATATCATGTATCTCATAAACTAAAAAATATTATTCAAAATAAAAGTCGTGTACTAAATATTTATAGAAGAACATAATTATGATTCTTGTATATTTTCTAATCTCTTAAAAAATGTCATGTATCATTTATTAATCGTAAAGAAGTTAAATATTATAATAATATGAATTGTATATATAGTCAAAACTCTATCAGTTGTGACTATATATATTAGACTATCCTATTAATTTTGTATATGATTATAATCAGAGATTTTCAGATAATCATAGAAAGTATTATATGTATATAGCATAAATTAAGGAAGTCCACATTAAAGATTGATATTTGCCTTAAATTTAATCGAAAAGAATTATATAAATTTCCATTTTCAATATATATGTCATCATTTATGATAATTTTGTAATCAAAAAGTATTTTTGCAAAAAATTAGGGATTGCAATAAATTTAATATAGAATTCCTTTTTGAATGTATTTTATAATTTTTAAGATTGCTCATAAATTTTTATATACGACATTTTGATATTATAATATAAAACAATTTATATTGTCTATCTCAAAATAAATGTCATGTATCCCATAAAATACAAAAAAATATTCATCAAAATAAATGTCATGTACTAAAGTTTTATAGAAAAAGTATGAATTATTTATATTTTCCAGTCCCTGAAAAATATCATTTATAATTTAGAGTCGTAAAGAAATATAATATTATAAAAATATAAATCATATATATAGTCAAAATCCTATTAATTGTGACTATATATATCATTTACTATCATATTAGTTTCGTAGAACATTATAAAAACCCTACCGGATTTGATATTATCGTCCATATCAATGCACATAACCAATTAATATCAATTAATATGACTAAAACATTATGTTAAGCTACTATTAATTCACAATGGCAAAAAATTTAATAAGTCTAGTAAGAAGAGGATTTTTACACAAAGAGGTTGAGAAGGAATATGGTGTTGCCACATAGGAAATGACATTCTTGTTAATAACACATGAACATAAGGCTAGTCTCTAAAAGTGCTTCTATTTTAATATATAAGGGATTAAAATAGAGAATCCAATTATTGCTGCCATAAAAAAACAAAACGTAGACATTATAATAATAAATTATGAAAAGTAGAACTTAAAAAAAAAGTTTCGCAGAAAATCAATCAATAACAACAACTGATGTGAAAAGTATCTTCAAAACTCTCCGTTTGCAATCCTATAAAGAACATAACAAAGAATATAAACTTATCAAATTACAAAGAATTATAAATGGGAAGTAATTAAGTGAAATATATTACCTCTTTCTGAAAGCATCAATTTCTAGAACATCATTAGGCTCAAATGTTAGTCAAATTCTTGAATCGACCTTATCATGATAAAAAAATTTTAAAAAAATATACAGATAATATTATCTCAACCGGTTTTAAAAAATATAATAAATTACCTTTTCCCCAATTAATTTGCCGAAACTGTAAAACAAAAAGTACGTTAACATTTGTCGAATTCCATAAATTTTAGAAAACATGAGTAAGTGTTCCATAAGCAACACACTTAATGACGACATTACTGTAAGTTTTGAAAAAAATGAATTAAATCAGTAATCAATCGCATATTTTTTTTTTAATTTTGAAAATTTATTAGGTTACTATCATGTATCACAATCAATCCTTATATTTTCATCTAAAATTGGTAAGAATATAATAGACTACCATAATTGAAATACCGAATATAGTTGATTGATAAAAATTACTTTACTGTGAAAGCTTGTCATAATGTTGCTGTTGTTATTGTGATCATTTTCAGCATGTGATTTACGTTTCTACATCAGTCTAGCTCTAAAATAGGAAAGAATACAATATAGACTAAACATAATTGAAATCTCATATATGATTGATTGACTCAAATTTTATGACTAATATTTGACTTGACACCAAGATTTACTTCATTAAGTTTATTTTTGATTCACGTAAATATAATTCATTGACTCAAACATAATTGAAATCCCGAAAAGTGGCTGACGATTATAAATGTTAATAATTTACGAATATTATTTTAGTTTTGAAGTTATCTTTGTAATCATGGTTCTGAAAACATTATACATTGACTTAACATTTTATAAAATAGTGTAAACTCAAACTCTCAACGATTAGAGTACTCAAAATATTGTATATAATATAAACAATAAATTTCACGTTTCGGAAATCGATCCAAAGTTTCCATTGTCTTAAAACATTTTTTGAAAGAAACAGAAAAGACACCCACAACTAATTCATTTTGTTTTATTGATCTCGAGTATCCAATTTTTTTTTAAAAATGGTTAAATAATAACCGAAGAATATAATTACTGACAATATTGATATTTTCCTGATTTAGCAACTCATTAAATTTCATTGTTTGTCTTTAGTGAATATGCATAAAATGAAACATATACTATATATTAATTGTAATGGCATGATATGTAATTAGCCTAGATTGAAGAGGGTTTTTTCAAAAAAGTTGTGAGGTGAATTGTGGTTGTGACACCTAAGAAATAGCACACTTGTAAATCCCACATGAGATAAAGGTTTATTGTCAAATGGTCTCCTCAAATAATAAGAAGGGGATTTGATACTTCATGAACAAAAAAAAATTGAATTACCAATCAGAATATGAGGATTATGCGATCCATCTAGAATATTTTTGAAAGGCACAAAACAAAAGACATCCATTTTTGTTGGGTATGAACGAAATGTGAGAAAGAGTGTTTATAAGAAAACATAAGACATAATTTACTCACCTGGCTTTCCTTTTATAACAAATTTGACAAAGAATTTTTTTAATTATGGTAACATCAAATAATTGTTAATGACGAAATGATGGATGTTAATTTTTTTTATAAATATGGTAACCTCAAAAATGAAACATTAAAAGAAATATCACTAATCATATCAATCATGCTTTGCGATATTTCATATTCAGGAAAATCAAGAAACATAAATCAATAATAATGTACGATCTGATTATGGACTTAACATAAACCAATCATAACCGAGATTTCATATCCAAAAATGACATTTATTGTATCATTTAATCCCTCTAAATTATGCCTTCATTGTATTATAACAAAATACAAAAGTAAAAAAATTAATTTTCACGAAATGATGGATGAGTATGAAAATATGAGCATTATATTAACAATATATATATTCTAGGATCAATATATATATATATATATATGTATGTAATATAAATATATAAGTTCTAGGATCAAATGTATATATATATATATATGTTCTTGGATCGAATATTTTATAAACATAAAAAAATTTAATATATATATGTTCTTGGATGGAAGTTATAATGCTGATACTAACATATATATATATATATATATATATATATACATAAAAAATGATGGATGTTACATTATTTCTTATAAATATGGTAACCTCAAATATGAAACATTAAAATTAAAATCGCTAATCATATCAATCATGCTTTATCATATCAATCAAGAAACATAAATCAATAATAATGTACGATCTGATTACGGACTTAACATAAATCAATCATAACCAAAACGTTCATATTCAATAATGACATTTATTGTATCATTTAATTCCTCTACATTATGCCTTCATTGTATTGTAACAATACAAAAGTATAAAAATTAGTTTTTTTCACGAAATGATGGATGTGTATGAAAATATGAGCATTATTATATATATATATATATATATATATATGTTCTTGGATCAAAAATATAAATATATATGTTCTAGGATCAAATATATATATATATATATATGTTCTTGGATCGAATATTTTATAAACATACAAAAGTTTAATATATATATATGTTCTTGGATAGAAGTTATAATGCTGATACTAACATAAAATTTATATATATACATAAAAAGCATTGGGTATAATATATATATACATAAAAAAGCATTGGGTATAATATAAAAGTTATAATACGTAGAACATTTTCTGCGAGCAAGAATTTATAAACATAAAAAAGTTTAATATAAGAGAAAATATGTTCGACATTAACTATATGCACATCACGTATAGCACATCAAAAGCATTGATTATAACATATGTGCACTACAATGGCATGAGATGTAAATGTTCTAGGCAAGGATGGGCTTTTGAAAAATTGGTGTGAGATGAAATGTGGAGATGCCACATAGGAAATGGCACACATGTAATAAACACATGGGCAAAAGGTTATTTTCATAAGTGGTCTCCTCAAATAATAGTAAGGGGATTTGTTTTTGTTTAAAAAAAATTATTGATCTCATTAAAATATAAATTTTGACCCCACAAAAGATATAATCTCACCAAAATGATTATTAAACATTTAATTAAAATTAGAGTTATAAGTTATAGTTTTTAATGATTTATAATTTCTGTTTTTGAAAAAAAAATTCTGACCCCGGTACAATTTTTTTTTTGGCTGACTAGAGGTAGCCAAACCTCTTCCGATATGTTATATAGAAGTTTTCAGAATACAAGATTTAAGAGAACGGACCAAACCCTCGGTAATTATCTTTAAATAAATAAAATAAAAGGTTCATATTACGTCTTTCATATATTATTAGTTGCTTTAGTAAAAAACTACAAAGCATGAAAAACAAACTACATACTACATAGCAGGAAAGACATACCGATATAACTTGGATCCTTGCGTGTTGATGTCATATATCGAGATATCGTTATATGCTTTGTTGTTATAAGTTAATAATTTCCATTAGCACAAAAAAGCTAATGATCTCCAATAGTACGGACCTCTGAAAAAGTATAGGCTGCAACTGGTCAATTGAAATGGAATTATTGGAATGAAAGGAATTGGAATGATACGAATGGAATACTGCAGAAAATGGATCATTCCATTCATTCATGAAGAAATTTGTTTTGGAATGATTTCCTTTGTATTTTATCTAAATATTTTTGGAATTGGTGGAATAACCATCCCATTCCATTCATAACAAATGGAAAAAAAATCTGTAGGATTAATGGAATCAACCATTCCACATCATTCCATTCCAAAATATTGCAATCTAGTTACACCATAGAGAACTATGATTTTCTCTGACTAATCTAATCTATTAAAACTGAAGTACAAATAGTACTTAGGCCTAATTTTTCTATAAAAATTACAAATGATTGCCATTGGTATTAATACTATTAGTTATACATATGCACTGATATTTAGACGAGGCTTTCACGGCATATGACAAAAAGATTGGACAAGCCCACTAATAATTATTTGACCGAGATGGTTTGAATTTTGTATCTTTTTAACCATTAAATAGATTTCCTTTTTCATATCACCACTATCCCAATATCTGCAAGAAATAGTTCAAATAATTAGTAAAACAAAAGGTTAATTTAAGTGTCAAAATCTAATTCAATTAACATTACAAACCAGAACTAATACATAACTTTAGAAATGTAAATTGTTAACATCATTAAACTGGATTATATATATTACTCTCTCCGTTTCAAATTATTTGTCGTTGTAGGGTATAATTTATGTTTCAAAATAAATATCGTTTATTGACAATATCCTCTACTCAGTTTTCTATTAGTTGAAACATGATTAGGTGTATTGTTAATGATATTTTTATTTTTGAAATATGTAAAATAAACTGTTTTTTAATCTGTGTGCATAAATCTAAAACGACAACTAATATAAAACAAAGGAAATACATGAATTACATACAATTTTAAAACTATTTGGTTTAGCATATATTAGTTGTGAAAAAATAGGATTCGAAACTTTTATAAATCAACACTATTAAAATAGGAACATGCCCTGTTTATAATAATTGAATCCAATTTTTTTAAAAAAAAACAAAAACTACATGTAACTGCTTATATTTGCATATTAATATAACTGCTAAAGGAGCTTGAGGAATATTATAACGTAAATAGTTAAGAATGATAACTGGTAAACCTAAATTCGTGGAGAAGCTATAACTACACTCGCTCTTATTTTAATCAAGTATAAAAATTTATTATAAATATATTTTTATAATAATTAAATTAAATAATGAATTTTTAATATATAACCCGCAGATAATCACAAAATTAAGCGAAACGGATGTGGGTATAAAATTATTTGTTTGTAGGTTTTGCGGGTCATATTTTTTAACCAAAAGAAAATTGAAAACCCGCGGGTTGGCCGATCAGCGGACGAGTTCGACCCACAACCCAGACTTAACCATGCGTATACATGATCAATTTTAAATTACTATTATTTAATAAAATATATTTTGATTACAATTTATACACAAATATGATTAAAAAAGAATATAACCAGAAAGAAAAATCAAATATCAAAAATTAAATTTAAAACAAAAAATATACATGCCCTTTTAAGGGCGGGTCAAAATCTAGTTTTATTTAATTCATTCATTTCTTATATATCCTTTAGACTATATTTGCGAAGTGATTTTTCCACATGTCCCCTCTATAATCAATTTCACAAAACAAATATGACATGGCTACTGAAATTGATGACATGACTTCCGGAAAAATATGACATAGATAATTTCATTTAAAGTTGATTTATATTTTTGGCAAACTTATTAGAATATGGTAATAATTCATATATTATATTTAATATTGATATTTATTTTTGGTAATTTTTAAATATGATAATAGCTCATACATTATTTATAAAATATTCATATATAACATTTCAAATTTCGAAATATTATTATTTTTGTATAACTATACAATTTGTATTACTAAAGCTTTCAAAAATTTCTACAATTTTTTTAAAAAATAAACAAATATGACATGGCTACTGAAATTGATGACATGGCTTCCGAAAAATATGACATGGATAATTTTATTTAAAGTTGATTTATATTTTTTGCCAAACTTATTAGAATATGGTAATAATTCATATATTATATTTAATATTATATTTCTTTTTGGTGAATTTTAAATATGGTAATAGCTCATACTTCATCTATAAATAAATACATTCATATATAACATTTCAAATTTCGAAATATTATTGTTTTTGTATAATTGTACAATTTGTATTACTAAAGCTTTCAATTTTTTTACAATTTTTCAAAAACTTAAATATCTAATCGTAAGGTCATTAGTTTCTTATATATCTACAAATTTTATAAATATTGTTTAGGCTAATTATACAATTTTTATATCATTTTTATTAGTTTTATACAAATTAATTTAATATATATCAAATCTATATTAAATATTAGTAAGAAATAGTAAAATTTATAATAAATTTTTTTATATATAAGTTAGATTTAAAAATTTCTTACTGCACATAGTGCAGAAAAATACCTAGTAAATATATATATTTGAAGATAACTAGAACAAACAAGTGAGTTTTCATACAGATGGTTAATAAAGGTTAATTTGAAATCACAAGAAAATTTCCTAGACATTTGTGAAAAAAAGACAAAAGTTATCATATTTAGAAAAGGCTATAAATAATACTCCTAGACTCCTAGTACGTTACTTAGTAGTTGCCACCCAATTGCTTGGGAGACAGCTTCTCTAATTCCCATCCGGAGCACACGACTCAATGTGACCTCTGCTGGGTTCAAGATCTGAGAACTGTTCAGTATAGTTATTAAATAAGTATGTCTGATGAATTGTTTCATATATTAAATTTCTATTTGGCTGTTTAAACAACAAAAGCAGAGTAAATTGTATCTAAAATTGCTGTTTAAAACATAAAAGCAGAGTAAATTGTATCTAAAATTTCTGTTTAAAACATAAAAGCAGAGGAAATTGTATCTAAAATTTATGTAAGAAACCCTAACATCTAAATAAGTATATGTTAACAACAAGCACGCATTTAAAATCCGTTAAAAAAAACAAGCACGCACTTTGAAGATGTGTCACCCATAGATCCAAAGATAAATATTTTCAATAAGAAACCATTTTGGGTTCTAAAAGAGAAAAAATATCAAATATTATAACTAAATGATTAACTTTTTATTTTCTTGAATTAATTGAAATAACAGTTGAATGATATCTGTTATTTGAGTTGTTTAGGAGGTTATTAAAAAGAACATCATTTAAGATTTGTTCACTCTCTTTCATGTTTTTAATTTTTCTTTTCATTTTCTTTAAATTATAAGAATATCTCCTTTTTTTTTGTTCAAGAATATCTCCTAAACCTCATTGATAGAACTGTTCTTACCCATTTTTTTTATCATAAACAACCATTGATTAGTTTTATTTTCACAATGGGTTTGTAGCCTTGGAGATATGCCCACACAACCATATGCAACCACTTACAAAATCAATTTCACAAGTATCAAGTTAAGATTCTTCTCAACTATAGATGTGTTTTTAAAATCTATATAGGTCAATTTTATCACTCATAGTAGTCCATATACATAACCAGGACCAGTTTAATTTTAGTTTTTGAACCTTTTAGAACCTTTTATAACTGATATTCCGCTATCATAAAAGCTACTAGATTCTGATCCGCCCTTTTGAAGGGTGGGTATATTTTGTGTGTTTACAATTTTTAAAAATTAATTTACATATTTGTGTATTTATCATATTTTTGTTTTTTGTAATCATATTTGTGTAAAATATATTTGTCAAACGATTAGTAAAAAATTATAATGATTGTATTAAAATAGTTGGACTAAACATATATCAATATGTCATATTTCTAATTTAATAGAATAGATACAAATAATTTATGAGAAAACAACCAATAAAATCCTGAACTTTCAAACTAAAGCCAAAAAACTTCAACTTATGTTTGAGCTAAAAAGATCTTCAACTTTCAAATATTGATCGTTCTAATAATTATATTTTGTTTACTTGGCCATTTAAGATATCCGAATAGTCAACTGTTAAACTCGATTGGAAATATAGATGTCCGTGCTGCCAACAAAAATAGATGTCTGTTATCTCTTTAAACAATATATTTTTTTAAACTGATTAAACATTAAGTCGACTCGTAGCATCTTTTTGTGAAACTATATCCATAATCGACTTCATCTTCCTCATTTTCTAGTGAGGAATATGAAGTCGATTTGGGGCGTTAGTTTCGCGAAAGAAATGCTTTAAGTGTTTAAAGAAGCAAAACAACGTCGTTTAACTAATTTTTTAAAAATGACATCTTTTAGAAAGTTAACATCTATTTATATAATCGAGTTTAATAATTGACTATTCATGTTTTTTAAACAGCCGAGTCAACAAAATATGATGATTAAAACGACCAATATTTGAAAGTTGAAATTTTTTTTAGCTCAAACATAAGTTGGAGGTTCTTTTTTTTTACTTTAATTTGAAAGTTTGGAATTTTAATGGTTGTTTTCTCAATAATTTATTGTTTTATTTTAGTATTTAGTATTTATCTATAATAGTTAGATCTTTAGGAGTTTTATGTGCCTATAGGAAATTTTGATATAAATAGAATTTATGTAGCAAAAAAAAAGATAAATGGAATTTGAAATGATGGCAGAAGATATATTATGAATAAATTAGTGGTAATCTAAAATTTAGGAATTTGTTAAAAATTAGTTCACCTATGGAAATCAAATTTTATTTGAGTAGTAAATTTACGTTAGATATTTGATTTTCAATTGGTTATCTATATACCATCGATATGTTGTTTATATTTTCGATTGTGATTAATTTATTTAGCATGTATACCAGCAATATACTGTTTATACGATGATTTCCTTCTAAAATATCTTATATTTCAAAAATTTCGTGTAGGTAAGAAAAAGGTGACTCCAAAAACAGAACTCATGGATTTCTTTTAATATATACTCCCTCTGTTTCATAATAAGTGTCACTCTGAACTTATTTTCTTGTTACACAAAGAGTGTCATTTTACAATTCCAATATAAATTATACTAACTTTCAGCTGAAAATTAATTGCAAACTGCATTGATTTTATAAATAATTTTATTTATCTAAAATACTATTGGTCAAAGAAGTATAATTAATTACAACTTACATATATTTCAACAACTTTCTTAATCTGCGTGAAAATATCACAATGACACTTTTTAAGAAACGGAGGGAGTAGTGATTATGATCTTGACAATGTAAATGCAATAAACCCAAAACAATATTAAATTATGGGAAATCAATCTCGAAAATTTATGGTGTAATGAAAGGAAAGGTATAGCGTGTATGTTTTGGTAGGAAACTAATGGGTTAATGAAATGCAAAACTACTGTGTTTTAACCTGTGGAATGATTGTAATTATTAAGGAAATTTTAGGGTTAAATTTATTTGTACTATTTAGTTTTTATATTTTTATTTCTTTTTAATATGTTTTAATATATTTACTAACTTTTAAGTGTTTAAAAGTTATTTTTTTATTTTTATCAAATTAATTAAAACATATTTTGTTTACCTTTTTATTCACAAATATGTGTGCTAATTTATTTATAATATTATGGATTACTAATTATTTTTTTATTTTTAATCTGTAAAAACTATTAGTACTACTAACTTAGTATATGTACTAATTATTTTAAATAATAAATGAAAAAATGGTATATTCAAAAACCGAAATATTTCCATGATAAATAAAAAACTGTATCTAATCATATAACGTAAAATTCACTAATATTATAAAATAAATAAATTTATTAATTTTTGGTATAAAACTGAATAAACCAAAAATCAACAGTATAGAAACCGAACCAAACTAAAGTAAATATGGTCCTAGTATGGTAGCTATTTTTATAAACCGAAATACCCAAAAAACTGAAACCGAACAAATTCTTGGATTGAACATCTAGATGCAAGCCTAGAGAATAAATATAATGTAATACTCCGTTTTTAAAGAAATCCCTCCTAATACACTAATATCTACCTTAATAAATGATTGTCAATTTTTTAGGAATCTTTTGATGAGATAATTAAGGCTCTAACTGGTGACCATTAAATTAGGAATAGAAATGAGTAGGAAAGGAATGAATAGGAATAAAATCAATGGAATTAAAAAGATTATTTATTACTTTTGTTCCATATCAATTTTGATAAGGAATACTTTTGTTCTATGGTTCCTTAAAATTTAAGGAATGACAAGAAATCAGACGGAACAAAAATTCCCTATAAATGGTGTAATTTTTAAGGAATGAGTGGGAATGGATCATTCCCATTGGTTCCATATGCCACCAGTTAGAGCCTAAGGTTCATTTGTTTTCAAATAATTACCAATACGTTGATTTTCAATATTGTTAATGTTAGCTATATTGGCAATTTATATCTGAAAAATAAAATTTGACAAAAAAAATATCTGAAAAATAAAATTAATTACTAACTGGAACAAAATTTATCACGTGTGATAGCCAAGTAAGACCTCATAATAGGTTATAATTAAATTAACCAAACATTTTAATTAATGAAACTAAAACCCATTTAAACCTAGTGGCAATCTCTTAATTTTTTTTGTGGAAAACTAAGGGGTAAGTACTATTTGTACTTCCCTTTTAATAGTTTAGATATTTACCGCATAATTTTATAAGGAGTAGATTATTAATAATTGAATATTTGCTTGTAAATATTACATCTAAATTTTTGAAATGCTAAATAATTTATACTATATGATTTTAGTATGGATTTTTGTGTTTTTATTATTAAAAATAATCTAAATTTACAATATGATTTATGGATTTTTGTATTTAGATTAGTAAACATAAGTTACATTAACGTATGATTTTGGTTTTAGTATATGATTTTAGTATGGATTTTCGTATCTCAGAAGTGCTTTAAATTTACATATATAATGTAACCAAAGAGACATTTTAATTGCTATTATAAAAAAACGAATTCATTAAATAATAAGTTTTCTTTTATCCAAATTATCATCACTTTGCATTTTCAATGATCCTTATCTGCACACACCTTGAAATATTTTTTTAAGGAAATGAAAGATTGCAATCTTTTAATTTGATGTAATAGCTAAATATTAGGAAACTCATTTGAGATTTTTAAGGAAAGTTCTATATATTATTCTTTTGTAAATATTTTTTAATTAAAAATAGAGTGGCATTCACTTGTAATTATTGAGCAAAACTAAAGGTTATTTTTTTTTTGTACTTCAGTTTTAATAGTTTAAACTAGATTTTGACCCGCACGCCCGTGCGGGTATATTTTTATAAAATATTTTTGTTTTTCATGTCAATATTAGAGTGGGACAAAGAACTTCAATCCCAAAAATCGCAACAATTCCGATCCAAAAAGAAATACCAAACCCAAAACCGAAATTAATTAAATTATCAAAATTTTGGTATTTAGAGAACTGAAACCGAATTCGATCCAAACAGAATTATTTCAGATATTTAAATGTATTCGAAATAGATTTATATACTTATATATATACTATTTTTGGATTTAATGTATATTAAAAATCCAGAATATATATAGTATTTTTAAGTTGGTTTAAATAATTGAAAATATATATAAATAGTGAAATATAAATATCTAAAATAGTTAAAATATACTCAAAACACCAAATATACTTCAAAATAATTATTGATTATCTATCCAAATATTTAAATCAAACCAATTTATATATTAAGTTCAGGTATTCTAACATATGTTATTCAAATTTATATGTAATATATTATTTTGTTTATATACTTTAGAAATTTAAAAATAATTTAAATGGGTTAGCCGGACCCGAATAAACGCGCAGAGATCCGAATTGAATCCTAACCAAAATTTAGAAATATCCGAATGTGACTAAAATCGTTGTCCCCAAAAACCTGAAACAAAATAAAACCCAAACCGAACCCGATTGGATATCCGAACCCCCACCTCTAACTCACAATCTATTTTAAAAAAAAAACAGAGTAAACATATAATTAATAGTATTTTATATATACTATCATATAAATAATCACATATATTATATTTAAAATTTTAATGTGAAATATAAAAATTATAATTTAAGTTGGTATATGAACCTTGCCTTTGTATTATATTTTTTTATATGTATTGAAAACATTTTTTAATAATAATTATTGGAAAATATGTTAGTAATTTTTTTTTAATATATGTATATTTTGGGAATATGAATTTATTAGGATTAATGAATTAGTTATATTGGCTGATTGATATGGTCATTTTTTAGCGGAGAAGTAGGAAACTTTTTATAACTATATTATTATAACTATATTATCTTGATTTTGTGAGCAGATAATAACAAATTATTCTAACTATAATATCTCTTGTTATTGTAATCTAAATACATTATAAATATATAATAATACGATTTTATCTATATTAGAGAATTGTTAAAATAGCCATGTGACAAAACATACAATTGATCATACAAAATTAGAGAGTAAACATAATAATACATACATGAAATTAATGGTTTAGAAAGATAAGTTACATGAATTAATTATAATAATACTGACAGCTATAAGTAACGTGGTTAAATATTTATATATTTAGTTTTCATTTTGCAGGGAAGGTCAAACGACCATTGATGGGGAGAAGGAAATTAATTTTGGTCACTCGGTTTAGGAATAATAGAATTACAATATGATAGATACGGTTTAGGTACAAAAAGAAATCGAGAATGTTAGACTTTTGATAGATAAATGAAACGGCACTGTATGAGGCAGTGGCAATTCATTGTAAATAATAAGAAAAAATCAGAGTAAGTACTTATTTGTACTTCACTTTTAATAGGATAGATTAACTGTTTATCGTTCATGTTTTGAATTGGGAGAGAGTGCGAGTATTGAAAAAAATGATTAAGGTTTTTAATTTTGATTTTTGCCCCAAATCGAATGACATTATTTTGATTAATGAATAAAACGACGTCAAATATTAATAAATAAAACGACGTCATTTTCTTCTTCTTCTTGATACATCAGATGCCACATTTAGTTTGACTAAGCATTGTTTAACATTTGACAATGATAAGTTAGTGAGTGCAGATTTTATTTCCACAGTTCAAAATTTAGGTTTAAAATTTAAATATTTATTTTTTTAGTTTGGATTGGTTTTAGCACATATCTTTTGTTCGAATTTGAAAAAACACGACAAAATAGTAAATTTAAAAAGACCTTTTTCCGTTTTTCCTCGGAAATAATCATTGTTATTTCTTTTCATTTTTTTCCTCGCCAAGCTAATATTATTTAGCTAGAAATAATGATAAATTACAATACATTTTTATTATATATATATATATATATATAACTTATAAGTCACTAGAGACAGAGTTAGAGCATCATTATTGCTAAGTCCTTAGCATTGGTCTTTAATACATATATATGTATATGTATATGTTATATATGTGTATGTAATTGTTTGTTAAGGACTTTACGGAAACCGAAATCGAAAGTTTTCTTAATCTTAGCAAACAATTACATACGCATATATAATATATACATATATGTATATTAAGGACCAATGTTAAGGACTTAGCAATAATGATGCTCTTAGGAGTTTGAATGAATGTTCGTGGCTCCCACCTCGTTTGATCTATAAGGAGACGGGTATATGTAGATTGATTTGAAAAATTTGAATCCGAGTGCAGATTAATTATATGTTTTGTTGTACACATGCGGGTCATCCTGATTTGACTGCATATATCCGCCAACCCATAATTATCTTTAAAAAATCCAAGTTTTTTCAAAAATGTAAAACTACAATATTTATGTTATTTTACTTATATAAATATATATTTATATTGTTTTGAAAATGAATAATTAAAATACCTATTTTGGAAAATTAAAATATTTGCGGATCATGTAGAGTGATCACAAATTTCAGCGGGACAGGTGCATGTTGACTATAGTCAGATTTTCAAATGAGACAGATAATTCAACTGTGGTGGAACGGATCAAGCAGAACAGGTTTGATCCGCTTCTCAGCACCGACTAGAGCCCAGCACCGACTAGAGCTTTAATTAAGTGCAAATAAAATAAAGGAAAATTTTAGCTAAGAGATCATCAAACCTAGAGGCTGATATCATAGAAGTGGAGAGAAGAGAGTTAACTGGACAAAGTTCATCACACACATTTGTATATAGATTGATTTTGGTTAAATTTTTTCTTTAAAAAACTTAAATACATGGGCTAATGGAGTCATTACTCATTTTGTAGACGCCTCTAACTGTATCCGCTAGCTACTCGGTTTATCCTACCAAAGTTTATAATGCAAGTATATATTCCATCCAATCGTTAGGTATGTAATACGTCAACAGAATATACTCTCAAAAACAGTAATGATGAATATTAAATAGAGAATATAGAACAAATGAGCTAAAACATTCTAGAGGAAGAGGAATCTCATCCACCGAACCAAATTCTCTTGCACAACCACAAATCTTCTCTCGCCTTATTTTTATTTCGATCTTTTTGTCTATACGCTAACATCTCAAATTCTTCACCTTAGAAAGTACTAAGCACACAAGTCTGAGTGCAGGAAAAACAAGTTTTTTTCAGACAAAGATGGTGCACAGAAGAAGAGAAGTTAAAAAGAGTTATGTTATGTTCTCTTCAACCTTCTTCTGGATCTTTTTCCTCTGTCTTTCTCCTGCAGAGCTTATACACGGTGTTAACTTTGAAAGTAACATTCACTAATAAAATCTTCTTTCTTTCCTTCTTTCTATTTATGTTTCTTTCTTCCTAAAACATGTTTTTGGTTGTTGTTGTTTCCTCTATAGTTCTTGCTCTAGTAGATATCAAGAGTTCACTGATTGATCCTCATGGAGTTCTAGTAAACTGGGACAGCACAGCAGTTGATCCTTGTAGCTGGAATCTGATCACTTGCTCTGCTGATAATTTTGTCCTAAGCATGTAAGAACTAAATACACAAATATATAATGTAAGCATGTGTTTACTTACGGTCTTTAATTATATGTGTGTAGAGGAGGTGCAAACCAGGACTTGTCAGGAACTCTTGCATCAAGTATTGGCAATTTAACATATCTTGAGACTGTGTCAGTGTTCATCTCTTAATAATGTAGTTTTGTTGTTTATTTTAGTTTTCTAAATAAAGTTTTCTAAATTTTTATTTTTTTTGGATATACATATAAAAGGCTATTGCAGAACAATTACTTCACGGGAAATATCCCTCCTGAGATTGGGAAACTGATGAAACTCAAAACACTTGATCTATCTAACAATAACTTCTCTGGTGTAATCCCATCCACTCTTTCTCATCCCACATATTTTCAATACTTGTAAGATTACCCATTAATTTTTTTATTTTTTTTTTTGTAACTGAATTACCCATTAATTTTCCAAATGTTTTTTACCATAATTTATAAAAATAATTATATATGGAGGGATTTTGTGTTTAAATTTTTGGAGCAGGAAGCTGAACAATAATAGCCTGACAGGAACAATTCCTACCTCAGTGGCAAACATGACCCGACTAATTCTTTTGTACACACTCTCTCTTTATTTCCTTTTTCTTTTCTTCTTGTATGTATATTTGCTTATACATTTAAAATTTTCTGTAGGGATCTGTCCTACAATAACTTGAGTTGTCCAGTTCCAATATTACATGCCAATACATTCAAGTAAGTCTATTCATGAAAAGGAACTGTTCTGTTTTACTCTGTTCAAAGGAAAAAAACAGTGTCCTTTTCTGCAACGTATCCACATTTTGACATTTGTACGTTACCATAATTAATTATACTTAGCATGTAAAATAAATTTTTATGTAACATTTGATCTACTTGTTATGCAGTGTAATGGGCAATCCTCAGATTTGTTCAACAAGAACTGAGGAATACTGCAACATGACTCATCCTAAACCAACGTCACTTACTTTTAGCAGTTCTGATCGTAAGTAAAATCTAAACTTTCAACTATGAAAAGAAAGGAAATTATGAAATCTTTAGAATTCTAGAGACTGTAAGCTAAAATGGGTTTGTTTTTACTTTCTTTGTTGTTTGATGAAGCATCTGATGGAAGAACAATAAACCAGAAATTCGCTGTACAATTTGGTTTAAGCCTTGCATGTATCTGCTTGCTGATCATTGGATTTGGTCTTAATTAAGATAAAACTGTATTTGAAGATTATGATAAGAAGGATGTAAATTTGTAAAAGCCAAGGCTTTATCTGTGAATCTCACCTGTATATAAATACTACAGTTATGGAAAGTTAATAAACAAGATTTGTACACAAGCTGTTTCACGGTATGGTTCACTATATATTGTGCTTTTTGGTGAACCATATATAGTTCTTAATAAACTTAAGATAATTTTTCCCAAAACAAAAGAAACAAAACTGTTTGCAATGAGGACACAACACACCAACACCTAAGGTCTCTGTTTTGTCCAAGGAAAGCTAAGCCATTACATAAGAAAACAAGAAACAACTTTTGAGAAGCTGAGGCAAACAGCTGCTTCAGAATCATGTATATAGATCAGAGTCAAGCCAAGCATCCTTCTTAAGACCAGTTCTCGAAGAGTACTTCTCCAAATCTTTGCCCACACTTGCAACATCCAGACCCGGGACGATGCTCTTCAGCAGAGCACCGAGAAATCTCACCACAGAAGGATCAAACTCAGGCCACGAGACCACCAACGCCCCTCTGATATTCTTCAGCTGACATCTGCTCAAAAGCGAAGCACTCAGACCATCTACAACACTCCCTGATGGGAAGTAATCCAGTTTCAACCGAGACGCTATTGCTGCTTTCTTCTCGGACGATGTCTCGAGCTTAGCAGCTAACGCCTCGTCCGGGGAGAGCCTCCCTCTGAAGTTACGGCTCTGAATGGAATCCAAGATGATAACCCTCTCGGGGACAATGTCTTGTCCAACGAGCAGTCTCGAGACTAGGTTAGACCGTTCAGGAGAGACAGGAAGCTGAACGGAGACCAAAAGGATGGAGCTGTTGTTGTTGGTGGTGTCAGTCAAGGAGTATATGTTGCAGGATCTGTCTTGTAGAGAAGGCTCGAGGGTGTTTCCGGAGAAGGGGAGTTCGGGGAGGATGAGAGTTGCGATGAGAGTTTTCTTTGAAGGTAAGGTGTGGAAGATGTAGAGGGAAGGTGAAGAGAGGGATATGATGAGGAGAGATGGTTTGAGGGGGAGTTGGGGTTTGGGGTTTGAGAAGAGGATGAAAGGGGAGGGAAGGGGTTGTGGTGGGGAGGCGAAGTTGTTGAGATCTTCTTGGAAGAATCTTGAAGGTGGAGGATTCTCGGTTAATACGTCTTCCATTTTTTTCCTGTATCAAAGAAGCTAGTAAGAGGCAGTCAAACAGAACATACAGAGATGCAAACACACACATTATCTTTTTTTTTTTGACATCACACACACATTATCTTATGTTCCAAATAAGAGATCTTAGTGATATTATAAGGACATGTAAACAGAACTTGCAGCAATACGAAGTAAACCGGACGAAGACTTGTGTTAGTTAGTGCTCAAAAAGAAGTTGACTTTTCATGACTAGATTGTTCGTGTCCATTACAATCAATGGAACAACTCAAAAGAAGTGCTTAAAGTAAATAAAGAGATCTGAGAATCAATTATGTAAAACCCCAACATTACAGATCTTATGCTAGCTAAATCATCCGAACCCCCCCCCCCCCCCTCCAAAACTAATCACAGAGGTACATAAGAATCCATCGTTCTGAGGAACTAGAACAATTAATTAAACTTTTACATCTCTAACCTTTTTTAAATCTCGAGAAATAAGCAGAGGCGAAGAGGAGTAAAGTCTCAAACTTTTAAAGAGAATCGAATCGAGAAAGATGTACAAGTATCGAGAGGCAATCGATTAGAGGAAGAAGTGACAAATACCTCTGTTTTTTCTTAGGAAATACAAATATCGATGAAGAAGGAACCGAACAAAAGAGAGTTTCAAGTTTGTCTGTCTTCTCGACCAAGACAACTATGAGGATGCTAAAACGGTTTTAGTAAAACCTCTCGACACAAACCCACAAAGACGCTCGCCTCTATTGTGCGCCGCTCAGAGCAATAATATATTCATGAAAAGCACATAACAAAGCAATATATTTATTTTAATAAAATCTGTATTAGTTAAAAATACAGATTTAACTATATTATAAATTAAAATTAAAAATATATATTTTAAAGTTTGGTCAACTTAATATTATTAAATATAACTTAAATAGAAATTATAATAGATATTTTAAATAAATAAATGATAATAATCATTTAGTGATTTCTTAATTATTTATTGATTTTTTATTTTGAGATAAAATAGAAAATTTAAGTTCAACGATATTTATTTTTTATAAATAAAAATAATAATAACTTAGTGATTTTTCATTTGAAAATACAACAAAAATATTTTAGTTATGTAAAAATAATTTAAAATTATATATATACAATATACTTATGTTTAGTTACAAATTTGAACTGATTAATAATAGTTGAAAAATAGACTAATTAATAATAATAATTGAATTATAATATTTAATAAACATAATAAAATATATATATAAAATATTTGGTATGATGAATAATACTGTATCAAATTTGGTCTCTTGGGGTAAAACGGATTTGTTAAATCCATTATTCAAACTGAATTATTTAGGTGCTTTTATTTTATTTTTAAATACAGTAGTACTAGTAGTAATATTAAGAATTAACTTGGATATCAGAATTAAAAATATATCAATCTCAGACAGGGAAAATTGGCATTTAAATTCTCAACTATTTGAAATTGGCAAGTTTAATCCTGAACTATCACTTGCATGATTTTATTCCCCAACTAACAGTTGACTTGGCAAATTAGTGACCGAAAAAGTCAATTGTGAAATCATAAACGATTATCGTTAGTTTTATATCAATTATTTCCAGCATTGAATTTGAAAATTTTGAAATCTCCAAATTCAAATCTTTAACTTTGAGTGAAGACGATTTCTGGTGACGGAAAGCGGTTTCCGGTGAAAAGAGAAAAAAATCTAGTACAATCACGAAAATAAACATCACTGGAAACCGTCTTTCCGTCACGAGAAATCGTTTTCACTCAAAGTTAAAGATTTGAATTTGAAAATTTCAAGGTTTTCAAGTTCATTGACGGAGATAATTGATATAAAACTAACGAGAATTGTTTATGACTTTACGATTGACTTTTTCGATCACTAATTTGCCGAATCAACTATTAGTTGAGGAATAAAATCATGAAAGTGATAGTTCATGATTAAACTTGCTGATTTTAAATAGTTGAGGATTTAAATGCTCATTTTCCCACCTCGGACATTGGAATTTAAGAAATAAAACTCCAAAAAAGCTCATTTTTCCTGAGAATTATTCGCTTACCTAGCCATAAAATGTTATGACAGTCGGTTACAAAGCAATTGTGTTATTCCAAAACAACAAAAGAGGTCCATAAAATAACACTACAGAAAAAAAAGGAAAAAAAAAAACAAGTGAAGCAATGTCTAAACAAATCTCAAGAAAACCGATCCAAAAATGCAATTCCCAAAGTTATCCAAAAACCGGTTTGTTCTGGTTAAGATCCTCCCCCACTTTTAAAATTTAGCAAACACCCAGAAAGATGAAATGAAATGAGAAGCCTGAAAGTCCTCTCTGTTTTTTTTTAAGAAATAGAGATTCCCAAACGTGCAATGATCAATCCTCATGTTCATCATCGCTTTCAGAATCTGCAAAAAAGACACAAAACTTTTTTAAAACCTCTACTTCAATGATCCAAAAACATTAGATTACACTTTTAATACGATTTTCACTAAACGTACCGGATCTGACATCTTCGCTAAGCTTGCCTCGATCCTGTACTTGTTTCACAAGCATCCGGTAAATCAAAACCCACCAGAATATATGAAGCACAAGCAGGCAAAACAAGAGTGTGTTGAACATGTAGTAGTAGATCGGTCCTTCGATAGGATGCTTCTCCTTGTCCACAGTCATAATAATCTGATAGCTGGCATCTCACACAGACACAAACACATTAACACACAAAGTCTAAAACACACATTCAAGATAGAAGTTGTATATAAACAGACCTCGTGCTCCAAAGGATCCAGAAAGGATAGTAAATGAGACGTAGAACCACCCAAGACAAAGCAAAAAGCACAAACGAAAAGGCTGCTATACTCTCAAACCCGCTATACTTAGACATCTTCCCAACTTCAAGGAACACATCGCTCGCGTCATGGAGCGCAAGAACAACAGAGCCAGCACGAGAGAATCTAACCACATACAAAGAACATCAAATGTAAAAAGATAGATCCTTTCTTCTCAAGACAGTATATGTAACATTACCTGCAGATGTAGGAGAGGACGATGAGGATAACAGTAGTGATATGATGACCCATGGAAACACCAAAGTCAGAACGTCTTGTTTCCCAAAAGATCAACGCGAATATAGAGTAAGTGTAGAACCCAGCTGTATACATATATAAAAACTTCAACTTTATCCTGCAACATACCAACAACAAGAAGATGATTTTCATTAAAGATCACATCTCTAGCAAAAAAATCAAGGAAAAAAAAACTCTTTTTTACTTCATCTGTTGGTTAGGCCAGATCTGATCTCCAGGACCAACCCAGAAGTAGAGAGTGTCTGTAAACCAAGGCTCGTTGTACGTCACAGACAAAGCAAGCACCTCAGCTGAGAGGTAGTAGATACACTTCCAAGCTGACTCTTTGAATTTTCTGATTTTCGTCTTCTTGTTATTCTTTTTCGGACTCTGCCTTCCGTAAATAAACAACCTTCCCACTTTCTACATTCATCAAAATGGAACCAAACCGCAAGAAAAAAAAATTAAAAACTTTCTCTTAACAATCAGCATTGCATTAACGTTACACATAATGTATATATCTATTTCAACAACATGAAAAAAAAAACAATCTTCATTGATAAGCAAAGATTCAATCATAGACAGGAGTGACAATAGTAATGATAGCTCACAAGGGTCGTTACTAAAAGTAGAAACTAGAGATGCACATACTGTATATATATATATACTATAAGAAGATGTCAAAGACATGTACTTTTATTATTGTTGTATTAAATGCGATTCACAGAGACGACAAAAAATCAAAAAGTTGTTGGTACCTCGAAGACGAATCTGTCGAGAAGGAAGCGTATGGAAGGGAAGAAGACAGCGAAGAGAGGCAACCACACGAAATCCTCGTACGTAGGGAACGATTCGTGCTCCCAATTGATCGATTTCACCGATTCGAGGAAACCCATCTCGGTAAAGTTTCGGACTTTGCGCTAAATCGGATTCTTAAATCATCGGAGGGGGTTGACCAGATTGATTGAGAGAGAAAAGTTTGATCAAATGCGATCGATCTCGAATTTCCGATTTGATCTAATGGTGATGGAGATTGTTGATCGGATCAGAGTTAGTCTCGAGAGATTTGTCGCTCTGAGAGATAAAGAGTGAAGAGGTTTGTTTTACTTCACGAAACGGAAGGATATCTCAGCATCTGTGGATCCGTATCTAAGACAGGTAATATATTTATTTTAATTATTTAATAAATATTTTACACAATTATGGGATGTGATTTTCTTTTACAATGAGTTAATATTTTTAACACAAGAAATAGTAGATTTATGGGCTATATAAAATAAATATATTTTTTATTTAAATAGATATATCTTATAATATTATATTATTTGAGAAGTTTTGAATATATCGTGTTCGTTTTAGTTTTTAGTTAATTACAAAGTTACTTTTAATAAATTAGAAATATAATATTTAAATATCATTAGTAAGATTTTTTAGTTTAGTAACTTCTGTTAATTAAAATTTTAATTTAATTTATTTTGATTTTTGCAAATAATGTATATAATAAAAGGAAACATTTATAAATAATAAAATTTATATTTATATATAATATGATTCCATTAAAACATTTACAAAATAATCTTAATATTAAAAATAAATAAAATTCTCTTTAAAACATAATTTTAAGCGACAAGAATATATTTTCAAAAGTAATAAAAATAATATTTATCTATTTTCTTTGATGAAAAGAAAATATATATAATGTGATTTCATAAAAACAAATTTTACAAATATAATTTTGATATTAAGAAAATATATATTATGTCCTCTAACTACAATTTAAGCAACATAAAATATATTTTGAAGGTAACAAAAATATTTTATTTATCTCTATCTATTTTTATATTGCATAAAATATCTTTGAACCCATGAAGAGAGAAACAAACCTTAAAAACAATTTTGATGAAAAAAAATTCAATACCAAACACATACAAACTTCGATTCAGCTAATTATAGAAGTAGGAATCAAAAACCTCAAAATCAATCCGTCATTTGAATTTGATTGAAAATATTATAACCTAGAAGAAACAAATACACACTAATAAAGTAAAAACTTTGAAGAACTATCAAATTCATAAATAATGAAAATTTGTATATTCTAAATAATAATGTGAAGTTCTAATAATGTTATGTCCGTGATAACATTGAATATGAAAATATATATATAGTAATATGTACTATTTTCAGAAATAAGAAAATTAATAAAGAAAATTAAATTAATAGTTAATTATGGTTTTCAATGAGTATTTAATGTTTAAAACATTGGATTGTGACAAAAAGGTAAAAGTGAAATTTTATGTGATGGAAGTGTAAAAGTGCTTTTAGTATTAAAAGTGTCTACTTGTGATATAATGAATTGGGAAAATGTCTAGTAATGTAAATCTTTTGAAAGTGAAGATGTTAAATTTTTGAATTACTATAACGAACCAGTTGAAAAATGAAATTTAATGATTTAGCTTATTTGGTATTGAAAAAAATTATTATGTAAAATAAAGAAAAAGTGGAGATCACCAACTCCACATGTCATTTTCTATAAATTTTTAATATTTTTGTATCTTTTTAATTATTTAAACCAATAATTTTATCATAAATTAGATAAATTATTTTATTTTTATACAAAAATTATATTTTAAATTCTATATAAATAGAGATTAGGTTCATTTAATTTATATAGAAAATAGTGATTAGTTAATAAAATAAAGTGTTAATTTTTGTTAACAAAATTATTGTAGTATCAAAAATATAAAACTGAACTTAAAAATATAAAAAACTGAATGTAGATTGAATGATCAAGTGGAAGAAAAAATGATATTGAATATTAAAAACAAAACCTATGGTGCTAAATCGTGAAACATATAGTTTAATATACATTTTAATAGTCTGGAAAATGCACTAGGTTTTTAGATTGTTGGGGTACTAGCACCCTCCGTGATTCTTTATCTTTTTGTGTTTTTCTATAGAATCTGGACTTGAATGGCAACATGTAGAACAACTACGAAATAAATAAGATGCGATTCAAATAATAAAAATATAAAAATATATAGATATGTAGAAATTTTTGTTATATATTTATAAATATATATAAATGTTTCTATTTGGTACATTGTTGTTTGCGGTTATCTAGTCTAATTTAGTAGTTAAGAGTCAGTTCATCTCGGGTCGTGGGGTGAATTCGATTCAGTGGATAAAAAATACAACGACGTCCCAATTAGGTAGCGTAAGATCCATATCAGTGATTCTAGGTGTTACTAGATTTCGTCGTTTGTATGTTGGATCAAAATCGTGTGTGGTTGTAATTTCATATTCATTTTGATGAATGAAAGTTGTTGATGAATTAAAAAAAAAAAACTACGATGAGGCTAGAAACATTTGAAGCGTCTTTCTTCTTTCATTTCGAACTTAACTCATCGTACCATATGATTTTTTATATAACTTTGTTCAGCAATTAATCGATACATAATTGAATATATCTAATCCGGACGAGTTAGTCCAGTGGTACCCCGAGGCTTCGGCTGAGGGAACGCGGGTTCGAAACTCGGGCGGGGAGGCGTGTCCAGGACCTTAACCGGTACAGACGCAGGCTGGCGTCGGGTCTAGGTGGTGGGCTCCGAAGGGGCCAACGCATGGTTAATCAGAAAAAAAAAATTGAATATATCTTTTCTATTAGACAGCGTAATGGGAAAGTGTCGGACTTGACTTTTTCTTCTTTCGTGAAGGGCTAATAGCCACAAAGAATATTGTTCAACTGTTCACTTTTTGCATAACGAAAATATTTGTTCGGAATCATTTTTAACACAGACCAACGTTTCTGAATATAAGGATCGTGGTGTCTACTGTGTCTAGGTCCAAACCAATTAGCAAATACTATTCATATATTTTCTATATAGTAATTATCTACAGATAAATCGACCAAATCCTAAGCTGTGCGATTCCATATGGGTTAATATTGGTTGGTAATAACATTAACTGGATTCTGATTTGTTTTCTCAAAGTACGGGTATATTTTTTGTTTATTTTTTTAAATTTAAATTTTATATTTTGGGATTTTTTTGTGATGATATTTATATATATTTATTGTTAATTTAATTTGATAAAATAATCTTTTAAATAAATGAAATACATTGTTGAATATAACATTTGTCAATAGATCATAATCTTATTTTTAATAGAATAGATCTACCGTTATTTAAGCATGGTAAAAAAACTAAAATATCATTACAAACTATAAAGATTAAACCAAATTTGGTGTAACAGTATTTGGTGTAAATTGCCAATGAAATAAATGATTATGTCAATATGTATTTCTCTTTTAAAAGAATAGATGGTAAGAGAATAAATATGTGAAACTTGTGGCTGAAAATTAGTGTAGTTTATAAACCTTTTTTGCTGAACTTTTTCATATTTTATAACCTTGTGGTTGAAAATAAACGACTAGTGTGTTTTAGTAGGTCAAAAAGCTAAACCTCGAAGAAAATAGTAGTACGTCAAATAATAGTGCTCAAGTTTAGCATAATAGTAATGCGCCAGGTGAAATTCAAGAAAACATTCTTGGTGGGTTTGTCACAGTCGGAGTGATGATTTAAACGGATAAAAAGGTTTGAGAAAAAAGTTGATCAAAGCAATAAGAAAATAAAAAATCTGATGATTAAGTATTACATTATATTACAAAAACAAATAAGAAGAAGGGCCACCATTTTTAGAAATCTTTTGTTTTATTTCGTGTTCGCCATGAATGATTTCGATGATGTTTAGTGCAAGTGTATTTATGCGGCGAACAACTCTCCCAATTTGTTAATAGAGGTCGTCATATCTCATCTTCATTTTATTACACCACTTTTCTTTTCTTTCTTCTTTTGTTATTTGTAACAAAAAATATTTAAGTTAATTTTGCTCACTATTTTGTCTTTTGTTACTCTTTCTATAAATCTCTTACGTGTTCGAAGTATTAATGTCAGAATATATACTTCAAACATTACTTTATGGTTCAGTCAAAAAAAAAACATTACTTTATGGGGAATATTGATGAGTTTAAGTAGATTTTCTAAGTAAGAATAACATTGATTCTGATGTTAATGAATTATTACATGTCGACATAATATATGATAGTGGAACATGACAATAATTTACAGAATAGCAAAGTGTGAAATTAATAACCAAAAAGTCACATAATGACGTAAATATTTTGATTATTGTTATTTACAAAAAAATAAATTAATGGAAATGCGAAATATATAAATCAATTAGAATCCGAATCTGCAGAGCTGTGTAATATTGTGCATGTTATTAATCAGATATGTAATGTACTATTAATACGTTACCCGGAATGTCTATAATTATGATTACTCACAAGTCATAATAAATTAAAGATATACAAAGAAGAGAGAGTAGATAACAGAAATATATATGCTCAAGAACTAAGTCAGTATTATTTAACTTCAGTATATATACTTATGCATACAATATAATATACTAATATATTTTTATTCGAGAAAGAACCAAAACTCAAAATCCCCTCGATCTTTTTCTGTTGATACAAAGAAAACACAAACCATAATCTCATTCCGAGAACTCTCTTACAAAGTTGTTGTTTTAGTCGTTGTTCTTATTAGATTTTAGTTCACATACAAGCTGTCGGAGTTCAGAAGCTTCTTCTTTGAGTTTAGAGTTCTCTTTCAATACGCTATCTTGAGTCTCCGATACACGGTTCAGCTTATCAATAAGACAGTTGTTTTCACTGCGAAGCCTTATCACCTGAGACCAGAGTTCATCAAGATGTCTCTGTTTCCTCATCCTCGACCTCCTAGCGGATTCTCTGTTTGAAAGCATCCTCCTCTGTTTCCTCTCGTCGAGTACGATGATGCTCTGATGATGATGATGCTGATGATCTTCGTCGGAAGTTGAGTTGTTGCTCATCATGAGATCTTGACCGTTGGATGATGATGAGAAGTTGTTGTTGATGAGATCATTTAAGTATGTTAAGGAAGAGGAAGATGTTGGAGATGACGGCATGTTTATCATGTTGAATTCCACCGGAAGTGTTGCTAAATTTTCCGGCGATAAATATTGACAATATGCGGTGATTCCCGCCGGAATCATTGATTTTATTTGGTTTATAAGAGTGAAAGATGAATCTGAAAGAGTTTGTATAATTAATTTATTTTTGTGGGAAGAAGTTGGTTTAAAGCAAGAGGGAGTAGGAGGGTTTTATAATGTTGGAGAAATAGAAAAGGAATGCATCATGGAAAAGTGGGTTCTATGGATAGTGTGTATATTGTAGAGCATATTATGCAAAAATCCTATTTAACCATAAGTTGTAATTTATTTAAACAGAATACTGAAAACCTTACATACTCATAGATCATTTAAATAAACGGCATATTTGACGTGATTTCACAATTTATTGAGGGAACTTGACTTGATTACTTATTGTTCAAAGCTTCTTCTCGAGAATGTGATGGTGCTCGGAGTGATGTTGTTGTTGTGGGTCTGAGTCCATGGTTTCTATAGATAAGATGGCTCTACTTACCCCTCATTCTCATATTTTCTCCCCTTTATTGCATGCGTTATCTCACTTAGGTTATTTGGTTCTCTATTTCTACTCTTGCATGTATCATGCATGTATGGTCGGTTCCCAGTCAATAATAAATAATAAATAAAATACATCGTATGACTTCCAAATTATATTAATTTCCTATTTAAGTTTAATATTTAAAATGTTTATGACTCTTTAAAATTTGGAATGATCCTGTTTGCATGTTTGTACCCGGTTTTAGTTGAGCAGGTTTATGTTACCTATTATTCGTTTAGCGTTGAAGGTTTTAATTGGGGCTGTTTATTGTTCTTGTTGACGTTTGTTATAAACCATAGTATGGTTTGTGTAGATTGCCTATAACCAAGACCAAGGAGATTTACATCCGACCCGTCTATTCGATCCGTATATATTCCGCCCGAGACTTATCAAGATGAAGACCCATTCAACCGAAGCATTTATGAGCTTTGACCAAGTCTTGATATTGTATTAAATGTAGTCAAAGTGTATTCATTGTGTAGATTCTCCATTGATGTAAAACCTTATGTGACAACCACTATATATAAGTGGCAAGAGCTAATGAGAAAGACACAACTTTCACAGCAACACTTCTCTCATTTCATAACACGTTATGGTTGTTTTGGTTTTGTGATGTGGTTTTGATTGGTAACATGAGTTACCTTTGATTAAGTATGAGTTAGACTTGTAAAGCAAAAATGTTACCAATCATGCATCAAATTTAATATTTTGATTTAAAGTTTGATTTAAGATGTGTTTTAGTTGAGTTTCAAATTTGAGTTAAACCCTTTATGTTAACTCAAAACATAAACCTATTCCATGTTTTGAGTTACAAACTTGATTGATGTATGTTTCTTTTTAAATAAAAGTGAAAATTCTGAATGTCTTATCACGTCTTCTTCTTTTGCTTAAAAAAATTACAGTGAAACTTTTATCAATTAATAATGTTAGGATTACCCTAAAACTAATTTTTTTTATTAATTTATAGATATTATTAGTTTATCGAGATATTAATTGAACCAAAATCTTAATTTGGGACAATGAAATTATATTAATTTATAGAGATATTAATTTATAAATTATTAATTTAAAAATATTATAATATACTTTTCATTTTAACTTGCAAAAACAAATAAGCGTAACGTCTTATGTTTATTTATTTTTGGATGAAGATGCTTAACAATGAAAACGTTGATGGTGCTGATGTCAGCGGTGGAATATGGTTTTCTGCTATTATTGGATTTAAAAAAAAAATTAAAATTCATGCTATTATTATTATTCATTTAATTTATTTTTACTGATATTAGAATAAATAGTGTATTTAATGATTACAATATTTAGAAAATAAATAGTGTATTTAATGATTACAATATTTAGAAAATAATATATATTGAAAATTAATTTTCAAATTTTATGCTTATATAAAATATTTTTTTATTTTTTTAATTTTTTTTAAAAGTATCTCAGTGGTTTATTTTTAATAAATAATTTACTATTTATATATTTAATTCATTTATTTAAAATCTATACTGCAATTTATACATCAAAAATGTTGTCAGTCATAAATTTTAGTAAAATGATAACTTTTATTTTTACTGCAAACTTACCACAAAAACTTACAATTTTACCACATAAATTTTACTACAAATTACATTGAACTACAAATCATATTACAACTCAACTGAAATTACTACTTGTCCTTCATTGTTTGGAGGATTTAAGTGGTCTCCAAATTATTGTTTTTAGTCAGGTTAACCAATAACCATTCTCGACTAAATGAGTTCTCGCCACTAATTTTGTTTGGTTATGTGAAACTTCCTTCTACTTTTTTTAGGTTAGTGGATGCTTTCCAATTCAAGTTTTCGTTTAAAATAATTTTTGATGTCTTTTTCGCTTCCAATTTATAACTTTGCCTTGATCTTTAAAATGGTTCTTATTTTAAATTTTACCATGTTGTAATATTATGTTGGCCGGAACTGCTCCACCTTAATACATGTAACATAGCTTCGCCGCTGGTCTAATAAACCTCGTCGATCTACATCATGTGACTCATATCTATCGACTTGGTTTTCAGTACAATTCTTTTTTAAGAAAAACTAAAATAAAAAGTAATTATTTAGAAAGAAACAAAACGTTCAAATTCTCTTTGTGAGATATCATATTGACCGTTCAATGGAAAATACAAGAGAGACTTATAGAAATAAGCGTTGGCTTGTTATAAGAATTTTAGAAAGATGTATCTGACCATCAATAACACATAGATTCGTGTTGTATTTATGTCAAATCTACTATACCATTCCGGCTCGAGTTATAACAAGCGCATCACTGCTGCAGAAGCCGAACTTCCTCCTTTCTCAACAGAAAAGGATCGCAGGAAGATAAGGAGGCAACAAAGACAGGCTATGCTCCAGATTTGTGATAGACTGGACCCTTCATCCTCGGTTCAGCAGGAGATTTCAATGGGAAGGCTCCCTTTTTGGAAGCCTAAGCACTTCATCCAAACCTTTTTGACTTCTTTATGAAGTGCTTTTGCTGGAATATTAGAAACCTAAATGGCAATACTCAGCAATCAGATGTTCAAAGATGGATGTCTACAAATCGCCCTTTGTTTGGTGTTCTTTTGGAAGCTCACGTGAAGCAAGATATTTTGAACTCTTTAGTTATTTCTACTTTCTCTGGGTGGAATTTTGATTCTAATCATAGCCCTCAAGCAGAGAATGGTCGAATTGTTGTGGTATAGAATCCGTCTCTGTCTGTGGCAGTCACCTCAGATCATGGTTTGAGGTTTTTTTAACCCGGCTACCCTTGAGTATGTTTTTGTTTGCTTTGTCTATGCTTTCAATGAGAGGACCGACCGGGTACCACTATGGAATTCAATTACTCAGATTGCGCAATCATCTATTATCAGGAACTCCCCTTTTGCTTGTGATGGGAGACTTAAATCAGGTTCTAACAGTATCAGAGGCTTATTCTCTTTATCCTTCTGACTTGTCAATACGAGGTATGACAGATTTTCAAGTGTTTTCAAGAGAGTGAGACTTTCGACTTGGCTTACAGGGGATGTTTCTTCACTTGGTCAAATAAAAGCCCCACCAGCCCTAGATCAAGGAAACTAGACAGAGCTCTTATAAATGGGGCATGGCTGAAAAAAATTTCCTAATTCTTTGGCAATTTTTGATGCTCTGGGAACCTCTGACCACTCACCTTGTACATAATGCAATTTGGTATTGAGCCCCAGCGGAGGAATGTTAGGTTCACTTTCTCCTCTTTTTTCACTTCTCACCCGAATTACAATGAGCTATTGGAGTCTGCCTGGACGTTGCCGGTTATATCCTCAACGCCTTTGGTCTTTTTTTTTATCAGAAGTTGAGAGCTACAAGGATTTGCCACAAAAAAATTAACAGAACTGGCTTCAGCGATATTGAAAAGAGATCCAAAGAAGCCTTTGAGAATCTTCAGGAAATTCAAAACCAGGTTTTGACGAATCCAACTCCACAATTGTTCCTGGATGAAGCAAATGCTAGGAATGCATGGCTTTTGCTTTCTGCAGCTGAAAATATTTTTTTTCAAGTTAAAGTCAAGGGTTAGGTGCGAGACGAAAGGAGATCTCAACACTGCTTTTTTCCACAAGTCTGTTAAGGCAAACTTGGCTAGAAATGTAATCCATTTCCTCACTGATGCGAATAATAGGAGAGTGTTTGATGGACAGGAGCTAAAAGCTATGATTTTCCGTTTCTACACCTATCTTCAAGGGAGATCAAAAGTGGCTGTAACTCCTTTCACAGTTGACTATATTCAGGCAATTCATCCCTATAGACATGATTCCTCCAGAAATGATCAATTAGTGGCAATACCAACAGAAGAGAAAATCAGAGACACTGTTTTTCCATTACCTAAATGTAAGGCACCAGGTCCATATGGGTTTTCTTCGGAATTATACACTTCATCCTGGGAGTTAGTGGGAAGAGATTTGATAAGTGCAGTTAGGAGCTTCTTTCTCACTTCCTACATGTTTAGACAGACAAATGCCACTGTGATTTCCGTGATCCCAAAGATAGCTGGAGCCTCAGCGCTTTCAGAACTAAGGCCAGGCTCGTTATGTAATACGGTCTACAAGATAATTTCAAAGATTCTGTTTTCCTGGCTAAAGACCATAACTCAGGACACAGTTCTAAGAAACCAGGTGGCTTTGTGAAGGGTCGGGTGCTAGGGGAAAATTTTCTACTTACATCAGAACTTGTTGCAGATTTCCATAAGAGGGGCCGCATCACTAAGGTTGTCTGCAGGTGGATATATCTAAAGCTTTTGATAGCATTGAGTGAGACTTCATACAAATATTCTCCTTGCTTTCAACCTTCCTTTGGACTTCATTATTTGGATTAAAACATGCATTACTAGGCCATATTACTAAGTTGCTTGATGGTGGAAGTTTTCAAGGCTCCAAGTCAAATGATAGTATAGAAAGGTTGTCGAACCACAAAGAACTAGAGACTTATGCACCAAGAATGCACAAGCTTTCCTAATCTAAGCAAACAAGAAGATGGAGGATGATTTGTGACAAGCTAAGATCCTAGAAATAAAAACAAGATGATCTCAAATTCAATCAAGAAACAAATACAAGAACTCAATCAAAAGCTAAGGATGGATCCATGGTAAGGATATATAAGGTGATCAGGTTTCGAACTAAGGAATGCAAATGATCCATCAAACTATCAACCTTAAGCCTAAACACAATTCTAAGCAAGCTCTATGTCTAGATGAATGCTCATTTGCTAACACATCTCAAACATCAAATGTCTTTGGTTGAATAATATGAAAGCAATCATTACTAACAAGTCTATTAGCTATCTTAGCACCTTTAACAACAAATGTCTTTGGCAAAGTGTACTAAAAGCCTAGGAGAGTTGTCTCATGCATTTCATCAAACACTTTTTGGGTGGGAAATGCCTAAAGATCAACTTTTGAGTGGCCAACTCAGAAGATGCATTATGAATACTCTACTAGCAAGGATTAAGAAGGATCTACACTAAAACATCCTAGAACTAATCTAATCACCATAATCTACCTTAACCCATGAATCCAAAAAATGTATACTCTATAATCTCCATGAGAAACCTTAAATCTACATGAGATTCAAGGGAAATCATGTTAATGAGCAAGAGAAACACAAATATATGATGAAGTACTTCTTAGATTGATAAAAAGATTCAAGCTTTTACAATGGAAACAAAGTTTAGAGAGAAAAATGAGATAAAAATAGGTTTTTGGAGGCTAAAACTATATAAAGGAGTTCCCAAACTCGAGCTGGCTTGATAAAAGTAAACCGGGTCAAACCGGATTAAACCGGTTAACTATTCATAACCGTGTCTCTTCTTCTCCACAGCGAGCTACGGACCTCGCTGCACTAAGTCGCTCCCACGCTCATGGATTTGCCGAGCGGGTGTCCAGTGTCGCTGCCATCAAGCCGCTCCAGCTCACGTCGACATCACCAGCTCGCTGTGTGTTGCCCGCTCCCAACCAAGACGGATTTGAGCTCCGGTTCCATCTTCTTCTTCGTGGCCGTCGACAACCGTGGCTCCTCTGTCGTGCTCTCTGCTTCATCTTCGTCCCCGTGCTGTGCTCCTCCGCCGCAGCTAAGATCCTCCGTCGCGTCCCTGGGATCCATTTATCGTCGTCACGTAAAGCCTTAGCCGTCATCCTCCACCACGTGATTCTCATCCAGGCCGTCTCAGCTCTCTGTAGTGCTCTCAACCATCGCTCTCGTCGGAATCGGTTGAAGCCTGGCCGTCGCGGATCGAAGAGGAGCTCCATCGAAGCTCAACAATGGTGACTTTTAGGCTATTTGCACATTGGGTCCCTGATCTTTTGACAATTTACGGATCGACCCCAAAACTTCCATTTTGTGCAGCTTAGTCCATGATTTCGACCCAAAACTTCTGATTGTGCATTCCAGACCATGTTTATGCAATTATGTATGCAAATGCAATATAAAGACCTAAATGCAACCTAGAATGATTATAATAAGCTAAAATGTGAATCTAGAACTCATTAAAATCATGAGATATCAACTCCCCCACACTAGTCTTTTACTTGTCCTCAAGTAAACTTTCAAGAACCAAGGAGAAAAGGTTTGAAGATGGGGACTCATAACCAAAAGAAACTCTTCTTAGTTCTCAACCTAACAACCTTGCATAATCATACCAAATAGCAAGAGCAAAGATTTTATCCATCTCTAACTTCTCTAAGCCTATCCCAGCTCCTTTGATCTCTACACTCATTAATCATGCATCCACAAACCACAAATCCACCATCTCTCTAACATTCAGGAAGCAAACTCAATAGACATCTCACAAATGGTCAACTGGTCCAAGTCATTTGGTTTGGTAAGACAAAGGGTTTAATGCAAGTGAAATCAGAGGTTCAAAATAATCTTTTAAGGTGGTTTACTCTCAAAACACAGTAGCCTTGACATTACACATAATATATCTAAGAAAGGGATCAACTCATGCATACAATGCTCAATCTCCATTGTTCTATCCTTTCCCAAACATACAAGATATTTACCCATTCCTCAATGTCAAACCCAACTCACATCTCTCACCAAAAGCTTCCAAGAACATTCTTCACATCAGACTCTTTCTTTTTGAAATCAATAAAGGATTTTTCACAATTTTAAAACAAATCTGAGCTCCTAACAACTTTGCTAGCCCCCTTTTTCATTCCTTTTTTTTTTCTTTTCTTTTTTTTCTTTTATTTTTATTTTTATTTTTTATATTTGGGGGCCAAGACTTTTCACAATAAGAGCTAGATACTTCTCCACTTATCCCATAAAGACTAATCATTTAAGCACAAAGAGTCAAACCTTTCATAATCCCAAATCACAATCACAACACTCACCCCTTCCTATAGCTAGACAATAGAGTGACTAATCTAGCAAGAATAGAGACTAAGCATTGTCGTTCCCAATACTCTCAACATTATGCACATGTAAAGCTTTCCAAAGAGGCCTCACTCAACAAATAATGATGGTTTAAAAAGGAGGTATGGGTTTTGGGAGTGGAGTACCACTTGAGTTTGTCAAGAAGATTGGTAAAAAGGATGAGACAACTCAAGTGTGTATATCCATGACTTAGTACACAAGGGACCATATGCAAGAGACATTAAAACAGGAGCTTGCTTCAAAGAGAGAGTATCAACAGTCAAATGAGTTTCAAGAGGAGCATTCAAGGCGCGAAGTTTACAAGCTTTCCAAAGGGTGCTCAAGCTACTTGTCATGATTACAAAGGTCAACAAATTCAGTACTTAGCATGAGCTCTTTACAAGGTTGAAATCCCCCTAATGCATGAATGCAACCTATATGCTTCTAGACTCAATCCTAAAAATGCAAATGATGCAACTAAATGATTCTTTTTGTGTTTTTCAAATTTTTTTATTTTTTTTGGATTTTTCTATGCAAATAAGAATGTAATATGCAATGCATGAGACTCAAAATCAAGTAAACAAAACAGAAAACAATATGAGATAGTAGACTCTCTCCCAAACTTACTTCACACAGTCCCTTGTGTGAGAGTAAGCTCAAAGAAGAGATCTAAATGAAAGAAATAAACATGATAACTAAATATTTACAAGGGTGGAATGGCACTTACTTGGAGTTATTAGCTGATTTGGGTGGTAAAGGATCCTTGGCCTCGGATTTGTGCCACTGGGAGAGATTGACTGAAGTGGAGAAGTGAGAGTTCCTGTCTAGAGTCACAATGCTTGGCCGCCTTTCTTTTCTTGTCTAGCCTTAGACCCAACCTGAAAAACCTCAACTATCCTTATTAAAAAAAAACTTCAAAAGAAAGAAAAATAATATATACAATGGATAAACATGGGACTTCCTCCCAAGTGAGCTTGTTTTAAGTCTCTAGCTTGACTTTGTGTGCTTGCTAATCATAAGTATCAAAAGGCTGAGCCAATGCACCTTTGATCCTTCTCCTGCAAACACAAGAAACAAAATGTGCAAAGGAGCACACTACTGCCCATAGATAATAGACAGATTTTTCCTCAGAGAGCTTCACTAAAGATGTATCATGAATCATGAGATGGTATTTGAGGTTCAAATGGTTATGATGAGAATCAAATGCATTTGGTGGAAACACAAAGTCAACTACAGGTTCAAACGAAGTTTTAACAAAGTAGTCAACTCTATCTCCATCAATCAAATAATACACAATTTTCACATTCTCATAATTGTTTTTGATATGGGGGTTTTCTATCTCAAGCAAGAACTTATCCACATCAAGTTCATTCCCTAAATCAAAAAGTTCAAGAAGATGTCTAGATTCATTAAGCATCAAAAACTCAGATTCAAGATCAGTTGAAGCACAAAGATAGTTCTTATCAAAACAAACTTCAATATGATCTCTAGCAAGCTTTTCTACTCTAAGCTCATCTAGTTTCCTAGTTTCACATATCAGATCAAGACATTCATTTATGAGCACAAAGGATCAAGATCAGGGGCATTATTCTCATCACAAGGCAAGCATATTTCCTCAAGTTGAAGTTTTAAAGTGGAAATTTTTATACGTTCCCGCTGGAGTGGTGGAGCCCAACACATTACCTCTTTAAGGTCATAAGCAATATTAAACTCATAATGTGTAACTTCCCTTCCTTCAAGCTCTGCTCGATCTCTAATAAGCTCCAGCCGGATCCTTCGTGCTAGGGATGTCTTTGCTGACCCCGGGTACTTCTTCTGAAGCTCATTTAACGTCACAAGCTGTGCTGGTGTGAGTATACTTGCATCAAAGGGTGGCTCCACATACACATATGGCTCATCTTCGATGTGATCTTCAAATGTGTCTTCTTCTTCTTGTGGCTTTTCAAAGTAGCTTGAAGCCATCTCTGCCAAGAACAAAAGCTAGAAAAAAAAAGTTAATAACTATACAAAAACAAAACAAAGAAAGAAAATAAAACTTAGTCTCAAGAAAGATTGAAATCCTAATGACAAATCTACTAGTTCCCCGGCAACGGCGCCAATTTGATGGTGGAAGTTTTCAAGGCTCCCAAGTCAAATGATAGTATAGAAAGGTTGTCGAACCACAGAGAACTAGAGACTTATGCACCAAGAATACACAAGCTTTCCTAATCTAAGCAAACAAGAAGATGGAGGATGATTTGTGACAAGCTAAGATCCTAGAAATAAAAACAAGGTGATCTCAAATTCAATCAAGAAACAAATACAAGAACTCAATCAAAAGCTAAGGATGGATCCATGGGTAAGGATAATTGATATAAGCTGATCATGTTTCGAACTAAGGAATGCAAATGATCAATCAAACTATCAACCTTAAGCCTAAACACAATTCTAAGCAAGCTCTATGTCTAGATAAATGCTCATTTGCTAACACATCTCAAACATCAAATGTCTTTGGTTGAATAATATGAAAGCAATCATTACTAACAAGTCTATTAGCTATCTTAGCACCTTTAACAACAAATGTCTTTGGCAAAGTGTACTAAAAGCCTAGGAGAGTTGTCTCAGGCATTTCATCAAACACTTTTTGGGTGGGAAATGCCTAAAGATCAACTTTTGAGTGGCCAACTCAGAAGATGCATTATGAATACTCTACTAGCAAGGATTAAGAAGGATCTACACTAAAACATCCTAGAATAATCTAATCACCATAATCTACCTTAACCCATGAATCCAAAAAATGTCTACTCTATAATCTCCATGAGAAACCTTAAATCTACATGAGATTCAAGGGAAATCATGTTAATGAGCAAGAGAAACACAAATATATGATGAAGTACTTCTTAGATTGATAAAAAGATTCAGTCTTTTACAATGGAAGCAAAGTTTAGAGAGAAAAATGAGATAAAATAGGTTTTTGGAGGCTAAAACTATATAAAGGAGTTCCCAAACTCGAGCTGGTTTGATAAAAGTAAACTGGGTCAAACCGGATTAAACCGGTTAACTATTCATAACCGTGTCTCTTCTTCTCCACATCGAGCTACGGACCTCGCTGCACTAAGTCGCTCCCACGCTCATGGATTTGTCGAGCGGGTGTCCAGTGTCGCTGTCATCAAGCCGCTCCAGCTCACGTCGACATCACCAGCTCGCTGTGTGTTGCCCGCTCCCAACCAACACGGATTTGAGCTCCGGTTCCATCCTCTTCTTCGTGGCCGTCGACAACCGTGGCTCCTCTGTCGTGCTCTCTGCTTCATCTTCGTCCCCGTGCTGTGCTCCTCCGCCGCAGCTAAGATCCTCCGTCGCATCCCTGGGATCCATTTATCGTTGTCACGTCAAGCCTTAGCCGTCATCCTCCACCACCTGATTCTCATCCAGGCCGTCCCTCAGCTCTCTGTAGTGCTCTCAACCATCGCTCTCGTCGGAATCGGTTGAAGCCTGGCCGTCGCGGATCAAAGAGGAGCTCCATCGAAGCTCAACAATGGTGACTTTTAGGCTATTTGCACATTGGGTCCCTGATCTTTTGACAATTTATGGATCGACCCCAAAACTTCCATTTTGTGCAGCTTAGTCCATGATTTCGACCCAAAACTTCTGATTGTGCATTCCAGACCCTGTTTATGCAATTATGTATGCAAATGCAATATAAAGACCTAAATGCAACCTAGAATGATTATAATAAGCTAAAATGTGAATCTAGAACTCATTAAAATCATGAGATATCATTGCTCTGAATGGTGAGTTATCAGGTTTCTTCCCTAAAAAAAGGTCTCAGACAAGGAGATCCAATTTCCTCCTCTCTGTTTGTTATGACGATGGATATCCAGTCCAAAAAATTAGACGTTGCTGTCAGTGAAGGAAAATTGAGAGCTCATCCAAATTGCTTGGACCCCTTGGTAACCCATCTAAGCTTTGCCGACGATTTGCTTATTCCGATGGAACCTCCAACTCTCTCTGGGGTATTCTGGAAGTACTCAGAGATTTCCAAAAGACAGGTCTGGCTCTAAACCTCCGCAAAACCTGTGTATTTGTCAATGGGGACGATTCTGCGACCTTTACTCAACTGGCAACTGAGTTTGGGATTACTCAGGGATCTCTGCCTGTAAAATATTGGGTCTGTCGTTGCTACCTCACAAAGCTCAGAGAACAGATTATCAACCTCTTCTAGATAAAATCCGGGCTAGAATTACTTCTTGGCAAGCTAGACACCTTTCTTTTGCTGGGAGACTGCAATTAATTCAGTCAATACTCTATAGCATTATCAGTTTTTGGGCATCAGTATTCCCCTTATCCAAGGGGTGTATAGATGTGCTAGAAAGAATGTTGAACGCATTCCTCTGGTCTGGTGCACTGGACTCGGCTCGTGGAGCAAAAGTGGCATGGAAATCAGTTTGCACGCCAAAGGAAAGTGGAGGATTGGGTCTTCGTCGAATATCTTCTCTAAATTCTGTTTATGGAATTAAGCTTCTGTGGAACATCTTTGCTGGCTCTGGCTCTTTATGGGTTGCTTGGGTGTATCGCTATTATTTTCCAGATAATTTGTTCTGGACCGCAGATTTCTCTACCGTTGGGAATTGGATATGGAGATGGATTATGGCTCTTCGGGAATGGGCACACCCACTTATTCTAAGTCAGGTTGTTTCTGGTAGAAGCATTTCCTTTTGGCATGATACATGGGCTATTAATGCACCAATCTTTCAGACGGTAGGACTTATGGACCTATGGTCTCGGGTATACCTATTGATGCTTCTGTCTCATCCATTGTGACAAATGGAGCATGGAACATTTCTACAAGGAGTAGACATCCAATATTGCAATTCATCCGCTCTGCGCTCCCATCACAGGTGCCAGATGTTGACTCAACCGATGAGGATTACTTTTTGTGGAAAAACTCTTTGCTGGAACAGCCTTCAGAATTCTCTCTTTTCAAGCTCTACAGAACTCTAGACCCTGACCCTCCCACAGTATACTGGCATAAAATGGTATGGTTTAAAAAGAGAAGTCCAAGACATGTTTTCATCACCTGGCTTGTTATGCGAGAAAAAATGGTGACTCGTGATAGGTTAATCTCCTGAAGCATGGATGTATCTCCTTTGTGTTTACTGTGTGGCGTATGTGATGAGACATCAGCTCACATTTTCTTTGAGTGTGATTACTCTTTAAACGTTTGGAATGGATTATTGATGAGATCAAGACTCCATCCACCACATTCTCTTATCTCCATTGTTGAATCCTACAGAGCGTGATTCCGTTGCTCTTGTTAGGTCGGGCTTTCCTTTCCTCAGTTTGCAGGAAACCTCAAAACCGTGATGCATCTAATCTTCTAGGCAACTATACATTTTGAAGGAAAGAAATGGTAGATTCTACTCAAGTGTATCCAGACCTTCAGTTTTAATCTTAAGGGACATATCACTTCAGATGCGCTCAAAGCTTTTCTTTCTAGACAAGGAAGTTCGATCTGTTTTGTTTCGTTTTATTATTTTGAAATTTTATCTCCATCTTTGTAAAACATTCCACGTTTTTTAGAAACGGTATCGTTATTTAAAATAAAAAAATCTACTATACCAATGTTAACAAAAAAACTAACAAGCGAATCTAAGAAAAAAACACATTTAAAAATGCTTTTGCTTGAAAAATGGTATAGTTTTTTTTTCTTCGTTTTCAAGTACATACGTTCAGTAACTTCAGTTCATAAATATACTGATATACATCATAAATAGATGTATCTACTACGAAGCCTGCGAACCGAAGTTTAGTGGCTATATAACCTTCTTAAAACCTCTTATTGTGGAAAAAAAACTGAATATATTTAGACACAAACACGATATAATTTAGTAGTTTTTCAAACTAAATATCTCCTCCGTTTCTGAATAAGTATTATTTTGATATTTTTCACACAGATTAAAAAAGTGACTGAAATATATGTAAATTATTATTAATTATACTTTTCTAACCAATAGTATTTGAGATAAATAAAATTATTTATAAGATTAATGTAGTTTGTAATTAATTTTCAGCTGAAAATAAGTACTGTATAATACAGATTAAGTATAATTTAATAATTGAGTCTCGAAATTTGTTATGAGTAGGTCCGAACATTTTCTAGTGACCACTCGTGGCCTATCACCAACTAATGCACCAAATAACAATTCAACAAGACAACTTGAACCATTTCTTAACATGCTTAAACTTCTATTCTCGTTACCTATTAGTATAAATATTTTTTTTTAACTCTGGATAATTATGCTATTACAAACTATGAGAACGTTACAGACGATTTACAGCCGACAATTTTACCCGTCACTGACTGCATCACCTCACCTGAACCACCCTATCGTATCCATGCCTGACGGTACTCCTTGCGCCATGCTCCAGAACCTCTTGTAAGCCTTCTCTCCCTTAATTCGCATAATTCCGTTTTCACTGGGACTCGAAACCCAGACCTCCTGGTGTAGAAGCATTAATGAACACCGTCATATTAATTATACTTTTCTAACAAAATTATTATCAACCCTTAGACCTATTAGTATAAATATATAATCATCTAAATGAAGAAACAAATATAAAATGTAGGATGATCAATGCCATCTTTTGATTTTATATGTAAACTATGCATACACGTAAATCTATACTATTAAAAGAGAAACATTCTGAAAAAATCTACTTAAACAAGGTTGTTGGACTTATTCACTATACACTTAGTATTTAATATTTACCTTAATCACTACAAAATATATCAATATTAGTAAATATAGTCTTTCCTAATATTACTCCTACAATTTTGGTATATAATAAATTAATATTATACTCAGTCAAATTAATCTATCTATTTATATAAAGTTCACTTTAATCTCTCCTCCTTGCGCCACCTAGGATTCCAGCCTGGAAACTCGGTGCCTGTCGTCTTGACACGTGTCCGGTTTGGACTAAACGCGTCGTTTCATTTATTTGTGTCTTTGTGGGCTTCGTCTGTGTGTTGAGTGGTTGGCTGTGAAGTTGGATTTCTGGCGGGCCCGACAAAATGAATGTTGTCACTAACCTTAATACGGCTGCGGAGAAGAAACCAAGATCGTCTTCTCCCTTCGTGCCACGGCAGTTCGATGCCGTTTGCGCTTCTTCGCATCATCTGAAACGGTCCGAGTAAAGGCTTTGTGATAAATCTCATTGATTCGCTCCCGCACTGCGTCGTCTTCAATGGTTCTTCGATCTGAAAGGCAGTGATTTTTGGTATGAATATGTGTGAGTGTTACTTTCTTCCAGATTGGTTTCTCTGTTTCTTAATGTTTTTTCCTCGTCTGTAATCAATCGTCGCAGATACGACATCAAGTTTAACAATGCTATTCTCATCGAGTACAAACATTTGCCCATGTAAGTTATAGATCATCACTTTTCTTTAATCCCCAATGAATTTTGTAGTTTTTGAAATAACTTTTGTTTTGAAATCTTTATGGTGAAAAAAGGAAACTTTATGACTGTGTGTGTTGCCTACTCTTCAAGTTGTTCTATAATCGCTGTGGATTTTAATTAGCCTCATCGTTAGACACATTGTTATTGATAATTTACATATTTTTTCTTTAGGTACGATGAGATGAGCCAGAAATACGATGCGAGTACATTGCGGGAGGTAATTAATTATTTGATTAATTTTTTGTGCTATTAAGCATTTTGGTGTTTTATGTGTGTTTTGATATATTTGTTTTCATTTTCAGGTGCTACACAGAACTCAATCAAAGTGGCCCAGGTAAAATGATGGTTAGGCCTTATTCTCATAAAGTTACTAAACGAATGATATATCTTTTTGATAATCACAGTGGATGCTTCAAATCCCAGGGGCAACCAGTTACATTAGCCATTGGAAAGGATGAATACGGTGAGGCAATGAAGAAGGATGCCACTACAGCTGGTGACAATGTGAGTCTGTCTTTTGCTCTCTGTTTATAACCTCTTGGTTTCTGCTTTTAAGTCCAATTCATTAGGAAACTGACTCTTAGTTTGCTGCTGTTGTATATGCAGGTCCACTATTATGAAGATGAGTCAACAGGTAACGGAACCTGCGGTGTCTGCGTTGTTGGTGGAGAAAGGTCATTTTCTCTCTATGTCTGCTTTATCATCATTAACTTTGAAAATATTGATTTTTATTGTGGCAATGTTTCTCTTTTTGCAGGTATCTTAATGCCATTTTTCTGCTGCTAATTGCTACAAGGTTGAACACCTTAAGAAGCCTGAGAACTGGGCTTTAGGTAATTAGAAACTCATCTTTCTCCCCACCTTGAGTTTTGCACTCTGAGATGGATAATTTTCACATGTTTACTTTTCTTGGCAGTTGAGAAGGCCAAGTTCCACTACATTGCTGGATTTTTCCTCGCGGTGTCACCAGAATCCATTCAGTTGGTGCGTGAGCATGCCGCTGCAAACAACAAGGTACAACAAAGATATTAATCCTTCACCCGAAACCATGTTCAGCATGAAAGATCCCTGATGATGGATGATCACATAACTGACAGGTGTTCACCATTAACCTTTCTGCTCCATTCATTTGTGAGTTCTTCAAAGACGTTCAGGAGAAGTGCCTCCCGTAAGCATTACCCTAATTTTATTCCATCTTATGGTTTCCTAAAGCAAGACTCTAATATCTTACTTGGACCAGGTACATGGACTATGCTTTTGGCAATGAGACCGAGGCAAGAACCTTCTCCAGGGTTCACGGCTGGGAGGTAACATCCATAGTTTCACCTTTTTTTTCTTTTTTTTTTGGTTTTAACAGAGAAAGTTTTGTTAATTGATATGTTTTGGTTTTATTTTATACAGACCGATGATGTTGAGCAAACATAAAATTGGCTCCATGTATCCGTTAATAAATGATATATCTCTCTTCCTGGCTTTTCAATTATGTTGCTGCATTGAAGGATCTGCAACTCTGTGTGACTTTCATGATGATTCATCTATTATCTGCACCGAAGAAGAGGTATGTATATATACAGTACTCTCACATATATGTATCTCTATTGCCTTCTTTATATTTATGAATGCAAAATCTGATGTGTAAACAAAACTTCAGGTGCAGCTTGGTGTCTGTAATGGCTGAAGTGGACCGAATTCTTAGACCACAAGGACCATTTATAGTAAGAGATGACATGGAAAAGACCGGAGAAATTGAGAAGATGGTGGAATCACTGAAATGGAATGTTAAGAATGACACATTCCAAATATGGAGAAGGAGTGATCTCTGTCCAAAAGTCATTGCACCGTCCTACAGAGGTCGAGACCATTACACCAGCGATAGCAAGTGAAAGAGAATTGGTTTAATATAGTTGTATGAGTAATGTTTCTTTTATGACCATGTTGATTGTTTGCATTGTATTAGGCCAAAATGTGTCTTTTATGCATTGACTAAAATTGTATACAACCAATAGTGTAAGTTTTTATAAGTTTTTGATTTGGTCCTAAACATCCGTGGAATATTTATACTACAGAAAACTTATATATACTGTCTATTTGAACTATATGTATATGATGAGTCCATGTTACATCACCAAAGAACTCTCAATAGAAAAATACAACCAGAGCAAAAGGAATTATTAAATTAAAAGAAATTCTAACAAATTTAGAATATAACTTATTAGATTCAATAACAAAATTACTATAAGAAATAACTTTTAAAATAAAGTCAATGTAAATTCTTATCCCCAAAATTAATCAATAAATATTATATTAAAATTATAATTAGTTATTTAGATAACATGGTTTTGTTTGGTGTCCAAATATAATAGCATATAAAAAATTCAAATGTATATATATATATATCTAAATATTAACAATTGATATTAGGTTTTCATGCTACCTACCTTAAAATGTTTTATAGTATAATAACAAAAATATCTTACAAAAAAGTATATATAAAAAAAATATTGTATATACCTTACAAAAACAATTTATAAAATAATTAGTGAAAGATGGTATAAAAATAGTGAGATTAATATCACATATAATTGAAAATAAATTAAACATTTTTTTAAAAATACATCAAAATGGTTTTAAGGGTAAAATAAGTATTGTGAACAAAAAATGTAGGGTCAGTTTATTTAATCAAATTTGATTTTTTTACAAAATAGTAAAATATAAATCACAACCATAATTTAATATAAAATGAAACTAAAATATATATATACTTGCATAGTCCAACATCAAACATAATGTAAAATAACCTGATAACAAAATAAGTAATAAAAACGAAATTATATAACTTATACTAAAACAAACAGATATATATATAGATATGTTTTCATTGATAATCTTAACAATTGTATTAGAAAATTTAGTTACCTAACGAAACTAGCTTTGTGTCTTTTACAAAAATGAGTTTAAGAAATGATAAATTTAAAAATAAATTACGAAAATAACATTTTATACTTTAATTATAATAAAATAATTTAAAGTAAAATCAAATGTTAAGAAAAATATAAAAGAGTAACTTTCCGCGCGTAGCGCGGGCTTACCCTAGTTATATATAAATTTGTCTCTGTTATTTAATTAAACATCATATATCATTTTACATATAGATTTCTGCGCACATGCTCCATTGTCGTAAATTCATAACTGGGTCTAATCAAATTATAAATGGGTATACGTGAATTCCATTTTTTCATACTTACATGATCCAACGATGTATCTATTAATCCACACATTGCAAATATTATCGAACTAACATATATTCTTCTAAGTATCAACCAAACCGATGCTAGCCATCAAAACCAAATTACACAATACAAATTTTATGAGAAAATATCTATATTTTTCAGTTTGAAAATCTCTCATGCACATCTCAAATGTAACCAATTACAAAAACTACCACAACAGCGTATACCATTCTAAGTTTGTACCAAACCATTATAACCATCCAAAATGATTTAATATGACGGTGTAACCTTTTTTAAAATAAATTTTAATATTATTTTGAAAATTAATTATTCACTAACATTTCCTAGACTTAAATTTGACACAAAATATGACATACTAAAAAATGATAGGTAGTATCGATTCTGATTCCTATTAAACAGGAAAAAAATCAACCAAAATTTTCAAAATTACATTTAAATAACAATATTCCATATTTATAGTAGATAATTAAAATCAAGCCACAATTTTATGGAAAGAAAACAATATTCTCCCATCTATATTTATTAGAATTATTTATTAAAATCTATACTACTAACAAAAACTTATTTTAAAAACTATTGTAAAAAATTGTACGATCCATCTATAATTATTTTTGGTCATATCACTAATTAATTTAACTATATAAGATTTTAAATAATTTTAATTGAATCAAATTATTACTCCTCATTTCATGTAATATACTTCTTCTCTAAATATTTAAATTTAACTTTAAAGAGTACTAGATTCTAACCCGCCCTTTAAAGGGCGGGTATATTTTTCTGTTTTAATTTAGTTCTCATATTCTTTGTTTAATTTGTGATTATATTTGTATTTTTCTTTATAATCATATTTGTGTATAAATCTTAATCAAAATATACTTTATTAAATAATAGCTATTTAAAAATTGATCCGGTATACGTTCGGTTATGGCTGGGTTGCTGGTCGAACCCGCCAATCCGCGGATTTCAATTTTGTTTTGGTCAAAAAATATGATCCGCACAATCCGCAAACAAATAATTTGTACCGGCACCTATCCCATTTAATTTTGCTGTTATCCACGGGTTATAAAAAATTTAAAAATAATTATTTCAATTAATTATTATAAAACATATAAAATATATATATCTATAATTAAAAATATATTTTAAAATTTTAAAAATTGTTTTTAATTACCATGTTTTTTAAAAAGTGTTTACTTTTCTTTTTATTTTAATTTTTTAAATATTTTTCGGGTAGGCGGGTACCCGCAATCCAAAATCTACCAACCCGCATCCACCCCGAAAAAATAACCTACATCCGCAAATCGATTTTTTCAAACAATTGAACCAAATTTATTATTCACCCTTAAAAAGACGAATATATTTTTATTTTATATTTTTTAAGAATATAATTTTTATAAAATTCAGGCTGTAATCAATTATATCCCTGAATATTTTTTTTTCTTCAGGATATATTTAATTTTTCTCTCACATCTTTGAACCTATAAATATAGTTGCAAAAAATATACAAAATTCGAAATTGAGATTAGTATGATAAGAAGTTCGGTATAGATAGGTCTTTAAAATATGAATTTAAGTTCCATGATAAAAAATTCGATAGACAAAAAATATGACATTCCTAAAAAATAGGAAGTTATCATTATAGAACTTCTTTGTTGTTGTAGTTATATCTCGGCATATAAACTGTTATATATAGGTTGTTGCAATTATATTTATAGGTTCCATGTATTTTTTAAATTGAATTCAACTATTATCAGTTGATCATACTGCTAATTAAATTAATAGAACATATGTTTTACTTTTGGTTTATTTTGGATTTGAAGTTTTATTTTTATTATTCACATTATCCATATAAATATTTATGAACTTTTAATTCTTTATTAACAGTTTAGCAAAATCAAATACACCAATGTTATGTATATACGTATATGTACATATGTGTTTGGTTTTGTCAACATACGTATAACATTTTAGTTCAGTGGATGGAATATATTAATCTATATTTTTTGTCATATTCGTATCCCTTTAAAATAGAATTTTTAGTAGTTATCGAATGTGAAGCAGTTATGTTCTAGATGCAGACTTTTTTTTCAAATATGGTTTACTATTATAGAATTAATGCAATTTATTTACATTTAAATTATATAGTATTTGTAACAAAAAAAATATTAGAATATTTATTACGAAAGGTGGAGTATTTATTATGTTTTTCAAACACTTTTTTACCTGCTTTTCGATGTCTTCAAGTTCAAACATGTGATCTAATTCTAGAAAAATATCTTGTTATCAATCAAAATACGTGGATGTTCCTTTGTAACAATGTGGTCCTTAGGCGGTTGGGGGTTGGTGGGGTGGGGAGGGAAGAAACCATCTACGTCACATTTTTTTTTTTTGGATTATAGATTTAACTATGCGTTGTGAAGAGAATATAACCATGTTCGATACGTTATGTTATAAGCATCATGCAAACAAATCAGCATAAGTTAAATTATAGCCTATTTTGATTCAAAATATATTTGGCTTTTATCCACATCAATAGGTTTCTCACATAGTTTATTATCTATAAAATAAATAAAAACAACTAAACATTAAAAAAAACAAAAAAAAAGTTGAAAATCTCTTTATAAAAAATAATATTAAAAAAGATCTGACAAATCCCACTACACTTATCATTCAATAAATGATTTAATATAATTTTATCATTCAATACATATTTAATAATAAAAAATAAAAAATAAACATAATAGTTTTCTGAGAAACTTATATCCTTCTACCATTGATTTAATGATGCTTTATCTATATTAATATAAATTATTATTTTGGAATAATTTTCTTTTGCTAAACAGATGTTGCATATGTTTTAATATTATTGGTATCATATCAGCTATCATTTACCAAGATTAATTCATTAAACCTATATAAATACTACAGAGAAAAAAACCCCTATAAAATAAACTAGACTTGGTCTGAAAAATTATTTTTATTTTGCATTCTATCTTTCTCTAAACCTTGAAAACAATGGCTAAAACTTCTGCCAGTGTTATTTTTCTGGTCATCACCCTTTTTATTGCAGTTTGTAAGTACTTTATGTAATTTCAGTTAGATGTTGCAACAATTTCTGATTTAACTGCGCATGAGCCTAACTAAATAAAATACTTTGATGTTATTGTTTTACATTTGTATCTTATGCTATTTTTCTATAGATATCTCTATATCCGATGCAAGAGAGATGAAGATGCAAGAGACAAAACAGGAGAGTGATCCAGAAATTAGCTCTGCTTTCAAAGCTGATATTAACCAGTTTGTAAGATGCCGGACAGATTCTGATTGCCGCAAAAAATGTTTTCGGTCTTGCCTATTAACAAAATGTTCAATTAGGCACACATGTGAGTGTAGTTTATGTGCATACATGTGAGTACAATTTATTTAAATATTAAAAGTATAGTGGAAATGGAACTTATATGGATCTAAAACATATGTTAACAGAAAAATGTTTTCTTTTCTATTATGCTGGTTAAAATTTCTAATAAAGTTTGGCATCGCCCTTCCTTAGAGAGACAGTCCGCACGGCCATTAAAAGAACCCAGACTAATTAATGATCTTATTTTTGCAATCAATTCAAGCTAAACAATATATACGTTTTGGTTACTGATCCATATTGCTACATACAATTATAATTTCAATCAAATCACCATAAGCTCTGAAGGTCGTCGTTCGTCAATATTAATTGGTGAAAAAGGCAAAGAAGAGGACTTATTATTATTTTGGTCATACGATCCAATTTTTTTTTGGAATGAATGTTGAAATTTTATTCATAAAGAAAACTTTTTTACATCCAAGTGTAACCAAAACTTAAGATAAAAAAAGTACAAGACTTAGGGCTTGATTGGTAGAGCATTAGCATTAGCATTATGCTCTTTATTATCCAATCAACATTGATAATAAAAGCCTTTAGAAAAGCATTTATATGATGCTAATGCTCTGCAAATGCTCTTTGCTCAATGCTCTCATATGAAGCTTTTGGAAGAGCATTTGCATTTAGAGTATATATAAATTCAAAAATAATTTTATATAATTAATTTATATATGTTTAATAATATAAAAGTTATGTTTATAATAAAAAAAAATATATTTTCAAAAAAAACTAAAAGTTGTGATTAATTATTATTATTTTTTAAATAACAATATTTCACATTTAAAATATAATAAAATTTATATAATTACACATATCATTCATTATTTTTAATAAAAAACATAACATAATATATATTTATATATTATAAAATAAAAACATTTATATTATTTTAAAATAAATAAATTATATGTCATAGATTATTTTTATGATAATATTATATATGGATCATTTATTCCTCAACCAATAAATAAATAATGATGATTTTATATAAATTAATTTTTAATTTATTTATTTATTTTATTTAATTATATTAAATTATTTTTATATCCTAAATAAATTTTATTTTTAAATATATTTTTTTTTTAATAATATTATTTCACATTTAAAAAATAATTTAATTTATAAATTAAATAAGATTATTTTTAATAACAAATATATTATTAATATATATTATAATTTAATATATATTAGTTTCAAATAAATATATTATATAATAACTTTTATGATAATTTTAAAATTGTATAATGCTATTGCTCTACCAATCACTTTATTAAAAATTTTAATGAGAGCATACAGCTTCTGCAGCATACTGCTTCTACAGCATTCTGCTATTTCTTCTTCATCTGTTGTACCAATCAAGGCCTTAGGTTCATCCCCTATGGTGAATCTTTATATTCACCACACCATTTATGACCAATGAAAATGACATGTAGATAATCAAATAAAATATATTAAATTTATTTTAAAATAGTTAAAAAGGAATAATGACAATTCTAAACCACAAATCTTAATTTTTAAACCCTAAACATTAATTTCTAAATCCAAACCTTATACCCTAAATCAAAATTCTATACTATAAACCCAAATCCTAGAACCTGACCCCAAACCCAAATTCTATACCCTAAACCCAAACACAAATTCTAAACCCTAAACCCAAACCATAAATCTTAAATCTAAACCTAAACCCTAAACCCAAATCGTAGACCCTAAACTCAAACCGTATACCCTAAACCCAAATTCTATACCCTAAACCCAAATCGTAAACCCTAAACCCAAACCGTATATCCTAAACCCAAATCCTAGACCTTAAATCCAAACCCTAAACCCTAAAATTTAAATTTAAATTTAGGGTTTACGGTTTGGATTTAAGATCTAGGATTTGGATTTAGGATATACGGTTTGGGTTTAGGGTGTAGGATTTGGGTTTAGGGTCTAGAATTTGGATTTAGGATATTAGATTTAGATTTAAGGTTTATGGTTTGGGTTTAGGGTCTAAGATTTGGGTTTAGGGTATATGATTTTGGTTTAGGGTATAGAGTTTGGATTTAGAAATTAATATTTAGGGTTTAAAAATTAAGATTTGTGGTTTAGAATTGGCATTATTCTTTTTTAACTATTTTAAAATAAATTTATAATGTTTTATTTAATTATCTACATGTCATTTTCATTGGTCATAAATAGTGTGGTGAATTTAAAAGTTCACCATAGGGGGTGAACCTAAGTCTTGTCCATAAAAAAACTATCTACTACTCCAAGATACCCAAATCTCCAAAAACATTCACGCTCTCGTTACAAACCAAAACTGCAAAGCACCTTCCATTCCTTTAACTCTTTTCGATCTTAAGAGGCTAAGTTTGTTGCGTATATCTTTATCAAGCATCTTCTTCAATACTACCTTAGGCATTAGCTTTTCTCTATGCTTTACCTTGTTCCTTTCTCTCCACAGAACATACATCGCTGATTGAAGTGCATATCTGATGCAAAATAACTTCTTCTTCTCCTTCTTCCTGTCTGAGATCAGAAGCATAATCCCGGACCAGATATTGGTATATGAGTTTCTCAACATCCCTTTAATAAGATGTTCCCAGACCTGGAAAGAGTAAGAACACTCAAAGAAAAGATGATCTCTAAACTCTGGAGCGTTCTTACAAAGGACACATGTTGCATCAATGCTCGGATTCCAGCACAAGATCCTGTCCATAGTGGAACGTCTGTCCAAAGTAGCCAACCACATCATGAAAGAAAACTTGGGCGTTGCTTGAGAAAACCATATACCTCGAGACCAACTACACTTTGCTTTAGTCTCTCGTATTAACTGCCAAGTCTTTTGAGCAGAGAATTGATTCTTAAATCTTGAGTCTTTTCTCCACAAACTAATACCTTCCTCCGCTTGACTCAGACAGTCTCTCATTCTACTCAAATCTACTTCAATATCCTTCAGCAACACCGTACACGTACAGTGTCTTCTTCTTCGATGTGAACACAAGATCGCTTCCTCCACAGTAGCATCTTTCCTTATACCCATATCAATAACACTTCTCTCCCCCAGAAGATCAGAGAGAACTCCTCGCTCAGACATTCTGTCATACCAAAATGAGGTATTGCGACCATTTCTAACTTGTTTTCTGTAAAAAAATTTTGCAACTCCTCTCAATTTCGACAACTTCCTTCACATCCAAGATTCAGCTTGTGTTTTCATGTCAACTACCCATAAATTTTTCTTCTTTAAAAGATTTTTCTGAATCCATTCTCCCATATTGAATCTCCAGTGAGCATTCTCCAAATAAGCTTCAGCCCATAGACTTTATTCATAGATCCAATTTTATAAAATTATAAACACGGATTAAGCTTTTGTGTTTTGGCTGATTTTCTTACCAACTTTATTACACTGTTTTATAGAATCTAAAGATACGTAAAAGTTGTTGATAACACTAGCTTTATTTTTCTGTTATTAGATTTAACCACGTCGTCGTTGTCTAGAGTTTCATTGTTAGTCGAAGCCAGGGGAAACAAAAACTGATAAGATTTGTGTACCTATATTTTTATGCACAGTTATATATAGGGATGACTTCATCAGCCCCCTCAAATATGGACAAGACTTGGGTTCACCCCCTATGGTGAACCTTTAAATTCACCACCTTCCTAATAACCAATCAAAATGCCAACTAGATTAATTATTAAAAAATATTAAATAACTTTTGAAAAACTAAAATAATTAAAAAAATAAATAGTGTCAATTTTAATAATGTTAATGTCATTTTCTAATCTATAAACTCAAACTCTATACACCTAAATCCAAATTCTAAACCCTAAAATCTAAATTATAAACCTAAAATCTATACCCTAAACCCAAATCTTAAACCCTAAATCCAAACAATAAATCATAAACCCAAAAACCTGAACTCTAAACCCAAACATATACCCTAAACTCAAATCCTAGATTCTAAACCCAAAACTTAAATACAAAACCCAACCCTATACCCTAAATATTTGGATTAATACTGATATTGTTTTTTTGAAATTTAAGGTTAAGAATCAAAATTTGGATTTAGAGTTCATGGTTTGGATCACGATTTAGGATTTCGGTTTAGGGTATACGGTTTGGGTTTAGGGTTTATGGTTTGGATTTAGAATCTAAGATTTGAGTTTAGGGTATAGTATCGGATTTAGAGTTTAGATTTTTTGGTTTATGATTTATGGTTTGGGTTTAGAGTTTAAGATTTGGGTTTAGGGTATAGATTTTGGGTTTATAATTTAAAATTTAGGGTTTAGATATTGGATTTAGGGTATAGAGTTTGAGTTTAGGGATTAAATAATGATATTAACATTATTAAATATGATATTATTTATTTTTTAATTATTTTATCATTAATCTAGTTGGCACTTTAATTAATTATTAGAGAAGTGGTGAATTTAAAGGTTCATCATAGGGGTGAACCCAAGTCTTGTCCCTCAAATATACATACCCATAGTGTATCCACCCAAACTTTTATAATCTTCATAAATCAACCCTCCCCCTCCCCCCAATCTTACATAATACATCAATTATCTACCATACTATTCAAATCAAATTATTTCAGCAAATTCAAATCAAATTCATCTTATTTAATTGCGTTTAAATTTTTGTGTTTACAGTCTGACTCGAAATGATACCGTTTCAATGGTTGGTTAAAACTTTTTGAAATGATCTGAACCTGTTCTTTCAGTGTTTAAAACCAGACCAAAAATTTATTAGTATATCGACAGCAAACTAGAAATAACCCATTAATCTTACAAAGACTATAAGTGCTTTTAAACAGTTCATTAGAGAGAGCTTAACAACAAAAAATTTCCAAAGCCGCAAAGGATTGGTAAATTATTGGATCTTCATAAATACAACCGCGATTAGATCTCGTGATGAGTAAACTTTCAGAAGACATTATCAAAATCAAAGAATCTTGCTTAAATATATTATTCATGACATGGCTTGCTATCTGTGATAGACTAGCGACATGAGTAAGGATATGAAACTGTAGTATAATGAAAGAGCCGTGTTTTGTGTGGATCAACAAATTAGAATTTTCAAAAAGCTGGCACCCCCCACCCCTCCCACACTCCCAGAAAGTATGCAATGGTTATAATAATTGGCATTAATTTGTGCAAGTACAAAGACCATCAAAACACATATAAGATCTCGAGGCACAAGTAAATTTCATACGAGGATCACAATCTGTGGTCAACTTGCATGCCTTGGCATTATTCTTCTTCGTTTTTATGTCGTCAAGTCTTGCTTCATGAGTTGATGAAATTGTACATTGGCATTGCGTGCTTACGCATAGAGGTCTCCCGCTCGAGCAGTAATAGTATTCACAATCTTTTGTTGTTTTGCATGGAAGAAAAAGCTGAGCTCCTGCTTTCGGAATACTCATTGGCATTGCACCTAACAAAGCACATTGGTCCAATAAAAATATGTTGATCATAACATCTCATCTTATAAGTAAGCTTAAGAACAAAAAGTGCTAGATAGATTTAAAAAGGCTTACAAGCGAGAACGAAAGCAAGAAGAACGACGAATGTGATATTTGATGCCATTTCTTAATTATGTTAACTGTTGAAGAGTATTATCAAAGATATACTGGTAAGATATATGGCCTACAGACATTTGCTATTTATTTGTCATTTCTTTGACTTTGGGAATCTAATTGCAATCTTTTTATTCAGTGATGTATCCACATTAACTAAAAAATTGTATATTTTAGAATGTAATCAAAATTTGGATGATTCTTTTGCTTTTTCTGCTTGATCTTTATTACCACATCTTAGGGGGGTGTATTCAACTAAGAGTTTTAAGTGATTTATATTAAAATGACAAATCCACTGTTATTCAAATGTGGATTTTAAAAAATACTTTAAAATCCAGTGTTATTGAACTTGATATTTTATAAAACACTCTGCAATCCACTGTTATTGAACAAAATTTAAGTTGGAGATTTTAGAGTACTTTAAGGGGGGTGTATTCAACTGAGAATTTCAGGTGATTTGTATTAAAATGACAAATCCACTGTTATTCAAACATGAATTTTAAAAACTCATTTAAAATCCACTGTTATTGAACTTGACATTTCGTAAAGTACTCTGAAATCCACTGTTATTGAAAATATTTTAAGTTGTGGGATTTTAAAGTTTTGTGGTGATTTTAGGGTGTTTGGGTGGAGTTTCTTAGTTAAAAAAAATAAAACTCAAATCCCATTGTTTTAGGTGATATTCTAGAGTAGTTTAACAAAAATCACCTAAATTTCTGCAACTTATTAAAATCATCTAAAACTCCATTAAAAATCAAATCACATCAAATGCTAAATTGAATAGATGAGATTTTAGAGTGTTTTAACAAAAGTCACACCAAATTCTTTAATTATCCTGCAATCATCTCAAAACTCATTAAAAATCAAATCACTTCAAATTTCAGATTCAATACACCCCCCTTAGTATATATACATATTCATCCTTGATACCACATTAAATTATCATAAAAAATTATAAAGTAATCAATCTCCGTTTAAGGTAAGAATAACTGGCAATAAAACCATGTAACTTCCCTATGAATTTTGTTATCAATTTTCTGTTATATGTAGAAATTAATTTCACAACAAATATTAACCTTAGTAACATATCTACTAAATAAATAAAATCTAATTGCATTTTTTTGTAATATACATGGTAAGTATATATTAGTTTCATATTAAACTTTAAGTTAGTATAATAGATTTAAAATCTGAGTTTTATTAAATTTAACACTTCATAAAGTAATCATAAGTTCAATGTTATTGAAAATATTCTAAGTTGTGAGTTTTGAAAATTTTGTAGTGGTTTTAGAGAGTTTGAATGGAAATTTTTAGTTAAAAAATAGAAATCTAAATCACATAGTTTTAGATGATATTTTATAATGTTTGAAAAAACATATTAAATTATTCAATTACTCTAATATCATCTAAATTCATTAAAAGTTAAAATCACTTCAAATTATAAACTGAATACATTCCCTAAAAATATAAGTAAAGTTTACAAATAAGTAGCATTGTTCATTGATATTAGTATACTAAATTTTTTTTAAGGATATAATAAACTTAAAAAAAGAAGTGATTTGGGATACACAGTTTTCGGTTGATCACATATTCCTTTGAGAAAAGAAATGCGATGAACACAATATATTTTTGTCTGGTTTTCGATGGTTGAGTAGTTTAAAATGTTCTGATATGTAAAACAGTAACTACATTATGATAGGTAAAATCAATATGAAACATGAGTACATTAACTTTTGTCAAAGAAAACTTGAGTAAATAATTTGTATAATAGAGACACGTAGATTTGATTGGTGGAGCATTAGCATAATCATTATGCTCGTTATTATCCAATCAACATTTATTACCAAAGCATTTAGGATATCATTTACAAAATGCTAATGTTCTCTAAATGCTAATGCTCTCTAAATGTTCTTTGATCAATGTTCTCATATAAAAGGTTTTGGTAGAACATTTGCATTTAGAAAATATAAAAATATAAAAATAATTATATATAATTTATTTATTTTATTTAATAAATAAAATCATGTTTATAATAAAAATATATTTAAAAAATAGAAATTGAAATTAAATATTTTTAAATTTTTAAAATAAAAATATTTGACATTTAAAATATAATATAATTACACATATCATTCATTGATTTCTATAAAAAGATAACATAATATATTTTATATTATATATTATACAATAAAAATATTTATATTATTTAGAAATAAATAAATCATATGTCATATATTAACTTTTATGATAATATTATATATGGATCATTTATTTCTCTACCAATTAATAAATAATGATAATTTATAGATAACTTATATATAATTAATTTTTTTATCGTATGATATTCAAAATTATTTTATATCCAAAATTAAATTTGTTTTCTAAATAAATTTTATATATTTTTAATGATAATATTTCACATTTAAAATTTTAATTTAATTTATATAATTAAATAAGATTCATTATTTTAATAACAAATATATTATTAATATATATCATAATTTAATATATATATTATTTTAAAATAAATATATTATATACTAACTTTTATAACAATTTAATTGTTTACTGCTAGTGATCTATCAATCATCTTATTAAAAGTTTTAATGAAAAAATACAGTTTTTTTTAGCATACTGCTTCTACGGTATATTGCATTGCTTCTTCTACCAATCGAGGTCATGGACGTGCAAAAAGAGATGTTGTGGTAAGCCGAAATTTTATGAACCCATCCATCCGAACGATTTTCCAAAGTTGGGCTGCCTTTATGTTTGACAGGCCTGGTCCATACAAAACTAAATACTTGGCAACGTTACAGGACCATAAAATTTTCTCAGATTAGTTACTATATTTTACACATCAAACAAGTTGTACACAGCGCAGCAGTAGATATATTCAATTTATTATAAGTTTTCCTCAGAAACTGAATTTTGCTGAATTGAATTATTGGCCAAGCACTGTTTGGGGGGGGGGGGGGGTGGGGGGGGGGATTAGTCGTTGTTTAACCCGTACGTCCCGCACTCCACTCTATCGCACCATAGCTAACGGCAACAAGAATCTTTACATATACTATATATCTATATATTTCTATTACTGTTAGAATCGCACTGTTAGTTGAACCGCTTATTCTGCACCGCTCAATCCGCAGTCACCATTCAGAGCCATATAGTATTTACCTTTATTTTGTGCTTCTAATTAATTTTTAAAGTTTAATTTGAGATTCATCAAATTTCAATCTCAAATCTTAATAAATAAAACTTTTGAAACAAAAATAATTAAATAGTCATTATTTTTAAAATATGTAATATAAGCACAAACCCGAGAAAAATGAAAAAGTTGGACTAATGAATGAGCAACTTCAATAATACAAAAGAAGAAAAACTTAAATAGATGTCTAATGAACTTCCATGATCCAATATTCTTAATAATGCAATGAAAACTTTATACTTAAATATAAGATAAATATTGTTTTTTTTTCTTAATTACCAAGAAGAAAAATTGAAGAGACAAAGAAATCCAAACTGGATTCAGGGAAGATCAAGCATTAAAGCCATCAAAGAGTACACATTATCTCCATACAATAAGGTCCTGGAGTTCTGTCGCATTAACAAGCTTCTTGCAGTCTTCATCTAAATCACAAGTCCATGTCATGTATAGAGAGTAGCGGCCCAGAAGCTGCGAAGCCCATCATGAAGACCATCTCTTCTCAAGTCTCGAAGCCCATCATCAAGCCCGCGTCCTCTGCAACTGCTGCAACAACTTTCAAACTTCAGAGATCATGTAAAGCGGATGCAGAGCGTACGACGAAGCCAGCTCATGCTTACCTAACGTTCAATAGATTTTCTTGTCTTACTCAGTCTCCAATCATATGCTGACACTCTGACATTAGGGTTGCGCATGTGCTCCCATTATAAATACAGAGTGTTATTGTAATGTTGAAACTAAGCTGAATAAATCTTAAAGCTTTCATCTTGCTTAAGGTTATCTCTCTAGGATTCACATGGTATCAGAGCTATGGCCGATACCTCGGATCCTCTGTCAGCTCCTTCTCTGACCATTTCTCAATGCGTCACTCTCAAACTTTCATCCTCCAACTATCTTCTCTGGAAAACTCAGTTTGAGTCCTTTCTTTCAAGTCAGTCGCTTTTGGGCTTCATCAATGGAAGCTCACCTCGTCCATCTCCTACTGTTACTGTCACCAACGGCGAAGTCACCACTGAAGAGGCTAACCCTGAGTTCATCAAGTGGGTTCGTCGCGACCAGCTCGTGATGGCATGGCTGTTTGGGTCACTAACAGAGGAAGCTCTTCGCTCCGTTTATGGACTCCACTCTGCACAAGACGTCTGGTTCAGTCTCGGGAAGAAATACAACCGGATCTCTGCGACTCGCAAACTTGACCTCCAACGCAAGCTGCAAGGTATGTCTAAAAATCAAAAGACGATGACAGAGTACCTAGGAGAAGTCAAAACTGTTTGCGATCAGCTAGATTCAATAGGCTTTCCGGTTACTGAGCAAGAAATGATTTACGGAGCATTAAGTGGATTAGGAAAAGAGTATGAGTCTATTTGTACTGTGATTGAGCACTCCATGGATTCTCTTCCTGACATGAGCTTTGAAGATGCCGTTTTCAAGCTCATTACTTTTGATGATAAGCTTCAGAGTAAGAAACAAGCTGCTGCTGCTGAAGTTACTCCTCATCTCGCCTTTCATGCTGGTCGTGGTTATTCTAACCGAGGAAGAGGCTCATACTCTGGTAGAGGAGGTTACAGAGGCAGAGGTTCCGGTTCGTACTCAACTCGTGGCCGTGGCTTTCAGCAACAGTTCACTGGTTCCGGTAACAACTCCAGGCCTACCTGTCAGATTTGTAGCAAGTTTGGTCACACTGCAGATCGTTGTCATAACCGGTTCAATCAGAACTTTCAAGTTCCAGACAATATTCACCAAGCTTTGACAACGATGAAGCTCACTGATCAGTACACGGGTCAGGAATGGTACCCTGACTCAGCGGCTTCAGCTCACATCACCAACACTGCTGCAAATCTTCAGTCGTCAGAACCATACTTTGGAAATGACCAAGTGATCGTTGGTAATGGAGACTATCTACCTATCACACACGTTGGGTCTATCGCTCTGCAAACTCCTCAAGGTACACTGCCTTTAGAGGAAGTTCTTGTCTGTCCTGCAATCACTAAGTCTCTATTATCTGTTTCAAAGTTAACTGATGATTATCCTTGTGAGATTACCTTTGACAATGAATCTGTGATTGTTAAGGACAAGGGGACAAAGCAGGTGATAACTCAAGGAAAACGAGATAGAAATCTCTACAAGTTGAAGGATGCCAGATTTCAAGCCTACTACTCTTCAAGACAACAAGTGGCCAGTGCAGCGGTGTGGCATCACAGGCTTGGGCATTCAAACAACGACATCCTTCAACAGTTATCAAGAAATAAGGCTATCACATTGCACAACTCTGGTCTTCAGTTCTTGTGCGATGCGTGTCATTTGGGAAAGAGTTGCAAACTTCCTTTTCTTTCTTCTGATTTTGTGGCTTCTAAACCTCTTGAGAGGATACATTGTGATTTGTGGGGACCAAGTCCAGTTGTTTCTGCACAAGGATTTCAATATTATGTTATTTTTATTGACAATCACACCAGATTTACCTGGTTTTATCCTCTTAAGTCCAAAGCCGATTTCTTTCCCATCTTCAAGCGGTTTCAAACACTGGTTGAGACTCAGTTTCAGTCGAAAATCATGAAGTTTCAGTGTGATGGAGGCGGTGAGTTCATAAGCAATGTCTTCTTGGAACATTTGGCTAGTCATGGAATCCAACAGCTCATCTCCTGCCCACATACGCCGCAGCAGAACGGCTTGGCAGAGCGTAAACATCGCCACATCACCGAACTTGGCTTGACAATGCTGTATCACAGTAAAACTCCTCAACAGCTATGGGTCGAAGCTTTCTTCACTGCAGTCTTCATAGGTAACTTGTTGCCATCATCTGTTTTGCCTGGTAACAAGAGTCCGTATGAAGCCTTACATGGCACGCCACCAGTATATACTTCACTACGGACGTTTGGCTGCAAGTGTTTCCCCTATCTGCGACCCTATATGCAAAACAAGATGGATCCCAAGTCTCTTGCGTGTGTCTTTCTTGGATACAATGAGAAGTACAAAGGATATCGCTGTCTTTACCCTCCAACTGGCCGAGTTTATATCAGTCGACATGTGCTGTTTGATGAGTCTGTCTTCCCGTTTGCAGATGTATACAGTCACTATCACAAACCCTCTGACTCTGCACTCTTGAATGCTTGGCGTTCCTCCAATCTTCACACACCAATGTCTGCGTCTCCTGTTGAATTTACCGAGGAGGTTCCACCACCGCAACGCTCCTCTGTTATTAACATCGGTGCAATTCCAGTCGTGATTCAACAGCCTGTGGCCTCTCCTGCTCAAGAGAACAATGATCTGTCTGACCATTCCTCTTCAGATACAGACACTGGCACCTCCTCTGGGCCATCTGAAGATGAAGCTCCTGTTGAAGTACTCCCTTTGCATCAACCTCCAGCTCATGCGATGACTACAAGAGCTCGTGCCGGCATAGTCAAACCTAATCCTCGTTATGCTCTCTTCACTGTGAAGTCTGATCATATGGAGCCCAAATCTCTTAAAGCGGCTTTAAGAGATCCACGGTGGAATGGAGCAATGGGTACAGAGGTTGGAACAATGCACGAGACTGAAACTTGGGACTTAGTTCCACCAAGTGATGATCAGAATCCTCTGAGCTGCGGTTGGGTTCACAAAATAAAATACAATGCAGATGGTACTGTCAACAAGTACAAGTCAAGACTTGTTGCCAGAGGGAATGAGCAGGAAGAAGGTCATGATTATTTAGAAACATTCAGTCCTGTTGTTCGCACTGCTACAATCAGAACGGTTTTGCACGTTGCGGTGACCAAGAAGTGGCAGATAAGGCAGTTGGATGTTCAAAACGCGTTTCTACATGGAGATCTTAAAGAGACAGTATACATGAAGCAGCCTCCTGGTTTTGAAGATTCGAGCAAGCCAGATTATGTTTGCAAGCTTAAAAAGGCTATCTATGGACTTAAGCAGGCACCAAGGGCATGGTTTGATAAATTTAGTCTGTTTCTCCTTGAATTTGGATTCGTCTGCAGCTTCCCTGACCCCTCTCTGTTCGTTTTTCACAAAGGGTCTGATGTCATCTACTTGCTACTTTACGTAGATGACATGCTTGTCACTGGAAACAATGCAGTCTTGACGCAACAGCTTCTCGATTGTCTGAGTACTAAGTTCCGTATGAAGGACATGGGGGAAGCTCATTACTTTCTTGGCATTCAACTCCACCGCCATCAAAACGGTTTGTTTATGAATCAAGAAAAGTATGCGCAAGACTTGCTAATCACAGCAGGGATGGCGGATTGTGCTCCGGTAGCAACACCCTTACCTCTGAAGCTAGCTGCTGTCACTGGTCAGGATGAGCTCTTTCCAGACCCATCCTACTTTCGAAGTCTGGCAGGAAAGCTGCAGTATTTGACAATAACCAGGCCTGATCTGCAGTTTTCCATCAATTACATCTGTCAACGAATGCACATGCCTACTCAAGCTGATTTTTCTCTCCTCAAGCGGATCCTTCGCTATGTCAAAGGCACATACAACATGGGTATTAGCATTGGAGCCAGCTCTGACTCGACCCTTCTCTGTTACAGCGACAGTGACTGGGCGGGTTGCAGAGATACTCGTCGCTCTACAGGAGGATTCTGTACTCTTCTAGGCTCCAACATCGTTTCCTGGTCTGCAAAGAGACATGATACTGTCTCTAAATCCTCAACGGAGGCAGAGTACAGAACCATGTCAAGTGCAGCTTCTGAGATTGTTTGGCTTCAGAACTTGTTGCGTGTGATGGGGTTACAACAACAACGAACACCTTTGTTGCTGTGTGATAACCTCTCAGCCGTCTGCTTGACCGCAAACCCAAGGTTTCACAAGCGCACAAAGCACTTCGATGTTGATTACCACTATGTACGAGAACGCGTAGCTTTGAAGGCTTTGGAAGTGAGGCATATTCCTGCTACTCTCCAACTTGCTGACATTTTTACCAAGTCTCTGTCGCAAGCTCCCTTCTTCAAACTCCGAGACAAACTTGGTGTTTCAGTTCCTTCTGCCCCAAGTTTGAGGGGGAGTATAGAGAGTAGCGGCCCAGAAGCTGCGAAGCCCATCATGAAGACCATCTCTTCTCAAGTCTCGAAGCCCATCATCAAGCCCGCGTCCTCTGCAACTGCTGCAACAGCTTTCAAACTTCAGAGATCATGTAAAGCGGATGCAGAGCGTACGACGAAGCCAGCTCATGCTTACCTAACGTTCAATAGATTTTCTTGTCTTACTCAGTCTCCAATCATATGCTGACACTCTGACATTAGGGTTGCGCATGTGCTCCCATTATAAATACAGAGTGTTGTTGTAATGTTGAAACTAAGCTGAATAAATCTTAAAGCTTTCATCTTGCTTAAGGTTATCTCTCTAGGATTCACATCATGCACTCTCCTAATCTTCCATGTATACACCATATGTCTTCGCATTCATCGGTCGATCCACATACTCGTATCTGGTCCTTAACCCCTCTATGATTGGAACATTGGTTTAAAGCCATGTGAAGATGCATGGCTGTTGATTGAAAAAACTATATAATCAACATATCAATAATATATGTTTCGAGATTTCTCTGATTTTAGATACCAAAACATGTATGAAAGATCGAGAGACTTACAAGAGAGGACAAGCGAGAGGATGATAATTGATATTACTCTTGATGCCATTTCTTTTAGATAAACAAATTGATGGAAAATTTTCAATGATGTTACAAGTGTTATATTAATTAGTAAAAAAGGTAAGATGTTGCCAAACTGTAATTAATGCTAAATAATGTTCCACCGATGTTACTTTCTTTAAACTGGATGTTTTCATCGTTATACTGAAAAGAGAGGATTTTACATGGAAGATAAAGAAAATTTACTCGTACAAAAGAGAAAAACTCTCGAGAAAACAAGAAATGAAAATTGGTCATAGAACTGAAGTTCAAGCATTAAAGCCATTAACAAGTACACATTCCTTCCATACAATAAGGTCTTGGAGAGCTATCGCAACGAACAAGCTTCTTTTACAATTTTCATCTAAATCACAAATCCATGTCAAGCACTCTCTTTATCTTCCTTGTTGACACCACATGCCTTCGCATTCATCGGTCGATCCACAAGTTTGTAAATGGTCCTTATAACGCTCTATGTTTGGAACATTTTCTTCAAGCCACACGGAAATGCCTGCATGATAATATCAAGGAAACGGTTTAGTCAATATATCAACGCGAGTTTCGAGATTAGTCTGGACAAGGGAGAGGAGCATAACTGATATTTCTCTTGATGCCATCTCTTTTTTCTTTTTTTTTGTCAACGAGTTTTCTTAAATTAATAATTGGTCCACACAAAAGATTACAGAAGGAAAAGATAGGTAGAAAGGATTAAGTTTATCTTAATCTACTGAAGCTTCTAAGAACATAGAAAAAGTGATCCTTAGATGGGAGATCCATAGAAAAATGAGTAGAAAAAGGAGAAGAAAAATGATCCTTAGATGGGAGATCCATCATTAATGGCCACCACAACCACTACGACCAGAGGCGTTTTAGAATCCAGTTTCTTTTGGGGCTGCAAAGAATAAGATAAATATCATTAGGGGCAACATAAAAATTCTTTGAACAATTACACTAATTTTCACAAAAATCATGGGGGGCAGCTGCCCCACCCAACACTTATATAGATTTGATATCACTCAAATTACTCTAAAGAGTGTTTTTTACTCTCTCAAATAAGAGGTTCAATTGTAGTACTTATGGATTGAATCCACAAGGAAAAGAGAGACACAATAGATCCTAATCAGTGGTGATTAAGCTAGGTGAATATGTTAAAACAGCAAAAAAAGCAGAGCGAACAAGGTAGTTGTTCAGTTGGTCGATTGATTGAGGTTGTAAAGAATATTAAGAAAGCGTTAAATCTAGGGTTTTAGGTAACCCAAATTATAGTGATATAGAATACTTAGGTTGTCAATCCTATAACTCGAATTCTAATGAGAATGTATTCCAACTTCCATATGTGAATTAATTAAGCTTAATGACTAAGTCCAATATCTCAGCTGTCTCTTGTTGCTATGGATCGAACGTCGATCGATGCTACGGTAAGAGTGTCGCTCGATGTCTCCTTAGGCAAGATTTAGTGAGTTGATCGATAGATTCACTAGTCTTAACTACAGCTGTCACTCTTTTCTAGCAATCCTAACTCAAGTAAATCTATTCTAGTGCAGAACCTACCATCGTAATTGTCCACAATCCTAAAATCAGAGTTCTAGTTAGGTACTCTAAAACACAAGCATTACAAGCAATTCCTTGAAGGATATCTATCACCTTAGTAATTCTATAGTTTTGGCTAATTTTTCATAACCTTAATTAAACCCTAAATCTAACAGATGAATTATTCAGACATACCAAAGCAAAGCATATCACTAATATGAATAAACTGCTTAGATAGAATAAGATAGAAAAAATTGGAGTTCTAATACCAAGCTCTAAAGAAATCTTAGATCTTCTCTCCAAACTATTAAAAACCCTAAATTGTTTGTTGTGAAAATATGAAACTATGAAAAGCTTTAGAAAACGTGTGTTGCCCAATACAATGGCAGAGCACATAAATATTAGGTTAAAGTCGGCCAGGGGTAATTCTGTAATTATGTGGGACTTAGACTATAGGTCGGCTGGGAACCAAGTCGGGCCTTGCGCACTTTGCTATTGATCGACGACAAGACGTGCTTGTCGATCGACGTTTGTCTCTAAATTTCGACTTTGGATGGTTTGATGAACAACGATGAGTTTCTCCTTATCTCCAAAATGTTCTAAAATCACCATATTTCTCAAAACATACATGCACCTGTAAATATTATAAAAAGACTCTAAATAGTAGTAAATATACTCTAAAACATTTATACACCATGGCTAAAAACTGGTAAAATCCATGGTATATCTAAATTCGCCATTGACCACGACCCTGCTTCCTTGACCAATTTGGACATAATTGACTGATTATTGGCAAAATTTCAATGATGTTGTTAAATATGCTAAATTTATTGGTAAAACAATGAACATGTACAATTTTTCCAATTTGTAATTAGTGCCAAACATATGTTCCACCGCTATTACTTTCCTAGAGGTTATGTATTTATGGGGATGATTGGTAGCTGTTGTGAATGCTTTGCACAAATTTTTTTTTTTCACAGACAATTTAATTACTAATCATGTTTTAGTTACAATGATTGGTAGGTGTTGCATGCGAATGATTTGCACATAAAACAATGAAGGTCTGGAATCAATAGTGCATGTGTTGTTCAGTTGTCCAGTTGCTAAAGAAGTAAGGGAAAATTCGGGCATCCCTCTTCCACCTGCTGGTTTCTCAACTTTTAGCATCTTCCTAAACCTACATTACTTGATAGACTGCAGCAAAAAGGAAGTATTTCCAACATAAAAGAGATGGTCCTTCCCCTGGATACTGTCGATTTTGTGGAAATTCAGAAACACTCTTCTCTTTGAAAACACAAGCTACACTCCAGCTAACATCTTAGATAAAACCAAGGAAGAAGCAAATATATGGCCCACTGTGAATAACTTCATTGAAAATACTGAAACAATGCTTAATGTACAACATGCGGCTGGGTGTTGACAAAAACCCTTGGCTAATACTTTAAAGTGTGACATAGGAGCTTCATCGTCACCTTCAAAACAATCATGTGGGATTATGGGGTATCTTGGTTAGTTCGTAATCTCTATGGTAAAACCTTGCTTTATGGAAGACACTCCTTTGTGTATGTGCGATCTCTACATGAGTCTGGACAGCTCGGTCTGTTTTGGGCAACAAAGTCTATGGCAAATTTGAAGATGGAATAATTGTGTTCGAGGCTTCATTTGAGAAGGCAAGAGAGGTAATCCTCAACCGGTCAACCCTAATATTGGTTCCTGGCTCTAGAACTATGTAAGGGAGGATTACCTCTCTTCCTTCTCATTCTTTACGTAGTTCTGCCAACCCTAATATGTTCGGTTTTGACAAATGACTGCTTTTATTACAGGAAATAGTAAGCTTTTATTTCATCATTTACGTTGTCTTCAGTTAGTCAGAGTGTATAACTTTTCTCTCTCAAGAACAAAGCTCCCTTTTCTCTGTTAATCTTCTCCGTCAAAAGGGTTGTTCTGACCGACGTCGTTGAGCTTTCTCAGCCACGACGTCGGTCGGATTGTGTCTTTTTGATCTTTTACTTTTCCCCTTGTATGTATAGTCCTTTTGTTAAAGCTTTGTTTCTTTCAAATTCCAGTCCTATATCTAGATCAATTTTTCAAATTTGGGTTCTTTGGTTTCGAGAAGTTGTTGCATGTAATTTCAGAGTCTCAGATCTTTGTTTAAGGTGTTTATACTGGCTTTTAAGGCCTGGGATCTGGTTTCTCGGTTTTGGTTAGCATCGCCACTGTTTCTGAGCTTTCCAGCCTTGGATCCTCGCGATGTTTAGGGTTTCTGTGATGGTGAAGTTGGGTTCAGGAAGATGGCTTATCCTTGGATCATTGCGACGGTTTGGTTAATCTCGTAACCGGTTTGCTCCTTTGTTTATCTCAGGAAATCCGGCTTGTTTCAAAGGATTTGGAGCTCATGCTCTTTTATCATCCAGTCTTCGGAAGTCGTCAGCTCAAACATGTTCGTCTCTGAGTCTTCCTGGTTGCGCCATTTGGATTGTGCTCGTGGCTCCTATAGTGGGTTTGTGTGATTTGGAGCAATAATGAGGAGTAGCGTCTTTGGCCTTCCTCGATAAGTCTGACTGTGGTGTTCGCTTGCCTTCTTCTCTTCCTCTTCCCAATTTCTTTGCTATTTCGTAGTTTTTCTTATATGATCTGAACTGGATTTCTAAGTTCTTAGCTTGTAATCTTTATTTTGGTTTCTTGGGACTTGTTTTAGTTCGCCGGCTCTTGTCTCTAGAGAACGATCTTTGTTCCGCTAGCTTAGTTTCTGGGGGCATTCTGTTTCTTGCCGGCTGAAGTTTTTTCTCTGTGTAATATTTGCTATCTCATCAATGAAATCTTATTGAGGAAATAAAAATGTTCTCTCCAGTTTTTCTCCCTGCCTTCTCTTTAGACTTATCCTGCTTTGAATAGTGTTTCCAGCCGACATAGTGGGCTTCCACACCCACCATCGGTCGGGAAAAGATGTGTACGGTAAAGCTAAACCTTCGACTCTTGCGTTCTCTCCATGGCATGGAAGGCTCTGATAGCATTGCATGTCCGGCCCTGTTCCGGTGCAGCATCTTTCTATTTATGGGCAAACGGCTTTGACCCCGGAGACTGCACCTTCTTCTTCGGTGATGGTTTGTCGGCACTTGTTTCTTCTGTTTGGGGTTGGTGGTTTATCTCCGGTTTTAACCGGTGTTTGCTTGATTTCCTCAATCTGTGGCTCTGGTTTTTATTAATCTCGGTGGTTTGGAGGCTTTGGATGAGATCTCGAATAGATCGATTGACGCTCTCGGCTTAAGGATTCCAGGTACTAAAGATTTGCAATGCAGTTTCCGGTGTGTTTTTTCGGCGCCGTTTTGTTCTCCAGCGTCCTCTCTAGGGGTGAGGACTGGGTGATGCGTGTACCTCATTTTCTGAGGGAAAAACACGTGTCCCATTCTCAATGTAAATCTCGACGGGTGTTTGACAGGTGTTGTCGTTTGCTTCGGGTTTTAAGGTGTTAGTTTAGAAGCCCAATTGTTCTCTTTGGACTTGGGTTTGAATTGGACCGCTGTTGGGCTTTAATAGTGTTTGTTGTTCGTCTTGTTTGTAGGGCTTGGTTGTCCATTCGGTTTGGGCTTTTATGTCGTAAACAAAAACTTGTTTAATAAAAAATCTAAATGACAAAAAAACATTTATTTCATCAGTTTTATCGTTCATGGACTAACTCAAAATGATGTCTCCATTAAATGGAAGAATCAGTTTTATATATATATACAAACAGTTGTATAAGAAACTAAGTTTGTTATATATTCTAAATGTTCTGTTGATATAATCTAAATCTGGTTTCATGCACAATTTTAATATTGGATATTAGGGTGCGTGTGTTGTCTAGTAATCTAGTAAAGTTATGAATCATCCTCCAAATGTATTCTATATTATCCACTTGGCAACTTAGCTGGTGTACTTACTGTCTTATATCAATTCTCATAGATGCGAAGTCTTCCATCTGTTCAAACAAAACACAATCCTATCTGAATGATCTCCTTGCTATTATTTAAATGTCCTCCTAAGATCTAAGCATGCTCTTATAGTATATAGAAGAAAGGCCATCAAAACACAAACAGGACACTAAGGCACATTTCAACAGCATAAGAGAATGATAATCACTATATCTATATATCACGCTTCACCTTGCATGGCTTTAAATCATTTAGTTTGTTAATTTTCGCAAGATGATTTGATGAACTGATACAATGGCATTGTTCCCTTATGCATAGAGCTTCCCTGCTTGCGCAATTGGCGGCATCACATTCTTCTGATATCTTGCATGGATCAAACATAAAAGACCGAGCTTTTGCGGTCGGTATGTTTGCTATTGATGTATCTAATCAAAAATAACAAATGAAATATAAGATACGCTATGTAATAAGCAGAACTTGTTTAAGTAAAAGACCTGTGAGAGATTTAGAGTCATACAAAGGAGAACAAGCGTAAGGAGGAAGATGGAAATTGCTTTTGATGCCATTTTCTTGTGAATAAGTATACATCCGAATGACATATCTATAACTTCGCTATTTATAGTGTTTTTTTTTTCTTACAGAATTTGATATCAATAATTTTTATAATTAATCACCCAAATTATAGATTTTGCCATTAAATAAAGAATTTAGCCCATTGTAACTTATAACCTATAAGGTTCACATATAATATATAAGACAAAATAATACAATGAAAAACATAGCATTGTATATCAAATAAAATATCGACACTTCATTACTCCACCAATCGTTCATTTTCTATTTTAGTTCATTAGTTATTTTATATAGTCTTGTTCTTTTTAAGTATAAAATAATTAAATCAGATTTTATACGAATGAAGTGAAGAACTGAATAAAGTGATAAGAACAAATGTTAGAAAAACATCTAGAAATGATTATAAGGTTCATCTAATATTAAATAAGTAGTCATCCTTATTTTGACTAACCAATCAATAATATTTATTTCTAAATCCAAATTAAATGATACATAAGTACATATTTGTTGAAATTGGTTAATTAGCCAGAACAAGGATAATAATTCTTTCCATTTTTGGTTGTTTTTTCAATCATATTTGTTTACAATTCATACCGTTTAAATATACAATTTTGATTTGAAATCACAATTATTTACTTTGCTGATAAGATTTTATGTTGATGACAAAGAAAAAGATGGGAAATTGCCTAAAATACCATTTTCATAGTACCGATTTTCATGTTTACACTAACCACTTTTATCACCACTTTTAATGAAGAATTTAGATTTGAAGGTTTAGGATTTAGGGTTTAGATTTGATGTTTTAGGGTTTAGAGTCGAGGATTTAGGGTTTATAGTTAAGGTTTTAGGGTTTAGGATTTAGGGTATTGAATTTAGGGTATATAGTTTAGGGTTTAGGATTTAGAGTTGAGAATTTAGAGTTTAGGGTTTAGAGTTGGGGGTTTAGGATTTAGAATTTGAGGTTAGAATTTTGAAAAGCATTTAAAAACAAGGATTTAAGAGTCTTTAATCTTTTAATAAATAATGTATCTTTGAAAATATACTTTTAATGGTGGTAAAGATGAATAATGATAACTTTAAAGTGATATTTTTGAAAATTTCCTAAAAATATATATATGATTTTTTTTTCAAATGAGGGTAAATAATTTCATTTTTGTATATACTTATCTTCAAATATCTTTGTCATCCTTTAATTTATCAAAATGACATTATTTGGATAAATTTTGTAAAATTAAAAATAAATATAAACACGATTTTGAGAGTTTATGTAGTGTTTTTAAATTTTAAATTTTTACAGAATTTATTAAAAACAATTTTATGAATTAATGATTGAATAGCATCTTTGATGGTAATATATAAGCACAATTTTAAGAGTTCGTATAGTATTTTTGAATTCTTGTATAATTCAGTATGAAATATGCACTATTATAAAATTGGAAAAGAAAAAGACAACACTTAAAATTCATGTAATATTTTTGTGTTTTTATATAGTTTGGTATGGAATACGTTTTATTTCAATGTTTGGAATGGAACAGACACGAGGTATAAAATTCGGGTTAAAATAAATATTTTTCCATGTTGTTGGACAATAGCAGAGCATCTTCGGCATACGTCGATTACGGATCCAGAAAATAAAATTTCCCTAAAGTTAGCGTATTCCATTAATTCATTAAGTTTCAAAAAAAGAACGTGCAATTTATTTAACAAGTTACTCCCATTCAAAAAGGCCCTGGTAGAGAAAGGCTTTTATTCTAATTGTCCCCTTTCTTACATACGACTGTCTGAGAGTCACGATTTCGATTCTCTGTCAGCATGGTGATATTATGACTCTCCAAAAAAATCTTTAAGGATTTTTCTGGATTTGTGGCACCGCTTGCAGTGTGGTCTAGTCATTATAAAAAGTTTATCCAAAACAATTTTTTTACCAAAAAAAATGAAGAAGGCCCTGGTAATCCCTTTTTGCTGGTAATCCTTTACAAATAACAATCTTCATTTTAGTCACAAATCCCCGTCTGACACGTCCTTTTCCTGTCAGTTGTCACTACACCATATGCCATTGCATCCTTTTTTATTTCCTCAGACTGGTAATATGCTACGGCTCTCTACTTTTGGTACGTTGCTTAGCAACATGAACGTGCCTACATGTTAATAAAAGAAATTATTGTCACCATATCTAGGCATGTTTCATGTTTGGATGTTAGTTAGGTTTAAGATATATACGTAAATAGAGAAATAGAGACAGGAACTCACAAGATAACATAAAGAAGAGTAAGAGAATGGATGTTGCTCTAGATGCCATTGGTATTTAAGATTAGACGGAGAAAATGATTTACTTCATTTTTTGTTTCGAGTTCTTTCAAGAGATCTTTCGATGATTATATAGGTCTTTGGCAGGTGTTAACATTTATTGTGGTTGAATATTTGACATTAGTCTCTTGTGAGCCGTAACTCCAAATATAGAATTTTTGGTTCTAGAAAAAAGAATCTTTAAAATTTTATTTTTATTTGTATTTTGATTATTATAACTACACATCACATTTATAATTTTAAATACTTTGTGTCTATTGTAATAATCCTTTATTTTTTTATATTTCATAAATATTTCAAATTAGTTTTATAAATTTATGTTTTAAACACAAGATTAAATAAAAATATTTTCTTGTAACTTAATATCTTAAACTTTAAAATAAATTTATAATATTTTTAAAATAGAATTAGACAACAAAAATGTGGTATTTTGCTTAAATTTAATATTTAATTATGTATTTTTTGTTTATAATTTTATATTCTAGTGTAAGATTTTATTAATTAATATTTTGTAATATTTTTTATATATGTATTAGTTATTTATAATTTTTATGAATTTACTTTAAGTACGAAAAATATAAAGAACATAATATAAAATACCAATAATTTTAAAGTTAAGTTTGAATTTTTTTTTTAAAGAAACATATCTTGAAACTCTAAATATAAAATTTTGCAAACTTTAAATTAGAAAATCGTTTTTGTAAATGCTCTTAGAAAACTAGCTTTATATACAGTTTCACATTACAATAAAAAGACATAACATAATGGTTAACTACTAAGTGACCAACATAAAAATAAAACTAATTATATCTTCGTCAAAGAATAATTTCCTTCAAAGTTTTCGGATTTATTTTTCATATTCTCACAGAATTTTATGTTGAAATCAACAAATTAAATTTGTATAAAACAATATCTAATCCATTTCTATATATATTTCCTCTAAAATAAAATTTAAAAATCTAAAACAAATGTGGTCTTCAATGTATATATATAATAGATTTCATTTTATTTAATACAAGTATAAATATACCGTTTTATCTTGTAAAATATTTAAATTTTATTCTAAAGACCTACATAGTCAAAAATAGAGTTTTTTAATATATAAGAATTGAAGACATTCTAAAGAAATGCCACCCGTCCTAAGAGCATCTCCAATGTAAAATTCCATTTTTTCTTCATAAATGAAGAAAAAGAGAAAATGGAGTAGAATTTCTCCAACACAACTCTATAATAGAGTAAAATCTATTATAAAGTGAGATATAAATTTGGGTTGGAGCATTTCTTACTATATACTCCATTTCATTTCATTTTAAAAGAAATAATGAAATATGATTGGATATATCCTAGATAAATAATTGGGAAATTTTCAAAAATACCATTTTGAAGATATCATTATTCATCTTTACTACAACTAAAAACACATTTTCAAAAATACCTTATTTATTAAAAGGTTAAAGATTCTTATATCATTGTTTTTATATGCATTTCAAAATTCTAATCTCAAACTCTAAATCCTAAATCCCCAATTCTAAACTCTAAACCCTAAATCCTCAACTATAAACCTTAAAATCTATACCCTAAATTCAATATCCTAAACCCTAAACTCTAAGCCCTAAAACCTCAACTATAAACCCCAAATTCTCAACTCTATACCCTAAACCCTAAAACATCAAATCTATACCCTAAATCCTAAACCTTCAAGTCTAAACCATTCATTAAAATTGGTGGTATAAGTGGTTAGTGTAAACATGAAAAGTGGTATTATGAAAATGGCATTTTTGACAATTTTCCTAAATAGTTTTATTTTACAAGGCCTGGTAATTGGTTAATAATACCCCTTAATAATAAGTTTAGGTTGCCAAGGCCGGATCTAAATACAGTAGGTTGAAATATTAGTTTTGACCTCCAAAGTTTTTGAAAGTTATAAAGATAGGAATAAACTTTCAAATTGGTAAATTTTTTTAAATCCTATCCTTAACTAATATTTATGAACCCAAAAATCTCATTTCCAACTTTACAAGGTGCAGTTCTAATAAGACATGTTCATTTGCGGAGCCGTGACTAACATCCAGAGACTAAAATACTTATGAATAAAAAAAGTATACTAAATTTGGATAACAGAATAGGTTCCAGAAGTTGGGATAGCTAAAATTATTATTGATTTTAAATATTAAACTAGATCTGAATCCTCAAAACCACGTGGATGTTTATTTTAATTTTTATTTACATAGATATTTTATTTTTATTTCAAGAATGGTGTATATTATAATCATATATATGGATTTTTCAAACATAAGTATGTGATTCAATTTTCTTGTTTTTCATCAAATTAATTATTTCAAATGTAACATGTATTTGAATCTTCTTTTATATATATTTGTTTGTTGAATTAGTGTTTGATTATTAAACTCATGAAGATATGTTAAGTTTGGTAAAATATAAAATTATTTTCATTTCAAAAGATATTGTAACATTTCCCAAAAATTTAAAGTTTAACAAAAATTATACTTGTAGTCTTAGATTATAATTATTGCTATTCAATTATCTTTAGTCTAATATACAATTATCTTAAGCCCAAAATAAAAAGCTAACTGATGTTTTTTTCCCGGGAAGATATCAATGTGTTCTAAACCTGACGTAATTTTTTTCATGGTTACCTATATAGTACATATTGATCTTAATATCTTCGTTGTAAATCGAATATCTATATATTAGAGGATACTGTGAATCAGTTGTTTCAATATTGTATACTATATTTGCTGATTTTAAACAAAAAATGTGGAAAACACATGAGCAGTTTACGGCAACAAATCACTTATACATTTAGAATGTCCTTCTTTTAAACCCTCAAGTAATATGATATTGTGTGGATTAGATAAAACAGATGAGATAACTTTATGAAAAGTATCTTTAAATTATGTGAATATTAAGGAATATTGATAAAATTGTTGCAACCGAAATATGGGTTTGAAAAATATTTTTATATTGGTTGTAAAGATATGGGTTTTGAATTCTCAAGTTCGATGGATATGTGATCATATATATATATATATATATAAAGTGTAAGAAACAATTGCAAAACCTACCGGTTTGATGGTTCTTTTCAGGTAAATGCTCCAAATAATCTGAGGTGGATCATCACTTGATCATTATATATATTAAATGTATAAATAAAACCGGTCAAAAACCTCTGTAAGTCACTAAAACAAACTAAAACAAAGGTTTTATGGTTCATTTCAGGTTTTGTTTATTAAATGTATAAATAAAACCGGTCAAAAACTTAGAAAAGGATATGTTCGAGGATAGTGTATTTTTAAAATATAAAAACTCACACAAACAACTCTAAAACTATAAGACAATGTTTTAGTCTAAGGACTGGTTTGCCAATGGTTTATATTGCATATTCAGAATTAGAACTATATGATAATGTAGTGCTCTAATGATTGGTTTGATAATGGTTTATATCATGACTATCTATCCATTGATTTCACATTTTAACCGAACCATATTTGTAGTCTAAAGACTGGTTTATTTAATTTAGTAAGGAAGTATATAACGGTTTGTTAATCGAACCTTATTTGTAGGTGTGGACGGAAATATTTGGGATGGTATAGTTAGAAATATTATTAGTAATGAATAAATGATAATTGATTTCTAATGAGGATTTATTTTTAAAAAAATCACATATGAAATGATGTTGTTATTTCTATATTAATAGAATAAATATGTTAGATAAGACAATTTTTAAATACATATTTAGATATTTTTTTAAATTTAAACGGGTACTTGTATCAGATGTATTCTCCATATTGTTCATACCATTTGGATAAAATATTTTTATTCATACCATTGCACACACAAAAAAAACACAAAACTTCAATTTTCTAAATTTTCTAATCATATAAGCAGTGACATTGTGAATTTTCACAGACAAATTTTCCAAAAACGCAAATGAGCTTATCTTCACAATCACTTGCTGTCTTACACCCTAATGGCGTCTCCGCTGGTTTAAGGTTAAGTTTTTTTCTGCTTGAGAGTGGCGAACTAAGAATACACGTGCACCGTGACTCTAAACATTGAATCGGTGCAATCAGACAATCTATATCTTTAATGCAATCTTTTACAGTGCGGCAGCTATGGTACTTTACGTACGTTGCTTCCGCCTTAGGTATGCTCACTGATCTGATAAATAATATCAACACATCGATAAACCAGATTGACTCGTAAGATTTACTATGTAAACCGATGACTAAGAGATGAAAAATAGACTTACATGTAAGAACTACTGATATGAACAAGAGAGTGTACGCTTTAGACGCCATTTGTTCTGCTGATTGTGTTATAGCTCAAGGGGGTGCAAAAATATATGATTTTATAGAAGGCAGGGGGCTAACAAATATATTGTTGACCAAGATTATAAAATAAATGGGTGGTAAAAGATACATTTATAATATTGATTTGTTTCTAAATGAATTGATATTCCGTATCCAGAGTCAAAGACTAAACAGATTTTGGCTTGAATATTATACGGTATGTGACTATGTGTAATACTCTTATAGTGTCTTTGTTCAAAATCACTGATATTTTTGAGAAAAAAAAATCTTGATTCGATTTACATCTCTTAAATTTCATTAATCCTTACTAACCAGGCGTAGTAGGTTTTGATTTTGGATTTGAAAGGGTTTAGGCTTACAAATACTCGTTGCTAATCAAAATGTATCATACCAAAACAAAAACCTCTCAAAACATGCATGAAATTATCATCTAAGAAAATATAAACTGAGAGGAAAGTCTTGCTTAAAATTCCAATAACGGGCTTTCACTAGGCATGATACTCGTATCCCCCAAAGCACAAAGAAACACCATATTGTGTCTAAGGACTGGTTTGACAATGGTTTATATTTAAGGGATATTGATAAAATTGTTGCAAAAGAAATATGGGTTTGAAAAATATTTTTACATTGGTTTTGAAGATATGGGTTTTGAATTCTCAAGTTCGATGGATACGTGATCATATATATATAAAGTGTAAGAAACAATTTCAAAACCTACCGGTTTGATGGTTCTTTTCAGGTGAAATGCTTCAAATAATCGGGTGGATCATCACTTGATCATTATATATATTAAATGTATAAATAAAACCAAAAAAAAACCTCTGTAAGTCACTAAAACAAACTAAAACAAAGGTTTTACTGTTCATTTCAGGTTTTGTTTATTAAATGTATAAATAAAACCGGTCAAAACCTTAGAAAAAGGTATGTTCGAGGATAGTATATTTTTAAAATACAAAAACTCACACAAACAACTCTAGAACTATAAGACAATGTTTTAGTCTAAGGACTGTTTTGACAATGGTTTATATTAGTGGTCTAATGACTGGTTTGATAGTAGTTTATATCATGACTATCTATCCATCGATTTCACATTTTAACTGAACCGTATTTGTAGTCTAAAGACTGGTTTATTTAATTTAGTAAGGATGTGAATATCGGTTTGTTAATCGAACCTTATTTGTAGGTGTGGACGGAAATATTTGGAATGGTATATTAGACATATTATTAGTAATGAATAAATGATAATTGATTTCTAATGAGGATTTTTTTTTTTAAATCACATATGAAATGAGGTTGTTATTTCTATATTAATAGAATAAATATGTTAGATAAGACTTGTTCAAATAAAAAATATGTTAGATAAGACAATTTTTAAATACATATTTAGATATATTTTTTAAATTTAAACGATACTTGTATCAGATTTCTATATTCTCCATATTGTTCATACCATTTGCGATAAAATATTTTTATTCATACCATTGCACACACAAAAAAAAACACAAAACTTCAATTTTCTAAATTTTCTAATCATATAAGCAGTGACATTGTGAATTTTCACAGACGGATTTTCCAAAAGCGCAAATGAGCTTATATTTACAATCACTTGCTGTCTTACACCCTAATGGCGTCTCCGATGGTTTAAGGTTAATTTTTTTTCTGCTTGAGAGTGGCGAACTAAGAATACACGTGCACCGTGACTCTAAACATTGAACCGGTGCAATCAAACAATCTATATCTTTAATGCAATCTTTTACAGTGCGGCAGCTATGGTACTTTACGTACGTTGCTTCCGCCTTAGGTATGCTCACTGATCTCATACCTAATATCAACACATCGATAAACCATATTGACTTGTAAGATTTAGACGTAAATCGATGATTAAGAGATGAAAAAATAGACTAATATGTAAGAATTAGTGAAATTAACAAGAGAGTGTACGCTTTAGACGCCATTTTGTTTTGCTGATGGTGTTGATAGCTCAAGGGGGTGCAAAAATATATGATTTATAGATGGTAGCGGGGGCTAACAAATATATTGTTGACCAAGATTATAAAATAAATGGGTGGTAAAAGATACCTTTATAATATTTGATTTTTTTCCTAAACGAATTGATATTCCGTATCCAGAGTCTCAAGACTGATATTGGAAGTTTTCAATGCTCCCAAGTCAAATGATAGTATATAAAGGTTGTCGAACCACAGAGAACTAGTGATCTATAGCACCAAGAATACACAAACTATCTTAATCTAAGCAAATATGAAGATGGATGATGGTAACAAGCTAAGATCCTAGAATATAAACAAAGGTGATCTCAAATCCTATCAAGAAATAAGTGCAAGAACTAAACTTTCAATCAAATGCTAAGGTAGAATCCATGAAACTAGGAACTTGACTTTGGGTGATTAAGATCCAAGCTAGAGTGGCAAGCTAACAATCAAACACTTCCTTAAGTCTAGAACACTAAAATAAACAAGCTCTATGGTCAAGAAGAATGTTCATTTGCTTTAATCAACTAGACATCAAAGGTCTTTGAGCCTAAAAGAACTAAGCAATCATTAAGGACGAGTCTATTAACTATCTAAACTCCCTTAACACAATGGTCTTTGTGTAAGGCAAGTTTAGAGCAAGCTCTACTTGGTTCAGACATTTCATCAAACACCTTGTGGGTGGGAAATGTCTAGAGCTCTAGAATAAAGAGGCCAACATTAATCTAGCATTAAGAGAAGTAGACAAGCAAGGAAACAATAGATCTAACACTAAACACCCTTAGATCTTCACTTAATCACTCTAATCACCCTAGCCCATGAATTCAATGTGTGTCTACTCTCTAATCTCCATGAGAAACCTTAAATCTATGTGAGATTCAAGGCTAATCATGTTTATGAGAAGGAGAAACAAGATTTAAGATGAAGAACTTCCTTAAAATGATTAAAAGGTTCAAGCTTTTACAAGATGAAACAAAGTCTTGAGAGAAAATGAGATACATTAGGGTTTTTAGGTCTAAAACTATTTATAAGAGGTCCAAATTCGTCCTGGTTCAGTTGAAGTAAACCGAGTCAAACCGGAGTTAACCGGGTCAAAGTTGAAATCGCATCTTGTCTTCTTCTCCACAGCGGCTTTGAGTCCCGCTCCGTCAAGTCGCTGCCAAACTCGTTTTGTTCCCAGCGGTTACTCCTCCCCGCTACAATGGACCGCTTTGACTCGAGCTAGACTTCTTCTTCCTCGTGGTACATCTCAAGCTCGACTGCGCCATCGCCTGAAACGGCTCGACTTCTCCCCTGTTCGTGTTCCTCCACCGTAACCATCAACCACGACGAAGCTCCTCACCACGGCTTTCACTCATGACTGTTCTTCTCCGCCACGGCTCTGTTCTCAAGCTTCCTCTTCTCCGACGCAATCCCCCACCCCCGTGAATCACCAAACCAAGCTTCACGGTGAGCTCTTCCATCTCGTGCTCACCTCCTTAGCCATGACCGTGCTCAATTTTATCCGTGTGGTGCTCGCAAAGGCTCGCCGTCATCAACCAGTCCGGCCAGAAGAAACTCGAGGAGAATCAATGGCCAATTCTTGGCTTTTTGCAACCAAGTCCCTGAACTTCTGGTCTTCTTTCGTTTCAGCTCCATACTTTGTAATTTGCATAGATAACCCCACGAATTTGACCTGAAATTTATAAATGTGCATTCCAAACCCTATGATATGCAAATGAGTATGCAAATGCAATTTAATGACCTAAATACAACCTAAAATAATCATGATAATCTAAAATATGAATCTAAAAACCTATAAAAACATGAGATATCAACTCCTCCACACTAGACCTTTACTTGTCCTCAAGTAAACATTTAAGATCAATCAAAGAGAAGAGTTTGAAAATGAGAGCTTATAACCAAAAGAAACACTTTCTAGCCTTCAACTTGACATCCTAAGGAAAATATAGCAAATAGCATGAGCAAGAACTTTTATTACACTCTAGCTTCTCAAGACCTATCCATACTCCTATACCTCTACACAAGTTGCAATGCTTATCCATCAACAAGCTCTTTAGACCAACTCTCACATTCATTTATACAAACACATAAGGTGAATACTTGCAAATGGGCACATGATCCTAATCATTTGGCTTGGTGAACAAAGTGGTCAAATGTGAATGAAAACAATGGCTCAAATAAATCATTTCAAAGTGGCAATCACTCAAGAACAAGGAGCTTGATCATTATGCAAAATTTATCTAAGACCAGGAGCAATTTATGCATACATAGATCCATTCTCATCATTCTACCCTTTCCTAAGTGATATAACAAGCTTCACCCCTATTCACATTCATCCCAATACCCAAAGTAACCCACTTTATCACACTCACCTCATGAACTCTTTAACTTAACCATCTAAGGATCTTTTTATTAACTTTCCACAACTCTTAGCTCTATCTACCTTCCCACCATCTTATTGATTCATCATTTTTTTTTCTTTTTTTTTTCTTTTTTTTTTCTTTTCTTTATATTGGGGGAAGGTTCAAATAGACTAAATCTAGAGATTTCTTATTTTTGATCCTTAGTGGCTTCTTTTCTCAACTTTTTGATCATCTTTCTCATCTTTCTTTTCTCCCAAACCCAAGATAACAAACTTTAAAATAAACAAACCCACTAACCATCCTAGATGCTAACTCAAATGAGGATCCTATGCTAGCAAGAGATGAGAACAAATCTATGTCGCTCTCAATACTCTCAAGATTTTGCACATGACAAGCTATCAAAAAGAAGGCCTCACTCAAGCAAATCAATGTTGGTCTCAAAGAATGGCTAAGGGTTTAGGGGTAGGAGAGTTCCATTTGGGTTAACAAAGGATAATGAATGGAATAAGATAACCCAAATGTGTATGAGATCCATGATCAAGTATGCAAGTGCCCATATGCAAGAGAGATTAAGTTCATTAAGTTCAAGTTCAAATTGGAGTTGGCTTTCAAGAGCAATGTCAATATCAAGCAAGCAACATGTTTCAAGAAGAGTTTTCAAGGCTCGAAACTTACAAGCTTTTTTAAGAGATGCTCAAGCTATTTGATATGTTTAACTAGGGTGTCAAATTGAGTTCTAGACATGTGTCCTTTACAAGGTTTGCTCCCAATGCATGAATGCAATCTAAATGCTTCTATACTCAAATCCTAAAGATGCAAATGATGCAACTAAATGACTTTTTTTTTTTTCAAAATTTTTTTTATGCAAATAAATATGCAATGCAATGCATGAGACTCATGACAAGTAGACAAAACAGAAAACAATGTGAGATAGTTGACTCTCCCCCAAACTTACTTCACACAGTCCCTTGTGTGAGAGTAAGCTCAAAGAAGAGATCTAAGGGAAATAAAGAAACATGAGAATTAAATATGTACAGGGTTGGAGTGGCACATACTTGGAGTTTATTGGCTGAATTGGGTGGTAGAGGACCCTTGGCCTCTTGTTTGTTGCACCGGTAAACATAGGCTGAAGTGGAAATGAAGACTTCTCTTATCTAAAGATAGATCCAACCTGAAAATCTCAACCATACTTATTAAACAACTTAAAAGAAAGAAAGATAAAGAAATATATACAATGGATAAACATGGGACTTCCTCCCAAGTGAGCTTGTTTTAAGTCTCTAGCTTGACTTTGTGTGCATGCTAATCACAGGTATCAAAAGGCTGAGCCAATGCACCTTTGGTCCTTCTCCTACAAGAACAAGAAACCAAGTGCGCAAAGGAGCACACTACTGTCCATAGAAAATAGACAGATTTTTCATCAAAGAGCTTCACTATAGATGAATCATGAAATATGAGATGCTCTTTGATGTTTAAATAGTCATGAGAATCAAATGCATTTGGTGGAAAGATAAAGTCAACTACTGGTTCAAACGAGGTTTTAACAAAGTAGTCAACTCTATCTCCATCAACTGAATAGAACACAATGTTCACATTCTCATGATTATTTTTGACAAGAGGGTTTTCTATCTCAAGCAAGAGCTTATCCACATCAAGTTCATCCCCTATATCAGCAAGAGAAAGAAGAGGTCTAGGTTCATTAAGAATCAAAAACTCAGATTCGAGATCAAATGAAGCACATAGATAGCTCTTGTCAAAACAAACTTCAATATGATCTCTAGCAAGCTTTTCTATTCTCAACTCATCTAGCTTCCTAGTTTCACATATCAGATCAAGACATTCATTGATGAGCACAAGAGAATCATGATCATGGGCAATGTTTTCACCACAAGGCAAGCATATTTTCTCAAATTGAAGTTCTAAAATGGAAATTTCTATACCTTCCAGCTGGAGTGGTGGAGCCCAATCCATTACCTCTTTAAGGTCATAGGCAACATTAAACTCATACTTTGTAACCTCCCTTCCCTCAAGCTCTGCTCGATCCTTAATAAGCTCCAACCGGATCCTTCGTGCTAGGGATGTCTTTGCCGACCCCGGGTACTCCTTCTGAAGCTCATATAACATCACAAGTTGTGCTGGTGTGAGTATACTTGCATCAAAGTCATCTTGAATGTGATATTCAAATGTGTCTTCCTCTTCTTGTGGCTCCCCATGGTAACTTGAAGCCATCTCTACAAATAACAAAAGCTAGAAGAAAAGGTTAGTAACTGTACAAAAGCAAAACAAAGCAAGAAAATAAAGCTTAGTCTCAAGAAAGATTGAAATCCTAATGATAAATCTACTAGTTCCCCGGCAACGGCGCCAATTTGATATTGGAAGTTTTCAATGCTCCCAAGTCAAATGATAGTATATAAAGGTTGTCGAACCACAGAGAACTAGTGATCTATAGCACCAAGAATACACAAACTATCTTAATCTAAGCAAATATGAAGATGGATGATGGTAACAAGCTAAGATCCTAGAATATAAACAAAGGTGATCTCAAATCCTATCAAGAAATAAGTGCAAGAACTAAACTTTCAATCAAATGCTAAGGTAGAATCCATGAAACTAGGAACTTGACTTTGGGTGATTAAGATCCAAGCTAGAGTGGCAAGCTAACAATCAAACACTTCCTTAAGTCTAGAACACTAAAATAAACAAGCTCTATGGTCAAGAAGAATGTTCATTTGCTTTAATCAACTAGACATCAAAGGTCTTTGAGCCTAAAAGAACTAAGCAATCATTAAGGACGAGTCTATTAACTATCTAAACTCCCTTAACACAATGGTCTTTGTGTAAGGCAAGTTTAGAGCAAGCTCTACTTGGTTCAGACATTTCATCAAACACCTTGTGGGTGGGAAATGTCTAGAGCTCTAGAATAAAGAGGCCAACATTAATCTAGCATTAAGAGAAGTAGACAAGCAAGGAAACAATAGATCTAACACTAAACACCCTTAGATCTTCACTTAATCACTCTAATCACCCTAGCCCATGAATTCAATGTGTGTCTACTCTCTAATCTCCATGAGAAACCTTAAATCTATGTGAGATTCAAGGCTAATCATGTTTATGAGAAGGAGAAACAAGATTTAAGATGAAGAACTTCCTTAAAATGATTAAAAGGTTCAAGCTTTTACAAGATGAAACAAAGTCTTGAGAGAAAATGAGATACATTAGGGTTTTTAGGTCTAAAACTATTTATAAGAGGTCCAAATTCGTCCTGGTTCAGTTGAAGTAAACCGAGTCAAACCGGAGTTAACCGGGTCAAAGTTGAAATCGCATCTTGTCTTCTTCTCCACAGCGGCTTTGAGTCCCGCTCCGTCAAGTCGCTGCCAAACTCGTTTTGTTCCCAGCGGTTACTCCTCCCCGCTACAATGGACCGCTTTGACTCGAGCTAGACTTCTTCTTCCTCGTGGTACATCTCAAGCTCGACTGCGCCATCGCCTGAAACGGCTCGACTTCTCCCCTGTTCGTGTTCCTCCACCGTAACCATCAACCACGACGAAGCTCCTCACCACGGCTTTCACTCATGACTGTTCTTCTCCGCCACGGCTCTGTTCTCAAGCTTCCTCTTCTCCGACGCAATCCCCCACCCCCGTGAATCACCAAACCAAGCTTCACGGTGAGCTCTTCCATCTCGTGCTCACCTCCTTAGCCATGACCGTGCTCAATTTTATCCGTGTTGTGCTCGCAAAGGCTCGCCGTCATCAACCAGTCCGGCCAGAAGAAACTCGAGGAGAATCAATGGCCAATTCTTGGCTTTTTGCAACCAAGTCCCTGAACTTCTGGTCTTCTTTCGTTTCAGCTCCATACTTTGTAATTTGCATAGATAACCCCACGAATTTGACCTGAAATTTCTAAATGTGCATTCCAAACCCTATGATATGCAAATGAGTATGCAAATGCAATTTAATGACCTAAATACAACCTAAAATAATCATGATAATCTAAAATATGAATCTAAAAACCTATAAAAACATGAGATATCAAAGACTAAATAGAGTTTGGCTTGAATATTATATGGTACGTGTAAAACTCTTATAGTATCTTTGTTCAAAATCACTGATATTTTTGAGAAAAAAATCTTGATTCGATTTACATCTCTTAAATTTCATTAATCCTTACTAACCAGGGGTAGTAGGTTTTGATTTAGGATTTGAAAGGGTCTCATAACGCTTCGTCAGATTGGTTTAGGCCTACAAATACTCGTTGCTAATCAAAATGTATCATACCAAAACAAAAACCTCTCAAAACACGCATGAAATTATCATCTAAGAAAATATAAACTAAGAGGAAAGCCTTGCTTAAAATTCCAATAACGGGCTTTCACTAGGCATGATACTCGCACCCCCCAAAGCACAAAGAAACACCATATTGTGTCTAAGGACTGGTTTGACAATGGTTTATATTTAAGGAATATTGATAAAACTGTTGCAAACGAAATATGGGTTTTGAAAAATATTTTTACACTGGTTGTGAAAGATATGGGTTTTGAATTCTCAAGTTCGATGGATACGAGATCATATCTATATAAAGTGTAAGAAACAATTTCAAAACCTACCGGTTTGATGGTTCTTTTCAGGTGAAATGCTTCAAATAATCGGGTGGATCATCACTTGATCATTATATATATTAAATGTATAAATAAAACCAAACAAAAACCTCTGTAAGTCACTAAAACAAACTAAAACAAAGGTTTTATGGTTCATTTCGGGTTTTGTTTATTAAATGTATAAATAAAACCGGTCAAAACCTTAGAAAAGGGTATGTTCGAGGATAGTATATTTTTAAAATACAAAAACTCACACAAACAACTCTAGAACTATAAGACAATGTTTTAGTCTAAGGACTGTTTTGACAATGGTTTATATTAGTGGTCTAATGACTGGTTTGATAATAGTTTATATCATGACTATCTATCCATCGATTTCAAATTTTAACCGAACCGTATTTGTAGTCTAAAGACTGGTTTATTTAATTTAGTAAGGATGTGAATATCGGTTTGTTAATCGAACCTTATTTGTAGGTGTGGACGGAAATATTTGGAATGGTATATTAGACATATTATTAGTAATGAATAAAATGATAATTGATTTCTAATGAGGATTTTTTTTTAAAATCACATATGAAATGAGGTTATTATTTCTATGTTAATAGAATAAATATGTTAGATAAGACTTGTTCAAAAAAATATGTTAGATAAGACAATTTTTAAATACATATTTAGATATATTTTTAAAATTTAAACGAGTACTTGTATCAGATGTCTATATTCTCCATATTGTTCATACCATTTGCGATAAATTATTTTTATTCATACCATTCCACACACAAAAAAACAAAAAACTTCAACTTTCTAAATTTTCTAATCATATAAGCAGTGACATTGTGAATTTTCACAGACGGATTTTCCAAAAGCGCAAATGAGCTTATATTTACAATCACTTGCTGTCTTACACCCTAATGGCGTCTCCGCTGGTTTAAGGTTAATTTTTTTTCTGACTGAGAGTGGCGAACTAAGAATACACATGCACCGTGACTCTAAACATTGAACCGGTGCAATCAAACAATCTATATCTTTAATGCAATCTTTTACAGTGCGGCAGCTATGGTACTTTTACGTACGTCGCTTCCGCCTTAGGTATGCTCACTGATCTCATACCTAATATCAACACATCGATAAACCATATTGACTTGTAAGATTTAGACGTAAATCGATGATTAAGAGATGAAAAAAATAGACTTGCATGTAAGAATTAGTGAAATTAACAAGAGAGTGTACGCTTTAGACGCCATTTTGTTTTGCTGATGGTGTTGATAGCTCAAGGGGGTGCAAAAATATATGATTTATAGATGGTAGCGGGGGCTAACAAATATATTGTTGACCAAGATTATACAATAAATGGGTGGTAAAAGATACGTTTATAATATTTGATTTCTTTCCTAAACGAATTGATATTCCGTATCCAGAGTCTCAAGACTAAACAGAGTTTGGCTTGAATATTATATGGTACGTGTAACACTCTTATAGTATCTTTGTTCAAAATCACTGATATTTTTGAGAAAAAAATTATGATTCGATTTACATCACTTAAATTTCATTAATCCTTACTAACCAGGCGTAGTAGGTTTAGATTTTGGATTTGAAAGGGTATCATAACGCTTCGTTCGATTGGTTTAGGCCTACAAATACTCGTTGCTTATCAAAATGTATCATACCAAACAAAAACCTCTCAAAACAAGCATGAAATTATCATCTAAGAAAATATAAACTGAGAGGAAAGTCTTGCTTAAAATTCCAATAACGGGCTTTCACTAGGCATGATACTCATATCCCCCAAAGCACAAAGAAACACCATATTGTGTCTAAGGACTGGTTTGACAATGGTTTATATTTAAGGAATATTGATAAAATTGTTGCAAACGAAATATGAGTTTGAAAAATATTTTTACATTGGTTGTGAAGATATGGGTTTTGAATTCTCAAGTTCGATGGATACGTGATCATATATATATATATATATATATATATATATAAAGTGTAAGAAACAATTTCAAAACCTACCGGTTTGATGGTTCTTTTCAGGTGAATTGCTTCAAATAATCGGGTGGATCATCACTTGATCATTATATATATTAAATGTATAAATAAAACCAAACAAAAACCCCTGTAAGTCACTAAAACAAACTAAAACAAAGGTTTATGGTTCATTTCAGGTTTTGTTTATTAAATGTATAAATAAAACCGGTCAAAACCTTACAAAAGGGTATGTTCGAGGATAGTATATTTTTAACATACAAAAACTCACACAACCAACTCTAGAACTATAAGACAATGTTTTAGTCTAAGGACTGTTTTGACAATGGTTTATATTAGTGGTCTAATGACTGGTTTGATAATAGTTTATATCATGACTATCTATCCATCGATTTCACATTTTAACCGAACCGTATTTGTAGTCTAAAGACTTGTTTATTTAATTTAGTAAGGATGTGAATATCGGTTTGTTAATCGAACCTTATTTGTAGGTGTGGACGGAAATATTTGGAATGGTATATTAGACATATTATTTGTAATGAATAAATAATAATTGATTTCTAATGAGGATTTTTTTAAAAATCACATATGAAATGAGGTTGTTATTTCTATATTAATAGAATAAATATGTTAGATAAGACTTGTTCAAAAAAAATATGTTAGATAAGACAATTTTAAATACATATTTAGATATATTTTTTAAATTTAAACGAGTACTTGTATCAGATGTTTATATTCTCCATATTGTTTATACCATTTGCGATAAAATATTTTTATTCATACCATTGCACACACAAAAAAACACAAAACTTCAATTTTCTAAATTTTCTAATCATATAAGCAGTGACATTTTGAATTTTCACAGATGGATTTTCCAAAAGCGCAAATGAGCTTATATTTACAATCACTTGCTGTCTTACACCCTAATGGCGTCTCCGCTGGTTTAAGGTTAATTTTTTTTCTGCTTGAGAGTGGCGAACTAAGAATACACGTGCACCGTGACTCTAAACATTGAACCGGTGCAATCAAACAATCTATATCTTTAATGCAATCTTTTACAGTGCGGCAGCTATGGTACTTTACGTACGTCGCTTCCGCCTTAGGTATGCTCACTGATCTCATACCTAATATCAACACATCGATAAACCATATTGACTTGTAAGATTTAGACGGAAATCGATGATTAAGAGATGAAAAAAATAGACTTACATGTAAGAATTAGTGAAATTAACAAGAGAGTGTACGCTTTAGACGCCATTTTGTTTTGCTGATGGTGTTGATAGCTCAAGAGGGTGCAAAAATATATGATTTATAGATGGTAGCGGGGGCTAACAAATATATTGTTGACCAAGATTATACAATAAATGGGTGGTAAAAGATACGTTTATAATATTTGATTTCTTTCCTAAACGAATTGATATTCCGTATCCAGAGTCTCAAGACTAAACAGAGTTTGGCTTGAATATTATATGGTACGTGTAACACTCTTATAGTATCTTTGTTCAAAATCACTGATATTTTTGAGAAAAAAATCATGATTCGATTTACATCACTTAAATTTCATTAATCCTTACTAACCAGGCGTAGTAGGTTTTGATTTTGGATTTGAAAGGCTATCATAACGCTTCGTTTGATTTGTTTAGGCCTACAAGTACTCGTTGCTAATCAAAATGTATCATACCAAAACAAAAACCTCTCAAAACAAGCATGAAATTATCATCTAAGAAAATATAATCTGAGAGGAAAGTCTTGCTTAAAATTCCAATAACAGGCTTTCACTAGGCATGATACTCATATCCCCCAAAGCACAAAGAAACACCATATTGTGTCTAAGGACTGGTTTGAGAATGGTTTATATTTAAGGAATATTGATAAAATTGTTGCAAACGAAATATGGGTTTGAAAAATATTTTTACATTGGTTGTGAAGATATGGGTTTTGAATTCTCAAGTTCGATGGATACGTGATCATATATATATAAAGTGTAAGAAACAATTTATAAACCTACCGGTTTGATGGTTCTTTTCATGTGAAATGCTTCAAATAATCGGGTGGATCATCACTTGATCATTATATATATTAAATGTATAAATAAAACCAAACAAAAACCTATGTAAGTCACTAAAACAAACTAAAACAAAGGTTTTATGGTTCATTTCAGGTTTTGTTTATTAAATGTATAAATAAAACCGGTCAAAACCTTAGAAAAGGGTATGTTCGAGGATAGTGTATTTTAAAAATACAAAAACTCACACAAACAACTCTAGAACTATAAGACAATGTTTTAGTCTAAGGACTGTTTTGACAATGGTTTATATTAGTGGTCTAATGACTGGTTTCATAATAGTTTATATCATGACTATCTATCCATCGATTTCACATTTTAACCGAACCGTATTTGTAGTCTAAAGACTGGTTTATTTAATTTAGTAAGGATGTGAATATCGGTTTGTTAATCGAAACTTATTTGTAGGTGTGGACGGAAATATTTGGAATGGTATATTAGACATATTATTAGTAATGAATAAATGATAATTGATTTCTAATGAGGATTTTTTTTAAATCACATATGAAATGAGGTTGTTATTTCTATATTAATAGAATAAATATGTTCGATAAGACTTGTTCAAAAAAAATATGTTAGATAAGACAATTTTTAAATACATATTTAAATATATATTTTAAATTTAAACGGGTACTTGTATCAGATGTCTATATTCTCCATATTGTTCATAGCATTTGGATAAAATATTTTTATTCATACCATTGCACACACAAAAAAAACACAAAACTTCAATTTTCTAAATTTTCTAATCATATAAGCAGTGACATTGTGAATTTTCACAGACGAATTTTCCAAAAGCGCAAATGAGCTTATCTTTACAATCACTTGCTGTCTTACACCCTAATGGCGTCTCCGCTGGTTTAAGGTTAATTTTTTTTCTGCTTGAGAGTGGCGAACTAAGAATACACGTGCACCGTGACTCTAAACATTGAACCGGTGCAATCAAACAATCTATATCTTTAATGCAATCTTTTACAGTGCGGCAGCTATGGTAGTTTACGTACGTCGCTTCCGCCTTAGGTATGCTCACTGATCTCATACCTAATATCAACACATCAATAAACCAGATTGACTTGTAAGATTTAGACGTAAATCGATGATTAAGAGATGAAAAAATAGACTTACATGTAAGAATTAGTGAAATTAACAAGAGAGTGTACGCTTTTAGACGCCATTTTGTTTTTTCTGATGGTGTTGCTCAAGGTGGTGCAAAAATATATGATTTATAGAAGGTAGGGGGGCTAACAAATATATTGTTGACCAAGATTATAAAATAAATGGGTGGTAAAAGATACGTTTATAATATTTGATTTTTTTTCTAAACGAATTGATATTCCGTATCCAGAGTCTCAAGACTAAACAGAGTTTGGCTTGAATATTATATAGTACGTTTAAAACTCTTATAGTATCTTTGTTCAAAATCACTGATGATAGGATGATCTTGGATTGATCTCTAGGATTCTCCTACCTCTCATGAGCTCTCCAAGCTTGAAGTGTCTCCAAGTGCTTGTGCCTTCATTAACCTTTCAAGCACACAAGGAGAAGAGCTCAAACGGTTTGAGACTTAAGACTTTGGCAACTTTGTCTCCAAGCTGCTGCTTCATCCAATCACACAGAAGATTGAACGTTTGTTTAGCTTCCCTTTCCTTTACTTCATCTTCATCACCTGTCCAAATTAGCGTTAGAAAAACAAAGTCTCACACTGACTGTAGAATCTAAGCAACGGTGTAATACGCTTGTGGTTACCAGTGTCTTCAATACAACCCAACTTAATCAATCTACCAAAGTTTTCCCAGAACTTATTGTAATCCTGTAATCATTTGTATCAACAAAATGATTAACCTGAGACTTCAAATGAGCTTAAGAGAACAGAATGGATTAATGAGAAGATACAAACCTCTTTGTTTTCACTTTCTGAGATTTCTTGAATCATGTCGAATCTCTCTCTAATGAGCCTCTCCCTCATGATTCTTACCTGCATGTTATTACAAGATGTGTATTATTTATAATTCTGTGGTTCATGTATCGCTAACTGTGGCAGCACTTACGATTTTGCTTTCTTGGAGGATTTCACGTGAAACGTTAAGATGGAGATCGTTTGAGTCCACCACACTCTTCACAAAGCTCAAGTATCTCGGTAACTGCAAGCAGATAGTGAAAACATGTTAAAACCAAAAAAAAAAAAAAGAAATGGAACCAGAGGTAAACATGGTTCTACAAGACTCACCAGCTCTCCATCAAAGTCATCAGAGACAAACACACGCTTCACATGGAGAGACGAATGTTCTTTATCTAACTGTTGATTAAAAAACAAAAATGAAAAAAAACGCTCCTCTCATTACGTAATGGTGAATGGTTCAGTTATCACTTATCAGGATCAGGCTTGATACGAATCTCAAGGTCACCACCACCATCGCCAAGCAAAGCAGGCTCAGCTTATCATCACTTTTTTTTTTCCAAAGCATCACTTGCATTACTGTAAACGTATACAAAAACACATTCAAATAAAAAAAACACACTTTTGAATATCGTAGAAACTGACTAACCGGACAAGTTCCCTGAGGAAGACCTCCTTGTGACTGTATAATAAGCTATGAACAATCAAATCCAACAATCTGCTAACCTGCTCCAATGTTAAAGTCTCAAATTTTCAAATTCATTTCAAGTGCCCATTATTTCGGATTACTCTACCTAGTTTTCGGTTTGGTTCGGTTCAGATTGTTATCCACTACTATCGAATTAGAGATGGAGATTTGAGTTATAATCTACGGGACTAGACAAAGCCGATGTAAAACAATTTATTTGAATTGAAGATCGAATTTATTTTACATGCGGATGCGATCAGTTAATTTTTTTTTTTTGGTCAAATCGATCAGTCAAATTTAAGATATAGATAACCAGGAACTAAAAAAAGATTAAGAATACCTAATTTTCTTTAATCTTAGCATATAGTATTTTTTTGCTTTGCACAGGTTTTATGAAAATCAGATTTTTTTTTTTTTTTTGAGCAATGCAAATCAGATTTTTTAAATCAGAATGATTCAATCTAGGGCGAGGTGTGTTGGGTTTGGCAGTCACGCGCTTAAGGTGCGAGTATATGCACTTACTTAGAAACCTCAGATGTAAAAAATCTGTTGGGCCTCGTATGTATAGCCCATTATGGGGACCTGTACGAACATTGAAATATATGATTTGAGGTAGTGTTCGGTTTACCACCCACGTATAGATATTGGGCCTGAACAATAAAGGTTTGATTATTATTACACTTGTATATTTTATGAGGAAATTAATATCTTCGTGGATGCAAAGTGTGGACCTAGGTTGCATAGAAGCTTTGTCGGACGTCCACTTCCCGCTTTAGAATCGGAATCGGAATCGAAAGTTTGTGGAAGTTCTCGGAATTTCGTTTCCAATGCGCTTCCAAAAATATATTTTTAAAAACACGTTGGAAGCTTACGATTCCATTTTGAAATCACGATTCCATTTTTAACGAATACAATATCATAAATAAATAAAAATAAAAGAAATGTTATTTTTATATAATAGTGAAATAGAGAATATAAATATACAAAAATTAAAACTAATACTATATATTATCTTTATGCATTGAGGGTTTATTAGAAAATAATTAGTATAGTAATATTTTATAAACTTAGTTTATGCATAGTTTTACAGTTTTAACATGAAATCATTTAAAATTATTATAAATTAATATTTTTCTTTTATTTTAATTTGAATCACATAATTGTTAATCATATTTGTAATCTTTTATATTTTAATATATATATATATATACGCTTCCGACACGTTTCTACTTTCTAATTTTATTAAAAAATTCGCTTTTACGCTTTTATACGATTCTGCTTCCGCGTTTCTGCTTCCGTTTCCATATAACATAGGTGTGGACATGCCAAATGTTAATGTTGTCTCTAACGAAGATGCACAAGTTTCAATTATGGAAATCACCGAAACCATAGGTTATACACTCCATTACCCATTTACTTATTTAACAAAACATGTTTAGTTACCGACTTCTCTCCGTGTTCATTTGTTTTTTGAATAGGTACCTCTTTATGACTAAAAGAGAATAATCTATATATACACATACATTGATGCAAAAAGTTTGATTTCTTTTATATATAGACTTGGAAGTCATGAATGATTTATCTACTGTTAGAAATTGTTAGATATAGTATACATGTGTGTGCACACAAAAAAAAGAAGATATATTATACATCTTTTTGGTCAATATAATATTCTCTTTTAGTAATAAAGAGGGACATATTAATTAAAAATTGAACACGGTGAGTACATGGTTTTTTTTTGTTTTTTACCTATTGTAAACTTTTTATTGTTCGAATTATTTGTAATTTGAAAAAGTTCCGGAAGTGTTTTAGAGTGAATACTGATGATTAATAATAACTATTTTTGCAAAAAACAATGTTCGAACACAAAACCAGTTACAAAAAAAAAAAACTATGTCCTACGGCCTCACGAATTCGTATGTGTAAACTAAAACAACTTAATTTAGCTAATCAAGTGAATTTTTATTATGTATAATATAAAATATACATATATATTATATGATATTAATTCTGATTTATTATATACTCCCTCTATTTTGTAAAAGGTGTCACTTTACATATTTCAGGCATACTAAAAGAATATACAAATGCATTCTTGTTTAATGTTTTAAATGACAATGATTTAGACAAAAGTTAATTGATGTTTAAAAAGGTAAAAAAAAAGATAGATTATATATGAAAAATTACTTTGAAAATATAAAGTGATACTTTTTCGTTTGAAAATAAATGTTATTTTGACACTTTTTTACAGAGATTAAAAAATTCGTATAATTGATTAGTATATTTCTATTTAATATATGATTAATTAAATAAAATGATTTAAATAAAAACTATTGGTTATTCAAAAAGATATTAGATTAATGTTTAAAATTACATTGCGATTATAGAATTTATTTTGAAAAAAAATAAAAACCTAAAATGATATTACTTATTATTAAACAGAGGTAATACTTTTTAAGAAAGTATATTACAGAAGACTATAGTAAGCCGATGTGGAAGCATACAATCAAAAAACACGCAAATTTATGAATTGCAATTTACGCAATCTTTTCTTTTTTTTTCTTTTGTTTACAAATCTCAATATCTTTAGCGGACCACTCATTTCTTTCTTCAATGTTTAGGATCTTTTCAAAGCAAGTTTTTGTTTATCAAGCTTTAGATTTATATGCATATATATAATTTAGGTCTTCTTTCTATTATTTAGTAAATTGAATTTCATATGGGTATGCAAAATTTTCATGGTGGTAACTGGTAAGACGGCAAGAGTATGTTTGTAATAAAACCACAAGAAACGTTTTGTTTGTTTTCTTTGACACAAAACCATAGTCCTGAACCTGAACCCTTCCAACTTCTTTTTTGATAGGAATATTAGGTGCACAACTTGTTTCCACATGAACCATATAAAACAATAAATTAGTTTTAATTGATGTTTTAATAAAACGAATGCTATAGCATTTAGGAATTCAAGAGATAAATAATATGCCGCTAATCTTCAAAAAGTTCATTGTCAGAAAGAATGGGGAAGTATCAGTTTATTCGCTAATGCTGTCCGATACAATAATTGGCAAGGACTCTTTACGAAAAATAATAGTGGATGATTGATTAATAATTACTAGTATGGGATTTTTTTTTGGGAAAGCTACTAGTATGGGATTTCTAGTGATTAAAAATGCACAAAATAATTTTAATGCATTGAGATTGACAATTTGGTTTCCACAAAATAGAGAAACATGTGCTGACTCGAGCATTCATGCAGACTCATTTACCACTGCATTTATGAATTTGCGAGAATATTCAATATGCTTAAAAAAACTCGTTGGAAGAAAATAATTGTTGGTGTTCTAAAAAAGGTTGTCGTTGACGTGGTTTTGACCTCTTAAGAGAAATTTTAAGAGTACGCTACCACCTATAAACGAAGTTTTTAATAGCGATTATCACAATTACAGAAAACATTATAAATTGTTTTAAACTATTCTAGACTTCATAAATTCAAAAATTGATGTTAGTTAGGGTTACATATAGTTGTGGGAATGTAACTTTAAAAAAAAAAGAATATTTAATAAACAGTTGAAATTGAAATAACAACAATACCAATATAAAAATTATTTTAATTTATATTATAAAACTTAAAAGTATATTTTCTATAACTTTTAAAATTCAATAGTTTAATTTTATAAATATGATTTTTATACTTATTATAATATTATGATTGTTAATACTTGTATAATTATATAAAATGTAAATATTCTTAATTTACTATTTAAATATTGTTGCATTTGATAGTTAACCAGTTATAGTCCACAAACTCATTAATTTCTAACGTTGTACCACTCGTACAAATCTCTTAAAACCACAACCATGCGCATTTGCAAAAAAATTTACGATCGTTGAGGTTGAAGAAAAGAACAAAATAATAAAACCAGGAGAAAGAAGACCAAAAATTTTAATTTTATAATTTTTTTAGAACTATTAGTATATTCAAAAGACACATGTCATCATGTAAAAATAAATTAGTGCTTTTATTGGTTTAAAAAGTAAAACATGATTAACTAATTAAAATACTGTTATTTTTTCTTTTAGAAATTTTGTATTGTTTATAATCGTTGGAGTTGCTCTTAGTCAAAACATCTAAAAACCTAGCTTGACTGGTGTAACCGCAGCGGTTGCGGTTGCGGTTGCGGTTGCGGGAGTTTGCGAGTGCGGATGGTTGCGGTTTTAAACGTTTTCTAGAGATTTGTACGACTGGTACAACTGTTAGAAATTGTTGCGTTTGCGGGACTCTCATGACTGGTAAACTACCAAACGCAATATCTGTTAAATAATAATTTAACAATATTTACATTTTATGTAATTATAAAAAATATTAAAAATCATAATAATATGATAAATATAAAATTTATATTTATAAAATCATATTATTCAATTTTAAAAATTTATAGAAAATATTTTAGTTTTGAATTTTCATAATATAAATTGAAATATAATATGAATACATTTTACAATTTCTATTATTTCAATTGAAAAATTTTATCGGATATTTTTACTATTATTTTTATTTATTCTGTTTTTAAAGAAAAAAATTTACCCTCTCGCAACCGCAAACGCTAGCTGGAACCAGCTTTTGATTTTAAGAGGTTCGGAGCGGTTTGAAGCGATTTGTAGCGTTTTCTGTGAATATTTCAAAACGCCAACAACCGCTATGAACCGCAAAAGCTGCGTTTGCGGGTGGTATCGGGAAAACCAGTCAGCCCCTTAATGTAAGTCCATTTTTTATTTTTGGAAAAGAACTTAACCGTTATATATTTTTTGTTTTACTTATACAGATCTATTAGGGGAAAACGACCATAAGAGCATTAAAGTTTTATAAATAATAAAATACTAATAATCCTTAGTATAATTAATTGTATGAACCATGCCATATTTGGTCTATTTAAGATTATGTGTTTGTTTTAATGTTCGCCGAAAATTGCTTAGTTTTTTTTAAAGATTATTTTTTTTTGAAATAACATAAATTAGCTATTATTTTTCAAAACTATAGTTAATTAAAAACATAACATATGAGTTTAAATTTTGATGATTATTATTTAAATTTTAATATTTAAGGGGTGATATTGGGTTTATAAACATTTATTAATGATAATGCAACATTTATAAATAATTTAAATTTTTTAATTAGTTTTATACATAATAAATTTAGAGTATTTATGAAAATAAGCATCATTCCCTCATTTTCTACCAAAGGGTGTTGCTGAAAATTTCCACAATTATTTGTTTATTTGGTTCGTCAGTTATTTGTGAGTCTTACTTATAAGTAAACTGGTTAGAAAAAAATAAAGATAAATGTCTCTCGGAGCAACAAAACATTTCAAAAGAGAATAAAAACATTTAGAAAAAAATCAAATTAAGTTAAGTTTGGGCAAAACAAATTGAAATACATAAAGTTAGACATCAATATACTCAACTATAAATACTTTAATATCTAGGTTTAGGTTTATTGATTATTGTTTTAGGTTTTATTTAGGGGATGATGTTGGATTTATAAAGTTCTAGATTTAATTCTTAAACATTTAAAATAATTTAGAAAAGTTAATTTTGTTTGGGAAAATAGTTATCATTTTAAGGTAAATTTGAAAATAATATCAAATTTGATGTAATGTTAAAATTCCCCTATTTGATAGTCTAATAGTATAAGGAGTTTTTGTGCATAAAATTTAATTATATTTTAATACAAATATTATTATTTAAACTAGAATATCCAAAAATTGATTCTAGATGTTAGAGAAATATGGCCAAAGCACCATTATCAATGGGTTCTCACCAATAATATTATCTCACAAATTTCAATATAAAATAAAATAAATGAATATCTCAAATGTTTAGATATCATGTCAAAATATCTCAAATGTGATACTTTAAAATATTTTTGATTAGAATATCAAAACATTTGAGATACTTATTTACTTTATTTTGAATTGAGATTTGTGAGATACTAATGGTGATCAATAATGCTCTAACTTGAAAAGTTTCCGAGCTCATAACTACAACTATAGTAGTGGTGGATCTATGTGGAAAGATGGGGTGTCACACAAAACCCCTTAAAGCTGAATAAATATCTATTTGTATGGAAAAACACTGAGTTATCACGATTTTTTTTGGTAAATATCTCCATGGGACACCCCTAAACCTAGCTTCAAATCTCTCCAATGACACCTTTCAATTTTTTTTCTCCTCTTAAATTGTAGTTTGACACATGTAAAATTAGTTTATATAATACAGCACTGGGTTGTAGTGTTATATTTAATGTAACGAATTGGTTTTGTTTTTACCTTCTATCTCCTTTAGAAGAGAAAGAGATAGATTGTTTTTATGTAATATTATTGTCAACTATTGAGTTTCGAGCTTACGAAAATGTAGGGAGTTAAAAAAAAATGTAGAGAGTTTTTTTAATAAATAAAATTAAAAAAAAAATGTAGAGAGTTTAGTTTCGACCCTTATAAACTATTAAATAGAAAGAGAAAAACAAAAGTATTATATTAAGCTAAAGGGAATCTGCGTTGGTTTGTGATTCTCAGTTCGATGAAAGTACAAACCGTCAAATTCAAAATACCCGATGTGCCATACAGTATATATATACAACATTAATACATATTAATGTGTGCAAGTCTATATAAATCCAAGTGGTATGAGCATGGACGTAATGGCATGAATTGTAAATATTTACAAGAACAAATTTTCATCGTAAGAATCCCTACAGTACACGTCAATAGAGACACATGGTTGTGGTCTTTATGGAATAATTATGGTTAACGAGCTTATTAGACATGTTGTCAGTGATCTCCTATATATATACTCTTCTCTTTCTCTTAATAATTAGGCCTTCTGCTTATATTCTAACTAAATAATTTCACGAAAAAAAAGAGAGATATAAAGTTTGGAGGGAGGTGATCAAGGAGAATCAAGAAGAGTCATGACCACTTTATCAAAGATTCTATGTGTGTTGCTCGTTCTTTTCTTATGCATATCCTTTCGATATTCACTTCATGGTTCGTCTCTCTCTCTCTCTCTCTCTCTCTCTCTCTCTCTCTCTCTCTCTTCTCTCTCTCTCTTCTCTCTCTCTCTCTCTCTCTCTCTCTCTCTCTCTCTCTCTCTCTCTCTCTCTCTCTCTCTCTCTCTCTCTCTCTCTCTCTCTCTCTCTCTCTCTCTCTCTCTCTCTCTCTCTCTCTCTCTTCCTTCTTTAAGATCTTATGAAGCATATTACCTATATCTTGACAGTGATCAGTATAACTGGAAAGCACGTAAAACTTAAAATTCGAATATGCTTATTTCATGTACAATAATTTTCAATCTTTTTGTAAATAGACACTCACTTCTCTTCTTATTTTATTGAAGAAATCTTCTACAAACTATTAATTAAGTACGCAATTTTTCGGTTGAGAACTATGCATATATGATAAAGATGAGAATGAGTAAAGATGTATGCATTAATGTTTAAGGTTATATACTAACTCATCTTTTTTTTAGTCAAACTATTACTTCAAGATTTATTTTACTCTTAGTTTGCATGCATAGTTGACGCAATGACACATGATGATCTCATGCATGCATCGTATACCAATTTTTGTTGTATACCAACTTTTGTTCCTGTTTTGTTCATCACTAGAAGATGGGAATCAAGAATCAAGGCGTGATGTCGTTTCAACTCGTAAGGTATAATATATATGATCAAACTCTAGAAAATATATGATTCTAAGACTTATCTCCAACCCAATCTTATTTTTTCTTCTATAATTTCCACAAAAATATAATAACTCTATTATGGAATAAGTTTTAATCCAATTGTTTACTTTATAATAGAATTACTATTTTTTTTTTATTAACTATGTTGTATAGATAGATTTTACTTTTTCACTCTATATTTTGGAGTGAAAAAGTTAAATTTTTTTATTTTATCTTCTATAATAGAGTAACTATATCATAAAGTAAACCATTAGACCAAAACTTATATTTTTATAATATAGTTACTCTATTTTTGTGAAAATTATAGACTAAAAAATAGGTTTGAGTTGGAAATTCCCTAATACATAGCTTGGGAAATTCCGTAGTGGCAAGATCATTCAGCGCAGTTATTAAAAATCAATTATAACATTTTGTCGAGTTACGTTGATTTGTTATTAAATGATTCTTCTTTAGCAAAAAAAAAATCTTTTTTTTTTGAGAAATCATTTTTTTATCACTCCATAGTTTTGCAGTTACTAGTCTTAAATAAATTCTTCAGTATTGTACGTCCTGTATTTTGTATAATATGTGTTTTTTGTTGTTATATGGGATGGAAACATTACAGATTTTAAACAAAAAGTTATTGACTAAACCGCTTGATAAGTGCAGGTGATCGAAAATGGTGATGTGATGATACGAGGACGAAAACTGATGGTGACAAGTGGAGAAGCAGATAAAGAAACCACGATGAAGAGAAAGAGAAAATCAGGCAAAAGTGTTGACGAGGATGGACTCGTTGCTTTTACTGCTGATTATTGGAGAGCCAAGCCCAAGCATCATCCTCCCAGGAACAATTGATCATAATCCGGTTATGAGATAATATAATAAACGCTACCTTCTTATGAATATCTATATATATATATATATATATATATATATATATATATATATATATATATATATAAGTTTAACTATAACATACAGTGAAATATGTTTGTTATATTATGTGTTTCGTTTGCTTTGTAGTTTATTTTACCTTGTTTCGGCTTAATTAATGGTTTACATATAAACCAACAATTTTGAACTTTTGAAGCTTTTTGTATGTATATGAATTATGATTTTATCATATGTTTCACATCATAGCAAACCAGAAAACAAACAAAACATGAAACTGATCAATGAAACATTTTATTAATACTAAAGACTAACGCTTAAAATGAGGCAAAAAGCTGTAAAAACAAAAGTTTAAACCACCATTTTACTTGTATTTGTAAAATTTTAGGCTAAACTGAAAAGAATCCAACAAATAAGCACCATAAAAACGCATAGGTAATTTAAAATATATTTTCAATAGTATATCTATAAGAATTTGGAACAAATTTTCTTTTACATATGTTAATATGAGATCTATACGGATTCATAGATCAAGAAATTTTTGATTTCTATTACTAAAAATAATAAGAAAATTGGATCCTTATGTCCATATACAATCTCTCACAATATTCAGAACCAGCTTTTGAAAATTCTGATTAAAAATAACATTTGGTACGAAAAGAGATTATGAAAACATTATTTAACCAATTTAACCACTTAATTAAAAATTCATTTACACACGATCACAGAGGATAAAGTGCCAAAGTTTATTTTTTACTTTGACCCATTATTTAACAAATCCAATAATTTGGAACATCTTTTTTTTTTTTTTGAAACATCACTTGAATAAATACTTAAACATTCGAGTTATACTTTGAAAAGGAGAAAATTCAAACTTTTACGAGCATTACAATGAGGCAATACAACATAAATGATAGATGTAGAGAAACATCTAGGCTAAGCCGACAACAAACTCAATATAAAATTCAAATGAGTCGAAGCAAAGTTCACAGCATGCTTAATCACTTTGGATCGTTAAGTTAATAGCCAATCCACACTTCGATATATCGTCAAAATTTTCATTGCATCTTCGGACCCTGTACAAACTGCTTTACAAATCAACAAAACAACTAGGGATTTAGGCAACTTCATCTGTTTTGCAACAAGAAGGCCACACTTTTCAAGGGAAATCTGTTCAAAACAGAAAATATGACATTGTGTGCACAATAATTTGATTCAAAGCCTCGATGAGCTCTCCCAAAGTCAGTAATGAACTGTTAACTGAAACCAAACCCACAAAAGAATTTTTTTGTCAGGCCCTTTCACAATCTAATATTTTGAAAAGTGGGAAGTGGGATGATACCTTTCGAAAGCAACATGGGCCAGGCCTATATAGAAGAAGGAGTGGGGTCTGATGTCAGCACGGCCGGATCTGAGCATTGGATAAAGCATATGGCGGAGCTAAGAGGGAGCACGTTATAGCCAGAAAGAGAGATGGTGGTGATGGAGGAGAGATAGTGATGATCGGAAGGCTGGAGGTTGAGAAGCCACCTAGAAGTGTAACGGAGTCCCATTTACTGGGCCGGCTTACATTGTTAGTGATCCTAGAGAAAATTTTTTCTTACCTTTTAAAATTTATGTCTACTCAATATTTTAAATATTCTTTTTGTTAAAAAAATTAAACAGTAATATTTTGTTACGGAAATAGAACTATTTACATATAAAATATTTCTGGGCTCTTTTTAAATTCTATTTATTTAAATTTTTTAAAAAAATTATGTAAAAATTATGCATTTATAAAAAAATTGGTCAATTGCTATTAATATACGGTGGACACGGGTTTCAACTTAGGACGGTTGCACTGTTTGTCCCCCTAATTAGCCGGCCCTGCCTATATTATGAAACAAAGTTGATAAACTGAGATGGCATGAGATGCTTGTTGCGATTGAGCTTTGACATACGTGAAGTACGATGAAGTACATTGACGATCTGAGATGGGGGATCTAAAGTGCGTTGAAGGAGACTACTTCTACAGTTCTACTAGTGGCTATGGAAGAGGAGGAGAAGAAAAGGTTTATACACATATTGAATAAAAATTAATTCCGCTGCGAGGAATTGAACCAGGATTTCAAGGGTTGAAGGAGACCCTGGTAAATCCTACGTTCGTTTCTTGCATGAAATTGCCTTTGTGCTACAGCGGATATTGTTATTAAGCAGCGAAGTTCTGTTTATAATATATACAGTTCCGTTTGATCAAAATTAACTTATGTCATTTACTTTGTCTCTCTAACAAAAGTACGAAACCGAAAATAGCGACAATTACTCGACAATTAGCATTAAAGAAAATAATGATACGAAAAGGATAAAAACTAGACTAACATGTTTTAAAAGAAAAGGGAAAAGGTGCTAAAAATATTAGGATCCATTAGGGTTTGGGAATTGGACTGAATAAGAATATCCATAATTAGTTACCGTGTCTATAGATATGAGCAAGGTGAGATGAATTGAAGACACAAACGAAGGCAATATAGTAGAACTTACTTGGCCGTTGTCTCCTGATCAGAATGAGAAAGAAAAAAAAGATCGCAGCAACACAAACTTTTGCTCTAAAATTGATGAGATTGGAAGTGTCTTCGGCTTGTCAAGAAGAAGGGTAAACGTTTAGATATTTGTTGCAGAGAGATTTTTTTTACAAGTTGTTTTATCTTTCAACCACTTAGAACATTCATTCACCCTATAACAGTACCACTTAGAAAACATTAATCATAAACTAATCTCTTTGAATCAATTATCCAAAACGTTAAGATTTGATAGCAAATGTTTCTAAACATTGATGAGGAGAGTAATAAACAACAATACATTTCTAAAAGATTGCTCAGAGTAGTGTTAAATCGATCAGCTTTCAAAAAAAGAAAAATCAATCAACGCTGATAGAAGTACAAGATTTTCACATGCTAACAACACAATTCCTCTGTAATATTCAAAATATTCATCAATTTCTCGTTTTTAAATATAACTCCGTTATATACTACAAGCCGCTAATTTTCAGCATTTATGATTATTCTGCATAAACTCTATCTACTTTAATTTTTTTTACTGTTTCATCATACTTCAAATATTTTTCACTACAATACTATTCAACTGATATGCAAGTAAAATTCAATCTATGACCACATGACAAACTTCTCTCTTCTGGAAACATGAAATAGCGTACAAGAAATTCGCTATTTGTGTTGGATGGCGTGGATCGAAGAAGATATACATGTCCGGTTCCTTACACGCCTTTGAGAATGGCAAACAAGTCGTGGTTGAACCTCCATTATAAACTCTAGGACAACATGGGCTTGTAGTGTTCAATAGATTCGAACTAACTTGATTGCTCGAAGGTCCACGAAGTCCCAACATGAAGTTGAAGTAGTCGGAATATAAGAAGGAAGTGTTTGACAGTCTATGATGCATATGCGACAGGCTTTCTCTAAGCTGAACATTGAAAATGTCGATAGCAAGGTTTAAAGAGTCGTTGCAGCTTCCACGAGGTACCGTCTTAGCAATGATATTTGGGTAACAACCTAAAGGTTTAATGTTGTTGACGAAGAAATTCCGTGCTCCTAAGTTATATAATCTCTGCAAAATAAATTAAAATCTTAAGCATAACAAATACTCCGTGCTCCTATAAGATTAACACTATAAAAATCGTTCTGTTCACGGTTTTGTTTCAATGCAGTTTCATTTTCCAAAATAATCTAATGTGCATCATTAGCTGCGAGAAACTCTAATGACTATCACGCCAATAAATATATAATTATGAATTTTACTTATATAATTAAATTTGTATCATAAAACATATATTTAAACGATTGGTAAAATGTCATTTACCTTAAAAGTCTCTCAAAAAAATTGTTTGATTTTTTCATTTGAGAAAATTATTTTCTTCATTTTCATTTAATTTTATTACTTATTAGTAAAGATATCCTCAATGAAATTGTTCTAAACATAAGATTTTCCAGGAAGTACTCATTTCGTCTTAACGTAGACATTCCTAATTGAAACTTAATAACGTAATGGCCAAGTTATTTTTTTTGAAAACCCTAACATTTTTGTACCTCGAGCTGTTTCAAGAACTCATTAAGAAGCATGCTTGCAAACTCATTTGCATCGGTTGCGTTCTTTTCATATGTGAAAGCGTAATCATTGACCCCAATTGCGGTCATAAACAACGATTTACCCAAGTGGCTACTAAGCTCTAACTGCGTCTTGAACTTTTTCTTAAGATTCTTCTCAATTGTTTTATTGAGTAGATCGATTTGGACATTCATCGAGAGACATCTTCCCTGTTCATACATATTAATAAATTTCACTATAGTTTTTAGATATTGCTAAGATATTGTGGTGGAATACTGAAACATACAAATTGCTTTCCTGTGTCAGGAAAAATCCCACAGCTAGCAGAAGCATAGTTAATACCCGTTGAGAGGTTGTTTTTTTCTTTTTTAGATAATCCCATATAAGCAGGTGCTAAAGGAAGTCCATAATAAATAGCTGAAAAATTACATAAAAAGAGAGTTAATATTCTTTTCAATTTTCTATAACTCGTGTGACTAATTACACACAAAAACTAGTAAACTTACAAATAACTAAATCTGCTACAGTTTAAATTAGTATAATGTTAACCCTCTCTTTGTTTTTTTTTGTCAGCAAAAACAAAGAGGGTATTGTAGCAACTATATCAATTTAGTTATTTGTAAGTTTACTAGTTTTTGTGTGTAATTAGTCACACGAGTTATAGAAAATTGAAAAGAATATTAAAGCCTCCTAAAAGGTAAGAAACCAATACGTCAGTAATTCTTTTTCTTACCAATATAATCAGCAATTGTTTTGCCATCACTAAAACGGCCGGTAGCTTTGCCTCCTTTAAAGTTAGAACCATAAGGTTTAAAATTCGCTCTGACTAGGGTCAGAAGATAATTATTGTTTCCTGGATCAACCAATGAATCTCCAATAACATACAAAGCTGGAAAATCCCCGCCAAAAAGCACAGCCTCTTTTTTTAATGGCTTCGTTGAATTTATGGAGGTAACATTGAAAAGGCAGAAGAGGAGATAAATAAGGTATGACTTCAGATAAGAAGGCAAACCCATTTCTTGTATTTTCCGGTTTAGAGAAAAAAGAAAGAACTTAATTAACCCTCCAAACTGAAAATCGACTAAGAGAACATTAGATGAAAAACTGATGATGCGTATGAGAAGTATCTTAGTATAAGTAAGAAATATGATGTAAGAACACTTAAAAGTAAAACACAGAGAAAATGAAAATGAGAAGGAACAAGGAGAAAAAAATCAAGACCTTTGAAGGAGAAGCATATTAAAAAGATAATAAAGATGAAGCTATTTATAGCATTGAATGATAGGACAGTGAAATCGAAATTATTCATAACAATTATTTATCTGCGATGAATTTCTGCACAATGAAAGGATAAACCGAAAAGTACAAAACATTTTGATCATAAAAACGATGTGATATACAAGATATGTTACACGTGTTGTGTCAATATGTAAATGTATTCGAGTGGTTTGAGAATGAGCGTAATAGCAGCAGTGTCGTGCTCAGGCTCACCGAAACTTAAGGCAAGCAAAAAAAGTGTGATCCTTTTCATATTTAAGAAACCTAAAATAATAATGATATTGTTTTAAACAGTGTTTTTAAAACCGGACCGGCGAGCAAACCGGAAATATTTTGGGTCACGGGTCAATGTGGTTCGACCTGATTCAATTGGGTTCGACCGGGTTTGATGTACTAAACTGAATTTTATAATATTTTGTATATAATATGCATATTTTAACAAATAAATTTAGAAAATAGCAAACTGAAATGTAATAAAAGTAATAAAACAATCTAATCATTGAAATCTATATCAATAGGAAAAAATACATTTAAAATTTACATTACAGATTTTTATCACTATAAATCGTTACCATCTTTTAAAAAAATTATATACACATTATGACGGTTGTTGATTTTCTATGTTTGAATTTGATGGAAGTGGAATTTCTTGATCATTCTCTTCCATTACTTAGTAGTTAGTACACTGCAAAAGTTTGCAAAGAACATCAAAGACACAAACATAAGTCTTCAATTATTAATTTCACTCATAAAAATAATACCTTGAAAAGTATAAAATACTTTGTGAAACATCACAAACTTAAAAAGAAAAAAGATGTCAAAGACAAAAATACCTTGAGTTGTAGTGTGTCACAATTCCTATTTTTTATTTTGAAGAAAACTAATTATTTTATTAACAAAATTTTTATTTTCTATACGAATCAGGGTTTAACCGGTTCGTTGGTTCACCGGTTCCCGGATTTTTAACGGTTCAATATGAGTTTTTAACTGGTTCAACTTTGATTGGGTTTTGACATTAACTCAACCCGGCTTGGTGTCCGGTTCACGGTTGAACCCGGTCCGACCAGCGGTTCGGTCCGGATTTAAAAACACTGGTTTTAAAACATTGATACATAACAGTACCAATAAAACAAACAATATAGAAAATTAAAAGCAAGATTTTTCTTTTCTACAGTAAAAATTACTTAAGAAAAAATAATATTCAACAAACTCACATTTAAAAAAAGTAAAGTAAAAACAACAATTGTGAAGATTCAAACAATGAACTTAAACATAATAATTTGAGAAAATAACTAACCACAAAATAAACCTTTTTAGAAAAAAATATGGCCCTCTATTTTGCAAAGTTTTTGTGGCCTTAACTCTTTTCCATGTTTTAACATTCATTTGCATTCTCTCCTTCCTCTCAAGTCTCATAGGCATATTAGTTTATTTCTTTTTGTATCAAATAGTCAGGTGAAGATACTTTCTTTTGAAAAAGGGGTTAAAATCTAGGGACTCGAGCCGAGGAAATTTTGGTCCAAGATTGAACCGGGGATTCGATATAAAACCCAATTAGACCCAGTGTCTAAACCCAACCTGACACGACATCCCTTAACTAGAACTGCCAGTGAAGGTTGCTTCTTCCGACCAATGTGATATCTTTTATTTGATATATTAAAACAATTTCCGGAATAAAACCCAATTAGACCCAGTGCCTAAACCCAACCTGACACGACATCCCTCAACTAGAACTGCCAGTGAAGGTTCCTTTCTTCCTCTCTAGCTAAGCCACAAAGAGACGCTTGCTTTCTACATGATTCTCTGTTGCTGATATTCCAGTGAAAGAGGGTCGACCCGATTCGTCGTTTATCATTTTTTTTCTCTAAGCTGCCAACAACATGAACAGGTTCTCTCCCTTTCTTCCTCCATTTTGTTTTTTTTCTGATGTCTAACAAGTTCAGGTTAGCTATTTGGCTGCCTTTGCAACTTAAAGTCTCGATTTTTATTTATATTTATTATGATCCAGCTTAGTTAGATAATTAGAGAGAAGATTATGTGATGCTTGTCTTACTTATTTTTCCATGCGATCCGGTGTAATTGGACAGGGTGCTTTCAAGGACTAATGTCTCAGTAACAACAAAGATCTTCCGGAGGACTTGTTCAACACACCCAGCCTTTACTTCTGGTTCCAATGTAAGCTTCATTCTTGACCTGGATGGATCAGGAAAGAAAGACACTTTTTTTTTTTTGATATTGACATCCCCAGAGTCTTCTTTGGTCGCTCTAGTGTTGCGACAACAATACACTTATTTTTGTCTGATAAAATGTGATATCTTTTATTTGATATATTAAAACAATTTCCGGAATGGGAAGTTGAAATATGATTTTGTCTGTCAATACAAGTTAATAATAGTCACATGTGTTAAATGATTTTGCAGGAGGAGGAGAGCAATGTAAAAATTAATTCCATTGAAGATGATAGTCCACAACATGACATTGCTATTGTTGGTGGTGGAATGGTTGGAATTGCTTTTGCTGCTTCCTTGGGTACTAGTCTTTGATTTTTCTCTCGAGATTAGGCTGTAATTTATGGTCAACATTTTTATACTTGTTGATTTTTTACAAGATGTTTGTTATTCTTTCAGCTAGCAAGCCACTGACAAAGCACTTGAATGTTGCTATTATTGACAACAATCCTCTTTTCGGGACAAAAAGTACCATAGAGAAAGGTCACCCACCTCCACCTGATCCTAGAGTCAGTACTGTCACACCTGCAACAATATCCTTCCTCAAAGGTAACAAACACTACCTTGTTTCTGGACACAGTTTCTGAGTTTGAGATATGCTGGTTTAGCCACTTTGAACCCAATTTTTGAGCTACTATAGTCCATGATATTTCCTTTATAGTTATATCTTTGGAGTCATTTCTTTGGTTTTAATAATGCAGGTATTGGCGCCTGGAAATACATCGAAGAGCAGCGACATGCGTATTTTGACAAAATGCAGGTAATGATTATTAAGTTTTTTATGATTTTAGTGGAATATATATTTCTTGACTATGGCTCAACATTGGTTTGATTTTTACTGCCGTTTGGCACTTATCTATTTACATGTTAGTATAATGTGTCCCTTCCTTTATTTGAAGTTGACCTTAAAACCAAAGCTACAATCAGATCTAGGTGTAATGATCTACTCTCTGTAGGATCTGCATTATAATGATAAACAAAGTCATATTTTTTTTTTGTGTGTGGTTTTAGGTATGGGACTACACAGGTCTTGGATATACAAGATACTATGCTAAAGATGCCGATCAAGATATTTTGGGGTAAACAAAATAATATTAATATATACATATCTGCATGCATCCGTGATAATGTTAATACCTGTGTACTGACATGATCCAGGTGTGTTGTGGAGAATAAAGTTCTTCAGAGCTCTCAGCTATCTTGTGTGCAGGAATCAGATCTCCAGAAGACTATCTATCCAGCGAGGTTAAACTCAATGGATACGTTACCTAGTTCTTCCTTGACTGGTCTTGGTGAAGAACCATCCACAAGAGATTTGTTCATGCGAGGACGCCTTGCCAAGCTGGAGCTAAGCGTGTGGCTCTAGTGGGTGACTCAGCTCATACTGTTCACCCCTCTCCAGAGCTATAGCTCAAGGCATTGCTCTTGGTACTGATATTGGCGAGGTACATATGCTTGGAGTGGACTGGATTCTAAGTCTTAAACTACATGTGTATGATTGCTTGAACATTTTTTCTTGTAGGCGAATCTGCTCAAACGATATGAAGCGGAGAGAAAACCTGCAAATATAGCAATGATGGCGGTTTTAGATGGAATACAGAAGATGTACGCTGTGAATTTAGGACTCGCTGAATGCACTGAGAGCGGCTGCATTTCACGGTGCTCACTACATTTCCCCTCTTAAAAAGCGTATCATATCATATGCTTCAGGAGACCAGTCTTTGCCACTCTTTTCTTGAGCAAGCCAGTCGAGATTGGTCGCCCCTCTATCAACAGCTCTGTATCTTTGAATTTTATATTTCTGAATTAAAATCTTGCATTTAATGATAATATTAAAAATAGTTTGCATGATATTAGGTGTAGGCTACACTGTCAATGGCAAGGTAAAGACACTGTTTCGTTTCAACTGTGTTTATTATTACAGCAAGTATATGTGTTGATGGTGGGAACATATGATCTTAATCAGCTGTTGTCTATAATATATAGGACAAGACTTAGATTCACCCCCTATGGTGAACCTTTAAATTCACCATACCATTTATGACCAATGAAAATGACATGTAGATAATTAAATAAAACATTATAAATTTATTTTAAAATAGTTAAAAACGAATAATGCCAATTCTAAACCACAAATCTTAATTTTTATACCCTAAATATTAATTTCTAAATTTAAACTCTATACCCTAAACCAAAATCCTATACCCTAAACCCAAATCTTAGACCCTAAACCCAAACCATAAACCTTAAATCTAAATCTAATACCCTAAATCCAAATCCTAGACCCTAAACCCAAACCGTATACCCTAAACTCAAATCCTAGATCTTAAACCCAAACCGTAAACCCTAAAATAGAATTTGGATTTATGGTATAAGGTTTGGATTTAGGGTCTACGATTTGGGTTTAGGGTACTTGGTTTAGATTTAAGATTTATGGTTTGGGTTTAGGGTTTAGAATTTGGGTTTAGGGTATAGAATTTGGGTTTGGGGTCAGGGTATAGGATTTAGGTTTAGGGTATAGAATTTTGATTTATGGTATAGGGTTTAGATTTAGAAATTAATGTTTAGGGTTTAAAAATTAAGATTTGTGATTTAGAATTGTCATTATTCTTTTTTAACTATTTTAAAATAAATTTAATATATTTTATTTAATTATCTACATGTTATTTTCATTGGTCATAAATAGTGTGGTGAATTTAAAGGTTCACCGTAGGGGTGAACCTAAGTCTTGTCCATATATATATTGATCGGTGCTATAAATTGAACTTATAAAATGACTGCTCTTCTGATGCAGCGCATACTTTGGACCATGGGCTTACGGGTTACGGTTTCTATTTTATTTAGCCATTATATTAATTATGAGGATAAGTACAACTTGTGTAGATTAGAATATGGAGATACGGTCACAATCTCGTTAGCCTAGTATATATTGTTTGATCTGTAGCTTTGTAAAGATTAACTATTGGTATATTGAATAATAAAAACTCTAGAACTTTGTTCTTCTTCCTTGTCTTCGGTATTCTTCGGAATCAACAAACATCAAGAACCTTCGTTTGAACGGCTATTCTTCGGAATCAACGATCATCCAGTCCTCGTCGAGCGGTCATTCCTGTGGGAATCAACGATCTTCGAGCTTATCAAACTTGACGCTGCGCCAGTTTGGTATCAGAGCAAGCACGTTCTTGTCCGGATTTTTTTTTCTTTTTAATCATGGCATTTAACAATTTTCTCCGTCTCGAAGGATCAACACAGCAGCGAATCACTATCAAATCTGTTTTCTCAGACTGAAGACTACAACGAGATTGAGATTTCTAGTGAACCTGTTTTTGACGTATATGATGACGAGCTGATTTTCTGTCTTAATGATGAAGAAGTATCAGTTACGAATTATGGAGATCTGCACCGGCGGATTGGCAAGGAGCAACCATATCCCTTTTCTCAAAGAGAAAACGACTTGTTGAACATCTACAACGAAAAGGAGATCAATGATGAACCTGTTGTCAATATCTATGATGCTCTTGATGATGAACAATTATCAGATAAGAGAGATGTATTTTCGTCGGAGTACATCTGTTGTGAAGTTCCAGTACGTGGTCGTGATGTTGAATCTTATGATGATTTAACTGTTGGCGTACTAAACAGATATGACATGAATTTCATAGGAACTCTGAGTAAGACAGATAGCAATATGTATATTGTTTGGGAGGAGCAACCTATGGATTGTGTTCTATGGAAAAAGGAAGATCATCACCAAATGAACAAAGAGCCGCCAGATATTGTTCACAGGACGTATACTTCTCATCTTCCTTGCTTGTCTGAGTTGAGTTTTTTATTTCTATGTTTGATCGTTATGTGTGGAATTTTTACGACTTTAGTTAAATGTTAACATGATTTGTTTTCATACAAACATTTCAATGAATAATCTTCAAAGTTCTATTTCTAAAATGCAATGTATGTCTGATTTGTTTGTCAGCTTTGTTCCTGCAGTTGAATCAACCCAAAGAACATAAACCATTTTTACACGATACAAGTTAAGAGAAACCATCCAGTCGACGAATTCTCCTACAACTGCTCGATTCAAACTGATCTTCTGCTTCTTCATAAAAAGTTTCACCGCCACCGGCAACAACATCTAAAGCCATTCAACTCTGTCTTCTTCTTCAATATTCAATTTTTTTCTCTTTTCTCCCTTCTCTCTTCTGTTTTCCTCTTTAATTTGGGGATTTTTTTTCTCAGCTTTTGATTTATGAGTTTTTCAGGTCTGGGTTATTAATTTTTGGTTTAATAGATATAATTGACCTTAATCGGGTCACTTATTGGTCTAAAGATGGTTTCATTAACCAAAACGGTTTAAATTTACATGCTTAGACCGAGTGATTTAATTTTGTGGGTTCAGGGATTCCAAACTTTTAAATCATCGAGAGATTAGTGTTAAGCTAAAGCTTTATGGAGAAATATGTTTCGAAATTTTAAGTCGGGGATATCTACAATGATGCTATAGATTGAGAGACATATGGTGCTATACGATATTTCTCACTGGAAAATAGCTCATCGACCCATATATTAATGTTGATTTTTTACTTTTGACTTAAATTTTAAAATGATTTGGTCAAAAACAAATACACATACTTTGGACGCTAAGGTGAGTGCATAAACGCCAAAATAACTCATATTTAGAAAATTGACACCATCACCATTGACAAATATTCTAAAACGTTAAGGTTAGGTACACAAATGTTCCGAAACATATTGATCATGAGAGCAAAATAAACAACGACAGAAACAAGTAAAGTTGTAATTTTCTTAAGATTGTTGCTGAGTAAAGTTAAATTTATTTACTCACACAACTTTGCAAACTTTCTCTGCTGGAAGCATCCAATCGAGTACATGAAATTCGCCAATTGAGTCGGATGAAATGGATCGAAGAAAATATGTGTATCTGGTACTTTGCACGAGCTTGATCCTGGCGTGCAACTCGTCCTTCTACCTCCATCATAAACGCTAGGGCAACAAGGGCTTGTCGAGTTCATTAGATTCGAACTAACTTGATTGGTCGAAGGTCCTCGAAGTCCCAACATGAAATTGAAGTAATCTGAATATAAGAAAGAAGTGTCGGATAATTTCTCCTTCAAATGAGTCAGGCTTTTCCTTAGCTTGGCGTTGTAATTGGCAACCGCCAGGTTTAAACTTTCGTAGCAGCTTCCACCTGTTTTAGCTATTATGTTTGGGTAACATCCTAATGGTTTAAGGTTGTTGATGAAGAACTTTCTAGCTCCTAACCCATGCAATCTCTGCCAACAAAAATCAGCATATTTAATACAATGCATCTTGATTAACCCTGAAAAACTATTTGAGCCTAAACGCGGACTAATATATATATATATATATATATATATATATTAAATATTTGATTAATTTCAAATATTGTTGTAAATTTAAATCTATTTTCGGTTCTCAGTTTAACCAAGGGTCTAAACAGTGACCAAAGGGATGAGTAAGAATAGACTATTTCTTATCATTCCTTTTAATTTACACCATTATAAAGAATATTTGTTATTTAGGATTTTTTAACATTTCTTCATATTTAAAGAATAATAGACTAGATTTATTCCTTATCAAATTAAGAGAAGAACACATTTTACTTTTGTTATATTCCTCTTCATTCATTTTCTTCTTGTTCTTCTTATTTTTAAATGGTTACCAGTTATGTTTGGGGTGGTCTATCTCAATCAAACAAACATTACCATAAGCTTACGTAGTGGCCAATGAAAAATTGGTGGAACCCCAAACATCATTTTGTTTTACCTGAATTTGTATCAAGAAATCATTAAGAAGCTTGTCTGCGAATTCATTTGGATCGGTAGTTGTCGTATTATAGTAGAAAGCGTAATCGTTAATTCCAATGGCTGTCATGAACAACGATCTAGCCAAGTGGTTAGTGAGCTCTGACTTCGTCTTAAACATTTTGTTCAGATTATTGTCGATGGTTTCTTTGAATAGATCGACTTGGACACTCAACGAGAGACATTCTCCCTTTGTTCATAGGAAGAATCATACAAAACATCAGACAAAAAAAAGAATCATACAAAACTCATTAGTTAAATAAAAAAATTCGACTAAAATTAGTTAAACAATATTGCGAAGAAATATCTTGTAGAATATCATTGAAACTTACCAATAGCTTTCCTGTATCATTAAAAATCCCACAACTAGCAGAAGCATAATTAATACCAGTTGAGATATTGTTCTTTTGTTCTTCTGATAATCCCTTATAAGCAGGAGCCAAAGGAAGCCCATAATAAATAGCTGAAAGCATTACAATACCATTAGACAAGGTTTCAATCTCAATATAGGAACTCATATTCCTTTTCAAAAATCCCATCCTACAACAATTTATCTTTCTTAACTTTCAATATTTATTATGTTATTAGTTTCAATAAAATTTCCAATCAGAAATAATTTTCGACAGAATTGTAAAAAAATTACTGGTTAATGTTATACATCCTTTGCGTGATTAATTACACCACCTATAAAATATCTCAAACATAAAACAATCCCTAAACTAAAAGGAGAGCAAAACATATTTTGTTTGTTCTTACCAATGTAATCAGCGATCGTTTTGCCATTGCTAAAACGACCGGTGGGTCCTCCTTCAAAGTCTGAACCGTAAGGAGCAAAATTTGATTTGACAGACGTCGCAAGATTGTTATTGTTCCCTGAATCAACCAATGAATCTCCTATAACATACAAAGCCTGAAAATTCCCGCCAAAAAGCACAGATTCTCCTTTTGATGGCTTCGAGTTAATGGTGGAGACATTGAGAAGACAAAGGAAGGTCAAAAGAAGGCATGGATTTAGAGAAGAAGGCAAACCCATTTCTATCTTTCTAAAAATAGAATGTAATGTGTTGGTCTTATTAACGTACAATGCAAGGTATATATACACAAGATTTACATGAGTAGATAATGACCAAGTTATAGTCATAGTTATCTCTAATATTAACGTCATTATCTCTATACCCCCCCTCAAGTTGGAGGTGAGAGATTATGAATCTCCAACTTGGAAAGCAAATAACGAAATGTAGTAGAAGGCAACGGTTTGGTTAGAAGGTCGGCGGGCTGCTCCTTTGTAGATATGTGTTCAGTCGTGATCAGCTTTGCCTGAACAGCTTCGCGGACGGCATGACAATCGGATTCGACATGTTTGGTGCGCTCATGAAAGACCGGGTTAGCAGCAATATAAATAGCGGCCTTACTATCGCAGTACAATCGCATAGGAGTAGAATGCTTAACGCCAAATGATGTGAGAAGCTTCTTGATCCATTTGAGTTCCTTGAGTGCATACGACATGGATCTATACTCGGCTTCGGCAGAAGACATAGAGACAGTGTCTTGCTTCTTAGTCTTCCAAGATATAGGAGAATTGCCCAAAAGAACAATGTACGCACTGAGTGAACGTCTGGTGAGAGGGCAGGAGTTCCAATCAGAGTCGCAGTAAGCTGTTACCGTAAGATCAGAGTCGGACCGAAGAAGAACACCATGATCTGGAGTTCCTTTAAGATAGCGAACTGCCTGCAGAGCGGCATCCCAATGAACCTGAAGTGGCGACTGCATAAACTGAGAGAGAATGTGGACTGTATAGCTGAGATCAGGCCGTGTAAAAGACAGATAGATCAGTCTGCCCACCAACCGTCGGTATGCTGCGGGATTGGCAAAGTTTGGGCAAGCTTGAACTGCAAGTTTATGATTGAGAGCGATAGGAACCGACGCAGGTTTTGCACCCAGCAAGCCAGCCTCTGCTACAATATCTAGTGCATACTTTCGCTGAGAAAGAAAGATGCCATCACCACTACGAGCAATCTCAATACCGAGAAAATACTTAAGCTTACCAAGGTCCTTCATATGAAAGCATTTACAGAGATAGTTCTTGAAACGCTGCAGAACAGATATATCATTGCCAGCAATGACAAAGTCGTCAACATAGACGAGTATATGAAGACTCGTAGAGCCTTTAATGAAGACGAAGTGTGTGTAGTCAGAGGTGCTCTGTTCAAAGCCGTATTGTAGTAGAGCAGTCCGAAGCTTCTCAAACCAGCATCGAGGAGATTGCTTTAGACCGTAAATTGATTTTCGAAGCTTGCACACCTTAGTAGGATCCGGATTCTCAAAGCCAGGAGGGAATTTCATATAGACCTCCTCCTTTAAGTCACCATGCAAGAATGCGTTATGAACATCCATTTGATGGAGCTCCCACTTGTACGCAGCAGCTAGTTGAAGAAACAAACGGATAGTAGTTGGTTTGGCAACAGGAGCAAATGTATCTGTATAATCAAGACCTTCGCGTTGACGATTACCACATGCGACAACACGAGACTTATGGCGAATAATCTTGCCATTAGCATCATATTTGTATCGATAGACCCATTGACACTCGATCGCTTTCTTGCCTGGAGGCAGAGGTGTAACGTCCCAAGTATGTTGGTCCTCAAGAGCAGTATATTCATCAGTCATAGAATCATTCCAGACGTCATCAAGAGAAGCCTCCTTGTAGTTTCGAGGTTCAACGTTGGATGTAATAGCCGCAAGAAACGCCAAGTGGCCTGCGGAAAAGTTAGCTCGAGAGAGATATGTAGATATTGGATAAGGTGTACCTGAGACCGTAGTCGTAGAACCAGGAGAGGAAACCGATGTGTCGAGAGAGGGGGGTAGAGTAGTGCAAGTAGCGTTAACGACGTAATCTTTAAGAAGAACAGAGGGTTTTGAGACGCGCTTCCCTCGTCCAAGAAGTTGAGGAAGACCAGGAGATGTAGGAGATGTAGGAGTCGGAGCACCAGTAGTGGTGTGCGAGGGAGAGGAAGGAGGTGGAGGTGAAGATAGTGGCGATGAAGAGGATGATGGTAGTGGTGATGCAGGAGAGGATATTGGGAAAGGTGGTGATGGTAAGGGTAAAGGTAATGAGGGAGTAGTATCAGGTGAAGGAAGAGATGATGATAAGGGTAACGAAGTAGTAGCATCATTAGGTGGCAATGTAGGCGGGGTATTAGTTGTAGTAGAGGGAGGATCATGTAATAAATCTATATCATCGAAAGCAAGCTCAGGAGGAGATATAGAAGTAGGGGAAACAAAAGTATCTGCAGGGATACCAGGGAACTGATCTTCGATGAAGATAACATCGCGACTAGAGAAGAAGACGTTGTCGTCAATGTCATAGAGGCGCCATGCCTTTTTGCCATAAGGATAGCCAACGAACAGACATTTGCGACTTCGTGAAGAAAACTTATCTTTCGTACGATCCTTCTTGTGAGCGTAAGCCAAACAACCGAAGGTACGGAGAGAGTCATATGATGGAGCCGAACCGTAGAGAAGACTGTATGGCGTTTGTCCCTTAAGGAGAGGCGTTGGAGTACGATTGATCAAGTAAGCAGCCGTGAGAATACTCTCGCCCCAGAATGTAGTAGGTAGATTAGCCTGAAACAAAAGTGCTCGGGCAACATTAAGGATATGACGATGCTTGCGTTCGACGCGACCGTTTTGTTGTGGTGTATCAACGCAAGATGTTTGATGCTGGATTCCTTGTTGGTTAAGAAACGATTTGAGCACCATAAACTCAGTACCGTTGTCTGAGCGGATAGCTTTAACAACGTGACCGAATTGTTTCTCAGACATGGCGCAAAAATTTTTAATCAAGCCTTGAACTTCTGATTTCTCCAACATCAGATAAGTCCAGACGGCGCGAGAGTAATCGTCCACTATGGTCAGGAAATAAGCGGCACCGCAAGATGCAGGAGTGCGATAAGGACCCCAGACATCGACATGAATTAAAGCAAAAGGTGCCGAAGCTTTATTACTACTTTCGGGAAAAACAGATCGAGTTTGTTTAGAACGAAAACAAATGTCACACGAGTGTGTATCATCTAAAACAACTTTAGTATCAGAAAACGCAGGCAATGTAGAAAGCACTTTAGGAGACGGATGTCCAAGTCGTCGATGCCATAAAACAGTAGGTGAAAGGTTATCGCCGCGTGTTTGACTTGATCGAGCAACTGAGACTCCTTTATAGTAGTAGACCCCCTCTCTCTCTTCACCGGCTCCAATCAGGGTCCTCGTAAAACGGTCCTGCAGTAAACACAATGTGTCAGTGAATATGGCAATACATCCAGTTTGTTTAAGAAGACGGGATACAGAGATTAGTGTGCAAGTAAAGTTCGGAACGTATAACACATTGATTAGGAAATAATCCTTGCTCAATGGTAGAGTTCCGATCATTGTAGCCCGAGAAGCTGTTCCATCGGGAAAAGTAACCGGAGAGGGAGTAATAGGTATAACATCTCGTAGAAGAGAAAGATCTCCGGTCATATGGTGCGATGCACCTGTATCCAAAATAACGTCAGAAGTATTTGTAATACCAGAGAGACGATCGACTGAGAGTTGGTTTTGTTGAGTTTGAAGTAGGTTGATCAGTGCTGATATCTGATCGGAAGTAGTAGTAGAGGTAGGAGCAGTATTAACAGCTGCTGCAGAAGTGGCACGACCGCGACCACGTCCGCCGGAAGTAGAGAGACGACCGCCGCGACCTCTGTTGCTTGGACCCGAAGTACCCCGCGAACGTTGTTGTTCGAGAAACCATTCCGGATAACCATGTAGGAGAAAGCACTCAGAGGCTTCATGTCCGGTACGCTTGCAGTGTGTACAAGAACGGTTGGCGTCTCTGTTACGGTATGGAGTTGCAGAAACAGAGGGCGATGAAGCTGGAACCGTAGAATCTGATTTAACCGAGAAACCGATAGCATCTTGTTTAACATCAACGGATCGCATATTGTTGAGATGTTGCTCAGCTCTTATGACCCGTGAGTAAACAATATTAAGGTCAGGTAAGGGATCTTCATCAATGATGAGAGATCTGATAGAGCCAAAACGAACTCCATCGAGACCAAACAAAAATTTATGAATTTTAGCATCCTCACGTTCCTTATCAAGATCAGTAGCAGCGTCGCAAGTGCAAGGAGTAATGGACCTGAAGGTTTGTTGCTCTTCCCAGAGTTTAGAGAGCCGTCCAAAATATTCAAGAACGGTTTGACCATTCTGCTTGCAGTTAGTAATCTCGTCTTCGACTAGGTGCTTACGGACACTGTTCTTGACTGAGAATCGTTGCTTAAGTGACTCCCATAGCTTTGAGGCATCTGCAACATGAGAGACAGTAGAGCGAACTTGTGGATCAATAGATGTACGCATCCATCCAACAATCATAGAATTGGTAGACGTCCATCGAGCAAGATCAGGGTTAGTCGTCGGTTTTTGAATAGTTCCGTCGAGAAACCCTATCTTTTGTTTAGCTTGGAGAGAATTCCAAAACTCAACTGCCCATTCAGAGTAGTTATCACCACGAAGTAACACCGGTGTAATTAGGGCTCCCGGATTATCGGAAGGATGCAAATAGTAGGGATTAGTAGAAGCCAGATTCCCAGAAGTAATAGAACCGGCAGTATCCGTAGTAGTAGAAGCAGAAGATGCAGCCATGATTATCAAGGAGACAACCACGAAAAATAGAAGTAGAATAAGGAATTAGGTTTGCGGAAACGAAAAAATAGGTTTCAGAAATCGTATAGCTCTGATACCATAAAAATAGAATGTAATGTGTTGGTCTTATTAACGTACAATGCAAGGTATATATACACAAGATTTACATGAGTAGATAATGACCAAGTTATAGTCATAGTTATCTCTAATATTAACGTCATTATCTCTATACTTTCTCTCGTATTTAGAGAAAGAAAAGAAATAAACTTGCAAATTGGAAAGAACGAAGATGAAAGTTAATTATAAACGATTTGGAAAGCATCATACAGCTTTCAGACATGGTAAAAGCTATAATTAACCATTGTTAAGTGTTACTAATCCTATATACGATCTGGAAAATAAACAATATCAAAATTTAACCCTCCAATCACAACGAACGGTGTACCCAAGCTTTTGCCATAGATATCTTATCTAGGACAGCTGAATATACTTAAATTATTGGGTTGTAAATTCTCTGTCGATACCTATAAATTATATGCTGGTAGTAATTATTGAAGAGAACAATATACACGAAAGTTTTATTTATATAGTAGCTCCCCGCCCCCCATCATATTATAGCTAGAATTTTATGGTAAAAATGTTATATTAACTAAGAGTAAAAATACAAAATTTAATCGTTTGAAAGGGTATAAACAAATGATTAAATCGATTGTTAAATACTCTCTCCGTTTCAGAAAGATCCATATTTTAGAAAAACAAATTGTTTTAAAAATATACATTTTTACTTTTTAATGTATTATTCAATAAAAACTGTAAATTAAAAAAACATTAATGGTGTTTATTGAATTTTTATTAGCTAAAATGTTTAGAAAATTGTTACAAAAAATAATGCATTTACAATCAAATTTTAATGTATTTACTTAACAAATGTGAAAAATCTGAAATATAGGTATATGACCTTAATTGGTGTATGTAGGATTTTTGATATTCATTTATTCAACAAGATTGTCTTTTCTAGCTTTTTACTTAAGTCTTTACATTTTTTACGCAACAAAAAAAAAGTCATTGAAAAAAGTTTAGTTCTAGTTTTTGCGTTGGAGGAAAAAATGGAGTTTTACATTGGAGATGCTTTTAAGAAATGTTCTTTTTTGTGTGGAATCTTAAGGTTACGAAGTTAGCTGCCTAAACTAGTTTTAACTGATTAGTAAACTTTGAACGTTTTGTATGTATTGAAAGGATAAGTTAGGGGAATTTGTCACTGGATTTATAATATTTAGTTTGTATGTTGTAGTGGTGTGTAATCATTAAGGTGGATGCAGGTTGTGGAGAGGCTACTAGTAAGTGATAATGTATATATTGTCAACCACAAAGATAAGGAATGATATACTGATCTTCACCTTGCAACTAGCAACGGGTCTCTGGAGATCTGTAAGTTGTTGAAGACTCATGGAGCAACGCTAGACATCAATGACAAGGCTTGTACCTGATTTGAAAGGGATACATCTGATGTGGCTAGTAGCTTCAACACGCTCCTTATGAATATGTTTAATTTCTTAAAGTGGATTTCATTGTCATTATGCTCAAATAAATTTCTTTGTTGAAAACAATTTAACATTGTCCTATTATATCATTACAATTATATCATTGCAAGTTCCACTTGATTTGGATTATTTACCAATTTATTCGTTTTGTCTTGAAAAGTAGACCACTCTTGTTGTCTCTTTAAATTTATATTCTTCATTCTACATAGTCCTTTTTATCCATCTCCTTATTGCTTTGATTTTAGACGCCTCGATAATTATTGTTGGATATGTTGCTATATAGATCATAGTTCAACTCTTGTTCTGCTATATTATTTCTTGTTTCTTTATTATCTTTAAGTTCAACATTCAGTTCATATCATTGGTTAATCCATGGACGGAGGGAGCTCTAGATTTACTAACGAGACAGATAAGACAGTAAGCGTTTGCTTATATAATTGTCTCTCTAATTTATCTTCCGCGTTACCTTTTTGTTATGTTATCTTTGCACTAACAGCCTCTTTGCTTAAATTTATATTCTTTATAATCCTTTTTATCCATCTCCTTATTGCTTTGATTTTGGATGCTTAGATAACTATTGTTGGATATGTTGCATTATTATTATTATTATTGTTATTATTATTATTATTATTATAGTTCAACACTTGTTCTGCTATATTATTTTCTTGTTTCTTTATTACCATTAAGTTCAACATTCAGTTCATGTCATTGGTTGATCCATGGACGGAAGGAGCTGTGGATTTTACTAACAAGACAGATAAGACAATTCGTTATAGTAAAGATAAAACAAAAACAAAAAGACTACGTTGTTATTTATAAGACAAGGCTCAGCCGCAAGGACATACCAAAGAAAAAGAATACAAAGAGAGAACAAATAATTACAAAACAGTAAAAAAAAAAAAAAACAAACAACAGTCATCGCTTGTCAAAAACCAAACCTCCCCAAGGTGCATATCGTTTTGTCTCACAAACTGTAGAAGCCTCCAGTTTCAAACTCCAAACTGTAGATTCTGTCTTTTTAACTCACTAGAGTTTTACTGTTTTACTATATGGTTCTCAAAATCAGCATGAGGTGCCAAGTCTCTGTCGCTTACTCAGTGTTATGGTTTTGGGTTTTACACACGCAGGGTCCAAGTAACTCTTGGAACCTCTCCAAGAACAGGACCTACTCATCTTATTTCATGTCTGCACTCACTGTTAGCTGCTCGTTTTGTGACCAGACGATGTGTTTTCAGATTTGCCATGGTGATCATTGGGACAACGTCTACTCATCATCGTCACATCAATCTCCGCAAGACACACAGCCCATAAGAAGCAGCTTCTTTAAGAAAAACATTGCAGAGAACAAGAACTCGTAGACAAGCTTCTCTGATCAGTGGAAGCTCTCATCTAAGCATTTCACAGTCCTTCAAACGGATGAATCTTCTGTATATAACTCAAGCTCTTCATCAGAGAAATACAATGATGCCTGAGGCCAATGAATCCACTCCAAGTAAGGATCCTCTAACGTCTCTGGCAAGCAGAGACCATGGTCTATTAGAATATCAAACACCCCAACCTTTTTCACCAAAAGGTTCCCACCATAACGGTCCGTGGGGGAAGAAGTTAAGAGCGATCTGAAGCCTTTCAATGCTTCAACACTTAAATTTTCAAGTCTCTTTTTCTATATTCAAGTCATGATGTTTTGATATTGGTGGTATATGTCAAGCAGTAACGCAAGAAGAGCCTATGATGTTTAAATAGGTATATTAAAACAAAACTGTTGTCAACATCATAACAGATACTCAGATACACAATGCTCACTAAAGCCCAAAGTTGAACTAATAAAGATAGACAGACATAATCTTTTGGAAAGAAACTCATTAGACAGCCTCTGGTTGACCGAACGGGTTAGCAATTTCTTCAGTTCCATCAGTTGGTGAGACGAGCATCACCGCAGTTCCACTACAAACCTGAAACCATAGACAAGACTTAGTAGATCAGAATCAATGGGGCTTTAACTACAAAACATCATGACAAGTGCTTCATACAACTAAACCAAGAAGTCTCTTCTGGTCAGTAGTCTTCAATGGATCATCATGATCTGGTCAAACATTAAAAAAAAAATATTATAATACAACTCTAGTTTCAACTTGGTTATAATATAGACAAGAGCATAATAGTGTCCCAATTATATCATAGCAAACATAATTAAGAGATAAGAACAAGATCCTCTTTTCTCATCTCACCTATCTAATCAAAATCTCATATGAAGTTAAACATGGGGTCTACATTACATGACATAAAACAAATCATCTCATGTTGTTGCAGTAATTCAAATAAATAAAGATAATGTAAGGAAAGAGATACCTCGAACAGACTCAACCGCCCCATCTAGAACAAGGTTCAGCAAATAATAATGAAACACACACACACACACATGATGAAACAAGCAAGCATCAAAACTCAAAGCTCTGTTCTTTCTTTACCTTGTCTACCACCAGTCAGCTTAACTTGAACACCCTTATCCACAAACTTAGCCAAATCCAACACTGTTTCCTTTCTTCCTGACTGTAAATGAAAAAACAGAGCAAATCAAAACACTTAGCTGAATCATCATAAAAATGAAAACTTTACATCAATGGTTGATTCCTTACCATGTTAGAGCACAGCCCTCGATGAAGTACACTCACCGGGGAGATGAAGATCTCTGAATGTCGGAGCGAAACAGAGAAGACCCAGGCGCTTTATAACTCGTTTAGACTCCGGTTTAAAATCTCTAACCATGGTTTGAAGATTGGTTTCTCAGTTTCAATTTCGGTTCGATATAATATTGCTCAACCGGGTTGGATATCTCCAATTCTCCATGATAATTATTATCAGAAAGTGATTTCACGATCCAGTTTTTTTTTTCATATAAAAATTCGGTTTCCTGGCAAAAATAAATGATTTTAAAAATATATGTGGTTGACAAAATGATTTGTAAAATGTTGTAAATAAAGAAGAGAAGAGAAGAGAAGAGAGGAATTGGTGTGTCTTATTCATTGAGTAATGTATCCTTTATATAGGTATACAATAGCTTGGAGACCAAGTAGAACTTGGTGAGCAAGTAAACTTAGGAATCAAGTAAATCTAGAACATTCCATAATAGACATCACACAATATTCATAACACTTCCCCTTGATGTCCATTATGCGTGTAAGATGCTATCTCGTTAAAAACCGAGATTGTTATCCGTCTAGAGTTTGTAATGCGTTTGGAATACTGCCTCGTTAAAACCTTTCCATGGTAAACCCAAAAACCCAATGTGGTAAAAACGGGAAGCCATGGATAGGAAAAAGAGTACAGCCGCATTACTTCCCCTGAAGTGAACATCACTGAAGGCTTCTCAGTGATCGCATACCAATCTGCTGCATAAGCTTCTTGAGCGTGCATGTTGGTAATGCCTTAGTGAAGAGGTCGGCTGAGTTCTCGCTGGATCTGACTTGGAGTACCTTGACCTCTCCTTCTTTCTGAAGATCGTGGGTGAAGAAGAACTTGGGGAGAACATGCTTAGTCTTGTCACCCTTGATGTAACCATCTTTGAGCTGAGCTATGCAGGCCGCATTGTCTTCGTAAAGAACGGTCGGCTCGTCTTTACCATCCGTGATCCCACATGCTGTCCGAATATGGTGTGTCATGAGTCTCAATCAGACACACTCTCTGCTTGCTTCATGGATCGCCAATATATCCGAGTGATTGGATGATGTGGCTGATATAGTCTGCTTGACTGATCTCCATGAAATGGTCGTGCCTCCATATGTGAAAACATAGCCGGTTTGGGACTTAGCACTGTGTGGATCGGACTGGTAACCTGCATCAACAAAATGCTTTCATGATATTCATGGTCCATTAGGATCATATGGTTTATCTCTCTTAGATAAATTCGACCATGAATGTCTTTGTATGTCCATGATCTGTCCGGATCATGACATCATTCATAATCCATCCGGATTATGTTCTTGTCCACTATATATCTTATTCATATCCTTTGACCAAAACTCTTTATGAATTTTTAGTATATGTCCACGGCCTGTTCATGAAGTGGCTATTGTGTTATAGTTTGAAGTTTAATCAAAACTAAGCCACTTTTTGGTCAATAGGACGTTCCTCTCACTTGGATGGTTTAGGTCGGATTTAAGACCTAGAGGAACTGATCGGAACAAGCTGGACGGGATGGATTGGTCGGGACCAATGATGATTAAGGTCGAACTAGGTCGGACATGATCCTAGTCGGTATGGTTCCCTTTGGTCGTGAATCTGATGGATTCTCAGACCATTTGATCAATCTATTCTTGGTACGTTGGATCATAGATTCCAACATTCATATACGGCTAATGGTCTCTACTATAGATCATCGTAGTCTCTTCATAGCCTTTCCAAGAATCAATCATCTTAATCATCCTTTCTTTAAGTATAAACACAAGGAATATATTGACTACTATATGGACTGATCAGAAACGTTCTTATAGAACTTTCTACTAAGCATCACTTAGTCTTATCATATCGTGTGTACATACACGCATGCAGCTGCATTTCAGTCCATGAACAACGCAGGAACGATGTTGTTCTATGAGAACTTCTTTCTCATCTTTCAAGGTATCTTATATTACCTTTATATCCAGTGAGATATCCAATGTCTACTACATCTTTCTTAGATGTCCAGATTTCGATATTGGGTAGTAGCATTCACCACATTAGGAATTTATTTCCTTGTTCCTTAGTCCCTGTGAGTATCCTTGTGTGATCAAGCCATTCCATTGAATGCTTTATGTAGCAACATGTACGACCACTTGTCTGTACTTTCATGTTCTACTGCTCACGATTTTCTTTTCCTCACAAGACTCATCTGTTCACTGGTTAGATGGCGTCTCACTTATGTATTTGGCCAATACGCCCATCTCATACATTCTTTGGGTTTAACTCCACGTCTCATTCTATGAGTACTCTTACGTGGGTTAGTGATCCTCGCATATCTCTTATGCTCAAGTGCTTTCTCTTTATCATTTATGAGTGTGTGTATGTGTCGACACCTTATATAATGTTCCATCGCGTTCTATCGCGTTCTAGACATGATACAATCGATTGAGATTTTATTATTATCAGGATCATTGAATACTTTGTAGTTTGCAAGGCTACATTGTATGATACCTGTACCTTAGGACCGGCCGGTCTTATCTCATTGTCTAGTATAGTTTCTCTTTCATGAACCCGAATCTATCATTATGAGCACCTTAACTTTTCTATTCGAGGTTCCTTATATATGGAACATACTTGTCTATCTTGTATAGACTTCTACAGCAACTTGATTATGTCTCTACTAGGACATTTATATAGTGGTGCTAAGCTGGTATGACTTAGTCATTCTTTCGGGTCTGTCTGGCTATCATTCTTTCTTTGTTTATGGACGTCCAGTACATATATATCTGGTCCGAGGATCTTTGCCAAGACTTGGATGGTTAAAACCATTCCACTTTCACTTTCTATTTACCAGCTTATAGCTTTCTCCATGATGTTGGATAGTCGGATTCATCTTGTATGTAATCCGTGTACCTTGGCCACAATATGATCACCTTTGTTTGGCTCATGGTCTCACTGAATTTGTGGGAGAAAGATCATGTTCTCTTATCCAACATATATTCCCGATTTTCATCTCATCCTTAGATGAGGTATTCCATCTTAGATGGCACATAGGTATGTGGTGGTTTATTCATAGACTCTTAGGATGGTCTATATCTGGATTATGACCCTTTATCATCTTTAGACGGGAATATCTATGCTCACTTTATATGGCCTGATGTATCTTATCTTTCATACATGTATTCTTGTGGTGTACCCAAGCTTATAGACTTTTGAAGTCTCAACCTTATAGGTTATGCCTTATACGGCCAAGCTATAATGCCTTATGGCCTTCAGCCAGGCTTATCATGTTCGGGTTTAAAGTATGGTCATGGACCACACGGAGTGTTTATTCTCTCCCTCATGAACATGCTATAAAGTACGTTTGTTTGTCCTCACTTAAACGTAATGCTTGGACGGTCAGCATGGTTTTAGACCATGATACACGAATTTGTGGTCTGGTCATGATCACGGGTTTTGTTCTCACTATCCTCGTGATCAGATTATACTTTCGTGTTGCTTGGAACAATGAAGCCTACTGAGTTTCCCTTGTGTACATGTTTCACAACGTGAGATCTTATGGGATAACTCTTTGTGCCTTATTAATCAAGTTCAGACCAGGATGGCTAATCCGGTCATGCCATAAAGTGTATAAATTCGTTGGTGAACCTTACTGGTTACCTAGGCTTTTATGCCTTATCACACTGATCCTTAGCATAGTATTAGATCAGTAGGGAGAATGTAGTCTCGACCTCTTTTATATGTATGCCTTTGGCGATTTTCATTAGCTAAAGGAACATTTCCTTTTTCTTTACTTTGCCCATTGGTTTATTATTGAAACCATTTTGATGTGGCTTGTAATGCCATTTCGACCTTTACTCCCTCCTCGACCATGATTGGATCTACAACCACGGTTATTGTGGTATCCTTGTCCACGGCCAGTGGGGATTTTGGGTCTCTCTCAATGGGTCTTAGGTGATAAATTTCATGCCTCTTAAGGCCATGCCTTAGGCGTGGTGGTCTAGACATACTCTTCTCGAGTTTTCATTCTCATTTGTCAATCAAAAATATTTTTCAAGCAAATCAATCAAGATAAAAGAAAAACTTTTATTAATGCTATGAAATTTGAATGACAAATTATATTTAAAACAAAACACCAAATCATAAGTATGAAATCAGAATGTCAAAAGGCTTAAACAATAGCCGGCCAGTCCATAATAACATCTTGGACGTGGCTCACATTTGGTTCTCTATTCAATGAATAAACCAATCTCATCATCTATATGAGTCCACCCGAATTTTCTTTTCTTAGCTTCTTCAGCATCACCGTATATCATCTCACATTGATACTCGGCACTTATCTCCATAACATAGTCGAGTTTGTCGAGGTTGACTTTCCTTTTCTGCTTCTTTTCCTCAAGAGCTGAAAGGTATGAGAGAAGGTCGTAATAGGTTGTGAAACCTTTAGCCTTCTGTGATAACAACACTTCCTTTGAATGGATCGTGTCACGAGTCTTGCTTAACAAGTCATAGTTTGTTATCACTTCACCACATAGTTTAAGACTATAGGTGATTCTCATAAGATCAAAGTGATAGTCATCCACGGATTCATAATCCTGGAACCTCAGAGCCTTCCATTCTTTCATGGACTCATCTAGTAATGGCTCCAAGAACATGGTGTTCAATCTCGACCAGAGATCGTAAGGATCGTTGATGTAACTGCACTCATCATACAGATCCTTCACGAGATGCTTTCTCATTATCAAAACAGCTCTACGCCTTTCATATGCAAGGGTATCATTTCCGTATTTGATACACTTCCCAAGTCCTTTAGACTTTAAATCAGCTGAAGTGTTCATTGCCCAATCAAGGTAATTGTCTCCATTGAGATCAAGGGCTGGGTAATCCGAGTGATGGAGTCTCGACATCTGAATCATATCAAAATGATTTGTGTTAGTACATACAATTTCTGATGCCATTGGCTATCCAAGAAATAAAAGGCAATCGGCCAGTATGTAAACAATAAAGCCATATGGCTTGTGTGACCAATGTCATTCGGCTATTACATAATTAAATCACATTGCCAGCAAACAAATAAGAGGGGCATACGGCCAGTTTGCATTCTCTTTAGAAATTTACTTTCTCATAACTCATCCATCACTTAATCAACTTATTTGATTTATAAATCCCTTGAAAATAGTGGGATGGAAGAGTGCATGGTTTAGCCATACCATATGGTATGCTACATCGACCCATGCGGTTTAATGGTCTAGTAGTACCATTCGGTACACATCCTCGACCAAATAAAACGGATCGTGATTTAGCTGCACTGTGGTGCGCATCATTCATCACCGGTGATTGTGGATCACCGTGGATCATCGAGGATCACCGTGGATCACCTTGGATCACTGATCATCGTAGATCATCGCGGATCATCATGAATCATAGATCAACGTGGATCATCGTGGATGATCACCGTGAATCACGGGTGAAAAATCTAGTTGCACCTGAGGGTGAACATCATCGACCATTGATTTTATTTTATGGTCTAATCGTACTTAAGAGTACGTATCATCGACCTTTACTTCATATGGTCTAGTCATACCTATTGGTATGCATCATTGACTTAAAAGAAAATCATGGTCTAGCCACACTATGGTGTGCATCATCGACCAAAAGATGTGGAAAACATTAACCTTATGTTTTGTTTGGACATATAGCGTGTCATCCTTAAAGGGGTATCACTTGTTGTCCATTCAAAACAAAAGTCATGTAATCACATGCTTTATATTTTAGGGTTTTGATTTTAAAATAAACAAAAACTAAAATCAACCAAATCAAATCGCAAAATTTTTAAATCGGAATTTAGATGAAGAGAAGTTTGAAATCCGAATTGCTTGAACCACAAGTAAAGATTAGGGTTCTTGAGATCTTACCTTAATCTTTGCCGATCTTTTCTCCTTGGTTCCTCTTTTAGAAACCTTAAATAATCAACAATGAAAGTTTCAAAGTTGGATTAGTATGAGATCTAAGAACAATAGAAATCGAAATTAAGAGAGATAAGGAGTTGGCGGCTATTAGGGTTTTGGATGATCTTTGACGGCGCGGCTTGCACTGGGAGGTGACGGCGCGTCTGGAGTCGGATTGATGCGTGGTCTGCGGCGCTGGATTCGTCTCGTCAAGAGCTTCAATTTGATATATTACTCGCCGTCTGGATCCTTACGGTTAGGGAGATATGACGGTTTAAAGTTGCGGCTGAAATTAGGGATTTTGTGCTCGCTGGATTTTAGCTAGGGTTTAGAGTCTCGTGCTGATAACGTGTTGTAAATAAAGAAGAGAAGAGAAGAGAAGAGAGGAATTGGTGTGTCTTATTCATTGAGTAATGTATCCTTTATATAGGTATACAATAGCTTGGAGACCAAGTAGAACTTGGTGAGCAAGTAAACTTAGGAATCAAGTAAATCTAGAACATTCCATAATAGACATCACACAATATTCATAACATAAAATATATTTTTAGTCAGTTTATTTTCTTGTTGAGTTTGGTTCGGTTTACCTATACCTTTATGAATTTGAAAACTAGCTATGCGAAATGTTCATTTTTTTGGTTTGTACGGATTGAGTAACTTTAGTTCTTTTTTTTTTTAACGTCTGAGTCGATTATTATCGATTAATTATGCTATTACAATGATGAGAATATTACAAAGATGATACTGTACCACTCTGAACCGTCCTATGAGATCCATGTTCGATGGTACGTCCTGCACCAAGCTAAAGATCTCCTGTAACCTGTTTCTCCATAATCTGTATAATGTGGTATTTTCTGAAGTTTGAACTCCAGACTTCCGGGTGTAGAAGTAATTGAACCCTTAATTAAACCATTGGACCAAAGGGGCTTCCACCTTTAGTTCCTTAAAGTATGTTTTTAATCAGTTTATATCTTTGTTGAGTTTGGTTCAGTTTAACTATAGCTTTATGAATTTGAAAACTAGCTATACGATTTGTTTTTGGTTTGTTTGGATTGAGTATTTTTACTTGAGTCAATTAGCTACATATACTAAAATAGTTTGGAAATTTGCAGCGATGAAAAGAAGTAGGTCATGCAGTGGACTTTGTAGGGTTTGTCTGTGTCAATTACCATGGTGTCCTTCTACTTACTCCATAATTATTTTTTTGATCACATAATACTTGAATTATAAAGAAACCCACATAATATTCCATAATTATCTAAAATCGTTTTTTTGCATTCTCTTTCTTTCTAACATAATCATGACTCCTTTATTTTTTTCATCCACAAAACTGAAAATATTTGTTCCACCGTCATAACCCTGAAAATATTTGTTCCACCATCATAAGCCTCTCCACATCTTGAAGAATCTAATAAAAATAAAAATTACAAACTCCTAAACTCTAAACCCAAATCATAAATTCTAAACCCTAAATCCTAAACCCTAAATTCAAACCCAAATATAAACCCTAAACCCAAATCATAAATTCTAAATCCTAAACCCAAACCAAAATCATAAATTTTAAACCTTAATTTAAGTAAACTTTAAATTTAAATCTAATTTTAAACTAAATTTTAAATTCAAATCTAAATCCCAAATCTAAACCTAGAAAAAGAAAGAGAAAGAGAATCGATATATATATATACATATATGGTATGGTGATTCTTTGGGTTTCAAAAATTGGGTAAGAGATTATTTATGTCATAGGGGTATTAATGTATTAATAAAATATGTACAGTACTAAAAGCCTAGGCTCACCTATGTTGCAAATTTAGCTATTATTCTTGTATATACACTGCAAATACTCTTTTTACTTCCTGGTGGTTTGATTGCCACAATCTCCTTACAATTTCCAATTAGGTTTTTGGTTAATCTTGATTTATATTTTTTTCCCATATTGAATCAAATTTTGATTTTATCAACTATTTAACCGGCCAAAATTCCCTAAAAATTTTCGAATAACAAGAGATTTGAATGGATTTTGAAATTCTTAAATCAATAACAATGATTTCTATTAAGATTTTTGAACTCCAACAACCAATAATAATGAAATCTCAAAATTTTTAAAATTCATGAGAATTCACTTACCAATAACCCTCCCCCCCCATATCAAGTTTTCGTAATGTTTGTTTAAAAAAAATTCTTTAATTTGGTCTTGTTTAGACAATGATTTTATTTTTAAAGTTTGGATCAATTTTTGATTCAATTTTATTTCTATGATGAAACTGCTCAGTTTGGTATTAGAACTCAATGATTCTAAACTCAAAACAAAGTTTAAATTAGTTGTAAATTTTACAGTTGTTTTATACCAAACAAAAAAAGATATTTAAATTATAACCAGGTTTTATTAGTTTTACTCATCTTACTTATTATTAATTTGTTAGATAAAAAACAATGAATAACTACAAACAAATTTTAAACTTTTTACCAATTTAATAGTTTAAAGTCAAGTGTGTAACATATATACACGGGTTATGTTCATAAATATAAATTTTTATGTTAACTAAAAATTATACGAGTACCCTGCCCGGGAAAATCCCTAGTAATACTGAAAGGACAAAAACTAGAATATTCTGTTACAAAAAAAAAAGAAAAAACTATTAAAAATTGAGATCCATTAGGGCTGTGGATTTGGATTGCCGTGTCTATAAATAAGAGCAAGATGATGAGATGAACTGAAGACACAAACGAAGGCAATATAGTAGTACTTGGTCGCTGTCCTGATCAAAAAAGAAAGCAAAAAGTAGAAGACAAATCGTTTATATACCATTGATAGATCGATGGAGGAGCAGCAAGGCCACGAAAAGGATAAAATTGCTTCATCGTTTTCCTCAGAAAGAGGAAGAAGAGAGGTGACTGAGATAATAATCAACGATGATGCGTTGGAAGAGATAATGCTGAGGCTTCCGGTAAAATCCCTTATAAAGTTATAAGTTTCCAAGCCGTGTCTAAACACTGGAGACGTATGATAACGCATAAGTCGTTCAGGGAGAGATACATGTTGCATCAGAAAACCCTAGAACCAAAATTGATCTGTGTCTACAATGATATAGACTGTTATAAGGCAAACTATGCTCTAAAAGAGACGAGGTTGGAGTGGTCTTCGGCATGTCTAGTTGCAGTGGAAGAAGAAGAAGAAGTTTATCATATTAGTAATGATGAACAAGAAGATGTGATGGTTTCCAAGAGTCTAGATGGTCTTTTCTGCTTCTATGGACGTACAAACTTTAAAACCCCAATTAAAGTGATGAACCCATCCACTAGATGGTCCTTCACGCTCCCTCTGGCCAGTATTCAGCTAGTGCATTTAGACAGCAATGTAGAGTTTTCTCTACCGGGATTTGGAAAAGACTATGTCACAGGAGCATACAAACTAGTTTGGTTACATAACATTATAGACAAGAACATCTCATCATGTGAGGTTTTCGATTTTGGAGTCAAGCAATGGAGGCAGGTGATTTCTCCTCAGGGTCATTGGATAGATGACAAACAAGAACCAACTTTTGCAAACGGATGGCTTTATTGGTTCACCCATGAAAAGTCGAAGTTGATTGCTTTTGATCTTCACATTGAGATGTTTCAAGTCGTACCAAACCCAATTATTGAGGCTTCATCGTCATCATCATCTATTACTATGCATATGTGCAGCCTAGACGATGACCGTTGTCTTGTGTGTATTTCAGTGGAGACTGGAGATGGCATGCAACACGTTTGGAGGCTCACTAACCACAACACAGGAGGGGCATTGTTGAAAACGAACAAGGTCTTCTCCTTTGACTTGAACAAGATTACCTCCAATTGGTTTGAAGAAACTCATTGTAGATCTTCGCTCCTCGGCCTTAGGGCAGTTTCGAAGAAAGGCAACAAGGTGATGCTCGCAAAATACGGTTCCGAAAAGCTCCTTCTATATCAACCTCTAACCCCTAATTCCATTATGAATCGCATCTTTTCTTATTCTCCTTCTCGTCCAAGTGACAGTGTATTTGTTCATTATTACCCAAGTTTAGCATGTCTCTTATGAATTAATTTAATTTCTTAAAGTGGATTTCATTGTCTGCTCAGATAAATCTCTCTGTTGAAATTTATTTAACATTGTCTCATTATATCATTGCATTGCAAGTTCCACTTGATATTGATTATTGATCAATCTATTCGTTTGTCCTGCAAAGTAGACCACTCTTGTTGCCTCTTTGCTTAAATTTATATTCTTTATTCTATATAATAATTCTTTTTATTCATTTCCTTATTGCTTTGATTTTAGATGCTTCGATAATTATTTTTTTTTTGCTAAATTTAAATTTTATTTTATTAATTTTTTATAGTTCTGCATTTATAAACGTGAATGGACACTAATTGCAGTTATATTAGCATTTTAAATAGTCTGCATTTTATCTGCATTTTATCTGCATTAATTCCTGCTTCGATAATTATTATTAGATATGTTGCATTATCATTATTACTATTATTATATACGTAGTTCATAGTTCAACTCTTGTTCTAGCTGCTAAATTATTTTTTCTTGTTTCATTATTACCATTGATCCATGGACAGAAGGAGCTGTGAATTTTACTAACGAGACAGATAAGACAATTAGTTATAGTAACGCTAAAACGAAAAGAAGTAAGACTAATAGTACGTTCTTATTTATAAGACAAGGCCCAGCCACAAGGACATACTAAAGCAAAAAAAAAAATACAAAAAGAGAACAAATAATTACAGAACAGTAAAAACAAACAGTCATCGCTTGTCAAAAGCCAAACCTCCCAAAGGTGCATATCGTTTTTACTACAAGAAGCTTCTGTTGATGTAAAGATGTCCGCTCTGAAGTAGTCGTTGATATAGTTGCTTAAACAGACATCATGATGAGTGGTGAAAACCATGTGGAATCAAGATTCTGAGCTGGAGTCGTGTAGACTTGGAGAGCAAGAAAGTATCTTGGAGAAAAGACAAAGAAAAATAAACTTGGGGAACAAGTTTATGACTTAAAGGAAGATGACTAAATGCATTTTAAGAAAAAAAAAGTTGCATTTATTGAGAATCGGGGTTCAAAATTGTTGTTAGTCTAATGGTTTGTTATGCACTAGCACTATGTGAGAATCGGGGTTCAAATTCTGTTATGTGCAATATTCCTTCATTAATTTTTTTCAGCCATTTTTTGTCTTTAGCTTGTGGCCTTAAATTTTTCTAAAAAACTTGAATAATATTGGTTACTTCGATCAAATTCAATTATTTTGGTTAATCTGTTTAAATTTAGGATCATTTTTTTAATAAGTAACTGCGAACCTAATATAAATATTTGCAAAAGTTTCGAACTGAACCAATTATAAACCGAAAGTTTTGTCAAATCCGCATGGCTAATGAAAACTACAACAGGCTATTTTCTCTTGCATAGTGGTAAAGAATCTAGGTTGAATAAAATTCACGAGGTAAATTAGAAGAAGAAAAAGAAGAGAAAGTTATATTTATACATACATAAGTTACAAATTCTAGCTAATTCGCAGTTTCTCGAAGGATTCTTAACCAAGCAAACCAACCAACAGTGCCAATGGAAAGACTAAAAAAGATATGAAGGATGTTAAATGTTAGTGAAAATGAAGTATGATGTAAATCTGCAATAGTCACCGCTTTACATGAATCGCAATCGAAACATAATGTGTTTGCCGAGTTGTTCCATGTCCTGCAATCATCTTCTACATTGTTATAATATCTTGAAATCGTCCAAATATTTGGTTTGACGTAAGTTAATCCACATGAAAGTGGTGGTTTGCAGCAACCCGACTGTTAAAATAAAGAATACAAAGTATATTAGAATGAAATAAAAACTATACTATAAACATATGTATGTCTTTGTGGTATAAATATTTTGATCCTAGGTGCGTACGTATTTAGTTACCTGTATAGGAGTTAAATTCTTCTGTTTAAACTCAGACGCCGACATGTTTTGGTTAGAGAATATATTGTTACAAACATTTCCCTTAACAAGACATCTTCTAGTACGATACCATTCATCGTTTTTGATGACCAATCTCCGAACCCATCCCGAGTAATCATCTAACCTAAATTCATTTATCTTCGTCCCAGGGAACAACCTAGGATTGGTCTCGTTATTGAGACGGTAAACGAAAACGGCTTTAGCCACGACCACGAACATCCACAAGAAGAAGATGAAGAAGTGGATACGGAAGAGACAATCGGATTTGTAGTAAGCGGCGTAGAATCCAGCGAGAGTCATGGAGAGCAATGAGAAGCTCACGAAGATTCCGAGAGTTGTCACGAACCGGTTACATTCATCCGTCTTGTAATGTAATGTTGAGACGGTTACGAACCAGAAAGCGGATGTGGCTAGGAAAATCGAGTTTGCGATCAAGAAAGTTGTGTTGAATGGAAATGAGATGTTCTTGAAACATGATAATGTCGAAGGCTTTTCTTCGTTTTGTTCTTCTTTATCTTTCGCCATTATGTGGTGTTATTGTTGGGGAAAAAAGTGGAGAGACAGGGTTGAAGTCAATTAATTACGGAGTAGATTAAATAAAGAATGATGGAAGAGTTCGATATTGGTGAATTGCACAAGATAAGTTAGGTTTTGTAGCTTTTAATCTTAAAAACACATGAAAACAGAAAGAAAAAAACTAACATAGAGTTTTTCTGTTTTCTGATTTGTTTGTGTTTGTTGTTGACAGGTTTTGGTCAAATGGTCCATGAAATTTTCTAACATCTAATAAAACAACCAAACTGTTTTCTATATTTATCGCGTAAAATTTCATCCCGATTTATCACAGTGGCTACAACTAGAGTATCATAATAGTTTTTTTTTTAACGCTGATTTATTATGACATTGCAATTATGAGAAAGATTACAAAAACGATTCGACAACCGACAAACTATCTGCCTTATGAAATGTACGCCTTTTTTCTGTTGTCTGCATTAATAAACTGTTCTCTCCGGGACTTGAAACCTGGATTTCTTAAAATATGCAAGAAATTGCATAGTCTAGGGTTCGAACCCCAGACCTGGGTGTAGAAGCCTTTAAATCTTAACCACTAGGTTACGGTGCTTCCACGGTATCATAATAGTTTAGAATGTTTTTTTATTTTATTTTATTTCATCAGTTCCATCAATTTTACAAAATGCTCTTTCCATCAATTTTACGAAAAAAAAAACAGAAGAAACTATTCCACTACAAATTTGAAAAATGTTGAGTTATTCCATTTTTTCTATATTTCATTCATCTTATTCTATTTTTATCCCATTAATTTCATTATAGATTTAGCATGCACAGCCAGTATTTACTATAATAAACGAACAATGTAGAAAAACTGGCTGAGACATTAAATCTTGTACATGTTTATGGTCTAGATGGATTACAGGAAGCAAACATACCAATATACAAAACATATATGTGAACAATAAAAAACATATATGTGAACAATAAAAAAAAAAAAAAAAAAAAAAAACGATGAAAAATTTTAAGGTCATAAGATCGGGTACCATAAGGCGTGGAAGTAAGATTGTTTAGAAACTAAAACAAGTAGAAGGATTAGCATAAACAACACTCCCCAGGGAAAGTGGCCTCCTCCGAAAAGAGACGCGGCATGGTTTCCTCTGACGTAGTAAGAGGAGCTGAAGAGAGCTCGATGAACGAATTGTAGAGAGACCAACAAAAAGACAAAGAGAATCGGGAGGAACAGTAAGACGAGTTTGAGATTTGTGGTGGTTTTCTCAACCTCGTACCTGTAACGTGGGTAGGAAGATAGAAAGAGGAGTAGAGATATGATGGCAAAGAGAGTTAGTAGTTTAAGTGGAGGTGTTGATGACGTCATCCTCACTCCGATGCACCTCCTCTTCTTTCCTTAACATACCAATTCATTTACCTTTCTTTCAATGCCTACTTTGAAATGCATTGGAAGACTACACACGCAGAGCATCAAGATATATATACAGAGACAGAAAAAAAAAAAAGAGAGAAACCAAGATTTTTATACAATATATATATGCTCTTCTAAATTGTTCCATATTGTTGACAAAGTGTAGTGTTATTTCTAATTTGAAAACGAATATGTAATTAATTAAATTTTATTCATATTTCTAGTACAACCGCATAAGTTCTCTAGGAAACATTAAGCCGTCCAACACTCAATACCAATCTTTTTCTTTATTCTAGATTACAAGGTCTTTGTTACCTTCCTCTGTCCACCTCCTTTCGAAAGTTCTATTATAATCTAGCCAATACTTTAGTACTTTTTAGCTAATTGGGATTATATTTTGGCTATAACTAAAATGAATTAAGAAAGGTAAACCGTACCTAATAAATCGTTGAAATTTTTTTCACCCGTTGTATTTGAGATATAGAAGAAACCAAAGGAATAAATTCCTTTTGGAAAAACGACCGAATTGCTATTACTTTACAACCTGCTTTAAAAAAGATACACAAATGGGTATCACGTCCACAAGAATATATACACCTGCATGCTTGCAAATGGAAAAAAAAAAGAGGCATCGAAGAAAAAGGGAACCTAGTGGAGGAACTTGTTGAACTAATAAGACAGTGACACATGGAAGAAGCATCTCGTTGCAACTTTGTATGAGCAACAAGACAGAATATATATGGTGTCCTCCGGAAAAGATAGTACGTACTACCTAGGCAACAAATACCAACGACGGTTTGACATACATGAATGTGTGTGTGAATCAGTTCTCGGTTTTTCTTGTCCTCATAGGATACATATAAGGAATTAACAGCCTATAGTTTGTTTTGTTATCGGTTGCTGAAAGGCTCTGAATAAAGAAATCAAATCAAATAAAGTGAAGCGGATCAAGCGGATCAAATTAAACAAGAGTTAGCGAATCAAATAGTATAAGCGTGGATCTAACGGATCTAACGATTAAAAACAACATATGTTTCAACGATGAAAAAAGATAAAAATGGTTCAAAGTAAGGTATTAATTTAAAATAATCTCTTAAAATATTATAATACTATTTATTTTCAAAATTACAAAGAGTCGTTTTAAAAATAATTTATGAGTGAAAATATAAAAGTTGGTGTGAATTTGATTTTAAATTTAATGTATCTGATTTTGTATGATTTGCTCAATGTTTGTCGGCCATTATCATTAATTTAAACTATATTATAAAAAGAATTAACACGAACATATTCCGCGCGCTAATTACAGTTGTATAGCCAAAACTTGTTACTCAATGTTTCCAAAGAAACTAACTACGTTATACCAACCACTTATTCCTAACTGATCTTAATTAATTGATTAACCTATAGCTAAAATTAATTGTTCTATTAAAATAAAAATTGCATTTTTCATGGACTCCGAGGCATATTGTTGTGAACTGGTCGTCTTCTTCTAAACTTTGGATAATCCATCGATAGATACTTCGATAGAGCATTCTCCTCTTCTTTTTCACTTAATCTCTTCTCTTCATTCTTAGATTTTCCTGAGAATAAAATATACAAGATTTAATACAAATTCTTAGTTTGGAAATTTCAAAGAGATGACGAATAATTGTGCGTTTTTCTTTTATAATTAAATTTAGATGCTCCTGCAAATTATTGATTTGTATATCTCTGCAACTAAAATCGAAAGCTGGAAAAGTATTATAACTTAACATTTTCTACTGACATGGTCAAAGATTCACATGTTTGACTATAGAACTGTGCCTATGAGTTCTGCTACTTATTAACCATTTCTTTATAAGAAAAGAAATGTCTGACTAATTTATTTATCTAAGTTTTCATTTCCTAATGATTGACTTACCAGAAGAAGTGACCGAAAGTTGCTCACTTGAACCTTCATGAGCACCTGATGTCATCACCTGTTATTTTGCAAATGAAATGAAGGATATTATGAGATTTCAAAACTTTCCATATAACTTAATCTGAAAGATTTAGGAGATAATAAATAGATGTACCAATCTCTTACATTATCATGTTCACTAGAGATGATCATGAGTTTCCGTGGCGCCATTTTACTCATAATATTTTCGGTTACACCTGCTGAAGTTGAAGTAATAAGGAATAAAAAGGTCAATGCACAAAGCAAGAAGGTGACTCTAATTAGCTTCATTGTCTTCAAGTGATTTTAGTTACGAGAACTTTTATTTGGGTGATATCTTTCTTTTTCTTCTTCTGCTCTTGTTTTATATCAACCAAAAGGAACTTACACACACATATATATATGTATAAGTATAATATTAATATATGTAGGTGAGAAAGAAAGTTCACGAAAGACAAGCGAGAGTTCCAATAAAAGTTAAACAAACTATTTTAAAAAGCATACTGTATAAGTTTATTATGTCAAGGTTTAAAAAGGTTAAATAAACTATTTTAAAAAGCATAGTGTATAAGTTTATTATGTCAAGGTTTGAAAAGTGGTTCACGCCACTGAGGCTCGTTCTCGGGGTTGTCTGTCTTGGGACAAACACAAGTTTGGCCTCACACTTCATCGAACCCAATTTGTCGAGTCTTTGCCTTTCTGTCCTTTTTTGTCTCTCTTCTCTGGTTGTATCCCATATCTAATTATCTAACATTATCCATTCACATTTCAAGTGTATTATCATATTACAATATATATACATACATATATATATGTGTGTCTATAAAAAGCAAATAGTGAGTTATCGTTGAGAACCCTTCATTGTTCATGTAAAGAAAATTATCTTCATGTATTCAATATGTCAACGCTCAGACGACGAGCACATCCTATTAAACTGCTAGATAACCATCGCAATCATTTTTGTTAGGATATATACCAAATTACCAATAAAAGTTAGAAGAAACATATGGTTTGAATCGTTAGATCATGAAACTTTTTTTTTTTTGAGAAACTTAACAATATAAAATCAATGTTACAAAGTGTATACATTGTTTATACAGGTGTATAAGTTGTTTGAAAAACATGTTTATACAAATTAGTTTAGGCTTCAAAAGTTAAAATATGTAAATCATATCTATGGTTTATACTTGATTTTATTTATGCGTGCTTCTCTTTGAGAATTGGTATAAACAAAGTTGTTGAGAGTATCACATCGTATTTGCGTAAAGCCTTTGCTCTTTCTCACACATTCACACGCCTAAGTCATTTACTTAAAAGCTCGACCCAAATGAGTGAAGATGAGGCCATCACTTTCTAGCATCTCCAACCCATTGCTATTTTCATTTCTATAATAGCATTTAGAGGTGAAATTGCTTTAAACCACCTCTATTTCTTCCTCTATAATAGAGATCTCTATTTTTTTCCTCTATTTATAGAGGAAGAAATAGCATTTCTCTATTTTTTACTCTATAAAATAGAGATTGCTATTATAGAGAAATACTTTGGAGCATATCTCACTTCTATTATATAGTTCTTCTATTTTAAAGGTGAAAATAGCAAAATACATTGGAGATGGTCTTACAACACTTTTGATAGTATCATTCATCTTATCACGTTTTGAAAGCGTTCCAACTCAAAAACTAGTCAATAACAATAAATACAATGGTAAATCAATTTAGCATTGTCCGTACCGGATCACTTTTTATAATTTGAAAAAGAAAACAAATCAATATCAGATTAGCTCTGATATTTTGGATAGGACTAAAATATGTCATCACTAGAACAGATCACGTAAAACCTGTTAAACTTGTTAATTTGCGTTTTTGATTTTGTGATTAAAAATGAGCTGGCTAGCATGACGAGCAGTGGCGGAACTAGTTAACACCATGTGGGTCAATTGACCCATATCAATTTTGAAAATGAATCAAATTTAGACATAAATTTGTAATATATCTTGCTTAATTGGTTGATCTTCGGTAGTTTGACCCCCTTAATAACTTAGCTAATTTCATATATATAAACTTTTGACCCCATTGATTTGTTTTTCTAGCTCCGCCACTAATGACGAGTCTACCTACAACGTTCAGCTTGTATTTTAATATTAGTGTCAATCTAATATGCATTTTCCATCAAGACACTTCTAGTTATAATCATCATCCTCGTGCACGTATATCATAATATATTCAATAATCTGACCAACGAGAGAAAAACAACTAATTCAAATTCTGTGACATAATTAACCAATAACTCAAATTCAAGCAGATCCCAAGAATACCGTAATGACTATGTCAAGACGATTGTGCTGATCTGATTAAAATTTCGCTCAATAATCATGGAACGTTACAGATTTGTTTGTTGTGGATTAATATTATTTCCAACAGTTATCTATAACAAAATCATTTCCAAACACAAAACGTTAAAACTTGATTAAAAACACTAGAAAATATATTTCATCCATATTTAAAAGACTATTTTTGAACTTTCAACAAATATTAAAAATAGTAAATATTCTTTTATAAACTAGTTTTGATTTTGTAGTTGATTCACTATCATATTTACATTTTAGTTTATATTTTAATTAAGAAATTAAATAAACCTAAGATTTTTTTTTCAAAACAGGGTAAAGCATCATTCGTACATATATAAAATGAATATAACTTAATTATATTTTCAAAACATGAATACAAATCTTAATATATAAAACATTGGTCAACGAAATAGCAACAACAGAGCGAAGACAATGGTCTTGGAATCGCTGAGAATAGAGACATATACATTGGAAGCATGAAGAAAGCAGATTGACCTTAGTCGCTGATACGCTTGACAAAGGCCATTGAAATGTGGAAACCTGGAGACTCTAGAAAAGAACAGATAAACTTCAAAACTGACTGTAATATAACTTTTTTTAGTAACCCAAGCTAAACCAAAATCATGTACATGTCAATGAAAAATTCCCAAGTGTTAACCCAAAATAATACTACCAAAATGCCAATTAGACACACCATTGCACTATAAATCACCAAAAAGTAGAAAAATAATAATATAAATTTCATAAACCTCTCTTCTTCCTTTGTGGTTCAAAGTGAAAAGCTTTTCGAACAAGTTGATCAAGAGAATCTACAGAAGATAAGAATGTCTCTCCAACCTTTTTGTCTTTTGTTGTCCGCTTTTGCCATTCGTACAGGACTACTGTTCCATTCTGACTGCAATCTGCACATTTAAAAAAAAAAAATTCAGATGTCTCTCTTTAATGTCTCACTACTCTTTGTTGTGCTCGCATCAGAACGAACTGATAGGCTTCCAGGAATACAATGTTTCCTGAGTATGTTATATGACCTGAAACTGGTTCCGCTGCAGAGAAACTCGTCTCTCCAAATAGGTCTTGAGAGGTTGTTGTAGAAACAGAGGAAAGCCTCTCCGCTGTTTTCTTTGCCTCCTCTGCTTCTTCAAGCTCTGTTTCTTTAAGCTCTGTTTCGAGAGCTGTGGTTTCTAAGCTTCTCTTCCCCTTATCCTGTAGTCACATACATAACTAATTTAAAAACTTTTAGATTGAAAAACTGAAAATTTATTTCATGGTATTAGATTTAATGCAATTTATATTGCCTGTAGCTGAGGTGGAGATTGTTCTTCATGTCTAACGCTATTGTTGCTATTGTTGCTATTGTTGCTGTTGTTAAGTGGTTTTTGTTCATCTTCTAAAGTTAAAGATTCCTTCAAGACCTTATCCGATGTGGCCACTTCATCTCTTGAAAATTCTGCAACATCTTGGTTTTCCTTGGGATCATTACAAATCTCACAATCATCAAGCTTACAGTTTCTGTCTTCCAGGAACTTTGTTTTTAAAGGATTTGCTTTCACCAAATCCTCTGACTCACACTGGTTTGAGATTGAGTCTGAGTTACACCTCACCGAAATCATGGACCAGCACGCCTTCATGGACACATATATCCTTCCCGACATGATAAGTTGTCTCCTTGTAACAAACTACAATCTCACGCAAGTCAAAGGCCGTAATGTTCTTGTCCACATAAAACACTGGATCAACTTTCTCAAGAGAATCACTTATAGCAGCAATATCATGACTATCCACAAGAATGGTTTTCATCGTTCTCTTTATCCCATTCGTGGCTGCTTCTAGTACCATAGAACAACTCACACACATAGTTATTGTTTTTCGAATCTTCCCACTTCTCTTCAGGGCATTTAGTAGCCTTAGACTCATCCTTGCAAGTCTCTACCGAGTTTCCAACTGTGTGAACATCATCTGAAAATTGAAAACCCACTTGATCTACTTACTGGTTTGCAAACATTCAAAGACCATCAGAAATATCTTAAAGCAAAAAATCAATAACTAAAATATTTGAAAGCTAAATAAAAATTTACCTGCTCTCATCTTTCAGGAGAGTAAAACTTGCATAGTGATAATAATTCTTCAATACCACGAGGGCTATAACTTCAAGCACAAGGAGACAAACCAAGGGTAAAATATATCAAAAACTTTCAAGCAGATTCATAGAAAAGAAACAGAGAACAAAAAATGAAGTTGCATAGGGAAAACAAGTAAAGGAAACTTCATTATAAAGAATAGAATCCGTGAAAGTTAATCTAATCTATCTATCTGTTTCTCCCAAAGTTAGATACAGAAGCAAACTCCATATGACTTAGATACAGGAGTTGTTCAACGAAGCAACGGGACAGGAAGATTGTGACAGAAACAAACCTAGCTTCGGTGGAAAATATTCTATGGATACATAACATAAATATAGTCAGACACTCTTTAAAGGCCAAAACAAATCATCACGAGGTCTAGAACAGAAAATAAACAGCAAAAAGATACAATCAATCACTAGGATGACCACTTTCCAACCTTTTGATAATGTAGAGAAAAAGACATTTAGAAAAAGCTGTAATGCCATAACAATAAGCAAGAAAGTTTCAAATGTTGCTTTGATTGTAATAAGATTTATAGGTCAATTATACTGTTGCATGAGTGTGGCAAAGTATTAACCAAAGAGTGAATAATACCTTATGTTGTCATGGACCTAATGTTTGTTTTTCCTCATTATGAGTATAAAAACATCTAATTTACCTAAAGCTCAAGATATTGGACACGATGGAGGATATGCTTGCACCAGTAAAAAGATTTGAAAATATGAAACTACAAAGGGAGTAATAAAAGAGAAAACAAGGCAAAAAAATTTAGACGGGAACAAAATTTGGAAACAATAATCAGAAATAACGGAATATGAGGGCTCGAATAGTAAGAGTTGGTAAGGAGATCAAGTATGAAGATGGTGCCAAGGTAATCACGACTTTAAAACAGCAACTTGTGCTTGTCCAGAATTGCAATATGTATGTATTTAATTATTCACATGCATATGATCCGAAAAAGATGTCAACAAGTTCCTGAGGAAGTTTTCAAAGAGGGTAAGAGTATGGTGAAGAAGAAAAAAAATAAGTTTTGACATTGTTTATGAAAACTAAACAAAAGAAATTGTTTAGTAAAATTGTTTAGTAGTTCAATTATGATTAAGCCTTCAACAATTGGAAACTATGAGGGTGATGTCAAGGAAACATGCTAATCATCTCTGCTGTGTAGGTATCTCTCTCTTTCGATCTTTTTCTCGTTATTCTTTCTATTGTAATTTTTTTGGTTTTGATATCTCCCTCTCCCTCTCCCTCTCTCCCTCTCTCCCTCTCTCCCTCTCTCTCTCAGAGCCGTGCCTAATTTGTTTCAAAAAAGGCATTTGCCACAGGCCCCTACAAATATATAAGTTTTTAGGGTCCCATAAATCACCAAAACGTAGTACATAATATAGTTTTAGAGTTAAAAGTCTTCCAACTCCCAATGATGTTGAACAAGTTCGAATCTCTTATGTGTTCTTTTGTAAATTTGTTGAACAAAAACTTATATAGAAAACGAAATGTTTCGGTAAGTAAATGTAGTGTTGTTTCCTGTATCGTTTTTGTTTATTGGAACTATCAATCTTTTTATTACCTATTGGTATTTTTTTCTCTTTTGTTAGTTTTTGAACATGTTTGACTGTTTATTAATGTTTTGTATGATTATAAACTATATTAACAATATTATGTGTTTTATTGATCTACACTAAAAAGGCCCCAATTTTAGACTCTGCCTTAGGTTTCTACATGCCTTCGCACGGCACGGCACTGCTCTCTCTCTCTCTCTCTCTCTCTCTCTCTCTCTCTCTCTCTCTCTCTCTCTCTCTCTCTCTCTCTCTCTCTCTCTCTCTCTCTCTCTCTCTCTCTCTCGAATGTTAGCATCACTCTCTTGTTGAAGAAGCAGCCAATGCTGCATTTTCTTACATATATGAGTACTCAAGAGGAGCTTACTCTTGAAGCTACTGTTGAGTATTTGACTTATTTACCCTCTATTTTTCTCTTTCAGACTGAGAGAATGTCCAAGGCTAGTTTGGTCTTCTGTAACCATGGGCAATCTGGTACATTGACTGAAATGTGGGTGAGTATGACGCCGTCAAGAAAGCCTTCAGCTCAATTGTGTTTAGGCTCAGAAGAAAACGTGTTTGAACTTTCTAGGTAAACATGTTGATTAGAGATGTGATTGATGGTTGTTTAGTTGTGATCTTTTTAGCTTCCGAGTTTAATCACTGAGTTTTTTTTTAAATAATATTTTATTTATTAAGGCAGTTAAGAATGGAAACTTTTATAAATGCAGCAGAAACCAAAAACTTATGTAGTTGAGAAAAAAACCGCTCGGTCTCTCTCTTTTTGAAGGTGACTGTAAGGGCGATGATTTCAGTTTTGTCTTTTCCCAATCTCCATCATTGATTTCTACATCAGATGTCAATTTTATCAACGCTTAATTCATTAAGCAATGGGGAAGAAGACAAAAATTGAAATTATCATGAGAGATTCACGCAAATACATACCATCATCGACTTTTTGTCGGAATCATTCTTTCGAGAACACATCAATATTCATTTTGTTGATTCTCGTAACGGTGATGATTCCGAAAATTATTTACGATCCAGTTTATCAATGGATTGTTCTCAATCTCTTCCGACTTCAAATCGGAGTTCCTAGAAGAGTGATACGTGTGAGATGCTACACAGAATGCATTCACTACGCATCCGATATCTTCGGCGTGGTCAGTATGTCCATGATTGATGATCGTTCTTTTTGGGGTTTGAAAACATGTTTTGGTTTTCATATCCCAAAATTAACGAGACGTTATCGTAATCGTTTGTTTCTCTTCCTTTTATTAATGGAACATAATACAGTAGATAGACTACGAGACGAAATCATGGTACTTACCCTTTTCTGGCCATTGAGATGTGATGGGAACTGCTTAAAGGTCATCGAAGACCATTAACAATGGTGAATGAAGAGTTTATAAACCATTATTTGATACAAAACATTTGGTATCGAATAATGGAATACTCTGTGTTTTCATTAAATTTATGGAAACCACCATGGATAAATCAATGGTTGAGGACCAAAGATGTATTCTTTTTGTTGTATGGCGATATTCGTACAGTCGCTGAAAATTGGCAATCTCAGGTTCTATTTGTATTGGATTCATATCCAAAAATATATAGTTCTAATCTGGGATTTGGTCAGAGTTATACAACAAAAGAAGAAATTGAAGTCTATCATGCGATATACATTTGAAGATCGCAAGAAGATTATGAAGACCTTCCTGGAAGCATCAGTGTTTATGTTTTCTTCGTTTTCTTTATTGTCTTTGTATTACTATGTTTGTTATTTTCTTATTCTATGTATTGTGTATGTGTTTTTTCATTGATTTGTTTCCATTGATGCCGTCTTCTATTATCAGATTTTTCAAAACGTGAATTTTTTTTTTGCATATTCCAAATTAATAAAACAAATTGGTAACACAACATGATCAATTTGGACATCTCTATCTTGGAAATAATTATTATTTGGACAAAGATTCTTGCGCTAAGAAATTTTTGCAGACACTTTTAAGTGTGTTATTTGTCTCTGTCAAAATCTCACTTCCCTAATCAACGTTTGAGAATGTAATAGATAGATCTCTCGTGCTTGTTGAACAAAAGGCTTGGATTTGTTTTACTCTATTTTTAGATACATAATTCCACTAAAATCCAAGAAAAGTGAATTCTAACAAAATCGAATATAAATTGAATAACAGGTGATTTTAGTGGATTTCAAATTCCATCTAACAAATACCTAATCCAATAACAATGGACTTCAATTAAAATTTGAATTCCATTAAATTCTATCGAAATCATTAATCCAATAACACCTCCTTAGAATTTGCTGGACAGAAGAAGAATCTCGAACTGAAATTAAATAAAACAACATTTAATGCCACCATTTATTAGATAAAATCAGCAAAATCCATTCTGCTGATTCATCATATTCTTGGTGAACTGGAAAAAGATAGGATTTTGATGTATTTTCCCAGTTAAACATAACAGCCGTTTCAGAGGGAAGAAACGGATCTATGAAACCGTGCCTTTGACTTCTAGATCTTGTGTTTGTGATGAAAAAAGACCAACAGTTCGTTCAACAGTAGCCAAACGAAAATGGTTATCTTACAAAAGTAAATTTGAAGATATATCATAACAATTGAAAATAAATCTAAAGCCGTCAAATGATATATTCTGAATCAACCAAAACTGAGATCATATGTTTTATGGTCTAACAGTTCATGTGAAATCGTTTGGCCTCCCGACATTGATGTTCTGCTCTGTCAAGAACTCTGTAATCGCCTTCTTTTGCCATCCTTTGAAGCTCCTGTAACCCACAAAAAAAAAAAAAAAACCCTTTACTTGTAATCCACGCTAGAGGAACACAAATATATAGAGGAGAACGATTTTGGACATTACTTTTGATCAAGATGAGCCAAGATCTCGCCTCCTGGGAATGATGCTTTAGTAGCTTCAAAAGCTGCTTGGATCGATTGTCTCCAAGTTCCACCAATGTGATTCTCTCCAGGCTGTGGTTCTTCCATTAGCAATGAGTAACCAGAGAGCAAATGGCCTACCCAAATATCATCTTTCCTGATGAACACAACAAAACCAACATCAGGCAGAGAACTAATTAAATATCTATACTCAATAACTTACAAAACCACATCCATGTGACGAGGAGCATAGTGTCCACCTCCAATCCCTAAAAGAACTTTCTTCTTCCCAGTTTCACTGCCCATCAAATTGATTCACATTACTTGACATGATACAACTTCTTTCTTTTTGAGATGTAACTATTAAGCAACCATCAATATCTACCTGTTCCAGTTCCCTACAGCTTCACCGCCTCCAAGCCCAAGTCCTTCCCACATTAACTGAATTGAAAAAAACACAATCTTTATTCTAAATGAAAGCAAGTTACTAGAGATGACAGTGCATACTAATGGTTAGAAGCAAACTTTAAACACAAATAAGTCTTTGATTACTAATTAAAGTAACAAACTTCTTTCACTTACAAGAGCAATGACTTGAGCAGCGTCTTGTCTCTTCCAGTATTCCTCTGTACTACCTACATATACTCAATGAACACACACAACCTAAGCAGATAAAGCAACTGAAGAGAGCTTTCAGTTAGAAAGAAACTCACCAATCTCCAAGAACATGGTTGGCTTACTAGTTATAGGTCCATGATGAGTACCTTCCAATGTTATCTACACACACAAAAAAAAAAAGCAATCTCCTTTACACTTCAACCTCTAAAAAAAAAAAAAAAAAACAATACCTCAAACTCAGGAACCAAGCTATGAGCTTCAGCCATTTTCTTCAAAAGACGCAGCCACGGACCAATCCTAGGGTTAGTCAACGCCGCCCACCCCGCCTTTCCTCCGTGCGGCGGCGATTCTCCTTCCTTTAAGTGAAGCACTCCTTCAATCAACCAACATTTTGAGGAAAATCAACACAAACCCACAAAGAAAGTTTCGATCTTTATAGCATTACTACCGATGGGGTGAACAGTGAGAGCAGGACGGTTGGAGGCGGCGGTGTGACGGCTGAGGAAGATGACTTCGTCTACAACTTCGCCGGTTGCTTCTTCCCACCGCGAATCGAGATCGTCTTCCTTGACTATGGATTTATCGTGTTGGATCAGTCTCGTCTGCTGGTTGGTGAAACTCTTTATGTCCTGCAAGGATTCCGACAAGAAGAGGATTCAGACAAGAACGGGGGAGGGGGAGGGGGAGGGGGAGGGGGAGAAGAAAAGGTTGTGATTTTTTACCGGCGGTAAGGTGGGTCCGGGGTCCATCCCGGCATGGCGAGAAGCGCCGCCGCGGGGTTGATCGATGCTGGGTCGTAGGTGGTGGCGACGATCAGTGTCACCATCTCTCTCTTTGAGAAGAGAACGCGGCGGGAAGTGGCGTTTATAAGCAGCGACTGGGGAGGAGTTGCGTTTGTTTGGAAAGTGGTGTGAGGGTGGACGAAGCGTATAAAGTTTCGGCCGCTTGTTTTGAAAACCATGTTACTACAACACTTTCAACATTTGGGAAGTAGATAAAATGATTATATTTTTGTTTGGCCAACAAGCTATAGCGCGCCGCTATTAGTTAATTCGTTTTGTAACCAAAACGTTCTTTTTTTTTTAATAAATCATTCATATTACTGAAAAAATAATATGAGCTAAGGTATACAGTATATAATAACAGATGAAAAAACTAAGCAAGAAAAAAAGAAGTTCTAATTTGTAATTTTGTAGATACAATTTTTGAACAGATGTTTTCTTTTTAACACTGCAACTTCATTCATTCAAACTTTGTGAGATACATTGGTGGAATACATTTTTGTGATGCAGGGATTGCAGCTTCTACAAATCTCCGGAGACATAGCTTCACAAAGGAGAAACAAAGCCGGACAGTCCATAAACCACAACAGAGTGAAGTTTAAAAAAAAAATAAACAAAAACAAGGAAATATAAATATAAATAACTTTGTATTATAAAATCTTAAAACAAATCATAGTAATTGATATGGCTGGATAATTGGGGTCTCGATCGGGTTCGGGTTCATCTGGACTTTGGATTTTTGAGTTCATGAACTTCAACCTCATTCAAATATTATAGACTTTGGTTTGGATTTAGTCCACGTTCTAGTTACATATCTAATATCCGGCTGAAATCCAAATAATTCCAATTTCAGATATTAATCGGACTATCGGTTTCAAAAATATTGTTTTGTACTCATTAACTCTATATTTCCAATATTTTCAATAAATTTGTGTATTTGGGTTCTTCAAACCATATTGTGGTACTTCAAAATTATTTGAAAATATTGTTTTGTACTCATTAAACTCTATATTTCCAATCTTTTCAATAAATTTGTATCTAGCCTTTTCAAATCATATTGTTGTACTTCAAAATTATTTTCGGAAACTCTTCCACCAACCATGCAAGACTCATTCATAAACTATGCATGATAACGTCAAACATATCATGACATAATAAATCTTTGTACGAACAAGAATCATACATAATGGAACATAATTAACAAATTAAAACTAACAACAATCAACTCTATAAAATATTATTTTAATTTTAAATAAAACAACATATTATTTAAATTTTAGAAGTAAAATATATTCATAACTCAACTTCAAATATAATTATCGCAACATAAAACATCAGTATTGACCGAATATCAAATATATATATATATATATATTAAGTATTTGAGTTAATTATTTTGTAATAAATAATTATTTTAGATACTAAATAATATATTAATGTATTTTGGATACATATTAAAAATTAAAATCGTGTTAACTACAAGTTCTTTTGGAATTTTATAATTTTTGGGTTTCCCGGATATCTATTTGGATTCAGGTTTGGTTCGGATAAAATCTATAACCTGAAATACCGTAGAAGTAAAGAAGATCCATTCGATATTTATATCATATACGGATCCGTTCAAATTCAACTTTATTGAACCGATTTTGGTGTGGGATTTGTTTTTTTTTTTCCAGCCCTAGTAATTGATGATAGAAAAAAAAGGTATAAAAAACGATGGTGCTGCCCAGGATCGAACTGGAGACCTTTTGCGTGTAAGGCAAACGTGATAACCACTACACCACAGCACCTAATGTTTGTATTTTCTCGTGAAGGATTATAAAACAGATTAAACATCTCTCCGCCGCTTCCGGATAAAAGTTAAAACGAAGTGTTCTGCTCTCTGGTTTGAAGCTTAGGTTTCTCTCGTTAAATTTCTATGCTTATTCACAGTGTTTTGAAATTCGACCCGGACCCGTTGTTGAACCGGTAAACCCGGTGACCCGAGATAAATCCGATTTGAGTTTTGTAAAAAATCCAAAATTTGAAAACCCGCAAAACCCCGCAAAACCTCCAAAACCCGAAACCCGGTACCGGTTGAACCATTGGTTGAACCAATAGATAACTTTTATATTTTTGTAAGTTTTTATTTCTTAGTTATGTTTTTAGATTCTGTTTTATATTCTAAATTTCTAATTAAAAATTAGGTTTCTTTCAGTTTTTTGCCGTCTTCTTCTTCATCTGTTGACCTCTACTGATTTTGTATTTCTTTTTTCTTCTTCATTTTTTTTCTTTTTGATTATTTTGTATATTATAAATCTGTAGTATTAGGTTTTTTGTGCTCTAAGTCATATGTATAGTGTTCTGGTGATAAGTTTTACAATGTAGATCAAACTTTCTGATTTTTAATCATACATAATACCAATCACACTATTTTGTACAATTATGTTTTATTTTTGGTTTATTTTGGATTTGAAGTTTAATTTTTATTCACATTGGACGTAAATATCTATTAAATTTTATTCTTAATTTTAGATGTCACAACTTCTTAACTATTTACAAATTTTTTAAATAGTCTAAATTATTTTTTGAAGTATATCAAATGAAAATAAAATATAAAAGTAAAATTAAGCATTTTCTAAATGTTTTAAAACATAAAATATATGCATATCAAAACCATTATTTTATGTTTTAATTTTTTTAGAAAATATTAACTTTAGTTTTTATACTTTTATTTTCATAGAAAATATATTATTATATAATAAAGTAATTTATTTATTAATATGTGGTTCACCCGCGGTTCATCCGCGGTCGACCCGATGACCCAGTGATCCGGTAAGTCTTCCGGTTCAGTGTCCGGATCGGTTTTCAAAACATTGCTTATTCACTATTGGAGGTTTCAAGTTCTTCATCAAAAATGCATTTGGAGTGTTGTTGTTTTTCACTTTGGAGCTTTCTTCCTTTCGTTTTGTTGGTTTTTAATTTTGCTTTAGCTTTGATCTCTTAATCGCCATGTATATTATCTTAGGTTGGTTTTTAAAAAATGTTTCCCTAGTCAAGAGCTATGTCTCTTGAGAACTTGTTTCTGCCGGCTTAATTTCCGGGGAAATCCTTTATCTCGCCCGGCTCTGTTTGTTTTCCGTCGATGTATCTCCTCTGTAAAATCTTTTGATCAATATAATCTTGTTTAGTGTTTAAAAAAAACATCTCTCGTGTAAGCATTATGGTTTCAGAAGCAATTTATATAAGAGTATACTTGTGACGAGGGTTTTGGATACTTGTGTAGTCAATGGGCAGATCTAGCACTAAACTCGGGTAGGGGACATGACACATTACATTAAATTCAACTATATATATATATATATATATATATATATATATATATATTACATCCAATTGGTTTCAAAAAATTGTTTGCAATTGTTTCACGTTACTTAAATATCATAATTACTATTATATTTTATTTTATTTTTAATCAATATGGATGTTCATATCTGTATATAAATAAAAAACTAATGCTCTGATGTTGGAACCATCAATATAAAATTTTAATATCTAAGATTCTACTTTCACGAAAATTATGTTTTTCTTTGTAAAAACATACATCCATTGTTTTTTCGTTTAGAAATTCATTCATCTTTGAACACATGAAAGAACAAATTGAATATCATAAAGTAAAGTATATAATGAAAGGAGACTTAAACGAACTTAGTTAACTAAACTGTAACTACCCTAACAAATGCGGGTTTTAGTTTTACATAAACATTTTATAAAATTACATCACGAGAAAGTACAAGCGAATGAGGCAACATTTATAACATGTAATAGAGCTAGCTAAAACTTTAATATTTTTAATATTTGTTGCTCTGTCTGAAGATATTTCAGTTTAGAATTTGGTGCATATGATTCCTACTTAGTGCTACCTTCACAAAAGAAATATCAATTATGTTATTTACAAGAAAATTTCTAAAACATTAGGTAGCTTTAATTGAATTTATGTTTATGTATAATTTTTAAATATAAGTTATATTTTTAAATGCAATTTTAAACTGATTTAATAAATATTTTCAATTTTAATTTTTTTTTATAATTGTATAAGTGATTTATGATAAAAAAAATTAAAAAAATAAAAGTTACAATTGAAATAGCCTTAAAAACAATTGAAAAAAATAACTACGCCAGATTAAAATCAAATTATAATCTGATTTAGGTTTAACTAAAATAATATAAATAACATGCTTAAAATAATATAACTAAAATCAAACTAACTATTCAGTAACTCATAAATAACATGCTTAATTAAAATAATATAAAATATAAAACAAAATTAAATATTAATAACTGCTACAATTTAGGTTTTACGTAAATATTATTCTCGTATATAAATGCGGGCGAGTAATCTAGTTATGAAAATAAAAGCAGTGACAGAATTGAGTGGTAAGCTTGAATGCTACAGTGGGATAATTAGTTGTGAAGGATACAATATCATAAGAAGTAAAACAAGACAGAAAAAAAAAAACAAATTAAACGGAAAACAAAGATTGGGAATAACAAACGGAAATAGGGGAATAGGTAGGCTTGAAGAGCAAATGATAAGAGTTGGTAAGAAGATCAAGTGTAAAGATGGCGCCACCGTAATCACCACCTTGCAGAAGCAACTTGTGCTTGTCCAGAATTGCAATTGGTGACAGAGGGAACTGTGGTTCATCAAGCAAAGAAAAAGGGTCCCCAAGCCAAGAAGAAATTTGAGTGAGATGAATGGAACACATTTTCTTCCACGTCTTGTAGTTGTTGGAATATTGGAAGGACCATAGGTCTTGGGTAGGCCAGTCTTTCTTGGAAACGCAAAGGCGATTGTCGAGGACGCAGATGGTGACGGAAAAAGGGTCAAGAACATGGGTAAAGGGAGCATTACAGATGACATGAAAAGTTTCAGTGTGAAGATCAAAAGACAAAACCTTGGGTTCTTCTTTACAATCGGTGAGCCAGTAAAGGGAGCCATCTAAATAAACGGGATCGGTGTGAGGATTAGTGGTAAAGGGAGACGCAGGGTGAACGTACCTCCAGAGTTGAGTGGTAAAATCGAAAACTTCGCAAGTGGTTACGTTGTCTAGGCCAAAACCGGATGAGTTGGTTAGAAAAACAGGCTTGTAAGTGCCGGTGAGTTTGTCTTTACCGAAACCAAGCTTAGGAGTTGGGCTGCCAAACATTCTTTTCTTCGACCTGTGGAGTAAGAGGTTTTGAATGTTGGAGGGAGGGAAAGTTCGATGCCATCTAGTGGCGGGATTCATCAGGACGCAGACACTCGATTTGTAGATAGAGTAGAGGCATAATAGACCGTCGCAAGAACTATGACAGACCGAACTTCCCACCCAATTAGTAGGCACATGGACGGTATAAGCAGATGATGATCCAAACACAAATCTTCTTCGAGCATCAACATCTCTTTTGACGAGACGCCCATCATCATCATAAACATTAGTGGCCACGAAAAGGACATCTGGACAGCCTCGTGACATATGGATCAACTGTTGTCTTTCCTGGAAACGTCTGGAATCGATTGCAGATTTCAGTTTCTTGGACACGGTTCTGAATCTAAGCAGAGATTTTATGGGAAGTCTCTCAAGTATCCGCTCTACAACATCGTCTGGCAGCAAGAGCAACTGATCTTCACGATGCCTTTTCAGTGTTCTTCTTGTTTTCAACGGAAACATCTTTTCTTTTTCTTTTTATCTCTCGTCTCTAATAATTCTTCGATCTGATCAACACATCTGATATAAATAGATACAGCAGCTAAGGAATCTGGAAAACAAAAAAGGAAAATTTCCTTTCCTCCTTTTTTTTTTTTCCTTTTCTTTGAATTTATACTGAATCAAAACATCAAGTCTTATATATAAACATATTTTACCTTAGGCAGCCTTTTTCTAATCCTCAGGAATCATCCATATCTCCCTTTTACTCGCTTACGCAGATACACACAAGACTTCTCATCCCGACACCTCTTCACAACTCCTTTGTCTTCTTTTATTTTCTTCTGGGCTTTGCCTGTGTTACTTGGGCTTTTCGAACTTGTCCACCAATATTTATTCCTTCCCTAGCATTTTCTTATAAAAATATTATCATGTCCAAGGTGGGATGGGAGATGCATCTACACTAATAAATTTCCTTTCCTCTTTTTTTTTTGAATTTATACTATTCCTTTTCTTGTGCACATTTTTTTTTTGTAAATGTGTTATTTTTTGTGGCTAAGAGTGGGTTTTTAGTTTTGACTATATTAATGTTTCTCTTTGTAGAATGGGAAACAAGGGAGAGAGAGTGGTGAAGGCAGGTCTATGAACAGTAAAAAAATTATCTTTTAGGTCTTCACAGGTAACATTAAACTTCTTGCTTTGGTTTTCATGATCGTTGCTATTAGGAAGACTTGTTATGGCTTTAACACTTGTGTTCTGTTGGTTTGGATTACAATGTTAATGTGGAGGTCAGTAAAGAAAACAAAGATGAGGTTTTTGGAAAAGATTTAGAAGCAGTGAGGGAGCAACACTTATACCCAACAGTAATTTATATACATCTTCATAATTGTTAGTAGGCAACTGTTGTTTGACTTCATTTTCCAGAATTTTGATTGCTCATCTGGACTAAAATTACTGAAAAATACACAACTTAAATAATGTTATAATATGATTTGCTCTAAATTTTAAAATAGGTCTGTGATTTTTACTCTCATTATTTCAGTTTAGCAACTCTTTTTTATCTCTTGATACTTCAATTTAGAAAAATCTCTGCTTTTCGCTAAAGAGAATAACACCGGAAACTTGAACAGAAGCTTCATGTCGTTTGACATTGGTAAGAACTGAACAACATTATGCAACTTACCGTCTTCACATAAAATTCTCATGATAATTTTGTCGTGTGTAAAGAAATGGTTAATTTATATTAGATCGATCATATTCCTAAGTACAATATTACAATATTTTAACTCGTCAAAAAATCTGCAGGTAGCGTAGACACAAATCTAACCTAGTAATTATTAGGAATTAGTTACCAATAAAATTTTATGTTACATTTCTTTTAGTCTTAAAAAAAACAAATTCTGAATTATTTGACATGAACAAAGTAAAACATGACTATGTCAGCCTTTGAGTTCTAGTTTGTTCCAAAATTATCTTTTAACTCTGAAGACACAGTAAGCAATGATTTTTTTTTAAGTTACATATTAAAAATAAGAAGAAAATATTTAAAAAGATTACTGAATTATATAAACATGAAGCTAAAAATCCATATATGGAATGAATTCTTCATTTGACTTAGGTAGGTGAAGAATACATGTTTACTCATATAAACATATATAAAGCTAGGAGATCCAGTTATTCTTCATAGTATCTGATTTGGGAACCAACAGTAAGTCAAGAGAAACTTCTTAAAATAACTTTGTCAAAAAAAAAACAGTAAGTCAAGTATTTCCTGTGTTGCAATATGCATGGTTACTTTTTGTTTAGGAAATGTCTGGAAGATAAATCCTACTTGTGTTTTTCCTTTGACTTATTTTCTTGTCCTTTTTCTGTGTCAAGAATCAGATCAATACTATTAATTCAGGAACCTTTTTATAGATTTGCCCATATTCTTACCTGGAATATTACTTTTTGTGCCATCAGATTTACCTACAAAACAAAATTTCATTAAGGGTAAAAGAGGAAACGAAAAATGAACCAACAATCTAGACGTTCTTTTTCCTCTTTTTTCTCTGGTCAAAGACGTTTTTTTTTCTACAACCTAATATCCAAGGGATTTTTATCTCCTCGATTAGTCGATTCATAGCCTCCGATGATACTCCTGGCGAGGCCTAAGCTCTGGTGATACCATGAATTCACAATTTCAGATTCAAACTCCGGCTTCATCTGTCAAACTCTCCTCTCTTCTCCTCTGTCACCAGAGAGCAAATCAGACTCGCTATCGGAGATGGCTACAAAAATCAGGTTAGGATTATCCTATCCAAGGTATCATATTGTTGTGGCGTCCCTGTTTTGATTTGTGGTGAACATGATTTAGACTCTTATTTGTTTCAGAAGAAATAAAAGTTGTGGCAGAGATGGGGATTCTTCGTTTACCAAATGCATAAGCTTTAAATATCCGAACTGGAATTGTGTATTTTGTTTGTATTTAAAGTAAAGGAGTCACCTTCAGCCTGATAGAATCTTTTGTCTGCAACAATTTCTTGAAAGACTTGCGCTGAGCGGCGGATTGGTGGTGTCTCAGGTACTAATATCTGTAAAGGGATACATTTACACCATCATATACTTCTTCTTTTATTAAGTTAAAGTATCTTGAGGTTTCATGTGAGTTTATTAGCAAACCGAACTGGTGTTTCTTGAAGTAAACGTTTGTTGTATATATAAATCTGTTGTAAGAATTAACTTGCATTATAAAAGACACGTGCTTTAGTCTTTTGTGTTTGGTTACCCTGTTTTTCTGTCGTATAATGACAATGAATTATGTTTTGAATTTTAGTAATCTGCAATATCTGATTGGTGTGTATTCATTTTGTTAGACGATTGAAGTGTGAAGACGATCCTAGAAAGACTGCAGGAACTAGAAGGATGATGTACTTCCATGGTTTTACTTCTTTTGGGTGATCTATCATGGATCAGTGATTCAGTATGCAACTGAGGTAATCTGTACTTCAGCAAGGCAGTATCTTTGAGATTGGAACACAATGAACAATGGAAGAAATGTCACAGTATCTATGAAGGCTCTCAGATTATCTATGATGATGGTTCAAAGATTCGTTCATGTAACAAGAATGAGTTGATTTTTTTATAGTGTTGTTGACATTTTTTAAACAGGAAATAGCGTTACTATTTTTATCATTGGTTGTTTTACACGAGTCTTATGTGAATAATCGCTCCGATCAATTTCAATCAAAATTGTGTCAATTTAATAGAATAGATTGGTGGAAGCACCTTAGCCTAATGGTTAAGGTCTAAAGTCTTCTACACCTAGGTCTGGGGTTCGATTCTCAGACTATGCAATTTATTGTAGATTTTTTCAAATCCAGGTTTCAAGTCCCGGAGAGAACGCGATTTATTAGGCAACTATGCAGATTATTACAGACAACTATGCGATTATAGAAAGAAGGATTGCAAGAGATTTTCAACATGTTACAAGTAAATCTGGTCAGGCGTGGATCTTCATAGGACGGCTCAGATGATGCAGTTAGGCGTAGATCTTCATAAGACAGGTAGTATTGTCGGTTGTCGAATCGTCTATGTAATGTTCCTAATAATTGTAATATCATAATAAATCAGCGTTAAAAAAAAAATAGAATAGATTGTGATAATATTTTGCAAAATTATATAAATGTATAATACAACAAAACCTAAATTATATAAATGTTTATATTTATAATGTTTATTAAATAAAATTATCAATATAATATAATTGTTTTGGATACTAAAATAGGCTCATTCAAAAAATTTATGAAAATTTATTCAAATTTTAAATTTTTACACAAACACTAAGTTTATCACTTAACAAAGCAAGTTTTGTTTTTTTGTCATCTTTTTTTTTGTCTTATTCAACATGATGTTAAATATTTATAAACTCATTTAGTTCAAGAGGCTTTAAATAGGTTATTCAATTAAAAATATTTATTAATTTAGTTTTACTTAAAATAATTGAAAACCATATTAATCAATTTACACACACATATATATATTTAACATAATAAATTATTATTTTTTTACATTTTTCAAAATTTTGTTCGGTTTTCGGTGCGGGTTGGGTTGGGTTTGATTTTGGTTTTCGGGTATAACACTTTAAAACGATTCGAGTATATAGGCCAAGTTTAATAGGTATGAGACTTTGATTTTCGTCGATTAGGAATCAGATTTTTTGGATACGAATATTTTTGACAAATTATATTAGATTACTAATAAAAAATATAATATGTTATAAACTTTAAAAAGAATTTTTAAAATGCATATGGCACAAGTGTATAATTATACAACTTGATAAATTAATATAATTACCAAAAATTAAAATAATTAATTAATATTAAATATAAATATATTGTAAAAACACAAATATAAAAATTAAATTTCTCAAAAAATTAAAACGAAAACATACCCGCCCTTTGAAAGGGCGGGTCAGAATCTAGTATTATATTAATTTATGGTTTGGGTGGAACTAGATAATCTAAAATCTAACAGGACTAGTAATATACAAAAATCGTAACGGAAATTAAAGGAGTGGTAAGCTTAGCTTCAAGGAACACATGTTACAACGGGAATATTAGTTGTGAAGGATACAAAATCTAATTTGACCGGAATGAATGTATTAAGGCATAACCGGACAACTAAAAGCATCTATCTTATTAAAACAGAAACATTCTTTTGGACCTAACATTTATTTTGTAAGTTTTTAAATTAAATACACCTTTATACTTTATAGTTAAACATACATTAAATCACTAATGTTCATTTCTTTATACTACTATCCATGTTTCCAAACAATATACTTATTTCTTTATAATACTATCAATGTCTCCAAACAATATACGTATTTCATTATACTATTATCAATGTTTCCAAACAATATATTTTTATACTACTATCAATGTTTCCAAATAATACAATAATTAATCTTAGTTATTTTATATCTATCATTTTCTCTTTAAAATTTTGTAGAAACGTCATAATTTCATAAATTGCAAAATAGTGAACTTTAAAATTTCGATTATAAGATTACAAATTATGAAACTATTACAATTTAAATCCAATTAGATTACATATCGGTCATCCATCAGTTCAATCGGTTAGTCTCGGGTTTTAGTGATTTTTTAATATGAATATTTTTAAAACATAAATTGAATTGTCAGATCTGCGGATTAACCGGTATAATCACAATCGGGTTGAATTTAAAAAATACTGATTTAAATACACACTCTTTAAAAATTACCAAAATATTTGTTAAATAATTAGTAAAAATTTTCATCGTAAAATATCCCGCGCTTCAAAAGCGCGGGTCAAAATCTAGTAGAAGATTAAAAAAAGTGAAAATTACAACTATAAAAAGGAAAACAAGACGATCAAATAAAATTACGCGGAAAACAAAGATTCGAAATAATAAACAGAAACAACGGAATAGGTAGGTTTGAAAAGTAAATCATAGGAGTTGGTACGGAGATAAGTATGACGATGGCGTCAGGGTAATCACGACCCTGAAACGGCCTTGTAAGTACAGGTGAGTTTGTCTTTACCGAAACCAAGCTTAGGAGTTGGGCTGCCAAACACTCCTTTGTTAAACCTTTTGATTAAGAGGTTTTGAATGTTGGAGAGAGGCAAAGTTTGCTACCATCTATTTGCGGGATTCATCACGACACCGAGACTCCGGACGTAGATAGAGTAGATGCATACTAGACCTTCACAAGTACCATGAGTAAAATTTCCTTTCCTCTTTTTTTTTTTTTTTTAACAACTCTTTCCTCTTTTTTTTTGAATTTAAACTATTCTTATTATTATTCTTTTTTGTAAATGTGATTTTTTTTCTGTGGCTGAGAGTGGGGTTTGAGTTTTGAGTCTTTTGACTATATAGAGAGAGAGAGAGAGAGAGAGAGAGAGAGAGAAGAGAGAGAGAGAGAGAGAGAGAGAGAGAGAGGAGAGAGAGAGAGAGAGAGAGAGAGAGAGAGAGAGAGAGAGAGAGAGAGAGAGAGAGCACTACAGTAAATATGAGTATTAATAGCATCAGACTATAGCGTTTTTGATGTTTCTGCTATTGTATATCAATACTGACTTTTTTAATAGCGTTTATAAATTGAAAACGCTATGTTTGGTATCGCGGAAAAATAATTTTTTTAGCCGCGTTAATTTGGTATGTATAAGCTCCAATAATTAGAAAAAAAAGGATGGTGTTAAAAAAAAAAAAGAAAAAAATGGCTCAAACAAATTAAATATTTCTCAGATTCTCTCTCTCTCTCTCACACACACAGACGAACTCATCGTCTCCATCTCTCCTCCATCTCTCACGAGATCATGGCTTCCACCGGACAACACTCCGATCTTAGTCACTCACGGCCAGCTGAGTTAAATCTCCTGGGTATCTCAGTTGTAATCTCTCTATCTCTCTCTTTGCCATTGTCTCTGTTTCCTTTCCGTAGTCGGCTCCATAAATCCCTCTCTGATTCGAGCAAGAACCCTAAGTCGTGATTTGATTTATGATTCATATTTGCTTCAGGGATAGTATTAAACAGAAACCTACTTCATCACCTCTCCCGTCCTCTATAGTCGTCTCCTTTTCTTCTTCATCTCAGGCACTTTCTCTGCTCGCCTCAAATCCGGGAGCCATGGCGGAAAGGTTCTCTCTTTCCCCAATCCTATTGAGAGATTCACTTTTATAATTATCTTTAGTTATCTGATATTTTTTTCAGCTCACTTATCAAAACTAATTTGATCTTTGTCGGAGTGTTGTAGAAAACGGGTTCTGTTCTTAGTAGTGTGTGCGTGTGTGACGTTGAGAAGACAAAGTTTGCAGTTTGATATATTGTGTCTCTTTGTTACATCTGAAATCCTTGGTTGGAACATTTTTCTGTTCTTAGTTAGTAGTGTGTGTGTTGTGCTATGTTGAGAAGACAAAGTTTGCAGTTGGTCCATTGTGTCTTTTCATTGCATCTGAAACTGGTTATGTTCTTAGTTAGTTGTGTGTGTGATGTGTTATGCTGAGAATGTTTCATATCGATACATTGTTTGGCTTTGTTCTTACATTCTGTATTATTGTAGAATCACACTGTATGGTGGCTTTTGTGAGATTTGGTTCAACATGGCTTCTTTGCCTTTGATTGTTCTACTTGGTGTTTCCCTTTTTGCAGGGAACAAAAGTTAAAGAGAAAACAAGCTTTACAAGTCTCACTCTAGGTTCTGGCTCTTGGCAACATGTTGTTACTCACTGTGATGCCAAACGAAGAATAACGATTTAAAAGAGATGACCCGTTGACTACTATTATTGCACATACAGATCCTGGCGAGGTTGGTCTTAATTTCCCTTGATTATCACCTCTATGCTCTATGTTACAATTTTATGTCTTTACTTGGCTATAATTATGTTTTTTACTCTGTTTCTTGTCTGTTTTATTGGCAGCATGTTAGTCTGGAAGCAGAAGACCACAAAGACATGCTTCACTTCGTTCTTATGCTTTGATTCGAGAGGGAGAGAGTTTTTATTTTTTATTTTCTAAATGTTGAGACTTGTTAGTGTTTTGTACATTAATGATAAATTGAGGCCAAAAATAAATTGGAGCTAAAACTCAAAATATTATTGGAGCCAATTTTTGGAGCCAAATATTATGGAGGGAAATAAAATTGGAACCGATTGTAATCTCTAAAACTATAAATTTCATATTTTATTGCAATATATATTATAATTTTTAATCAATTCTATTTATAAATTTAGGGATATATAATTTTAACAAAATGACTTGCTAGACTTATTTTTAACCCCTAATCTCCAAATATATTCTAACCCCTAAACCCTAAATATAATCCTAAAATCTAAATTTTGAACTTTTAATTTTATAAAAATAAAGTTTAATTTAAATATGCTAATGCAACCTGAATCCATCTAATGCCCTAAATCTAATACCCTAAACCATAAAATTCAAACTTAAATGATATTCTAAAATACTAAATAAAATCTCTAATTATTTTTTTTTTCAGATTTTAAAGCCAAAATTTAAATTTAAACTTTAAAACTATTTTTTTTTCAAAACTCCTTTCAAAATCTTAAATGTAAACCTTAGATCCTCCATACAATTCTATACCCTAATTCCTAACTTCAAACATAAACCATTCATCTACCAAAATATAAATTTCTAATATAAATTTTAAAAATATAACAAACTTCAAATCTAAACCTTAGTCACAAAATTTTATATAAAACTCTAACTCTTATACTTTCAAAACTCTCAACCCCTAAATCATAATGAATTAAATTTTTAATCTTACCCTATACCACAAACTTAGACTTTGCATACAAAATAATAAACTTAATCTTTACAAACATAGAATAGAGGCAATAAATTTAAACCCAAGTATATTTTAAAACTCAAGTTATACAAACTCTAAACCCTAACCCTAAACTCTAAATGTATACCATAACACAAAATCATATACTCTAAATGATATTACATATACTCTAAACTCATACTTTTTAACTCTAAATTTTAAATACAAAATAAATGTAACATAATCAGAATCTAATTTAATTTTGTATAAATAAATTTAGTTAAACAATAAATTTTAAAACAATTATTAAATAGTTTTGGACTGGTTAATTTTTGACCATTTGATTGTCTTTAATCCAATGGCTAGAAATAAATCTCAGTCAATCCTCTCACTTTCTCCTTATTGGTCAATCTATCAAAAATCAGGATTGCAATTTGTGGCCATTGATTATTTTTGATCCTATGGCTAAGATCAATCTTCACCATCTATCCTTTCAACCCCCTCTCTCTCTCTCTCTCACGATTCAGTCTTCTCCATCTTTTTTTTTGTTCAACCACAGTCTTCTCCATCTATCCTTTGAATTGTTAAACCTAAAATCACAAAGTCTTCAGCCTCTTACGATTCAACCTGTCTGGATACAAACCTGTCTCTCTATCTCTATCTCTCTCACTCGGCCATGACGAAAGCTTCGTTGACAACGTTTGACTCGAGTCAGATTCGAGCCACAAACAGAGATGGCAAGTGACAAACAGATATGGCGAGTGACAAACAGAGATGGCGGAGCAGCGCCGGTGGCAAGGTGGAAGAGGCTTCGATGGTTCAGTTCACCGGAGACGAATAAAGGGGGAAGTCTCAGCCTTTCTTTGCCATGTATATCTCTGTTCATGCTCTCTCTCTCTCTCTCTCTCTCTCTCTCTGATTTTGTTTTGATTTTGGTACACGAAATGGGTTGCGAGCAGAGTTGGTTTGATTGTTTTGTCTCTGAAGTTTAATATCATTTATAAGATTGATTAGGATGTGTTTTTTGATTTGGCAAAAGATTTCAACTTTGATTAAGAAAAGCTATCTGAGTTTCTTGCTTAATTTGCTCCTAGCTTTCATTGCAATCTGATGCGTATGGTCTTCTTTTGTTTTGATATTTTCTGCAGGTAATCTGAACAGGCTGCCAAGTCCCAAGCCGAGGAAGCTCAAGCCATGGAAGAAAGCTAGTCGGAGATGGCAGAGATCACAGAGAAAGCTAGCGGCGGTTGTGGTGTAGGTGAAGCCGAATAAGAAGAAAGAGACGTAGAGCTGTAGAAATTTTATTAGGTTTTGTTATTTTTTGGTTATATTTTTTTTGGTTTATTTAGGGTTGGTTAATTAGGTTTTGGTTCTTTTTTGGTTTGATGTATAAACTGATTTTATTGTAAAGAAATTTTAATTAATGAATAAATTTTAAATTTGAAATTTAAATTAGTTCTCTATTTAACTATATTTGTGATTTAATTTTTAATTATTGTTTTAATCATTTAAATAATTTTGTTTTATAATATGATTAATTGATTTTATTATAAAAATTCAGATTAAATATTATGTTTTTAAATAAAATAATTCATTATAATAAATATTAACAATTGCAGATACAAAAGCGCTATTCTTGTACATTTAATTATAGCACAACAGAAAACCGCTATTAAAAGGGTCGGATCTTTTATAACGGGCGATGTCAGAGCGTCCAAAGAAACGCTATTAAACAGAAATTATAGCGGTTTCCGTCCGCTATTACTACTCACATTTCCTGTAGTGGAGAGAGAGAGAGAGAGAGAGAGAGAGAGAGAGAGAGAGAGAGAGAGAGAGAGAGAGTGGTGAAGGCAAGTCTATGTGCATGTGCTAGTCGTGCAATAGATGAATGACAGTTACGACGTGAAATCCTAGATAGAAGTGACGATTCAAAGCATGATCAAAATAGAGAATGACATGCACATGTTTCGTATACGTAACTTAGCAAGTGTGTTTTCTTTTCTTTGCGTTTTAGGTATAGTTCTGCTTTATTTGTGATTCTTGTCTCGTTTGTTTTATTAGCTTGCTTTAGCGTTCACTTGCGAGGATCAGAGTATATTCCGATGCTTGGAGATGATGCACCAACATCAATACCTACTGGGAGGTGCTGTTGTCTAGTGATTAGAAAAATGAGTTTTCAGTTTCCGTCTCTCCGACACATCTTCTAGGATCTTGTTAAAGGTATATGTTTTTAGGGGTCATTGATCGCAATAAACAGGATCATTTTAATGAATTTTCTGTCTGTTTGTTGTTCATTAACATCTCGAATCAGCATTAGTTGGCTTCTCTGAACTAATCAATTAAGTCTCAGTCCGTGAAATCCTAGATAGAAGCATGATGAAAACCACGTCGTAACTGTCAAAAAACAAAAAGAAAACACATTTGCTAAGTTACGTATACGAAACATGTGCATGTGCTAGTCGTGCAATGGATGAATGACAGTTACGATGGAAATCCTAGATAGAAGTGCCGATTCAAAGCATGATCAAAATAGAGAATGACACGCACATGTTTCGTATACGTAACTTAGCAAATGTGTTTTCTTTTCTTTGCGTTTTAGGTATAGTTCTGCTTTCAACATCATCTCGTAGTCGTCTCTATTTTATTGAATTTGATCAACACATCTAACTTTTGGTTTCTTGTTCTAGTAAAAGAGTCTGGCCTTTCTTCCTTTTGTTTTTGTTCATTCTTTTATAAACGAGAAAGTACATTTCTTGGTTCTTGCTTATTTGTTCTTATTTAGGAAAGACAATAGATTTCTTTTAGTTTGGCAAGAAAATAAATGAAGGGGATAAATAGAGTTAAAAACTTTCAAATTATATATTGATGCTTTGGCGTAAGTGTTTTTAAATACATGTCAAATAAGAAAATTCAGCATTTTCTTATTTGACACTTAATCTACTTACGTGTATATAGAAGTTCATGTGGTTTATAGCATTCTGTAAGACTAAGGTGACAATCTATGTCGAAATCCGAAACCACTCTCTCAAAGTTATTGGTAGAGTCTAAATGCAGCCAAGAATGCAAAGATGACTTGCTGTCTTCTCTTCCTAGAGACAGAGGTTTTTTCGCAGAGCATCTCTATCAATACCAAGGGTTTTGGTACACACCAAACCTCTTGAAAGGTGTTTTATATAGCCAGAAGCATTTTCAGGCAAAAGATTCAGATATCATCCTGGTAAGCAATCCTAAATCAGGTACGACTTGGTTGAAATCACTCGTTTTTGCTTTGGTTTACAGACAAGAATTCAAGACTCCTCTAGAATCACATCCTCTGCTTGATAACAACCCGCATACCCTCGTGCCCTTTATCGAAGCTTTCGACTTTAACGCTCAAGATACTTCTCCTAGGATCTTCTCTACACACATCCCTCTTGGGTCGCTCCCTGAGTCCATTAAAGAGTCGTCTTGTAAAGTTGTGTACTGCTGCAGGAACCCAAAGGATGCCTTTGTCTCGCTTTGGCATTTCATGAAAAGTTTGTTTCTTAAGGATATGGTTGGGTGTACAATGGAGGAAATGGTTAGTGGGTTTTGTAGAGGTTCAAGTGTTTATGGACCCTTTTGGGATCATGCCTTAGAGTACTGGAAAGAGAGTCAAGCAAACCCGAAAAAAGGTATTCTTTGTTATGTATGAAGAGATGAGAGAGAAACCTGAGGAATGTGTTATGCGGATCGCTGAGTTTTTGGGATTACCTTTCACAGAGAGGGAGATAGAGGATGGAGTTTTGGATGGGATCATAAAGTTGTGTAGTCTTGAGAATTTGAGTAAGTTGGAGGTTAATACAACAGGGAAGTTAGTGAATGGTATGGAGACTAAGGCATTTTTTAGGAAAGGAGAGACTGGTGGATGGAGAGACACTTTGACTCCTTTACTAGCAGAGGAGATTGATAAGATGACTGAAGAGAAACTAATTGGTTCTTCCTTTAGATTCTTTTGTTAAGAATCCTGCTTAAACTTTATTCTATTTAATTTAATGAGCTTCTCTTTTTTTTTTAATGATTGTTGTGAACTTGTGATGATGGACCAACCTGGCCTGTTTTGTTTTGATTCGATTTATGTTTTGAGTTGATCTTTCATGATCCATGAGCTTTTGGCCCATCACAAGTTTTTCATGAGCATCGGCAAAACAACAAACAAGGAAAAAGCATAAGCCTACCTAAACTCATTATTCTATGCGTGTATCTTTGACTTTTAACAATATTAGAGTTGTGATTCTCTTTCTCTCTTGTCTTTTACTCTTTAGATATTATTCTACGTGCTCTTCAAGATATGTTGACTGTTCCATCAAAGGTTAGGAACAAAAGATAGTTCCAAGAACAGTATTGCTCAAGTTACTTGTTCAGCAAACATCTCATTTTTCTTATAAAAGCACTCAAGTATCAATGCAAAAAACATCTCATAGTTTATAACATTTTTCAAGATTGATCTATACTCTTAAACAATGTCTTCATCATCATCAGCTGTTCCTGATTACTTGGGAGATGAAGTTCTGACACAAGAAACAAGAGATCTGATATCTTCTCTTCCAAGCGAGAAAGGTTGGTTGGTGAGCCAAATGTATCAGTTTCAAGGACGCTGGCACACACAAGCTCTCTTACAAGGACTCTTGGAGTGTCAAAAACAATTTGAAGCCACAGATTCCGACATTATCCTCGTCACCAATCCTAAATCAGGTACCACTTGGTTAAAAGCTCTTGTCTTTGCTCTCATCAACCGACACAAGTTTCCAGTTTCTTCTGGTAATCATCCTCTTCTTGTCACCAATCCGCACCTTCTCGTGCCCTTCTTGGAAGGAGTTTACTACGAGTCACCAGATTTTGATTTCTCTAAGTTGCCTTCTCCAAGACTCATGAACACGCACATACCGCATCTATCCCTTCCCGAGTCCGTTAAGAGTTCTTCTTGTAAGATTGTGTATTGTTGTAGAAACCCTAAGGACATGTTTGTCTCCTTATGGCATTTTGGGAAGAAACTTGCTCCTGAAGAAACCGCTGATTATCCTATTGAAAAAGCGGTTGAAGCGTTTTGTCAAGGGAAGTTTATAGGTGGACCCTTTTGGGATCATGTGCTTGAGTATTGGTATGCGAGCCTCGAGAATCCAAACAAGGTCTTGTTTGTTACTTACGAGGAGCTCAAGAAGCAGAGTGGAGATACGATCAAGAGAATAGCTGAGTTCTTGGGATGTGGTTTTCTTGAAGAAGAAGAAGAAGAAGAAGTGAGAGGGATTGTGAAGTTGTGTAGCTTTGAGAGCTTAAGTAATTTGGAAGTTAATAGAGAAGGGAAGTTGCCAAATGGAATGGAGACTAAAGCTTTCTTCAGAAAAGGAGATGTTGGAGGATGGGGAGATACTTTGAGTGAGTCCTTGGCAGAGAAAATAGATAGAACCATTGAAGAGAAGTTTCAAGGTTCTGGTCTCAAATTTTCTTGTTGACATCACTCTTTGAGACTTTTTTATTATGTTATTGTTGTGCTTTAATTATTATTGTTTTCAATCTTGTGAGTTTTGTTTTTGCTGTCTATGTTTTTTTTTTTTTTTTGAAAAAAGCTGTCTATGTTTTGTTGTTTGTTGTTATATGAATAAAAGAATGATCATGGTTTGTTTAATAATAATATTTCTTTTATCAGTTGAATATTGTACGTATAGGATCGTTCACATAGCGCAGGGAAAAATAAATCGAATCCAAACTCGTCCAGGAAAAATAAATCCGAATCGGACATAAATATTGAATAGTTTTGTTCTGCAGTATTTTGTATTATGAGCTTTATCCAAACCAAACAAAATCCAAATGTATATCTGAATGACTCAAGAATTTAAAATCTCCAAAAAGTTATATATCAAACTTGATCTCAATCCCTCCTCCTATACATCTCGTATACACTGAGATATTATTGAATAACTAAAATAATTATATATTACATAAATAGTTAACTCAAATATTTAGTATAGTGTATGTTAATTATTTTTTCATTATAATGTTTTATGTTTTGATAATTGCATTTGAATTTCAATTAAGAATAAGTTTGCTTTTGAATTTTGAACAATGTTGTTTTTAAATTTAAATAGTGTCTCTTACGTTTATGGAATTGCTAATTGTTAATTTTAATTTATTTATGTTTTATTATGTACTAAGTGATTTTTCCCGTGCATATTTATAAATTAAATATACTATGATAATTGATTGTTTTTTAATTTACATTTTAAATATATTTATAATTTATATGCATAATTTATATTAATAAAATTATATTACTTTAATTAGATATATGATTTTAAATATGTTATATCTATTAGAATTTATTGTTTTACCGTCAATTTAGTTATCTGATTGCATCCATTTTTCTAAATTCAACTAATATTTTTTTTAGTATATTAAAATTATGATTAATTTTCTCATTTGCATTTAAGTTGGTTGTTGTCTTTGATATGTAAATATATTTGAGGAAGATTATGTATAACTTAAGATATATTATTCTTAAAATGAAACAAAATAAACTAATGTGTTTAATTCCAAATTATTTAAACTAATATAATGATAATATTCTACAGTCCATTCATATATATAAATTTTACAAAAGAACTAAAGTGTAAAAATTATTTAATATTTTATTTTAATTTTTAATATGTTTTGAGTCGTCCTATAATTTATATTTCTAAAATAAATTGTTATTATTAAAAAGTTATGTATTCTTATTGATATGATTTTATTATAAGTTGGATTAGTCGAATCACTCATGTTATGAGTATATTGAGTTACATATATTTTTCAAATTCAAACTAAAATATACTTATTTTTGTTGTACTTAATTAAAACCAAATTATTTTATTTATTGTCTAAATGTGCATGTATTGTCATAATATTTATCAAAATATATGTTTATTTAAAAAATATTATATAATAAAGCGATTATCAATAGAAAATCACATACATAAGTACATTTTTGGAAGCTCATGAACATATCAATATTTACAATAACCAAACTATTTTATAAATTCTAAATAATTTTATGTCTTAGATTTATTAAATGGTAAACTGAAATTAATTTTAAATAATCTTAAAAAATCAGATTTACTTTGGTATTTTTATTATGGTTATATTAACTTCCACAAACATAAAAACATAAAATTTAAAAGAAAATTCAATATTAAGAAAATAGAAAATTTTAATAGTGATAAAATATAATATATCTACCTCGTTAAAGTATATAATGTTATGTTATTTTAAAATATTTTGTAACTATTTGATCGAAAGATGTTTGTTGTTAATTTTTTAATACCTCTTGAAAATAAGCAGTCTATAATATTTTTTGTGATTGTATTTTAAAAAGCATATTATATAAATAAAATAAAATTTATAGATTTTTTTTTGCTTTAATTGAAACATATTATAGTCAACTATATATATGAAAATAAATAAAACATTTCAATAGTATAATAAACTATTTTTAGTCAATTAAACATATATCAATTTATTTTAATTAATTATTTTATGTAATCATCTCAGAAAATAGGTAGATATTTAAAAATATTTCTATTACTTTGAAAATATATATTTTTTATTTTTCCAATTATGTTTTAAAATAAATAATATTTCTTTTTCTAATATCAAGATTATATGTGTGATTTTATTTTATGAAATCACATTATATACAAATATACATTTTCATCTAAGAAAATATAGATATAAAGAAATATTTTAATTACTTCTAGTTTTATGTTACGACAAAACATATTTTATGTTATCTAAAAATATTTTTGAAATGAAATCATATTATATAAACATATATTTTCGTTTTAAAAATTGTTTTGTAAACTTTATATATCTTTCCTTTTTATCACATATGTTATTTGGAAATTTTTTAAAGGAAACTAAATAAAAAAAATTCTATAATAGTATTTAAATGTAACTTTTTTAATTCATTAACGGTATCAGCGTAATCAACCATCGTAAGAGTTAACATCATCACGACATATATGAAACTGACTTCTCAAATAATATTATAGAGATGATTTCGTTCATACAAGATTTTGGTTTTTCATGAATCATTATATGTCTGCTGTCTTGTATGGTTGAGAGACAAGTCTCTCAAATCTATTTTAAAAGATAAATATATAGTTTGATGAAGCCACATACACAAATTTATTGAAAATATTATAAATATATTAAATTTAATTAAGTACAAATTAATCTTTTCAGAACAGATGACTCGTTTTATATATAAAATCGAAACTATTTAGGGTTCAACTGGATCTTGAGCACATAACTAAATCTAAACCAAACCCGACTAAACCGAATGGAGTTTGATCCAAACTTTTATAATATTCAAATGAGGTTAATATTCATGAACCTAAAAACCTAAAATCTGAATAAATTCAAACCGAAATTCGATTGGAACCCCAATTAGCCACTTTTAAAAAACATCATTAGTTATCCAAGATTAATGTACAAAACAAATCACTTAGTCGCCTAGTTGACTCTCCTGTGAACATAAAAGAAAATAATTTTTAGTAAAATTAATGTTTATATAATTACAAAGTTAACTTTAATTTTTTATAAACTGTCATAATTGTCACTACCAAAATTATTTTTGTTACTTGGTTTGCTTAAAAAAGTTTTAGTTAGATTTTTAATTTTAATTGATCTTTTTGTCCTTTTTTTTAGTTCATTCTTTTATAAATGTGAAAGTACATTTTTGGTTCTTGTTTGTTTGTTTTTTTAATAAATCTCAGAGTATTTTGGGTCTATGGAAAGCATATTAATCCCAAAGAAAATGTGCAACTCACATATGGATTCATTTTGGATATTAAATGGACCGTAAACAATAGGTCGATATCTATATAGCCATATATAAATCTTATAATTTCGCAATAGAAAAAAATCAATTCTTAATCTGGACAAACAAGACAATTTTTCACCCAGTAGAAACTACTACACTACCGCGATGTAATTCTCTTGTATTTGTTTGTTCTTATTGAGGAAAGACAACATATTACTTTATCTTTTATAAATCAATACTGGAGGTAATCCTATTGATTACGGTGAAGAAAATTACTTGGATTAACTCTTATTAGTTAGTTAGAAAGTTTCATGCGCCATGCACAGTGATGATATATTTTTAAAATAATATAAATATTTATTGAATTAAAAGTTAATTTATATTTTAATAATTTTTAGATTCTAGTTTTATCAATATCAAACAGAAACTTAAAATAATTATTTGTAGTTTTTTATTTGGTTAAAAAAAGTTTTGTTTATATTTTCATATTTAGATAAGTTTTTATTATAAATTAAATTATTTCACTAATTGATTTTAGTTAAAAATACATTGAATTAATAAAAGTAATTTACCAATTAATTCAATGAATTGATTAACACTCGCTGAACGATATATTTTATGGCGAGATTATACACGAATAAATTTAATTATTTGAAAATATGATTAGTTGTTTTTACATCTAGTTAAAGTACAATTGAAAATTTTAATTATCTATGTAAAAAGTATAATTATCTATTAAAAATTTATTTTCAAATTCTAAAGTTGATATGAAACTTTATATATTTATAGTTATGTTATTAATTAAAACTTTTAGTAAGGAGAATACACATAAGTTAGGGTCCCCATAAGTTATTCTATATTAAAGAATCCGAGCAAGGTCTTGTTTGTTATAATAGTGGATTGACAAAGATCAAATAAACCAAGATAATTAATAATAATTACAATACTGCCATTATATAATTAATTTAAACAAATAATTAATAACAGATAAATTAAATAAAGTTATCCCATTATAAAAGGGAAAATGGCTATTTCATACCCAACATATCGCGATATGTTCAATTCATATCGATTTATACGGCGGTGTCAAAATATACCCGAACTTATATGGCTGTTCTAAAACCAAGGAAAGGAGTTTACGAAAAATCAATATTTTGTTAAAAATATTAAATATCTATCTTATTAAAATAGGAACATTACAACTTTCTCTAGGTGGATTTTTAAAAGTGGATCTCATATGTTTAAATTAAATATCTCATTCTTTATACATAATACATACTATAGTCTAACTTTACATTGATGTATTTCCTTAAATACAGTTCTTCTTTTTGTCTATATTCCATATATGATTTTTACATTTATTACATGTCGATTTAGATAAGATATATACTAAGAATACTAAAAATATTAATCGTTCTATAATTACCCTATACAATTCATTTTAAATTGATCAGTATACTTTCATTGGCCATATTAATTTTATTAGTACGAATAACATTAGGTAGATAAGTCATAGACACATACATAAAGATATGACTATTCTTATAACTACGTTGGGCCTAATCTACTTTCTAAAACAAATAACACATAGCTTCATATATTGTATAGAAAATAGTAATATTGTATAGTATTATACTTATACAATAATACTAAAAACAAACCAAACTAAAATATAATATATATCGAAAATGCTTTGAACCATTACACACAAAATATATTAGACTTTAGAGATAAAATTCACTTTGAAATTACGTAATAATTATTTTAAAAAATTAAATTTCGTAATGTACAAAAACATAAGTTTTATATAAAATTTTGTGTTAAAATAAAAAAACACAACTCACGCTTGCAAAGTGTTATTTTTACATACGAAAGACAGTTTTGATATTTTTCTTTAAACACAAAATTGAATTATACAAACTCGATACTACATAAAACTAAACAATATAGAATACATTTTAAAAATAAAACCCGTGCGGGTGTGTATATGTTTATATAATATATAAATATATTATGTTATACATATTTTCATATAAATAATACCCCAATGTAAGTTTTGTATAATAAATGTTGAAAATACAAAATATATAGCACTATATATTTTAAATAATATAAAAAAATCTACTTTACGTTATCATAAAATTTAAAAATCAGATTTAGTAATTAAACACATTGCTTATTTAAACACATTAATATACATTGTTATTAATCAAAATTTTATATTAATACACATTGCAATCATATATAACCTTTAGTAAAAATGAAGATAAAAAAAATTGACTCCCGCTCGGTCGAGCGGGTCATGATATAGTTAATATTAAAAACAGTGCGTCGACAGAACAAACAAGTTCTTAAAATATTCTGGCGCTATATGATAGTAGAGCCGTGATTATCTCTCTCTCTTGTTTTTTCTTCTTGATATATTATTCTACGTGCTCTTCAAGCATGTTGACTATTCCATCAAATAATTAAGACAAAAAGATAGATCCGAGAACAGTATTGCGATTTACTTGTAGAGCAGGATATGTTGACTATTCCATCGACGTTGCGCTTATTATTATAAATAGCACACAAGTGTTACCCTTCATGGATGCAAATAAACATCTCATATAGTTTCTAACATTTTTCAAGATTAATCTATATACTCTTCAACAATGTCATCATCATCATCTTACTTGAGAGATGAAGATCTGACACAAGAAACAAGAGATCTGACCTGGAGATACGATCAAGAAGCACACTGGAGATACGATCAAGAGAATAGCCGATTTCTTGGGATGTGGTTTTATTGAAGAAGAAGAAGTGAGAGAAATTGTGAAGTTGTGTAGTTTTGAGAGCTTGAGTAGTTTGGAAGTTAATAGAGAAGGGAAGTTGCCAAATGGAGTGGAGACTAAAGCTTTCTTCAGAAAGGGAGAGATTGGAGGATGGAGAGATACTTTGAGTGAGACCTTGGCAGAGGAAATAGATAGAACCATGGAAGAGAAGTTTCAAGGTTCTGGTCTAAAATTTTCTTGTTGAATTATTCTCTGAGAGTTTTTGTTATGCTTTGATGGTGTTTTTCTTCAATCCTGTGAGTTTTGTTTTTTCTGTCTATGTTGTTGTTCTTGTTGTTGTTGTTTGTTGCCGAATAAATTTGTATTTTTCATGTCATGATGTTTGTTACTTTAATAAAATGACTTCAGGTCAGGTCATGTTGTTTTCAATACAAGCACTGGAGGAAGAAACAAACAAAAGCATGTGTGGTGTAAGATGAATTCATCATGTGTGCATGTACTTAACACTTAGCTTGTCTATAAGCATTTTCACTTCACGTGAGTCACTTGCGTGATCAAGATGCACAAAGCAACAAAACAAAAACGTGTATGTTTTTATTCAGAAAATAACAAAACGAAAAAATCAAAGCAACTTAGGACACGAAAATATAAAAGTCCCAAATGAGTTCTTGAAAAGATAAGATGATGTTGGTTGGTTGTGTTTGTGGCTTAGGAATCACCCATGTTTGAAACACGTACAAGCCCCCCTTAACACTTGTCCTGTCTATAAAACATGTGAGACCGGATTGTCCAAAGCAGCAAATCAAAAACTCTTTTATCTCCTTACTTTGTCCACTATCCTCTCTTTGTGTATCACAATGGAGGGTCATCAAGAACCTCACCTCCCAAACTACATGAAAGATGACAAAGTTAGCCAAGAAACCAAGAACTTGATCTCTACTCTTCCTTCAGACAAAGATTTCATGGGTTACGCTATCTACAACTACAAAGGTTGTTGGTACTATCCCAACACACTCCAAGCAGTTCTTGATGTCCAAAAGCATTTCCGCCCACGAGACACCGATATAATCCTTGCTTCGTTGCCCAAAGGTGGTACCACTTGGCTCAAATCTCTTGTTTTCGCTCTTGTACATAGAGAAAAATACCAAGAAAATCCTCAAATCCATCCTTTGCTCTCAGAAAACCCTCATGACCTTGTCCCATTTCTTGAAATTGAGCTATACGCTGGTAACCAAATTCCTGATCTCACAAAGTTCCCTTCTCCTATGATCTATTCAACACACATGCACTTAAACACATTGCATGAAGCCACCAAAAAATCCTCTTCTTCACCTTGCAAAGTCGTTTATGTGTGCAGAGATATCAAGGATACGTTTGTCTCCGGTTGGCATTATAGAAACATGTTGCATCGCACCAAGATGGATCAAGCCACTTTCGAGCTCATGTTTGATGGATATTGTAAAGGAATTCTCTTATATGGACCCTATTGGGAACATGTGTTGGGATACTGGAAAGGGAGCTTGGAAGATGGAGAGAACGTTCTTTTTTTGAAGTATGAGGAGATGATTGAGGAGCCTCGTGTTCAAGTCAAGAGACTCGCTGAGTTCTTGGCTTGTCCATTCACAGAGGAAGAAGAAAAGAGTGGTTCTGTGGATGAGATCTTGAAGTTGTGTAGTCTGCGTAACTTGAGCAATTTGGATATTAATAGGAATGGGACAACGAGAATTGGTATTGATTCTAATGTGTTCTTTAGGAAAGGTGAAGTTGGTGACTGGAAGAATCATCTCACTCCTCAAATGGCGAAAAAGATTGATGAGATAGTTGAATGTAAACTACAAGGTTCTGGTTTGGTATTTCATTAAGGTTGTGTTATGTTTTTTTTTCTTTTGTACTTAACTACAGTTACAATTTCAGCAAATAAAGTTGTGTTGTGTTATGTTTGGTCAAGTCACTTTCACGTAATTCCTAAGCCCAATTGTGGTTGAACTATTGGACTATTATATGTTTAATATAATAATTGAATTTTAATTTTTCTCAATTGTTATTTTAAAGATGTACATTGTTACGGTGATGAAAGAGTAACATAAGAACTATTTATATTAAAAAATTATTTTTAAGTATAAAGTTCGCCCTAGTTTCTCTCTCTAGTTCAGTTATCGAAGCGCCGTCAGTGACTCTGGATCTCGACGCCGGCGGTGGCGTATCCCGCCGGCGTCGCTGCTGGTCTTCCTCTTCCATGCTTCTCATTCCGTTCCGCTCTTTCGTTATACTGGATCTGTTACTTTCTCCGGTGGTGTCACCCTCCATCGGCTCTGCTCTCTACACCGGAGATTCCTGGAGTTTCCGTTCGAGTCGCATTTCCTCAATCATCATTTCGAAGCGGCTCCTGGCTGCTGTTCTTCACCGGCTTTCACTCCACCATCCACCGCAAGTTCTTCCCATCTCATTAGATCCCGAAGCCTCGACGACATCTGGATGTGGGATTCCACTTTTGTCCCGTCGTTCAGGCTCGGCGCCTCAATGTATGCGAGGTACGAGCTCTTCTATTTACATATCCACCATTTCCATCCCGTCAAGACCCTGTCCTCAAGGGCTCTCTTGTGGATCCGGTAAGATCCACCACACCAACACGACGATTGCTCCATCTCTGACTAGCTTTGTCGTGAGCTAAGACTGTCCCGACGAGCACATCTTCTCTTCATCTGACGCTCAGTGCGTCTCATCCGGCGGTCTCTTCTCCAGCTCCGACGAACACCATCATCGTCGTTCTTCATGTTTCAAGCATTACGCTGTTTTAGAACCTGAAAGTGCAGGCCCATGCGCCTGGCTCTTTATTTTGGCTATCTATGGCAGCCTACAGTCCAGTCCACCAACCCTCAAACCCAAGGAGATGGTTTTTGATGGTCTGATTTTTGTGGCTATATTTAGAAGAATTTCCGGTCGATTCATTGGGGCCTTTAGTTTGTGCGTAGAGTTATATCTCTCTTGTTTGAAGAATATACTGGTGGATTCACCAGGATCGTTTATGATATCACCATTCCTTCTTTCAGTGAAAGAAGATGTTCCCTCTGTCTCATTATCGAGTATGAGGTTCAACTTTCACCGGATTGTTAGCTTACGTACCGGTCTATACGAGGCCCGAAGATGCAAGCAAGATTACTTTGGTATTTCTTGTAGGTGAAAGTTGTTTTTCAACGTCACATTCTGTGACTAATTTCCAGCTATACGACTCAATCATGAAAGCCTTATCGACGCATTTAAGCTTCGTCTTGAATTCACTGTCATCTTTGGTTGAAGAACTATCTCGTTTATCTTATATTGTTACTCTAGTTTATGCTTTCTATTCAAGAGGATGGATAATTCCCTCTTGCTGTTGTAGTGGAAAAAGTTGAGTTTTATAAATGAATTTAAGTTGTTTTTCAAAAAAAAAGAACTATTTATTAACTTTAACTGAAAAAGCTAAAAACCGTCTTTTAATTTTTACTAAAAAAACTCTAAACCGTCTCTTAAAATATTTAAGAGACGGTTTTTAGTTTTTTCAGTTAAAGTTAATAAATAGTTATTATATTACACTAAGAACTTTACCCTAAGAATCATGCAATAAACATGGTTTTAATGTTTAAAGATCGCTGTAGGTGGTTTCTTTTTGGGAGGCATGTTGTTGGTGCTTTGGTATAGTGTTGGGGTTTGTCTGACCGATCTTTTTGGATGGATCTTTAGTTGATCACTTGCTTGATTTGGATAATCTCTGGATTTTAAAGTCTCATGATATTTATATAACATCTCAATTAGGGAAAAATGTCTTTTTTCTTAAGGATGTACGAATTCTATAGACATCTTAATCAACAAACGTCTGGTCAAATTTGGACGACATAAATATCAATTGATTTGAAGTGTATTGTTAATGTTGGGTGATCAGTGGGTTCAAAAGTAGGGCTGACCCTGAAATTTTAGGGATTGTGAATGCTGTTTCTCCTACCCGTATCGAATAGAATATGCTGAGTAAAATCTTCTTCATGTAAAACCGGCTTGATTTAGATCGGGAGAATCGTACGGTTTTATGAAACCATGTGCTATGGCTCGGACAATTAAATAGAAAACTTAAAAATTTTGGAACCTAAAATATTTTTTACAAATTTAGATGTTTCTATTCATATAAAAAATTTCAAAAATTTTGAGGGTTTGAAACAAATGTTTGGTTAGGCTTGACCCAAAACCGACCAAAATTGTTGAGATTTGATGCTTACATGAAAAATGGGTGGAAATAGAAAAAGAAAATAAAAAACTAACTTGAGGAGAAGGAAAAAACTCAAATAAGATTGATGGTCAATTAATTTAACTAACTAAGAATTTTTATCCAGTGATAAAAAGTTCACAGCAGTGAGTACAATTTTGGGTTCGATTTCTTTTGGCCAACCAACGTTTAATGTTTTAAACGGTAAGAAAATGCAGATTATGCGAATTTTAGTATGATTAGCCATTAAGCCTACAAAGATTTTGGGATATCACCACGGTTATAAAAAAAAATTACAAAATTCCTTAATTTTGTTGCTTCAATATTTACTCCAAGATATATCTAGACAAACTTTAAAAAATACAAACTACCCAAACTTAAATATATCCTGATATCTACGTTTAGGATTTGTATAAATATAAAGTCAATTCTTATGATCCTTATATAATTTTTTGAACTTTTTCTTTATATTGTGCCATGTTACTCTTTTTATTTATAATGTTTTTATATTAGAAGAAATTGAGAGTAGCATGCGACCTGCATGATCCTTTTTTTGAACTGTGCATGATCCATCTTTCTAAGCATCATTTGCATTTCTCCTCTCTACCAGAAAATTGACCTTCTAAAAACACAACATTTTTCTCAGGTGCAAGCAAATACACGTGACGAAACAAAGAACTAACATAAAAGATGACACTGATTCAAATTGGTTAGAAACTAATCCACGTTAGCCTCTGAGCTTCCTTATAAAATTCTCGTTTGTCCCCATTAATAACAATTTAACTCCTCACTCACTTTAGATTCTTCTACTCTCAAAACACACAATTTCCACCTCTTAAGAGAACAAAGGTAAGAGATCCTCATGTCGATGTCTATTTCTGGAGCCATGCTTAGTGGGGTTGGCTCTTCGTTATTGATCAACGGAAGCAAGAAAAGCGACGGCGTAAGCGGTGGATCAATGAGTGTTGGCCGGAAGTATGCGACCATTACACCTCAGCGCAAGAAGTCATGGGTCCTAGCCGCCGTGAAAGGTGATGGAAAGTCAAAGAACGACCCCAAATGGCTAGATGATGCCTCGTAAGTCTATTATATTTGCTTGGAGATACTTTAGATACAAATATTATTGGATATCGAGTGTCTTGAAACTCTCGTATATATACCATAACATGAACAAATTGAAGATGATAAATATTCCGAATCATTTGGTGAATACTAATACTACTTTTTTGGTTCAAAGGTGAATAGTAATACTACTAAAAGATATTTTTACAGGAGAGAAACTACACACATTATGATGCATTTACATGCTTTCACGTCATTTTTTAGTTAGTAATTTAGAAGTCAACATATGAAGTTAAGAAAATCTCAGGGTGAAGTTTATAACCTATGATATATATATATATATATATATATATATAAAATATTTGGAATAGTGTGTGTTAAATTGTCAAACAAAAATATATTAGACAGAAAGCTGGCGAGTTCGTGAAGGACATGGGGAGCGAAGTGGGGCACGTGACTGCTCAGAAAGGACAAGAAGTTAAAGATCATATGGAGAGCGCAAGAAACTATATTGTTGAGAAAGCTGGTGAAGCGATGGACACGGTGGCTGAAACTGCTAAGAAAGCTTCGGAGTTTGTGACGGATAAAGGCAAAGAGACCAAGGAAGAAACTGTTTTAATGACTGAAAAAGCTAAAGATTTCATTGTTGAAAAAGCTGATGAAGCCAAAGATTCGGCGACTGACATGCGCAAGAAAACCGCTAAGTACGTTGGAGATAAAGCAGCACAGGCTAAAGAAGCTATATTTCCTCCAAAAAACGAAGAATAGAATATTGTATATTTAGGACACTAAACATATAAAGAACTTTGAGGCAGTAATCTCAAAAGTATATTTTTACTTTCTGAGAATATAGTATGTTTATTTTGTGAGAGAATAAACTGATACATAAATAAGTACTGATATAGTCAGTGGCTAATCTTTTTTTTGGTCATTCAAATTTGTCAGTGGCTAATCTTTTTTGGTCAAACCTTACTTGTATTAAACTTAAGAGAGTCATTACCCTAAGGGTAAGCTTGAGAGTTTACAAGAGCTGACTTCGCTAAACGATCAGCATCAACATTAAAAGCTCGAGGAACATAAAAGAAAGAGATAAATTCAAAGGCAGAACTCAACACAGTAATGTCGTGGATGATACCCTGAAGTTCCACGGAAGGAGACCTATCCGTAAGAAGAGTGATGAGGACTTTGGAGTCTAAGTAACATTCCAAGTCTTTGATACCAAGAGCAGCGGCGTCGGAGATTGCTGCCTTCATTGCAAGTGCTTCAGCCATAAGGGGGGAGGCCACAAACCGACGGTAAGTCTCGCCCTGTTTGACCATACTACCCAAAGGGTTATTGATGATCCATCCTTGTCCACTGTCACAAGTGTCCGCCATCCAGGCCGCATCAGAGTGGCATTTGGAGGCTGAGACACGGTGCATCTTTGGTGGTGCGGACTGAAGGACCGGGAGTTTAATGACAGTAACCTTTTCTTGGGCATTACTCCAAGCTTTGGCTTCTCTCACGGCATTAAGAACAATTTCCGCCTCTATCGCTCGTTTGTCTTCAAAAATGAATTTATTCCTGCCAACCCACAGATTCCATAACAGCCAGGGGTATAGGGGAGTAGAGATACCTATAGGAGGAAGATTGACGGTCTCCTTACATGCCTGAAGTAAGTGCTGGACTTCCGCAGTTGGATGTAAGACTGGTTTTATCGAAACTGGGACAAGATCCCACACGCGAGAGGCAAAGGGGCAGGAGAACAGAACGTGGACCTCGTTCTCAGCTGCACCGCATCTCTTACATAGGATGTTCGAATTAAGGCCTCGTTTAGCCAGGTTGCTTCCAACTGGGAGAGCCTGGTTTGCGACTTTCCACAAAAAGTACTTGATTTTAGGCAAACACTTAACATTCCAGATGTTCTGTTTCCATTTGATGGGCTCTCTGTTTGCTGCAGGGGTAGCGTTAAGCTTTGAAATAGCATAGCCTGACTTAGTTGAATAGGAGCCTGAATTATTAGGAAGCCAGACCAGCTTGTCTTTCATTCCCAAGGAGCTCGGGACAATGTGTCTGATCATTACCTCATATTGTGGTAGATGGAGACGAATAGCCTCCAGGCTCCAGTCACGAGTCGTGGAGTCTAAGAGGTCAGCAACCACCATATTCTTGCTGCTAAGAGGAGGGGGACCTATTGGCCTAACCGGGGATTTGGAGTAGAGCCAGTCATTGTTCCACATCGAGATGCTCTTGCCGTCCCCAACTAGCCATCCCATGCCTTGTTTTAATACTGCCCTGCCTGCTAGAACGCTCCTCCACCCATGAGAAGCGTTACTCGGAGGTGAACAATCAAGGAAATCACGTTCGAAACAGTATTTGCCTAACAGGGTTAGTCCCAGGAGCGAGTCAGGTTGCTGTAGGATTCGCCAGGCGTTCTTTGCCAACAAGGCATCGTTGAAAATCTGGATGTCTCTAAAGCCAAGTCCCCCCACAGATTTCGGAAGAGTGAGAGTATCCCATGCAACCCAACACATCTTTTTCACCTCCGGACTCGCATCCCACCAGAATCGAGTGAGAACAGACTGGATTTGTTTGCAGAGGGATTGCGGGAGTTTGAAGCACGACATAGCGTAGGATGGCATAGCCGCTAGTACCGACTTCAGGAGGACCATTTTCCCCGCCCCCGACAGGTACTTGGCTGACCAGCCATGCGCTCGTTGTCTAATACGGTCAACTAGAGCCGCAAAGATGTCCCTCTTCCTCCTCCCGAAGTGCTCCGGAAGTCCCAAGTACTTTCCAATCCCACCCTCGGAAGCTATATGGAGAGTTGTCTTAACCCGGGCTTTCACTTCCGGTTTTGTCTTCGCGGAAAAGGTGATGGCTGATTTGTTGCAGTTCTAAGACGAGTCTTGCCAATCAAAAAATAAACTTTTTTGATTGGATGGGAATGAATGAAGAAATACTAAATCATCGTATAACAAATTTTGACTTTTTTTTCTTTCCAGAATTTTTCTTATTTTCTAGTACATATAAAATGAAACCGTGGGTCATACCAATTAAATTACTTCTTTTCAATTTTAATGAAACAAAAAATGTGAATAAACAGATCACCCTAAAGAAAAAAGGTTTTATATCATCAAACGAAAACAAATTCCTTCGGTTGTTTAATCTAAATAAAGAAGAAAACGAATGGGTTGGATTGGTATTAGTCTGGATACAGCAAAATAATTCTATTAGGTCTAATGTACTTATTAGATCTAATAAGTATAAGTTCCTTGTGTCAGAATTGAGAAATTCTATGACTCGAATCTTTAGTATTATCTTATTTATTACCTGTGTCTACTATTTAGGCAGAATACCATCACCCATTTTTACTAAGAAACTAAAAGGAACCTCAGAAACGGGTGGGACTAAACAGGACCAAGAGGTATCCACCGAAGAAGCTCCTTTTCCTTCTCTTTTTTCGGAAGAAAGGGAGGATCTGGACAAAATCGATGAAATGGAAGAAATCGGAGTGAATGGAAAAGACAAAATTAATAAGGATGATGAATTCCACGTTCGAACATACTATAACTATAAAACAGTTTCTGAAAATCGAGATGGAAATAAAGAAAATTCGAATTTAGAATTTTTCAAAATAAAAAAAAAAGAGGATCATTTTTTATGGTTTGAAAAACCTTTTGTAACTCTAGTTTTCGATTATAAAAGATGGAATAGACCAAATCGATATATAAAAAATGATAAAATTGAAAATACTGTAAGAAATGAAATGTCACAATATTTTTTTTATACATGCCAAAGTGATGGAAAAGAACGAATATCTTTTACATATCCCCCCAACCTTTCAACTTTTTTTGAAATGATACAAAAAAAGATCCCTTCATTTACAACAGAAAAAACACCCTCGGATCAAGTTTATACTTGTTGGAGTTTGGTCAATGAAGAAAAAAAGGAAAATTTAAAAAACGAATTTTTAAATAGAATTGAAGCTTTAGATAAGAAATGGTCTGTTGAAAATATACTGGAAAAAACGACTCGATTTTGTCATAACGAAACTCAAAAAGAATATTTACCTAAAATTTATGACCCATTTTTACATGGGATCTCGCGCGGAAGAATCAAAAAATTATCTCCGTTCCAAATCATAACCAAAACCTATAAAAAAAAGAATATAAGAGGATCTTGGATAAACAAAATTCATGGTATACTTCTGAAGATTAATTCTCAAAAATTTGAACAAACAATAGAAAAATTTAAAAGAAAATCTTTATCAATAGAGAAAAAACTTTCTTTTTTTTCAGAACCCCATGGTATACTCTGACCCGAGGCCTGCTCATATCGAGACAAGACGGAAGCGAGGGCAGTGCAGCTCGTCGGGTTGGATTTGCAAAAGAACATAGTGTCATCCGCGAAGAGAAGGTGGTTGATTGGGGGGCAGTTGCGGGCGACCTTAACTCCTTGAAGTGTGCCGTTGTTCTGTGCTTGTTTGCAGAGACCCGATAGAACTTCTGTACACAAGATGAACAGGTAAGGAGAAAGAGGGTCGCCTTGACGTAACCCACGTGACGGGACAACCAAACCTTGCGGAGCTCCACGTGACGGGTCGCCTTGACGTAACCCAGATAAAGAGAAAGAGGGTTATGGAATGTGTCTCTTCAGTCAGTGGCTAATCTAATCATTCAAATTAAGTGCTAATCTTTAGCTTACAAACTATGATATTGTACAATGGTACATAAATAAGTACTGATTTAGTCAGTGGCTAATCTAATCATTCAAATTAAGTGCTAATCTTTAGCTTACAAACTATGATATTGTACAATGGTTTCAATCTTGCTAAGGTGCATGTGTCTTAAACCACTACTAGACCACCATAGGTTTTGAGAGTTTCAATCTTGCCATGTGTCTCAAACCACTAGACCACCATAGATTTAGAGACTAAACCAACAATGTTCTAAAGTGCTATTTTGATAATTTTTGTAACATATCACTTTAGTGGTGTAATTAACTTTCTTTGTGGTATGATACGTTCTAAACATATTCAACGACGTCGAAGAATAAAAGTTCGTTTCTGATGAGCCATACAGACACCAACAAACCAATTATGTGGGTGATTGGTTGAGCTGTAACTGTAAAAAAATTACTCTAGATTTTAGTTTGTAGAATATTTTGATTTAGCTTTAAGGGATGTTGATTTAAAATTTGCTACAGTTAAAAAGATAGAGCTTTAGAAAACAAGTTTTTAAAACTATTTTTTTTTTGCTGTAATTTTGCTTTTTAGTTGTAGTTTTAAAAACTAATATAAAGCATGATTGATAATATTTAAGATTGTAGCAAAAATTAAAGCTAAATTCATTTCCTACGACCTAACCAATCACCCCCATAAAAGGATATGGTTCAACTCAATCTGGTCTTCGATTTTCTTACTGATTCATAGATCATAAGGTGTGAAATGCCTGATTAAGAATTTCAAAATCAATGCATATGGTTTCCTTCATCTTTATTTGGTATGTACCTAGTTAAACATGGAAAAATATTTACTCCAGAAAATATCGTCCAAGAATATTAAAATTAAAGAAAAACCATAATATACCACAGAGAGATTTTAGCTCAGCAGATATCAGTACTCTTATGTTGAGTTGCTCATAAAATCAAGTTCTAAGTTCTTTTAAATATATCACACCAAAAAGGTTTTCAACGTTTTAGAACAACTAATAAGGATTCTTCAGAAAAGATTAACCCTTTAATTTAGTCTTGGGTATTGTTTCTATCTTTTCAAAAGTGCTATTCTTCTAAACTACAGCACTAAGTATATATATTTTTTATAAAATATTATTTGTTATGCTACGGAGAGAACTGAAGATAAAAGAGCATGAGCAATGGAGAATAGCATGCGGGCGGCAAGGTCCCTTCTTCTACGCATTTATTTTTTCACTAAAACTCAAACATTTGACCTGCTAAACTGCACGCTTTTCCTTTCTTTTCATATTCTATTATAACCTTTTTAATAGAAAGCACTAATCAAACTCTACTAGTGTTTTCCTGTTATAAATTCATTTCTTAAAATATTTTTATTGGAGGCATTTCAACGGATTTGCGTGTGGAACTATGATATCTCAGTCATCCAATTGTGTTGTAGATACAACTTTTCACCTTAATTTTCTTGATCTTGAACACATTCTAAAAGTTGTCTTACTATATTCTATATATAGTATATAAATGAATTAAAATATAAGAGAATTACTTAGGGAGTTCATTTATACATCAATTGATGATCTATATCAACTTAAGGTGTTCCACCAATTTAATTGAGTGTGGCATGTAAAATATCTCTCCTTGAATTCTGGTCCTTGTTAACTGCATATTTGTTCATGTTTTTTTTTTTGTTTGCCGGTATGGTTGAACCCCATTCAATTCCAAAATCTTTGGAGTGCATGACACTTATACATTCAGCCAACTCGAGATAAACCCCAGGGAAGGAGTTAATCAAAATCAATTATTTACTCTTTCCCTATTTCAAAAATTGATATTTTAGAATTTGTACACATATTAATAAAAATAAATTATATAGTTTTACTTATTATTATTTTAGGTTTTGTTTTTATTTTTATTTTTCAATAAATTGCAACCTTTAATATTTTTATATTTAAATTTTAAAGCAGAATGTACTAATAAAAACTCAAAACATCAATCTTTCAAATAGAAAAATAAAATTTAGAACATCTTTTTTTCAAATACGGAGAGAGTATAAAAGAACCACACACATGGTGCTTAAGAAGAGTGCAGGTCACTTGGATTATGTCCTAATCTTTTGGTTTTAATTTTTAAAATATGTTAATATTAATTTTTAAAGGACTATATTTGTGCCAACTTTTGGGTTTTCTATTTTACATTTTGTGATTATTTTAAACTATTTTTTTTTCTTTTGTAGTTTTTAATGTATATCAATTAAGAATTCATTTTAATGTAACAAGTTAATATTTCATTAAATCCTTGTCATGTACTACTCTCTATGTTTCATAGAGAATGTCACATGGACACTTTTCAAAAAGATTTGAAAAATGAATGAAATGCATCTATATTTTCTATTAACTTCAACTATTCGAAAATATATGATTTTAAGATTTTTCTCAGTCTAATTCAATAGTAATATTTAAAAATTATTATTTATAAGATCAGTGGAGTTTACAATTAATTTTAATTTGAAAATATGTATAAATTACATAAAGTTTAAAATTTTTAAATTATAATATTTGTAAGAAAAAAAATCGTTTAGTATTGGCACTGTTGCCACCAAAATAATCAATTTTAGTCATCATCGTTCAAAACCTAATTAATCTCTCCAAAAATGTGACTTCTCAAAATCTCATCAATACGTTTCCCAATCGAGATCCCAGGAAACAAATTGTGAGTAAATTGCTACCCAATCAAGAGAAATGTCATTATCTCGAAATCCACCACCATTAAAGAGAGAATCTCTTAAACCGACCGTTTAACTAGTGTAATCCCTCCCTGAAAACGAAGGGCGGCTGGCTAACGTACGCCAAGTGTATTTATGAGTAGAATCCTCCTCATTGCCTCCTCTTCACAATCACAACATAACAGAAAATAAATTGATATTTTTTTTGGAAGGTTTTGAGGAGAGAATCTGTGTCGGACACAGAGCACAGTGTCAAAAGTAATTTACCCCTTTTTTAGATTAAATTTAATTAATTAAATCTCTTTCTCTTCTATATCTAACAAACTCTCTCTACTCTCTGGCAATACAGTTGCGATCAATTTTCCCTCTTTTGATTCCTTCTTCTAACGAATCACCAACGAATCGGATATGGGTTCGTCTCTCCCCCTCTGTTTTTCTCCTTTTCAATTTCGATTTGATGATTGGTTGATTGTTCGATTGATTCAATTTTAGGTCTTTTCATCATGGGTTTGTTCAATTTTAGGTCTTTTCATTATGACTTTGTTAAATTTTAGGTCTTTCTATGATGGGTTTGTCTGTAATCGTGTTCTAGGGTTTAGTCTCTGTTTCGTTACAGGATCGAGGGTTTGATCGAATCTGATGGTTTTGATTATTGTTTCAGATGTTTGCTTGAGCTATTCGTATCATATGGATGATGAGATTGCTAAGTTTATCAAAAGAGTGAACCCGCCTAGGGTTGTGATCGATAACGAAGTCTGCAAGAACGTTACTGTCATTAAGGTAACTTCTCTGAGATTAGGTTTGTTAAAAAAGGTTTTAAAAAAAACACGCTTTGATTTGTGGGTTGTTATGTTAGGTGGATAGTGCGAATAAACATGGGATTCTTCTGGAAGTTGTTCAAGTCTTGACTGATCTTAACCTCACCATCAAGAAAGCTTACATCTCCTCTGATGGTGGCTGGTTCATGGATGTTTTCAACGTTACTGACCAAGATGGAAACAAAGTCACCGATGAAATAGTTCTTGATTACATCCGTAAAGTAAGTGATTGTTAGACCTCTTAGGTTTTGATGATATGGTAATTAACTCTCTTTTGTGTTTATTTTGCAGTCTCTTGGACCTGATGACTCTTCTTGCTACAGCCCTAGATCAACCATTGGTGTTAAACAATCCGTCGACTTCACCGTCATTGAGCTAACCGGAACCGACAGACCCGGTTTGTTGTCTGAGCTATGCGCTGTGCTAACGGACCTTCAGTGCAATGTGGTCAACGCTGAGATCTGGACGCATAGAGCAAAAGCAGCGGCGGTTTTGCAAGTGACGGACGAGGAAACCTGCGCTGCAGTCACTGATCCAGAGAGGTTGTCCCAGATTAGGAAGCTTCTCGGTTACGTGCTTACAGGGGGAAGCAGGAGCAGGAGGTCCCGTGAGCCCAAAACCACGGTTTCTTCTTCTCTCGACGAGACTTATGCTGATCGTAAGCTTCATCAGTTGATGTTTGCTGACAGAGATTATGATGAGTGGGAGAATAGAATTGGTGATGATGATGAGGATAAGAGCGGGAGAGTGATTCCAGATGTGGATGTCTCCAACTTGCATGATCTGGATTACTCAGTTGTGATGATCAAATGTAAAGATAGACCAAAGCTTCTGTTTGATACCGTCTTCACTTTGACTGATATGAAGTATGTGGTTTCACATGCTAGTATTGATGCTGAAGGCCCTGAAGCTTATCAGGTATGTGGTTTCACTCATTTGGCTATTATGCAAATTTAAGCTCTTTTCTTGATCATTAAATTTCTGTTTTTTTTTTGTAGGAATATTACATAAGACATACAGATGGATCTCCAGTCAAATCTGAGGCAGAAAGACAACGAGTGATCAAATGTCTTAAAGCAGCTATTCAGAGAAGAGTCTCTGAGGTAAAAAAAAATTGTCATTTGCTTGAAGAAGAGTCATAAGAATGCTGTCTGTGTTGTGCCCTAACATTTGGTTCTTGTTTCAATGTTTATAGGGCTTGAAGCTTGAGCTTTGCACTTCAGATAGAGTAGGGTTACTCTCTGATGTGACTCGGATATTCCGTGAGAACAGTCTCACAGTAACGAGAGCAGAAGTGAAAACAAAAGGAGGGAAAGCTCTCAACACATTCTATGTGAAGGATGCTTCTGGTTACCAAGTTGATGCTAAGACCATAGATGCAATTAGGCAAGTCATTGGTCAGACAATACTCCAAGTGAAAGGTGGAAACACAGAGGTGAAACCGTGTACTCAAGAATCACAGACGGGGTTTCTCTTTGGTGTTTTCAAGTCTAGATCTTTTGTCAATTTCGGGTTGATCAGATCTTGAAGTTCTTGAAGGAAGTGCGACTCTCTATCTGTAAATGACAGTGGTAGTAGTACATTGTGTGAATATGTAGATAAAGAAGCTCTTTTAAGACATCAATTTAGGACATCAATGTTTAGGGCTTTTTAGTATATATTCTTGTGTAGAATCTTTGGTTTTACATTTGTGGATGTATATAAAAAATTGGATTATTATTAATATCATTTTCCGCAAGTGCTGGTTTGGTAAATCTCATAACATTTCATCTGCCCTTGTTCATAGTTAGTAAATAATCTTTAAAGAAACAAAAATTGGTATCGAGGGCTTATTCTAATATTAAACAAAGAAAAAGTAGAAGAGAAGAATTTTTTCTTCTTTCCATAAGCTAATCTATCAGTTCATGTGCCCTTATAAACAAAGACTTCTAAAAGAAAAAAGACCGATCGGTGCTTGTGCTTCCGGCCGACGGTGAGGCTTCTCTAGCCGCCGTTGGTCTGGCCTCTGTTTATTTTCACTGCTTAGTATGTATGTTGCATTATCGGCTTCGGCGTCGCATCTATTATAAGGTGGTCGGTCGACTTTTTCGATTCCGGGATGGGACAGCTTCTTCAGAGGTTCCTTTGCCGGCTTTTTGTCTCCGGGATAAGGTGGTTTATAACCATCGATTATCGCCGGCTTTCGTCTGGGGTGATCTCATGTTCTCGTTGATCTACGAATCCGGATTGAATATGCGTCTCAGCCTCTCGTGCTTCTCGGTCACCGATGTATGGATGTCGGAGATGGAGGTTCGATGGTAGGCGAGTCATCTTTAAGCGATTTCGTCGATCAGATCAAAGTCTCTTGTATGCGTTGTTGTCTACGAGAGTGCGGATGAATGGTTGGTGGTTTGGTCTTGTTTCCCGGTGCCGTATCCGCCGTCGGTGGTGAAGCGGAGTGCTTCTGGTTCCGGAGGATGAAGGAGGGCGCTCGTCTGGACGCGTGTCCCTGATCTGCATCTCAATCGAACACGTGGTTTGTGTGTCGACGTGTGTAAAGGTCTAGTTGTGGGTTTGACCTAAATTTGATTTTTGGTAGCTTGGGCTTTTTCTAGGCCGTATGTTACAATAGTTTGGGCTTGGTTCAGTTGGGCCTCGACCCATTGATAATATTATATTAGATGGCAAAAAAATTCTAGACTTTTTGCAAAGTCAACCAAAATTGGATCATGATCCTTGTTGATTGGCGTGCCACATCTTCGACTATGACTGCCTCCACGTATCACTTGGTTGTATCCATAACATTTTAATGTTTTCTTATGAAACTAAACGAGAAAAGCTTGCATCCACCAACTTTTTTTTTTTTTCCTCGATGAACTTCATTTAAGACAACAACCATTTTTACAAAGATGGAACCAGAGCCGGTGAACGAGTTACATGTTCCCGAAAACCATTAAGAACATAATCAAGCTAAGAACTTAACAATCTAAAACCGGATCAAACAAGATAAAGTTATGAAAATAGTAAAAAAAATCAAGTAAAGGAGGAGAAGAGGAATTGCAAACATCCACTGCCAAACTTTATTGAGGAAGACCAAGAGCGTCACTCTTATTTCTGCTCTAAACCACTCAAATCCCACTACGGAGCCATGAGTACGAACCAATTGGTACAACCTAGGAAGACTCAGGGAAGAACCTGGTTGAACTGAAGACTTCCAGCGGCTGGATGAAATTGAGCCGGAGCTCCAAATCCTTTGAACATGCCGGTTAAACCAACCACCGCAATAGCCGCACCGTCGCATTGAAACAAGGATAAGCCAACCTCCTAAACCTGACAACTTCACCATCACAACAACGCTATAAAGCTGCGATGATCCACAGAAGAGAGACGCACAAACAAAGCCGGAGCCGACAAGATCCCGAGAACCACATCTAAGGTCTTAGAAACCAAATAGAGCAACAACAGCGAAGATCAAAGATCACAGGAAGAACATGCAAGCACCAAACCTCGCAGCATAACCCAATTAGAAATCATCGATCTTGATCGAGATCTGAGATTGAAAGATACGAAGCTGAAACAAAAGGATCTAAACATGCAAGATAAACAACAAACAAATCTAACAAGATCTGACCGACGCCGTGGCTGAGAAACCCACCGAAGTCGGTCAGAGAAACGTCAATGATCAGAGACGAAGAGAGAAGTTGGAGCGTTAAGCTAGAGAGAGGTGTGAAGGAAACTGAACTTTTATCTTATTACTTGAGAAAACTGTAATACTCGGATGCCTTGCAATGACGACAATCAGTCTCAATATAAAGCGCTAAGAGAAAGATCTAGACACTAGGATAACAGCTGTAAGGATAAGGTCTTGACTAGCCCACGCAAGACGTTAAGAGAGGAGTAAAGCAATTCTGGATAGGGAGCTGTGAGGAACCCGTACAAGCCTCCTCTGTTACGCAAGCCGACAAAGAGTAAAGAGGAGATGACCGTTGATGAAGAAGAGATGATCTTTGATCTTGGGCCTTGTTACTCCTCATGGGCTTCGTAACTAGATGGGCTTCACTAACACTCCCCCTCAAACTTTGCGTGGGAGATTCTTCAACGCCAAGTTTGCTTCTCAATTGCTCAAACGCCTTCCGAGCCAGGGGTTTGGTAAAAATGTCTGCAATTTGCTGCTCCGCTGGGATATGCTTAGTTTCAATGAGCCCAAGAGCCACATGTTCTCGGATATAATGCCAGTCTCTGTCAAAATGTTTAGACTTCTTGTGCAGAGCTGGATTTGTGCTTAAGTAAACTGCCGATAGGTTGTCACATAACAGCAGTGTGGCATGATCTTGCGGGATATTCAAGTCACGCAGGAGTTGAGAGATCCAGGTTATTTCTTGAGCCGTCTCCGCTAAGGCTATGTATTCTGCCTCCGTAGATGATCTTGAGACTGTGTCCTGTCTTTTTGCTGACCACGAGACTAGGTTCGAACCCAAGATAGTGCAGAAACCAGTTGTGGAACGCTTGGTCTCTCTGCATCCACCCCAATCACTGTCACAGTAAGCCATTAACGACATGTCTTTGCTCTTCTTAATGTGGAGACCATACTTCAGTGAGCCCTTTAGATATCTTAGAATCCGCTTCAGGAGAGCAAAGTCGGTAACTGTAGGAGCATGCATTCGTTGACACACCAGATTAACTGCATATTGAATGTCAGGACGAGTGATGGTGAGGTACTGCAGTTTGCCTGCAAGACTCCTAAAGTATGTAGGTTCTGAAAACAAGTTGTCATCCACCGATTCAATACGTTGAGGGAGAGGAGTGGGCATGGGATTACAGTCGGACATCGCAGCCACATGAAGAATCTCTTTGATGTAAGCTTGCTGATGCAGAAAGATGCCATCCACAAGAGTGTCCATCTCAATTCCCAAAAAATAAGATGGTCGTCCCATATCTTTTATTGAGAACCGAGAGACAACTTGTTGACTAGAGCTTGAAGCAATTTCTCATCACTACCCGTAAGAAGTATGTCATCTACATACAATAGGAGGACCATGAACTGATTGTCTCTGCAGTAAGTGAACAAAGACGGATCAGACATGCTGCAGACAAAACCAAAGTCGATCAAGAAGTTACTGAAAGTATCAAACCAGGCCCTCGGTGCCTGTTTAAGACCATATAAGGCTTTTGTGAGCTTCCCGATGTAGTCAGGTTTCTGAGGATCCACAAAGCCAGCAGGTTGAGACATGTATACAGGTTCTTTTAACTCTCCGTGAAGGAAGGCACTTGACACATCCAATTGCTTGATTGGCCAGCTGAGAGTGGTTACAATATTCAACATCAACCGTATAGTTGCAGTCCTCACCACTGGACTGAAGGTCTTCAAATAATCGATGCCTTCCTCCTGTTCATAGCCCTTTGCTACTAATCTTGATCGCAGCTTCTTTACTGTACCATCAGGATTCAGCTTCACCGTATGTACCCATTTGTTGCTCAGTATGTTCATCCCTTCTGAAGGAGGAACCAACGACCAAGTGTCAAGCATATGAATGTTATTCATCTCCAGCGAAACTGCAGCATTCCAGCCAGGATGCTTCATCGCTTCCTCAATGGTCTTTGGAATAGTTACAGAATATTGAGGAGCAAGTAAAGCATATCTGGTGTTGGGTTTGTGGATTCCAGCTTTGGCTCTAGTTTGCATAGGATGAACATTAGGAACTGGCTCTGCTTGGAGAGGAACCGGAGGGATGATAGCTTCTTGTTCATTATTATCAGCTTCATCATTGTTGTTATCTTGAAACTGTTCTGCTACTTGAGCTGGAGGTTCAGACACTGGGACTTGAGGCAAAGGGAAGATGCGAGTGATCCTGGTGTCTTCCATAGGTACAGGTTCAGTAACTGTAGCTGATTGCCAGGCCTTCAGTAGTGCAGAGTCATATTTAGGCAGCAGATGTTTGTATTGTTCTGCAAAGGGGAAGACATTTTCATCAAAGATGGCGTGCCTCGTGATATAGACCCGACCAGTAGGGGGATACAAACATCTGTAGCCCTTGTGCTGACTGATGTACCCTACAAACACACATTGAAGGGATTTGGGATCAAATTTGTGTGTCTGTAGAGGTCGTAAGCATGGATAACAAGCGGAGCCAAAAACTCTAAGCGCTTGATAACTTGGTTTCTTCTGAAACAGAGCTTCATATGGACTTTTGTTATTCAACGCTGACGAAGGCAGTAAGTTACTTAAGTAGCTGGCTGTTGCAAAGGCTTCAACCCACAGATTGAGAGGCAAATGAGATTGATACAACATCGATAAGCCTAACTCCGTGAAGTAGCGATGACGTCTCTCTGCTAACCCATTCTGTTCTAGAGTGTGAGGACAAGACAACCGGTGAACTATGCCATTAGCTTGTAAGAACTGCTTCATTTGCGTATTCACAAACTCTCCACCACCATCTGACTGAAACTCTTTAATGCACTTGTCAAATTGTTTCTCAACCAAAACCTTGAAAGCTTGAAATATTGGAAAGAAATCTGATTTATTCCGCAGAGGATTTAGCCAAGAAAAACGGGTACAATCATCGATCAAGACATCATAATAACGGAAACCCTGACTAGAAATAACTGGAGAAGGACCCCACAAATCACAATGGATCATTTCCAAAGGTTGAGAAACATGAAAATTTGACTGAAAAAACTGCAACTTATGACTCTTTCCCATTTGACAAGATTGACAAACAAGACTCTTTCTGCTCTTATTGATGTTAATCTCGTTGCCTTGTTGAAGTTGTTGAAGGACTTTGTAGTTTGCATGCCCAAGTCTTAGATGCCACAGATCTTCTGAAGCAGTAACCTGACGATCTGAGAAGAAAGCTGCAGACACTTCATCCTTCAACAAGTAGAGTCCTTTATTTCGACTTCCCTTGGCCACTACTTTCTCCTTAAGGAGGTCAATGACATATACATGATTAGCATAAAAAATACCCCACAGGGATGATCCTCACACAGACGAGAAACAGATAACAAAGACTTCTGTATATCTGGACAAACTAGAACTTCATGTAACTGTAAATTACCTGAAGCAGAAGAAATTGTGGCAGAACCTACGTGAGTGATGGGAAGATACGCACCATCTCCCACCATAACAGCATCCGTACCCTCATAAGGCTGAACTCCCTGAAGATTGGCAGAGGATGAAGTGATATGCGCGGTTGCACCTGAGTCTGGAAACCAATCTTTGTCACTAGCAACCCTGAGAGAGTTGAAAGCTGCAGCCGGTTGATAATTGTTATCAAACCGATTGTAACACTTGAGGGCAGTATGCCCCACACGACCACATATCTGACAGGTTGGTCTCTCACTCTGAGGGTTGTTGTTGTTGGATTGATGTTGAGTGAACCCACGACCACGGCTAGAGTAACCACCTCTTCCTCTGTAAGGACCAGAACGACCTCTTCTTCTGTAGTTTGGATTGTAACCCGGGTTCATGTTCTGACTTGCAAATGCCATTTGAGGATTAACCGCATGGACCTCTTCATAGGACTTGAGCTTCACATCAAATGCTTGGACCTCAGATACAACATCATTGAATGTTGGCGCAGGAAACTTGCTGAGAGAGCTTTGAATCACAGTTGTGATAGGATCAAACTCACGCCCAAGACCATTGAGAAACCCAAAGATTTTTAGAGATTCATCAATGGGCTTACCAATGTCACTGAGCGCATCACAGGTACTCTTGAACTCTCTGCAGTAAGCTGCCAAGTCTTTGTCTTTCTTGGAGAGAAGTTGAAGGCTTCTTCTAAGAGAAAACTCGCGAGAGACAGAACTTTTGTTGAAGTTGTCTGCTAAGGAGGTCCACACATCTCTGGAGTTGGTGAGGGTGTGAACCGACCCCAGTACCTCCTCTGATAAAGTACCAAACAGCCACGATCGAACAAGCTGATCTGTGCAAAACCACGACTCGAACTGAGGGTTAGGCTCCTCAACGTTCTCACCATCACGAATCACTACACGCGTAGTTGCAGGAGCCGCCGTCGCACCATTCACGAACCCTAACAACTTCTGACTCGACAACAGGGACTCGAACTGCGTCTTCCATAAGAGATAGTTGCTATCATTGAGCTTGATAGTGACACAGCTCAAGACATGGATATTTTTCGGAAATGGGTAAGGAATCACAGCATCAGCCATACCTGTTAAGGTTTATGGTGGCTCTGATACCATGTGAAGGAAACTGAACTTTTATCTTATTACTTGAGAAAACTGTAATACTTGGATGCCTTGCAATGACGACAATCAGTCTCAATATAAAGCGCTAAGAGAAAGATCTAGACACTAGGATAACAGCTGTAAGGATAAGGTCTTGACTAGCCCACGCAAGACGTTAAGAGAGGAGTAAAGCGATTCTGGATAGGGAGCTGTGAGGAACCCGTACAAGCCTCCTCTGTTACACAAGCCGACAAAGAGTAAAGAGGAGATGACCGTTGATGAAGAAGAGATGATCTTTGATCTTGGGCCTTGTTACTCCTCATGGACTTTGTAACCAGATGGGCTTCACTAACAAGAGGTTATGACGTTTTTCCACCAACTTGTTTTCAATTAAACTTTTTTTTTTTGTAGATTTTAAAAATTATTTGTTGTGAAATGTATTTGCCTTCACGACAAAGACTTCCTAGTGTTAGAGAAAGAATCGAGAGAAAAGAAAAAACAGAGAGAGGAGCCGACTGTTTTCTCCTCCGCTTCCGACCGGCGTCGGTGGGCTCTCTCAGCCAAGGCGTCGGTCGGAATCTCAGTTAAAGCTGTTTAGTTTTTTCGTTTTCGTTTTATTTAGTTCTGTATCTCGTCGTCGTTCATCCCCTATGGATGGAAATCGACTTTCGGCTCCGGGATAAGGCGGCAGTTCATCCACCGTAACTCGCCGGCTTTTGACTTTAGGGCCGAGCCGTATCTTCTACGGTAGTGGTCGCTGGCTTGCGTTTCTCATGGAAGTGATAGAGCTGTGTGAAAGGGTGTCCCTTGTTGAGGTTGGCGGCCGAGATAGGATGAGCTATTGAATCCTTCGATTGAAGCTCTCTGAAGCTCGTGCCGGTATGTGAAAGACCCTGAATCCTTTCCCTCCAATACTGTCGTTGGGGGTGGATTTCAGTGGTCATGGTTGTGTCCCGGTGTCTTTCCGGAGATGTGTGTTCTGTTTGTTTACAGCGTCGCCTTCTATTACGAGATTGGAGTTGGTGAATCACGATTCCGGTGAAGTTCCGGTCTTCGGCCCCGGCGTCGCTCTCCAAACCGTTCGAGATGACGAAGTCTCTTCAGTTGCCACGTGTCTCTGTTGGTGTTGTAGTATCAACACGTGGGGTGGTGAATCGATGAGTCTCTCTTTTTCCATTTAGGCTTGGAGTGTGCAGTTGTGTGTGGACTTTTTAGTATACCTGGGTTGGGTTTGTATTTGGGCCGCTTTTGGGCCTTTTGTAATATATTTTTATGATAAATAATACATCAAGATGGCAAAAAAAAAAGAAATGTATTTGCCTTCACAATCATCATCTACATATATATTTTGGATACATATATATTTTGGACGGCAAAAAAGAGTATTTAATAGTACGTTTCTTTGGCCTTTATTATTTTTTTTTTAACAGGAGGTTTGAAGGCGGATGCGATGGCACCTACGCCACGCTTAACTCAACCGACTAATCCCCCTGGTCCGGAACCAGCCGGCGCCAATATCCATTATCCACGGGACGCGATGGCACCAATGCCACGCTTAACTCAACTTGGGGAGGGCGTAAAACATTCCGTAGCCACAAGGGTATTTGAACCCAGGTCCTTATTGGCGTTATAATTGCCTCAAGATCACTGGCCCACCACCCCATGGTTCTTCTTTGGCCTTTAGTCCCAACAAAATACTAAAAGGGCACAATCTGAAAGGGCTCTACAAAACTGAGCCAGACTCAAAGAAACCCGGAGAGAAAAAACAAAAATAACCAAAGCAAAACAGAGAGACCAAACGGGTAAGGTAGAAATATGAAACAGAGAGACCAAACGGTGTACAAAAAAGACACACAAGGGATCAATTACATGAGAGGATAAACACAAAGAGACAAAAAGGCGTCGATACTGATACATCATACATCTATGCAAATTGGGATCGTCAAGATTTACTAAATGGAATAGGGTCTGAGTCCATATTAAGTAATGACTTTAGTCAATGGCCGAATGACGCAATGCTAAAGTCATATTCTTACTATTTAAAATTTATGTATTTTCGATATTATTAATTCAGTTATTTCGTGTAATAGTAAAAATAAGAAAGTATAAAGATGATTACTCAATTAGTGTCATGTGCCAAGCAGATAATAAATCAAATTATACCCTGTCCTATGGGTCATTTTGTGACATGGAGGAGTGTGATATTGTCTTCATGGTGAACAATTGTGTTAAGGCCCACTGAAGCGCATTTTTTACTGTGAAGTTGTGTCAACAACAACCACTCCCACTCTCAGCTTGAGCAGCTTCAGCAATCACCATTCCTACCTTCCTCTTCTTTTTAACTCCTACTATGCTTCGAAGCGTTCTTTCTAGAACCAGAAGCACTTCCTTCATCTAATGATTTTCTCGAAGATGATCCTCCTTTGAATGATGTCCTAATCTTATTTACCCAATACCCAGCTAGTTTCCCCATTTTGATATACTTCTCCCTATTTTCTGCCCTGTTCTTTGAGTTTTTGGTTGTGTGTTTTAAATACTATTTTGTTTGTTTGGTTTTAGTTGGAGCCATTTCTTGAACGTGCTTCCCATGAAAATAATAATGTTCTTACAGTTTATATATTAATGAAATTATTTAGTAGTTTTTATAGTTCATATCACACTCTTGATACAAATGGAGAGTTGTTTCGGAATGAAATTCTTGCATGCAATTTGATTAAATGAATCATATTCTGATCCTGAGAATATTTTTAAAAATTCTGTTAAAAAATTAAATAAAAAGAATGCTCCCACATATATTTGTATATTAAAGCTCAAAATATTGTTATAATAATCTGAAGTGTGACTTTACAGCCCTTGATTATATATAACCGAGTTTGTAAATCACGAACTATGTTTCTCTAACAAAAGTCAAATGACACGAGCAATGATCTCTGATCTATAAAACACACATATGTATACATATGTATTATTGTTTCAGACCATCCATCCAGGGAAGAATCCATTGATAACATTCTGTGATGTTGTTGCGGAGTTGTTTGCATTTGTCACACCAGGATTGTAATGACTGTTTGATAAAAAAAGAAACACAAATTTTAGGATATATCTTGCTGATCATAGGAAAAAGAAATCAATTTTAATGGATCAATTTTTCTATGCTGAATACCTCATCTGCAATGCTACATTTCCCTGTAAAGGCCTGAAGAAACCAGCTTCTTGACTCGGAGGGTTTGCTTGATAAGAGCTCATGCCTTGTTGTTGTTGGTGATATTGCTGTTGTTGTTGGTGGGAATGTTCTCCAGCAGAAGAAGCTCCCCATATCGATTGAGTAAGGGCTGCATCGCTTTCCTCCAACTGAGGTAGAAAGAGTGAGAGAGAGAACAATGTTAAAAGCTCAAAGGGATTGAAATTTCTTGCGCTAGAAGATTTGATGGCATTACCTTTCTCCTAAGATTCTTGTTGGTTTCCAATAACATTTCCTCCTGTAAATTAATGAATATGAGAGTGTGTTTTATTGAAATGATTGGACACTGTGACTCTTTATGTACCTTTGTTTTGAGGTCTGACAGTTGATCAAGCATCGCTCGGGCCTGGCAAAAAAACAAAGCAAAGGTTTGGTACTCTTTTAAATGCTCTTAGGACCAAACAATCAAATATAAACTTGTCGATTTGTGAAGTTGTTTTTATATACCTTTCTTGACCTTATCTGCTTCAGTGATGCATCTACTTGATGTTCTAGCTGCTCAAGCTCATTTACTCCCATCCCAGCTATCTCCTCACCTAGCAAATGCCTAGATAGAAACAAATTCCACAAGAGTTATGTGATTGAAATAAGTAACATATTTTCAGCATGTGTGATAATTCAAGCTATGTGTACCTTTGTGAATGTTGAAGGATTTCAACTCTTGATTTGAGCTTCAAGTAGTCCTGGTACTTATCCTGCCATTTAAAAGAAAATTAATTGACAATTTTACAAGTTTGGGTTCAGTCTTTTGATAATTCATATATATATAGAGAGAGAGAATATGCACCTGCAAGTCTTTAGCTGATTGATTTGGATCCATTGTTGCATAACTATGTTTTCTGTACTTCTCAACCGTCTTTGCCATACCACTAATTCATACAAACAAATTACTACTAAAATTTTTAACATATATTGATCAACCAAACTTTGATCCATTACACAAATATTCCAAAAGGGTAAACAAAAAAACCTTTAGAGCATTGAAAAATGTCATCTTAATTAAACCAAGAACATCAAGATTGGTATCAATCTCATTATGGGTTTGCAAAGAAAAAACGTTTCTAAATTGTTCCGAAAATAAAAAATTTGTTATGGACAATAGAAAATTATGAAACTGAGTTTCATCACAGTTGTCTCTTTAACTTTAATAGAACTATAAGTACTAGAGAGATAATAACTTAAAGAAATAGCCAAAGTATTTTTGTGTGTTTCTTTACAGCTTTGTGTGTATATCCAGAGGTCAATCCTCGTCTGTTTGGAAATTTGGATCAACCCCTTAAAGATTCAATTCTCATGTGTATAATAACCTTTCCCTATAAATATATTATAGTACGCATAGCTTCTACACACAGTCTAATATACTTTCTAAACAAAGTATCTAGCTTTAATCATCATCTAGACAACCTAAGCCTATGATAATATATATATTCTTTTTGATCAAATCCTATGATAATATATATGCTCATCTTTTTGTTAACTTAATCTCTCTCTACAAGCCAGATCTATACATTAAAACCAAGCAGTCACAAAAGAAATTAAACCCTAACCATCTAATTAAAAAAATCATCAAGAATGACCCAATTTTTTATATCCTCCCATATAATCCTTAAGAATCAAACCCTAAATATCTGAAAAGAGTGGATTATAGATTCTGTTACCTGGGACTGCTGCAGAACTCGTAGAGCTTACCACGGTTAGAGAATATGAGAAGAGCAATCTCAGCATCACAAAGCACAGAAAGCTCATAAGCTTTCTTAAGCAGACCATTCCTTCTCTTTGCAAAAGTTACTTGCCTGTTGATCTTGTTCTCTATCCTCTTCAACTCGACTTTCCCTCTTCCCATCCTTACAATTCTCTCTTTTCTCTAAACACACAAGTGATGAACTATAGAAGGTTTATATACACACACATAGATAAAGTGTACATATATATAAGTGAAATGCTTAGTGTAGATCTTGTCTCAAAAGAATTCTAGTTTTAAATCTAGGGCATGAATTGGTTTCCTTTCTTGTCCGGTGACTGGTGAGTGGTGGAGGAGGAGATGGTAGTGGTTGTTGTGGTGGTGGGCCACCTTGTTCAGGTTCTTCTTTTGTTGGAATGTTGTAAGAGAGTAGTGTTGTGCTGGTTTTTGCAGATGCTAAGCCATTCTTGGCCAAATAAAAGCTTACACAACTTATATCCACCCTCGTAAACTTTCCTTTTAAAAATATATTCTAAATAACATATTTCGTGTATATGAAATTATTTTATTCTTACTTCTTCATCAGTGAATATATTTTTAGTTTTATTTTTTTCTCTACATCCTTTTTGGCAGAAAATAAAAATTGATTCCTAGTACTTTTCCAAGGAGAGTTAAGACATCTCTCTCTCTTTCTTGTCCAACCATACAACTTTTTCTCTTTCAGCCTCCTCCATTCGATTTTAAGATAGATAAATTTCTGCCATATATGTATATATAGATTACTGTCATCAGATCTCGTCCCTAGTTTATTATTATGCTCAAAAAAGAAATAATTGAAAGATTCTATATATAACCTACAAAGTATGCCTGAAATAGAGCATATTGACAAGTCCAAGTCCTATTTATATATTACATATATTGTTCATCAAAAGAAATAAAGAAGTAAATTGATGTTTTTCAGGCATTGACACGTTTAGTTTTTTTTTGACCAAATGAACGTTTAGTTTATGAAAACAAATCTATAGCGTAAATAATATTTTTTCAAAAAAAAAAATATTTTCCGTGTTTGTGAATAAAACTAAGTGAATGATAGGGTATTAAAGTTTTTATTTCGCTTGGCCTCTCTTGCCGACAGGTTCTTTAGTTGACAGCTACTTCACGATCGTTACAAACAAAGTTTGTCAAGTTTAAATGGTTAGATCAGATATAGTACAATCATCATCAGTAAAATAATAATATGATATAGTACTGCAGTATTTAGTATTTTATTATTTAACATTAAGTTTAAATATTTATTTTTCTCTCATATTATTTTGAAGCTTTCTATATCTTTTATACAGAGAAATTTCTTGGATTCACGTACAGTTTCACCCAACCAATAGAATTTCTTATTTTATATTTAGTATCTTTTAAAAGGAAATAAAATATTGTTAAGTTATATTATATTTTTAAATTAAAAAATAAAAATAAATAAAAATAATATTAATTGCAAACAAAAACACATTAAAAAAATATATTTTTAATACCGTCAGCCAACATTAAACCCTAAACCCTAAAATTCTAAATCATACTATTGGGTAAACTCTAGAGTTTAGGATTTATTCGAGAATTTAGGGTTTATCCAAGTGTTTATGGTTTAGTATTTAGAGTTTAGTGTTTTGCTAACTGTATTAAAAGTATATATTTTTTTAAACTCCAAAAGTTTAAGATTTATCCAAGGTTTAAGATTTACCAAAAGTTTAGGGTTTATAATTTAGGATTTAGGGTTTAGTTTTTTGGTGACGGTATTTTAAATATAAGTTTTTTTTTGTGACTATTTTTATTTTCTATTTATTTTTTATTTTAAAAATATAATAAAACTTGATAATATTTTGTTTCATTTTTTAAAAGATACTGAATATATTATAGAATTTCCAATAAAAGTTGTTAACCGATTTACATAAAATACAGTAGAATCTAAGATAAATAAATATTATCGTTATGTGCTGAATAAATCACATACACATTTGTATATGTAACACGACTCTTGGATGCTGGAAACAAGAATATGACAAAATTTATTCTGATTTATCTTGGTTAGACAAAGTAAAACAAAAGAGAATTCTTATCAACAGTTTAGCTCTCAAATCCTAAGATTTTCAACTTCTTCGTAGGATGCTTCTTGTCTTCTTTTTTTTCCCATCAACATATTTTATTAAACCAAAGAATCAATACAACACCAACGGATAAATGGATTCTCCGTGGTTAGCTAAACCGGCAGAAGACAGAGATATCTCCGGACACTTGAACCCACTACGGGGCAGCAAACAAAAACAAAGCAAACTACACTCTTAACACAAGCAACTAAACTTCCAAACCTAAAACAAAAAGCCTAACAACAACAGCAGGGATGACTGGTTTTTAGAGAATCTATGGCAGCTGTTTAACGGGAATGCCCTCGGCCAGACCACCGCTAAACCACCTCCTCCTAGCACAACGAGGAATCACCTCAAGAACTAAGTAACAAAGCTTCATAAACCGGCAAGTTAGAATCAATCACGGATTCAGACGAGAACTCCCGGAAGCGGTTGGGTCTTCATCGACCATTGAAAGCCTAGGTATGAAGCCACAAAACAACAAATCTCCACAAGATTTGAACAAACAGCTAGGGGCGAGACCCACCTAATTCGGAAGACGAGCACGGGCCAGGAACGGCATAAGAGTGGATTAGATGGAAGCCACAGAAGATTCCACACAAACAGTCTACACCTGCAAAGAAGAGGCCATCCCAGAGGCGAAGAAGAACCACAACATCAACCAGACAAAACAGATCTAGATTGGGGTTCGAAAACAAACGCCTTTGTAGTTAAACTACACCGTAAATCGATAGATCCGGTACTTTTGTAGCAAAACCCCAACCAAATTAGAAAGCCCAAGTTGATTTGAGATGAGCGATTCTCTCCCAAAACGGAAGTGAAATTACGAACCGAAAAATCAAAGATAATGGCTACACAAACAACAATCTAAAGGAGAGAAAGCGAAATAGACCGGCGGTGGCGCTATTGGAACCACCACGCGCCGGTCAATCGGAGTAACAGAACCGCCGCGAGAGTTGGAGTCGGGAGAGAAGGTCTTTTCTTTTTGCTAGTCTCTCGTCGCGCCGTAGGATGCTTCTTGTCAGGTTAACATAAATGAATTTTGACTTAAAGAAAAAGGTCATGTGATTTTTTGCCATTACTATTTTTTTTCTCAGTTCTTCTCATGGCAGCTTATACTATACATTCATGATGATGAAGGTTGTTAATTTACTCATGTGATATGTCTCAGACAACTTTTTAACTTTGCTTGCTGACTCATATTTCACTTGGTACCCTTAGTTATCTTGTTCAACCTATACATCAATAGAACATTAATTTTGTCCTTTTGTGTCAGCTTAACGATATCTTATTTATCAGTGACAAAAAAAAAACGATATCTTATTTTTTGTATCGCTATTAATCTTCTTCATACTAACGATGTATATACATTTCTTGTACATATCATTATGTGTATTAGATTAGATCTTTATCTTTGACGATGTAGGGAAGAACAAAATATTAGTAAATTTTGATTTGATTCTTTATCTGTTTTATTCGAATTAAAAGTTTGAATATCAATAACTTTACGAATCAAATCAAAAATAATATGCAATATTCGTAAGATACAAAGAAAATAATAAATACTAATATTTTTAGAAACAGATATCCGATCCGATCTATTATATGCATATATACATATATTAAATATATGTATAAAATTATATAAAAATATATGTTATGTAAGTTTTACAATATTTTGATTTCTAAGACTAATTTAATAGTCATCAGAATTTTAAAAAGTAAATAGTTTTTTCTTCTTGTAATAAAATATTACAGTTTAATAGTATAATTTTTTATTTTATTTGGTTAAAATACAAAAATTCTAGATATTTGAATGCGGCCAGGTGGGTCAAACAGGAAGGCCCTGCTCTGTTTTCAAACACTAACTACTTCGAACCATAAAATAATGGTAGAGATTAGCGAATACCTGGAAGAAAAGGTGGACATAAATCGAATACCTAGAAGAAAAAGTGGGTATGAATGGATATATTCCTGAAGACATCATGATCCAATCTACTTTTTTTTAATATTCAAATACAAAAATTCTAGATATTCAAAACACCAAATATCGAGACAGCAACATATCAAATTTGATCAAATAATTGAATATAAAAAAAAAGTAGATCGGATCATGATATCTTCAGGAATCTGGATATTCGATTCATACCCACCTTTTCTTCCAGGTATTCGATTTATGTCCACCTTTTCTTCCAGGTATTCGCTAATCTCTACCATTATTTTATGACTCGAAGTAGTTAGTGTTTGAAAACGGAGCAGGCCCTTCCCGTTTGACCCACCTCGCCGCAAATTGAATGTTTTCTAATTTAAATTTTTTTACTCGTTTGATCTGCAAGAAAAAAATACAAAATTCGTATCCACCCCAAACTCACAGGTGATCTATTAGACTCGTGGTTAATAATAATATTAATAATAATAAATACTATTATTTAAATATTTTTAATGAAACAATGATAAAATATTTAAAATTTAATTAAATAAATATTTGTAATTTAGAAAAAAAGATTTTTAATTTATTAGTGGATTGACGGATATTTATGGTAGAAATTTGACTAATCTGCGTCCGCTTTGCATGAAAACACTCGTTTCACATCCGCACCTGCAAATATTTCTTTTTACAAATAATTTGAACCGCATATACCTCCACAGTGGATCAAACAAGGCAGAGCCAGTGGATAATGATTCAAATTTCCATCCTTATAAATGGTCACCTTACAACATGTGAGCGTAACATTACATATAGATATATATATATATATATATACATGGTTTAGTTAACGTCTAAAAAAATACTTTTGATCTAAGAAAGAAAAGAAATAGCATAATACCATAGAATACTGCAATATGATACTCCATCTTTGATATGAATAATTTAGGCAGATAATTGAGAGACCTAAAAACATTTGAGAAATTAGTTCTAATAAAATAGTTGTTAAAATAATATTTGTTACAAGAAGTCTCCAAAAATTATACATGATGTGGCAAACAAAATTAAAAGTTTCAACCATACAAATATGATCAAGCAGTACGAAAGATTTAGAAAGGTAGTAAGTATTCTTTTCTTTTTGGACAACAAAAGGTAGTAAGTATTCTAAATACAAAATCTATCGTCTCATCTCACATATATACATATACGTTTGTATAGTCAGACGACAATGTGTATTTAATTTCTATTACAAACAATCAAATCTGTCTAAAGCCGGTGGAAAGATTTCCAAAACTTTAGCCGGTTGGAGCTTACCTCCACTGAACACTTTGAATTTTCCAAATTTTTAACATTCTGTTTACGCTGGTTTTTTTTGTCAACTACGTCTGGTTACTAACTCTTGTTATATTATCAACAACCAACTAAGAAAACAAATAAAATAATATGTAGTTTCGCACCAATATTTTTTTATGATTATTAGAAACACGATTATTGTTACTGATAATTTATGTATGTATTACGAGTTGTACAATTCTCACTTTTTCTTTTTCTTATTGAACTTTTACAGTTCACTCTTCTTTTGGGAAGATAGAAAGATTGTCCCTTGTATCTATCATAAGCTTTAGTATTGTTTTGTAGACCAATATAAAAAAACCGTTGGTCCATTTAATATATTTTATCTTTCTTTGTCAGCATATATTTTATCTTAGCAATGCAGGAGATTGATATGATATTACAAACACAATGTAATAATAAAATGTAGGATTTCTGATGCTTGCAGCTTGTTCTGTATCTTTAGCCTACCAACTGGAACTAGATTAGACCCCAAGATGGGCTAAACCCTAGTTATTCCATTTGGACCATAGGCATTTTAGTTCTTTGAGATATGTTTTTAATAATTTATGCACCCAGTAGTTGGAATCTCGTTCAAAATGTAGTTTATGTTAGCTATTATTATTTTCATCAATTATTATTTAACTTCAATGAGTAGGAAGGCACCGCGGTTGCGGCAAAACTTAGGGTGTGAATCCGGACGGAACGGTCGTCGGTGCAGATCTTGGTGGTAGTAGCAAATATTCAAATGAGAATTTTGAAGGCTAAAGAAGAAAAAAGTTCCATGTAAACAGCACTTGCACATGGGTTAGTCGATTTTAAGAATCGGAAGAAACCCGTCGGATAACATTTATGCGCGAAATTTTTTGGAACCGGGACGTGGCGGTCGACGGCAATGTTAGGAAATCCAGAAATGCCGTCGGGAATTCCGGAAAGAGTTATCTTTTCTGTTTAACAATTTTTTCACTTTAGAAATGGCTCAGCCAGAGATAGGGTCCAACGGCCGGAAGAGCACCACACGTCGTGTGATGTCCGGTGTATTCCTGACGGCCTTTGAAAATCCGATGTACTCATAACCGCATCAGGTTTTCAAGGTAAACAGCCTCTGGTCGATGGAATAATGTAAGTAAGGAAAGTCGGCAAAATAGATTTGTAACTTCAGGAAAATGATTGGTTCTGAGAGCTGGTCCCAGTTTTGAACCCATCAACTGTTGGCGGACTACTCGAGCTACTAACGTGGCGAAAGCGGGTCGTTACGTGTCGTCGGCCGGATAACGGACTGGAAACGGTTTTTTCGAGAACTTTTTCCGGACGTCAAACAGCCAACCCTATAAATGATTTATTAAAAAGTTAAAAAAATGGTTAGCCGATAACATGACCTAATAATGAGATCACAGAGCAAACAAATTTAAAGCTTAACGTAGCAAAAAGTCCACAAGGATTTTATTCAAGAAGGCTAAAACCCATATTTTATGTTTTCCTTATAAATAAAATTCTGGAATGGCCGGTTTATTGATGATTGGATTCCTATATTATTGTTCTCCCAAGTAGATTTAAGACTTCTGTTAGATAAACACAAAATGTTTTTTTTTTCTTTCACCAAAATCGGTTGTTTTGTATTTTGTAGTGCAAACTGGAACTCTCTATCAGGTGAATGTGATTATACAAATACCATATTCAGCGAATTAAGTGATGTTAGTGTTTCTTAGTTACACGTATCATGATAGTCCTAATGATTTCCTAACATTGCATGCTTTGCAACAGCTTGCAAAAGAGCAGTCGTCATTCATTTTGCTACACTACATATAGAATATCAACTCTAACACTATTAAGCATCATATAGAAATAGAGAAACTAGAACGAAGAAATGTAGAATAAAAGTATGATTTGCAACAACTTGCAAAAGAGCAGTAATTCATTTTGCTACTCTACGTATAGAAATATCAATTATAAAATTATAAAGCATTATATATAGAAATATAAAAAAAACAGATTTCTAGAAAAAGTAACTTTAACGTAGTCCATAATACGAGGTAACGCGTAGTGAGTTGGCCAAAAAGTCGTAAACATTCAATAGTGAATTCTGACCAAATCAAATCTATTAATTAACGTTTATAATTGTCCTTTAAGAAAAACGCTTCAGTCTTTGGTTTTCATTTTAACAGAAAAACGTAAGATGAGGGAAGCATACGCAGGTTGAGGTCAGGACAGAGTGCGTAGGATACGTGTCGAACCGCTGTTGGGTTTAGATATTTCCCCTACTCTTTGAATGTGTTGTGATCAGACCTCGGCATTTTATCATTAAATTTGATTTGATCTGTTATATACTTCCTCCGTTTCATATTAAGTGTCGTTGTAAAATAAGTGTCGTTTTAGCATTTCAATGCAAAATTTATTAACTTTATTCTGCATTTTATTTTTTTATTGGTCGAAATGTATGGGTAATGATGTTTTTGTATAGAAAATATGTAAAATTTAAGGATTTCTTAATCCGTGTGCACAACTCTGAAATGACACTTATTCAGAAACAGAGGGAGTATTTACTTCGATTCTATTTAAAAAATTCGGATATTTGTAAAGTTTTAGTGCAACATTAATATTAAAAATCAAAATTCATTAAAAATGAATCAAATCATAAATATTAAGTTTGTTTCCATCAATGGTTGTTCATCAAAGAAGCATTTAGTGTAAAAAAAAGATTCTTTATCTAAGAAAACAACATTTTTTTCATAGGAAACTTTTGTACATTGTTTTGTTTGTTTGATTCCAAAATAACTTGTTTGAGTAATGAATGAATGACTGTTTATCATAAAAAAGATAGAATTTTTGATGTCTAAATACTAAATACTAGAGAACTATAGTATTATCAGCAGTCTTGTAAATTTATTTTATGATTTCTGAAGCTTAATAAATCACATTTCACGAATTTGGTTTTCAGGTGAGAGATAAGATAGTCTGAATTAGCCCTGCGATTTTTATCCATATCCATTTATCCGAACCGGAACCGATCCAAAATTGAACCGGTTTGGATCGGTTTAGGTAAACCAAATTTAACCGATTGACCAAATTATATTTAACCATAGATATCAGGTCGGTTTGAGTTTTTATTCGAAACCGAATGGATACCGATTTAAATCGAATTCTATGTAAAAACACATAAATATGTAGCTCATGAGAATCAAAACCGAGTTGGGAAGATGTAATAGCATGCGCAAATAAAATAGAAAAATAAATAAAATATAGTATCTTATATATTAAAACAAAAGTCATGATTTTTTTATGTGTGATTTTTTTTTAAAAAATTGACCCTTAGAGATTCATGTTTCATTTATTTCATATTAATATTTTCTTACTTGTATAACTACTTACCTACAATAATGGGTTTAGGATAATTTAATTTAAATGTTAACAACCCATTGTTTTATAATTATGATCAATATACTATGCATTAATATATTTATATTAAATTAAATTTTATAAAATAAAAAAATTAAACTATATCTTATTTTTGTTTAAAATATTAAACTAAACTAATATTTATATTAATCATAATCACTCATGTTAAAATATAAATATTATATTAAACTAAATATGATTAAATTATATTAAATTGATAATTTTGTAAATTTTATTTTCAGAAATATAAAAATCTTATTTATTAAATTGATTTTTTAAGTTGTATTATCTTTTAAATATTTACTTTAATGATTCTTTTCTTTGGGCATAATAATATCATAACAATAATTATAACTGTATATTAGTCTTTTCTTTTCTGAAACAACAAGATTATAATTGTCAAAAATTGTATATAAATATTTTCACTAATTTTGTAATTAGTAATGAAATTAATGTTATTATAAATTTATATGTATTATATGTATATATATATATACTCAGTTATTTTTTATAAAATGAAAATATTTATCATATTTATCATATTTTACTATTTTATATTAATATCTATCATCTTAAAATCATTGTATTTAACTAAATATGAAAACAATATTTTAAATTGATAAGCTAATATATTTTATTTTCATAAATATTAAAAATATATGCTAAAAATATAATATGTTGGTAGAACGGTTAACATTAGTAAATTATATAATTCATGTATAAAAATTAACTTATCTTAATGTTTTATTTATTTATATATATTTATTTAAATGAATTTACATAAAAATATTGATAAAGAAAATATAGCGCTTTAAATTATGCATCAGGATTATAATAAACTGAATACAAAATAACTTTAAATATATATAATAAGAAGCAACATTTAAAATAATTAATTAACTTACAATATGAAAACTATAAAGTTATTTATTTAAAAATAATTATATAAATATTTAAATATATAAGTAACCTTATAAATATATATTAATTATGTAAATTAAATATTTATGTATATAAACATGAAAATTAATACCCGCACGGTTGTACGGGTCCAAATCTAGTTTCGGATTTAAAATTGTATACCCAAAATGATCTGGAATCAGTCAGAACCGAAGAGAATCCGAACCGAAATTCAATCGAATACTATTTGCATACATTTTCTAAATAACCAAAATATTCAAAATCGAACGGGTCTTATCGGGAACCGATCCGAGTACCCGCAGCCCTAGAGTGAATTATGTTATGGGCCTTGCTAACAACGATGTTAAAAACTTGAACTGAGAGGATTCAAAAGCCCAATACGAATCGTAATAAAAGAAAAGTCTACGAACGGTCTGAAATATCGAATTTGGTCTGAATATTAAAGCGCTCCACTGCTCGTTAACCGGTGGGTGGAGAATCTCTACGAACGATGACGATCGAAAGAGCTCGAGTCCCGTTGAGCCGGTGGCAACAAGCGGCGGTGGCGATGGGATCCGCCGTCGGTGCGTTGGTCGATCCTCGTAGAGCCGATCTGATCGCCGCTCTCGGCGAAACCACCGGGAAACCAGCTTTCGAAATGGTTCTTGAGAGGATGAAGAAGTGTCCTGAGGGAAGAGTGAGTTCTTAAAGTCTCTCCCTTTCTCTTATAATATCATTGGTTCTGTTATAGAGAGTGAGTCAATGTTCAATTGCTACAACTACAAGAGAGTTTGCTTATGACTGTTTTGATGCTTTCTTTGGTTTGATTCTTGTGAGGTCTCTTTCAGGCTATATTGCTGGAGCGTCCTCGTGTAGTGTCAGAGCAAGTAAGCCACGCTTGGGATCTACCAGACAACACGTTTGGAGCTGCTTACGCAAAGTTCATGGGATCTAGAAACTTCTCACCAGACGATCGTCCGCCTGTGAGATTCATGGAGACTGATGAGTTGGCTTACGTAGCGACGCGGGCACGTGAAGTTCATGACTTGTGGCACACGCTCTTCGGCCTACCTACGAATCTTATGGGTGAGTCGGCTCTGAAAGTTATAGAGTTTGAGCAGATGTATCTTCCGATGTGTATGCTCTCTGTGATTGGAGGCACCGTGAGGTTTAACGAGAAGCAGAGGTCGATGTTCTTTAGGCATTACCTTCCTTGGGCTGTGAGAGCAGGAAGACAGTGTACAGACCTCATGTGTGTGTACTATGAGAGGCACTTTAGTGAAGACTTGGAGCAAGTCCGGAGAAAATGGGGGATCATCCCTGCTCCTCAACATCCCAAATAATATGATACTGGTTGCAATGTAATTGGTTGTAGAATCTATTCGATTCGAGTCATAAATAAGTTGTTATTTTAGTTGAACTTGCATTGGATGTTTATGACTCAAATGATTTGAACATGATTCAGCAGATTATTACAGGTTGACAAGAAACTGACTTGTTTATCATTTAAAGGCTCGCATCAAACAGTTTTATAGTGAAAGAGAGACACAATGGATACGCATTTGCATTAGGCAGAATGTTTTTGGTTTCTGTTTACTTGCCACCAGTGAAGAGATAATCCAGAGACGATCCACCTCCAGGAGCTGCATGAACTTTGGTGGAAGGACGGTCCTGCAGAGAGAGAGAGAGAGAGAGAGAGCGTTACAATGTTGTCTTAGAGAGAGAATATTGAGGACACAAAATGAGAAACATACAGTGAGGAAGTTTCCGGTGTTCTGTCCTTCAGAGCGGGCATAGTTGTTAACAGGAGTTTTGATACCAGCAGGGATCTGCTTGTTGAGCTCAGCTGGCTCAACAGTAGTTGCAGCGGTAGCGAGTGCGGTTGCTGCAGTCACAGCTGCCGGAGCTGGTGCAGCAGGAGGAGCTGGAGCAGGCTTAGGAGCAGGAGGAGCACCAAAGAGATAGTTGAGTGAGCTCTGACCTCCACCACAGCTGTTCCCACGACCCATTTGTATAAAGTCAAATACTTTTAGAAACCTATCAACAAATCCAAAGATGAAAGATTCAGTTCAAATCATAGAAAATACATTCTTTGGAACATACAATGATATACTCCAAGAAGATAAGCACAGAGGCTAATACAATTTTGGAAGAATCTGAGGAGAAATGTTGAATCAAATTAGATCTAAAACCAAATCAACATTCTTAAGTTCTTGAATCTACAGAATCCTTAGAGATCGAAACTCTTAAAACTTAGGGGTCACCATAATCCAAAGCGTAATCGAGAAATCAAAACAGAGGAATCTACCAGAGAAAACGAAGCAATCAATCTTGAAGAATTGAGAAGCAAACCTTTTGGGGTGGAATTGGCGGATCGGATAAACGGACGGAGAAGAAGAAGCAAACGCTGACTCAGTGTAACTGACTACTGAGTCATGAGCGAGGCAGTGTACTTATTATATAAGCTCAAACCGGTTTTTCTGCTGTCTGGGTTGTTCCGGTTCAATTGATCGGTTCTTTGGTTAACAATCGATTTAAAATGTTAGATCTCTATATACTAAAAAAAAATATTAACAGGCTTCATCGAACTAATCTAAATTCAAGAGGAGGATTTGTCAAAACCGGTGAATTTTAAGAAATTTGAGATTGATTGTTTTGGTAATTGGAGCGGAACACAAAGCTAAATGGATTCAACATCAGTTAAACAAAAACACCAGTGGTGTAATTATTGGTGCTTTTCACCAGATTCGATGACGGTGACGGTATTAATAGTGAGTGATGTTTTTATGGTGGGCCATTGTTATATAATGGCCAGTCTTATCAATGTTCGAATCTTATCATTATCATTTATTTATTTGACCTTTGAAAGATTCATGTAGCAGCAGGAGCTAATAGTTCATCCATGTTTAGTGTGGTTCAAGTAATAATTTCCCAGTAGCAAGCAACTTTAAAGTTTAAACTTATTAGTGACAACCCTAAACTGAATACATTGGAGGGATTCAGTCAAGTTGCTTCGGTGTGTAATTGTAACATAGCACTTTTAGCTATTATTCCAGTTATATATCAAATTGCCTACGTAGCATAGTGGTATTGCGTTCGCTTCGTAAGCGAAAGGTCGTGAGTTCGATCCTCATCGTGGGCTTTTTTTGATCTATCTTTTTCCCTCTGACGTGTGTGAATAAGCTATTTTTGGTTGGAACATTCTATTCTCTGTGTGAACTGGAGTTCTCTCAATTGATAAAGGCTTGTGGTAGATTTCTTTTAGTAATGGTTGTTGCGTATGACTCTGTTTCTATTACTACTTCACTTTTGATTAATAATGCTTGTGATTGTAATAAAAGACTGGTTTCTGATTGCATTATGCATAAAGATGACACCTGAATCAAACGCTCCATCAATCATCAGTGTATCCAAACATTGTAGAAATGTGTTCGCGCGTTCAGACATAACATACCAACTTTTATGAAACAAACTCGAGTTTTTGTTCTTCCTTCCACTTTTAGCTCTTTGACTGAGAATCTGAGTTTAGAGTTACCTGAAAAATAAAATCTGTGATTTTTTTCTAAGACAAGTCAACCTTGCTCTCTCACTAACCTAGACCATTTGATTCACTTAACTAACCGGAACAACTTGTTAAGCATGCCCAATTTGGATTCCTTTTAACTAGTTAACTCACTGGTTAAGACGGTCAACTTATCCTAGGACCATCAAACCAAATTGAATAACAAGAACATGAAATACATGAAGTATAACACCAAGGACATGGAGGAAAACATGAGAACCACCTACACATTGTTGAATGCTTCTGATTTCCTACTTCTACCGCTTGTGTGTCTTGTGATTGCTTAAAAGAAAACAAAGCAAATAGTTTAAAAATTGAACTGTTTACAAGTATTAGAAGCATTGTTTCAGATGAATTGTTTTTCACCATAACTCATGCTCGTTTTAAACATAAGAGAGATATAAGGATTAGCTATTATATTGAAATGGTTGGAAGCAATTTCAACTGTTGGATTTCAAGATATCTATGAATCATGTTCAATCATAATAATACTTAGAACTCCTAATAATTTTGTTATGCTATTGTTTCTTATGTTGAAAACTCTTTGAATATTAGAGTAGCTAGCTTGAACATTTTGGGTCCACTGAATATTAAAGTGAGATGAGACGAAATCTTAATAGGCCACACTATTTATGTATCACACCAATCCCAGTTCACATATGATGGGAGATTCTTAACAGGAATTTGTGTATTAGTATTATGAGCTAAACCCTTCACATGTCTTTGGTATCTCGACTTCTCTTATCTGTTTTTGTTTGTTTCTTACCTCTTTGGAAGTTAATCTCCTGTGATATGGTATATATTTGAAAGCAAGCTCCATCTAATAGATTGACGCCTCAAATTTTTTTTAACAGTGGCTTGATAATCATTTGTCTTTTTTTGGATAGAAAATGATTTGTTAAACTTTGTTCGGTTGGAAAGTTTGGCTGAACTGCTTATAAAGAACCGATATTTGGGGGAGCTTATTACATTCGAAAGTTGAAAATCTATTCTTAACAACTACACACATCAACAGGTCAAGAAAGGACAGAATCTTAAATTGAGATGGGATCAAACTGAATAGTCCACACCCTTTATGTATCACACCAATCCCATTTCACATATGATATGAGATTCTTAATAGAAATCTTATGTATTAGTATTATGAGCTAAACTCTTCTATGAAGCTGTTTAGATCATTAAAAGAAGAGCCTCCTTCTTCCACAGCGGCGTTAGCATTTTCTGCCAGATTCTTTGCCCGTTTCCGCCTCTCCTCTGCCTCTTCCCCAGCCAACACCTCCCTCACCGCCTTATCTACTGTCTCTCGGCTAATGCGATCTCCCAAACCCTTCACCTCCCTTTTCGCTTCCACGGTCACTCCCGTTCTAAGAACTTGTGTAACCAGTTTCTCGTTGTAGAATTGCTCCGCTCCAACTGGCCAAGTCACCATCGGTACCCCAGCAGCCACTCCTTCAAGAAGCGAGTTCCAGCCGCAATGTGTCACGAACCCACCAGTTGCTTGGTGGTCAAGTATCAGCACCTGTGGTGCCCATCCTCTAATTATCATCCCTCTCCCTTTAGTCCTCTCCTCCATCCCTTCTGGTAGCCATTCCTCATTGTCACCTGCTCAAACAAAACCATTCCTCATTGTCTCCTATTCAAACAAAATCTTGTTACACACTAAAAACAGAGAACACAAGCAAATTAAAGTACTCTCTCCTTTTTAATAGGTAAGATGACCTAGAGAAAAAAATAATTTTAGAGATATTTTTATATTTTGTAATATAAAATGTTTTTACATATTTAGGAAATTTTTGTTTTATCAAAAAATGTATAACCAATTATATTTTATTTGTTATTAAATAAATTTATTTTAAATTATATTTTTGATAAAAAGGTCAAAAAGTAAAAAATTTAATACATGTGTATTGAAATAAAATCATACAAATAAAGAGAATAATATAATTGTAAAGGGTGAGAATGTTTCAGATACCTTTGTTTTTCCTAACAACCCAGATGAAGTTTTTGCTAGAAGCTTCTAAACCTGCAGCGATCTCTATCAGCTGCTCGTTCTTGAAGTTAGCCACGCTCCCAAATGACACGTAAACGACTGAGTTCGGTTCCTTGGAGTCAAGCCATTTGAGGCATTCAACCTCATCAACGCTGGCTTTCTTACCTCTCTCAGCCTTCTCCTCAAATCCTCTGTTTAGAACAGAGAGCGGACCGATATTCCACGCTCTCTTCGCTACAACGCTCTTGTAAAAATCAGCGTAATCAGGTTCAAGCTCGTAGAAACTGTTCACAACAACACCTGAGCTCTTCACTTCCGATTCTGTAACCTCCATCATGAACTTCCCAATCTCGGTTCCTTCGTCGCGGTCGTTGATCTGTTCTTGAGTCATTACTATGTTCCCAGGGAGATCAGGGATAACAAATGGCTCACAATTCGAAGCTACTCTCTTGTGTGGTTTATGCAACTTGATGCAGTACTCGAAGCATAAGGGAAAGTAGCCAAAGCCGTGGAACACAACTCTTGGCACGTTGAACTTCTCAGCAGCTTTAGTAGCCCACGGGAAGAACATATCGGCGATAAGACAATCTGGTCGAGTTGTCTCCAGGAGCTTCTCAAGCTGGTCTTTGAAAAAACTTGTCGACAAAAAGAACTTAAGGATCATGACCTCCCTATCATCGTTATTGTTTAAGGTCAAGAAATCAAGATTTTCGCATCCTTCTGGTAACCCGAGCTGCACGCAAGGAAAGTCCAAGATTTGGATCTCCATTTCAAGACTCGGGTTCAGGTTCTTGAATGTGTCAATGTGTTTCTGAAGGATCTTGGAGTTGAGAGGCGTGGTGACAATTGTGGATTTAGCTCCTCTGCTGGATAAAAGGTTAGCCATGTCTAGAGTTGGTATCATGTGACCATGGCCCATGAAAGGGAAGAACATAACATGAAACCTCTGAGGATTACTACCCATGTTTTGACTTTGGTCGAAAAGAAAATGAAAATGATTTTTTAAGCTCGTAGAGAAGTTATGTTTCTTTGTTGTGGTGAATGATTATAGGAGTTAATTCATGTCTCTATTTATATTTAACATTCGGAACCTAGAAATCATTCTAGGTAATGGATTCTGACGTCTTAGCATACCTCACTTGTTTTGGCTTCTTAGTTTTCTACTCCTTTTGTTAACTTGTCATAGTTGTCCGAATCTATGATATTGTAACTATCTTCAGTTATGTTATCACATCGCCCATGAAGTCTTCTTAATCATGGCAATACATATCATTTTGGAAAAAATTATTTAAGAGAAATACATTTAAATAGCACTAAATCATGAAAAAGTTAACTACAAGGGAAAAAATTCTTAAAATAGCATTAAATTAAAAAGTTTAAAATATTTTTTATTTCATTTTTGGGTTGAGTGATTATAATTTAAGATCTTATCTAACATTAAATGAGTTTTTGTATTTATATAGTAATATTAAATTAAAAAGTTTAAATTAATGTGTGAATTTTAAAATAGCATTAACTTAAAAAGACTAAAATATATTTTATTTTTTATTTGCACTTGGGTTTAATGATTATAATTTAAGATCTTATCTAGCATTAAATTATCTTTTGTATTTATATAATAATATTAGATTAAAATACCAATAAATTGAACATTTTATATATATTTTATATTTATTCGCATTTTGGGTTGAGTGATTATAATTTAAGATCTAGCATTAAATGAGCTTTTGTATTTTCATAGTAATATTTTATATTAATGTGATTTTTAAAATAGCAATAAATTAAAAGTTTGTGAATATAATTTTTTATTTACATTTGGTTTACTGGTTATAATTTAATATCTTATCTAGCATTAAATGAGTTTTTTTATTTATATAATAATATTAAATTTAAGATCTTAAATAGCATTAAATTTAAAATTTGAGGTTAATGTCTGATTTTTGGACCATATCTTAAACAGTTGATTAAATGAGTTTTGTATTTATATAATAATATCTTAACAATACATTTCAACTTAGATTTATATGTACTATCTTAAAAAATACAATAATAAAGATTTTGTTTCTATGTTTGTTAACAAAACTACCATTTAATTTAGAACTAAATTTTGGATCTTTATTAATATTATAGATTATCCATTTTATAATGAAACAACTTTATATTATGGAAATAATACATCAGATTCTTATATTCACATTTAAAGATTTAAAATTATTTGTCGATTCTTATAATTATTATAATTCAATATGACTCTTGCATATAAAAGCCTAAAGTTATATTATTATGTTTTAAATTTCAATGCGAGATGATAAATTTTATTTTACCTTAAATTAAGAAATTCACATCTTATCTAGTCATTAATATAAAACATACATTACAAGAAGCATAATTTCTCATCTATATTACGTATGTTTCATACTTTCATTTCATATGTTGGTGTCTATTTCATTTTTAACTCTAGTTATATTAATTATTAGATGAAAATATTGAGTATAAACATACTAAACTGAGACAATTAAGTATAATATTCTAAAATTAAATTTACAAATAATAACATAAGGGGAAATTTGGAGCCATGTCCATAGTAGAAATAAAATTAAAGGAATACACATAGGCAACACCATGGCTACGATATTCTGCATAATTTGTGTAGTATTAAATTTTCTGCCCCTGGTTAATCACAAAGCTTGATTAATTTGTTTCTCTTTCCCTTGTGCTTTTATTTGATCTATGGAGTTTTAATTAATTGGATTTAGTTAAGTATATAGTAATAGAAAAACATATATTCTTTTACATATGCTATATTTTAAATTTTTTCAAACGGACATAAACTCTTTTCTTAAAAATGTATAAATTAACAATTGGAATGTTATATTCTATATTACTTTTATAGAATATCTAATTTTTACAACAAAATTCATATATTTATGATAAATCTACGGTTTTATTGTGAAAACATTGGTTTGTGAAAAAATTTAGTTAACATTTGATTCTTACAATATTTTTCAAGGATATACAGTTTTTCTTTTATATTTATTAATATATTAATACTATGAATTTAATGTTCTATACTATCTATTTAACAGATATAATATAGTGTATTTTGTCATTTAAACATTATCATTCACACACACGCAAACCTACATGAAGAATATAGTCAAATTTGTGGGTAAAATATCCAATCAAATGATTGTTTACTATAGTATGACTATATTTTTATTCTTTAGTTTCTTATGAATATAGAGAAAAATGACCCTAAAATAAGTGTGTGTAATATTAATTCATTTGTTTGAGAAAATATTTTGATTGGTGAATCTTAGCCTGAAAAATAATATTTCTAACATTCAAATCTGTGATTTTTATTATGTTTCAAAAATGTCAAAATATAATCCTATATCAAAAGAACATTCTAGATAGAAAATAGTATTATTTTAAAAATAATATTTTAAAAGATAGATTACAATTAACCAAACTATGTGCAAAGTTTAATATAACACTGAATATCTTAGTTAGATATTATTTTGTTTGTTATTATGAGGCATCATGTTAAAAGAATATTTTAGAATCTAGATTACAATATCCAACTGAAAATAGTCAAACACAAATGATTAAATTATATTCCAGAAAATTGAATTGCAATCCTTTTCTCAAATAAATGTTATACTTTTTTCTTACAACAAAGCGAGAGAATCTAAAAAAAAATTTAAAAAGAAATCTATTAACACAGAATATATGGTTAGATCTTTAACATTAGATTAGTTTATGTTTGGTTTATAAAATTTTAATATTTTAGAAAACAATATATTTAAATATTTTTAAAACTATATAGTAAGATTTCATTAGATTTTAATTTTAGAAATATATATATATATATATATATATATATATATATATATATATATATGAATATCTTTTTATTTATTTTAGTTTTGAAATATCTAAATACTAAGTTGAATAATTCAGTTGTTAAGTGACATGTTAGGGTGTAGAGTTAATTTAAGATTACAAATTTGATAATATCATACGTTAGACCAAATTTAGTTCCACATAGTGCTTATAGTATATCACCTAATCTATACTGAATGTGTATCCGGATATCTGAAATATAGTTTATATACTTAAAATATTAAACTGTATTTAGTTTTAAAACTATCAAATATTCCAAAATATTACTTATAAATTAAACTATCCGAAAGAACTGGATTAATTAAATATTTTTATCAAAAATAATTAACTAAAAAAAATTACTTGAAATTTTTTTATTTTAAATGTTTAAACTTAACCGAACTATCCATTGTGTTATCCGAAAAAATCAAAATTTAAAATTGGTACTTTTACTCGAATTATCTGAAATTACACGAAAATCAGAACCGAACTAGAAACTAATTGGACCCAAGATTTTATCGTATATTATTTAGTTCCTAATATTGTTATTTGTACCGAACCAAAATCAAAATACCGAACAAAACCAAATCTAATTTTGTGAATTACTGAAAGATTCATAAATCTTTATAACTGAAAAATGCAAACTGAATCGAAAACCGAATGGGAATGCATATAAGCTGAAAATGAAAAAAAAAAGGAACCAGAAATTATCACCAACAACTGATTTTATAAAATGAAAAATACATGTGAACATCAAACTCTAGTTTAGTATTAAGGGATGAAGGTGAGATTAGGATTTAGGAATTAGAGTAATTTAGTGATTTACTTGTCAAATGTGTGCTATTTTGGGATTTTTTTTATCATTGAGTGCTATGTTTTGGATAAACTTTAAAAATGTGCTATTTTGTAAATTTGCCCCTTTTTAGTGCACTGGTCTTTACATTAGAGAAACTGAATTAATTTGTGCATAGCAAGTGAGGGAATGGTCCATCAGTGAACTCCATAAGAAGTAAACTGATGTTAACATCATGTTGGTAAAGTTTTTATACGTATCTATGATGATGTAATAAGTGTTTTCTGGTTTCTAGCTTGAACATTTTAGATCCACACCTTTATGTATCACACCAATCCCAATTCACATAATGGGAGATGAATTTGTTTTTAATGTGTACTACTATCACAAGTCACAGCTTTGATTTTTATGAGATATGTCTAGTAATATCCAAAATACGATTTTGGCTATTCCTACTTTCCTAGTGGTCCATATGGCTAATTTAAATAAAGCTTCTCAATTCCATTACAGAACTTTGGTGATAGTATATCTTATTCTCACCCATCGATGTTTTCCAAAAGTTTAAGTTGAACATAGATTTATTTGAACATAGAACTGAATAAGTGAGACTTGGCCAAAGCTGAGTAGTCCACACCCTTTAAACATCACATGAATATAATAGATTCTTAACACAAATATTATGAGCTAAACTCTTCAATGAAGCTGTTTAGATCGTCAAAAGAAGACCCTCCTTCCTCCACAGCAACGTTAGCTTTCTCCCCCAGCTTCTTAGCCCGTCTACGCCTCTCCTCTGCCTCTTCCCCATCCAACACCTCCCTCACCGCTTTATCAACTTTCTCTCGGCTAATGTAATCTTCCAACCCCTTCACCTGCCTTTTCGCTCCCACGGTCACTCCCGTTCTGAGCACTTGCGTAACCAGTTTCTCGTTGTAGAACTGCTCAGCTCCAACGGGCCACGTCACCATCGGTACCCCAGCAGCCACTCCTTCAAGAAGCGAGTTCCAGCCACAATGTGTCACGAACCCACCGGTCGCTTGGTGGTCAAGTATAAGCACCTGTGGGGCCCATCCTCTAATTATCATCCCTCTCCCTTTAGTCCTCTCCTCCATCCCTTCTGGTAACCATTCTTCATTGTCACCTGTTCAGACACAATCTTGTTACACACTAGAAACAGAGCAACACAAGCAAACTTAAGTACTCCCTCCGTTTTAATAAGTAAAATGATATAGAGATAAAAAATGATTTAGATTTTTTGTACTTTTATAATATAAGATGTTACGCATATTTAGATAATTTTTTTAAAAACTAATTTATATTTTATTTATAACTAAATAAGTTGATTTTAAATTATATTTAAATTATACTTTAAAAATGAAAATTTTTTGAGTACCTTTGTTTTTCCTAACAACCCAGATGAAGTTTTTGCCAGAAGCTTCTAAACCTGCAGCGATCTCTATCAACTGCTGGTTCTTGAAGTTAGCCACGCTCCCAAATGAAACGTAAACGACTGAGTTCTGTTCCTTGGAGTCAAGCCATTTGAGGCATTCAACCTCATCAACACTCGCTTTCTTACCTCTTTCAGCCTTCTCCTCAAATCCTCTGTTTAGAACAGAGAGCGGACCGATATTCCACGCTCTCTTCGCTACAACGCTCTTGTAAAAATCAGCGTAATCAGGTTCAAGCTCGTAAAAGCTGTTCACAACAACACCTGAGCTCTTCATTCCCGATTCTTTAACCTCGACCATAAACTTCCCCATCTCGGTTCCTTCGTCGCGGTCGTTGATCTGTTCTTGAGTTATCACTATGTTCCCAGGGAGATCAGGGATAACAAATGGCTCACAGCTAGAAGCTACTCTCTTGTGTGGTTTATGCAACTTGATGCAGTGAGCAAAGCATAAGGGGAAGTAGCCAAAGCCGTGGAACACAAGTCTTGGCACGTTGAACTTCTCAGCAGCTTGAGTAGCCCATGGGAAGAACATGTCGGCGATAAGACAATTTGGTCGCATTGTCTCCAGAAGCTTCTCAAGCTGGTCTTTGAAAAACCTTGTCGACAAAAAGAAATTAAGGATCATGTCTTCTCTATCATCATTGTTGTTTGAGGTTAAGAAATCAGCATTTTCGCATCCTTCTGGTAACCCTAGCTGCACGCAAGGAAAGTCCAAGATTTGGATCTCCATTTCAAGACTAGGGTTCAGGTTCTTGAATGTGTCGATGCGTTTTTGGAGGATCTTGGAGTTGAGAGTTGTGGTGAGGATTGTGGATTTAGCTCCTCTGCTTGAGAAAAGCTTAGCCATGTCTAGAGTTGGTATCATGTGACCATGAGCCATGAAAGGGAAGAACATAACATGAAACCTCTGAGCATTACTACCCATGTTTTGACTTTGGTTATGAAAATGATTCTAAAGCTCGTAGAAGTAATTTTTCTTTGTTGTGTTGAATGGTTGTAGGAGTTAATTCATGTCTCTATTTATATATAACATTCGGAAACTAGGAATTATTCTAGGTAATGTATTCTGACGTCTTAGCATACGTCACTTGTTTTGGTTTCTTAGTTTGCTACTCCTTTTGTTAACTTGTCAGAGTTGTCTGATTCTGTGATCTTGAACTATCTTCAGTTATGTTAACACATCACTAATGACGTCTTCCTAATCATGGCAATACATATAAGATTTGAATAATTTCATCTACGAAAAATACCTTTAAATAACACTAAATCATGTTTTTATGAAAAAAATAGTTACAAGGAAAAAGGTTCCTAAAATAGAATAAATTAAAAGCTTAAAATATATTTTTATTTTTATTTGCATTTAGGTTTAGTGATTATAATTAAGGATTTAGTATTAAATAACACTAAATCTCCAATATATGTTTCTATATTTTCTTCTAAAATAGAGATCTCTATTATAGAGGTAGATTTGCTCCAATATATATCTCTATAATAGAGTTCCTCTATTTTAGAAGAAAATATAGAGAAATATTATTTTTATATCTATATTTAGAGGTGAAAATAGCATATCTCTATATTTTCTTCTATAAATAGAGGAACTCTATTATAGAGACATACATTGGAGCAAATTCACCTCTATAATAGAGATTCTCTGTTTTAGAAGAAAACTAGGTGTTTTCCTGCATCATGTGCAATAAAATTTTTTAAAATCTATCTTATATTAGAAAACAAATTATTAAATATTATAGATTTTACTATTTTATTACTAATATTTAATATAGATTTGATATATATTAAATAATTTGTATATAACTAATAAAAATGATATAAAGCTGTATAATTATCAAAATTTTAGCCTAAACAATATTTATAAAATTTGTAGATATATGAGAAACTAATGATCTTACGATTAGATATTTAAATTTTTAAAAAAATTGTAGAAATTTTTGAAAGTTTTGGTAATACAAATTTTATAATTATACAAAGATAATAATATTTCGAAATTTTAATTGTTATATATAAATTTATTTATTTTATAGATGATGTATGAGCTATTACCTTATTAAAAACAAAATACTAAAAAAATATCAATATTAAATGTAATATATGAATTATGACCCTATTCTAATAAGTTTGCCAAAAATATAAATGAACATTAAATGAAATTAAATTTTAGTAGTCATGTCATATTTGTTTTGTCAAATTGATTATAGAGAGGACATGTGGCAAAATCACTTCGCAAATATAGTCTAGGGGATATAGAGATGAAAATATAGATGGGTTGGAGATGGTCTAAGAGGGCTGAAAGTAAGATTAGGGTTTAGGAATTAGAGTAATTTAGCGTTTTTTGTCAAACGTGTGCTAATTTGAGAATTTTAACATTTAAGTGCTATGTTTCGGATAAACTTTAAAACTGTGCTATTTTGTAAATTTGCCCTGTTTAATGCACACTGGGTCTTTACATTAGAGAAAGTGAATTGATTTGTTAATAACAAGTGGGAGGATGGTCCACCAGTGTAATCCTTAAGAAGTAATCTGATGTTAGCATCATGTTGGTAAAGTTTTGTACATAAATCTGATGTTGTAATAGTCTTTGCTGGTGTTTGACAAGTTTGTGAACTAAGCTGTTTAGCTTGTAGATATTTCTTTGAATTGTCTTTTTAAATCACTTTCTGTGTCCTGACGAGGCCATAAGAACAGCTACTGCAACTATGAACATCAAGAGCATAGTGATAAGAAGTACATATGTTCTTCTGGACGATCTCCTGTATTCTCCAAACAGTAATATCCCCCAAAAGGTGCTCACAAGTGGAAGTGCCTGAAACACATCAAAACGTGTTTTGTTTGTTTTTTTTTTCACTCTTTAAATCATTGAAAAGGAAGGGTTTTAGCTAAACCTGAACAGCGTCTGCAGCTGCATAGCCTGCAGCTTGACCGCCCATAAACTGAAGACCATTACCAAATCCACAGAGAAATCCAGCCAAGAAAGACCATCCACGACCGTTCCAGTCGTTAAGGTAAGCCTTGAAAGAAGACCTTGGGAGACCAAGTATAGGCCAGTAGAGGAATCTGACGTTAAGTATCAGAGCAAGCACAAATGCGGAGATTGAGAAGTAGAAGAAAGCAGTGTAGACATTGAGTTTTGGAACCCCATGTTTCAATGTGTGCCATTGATCGTTTGTCGCTAAGTTGAATGCAGGTGAGAACAGAGAGAAACAGATGCCGGCAAAGAAAGTTATGGCCAGGCCTATTATTGTGCTTTTACCAAAGACCTGTCAATGCAAAATCTTGAAAGTTTCAAGAAAGTAATAGCCAATGACTATGAAACAATTTGTTTCACCTTGATGGCTCTTTGTTTCTCAAGCTCTATAAGATAAGCTGCTGTCCCTTCTTTAGCTTTTCCTTTCTCTAACCCGCTGTCTGCAGGACCTGCCTCTATTTGGAAGGAAGATGTAGTCTCTAAGCTGAAACAAGATCAAGATAGAATTAGAGTCTAAACAAACCAGAACAATGTTAAAGAACTAGTTGTGAATCTTTTTTAACCTTTTGAAACCTTGGAGTTTGGATTTGTTATCAGCTGCATTTGATTTATGAACCGCAGAGCCGAAACACACTGCGATCAAGAAACAAGCCACCCCCGGGAAAAGTACCTCAGCTCTGTTGATTCTATCATCCAAGAAGTAGTTCAAAGTTGTGCCTATGCAAAAAAAAAAAAAATCATGAGAACATGAAAGAAAGAATCAGTTAAAAAGTATTTGAAAATAAACAAGAGCTTTACCAATAACAACAGTGATACTAGCAGTGATGACTTCAGTGACTGATAAACCAACAAAAGCCCAAGCATATTGTGTTGCTAAGTTTCCAAGGCTAAGTACTATTCCTCCAGCCATTGCAAACATCACAGACTGCCAATTATCCTATGTTGATACAGTAAAAAGCATTTAAAAAAACCGTAAAACTGAAATATTTCAAAAGAGATGAATGTATGTGTATCTGACTTGAGAAAGCTGTGTGATGAAATTTGGTCTGCTTGGACCTATTTGGCCTAGTGTGAAGGCTATGATCACCGCAGCTAGCAGATTTGTGATTGTGTAGTCAAGATAAGTGTGTTGAGGAAGTCTCCCACGTCTTTCGGTCAGTGTCATGATTGCTGGCCATGTCCCTAAGAAGAACAGAGCCAAGAGCATGCAAGAGATTGCTCCTCCTTTGCTCTCTATCATATACATCTTTCACTCTCAATGTATAATACTTATTAAATCATGAGAAAAACCGCTGCATGAAAGAAGACATTGAAAGATTATTTCAGTTATTTAATCTTCAAATCTCAAGCTAAAGTTGAAGCTAATCCACGAATATAATACAAAACACATGCTAACTCAAGAAGATCTACAAGAAACTTAAACCTCTGTTTCACTACTTTCCTCAATCTAAAACAAACACCATTGACCTTTTTCTGGTATGAACATAAACATTAAAGATCTAAGGCAACCGCAAGGCAACATACAAGAGACAAAATCTTTTGAGCTTCTACAGAAGCAATAAGAAGAGAGAACAAAAAGTAAAGATCTTTGTCCAGTGGGTTCTTGAAAGAGATTTACCTTTTTGTATCTTTTGTCGTTAACTTTGAGGTACAACAGAGAAGAGAGGACAGAAAAGTTTTCGTTTACTTCTATGCTTATGATTCCCATTTGATTGGGATATTCAGAGAAATTTGCTTGGCTGTGATATTACTTTCAGATCCATATATCTACGTTTTAAATATATAATTCTGTACAAAATAAAGATTCTTGAGTTGCGTTCAGATTAGATTCCTTTGCCAGTGAGAGGAAGTCAACGGCTGACATAATCATCTCTTTATTATGTGTGTCTGTTAGTAAATCATTCAGAAATCAAATTAAAAAGAGAAACGAAAAAGCCTTCGTTCAAAAAAAAAAGAAAAAAAAAAGGTAGAAACGAAAAAGCCAGCAACAAAAACTTGATTAAAAGTAAAGAAGACTAGTCAACAAAAACTTGACTGAAGTAAAAAAGACTAGAGATTACTTGCAATTGATGACTAACGATTATGTAGCTTTATTAGGAGTAATTAAGTCCATAAATATGCATTGTTGTGTCCATTGATTGTAATCTCAAGCAAACTAGTTTTATTAAACACTTGTACGTATTTGGGAATAACTGAATAAGCATACTTTATAGTATGCTAGTGATATACATTAGATTCATTTCCGCTCTTTTCTTAAGCATTGATTATCAACCAGTTGGCTGCGGCTACCGATGGAGTGAGGAAAGTGTGGTAAGTCCGCGAGATCGCAGTTTCGATGATTAAACCACCACCTTGGACTAGGAGTTTTTCATCTTACAACTGACGCAGCATCAAACTTATGTTAATCCCTTCACCGAAACCTCAACCCAACAACATTCCATAAGAAAATCACACACATAAGTAGGATAAATCGTCAAACATTTTATAAAGAAAAAGCAAGCATTCCTAACCATATTTGCAATAGTAAATACTCTACTAGTTTATAGTTGGTTAGCAAATCAGAAGCTATGAATATATATATATCTAAAGACAGAAACGTCAAACGTGTATTGCTCTCGACTCAACAGATCTTTACAACTTACAAAACAGGGCACCAAAGAAAAAGTGGTATTGCCAATGTTAGCGTAAGTGCCACTGCCAGCCAAAACAGAAAAGTACTCATGCTCATGTCTGAGCATCATCGAACAATATAGTGACCGCACTTATGATATGTACATAAGTGTTTCCTCATTTCTTGTAACACAGGCTTCAGCATCATTTTGCACCACAGCCCTAACAAGTGTCTGTAACACAGGCTTTCATCGTCGCCTCAACATTGTCTTTCCGCAACGCGTGTCGCGCCTCTTAGCAGCTCGTGGAGCCTTCCGGCTTTCTTGCCATCTCTCGGCTTTGGGTCTAGTAGTCGTGTTTTACATTCCGTTATTCGTTGTTGTGTTGTAGTTTTTTGTCTTCTGCTACTTGTAATTCTCTGTAATCTCTGTAAAAAACTCGAAAACGGTAATACAATCTTAACATGTTTACCAAAAAAAAAAAAAAAAGTGTCTGTTTCTCAGGTTTACACACTCTCGGGAAGAATTCCAGTCGTCACTTCTAGCTGCCATCTCATCACTAAACGAGTCTTTCACTGCACTCTTTTCAACCTCTGTATGCCTTATCTTGGAGCCAAGATAGATACGCTGAATTCGAGATGGATACTATAAGCAATACAAAAGAATTGTAGAACCAATGGTGAACACAACATTAAGCCAATTCTAAAAAAAATGTAGCTGCTTATTACTCCACGTGTGTTTTACTTTGAAACTCTCTTAACACCAAAGATCTCTTGAATTATGGGTCAATATGCTCATTGTGGATATTGGTATTGACATGTGTGATTGTACTTGAAATGCCAAGCTTTGAGAATTGTTTGCTTCTTCATCCTGGTATGAATCTGTTGGAGGAAGGTCTGTGATAACCATTCGGGCCAGTCTCTGCCATAGATAACACAGTAAGAGTCCCCTCAAGGAGCTTACTATTCTGAAAGTGACATCTACAAATCATTAGAATTACTTATTAATTTATGGTTGCTTAGTCAAGATAAGTGTGTTGAGGAAGTTGTAGAGTCGTGATTGCTGGCGATGGACAACCGTAGGCATGATCATTGAATAGTGGGTTCTTGAAAGAGATTACCTTCTTGAAACTTTGTCCTTAACTTTGAGGTATTACAAAAACCAGAGAACAAAAAAGAAGTTACAATTTTTCTTGGTGGTCAAATGTACTTAGACTCAAGGAACTGTGAGCTTTTATGTTTCTGTTGAGGCACCAGTTTTTAATTTAATATCTTTACCAATTTAGTTCAGTGTGAATTGGTTATACTAAAAGAAAGTACTAAATGCATTTATATAGTATTTATGGCAACAGCTTAAAATTGTTTCTCGGATTAAACTTAAACTCAAACTTAAACGAAAAAAGAAATGATCATTGTCAGAATTAAACCATCTATAAATGATATATGATGTAAAGTTTATATACTCAAAACATTAGTGAGCTAAAAACTTTGAAAGCTCAAAGAAAATCAGAATCAAGAAAGAAAACAGTGAAACCATCACTTACATCATCATAATCAGTGTCAATCTTGAAACTTTTCTGGATCAATATCCATATAAACATCTTAAGCCAAATCTTTCAAGAAAAAGTAATGTCTTGTCATAACAATTTAAAAAGATAGATTGAGAGACGTGAATACATTTTAAATAGGTTTACCTAGAAAGTTTGAAGACATTTTTCCTAAGATTCAACACAACAGAGGTGAAGAATTTTTTGACGGTTTGAAACTCTCCCCAAATTTCAATAAATATACCACTACGACCATAGTCTTTTACGATGATATTAGCTTTTGAGACACTCTTCGTCTCGAAGAGGAAATTATACATCAATACAAGTTAAAGCTATCACATCAACAAGTAACTTCAAAGAATGAGCTTGACAGCTTGAAACTCTCCCCAAATATGTGCACTATTAGTTCAAAATCATCTGACAATTTTGAATGCATTGTAACCGCCACAGCAGAATCTTGAAAGATTGAAGGTTCAACAATTTTTTTTTTGAAAATTAATGAATACAAACATTCTCTGACTAACTATTTTTCAATCTTGAAGACTTCTCCAAAAACTTGCTGACATCTATTGTCGGACTAGATGCATGAGAAGAATAAAATACACACATTAAAACATTTATAACAATATTTACTTTACTTCAATACTATGATTATTGTTTTTCTCAATATTTATCTTGTTGTAATTCTACAATTTAGAGAAAGTTTGAACAAATAAGACTAAAAAGATAACAAAACAAATAGTTTGAAAGTTAAGTTGTTTATAAGTATTAGAAGTATTGCTTCGAATGGAATGTTTTTCACCATGAATCATGCTCAGTTTTGAACATAAGAGAAATAAAACAATATTATTAGCTTTTATATCGAAATGTTTGGAAGCATTTTCAGTGGTTTGATTTGAAGATATCTATGAATCATGCTCAATAAGTTAAATATCATAAATAATATTTAGAACTCTTAATAATTTTGTTATGCTATTGTTTCTTGAGTTGAAAACTGTTTAAATATATTGGAGTTGCTAGCTTGAACATCATCTTAAGGCACATCTTCTTGTCACAATTTGAACATCCAGTGGCTTGACTGACACTTATTTAGATTATACATTTTTGTTGGAGCATGCCAAGATTATATTATAACAAGGGGATGTGCCTTAAAACACAGTTCATCTCAAAATCAACCAATATGAACAAAAACATAGATAGTTAAAGTAATCAACCTAATCATTATGCTTATTTCGAGGACCTGCCAGATAGTTTCAAACATCTACCATAAATATGTAGCTCTCCTTTGCTATGCAATATTTGCAAAAAAGCTTTGAACATTGAGTTCTTCGGGGTTTCAGGTGTTTTACTCTATGGTCATTGTAACTTAACCTTGATTGCTCTTTTGTTCTCTAGCTCTCCAAACGAGCATGTAGTTCCTGCTTTTGCTTTTCCTTTTCTTGCCGGTTTCTCTTGTGACTCAACATTGGTGTTCTCTGTAAAAGGTAAGAGCAAATGTACAGAATATATATCATAACTTTGAATCTTTAATCAACATTTCATTTCACATATGAAAATTTCTCAATCTTATGAAATATATATAGCGCTTGCATTTTTCAGGTTATCAACATCTCCGCTTTGTTAAAAGCCCTTTTTTCAAAAAAAAAAAAAAACATATCGGCTTTGTTAATCTTATCGTCCAAGAAACAATCCATTGATGTACCTTAAATTTGCGCTGACATTTACTTCAAAATTTCAAGAATCTTAAACGCAGCCAAGAGATTAGAGGTAGACGATGTCTTCTCTCCAACAGAGTCAAAATCGCAGGCCAACTTCTCGAACAACATAATGGGAATATTTTACATCCTATAGCTGCTGCTTTGCTCTTAACCACATACATCTTCTTCTTATGTTTCTTCAACACAAAGACTCTCTCTTGTGATCTTTTTAAGCTTTGCCTCTTACCCGGTTATCCCCGCCGCTTTGGAGTCATGTCTGGTTATATCCAAACCAGATCTTCTCTATAACTGTATGTACGTTGTGCTGGTTGTCTGGAGAAGTTTGTATGTGTATATGTAAAGTATTACAAAACATATGGGCATTTTCAGCCTATTAAGACCAAAAGGAGTTTAGATATGTTTGGACTTTGTGTCTGAATTTGACAAGTGATCAATTTTTCTTCACATGTTACCGAAACAGAGAATTATCTATAATCAAATCTTTGATACTCTATGGGAGCTTTGAGTCTAGGTTAATGTATAAGCTCTAGTCCAAATGAGATTCTTTTTTTTTCAGATAAAACATTGTTTATAAGGAGATTAGGTTCAGGAAAATGATCTCCACAAAAAAAGCGTCCAACAGCAACAATACAAAGAAGTTTTGGTTTTTGGGGACTGGATATGTGATATGTCTATGTATCACTAGTTGCCATTTCTAAGTTTCCATCACTAGATTTGTCTTTTGTCGAATAATCCAAGAAGTTCCCAAGCAGCCTTTGATCCAATACCATGTTAGGTACCTGCAGAGTATAAATATATACACTTCATTTGAAACACAGAAATAAACGTTGAGAGTTAAGATATGAGATAGTGTAGAGCAAAACCTTGTTCCCAAAGAACATTTTGGTGTTATGAGCAATGGCATTGATGAATTTAAGTTCGAGAAATTCAGGAGTGAGCTTCAACTTGTTTGCCTCAGCTTCTTTCAGTACACTGAGACATTGATCAGAGCAGTGAAAAGTAAAAATCATACATTTACTCTCTTGTTATATGTTCTTTAGACTGGCTATTACCGGTAGTAATCTGCATCGGCGAGACTCTTTTGACGATCAAGATACATCTGATTCTCGATGTCTGCTTCTCTCCGTGAGCTGTCTTTCTCAGTTAACTTCTGTTGCATCAGAATCTTGCTAACGTTGGCGTTCTTCTCGGCTTCACTAATGGCCAGTATTTTCTTTGTCTCTGCCTCTTTCTCAGCAACCCTTTGTTTCTCAATAGCAATCAACACCTTCAAAAATCATCCAGTTCCAACAGTCTCTTAAACCATTCTGTATTGGTAAACAGATAGCTACCTCTCTATCATTCATTACAGAATGTACCTTAGTGCGTTGCTCTTCCATCTGCTCAAAGTTACGTCTTACACTTGCTGGGATCTTCTGCTTTGTGACACGCACGCTAATGATTTCAATACCTGGAGCATAACGTGTGCAATCAGCCTGAAGAGCCTCTTTCATTCTCTCATCAATCTAAACACACATTTAATTGAATGAGTTACCAGACACAATGTAAACAGTTACCCAAAAGTAGTAAGCTATTGTGAACCAGTCGATTATATCTATTCGAACTGAATATCAGAGCTTCCAAACCATAAAAATTAAAGTTGAAATGTTCCATTATATATACACACTCAAGGACCTGGTCAAAGATGTCAATGTAGACTTGCTGAAGGGAATGAGAGCTGCAAAACTGGTTGATCTCATGATGAATCTTGTCATATATCCATGCATTGTCATAGTCCACACCATAGTTGAGTAAAGTGTCATAGACATAATCCTTACACCTAAAAGATCATTTAATTCTGGTCACTACATGTGAATTAAGATCAACAACTGTAAGCAGTAAAACAAGAAATAATCTCAGGGTCTTACTTCAATCTTCTCAAAGGTAACCATGACACCTCCTTTGGTACCACATGGTATATCCTTCACCTAAAGGCACAGTAATTAGTTTTTTTTTTAAAGGAAGAATCTGAACAGACCCAAGCTTTTGCCTTTTGATGGTATAAAACTCACTTGATCTGTTTGGAGAGTAACTTGAACAGGCTCGTAGTGGGTTATGAAAGGCAGCTTCAGATGAAAACCTGGCTCTGTAACGATCTTTAGAAGCGCACCACCTCTCCAATACGCTCCAACGTGACCTTCAGGAACTTGGTGCACCAACGATGAAGGGAACATATCACCTGCTAATCCATTACACAAAGTAAAAAAAGATACTTTGTCAAAAACATGAACAGGTCAATGACAACCCAAATCATGTTCTGTTAGTACAAAGAAATATAAAGTCAACTCAAACTCTAAGCAAGTATCTAACATGTTAGGGAGAACAGTAAGGGTCCAAAGTATAAACATCGATGATTATATTCTTACCAAAGTGGCGATTGCGATGAAAACACCAAACGCAACGAGAACCGGAGTCATGTTGCTGCAGGGAGGAGGAAGGTCACCAATTTCTGTTCTTCGTTTCAATGAGGAAGATTTATTCAAACGTTGGATGGAGTTGGGTCTAAGGGTCGGTTTGCTAAGTCAAGAAGTCATTGCAGATATGGTTTCATTTTCAGAACATAAACTCTATAAATTAATAGTGGATAAACTAATAAACACAATAAATTAATAAATTTATTTGATTTCGAATTGGACAGGTTCAAAATATGATATGAATCGATAAGATATAATTTTTTTTTAAAACTTTTATGTGAATATATAATCCTACTAAAATTATTAATTAATAATTTATACATATAGTTTATATAAGCACAAACAAACAATTGTATTATTTATTTTATATTCACAGTATAATTATCTATGTAGTTCTTAACATTTTAATAAATTCTGTTAATATTTAGTAAAATTATATCCAAAAGAAAAATTAAATGTTATGAAACATATTTTATATACACCAAATAATAAAAATAAAATAATAAAATTAATTTTATAAAATTTAGTTAATATATATGGTAAAATCTAAAAAATAAATTTTTGTAAATTAATAGCTCTATAAATTAATAAAATACCATAGTCTCAATATTATTAATTTATATAGTTTGTATTGTATATTATAAGAGAAAAAGAGAGTTAAGACTACCTTGCTGATTTTATAATTGTTAAATTCTTAAAAGATTTTTAAGATTATTAGAATTTTTTGTAAAGTTTTTAATTGATTGATTAGCATTCGAGTCATTAGTTAGTAAGTATCATTTATACATTAAATATTTTTAACTAAAACCAACAAAAAAATATTAAATTTATTCTCAGAGAGAAATAATATAAAAATTATTATTGCGAAAAATTAAAATTAATTTACTAAATTAAACTAATTTGAATAAAAAATTAGAAAATTAGAAATAAATAGAATATTATAAAATATTACTTTATACTCTTTTAAAACTAATGAAATTAAAACTAAATGTAATAAAAATATTTATATTTTAAAAAAAATATTATTTCTGCGTATCATGCAAGAAACCATAAATTTTATTTTATAAGAGAAAAAAAGAGTTAAAATTAGCTTGCTGATTTAGAATTTCTAAGTTCTTGAAAGACTTTTTTAGATTATTAACATTTTTACATGTAATCCTTTTTAAAAAAATCATTGATATCTTAAAAGCTAAGAGAAATGAGTTTAAGAAATTTTGATTATTTTTTAAATCTTTTATTAATGAATTATAAATATTAATTAAATAATGTATTATTCAGTTTTAGGAATTAAATAGATTTAATTCTACAGTCGATTTTAGCTAATTCAGGAAAAAATACTAAACAACAAAAAATATTTATTTAAAATACTATTTAAAAATTCGTTTGGATTTGAAAATCATGAATTAACTTCTATAAGAGACTTTGATCCGCTTTCAAAACATGTATCAGATTCTCTTATAGAAGATTTTAGTTAATTCAGAAAAAAACTAAACAGCAAAAAAATATCTTCATTTAAAAATACTATTTAAAATTCATTTGGATTTGAAAATCATGAATTAAATTTTATTTCATAGTCATTATAAATTTATATATTTATGTATTTAATTATTATAGTGTTACTATAAATTTGTGTACATGGTTTTAGGTGAGATAACTATTGGTATTCAAAGAAATTCAAACTCTTACTATATAAAAAGATTGGTAAATTTATGTTAGGTTTTGAATTGTATTAAAAGATGTAACTAAATATTATAAATATTAGTTAATTTTCTCACATTTTTACCATTATCAAGAAACTATATAGCTGCATCTAAATTAATATATATTTATCTTTATTTATAATATTTTTCAAAGTAAAGATAAACATTGTTTAATAAAAACCGCAGCATATTTTTATAATCGATGCTGGTCATAGTAAAATTGAATAGTTTAGGAATTTTAAATATACTTAAGAATATAATATGTCTATCATGATCGACCTAAATTATATATATATATATATATATATATATTATATATATATATATATATATATATATATATATATAAATAATAACTCGCATATCAAATTATAAAGTTTCTCATAGAGTTAAGTATTTATGATTTTTATTGGTCATCTATTATATTAAGACTCAAGTATTTTTGTAGAATAAGAAAAAAATGATTGATAACTACGTGAAATACTAAGAAACTTTAAAATCTCACAACTTAAAATGTTATCAATAGCAAAAAAATTCAGAATATTTTATGAAATGTCAAGTTTAATTACAGTGGATCTTAAATGAATTTTTAAAATTCATGTATGAATAACAGTTGAATTTATCATTTTAATACAAATCACCTAAAACTCAATTGAATACACCCCTTAAATAATCTAATTTGTTCATATTTCCTATAAAAAATGGTAAGAACTGCAAACGAAAAAATTACAAATCACCAATAAAATGCTAAAATCAAGTGTTTCAATTAAACATGTATCAAAGCACAATAAATAGAAAAAAAAATGATTTATTGAAGTAAAATACATAGTTTGTAAGTGATATGATGTGTGTATTTTTTTTTTTTTTCAGAAAATAGATGTCAACAAGTTTTTGGGGAGGGTTTCAAGATTGAAAAATGGTTATTCAAGGAAAGCTTGTGTTAATTAAATTTCCAAAGAAAAATTTGGCTGAACTGTCAATCATTCCAACTTCTGCTATGGAGCAGCTACAATGTGCTCAATTCTGTAAAATGATTATGTACTAATGGTGAACATCATTCGTTTTCGTTAGATTTGTTTCCTTATACAAAGAAAAAGAATGAGAGTTACTTCGTGAGTGAAGAGATCATTTTTCTTATTCAGCTGTTGAGATTTTCATTGATCCAACAAACTTCCAAGACTGATGATAATGTTATTGGGTTTTAGACATTAGTCAATGGTCTTACTTTTCTTTTGAAATGATGAGATTTTAATTCTAGAAACTTATGGCTATTGAGTACATCATCTATCTTGATGTTTGTTTAAATCTGACATGATGATGTTTTTCTTCTTTTAGCTTTTAAGTTTAATGCCATAAGACTTTTTAACCTTTTCTGTATATATCTTTTTAAAGTGGTTTATGTCTCATATATTTACTACCTTCTTTCAGTATTAACCAATTTACACTGTAATAACCTATTCAAAACTGATGCCTCAACAGAAACATAACATCATCGATGTGTGGTGGCTTTTGTTTGGTAAAAGGTTGCAACTTTGAATCGAGCATGTGCAGAACTCTGTTTTTTTTTTGCCTCTGCAGCCAACAAAAATTGTGGACACAGTTGAAGAAGATCTAAGGCTTCTCACTATGGTGAATGATGGTGTCGCACCTAATATCGTTTCCCACTCTTTCAAGAGGCCACATGGAAAGTGCATCTCTCACCTTGAGCTACTCCAAGATCATCACAAAAGATTCAAGGAGGAGGCAAAGTATGTGATGTCAGAGAAAAGGGCATACAATATTTGTGTTATGTTCCCAAGCTTTCGAAACAAGCACCTCCACGGAAAGAAGCATGAAAACATCACATCTATCAGGATGAAGACAAAAGCTACAATGATCATTAAGCCTTCTACAATCGGCAACTACGAGGGGGATGCCAAGGAGAGTATGCTTCTTATCTCTGCTTATAATTTAGGACCTATCATTTTATCTTTTCTAAAATTTGGAATATATAATTATGTGATTGGAATATTTATTTTTAAAATTGTATATTTAGTCAACACATTTGGAAAATTACATAACTATTTTTAGGTTTGAAGATTATATGACTTTTAAATATTTTTGTTACTAAATTCATGCATTAATTTATAATAACAATATTTGAAAATTTGGTGATTTTTTGGTATTTTCAAAAATATTGTTATAATTGTAAATAAACAATAAAGTTGTTAAATTATTTTTTATTAATATTTGTAATGAATATTAAAATTTCAAAATTTCTAATAGCATATTTTAAATAACACATAAATTAAAGGTTAGTTATTAAATTTATACTGTGTAAATAACTAATTTTTTTAATATATTGCTGGGAGATTCAAAATAAATAAAATAATGATATATAATTATTAGAAAATATATTTATGTGAGTTACAAAAAAATATATGTTAAGAACTTTTTTCTTGTAAAAAATATTACATGATTTACAAATTTTAACTCATTTTAACAATGGATGATATTTATTTATTTATTTAAATGAAATAAATTTTTAAAAAGAAATTAGATTACTTTACTAATATATATATATATATATATATATGTATTATATATATTTTATAATAACATTTATTCCATATAGCATATCTAATTTAAAACAGTATAGACTATAATAAAGTTTATAAAATACAGCATATAATTTTATTTTATTTAACATTAATTTATAATTTAAAACAATATAGACTATAATAAAGTTTATAAAATACAACATATAATTTTATTTTAATTAACATTAATTTATAATAATATTATAATGCTAATCATGAAAATAGTTAATGTATTAACTTTTAAAAAAAAATATTTAAACTTTTTGGTAAGATTTGGTTAGATTTTTTCAACAGAGTCGGTAGGTTTTTGTTTTATTAAAGTTATAAATATATGGAGTATTATAGTAAGTTACAGTAATAATGAGAATAAATATAACATAACTTTTGAGTATGTCCAACTTAAAAATTACACATGAATTAAAGTTATGACTTTTATTTTAATATATAAAATGTTTTAGTTTTGTGCGACAAACAAAAAAGTGTTCCGGATCTATTTTTTTGTGGTAGATCCGGCGTTGTATTTGTGTAAGTACAAAAATGTCGTAATAATTTAATAATTAACTGACGTTATTTCAAACAAGATCAATTATGAGAATTCGTAATAATATCGAAATATATAAAGCACTCGCTGCTTCCTACAATTCATTTTCTACTGAGAACTATATAGAAAGACCTGAAGCAATTTGAATTTAGTCACCTAGCCACCCGAAACCCCTAGCCCTAGATTCATTCCCTCTAATAAAATTAATCGCGTAGAAAAAAGTTTAGAATTTGAGAGTTATTTCACTTCCATTAATATTGCTCTGATCGCCACTTTCTTCCCTAAGTGCAGCCAATCCTTTTCTTTCTCCGCCACCACTCTCTGGTGATTTTCCTTCATCGGCGACACTGTCTGTTAACTGATGATGAGCTGAATCTGTGGACGCGGAGCCATCCCCGGTTGAGCCGTTACACGTCTGGAAGTGGTGGTGATGGAGCTGTTGCTGTGGAGGACGAGCTGTGTAGAATTCTTGAGAGGAGCAGAAGTGTGGTGGAGGCTGCGTCGCCGCGTTGCCTTGATGGTGTTGAATTTGGTGGTGGTAGAGAGTTGGACTGCCGCCGTGGGTGGTGGTGTACTCTGGTGGGACCCATATGCCACCTAGGACCACTAAGTGAGGACCTTGCCCACCTGATGTTTGTGGGCTTGGGCTTGGTCTTCTTGTGTGAAGCCGATACTTCTGTTTGAAAGTAATTTTAAATAATTAAAGCTTATAAAAAGTAAGCATATTGTGGTGGCTTGTGATGTAGTTTACCTGGAGATGACTTTTGACTTCATCGTTGGTCAAGCCATCAACTTTCATAAGTTCCCTTATCTGTTTAGGTGTAGCCACTGCAAAAATAAACTCCGACTTAAACTTGTTAATTTATTTCAAACAATATATATGACTGACTGCTAATTGGTAAATGAATACCAGTAGATTAAACCAAGGCAAACTTATCCAATTGGCAAACTTATCCAATTCCATACTATATATTGTTCACTTAAATATTAGAACAAAATCCAAAGCAAAACTTAGATTCTATTAGACTCCTAAATATAAATATGGAGTTGTATATGTACCCTGTACCATACGGATTTGTTTGACGTATCTAAAAACGTTCTAAAATATTAATAATTGTGACTATAGTCGATGGTTATGTGAAACTATCCCTGGTAAACCTACATGAAACTGAAACATAAATATAATAACTGTACTCATTTATACCTTGAGAACCACCTAGCATTTGAAGAGCTTGGACAAATCGCCGGTGCAAATCAGGCGACCAGCAACGTCGTGCCTTTCTATTACTTTGACTTGTTGTCGAAGAATTATTATTGTTGTTGTTATTACTACCGTTGATCATGATCTCACCATTACCGTCGTGGTCATTAGTAAGTTCATTGGTTGGGGAGACTCTTTTGACCTCCGTAGATAAAGCTAATTCAGGCAAAGTGTTTTCCTTCGAGAATGGAAGAAAAGTCCCACCACCATTTCTTTGTTTCACATCAAAATGTCCGAGTTTTGGACTACTAGCAAGCTCGTCTTTGGGAGACTGATCTGTAGTTGGATCAATGTTTTTTGGTTTGGTTTCAGGTTGGCTCCAAAGCTGAGCAGTCGTCATCCAATTATTCCCTTTGTTGTTCTCCTTTTCAGGTTGGTTTCTTAAGGGTATGAACTATGAACTCTTCAAGAACCGGTTTTGCGACAACACTTTGGTTGCTGTTATTATTATTTTCCCTATATGCTTCTAGCTGTTGTTTGTAAGCTTCCACAGCTGAAGAAAGATATTAGTCATTTGAAACATAAAGTTAAAGATGTAACTAACACGAACCTTATAACCTTTAAAATTACTTTAGTTAAATTTTTGATTTCAGTGATGGGAGGAATTAGCAAAAGTTTTGGGATTCAAAGAATTCAAAAGCAAGCTCTGATTTTTATGAGTTCAATTCCTAAATTAATGGACAAAGATCTTTTGAAAAGGTAAAAGAAATTCAAAAACTCTTCTAGACGTATTACAAAATATTGATTTTATTCGTTAGGTTTTTGTTCTTGTTTTAACTCATTTATTAATTTGTGGCAAATGAAAGGTTTTAAATTCATATTATACCGTATATGTGCACATGACTATATGTAATTATTGGTAACTGGATATATGTACCATTGCTAAGGAGCTGCATGCAAAGGGGAAGCTCGCGCTTGAAAGCATCGATCTTGAGGCGTTCCTGTTCGAGCCGAGAAAGAAGATCTTCAAGCTTCTGTGTGGTTTGATCGCTCTGAAAATTATCCCCAAATGATTTCAAAAGCATAGAGTAGCTTTTTGGCTTGCAATCCAGGCTTAGTTCTGATGAGGAAGCCATGTGTATCGTTAATAAGTTCTCTATATGTGTGTGTATGTAAGGAAAATATATAATAATGTTTTTATGGCTTTAAATAGATGATCAAGGAATCAAGAAGAATTTGTGGTCGCTTCAAGTTTCAGATGATGTGTATATGCTGGATATTTATTTAAAAAATATATTCAATGATTTTGAGGGTTTGTGAAATTAGGGTTTGGAGAGAAAGAGAGAATGAAGAAGGTAAATGAAAAGGGGAATAAAATGTTAGGTTGTGGACACAAGGAGGATCACGAGGAGGTTCATGTCCTTTTAGAGGCTCAATTCAAAGGGAGAGAATAAAGTGATCTGTCATCATACACAAATATATATATATAATAGATGTATCTGTATATAGAGAGAGAGACAGGAGTGTTCTAGAGAAAGAAACTTCTCGCTGTTAGAAATCGTTACTCTCCTCGAATGAGTCAATGACTACAAATGCACATCTCAAACAGCCTAACTAAGACCACCCACAATGGGGGATGATAGGAAATCCTTAGCGGTAAATCTTAGGTTAGTTTTAATTAAATAAAATTAAATTTCGTAACAGAGCTAAGGATTGATCCGTCGGGAAGGGATTTAAGGATTGAGTCCGTGAGTACGTGTCATGGTTTGATTGGGTATGCGGGGTATTGTGTTTCGTATAGCAAAAAAAAAAATCAATCATTCTCGACCGAATGCGAGAAAAAAAAATAGCTCTCAAGTAAAAGGCGACGAGAAGACGATTTTGAATCCGTCGGATTTATATAGGTAAATCGAAGCCTTCTCCGCTAGATTATTGGATATAGATTAGCTTGGATAACGTTTTCGATGTGGGTATGTATCATCTCCACCACAGGGAGCCACGATTGGCCCGAACAGGCCTTGAGGAGAAAAGGGTAGGTGAAATTATCGGCGTAGATTCCGTGGGGGTGAGAGTTTAGCGCGTTAGCCCTGATCATCGAATTGCGGAGATGGGTGTTGGGTCGCTGGACTTGGTTGAAAACCCTGACGGCTAGAGTCAGTTGGCGGCAGAGAGTGAGAGCGGAGATTAGCTTCGGCGCGATGGTTAGGTCTTGGTGGAGGTTTCGCCGGATGATCTGGGCGTGGAGCTGCTTCACGTGGGTTAGGGGCGCACCTGGGGAGTTCGTGGAGTTTCTCCTCAAGATTCTCCGGGGAGCGACGTCATGGATATCGGCTGCAGCAGCGGCCGTGGAGGAGATGGTGATCTGATTGTGTGTAGAGGCGCAATGGTGGCTTTGTGAAAGATGATTCTTACAGAGACTGGATATGCTCCTTTGTCTCGAACAGTTATCTGTAATAGGTGTGTGTGTATGTATATCAGTATCTAGCTGTTCGTCAGAGACGATTTCTGCTTGCAGCAAAGCTCAAGTCCGAGGAGCGGTCAGTCATTAATCTTCACGACGACACAGCTTTAGAAGCGAGTATCAACCTGAGTGGAATGAGCGCCTATACTTTGGGGTACATTTTTTTAGCGTGTCTTGCTTTCTCAGCCTTTATCAACGTCGAACTTTTCTTGGCTGATCTTAGATTGCATAACTATAATATTATTGCAGGACAAGGAGAGGTTATGCTGCTTCAGTCACCTCAAGCACAGCAACTAAGGCAAGAGACTTGAGGCGCCAGAGAAAGAGCGGGAAGATCCGCGCTGGCAGGTATGTAGATACATTCTTATGAAAGTTGATGGCGTTTTCTTTTGATGAGCAGAAGATGTAAATTAATAATGAATCAAATTGTTGTGTAAGTGCAGTGCGGATGAGGAGATGACTCTTGTTGATCATTTGAAGGGTATGCACATGACAGAAGAAGGAAAGAGAGAGCTCAAGTCGTTATTGATATGTTTGGTAACGCTTGGTGAGAAGGAGTCCGCGCAGAAGTTGCAACAGACTGCAGAGAATTTTCAGGTCTTCGTTAGCCCATGAAAAATTCTCTAAATCTTGTTCTTGACTGAGTAAGTTGTGCGTTTTAAACATCAAACTTTCCTGCTACATTTTGTTCTTTTAATAAAAAAATTTCTTTTAATTCCTAAGGATTCCATCTTCGGGAACACCATTGGACAACTAGTTTTGATTCGAATCTTTAACTATTCAAACAAAAACCAAAAAAAAAAAAATTACTAAAATATTGCTAAGGATTCATTGGTGAAGTTCACCATTGCAGCTGCTCTAAGGCTTTTGATGCTACCATGCATAGATTGTTTCATACTGTATAAGGTTTATTTGGAATATTTACTGGCTTTTATGTTACTAAAATACTTTTGGACTATATAAATTGAAGATTTGATTGCTGAAAAAAATTAATAGCTCAACCTAAACTATCAAACTACTTCCACTTGATTTTGTATTTCTAGTTCTTTCTTATCATATTACATATGCTTAGTTTCTAAAGAAATATTAGTGGTAGAAATCCACTGAGTTTCTTTTAAAAGAAAAATTAAAATTTCAGTTATCTATCTTATTAAAATAGAAGTACACTTTAAAACTAACCCTAAGACTTTTAAAATATTTACAACCTAATGCCATTGAAGTAATTAATAAATCTAATATTAAGGATTTTGTCTTTTCCTAATTTAATGCATAATTTTCTAAATTGATTCCACAACAAATTCATGATAAATCTTAAATTTAATGTACATTAATACTATAAATAAGTAGATAACCTCTTTCCATAATTATGTAATATATTTTAATTTTCATATATATATAATCATACATTAGTTTAAAGAACAAATTTAAAATGAAAGCAAATATTTATACGGAAAATAATTATACGGTCACGGATCAAGCTATAGAAATAAACAACAACATCGCAAAATTATTTTTTAACAAATTTATTTTAATAGAAATAATATTTCAAAATATTTTTATATATTTTATGTATTTATAAATTTATTTTATTTGTTTTAAAAGATATTAAGATTTTAGAATTGGAAAGAATTATGATCCACCTCTATATTATTTTAGTTAGGATATTTAAAATTTATATAAGAAGATTTTATTAAACTTATAAATATAATTTTTATTGTAAGTGTAAAAATTAATTTTCAATATAAATTTATAATTAAATATTACAAATACATATAATTTAATATAAACAAAAAGTTTAAAATATAAAATAAATACCCGCCCGGTCGGGCAGGTCAAAGTCTAGTATAATTGATTTAAAAAAAAATTAATGGCATATCATTAGATTGCCACATGTAGAATCTTTTTTTTTTTTGTCAACCCAACCGATTTCATTAAGAAACAAACTAGAAGTTCAAAGCATACAAAGCAGATTTAGCCAAAGCATCTGCAGCAGAGTTCAAAGTCCTAGGGATATGATGGAAAGAAATAGCAGAAAATAAAGAAGATAGGTTCTCGATATCCAAGTTGATTCCGTAGAGCTCCACTGGATGCTGCTTCGAGATAAGTGCTTTGATGAGCACCTGGTTATCTGATTTAAGGCAGATATTGGAGAGATGGAGGGTCTGAGCATGAAGCAAGGCTTCACGAACTGCTAGAGCTTCCGCCATCAAAGGTGATGCGACACAGAGTTCCGTCGATGTGCCGTGTATAGTCTCTCTCGCTTGTGGTAATTGAATGATCCAGCCACATCCTGCAGTTCTGTCATGAGCTTTCCATGCTGCATCTGTAAACAGAGTGGCAGCATTCGAAGATGGGTTTCCTGAGGTATTGCTCCCTGCAAGGTTGTGCTTCGGTTGTACCATCGTAGTTTGCGCTTCCTGCCAGTCTCTTGCCATCTTAAGGGAGCTGTGTATGATGTCCTTTGCCTCTATGGTTCTATTTTCAAAAACCAGTTGGTTCCTAGCTCTCCATATGCACCAACATGTCCAGGGAAAGATGTTTACCGTTACTCCAGTTGGAGGAAGGCATGTCAGTTCATGCGAAGCCGCCAAGCATTGTTCAAAAGTAGCCTCTGGTTCCATGGCAGGGAGTGCTGTTGTAGGAAGTTGGTCCCAGACTCTCTTTGTAAACCTGCAGTGCAAGAACAGATGTTCAGCTGACTCCGGAGCTCCGCAACGCGCACATGTAACTTGGTGTGTCGTCAAGCCTCGCCGCTGTAGAGCCATTCCTAGAGGCAGAGCATCTTGTACTATCTTCCACAAGAATACTTGTATCTTCGGTTCTGTTTTCATAGACCAGATGTTCTTGTTCCAATTGAAATCGTGAAGCCTATGCTGATGCTGAGGGATGTTCTGTTGAAAGTTGCGCATCGTAGCTTCTTGTTCTTGTTGCTTGACTGTCTCAAAATAACCGGACTTGGTTGAGTAAATCCCTGAGCTGTTAAGCTTCCATACCCATTTATCAGTGGCACCAAAACGACTGGGTCTCATGCAGAAGACCGCCTCAGCATAATCAGGTAGGAGCTGTCTTATCCTTTGCTTATTCCAGTCACCAGAGTCTCGTAACATCAAGTCAGAAACGTGTAGATCAAGGTCCTTCTCCGCCACCGGACCCATTGGACAGCTGAGAGTGTCCGCTCTTATCCATGCATCCTTCCATACTCTGGTGGAGTTTCCATCCCCTATCGCCTTCCCCATATTAGGAGTGAGAAGGTCCCGTCCATGAAGGATCCCTCTCCAACCATGAGAACAAGACGATGGGATATTGACAGTGAGGAAGGAAGACTTATGGCAATATTTTCCCCTCAAAACTCTAGAGAGTAAGCAGTCTGGATTGGTAAGAACTCGCCAGGCCTGTTTTGCTAGCAGTGCCTTGTTGAACAACTGTATGTCGCGAAATCCGAGCCCTCCCATATTCTTTGGTTTAGAGAGCTTTGTCCACGATGTCATGCACATCTTCCTCTTGTTGTCATTACCGTCCCACCAGAAGCGGGTGAGAACGGATTGGATCCGTTTGCACAAGCTTACCGGAAGCTCGAAGCAAGACATGGCATGTGTCGGAGAGGCCGACAAGACAGCTTTTAGCATCGTCAGCTTCCCGGCACTTGATAGAAAACGGTTAGACCAGCTGCTAGCTTGCTGTCGAATTCTGTCAACAATGGAAGTGAACAAATCTTTTTTCCGACGTCCGAAGTGCTCGGGGAGTCCGAGATACTTCCCAACTCCACCTTCTTTTGCTATACCAAGGCGAGATTTGACTCTAGCTCGAGTCTCCTGGGTTGTTTTAGCAGAGAAAGTGATTGCTGATTTTGCCGGGTTAATGGTTTGCCCCGAGGCTGCTTTGTACTGTTGTAGTATCCGTTGTAGTGTATCGCAGCTCAAGTCGTCCACTCCCAAAAAGAACATCGTGTCATCTGCAAAGAGCAGGTGGTTAACACGAGGGGATCCTCTAGCGACTCTGATTCCAGATAAAAGGCCCGCTTGTTGAGCTCTCCTACAAAGGCCCGATAAAACCTCGCTACAAAGGATAAAGAGGTATGGTGAGAGCGGGTCACCCTGCCTGATCCCTCTCGTAGGTAGGACTGATCCGTGGACCGAGTCATTCACGAGATAAGAGTAGGAAACTGTCCGGATACAAGCCATAATTCTCGCCACCCAGATACTATGAAAGCCCAGTCTCTCGAGAACAAGCTGAATGAAGCTCCATTCCAACCGATCATAAGCCTTGCTCATGTCAGTTTTCACCGCCATAGAGCACTTCTTCACCGCGTTGGAGGTCTTGAGGTAGTGTAATGTCTCATGTGTGATGAGAACATTGTCGGAAATGGCTCTCCCAGGTACGAACGCAGACTGTGTTTCCGAGATGATCCCGTTGAGGATCGGCTTCAATCTCAGCGTGAGGATCTTTGATATCAGTTTATAAACCACATTACATAGGGCAATGGGTCTATAGTCTGAAACCAGTTTCGGGCTCGGTACTTTCGGAATGAGTCTGACATGTGTATCATTTATCTGTTCCGGGAGAGCGCCTGTCCTGAAGAATTCCTGCGTCTCTTTGGTGATAATAGAGCCGACGGTAGTCCAGTTTGCTTGGAAGAAGGATGCCGAGAAACCGTCAGGTCCGGGAGCTTTATCCGGGTGGATAGAGAACATAGCTCTCCTAACCTCCTCCTCTGTCGGTATACTGATAAGCAGCTCATTTGTGTCGGCTGAGATACATGGAGAGATGGCCTGTTCGACTATGGTTGCTGGTTCGAGAGGCTGTTCTGAGCCCGTCTCCGAGGTGAATATACTCTGAAAGTAGGATGTTATTTCTTGAACAATTTGTGGTTCTTCAAACAAAACATTTCCAAGAGAGTTTTCAATAACAGTAATGCGGTTTCTTGCTCGTTTGCCTTTACAGATTGCATGAAAATAGCCTGAGTTTCTATCACCCGCTGCAAGCCACATTAATCTGCTCCTCTGTTTCCAAAAATCCTCTTCATCTTTGTAGGCTCTGAGCAGGTCACCATTGAGCCGAGAGATAAGTATATCGTTCTCCACTGTATTTGACATAGCCGTTTCCACTTCTTCTTTTAGCTTCTCAATTCGTAGACTGCTGTTTGTAGCTTGTCTTTTACTCCAGGAGGAAATAGCAAATCGAACTCTAGAGAGTCTTTCTCCCACAGAGAGATTAGGAATGGAGTTCCACGTTTCCATGATGATATCTCTAACCTCCGGGACGTTATTGAGCCTTCTGTCGTATCTGAAGAGCTTGCTCATCTTCTTCTTTGTCGCATCGACATATGTGACAATAGGTCTGTGGTCAGATCCTCGGAACTCTAGGTAGTGACATCTCCCTGACGGAAAGAGGTCAGACCATTCACTGTTTGCAATAGCTCTATCAAGCCTGCAGTGGATCAGGTGCTTGTTTCTCCGGCCTCTCCATGATAGAAAATTCCCGGAGTGTTTGAGATCAAACAAATCTCCGCTGGAAAGGAAGCTTCTAAAGGTGGAAAACGATCCTTCTGCCCTGAGTGGTCCTCCACTTTTTTCTGAGTTGTCAATAATCTCGTTGAAATCCCCCGTTAGTAGCCAAGGGGTATCTCTGTTAGCCGTAAGCGCTGAGACGTGGTTCCAGAAAGCAAAGCGTTGAGTAACATCTGGTTCTCCGTAGATGAAGGTGGTATGGAAGGTCTTCCCCTTATATGAGATAGCTGCATCAATATAATGTTGGGACGATACTAGTATCTGCAGATCAATCTCTGGCCTCCAGAATAACGCAAGTCCGCCGCTCCCCGGTCTAGATGGTGGTAGCAAGAAGTGGTTATCTGACTCCAAGAACTCTAGTTTGTCGAGTACGAAGGCATCATCGTTCTTAGTTTCAGAAAGGAAAATTATATCTGGTGAGATCTTCTTCCGGATCTCTTTGATACGTTGGACTGTTATGGGGTTTCCTAAACCACAACAGTTCCAACTTAGCATTGCTAAGGAAGAGGAGGCGACTGCCGGGGAAAATCCCGCGGTTGTCTGTTGCTTGCCGGGAAGATCTTTGCTGGCGGTCTCGGAGGTACAGCTGTACTAGAGCTTGCTGCTGTGTTGCCTAGATCGTTAAATCGAGTAGCATGTCGATTTGAGGGACCACTTGGTTGCCTCGCTGGAGATGCTGTTGCCCCTTTTGCTGCCTGTAGATTGCGTTTTCTAGAGTTAGATCCTTTGAAGACCTTTGGGCTGACACGAATCTCGCGTTGTTTGGACTTCGGGGGTCTACCCCTTCTCTTGCTCTGTTGTGGCTCTAGAGGGAGCTCAATGGGAACCTCAAGGGGGATAGTAGTATTTTGCTCTACTACCATGTCGATCTCCTCCCCTGTTTCAGCGCCGTCCCCTGTTTCAGCAGCTCTCGCATTGATATATTCTTGTTGCATCTCTCTTTCTCTTGCTAAAATAGTTGCTGCAGTCTGCTCCATCAAACCGTTGACTTCTCCATCTAAGACTCTTTGTCTCCTAGCTTCACTCTCCACTGGATCAGGACAGTTGGTGTACTGATAGGTAACTTCCCTTAACTCCTCCATGATTTCCTCTGTGGTTCGAGTTTGTGGTACTAAGCTAGGAGGTGGTGGAGGAAAGTCTTCTTTTTCCAAGTTTCTTTCCAAGGGGAGTCTACGCTGAACTGTTGGGCGCTCCAAACCTCCACTGTGGCCTGTGTCCTGCTCCTTAGCTCTCCATTGTTGCTCAATGGGAGATCTTACACCAAGATTTAGGTGTTCACGACCATAGGTGTGTCTACGGTGTGAGTATTGTGGAGAGATATCTGTTGCCTCGCGTCTGTGTGGTAACTTGCGCTCAGTTCTTCTCTGTTGTGGCGCCTCCGGCTCCACATTAGGAGTAATTTTATTCCTGAGTGGGGGTGCTCTAGACTGGTAGGTAGCAGCTCGTTCTCCATAGGGGTTCCCATGCCTGTCTAGGCGCTGATGGAAAGCCGTTTCGCGATAAGGACGTGGGGGGGACGGGTGTCTTATCGATCGATTAGATCTTGCTTGTTCCGTTACTGCTTTGTAAGGAGCTTCTCCTCTGTAGAGTTCATTGCTGTCGGAATTGTGTTTATCAGGACAATCTTGGGCTAGGTGAGATAGCTTGAGGCAGTAGGTGCAGAAGTTCTCGAGCTTCTCATACTCCAAAGTTATGATACATTCAGCTCCTCCAGAAAACTCAAGAACGGTGTCTTGCGGGATTGGTTTGAGGCCATCCATCATGATTTGCACTCGAGCAGAAGTCTTTGTGAGGATATAGCTTTCTAAGTGTCCAAACTCCTGTCCTATGTCTCGTAAGATCTTGTCATCCCAAAAGTGCAGGGGGATGCCTTTCAAACTGATCCAAAAGGGAATCTGAGACGGGAAGGTCGGTGATATAATGGGTTCCCATTGCTGAAGAATAATCATCCAACGGTTGAACTGGTAGGGGCGATTCTCCAGAACTGTACGCATCTCCTTCTCATCTTGGAATCTGAACTGGAAGCAGTCGTTTCCCAAGTCTGAGCCGTGTATTTTCCCCACTAAGTCCCACTTCCGTGTGAGATACGGTAGCAGAGAAGCCATGTTTTGTTCCCTTCGGTTGGTAACTCGACCGATAAGAGTGAGTGCATTCTCTCTGATGAGCCTGCTGGTGTCGAGATCTGAGGCTCTAATCCTGATGCGTGGTCTTCTTGGGTTATCCTGAACCTTTGCTTTGCCTTTTTCTTCTGCAGATAGTCTCCTCATTGTTGGTTTGAGTTGTTCGTTGTGTAGTTTGAGGCAGGGCCTTTTGCGTAGAAGCTAGTGTCTAGATGCAGTTGTGCTGTGAGGAAGCTGATAGCAAACGTCCAGAGAGTAGTGTGCTGAGTAGAGAAGCGTGACGGGGAATCAAGAAGAAGACAGAAAGAGCAAAGAAGATAGCCGGAGGAGGAGTAGGAACCGAAGCGTCTAGAGGAGTTCTGTCGACTCTGAGACCGGTTTTCTAGATGAGATCCCTTCTGTATGTTTCTGGAGACGAGGCTGTAGTTGCAGAGCAGGGAAGAGTGTAGATTTTCATGGGGGAGGAAGCCTTTCCGGTGCTAGCTCCAGCCATAGTCGCCGGCCGTTTTGGTTTGTTGTATCTATTATCCAGTGGTTTTTGGCCAAACTGGGGAACAATTCGAATCCAAAACCGGTGGCAGGGCTTTGGCAGACAGGACAGTAATCTCAAAATGGAAAGAAACGGGAAGAGTCTTTTGGGTAAAGGAGGGAGCTACGAAAAGTCAAACTCGGTTACAGACCATTCTCTGGAAGTGTGCCTGGGAGCGTTTAGTAAGATAAATACAGTTCCCCCACTTGCTTGTGTTTGCCACATGTAGAATCTAATCTATTAAAACAGAGTCCTACTATTTATCTACTTATAAATGTTATCATTTAAATTTTGGATCTATTCATATTTTACTAGAAATAGATATTAGTAAGATCTTTTTGAAATCCCCTTAGTTTACTTTTAATATTTCAAACTTTCCACTCCTATTTTTATGGATAACTATACATTCATAAAACTTTCACCATTTATATTTTTTGAAACTATCGATATTTTATTGTATTTAATTATTTCTTATTTATATTTGCATTAAACTTTTTAAAGCCTAACATAGCTGTTGTATACAATAACAATTAATAACTATGTACAATCTATAAAATAGATTATTATATATTAATAATATCGGATAAAAAATCTAAACAATAAGATTATAAAGTTACACAACATAAAACACTAAAATGTAAATCATATATATAAAATGTTTATGATAATATCAAAGTTTTATATTTATAAAAGAAAAAAATATCCGCACGAACGTGCGGGTTCAAATTCTAGTTAGTTTCTAAATGAGAAACTCTTCCTACTCTTCCTACTCTTCCTTTCTTTATTTTTCCTTCTAATTGTTTTCTTTTGTTTAATTTAATCGTGAGAGACTCTTTAAGAATATCACTAATGGTGCGTTAATAATCAATTCTGTTTTCAAGTTATTATATTTTTAATATAGAATTAATCTATTTAATACAGTGCCAGTGAGACTATATTAATTTATCTTATCTTAAAGGTTGTTCATTCAATTTGAAAGAAAAAAAAAGAGAGGCTAAAGGAGAAAAGAGTAGGATATAAAGCAGCAGAGGAACAAAAGGGAATATATGGAAACTTGTTTAAAGAACAAATGGGTAAGAAAAAGCTTTAAATATATTCCGCTTGTGTTGGTTCACCACTTCGCAATTCACATATATCTTTTACTTTTGTGAATTCAGTTTATAGTTTTTTCTTTTTTTGGTAAAATATGTTAAAAACTTGTGAGAAATGTATAAATTGTGTTATTGATATGAAGAGAGTTACATAGCTTTATATAGCAGAACTATATGAATCAAACAATAAATATGAAGATCATATAATCATTAAGAAGAATATATGATGGAGTGATTATAGTGATTGAGTGAATCATATGAGTTATGATTGATACTCTTTCCTTGATACGCCTCTTCAAGCTCAAGGGGGTGATGAAGCCAAGATAGCGGAAGCAGCGGCTTGAGATTGACATTTTTTAAAAAAATAAGATAGGAGATAAGAAGAAGCCTTGCGCTTGAACCATACGGTGAGACGGACTTTTAGCTTGGATTGATTTAGACACGGACGACTATACTACTAGTCGTGTGGAAGCATATAGCTTGATGGAGTCATAAATGACTTGATCACATATCAATTCTGGAGTTGCGGAAAAAGTAGATGTGTGCACACCTTGACTAGAGATGCAGAAGAACTGGAACGTTGGCTTTATAAATCACTACAAGAAGTATTTTGGCTTGATAAAAAGAAAAATAACAAATGAGAACCAAAAGATTAAAAAAAACTTGAAATAAAAGAAGAAGAAAACCAAAAACGTGAAATTCTAAATAAAAGCTACGGAAACATGTTTATCTTGAGTTTGATCGGTGGATCAAAACTCACAAAAATAACCTGCTCTGATACCATAAAAACTTATGAGAAATGTATAAATTGTGTTATTGATATGAAGAGAGTTACATAGCTTTATATAGCAGAACTATATGAATCAAACAATAAATATGAAGATCATATAATCATTAAGAAGAATATATGATGGAGTGATTATAGTGATTGAGTGAATCATATGAGTTATGATTGATACTCTTTCCTTGATATATGTTACCTAGCTAATGTTCAAAAAATATATATATGTTACCTAGTTGTGCTACTGTTTTTTTTAACATCAGCTGTGCTACTATTTGAATACATGATTTAATCTGTTCACATAAAATATGTTTAATTAATTAAGCTTAGAAGTTTTTTGGTTTTTCTCGTATTTTCAGAACATTTGTGAAAGAGAAGTATATTTTAAGCTATGTATGGAATCACCAGTTCACCAATGCCATTCATATATGAGAAATGAATCAATAGTATACGTCTTGGTACGTTTACGGTAATTTAGAATCGTTGCCAAAAGGAAACACGAAATATTCTTCCACCTTATATGTGTTTAATTAAAAAAGAGAGAGAGTTGAGATTGAAACTATATCAGAGAAGCATATACTAGCTAGCCAACAAGATTTTTATATTTACAGTCGCACGAGAGAAAGACAGAGAGACATATGTAGAAAACGATTGATCAATTATTTTTCTAAATCGCATTTTAAAAAGTTGTGTATAATTGTTCTAAAATTTAGTGGATGCAAAAGAAAGTAAGAAAGAAAGGGAATATCTGATTTGATTGATTACCATAAACTAGGACACTAGGACAGATATTCACTTAAATAATATTGAAATAAGTTTGAGTCGCGGAATCTTCCAACCGGGTTAGTGAAGTGACCAGGAAGGTAGAAGATTCTTCCATATAAATATTTTAAACCACGTGTATTTATCTGATTCTCCACGTGTCTCCCCTCTCTCCACGCCGGACCGGTTTCGGGACTCGGGTCGAAAACGAGTTTCGACTGTCGGTGATCCGAGTTGGTTTATTGGGCCGTGGGCCTATTTCTTTGTTGTAACTCATGTGTGTGCGTGGGCTTTTGTTTTTGGTTTTGTTGTATTTGGGCTTGTTCCTAATTTACCCTTTGGACCTTTATAAATATTTCAATTTGGAAAAAATATATATATATATATATATATTTAAACCTTCTCAATGACATTTACGTTTGCATTATATCGCATTTTATATACGATATTTTCTGCTTACATTTTCGAATATATATATACACACATACATATATATTCACATTTTATATATGTATTGCATTTGGTCAAAAGAAAAATATGTATTGCATTGTCTTTCATATTATTTTATCTAGGTTCCATAAAAACCAATGAACTAATTAGACAGACCTAAAAGACTTAGTAGATCTACTCTGAAAACACAGACTATTACAAATTGGCTAGATCTATTTGATTTTTAAGATATATAGTACAAAAAATTGTGATATGTACGTTTTCATGAGTTTATTATGACAATAATCTAACATATTCCTGAAATATCAAATAAAACGCACTAATCAGTTTTCATTATAAGTATAACTAAGCATATACCGAAAACTACACAAGTGAACAGAGTAGATCACATAAGTATGATCAAACTAACTGTGATATAAATCATAGTAATACTTTAAATATAAAGATGAACGGAACGTAACTTGGACTACTCGTATATTTTCCACTTTGAGGCCATAAAAGTAGAAATTGAACTCTTTTAGTTTTACGAACCGACAAAAGAAAGAAAAAAGTCTTTTGAAAATGTATAATTTTTGACATAAGTTTTAGTGACTTAGGTATATTCTTGTATTTCTGTAGAGTTTTCATGTGTCACATAAATAATAATTTTTAAGATAATATTTTTTTTATTTCAAAAGAAAACTTTAGTTTATATTTGGCCTTTATTCTTTTTTTTTACTTTATCAGTTTGTAAAATGAGAAATGCATTTTTGTAATTTTATTCTTTTTGATTTGGTTTAACAATTTTATTTAAATTTCAATAGAATTAAGACTAAATTTTTATAAAAATAAATTTTATTTTATGTTATATTGTATTGTATTTAGTGATTATTTATTTTAAATAGATATCTCATCACATATTTTAAGATATGTCTATATTTAGATATATAATTGTAATGATATAATATTCGTGCACCACGCACATAAATAATAATTTCGCATAATATTTTCCATTTAAAATATATTTTACATTTGGAGATATTTTTTTAAAAAAATATTAACTTATCGCTTCAAAAAAATAAAAACATAAATGTATTCTTTTACAGTCTTATTTTTTTTATTTGGTTTAACTATTTTACTTTTATTTTATTTAAATTTAAATAGAGTTGAGATTACATTTTATAAGAATAGAATTTTAATTTATATTATATTATATTTAATGATCACTTATTTGTTTTTATCATCTATTTTTAAATAAGCCCATAACTAAATATATAAATTTTCTTATAAATTTAAATTATTGTTTGTTTTAGCTAAAATATGTTAAACTGATAAAATGCAAATTTTTAATTAATATAGTAACATATGAGTTTAAATTTAATTTTAACCATTTAACTATAAAAATTATTTGATTAGTGTTACTTTAGTTTTGTATTTGTTGTTCTTTGTTATTTGAATATTTTTTATTTTTATGTAAGAGACTGTTTCAAATTCATTTGTTATTTTCAAATTCAAACTATATAAAAATAAACTGTTTGAATATATTCCACATTCATTTGTTTCGGTTATATTCTTTCTTATTCCAAACAGTTTTGTTTGTAGAATAACCACATTTTTATATTTTCTGATATAAAAAACAAAGATAAACTGTTTTTAATGAACTTTGAATGTTCTTACCACAGTTTTATGATTTATGATTGGATAATTTATAGTATTTAATGATATTGTCTTCTAAAAAGTAAAGTTTTTAATTCTTATACATTCAAGTAAAACATCTTATATTATAAAACGTGTGGAATATATTTTATAACTTTGTTATAGAAGTTTTAGAATTTTTTGTTTTGTTTTTTTAGTTTGGGTTATTCCACAGATATATATGTCTAAGATTTTTTACGTGAATTCTAAAATATAATCACATATCTATATATATAGCCACATGAATGTAACTAATTTAAAGAATAAGTTTTGAACTTGGATTGCTTAGCTTTCTAAAGGCCTGCCTTACCACTCCAACACACCCGCATGGTTAAGTCTTTAGTTTTTGCCGTATCATTGAAATCAATGAATGTTCGTTCCGACCAAACTAGTATCCGGGTCCTGGATGTTGGTTCCGACCAAACTTGTCAATTTAGATTTCAAAACACTCATTAATAAAAAGAAATATCATTTATCGAAATCAAGGCATAGCATTTTTTTTTTGTCGACAGGCATAGCATATTAACATGTAAACAGAAGAAGAAAAAGTGAGAAATATTTGGAGTCCGTATTAAATACAGACAAAGGGGATATTCAGACAGAAATCAAAGTTGAGAAGTAAGTCGAAACGTGTCACGAGAGAATATCTTTTGTGCGTGCTTTGCATGGGATGCTAAAAAGGAAATATCTCTTTACTTTTTGACAGATAAAAAATGAAATTCAGTCCCAAAATAAAAGAAAAGAAAAGAAAAGAAAAAGAGATAACTAAAGTTGGATTCTAAAGAAGAATCTTTACAAAAGTTAAGGGTTGGAGTCTTGCATATGAAGATTTTAATTGGTTTAACACAGATGCGACCAACCAATCAATTTGTTCCCTCAGTTAATGTCATGTCGTTTTATTTCTCGTGTTTATAAGATCATTTCTAACCCTACTCCAAACATTATTTTAGAGTAAAATGCTTTTTAACCCTATTTCATTTTTAACTTCAAGATGGAATAATGGCTAGGGCTACTCCATTTATTTATGAAGTAATCTTATATATTACTCCATTTTGGGGTTGAATTTTTTATTTATAAAATGATCATTTAAATTTAGTTTTCTTATTTCTTATTTAAATAATATTTTAAAATGATACAATAACATAAAAAACAAAATATTTTATTATTTAATAATTTAACACTCGTGTTTTACTATTGTGAAAAGACTTGTTCATTTTTGGAAAAAAATGGATTACGTGACATCATAATTACATGTATAATTTTACACAACATAATAATTGAGGATGAGCGTGAACTCAATGCACCAATTGAAGTTGCAAGAGACTCTTGAGATCGAAACTGCAGAAGATGAAAATATCCGATTTCAAAATTTTCTTTCTCGATTTAGTAATATCAAAGATAAAGAAGCTCATTTTTCCTTACGAAATGCATTAGTTGATCATTTGTGGAAAAAATTATTTGAATGTTCATTATTGAACCAACTTATATATCATGTTTTACTCTATTTTTATGATTTTTTGTACCTTTTAATAATAAATATTTAATTTAAATAAATTATATTTTAAGGTATTTTTGTAAACATAAAATAGTTGGGGTTAATTGGTAAACTTTTATAAGTATATGATATTATTAACTATTTTTAGAGTAAAAAAATAATACATTGGAGTAAAACATCACTCTATTTTAGAGTTGTACCATTTTGAAGTAAAATTTGGAGTAATATATTGGAGATGCTCTAATGTGATTATTTACATATGTTTTTGTTTATGCAATAGAAAAGTTATTTTTCGTATTCTAATTTAAGGTTATTAAATTATTATTATTTTGGTCACGAGGTTATTAAATTTATTTAAAAGGCAAAAGTTTATTCAAAGAAGATGAATGATGGAATTCGAGACTAAAAAGTAATAATACAAAGGGAATTCCACAATGACTGGTTAATGTGTTGAGGGAGTTAGGTACCTTGATGCAGCGCATCTTATGACCGTTGAAGACTCGCACACTGCTCGTCTTACGTGGATAGCAAGGAAGACATTTGTTATTTTTATTTCGGTTTTGTTTTATTAAAGATAAGGATAGTTATTTCAGTTACGATTGGGAGTTATCTGTATCTATTTAGTTGGTGTATATATTACCCTAGGGATCTATTGTAATCATCACGTTGAATTAATCTATTGCTTTTGCAACCTGAGCTTCTTTGAGCTTGAAGAGGAGAACTCTTAAACCCCTTTGTTTTGTCGACTGTTTCGTCAAGAACAAGATCCGGCTTTGAATTCGAATTCTCCTGGAGAGTTTGAGTTTGATTTCGTTATTAAGCTTCCGCATCTCTATCAGTTGGTATCAGATACAATACGTTCTGGGAATCCAATTCATCTCGTGACAATGCCTCCGAAGAAGACAAACGATGCTGCAATCCCTAACCGTGAAATTGCAGACTGGACGGAGCTTCGCCAAACCCTCGTGGCGATGCAAGAAAGCATTCACGCCACCATTCATGCGTCTATGATGGAGATGGGTGATATGCTCGCACAGAGACTTACGGGTCAACTTCCTCGCCTTCGAGAAGGTGATGCTGAAGAGGAGGATAGGGTCAACCCGTTTGCTGGGTTTGGACCTGTTGATAATCAGCGACGACACAGGCCCGATGAGGCTTTTGATCGTGGGCGTCAACGATGGGAGTCGGGCTTCAAAGTAGAGATTCCGGAGTTTCATGGTGGCACTCGCGGGGACGCACTGTTGGATTGGATGGTCTCTGTTGAGGAAATCCTTGACTTTAAGCAAGTACCAGAAGATCGCAGAGTTCCATTGGTAGCTATGCGTTTCCGTGGTCATGCGGCATCGTGGTGGAAGCAACTGAAGGTTACTCGCCTGCGCAACGGTCGCAATCCCATTCAGACTTGGGAAAAACTGAAGAAACACCTCCGCTCTGCGTTCCTTCCCCACAATTACGATCGGCTTACTTACAACAGACTGCAAAATTTGAAGCAAGGATCGCGATCAGTAGAGGAGTACGCTGAGGAGTTTGCTCTGTTATTGACTCGGACAGAGATATTTGATACTGAGGAACAACTGGTGTCACGGTTCATTGGTGGTCTTAGGACCCAATTGCAGAATGCCATGGCTCAATTCGACCCAACAACGATTGCTGAGGCTCAGCGACGAGCTATGTCTTTTGAACAACAGGCGAAGTCTTCGACTTCCAATTGGTCTTCTTCTGCGGCACGCAATCGGACGTCTGAAGTGGGGTCATCCTCTGCTCCTGCGCAGAATAAGGAACTTGAGCAAGGAGCTGCTGCAAATCCTAAGCAACCTCAACAGGAGGATCAACTGCGACGATCGGCTCGTCTTCCAGCAATCAAGTGCTTCGGTTGCGGTGAACAGGGTCATCGCCATGCTGTTTGCCCTCATCAAAACCGCCGTGGTTTGGTTACCGATGAGAAACCAGACGACAATGGTGTTGTGTATGATTCTTACGGAGAAGATGACAGACGCAGAGGACACAGCCTTACCTGTCAAAGGTGACACTGGGAAGCTGCTTGTTGTTAGGCGCTCTTGTACGGCTCCTCGTCGTCAAGATAACCTATGGCTTCGAACGAATATATTTCGTTCCACTTGCACTATTAATGGTCGTGTTTGCACATTTGTCATCGATTCAGGAAGTTGCCGCAATGTTATGTCTGAAGATGCAGTGGACAAACTCGGTTTAGTTCGCGAGCCACATCCAGCACCGTACACGCTAGGATGGCTTGACGAGAGAGTGAACATTCGTATCACTCACCGCGTCTTGGTTTCCTTCTCGATTGGAGACTTCTACAAGGATCGTACGTATTGTGACATAGCGCCTATGGATGTGAGCCACCTTCTGTTGGGACGTCCTTGGGAGTTCGACAGAAAGATCATTCATGATGGTGCTTTGAACACATATAGCTTCTACTGGGAAACTCACAAGATCGTTCTGTTACCATCTCGTGATGATGCTCTGCCAGCACCTCCGTCACCACCTCCACAAGTGCAGCACCATCACCAGCCTCGCAACACGACGATGCTTTGTTCTTATGGAGCGTTTGTTTCAGAACTTAAACAGGAAGGCATTGCTTTCGCCATTTTTCCTGCATCATCTTCACGCTCCCTTGCGTCTGTCACCGCCTCACCGTTGGATCAGGTTCTCTCAGAGTTTACCGATGTCTTTCCTGCGGATCTGCCTACGGGATTGCCTCCACTTCGTGACATACAGCATCAGATCGATCTTGCCCCCGGGGCATCATTGCCTAATCGTCCTCATTATCGAATGAGCCCGACAGAACATGAGGAATTGCGACGACAGGTAGAGGATCTGTTACAAAAGGGATATGTTCGCGAAAGTCTCAGTCCCTGTGCTGTTCCGGCTCTTCTCATCCCTAAGAAAGATGGTACGTGGAGGATGTGTGTTGACAGCCGCGCGATCAACAAGATAACTGTCAGATACCGCTTCCCGATTCCTCGTCTTGATGATCTACTTGATCAAATCGGTTCTGCTACAATTTTCTCGAAGATTGATTTGAAAAGCGGCTACCACCAGATTCGTATCAGACCTGGAGATGAGTGGAAGACAGCTTTCAAAACCAGGGAAGGGCTATTCGAGTGGCTTGTCATGCCTTTTGGATTGTCCAACGCCCCTAGCACATTTATGAGAATCATGAATCAGGCTCTACGTCCTTTTATAGGAAAGTTTGTCGTCGTTTACTTTGATGACATTTTGATTTTCAGTGCTTCTGCTTCGGACCATGAAGAGCATCTACGCCAGGTACTTTTGGTCTTACGCAAAGAGAAATTTTTTGCAGCTCGTCACAAGTGTGAGTTTGGCGTCGAGAAAGTCCTTTTCTTAGGATATGTGGTGTCTTCGCAAGGACTGTCGGTTGACGAGTCCAAGATAGAGGCCGTACGGTCTTGGCCGATCCCAAAAACAGTGTCTGAGGTACGCAGTTTCCACGGATTAGCTTCCTTCTACCGCCGCTTCGTGAGCCATTTCAGTACGATCATGTCTCCTATTACTAGTTGTATGCGCGATGGCAAGTTCGAGTGGACTCAGGAGGCTTCAGACGCCTTTGAGTTAATAAAGGAGAAGCTCACGACTGCTCCTATCTTGATTCTTCCTGACTTTGAGACGACCTTCGAGTTGCACTGCGATGCATCAAAACTAGGCATCGGTGCCGTGTTGAGCCAGAAAGGGAGACCGATCGCGTATTACAGTGAAAAGCTCGCTGGGGCTCGTGGTCGCTATTCTACTTATGATGTAGAATTCTATGCTATTGTGCAAGCCGTGAAGCACTGGCGTCACTATTTGGTGCATCGCGAGTTTATTCTGTTCACCGATCATGATGCTCTGCGCCATCTTGATAGCCAAGCCAAGGTTTCATCTCGACATGCTTCTTGGATTGCTTATTTGCAGCAGTTTACGTTCTCTATTTGTCACCAGCCAGGGAAGTTCAATAGAGTTGCAGATGCATTAAGTCGGCGTCACACATTGTTGTCTACAATGCATGCTTCTGTTGTCGGCTTTGCTTCTTTTGCTGAGTTATATCCGACTGATCCATTCTTCTCTCGGATCTTAGCGGATGTTACTGCTGGGATTACTTCTGACTATACATTGGACGATGGCTTTTTGTTTAAGGATTTGCGTATTTGCGTTCCTGACTGCAGTCTGAGGCTTCAGATTGTGAGCGAGCTTCATAATGAGGGCCATGTGGGGCGAGATCGCACACTTCAGTTGGTTTCGCACTCTTATTTCTGGCCATCCTTGCGTAGGGACGTCGAGCGTTTTGTGTCCCGTTGTCGTGTGTGTCAGCAGGGTAAGGGTAAAGCAACTAATGCAGGTCTTTACTTACCATTACCCATTCCTACTCAGCCTTGGACTGACGTGAGTATGGATTTTGTCCTTGGCTTACCTCGTACTCAGCGAGGTTTTGATTCGATCTTTGTCGTGGTGGATCGTTTTTCGAAAATGGCTCATTTTATACCTTGTAAAACGACCACTGATGCAGTCAATGTTGCTACGTTGTTCTTCCGTGAGATTTACAGGCTCCATGGTCTTCCCCTTTCTATAGTCTCGGACAGGGATACTAGATTTCTCAGTCATTTTTGGAGATCTCTATGGAAGCAACTTGGCACAAGTTTGGATATGAGCACTGCGTATCACCCGCAGACGGATGGGCAGACTGAGGTTACTAATCGTGCGTTGGGTGATCTCTTACGTTGCCTTGTGGGCGATAACATCAAGTCGTGGGACTCTCATCTTGGCAAGGCTGAGTTTGCTCACAACCATGCTGTGAATAGGACGTTGGGCTATAGTCCTTTTCAGGTGATTTATGGAACAGTACCTCGCTGTCCTTTAGACTTGTCAGTCCTGCCAGATAAGTCTCGACATCATGGTACAGCGGTTGATTTCATTTCTGAGCTCGAGTCCATACATCGTCGTGCTAAGGAGAATTTGGAGCAGGCGACTGTGAAGTACAAGGAAGCTGCAGATGTCAAGAGACGTGAAGTACTTTTTCAGGTGGGAGATTTGGTTTGGGTGTATTTGACCAAGGACAGGTTGCCTATTCGTGAGTATAACAAACTTCGTTCCCGCAAGATTGGTCCAGTGGAGATTTTGGAACGCATCAACCCCAATGCCTATCGTGTTCGTCTTCCTCCTCACCTGCGCACACATAACGTCTTTAATGTGAAACATTTGTCCCGTTTCCATGGTGATAATGACCCTGTAGCTTCTGGGACGAAGCTTTCCTCACCGGGGGCGACCTGATGCAGCGCATCTTATGACCGTTGAAGACTCGCACACTGCTCGTCTTACGTGGATAGCAAGGAAGACATTTGTTATTTTTATTTCGGTTTTGTTTTATTAAAGATAAGGATAGTTATTTCAGTTACGATTGGGAGTTATCTGTATCTATTTAGTTGGTGTATATATTACCCTAGGGATCTATTGTAATCATCACGTTGAATTAATCTATTGCTTTTGCAACCTGAGCTTCTTTGAGCTTGAAGAGGAGAACTCTTAAACCCCTTTGTTTTGTCGACTGTTTCGTCAAGAACAAGATCCGGCTTTGAATTCGAATTCTCCTGGAGAGTTTGAGTTTGATTTCGTTATTAAGCTTCCGCATCTCTATCATACCTTCTATTTCTAAGAACAATCTTTCTACATATAAATATATTTTTAGTTTTTCACGTGCTTTAACTTTTATGCAAAGTTCTGTATTGCTCATGTCCTATTGAATAATCTGCATATACTACCATAATAGATTTTTACAGAACACATGAGCAAAAATATTCCAACATAGATATACGTGTATATTCGGAGCTATCTGTATCTATAATATACATCAATTATATTGCCTCCGGTTCATCTCTTAGACTGTTCTTCTTTGTAATAGAAGTTGCATTTCTTTTTAGGTGCTCTATTTAGTTTCAATTTCTGCAATTCCGTTTCTTGTCCTCTTCGTAATTCTGTAAAAAATGAAAATTTGGTAATAATAATTTAACATTTTACCAAAAAATATACATCAATTATAAAAATATTTTTTTTGGATGCGTAGTTTCGAGTTTCAGATTAGTATAAGGACTAATAAAGCATGTAATAACAGCGAAATCAATATTTGATTATTGTTGGTAAGTTAAGGCATTTTAAAGACAGAATCAGTTGACAATGAATATATTGAGTGATGATTTATATAGTATTATATACTTATGTCATATATATTCTGGCATATAACATAGTATTTGACATGTCTTTTCTAAATGTAGGTTTTTTCCCACCAATCTCGAACCAAATATTATTATTTGATATTTATTAGTTTATATTTATTAATTAAAATGCTTTGAAATTTTTTAAATCAAACATAAAATTATTTATATATAAGAAAAAAAAATTCATCAATATATATGTGTGTTTATTATTGAGTCAAAAAGTCTAAAGCATTCACATATTGAAATATTTTAGAAATATTTGTATACAATTTTATGTCTAATTAGTATTTAATTATAAATTATATTTATCTTACTTTTTAACCTTTATAATACATATTTTCTAAATAATGACACAACATATGTAAGATTTATTTTAACATAATTTACAATAAACAAATAAATATACCAATGTTTTGAAAAATTTAGGAGATCTCTTATGTTTTAAAATATTCATCTTTTTCTTTGCAAGTTTTTTTTGTATGTTTTTCATACGACATGTAACCGGATACTATATTGGTATCAGTAAAACATAAACATGAACTTTTGTGGTAATACATATAAGCAAAATTTATAAGTATTAAGTATTTATTTAAACTAAACACTGATAAATAAAAATAATAAACTATATACGCTATCAATGCATTTATACTAGTAAAATCCAAAATTATATAACCTTTAAACACCAAAAATATAAATATAATCTTTTCATGACATATAAGACCAGAAGAATATTTTTTATATAATATTAATAAGATAGTTTAAAATATTTGTGTAGATGATAATTATCATATTTTTCTTTAAATAGTTTATTATCTAATATTTAAATATTATTAAAATTATTTATTAAAATCATTGAATCACTTAAAATCATGAAAATTCCCTTTTATATAATAATAAATAAGATAATATCAAATATTTGTAAAAATGAAATATTGCAATTATCATGTTTCCAAAACTATTTATTATTAAAATATTTATAAAAATTATTGACTAAGCGTAAAATTATGGAGAAGATGACAACTCAGTATATATATACTAGCTGTTTTGTTCGTACATGTAGTCATAATCGTTTTACGAATATTTATTAGTTAATATCTTATTAGTTCAAATGTTTTCAAAAATTTTAAATTAAACATCAAAGTATTTATACATATCAAAAACAATTCATCAAAATATCCTAGAGTCGAAATTAAAAGTATTCACATATTAAAAATATTTTAGAAATTATTTTTATACAATTTTTTTGTTTAATTAGTATTTAACTATAAATTATTTTTATCTTATTTTTAAAATTTTATAATGAAATTATTATTTCTAAATAAAAACAACATATATAGGAATTATCATTTTTAAAAAAAAATATGATTTACAATAAACAAATAAATCTACTCAGTTTTTGAAAATGTTTAGGATGTCTCTTCTGTTTTAAAATATTTATCTTTTCCTTGCAAATTTGTTTTCGTATGTTTGTCATACAACACGTAATTGAATACTGTTTTGGTATCCATAGAACCTAAACATGAATTTTTATGGTAATACATATTAGCAAAATTTACAAGTTTTAGTGAAAAATTTTAAACTAAACACTAATAAATAAAAATAATAAACTGTATATGCTATCAGTGAGCTTTATATTAACAAACTCCAAAACTGTTTATTATTAAAACTGCAGATGATAATTATCATATTTTTCTTAAAACTATTTATTATCTAATAGCTAAATATTATTAAAATTATTTATTAAAGTAATTGACTCATTTAAAATCATGGAAAAAAACTATTTATATAACAATAAATAAGATAATCTATACTATTATTTGCGAAGTAATTTTTTTGCAACCGAACTCTCACATTAAAAGTTAGAGTGGTTAACATCGATGATATCCTTAATGAATTAATATTTTATTCATTATATAATTGATCATAAAATATAAATGAAATAGTTATAATAAAAATTGTCAAAATAAAAATAGAAATGTGCAATGTTCTTAAAGTTTTGTTTGAAATACAGATTTAATTACCTAATGATAATCATTATTATTTTATAGAAAAATAAAATTTATGAATTAGTAAGATAAGTCTTTGTATACATCTGTCGAGTAAACATGTATGCTGATTTTGTAAATTAGTAATGAATTTTATGATATTCACTTTGATCTTTCATGTGTTCAAAGATAAATGAATTTTTGTACCAAAAATAATGGGTGTGTGTTTTTACAGAGAAAACACATAATTTTCGTGAATAAATAGATTCTTAGACATTGAAATATTTATATTGATGGAACAAAATCATAGATTTAGTTATCTAATTATATAAAGATATAAACATCCACATATAATATCAATAATTTAGTAGTTACAATTTATGCTGGTTTTTAAATTAGTAAAACATAAACTAATAAATGTTCGTAAGATAATTATGCATGCATGTGTGGGAAAAACACCAAGTAATATCAAACACCACAAAAATATCAAATAAACATTATTATCATACATATTTCCATTTTTCGTTTGAATTTTTTTTAATTTTACTATTAATTTATTGTTAAAATATAATAATTCATTAAGGGTATTAAAAACATTAACAGTTCTAACTTTTAAGGTTTTGATATATTATAACTTGTTAATATTAGATAATAAAATATAATTACAAAATGTATGTTAGATATATCCAAATATTGGCTAAATATATAGTGTAACAAAGTCATTACTTAATATAATTTTTGGCCAATCTACAAACAATTAAAACATCACTTGTAAATATAAAGAGGAATATCAGTTAAGATTAAAGTATTAGTTTACAGTTTATTAGTGTTATAAACGTTTCTAATCTATTAACAAGTTTATTATCGTTAATCAACAATGAATAAATTTTAATAAACAATAAAAATTAAATATGAACTATTCATTAAGAATAACATAGACTTTAACCACTTCAATTTTTAACATAAGTACTCGAATACGAAAAAATCAACTCGTAAATAGTAGCATAGATTAAATAATTTATTATTAATCTTCATATATATTCAAATCTAATGTACACAAGTTTATAGTTATAAAATTGTTTTAAAAATAGTTTGAAAGCATTTTATTAATTTGAAAATGCCTTTTCAAACTATTTAAAAACAATTATTTTCAAATTTTTAATATTTATAAATATAATTATATATTCAAAATTGATAAAGGTATATAAAATGTAATAAATTATAGTTTTGGATATATAATTTGGATTCACGGTGGAATAGATATTTGGTAGGAATTATCACATGGATTTTGAAAATCACATGGTTACATATGATATTTTGAAAGTTGAGTATTATGAATAAAAAATGAAAGAATCCATCTACTAGTAACACTAGATTTGGTTAGAATTAAAGAATCAATAATAATAAAAAAGGATTTGAATGGATTTTGAAAATTCTTAAATCAATGACAATGGATTCTATTAAGATTTTGGAAATCTAACAACCAATAACAATGACAATGGATTCACTTACCAATAACCTCTCCTTAATCTATTGAATGTTTAATGTGTAGCTTTTTCACAATCTTACAGATTTAATGATATTTTAAAAATGAAGATAAAATACAAAAATAATTTCAGAGAAAATTAAATTGACTAAAAACATAAAAAATTATTAATATAATGATCTTTAAATTTTAGAATTAATACACTAATAAATAATTATAAATTATTAAGCCTGCATTGCGGGCAAAACAACTAGTACCGGATATTTTAAAAATATGAAAATATTGTAATTATCATGTTTCCAAGACTATTTATTATTAAATATATAATTAAAATTCTAAGATACTCGTAGTTGAAGCTAAATATATGATTTTTTTTGGAAAACAGCTATATATATCTGGTATGAATGTTAAATTTTATATCATTTTAATATTTGACAGAAGTTACAATATTTATATATCTGGTAACTGATGTTAAATTTTACACCATTTTAATTTTTGACAGAAGTTACAATGGAAACAAGTAGCAGAAAGAAAAACAACTTAAGATAAATATTTTTATAAGCAATATCCTACGTACTATATAAATTAATCAATATATTTAAACACATATGAATATCTGAATTTCCAAATAAATATTTGTATTATCAAATTTCATTTATGATGTCGAACCAATATTCTATTCTAATGGACAATGACTACAAACTCACAGTAATGTAAAATCTTGAAGACACATGTCTTCAGAACGTCGTGCTTTATGACGAATGATTTGCAAAAACATTTGGATGTTATTGTCGTGCTTTATGACGAATGATTTGCAAAAACATTTGGACGTCAATAACATGTTCATACAGTATAACCTTTTTAAATTAATAATCTATAAATTAATATTTCTATAAATTAATATAATTTCATAATTCTAAATTGAGTTTTTAGTTCAATTAGTATTTCGATAAATTAATAATTTCTATAAATTAATAAAAATTTATAGTTTTGGTGTAGTCCCAACATTATTAATTTATAAAGGTTCACTGTGTTACAGATTTTGGATTGAAGAACTTAATTAGACACTAACACTTAATAGCAGATATATAATGGACCATATTGTTCAAATCTTAAAGATGCTTATGATTTTTTTTTAAAGAGATCCTTTTATTTGTTATTGAGTAAGGCTTCTTATATTTTTTTTTTTGTTCAAACGGGCCTTCATATTAATTAAAGAGTGTTAAGGGCCCAAAGGGCTTCTTATGCTTCTTATGTATTTACTGAAATTCTTCCCTTCATGTTTATTGAAAATATATCAAGTTAGTAAATGAACAGAGTTTAAGACAAAGAATGCCAAACGAATGAAATATTTATATAATGATATAAAGTTCCATCAAACATATTAAGCAGTTGGGGATGTAGCTCAAATGGTAGAGCGCTCGCTTTGCATGCGAGAGGCACGGGGTTCGATCCCCCGCATCTCCATAAACATATTTTTCATTTTTATACATTTTTGAATACATTCATTACCATCTTATCTCACTTCTAAATTTGCTTTTTCACACAGATACAAATACAAAAACATTCCCCTGGGAGAAGTTTAAGGGGTTAACAGATTCAAACTTCTTAATAATCTGTAAACAACTCATTTACTTTCATCTTAGGCCTTACAAAACAATACAATTTCGAAAATAAATTTAAACAAAAAGAGGTGTATCTTGTTTTCAAAATTAAAGCAAACAAAAATTGGGGTGAATAAAAACATATATATAGCTACAGTAATGTTTCAGATCAAAAATTACAAAGATAAATGAAAGAATATTGAATCTTTTAACTCTTTTCTTCTACTCATACCTACAGCTTCCATAAACATATTTTTCATTTTTATACATTTTTGAATACATTCATTACCATCTTATCTCACTTCTAAATTTGCTTTTTCACACAGATACAAATACAAAAACATTCCCCTGGGAGAAGTTTAAGGGTTAACAGATTCAAACTTCTTAATAATCTGTAAACAACTCATTTACTTTCATCTTAGGCCTTACAAAACAATACAATTTCGAAAATAAATTTAAACAAAAAGAGGTGTATCTTGTTTTCAAAATTAAAGCAAACAAAAATTGGGGTGAATAAAAACATATATATAGCTACAGTAATGTTTCAGATCAAAAATTACAAAGATAAATGAAAGAATATTGAATCTTTTAACTCTTTTCTTCTACTCATACCTACAGCTTCCACTCTTACAAAACCTTCTCCAACTGTTCTTCTTCTGTCCCAGAAAAACAAATAATTTCTCCCAGAATTTGGCATAACTTGGATCTGTTATCGACAAATAAATCTATACAAACATCAGATTGATTTACATTTTTACTGAAGCTCAGGATTTGATTTTAGAGTAGACACACAAGTAAAGAATAGAGAACTTACAAGTGAAAAAACTTGTGTAGTAGTGACTAGTGATGAGTGCTGTTTATGGTGTGTGTGTGAAAGAAGAATATACTCGGCAGCAAGTTATCTTTTGAGAATTGGTTTTTGACAGACAAGAAGTCTTTGGTCGCTACCGTCTTGAAGATCAATGACACGTGCTTCCCAACGCACTCTAAATGCTAGTCCACGTGCCATCTCTATTACTCCCAACTTGTCACTTATAACAACCCATCCCTAATCACAAAAAGGTCAAGTTTATTACTATTATACTATTACTATATATGTAAGATTAAAACAAAAACAAGAATATTGAATCTTTTAACTCTTTTCTTCTACTCATACCTACAGCTTCCACTCTTACAAAACCTTCTCCAACTGTTCTTCTTCTGTCCCAGAAAAACAAATAATTTCTCTCCAGACTTTGCAGGAGGCATAACTTGGATCTGTTAAGAGCAGACAAATAAATCTATACAAACATCAGATTGATTTACATTTTTACTGAAGCTCAGGATTTGATTTTAGAGTAGACACACAAGTAAAAGAGGAGAGAACTTACACGTGAAAAAACTTGTGTAGTAGTGACTAGTGAGTGTTGTTTACTTGTTTATGCTGTGTGTGAAAGAAGAATATACTCGGCAGCAAGTTATCTTTTGAGAAATGGTTTTTGACAGACAAGAAGTCTTTGGTCACTACCGTCTTGAAGATCAGTGACACGTGCTTCCCAACGCACTCTAGTTGCTAGTCCACGTGCCATCTCTATTACTCCCAACTTGTCACTTATAACAACCCATCCCTAATCACACAAAGGTCAAGTTTTGTTACTACTATTATAAATGTAAGATTAAAACAAAAACAAGAATGATGTTTCACTAAAATGAACCTCAGGGCGAAGAATCCGATCCATATCCAAGAACAAGTCCATCAAGCTGCACCGTTCTGAGCTAAGATGAGTGAGTAGTTCATTAGCATGAAGCATGTCATATGTTCTTGGATATGTTGGGAATGGTTCACACCTGCGCAGTCAACAAAGAAGATAATTCAAGAAGGGCTTTTCATAAGGTTCTGCTTTAACCAATCTACACACTCACCAGTCATGTAGAACACCAGCAAAGCCACGGTCAAGTATGAGAGGGAGAGTGTTACGTTCATTCACCGGGACAACGTTCATCACCCAAGCAGACTTTCCTTGGTCGAGTAAGGCAGAGTTCAAGCGTCACAATTTTGAGTTATGTGCTGATGTGATGAAACTCAGTGACACTGAGTTTGCTCAAGCTGACAACGTTCATCACCCAAGCTGAGTAAGGCAGAGTTATCTATCTACATCATTCTCTCCGGGTTGGAGAAGATTCGTCTTGTTCGTAGTCTTTGAATCCATCTTGTTTTCCAAGAAAAACTCTTCCTCGAATCTTCAATAGCATGTTTTGCACGACTTTTGCACGGATCTGTTTATAACATGAATATTCACAAATCCGTTTTTGCACAAACTTTGCACGCAGTAGATCATGCACGAAATCTTCATCAACACAATTTCGCCCTATTTTTGCACGGCTCTGATTTTCAAAAGATCCCTCTTTGAAGACAAACTCAATAACTTGAACATCATCTTCATACACGTCGTAGATCGGATCACCATAAATCTCTCTATACATCTCATGTTCTCTTTTCTCTCAACAAAAGGACTTTCGCCCCGGATATGATAGATGCTAATACTCACCATGACATCCGGAATCGTTCTTCGATTGAGAAACCAAAGAAACGCGGCTCTGATACCACCTGATGTAGCGGAAGCTTTATAAGATAGAACTAGAGATCCGTTGATTCTGAGAATATCCAGAAAACTAGGATAATCACAAAGATCTTATTTAGTCTAAGAATGCCTAAGATCAATGTCTTCTTAAATTCGTTGAGATCACCAATGATCTACCGAAAACAAGGAACAACAAAGAGAAAACTCTTAACTTTTATTAATCAAATCATAACTCATAAACTGAATACAACCATAAGCCAAGACGCCTATATATATAAAACCATAAACCCTAAAATATTAAAAATAATTATCTAAAATAATTAATAAAAACGATAATAAGATATTTGGAATATTTCCAAATATCTATCTACATCAATAAGGAAGCTTTTTTGAGAAGAAACTGCCAATCATTGCTGGAAGACCTCTCTCTAAAGCTAACTGGACTTGGCTCCCAGTTGCCTCATACTCAGCTATACATATAGGCATCATCTTCAAAGACACTAGATGTGCTCCAAAGCTTCCAAATCCGCAACCAATGTCTAGCACAGTTCGTATCTGCAAGCATCACCAAAAACCCTCCGTTTCATATTAAGTATCGTTTTACATTTTCGTTTCATATTAAGTATCGTTTTACATTTTCAATGCATATAACTAGACAAATTTTCTAGTTTTGTGTCCTTATTTTCAGCTCATTAATTAATAAGATAATGTATTAAAATAAGATTAACAATTTTCTTAATTTGTAATGAAACAGAGGACTTACACCAGCTTGAGCAAACTCAGTGTCACTTTCTAGGCCAATCATCTCAGCAATCTGACGAGCGTAGTCTTTGACTCCATCAAAGATCAGCCCATCTTCCGAGTGAAAGGTGATTTGATTCTCTTCAAGCAACATTAACCTCGTTGTGACCGTTCCTGAAGAAAGAAACTGGTCTTTGGTTATCTTGACGTTCCCATTCCATATGATATCTCTACCAAGTGGCCACCTAAGCGGTATCTTATAGTCTCTCGGAGGACGAACTAAACATCTCTCCTTCTCTCTCTCAAACTCGCAGTGTCGGTCCAACACGTCACCCTCTTGATTCCCTGTTGAGTTATAACAAGGCACATAGCTCTCTCTTTCTTTACTACACAGAGGAAACTCTTGTAGAGTAGTTCCTAAGGAGAGAGACCTCAGATCGAGGTAATCAACAGCAGCTTGCTCCTTGATCCTCCTGTAGTTGCTGTAAACGTTGGGAACAAGTGTTGAAGAAGTAGAATCATCGTAGGAAGTGGATGAGAACGGTGATAAGATGGTGACTAGAGTCACACCACCGAGTATAAAGAAAAGCAAGGCTTTGATCCGTGGTCTGAGACCAAACACAGAGGAAAGACTCTTGAACCAAGGACTTGTCATGTCGGAAACAAAAACTTTCCTCTTGCTGTCCTAAGAATCTTTGTCCCAATCTTGAAGTAGTACATAGTCTCATCACCACCTGATCAAGCCCATTTTTGGAAAGCTTTCTAAGAGCAACAAGACTAAGTCGTTTCCACTCTTATGATCCAAATGAGGAAATGGGCACTAGTAGAGAGATGTAATATAGACAAATTGAAGATACACAACTCAAGGATGATGCCAATTTAAACCCACCTGCAAACAAATATTTTGCAGATATAAATCTCCCAAAGCAGAAACATTACTTAAAAGTAGTAGTTAGTGAGGAAACATAAGCCAATTTTGAATTTTTTTGTCATTAGAAAATTTACGTAACAAACTCAATCTTGAAACTTTAGATCTCGAGAATGACTAAGAAGGTTATAGATCAGATCAGAGAACATTAAATGTAGGAAACAAAAAATCCACTACAAGTACTGTAATGAATTTTAGGGTTTATGAGATGCGTACCTCTGTAATAGATTAGATTTAGCAAAAGTTAAGAGACAAAGAGACCAGAGACAAGAGTCAGAGAATGAGAGAGAGAGAGAGAGAGAGAGAGAGAGAGAGAGAGAGAGAGAGAGAGAGAGACTCCAATTATACTGGCTTTAGCTCTGTAACCTTTTCTTTTCTGCTGTGCTTTGAGTTCGTTTATGGTTTTTTTTTCTGAATAAAGTACTGTTAAATGAGATGATTAAGAGAATTAATTAAAGGGGTTAAATTCTAATTAGATCTTGAAAAGTGTGTGTAAGTGACTTTTTGAAAAAACAAGGAAAATCATTTTGTTAACTTTATTCCAGCAATGACAATAGTCATGAAAGAAACCAGCGGAGGCGAATAATTGCAGTTTACTTTTTTTTTTGCAGGCATTTAATAAAGAGTGATTTAGTTGAATATACATGGAAAACATGGTAATTAAGTGTATGACCAAAATGTTTCTGTATTTAGGTGATATGGAATGCGTGCCAACTAGAGAGACATTTATACCCCTACGTGTAGTCGACATTCGCGCAAAAAATAGATTTTTGTTGGTCCTCGGAAGTGCGTTTTGGCAAATACATATCCAAACAATTGTTGTTTATTCGGTTAACAATTGTTTTGGCTTCTTCTTCTTTATGAATCTTTTTTTTTATCTTTATTTCTTCAGACTGCTTCTTCTTCTACCTGAATCTTCTTCACAGATCTTCTTTTTCTTTAACAGTTAAAGCTTCCGTTTCTCAATTAAAATCAGAGAAGGAATATTTTTTTAATTAAAAAAAAGAACTAGGGCTTTGCTGGTAAGTGTTACTCTTAAAAGCCCCACCCAAAACACACAGAGACATTCTCCCTTCTTCTATCGTCTTCTTCGTCACTTTGCTTTTGATCCTACAATCATTTGTTCTGTTACTGATCCAATTGAATTTGATTAAACGCTATCTGATCATGGCGGAGACTGAGAGATCATTGGCTGATGATCGAGAAGTGATCAGCCACGTCGGTAATGGCGAGACCAAGTCTCCTGGAAAACATCGGCTTCTCCTGCCGAGACACCGGTAATGGGTGCTCACTCGTGTCCTGCGCTCGCCGACGCGCAACAACCGCGTCCTAAGAATCCTCCGGCGGCGCCGCCGTCGTCTAAAGCCATCCCAACTCCCGCTCAGGTTAGCCAATGTTAATGTCAACTGGATTATTAATACGTTTTGTGAATCGGAAACAGGGCAAAGTTCTAGGCTTCGAAACTTGATTGGTTGAATTAGGTTTTATTGAATTTGGTGTTTATGAACCCAGAAGGACGTTTTGTTGTTAAAGTGATTTTACATGTAATTGGATTGAAAAGTTCAAACTCTTTATCAATACACTCGACAACTATCAGCTATCTATTAATAGATGTAGCTATAGGGTCTGATTTGGAATATTGAATTGTGAACAGTATGTATAGTTAGTTTTCTAAATAGTTAAAACAATGTGTATATGAGACGCAAATACTCTTTAATAAATTGGTCTCTTTGTCCCTCTCATTTTTTTATTTTCTTGAAATTCATTCACCCGGGAAAAAGGTTTTAAAAAATAATAATTTCATGCTGGTGTTGGTGAGCAATAACAATCCACTATAAGAACATTCCTGTTTTTGATTTTAACTATCTTTTATTGGTGTTAGGTTAAAGTTCTTATATGTTCCGAGTGAACATAAATATATGTTGCAAGAGAGAATAATGACATAACAGACTTCGATCATCAATTTAAACTTTGATTAAAAAAATATTTGCTTAACTCACTTAAAATAGCTTTCTATCCTTTAATAAACCAATATATTATTTTCTTTTATTTATTACTTCTATGAATTACATTTTTATTAAATTTTCAGAAATAAAATGTTACTTGTCCCTTGTCAACAAAAAGGCTACATGGCATATGCTCTATGTTTTAGTTCAACTAATACAAATTTGGGTTGTCTAAATTTAATTTTAATTTTTTTTTTGCAAAACGATAAGTCAAAATTCTATATATTAACACACAATTGTGTTTTTACTCTTAAAATGACTAAATGTTTCATATTAAAATTATGACAGTTATTATATCATAGTGACCAATGAAATAAAAGATAATTCAAAAACAAAACTTCAAAGCAATCCTTTTCATATGTCCCAAGGATAAAGACAAAATTATGTGTATTCACTTTCTCATTAAAAATATTATTACAAACAACAACTATTTGATTTTAATTGAAAAATAATAAACATATGTATAAACAATACACTATCACATTATCATACATTTAGATAAAAAATAATGTGTGTCGACAAATAAAAAAGATAAAAATAATGTGTTGAAACCCTTACAATCTATATGAATTAAAATATATATATTTAAATTAATATGTTTTATGTTGTTAACACCACAAATAAAAGTTTGATATTAGAAAACATAGTGTTGAAATCGACTTCTCTAAGAGTTTTGTCGATGTCAAATTCTAAACATCTTGGATAGAAAGAAGAATTTCACAATTTTTCTCATGCAAAAAAAATCCGCTTCATCGATTTCACTCTTCCCCAATGAAGCAATTAGGGTTAGCTTTTATGGTATTATTGAGATGTTATTTTTAAATTCTAAGAGCACTTACATCAATGAGTTTTCAAAGGTGTTCTCAACTTAAAAGAAAAAAAAAAAGTAGGAGAGAGAAAGAGTTCTCATATAGATGAGAACATTTGGCCGTCTCCACAGCGCTTACCTTGATAGCCTCTTCTATCTCTCTTTCGGATTACTTTCCTATTTTCTCCTACGACTCTTCGATCTCTCTGATTCTATTCTAGTCTATCTTCTTTCTTTTTTTTATGGCGAGGCTAAATAAACTTTACGAAGTCGATTGCTTTCTCGATGGTTAGAATTGTCGGATTCGTGAAGCAACCGATCCAGCAGATTTGGTAAGTTACTTGAACAGCGCTGTGCAAGAAATTGATAAGATGTTTAGTATTTCTAGTACGAGGATCATATGTGGTAGAGATGGGATTGTCAGCCGAAGACATGAACAAAAGCTGGAGGAGTATGGAAGCTTCACGTTTGAGAAGAATCCTTCTAGGTTCCAGTTCTGCTATCTGTGCTCGGAAGGAGAAATAAGTCTTTTTCACCTGCCAGCGACGTCCGTTTTAGACATCATGAGCGACAACTAGATTTGGCTGATTCTATTTCAATCACGCACTTGCTGGGTAGGGCAGTAGAAGGAGAGTTGAGTAAAAATGTTTTAATCATCTCAAGCGACCATGACTTCACCTTGGCTTACAATTATCTAGTGGATGGAGGCCACAATGTTCTTTTAGCCAAAGAAGCACCACCGAAGTTGGCATCACAACGCAATCTGTCGGATCCCATTTGCTCTTACCCTAGAAATACAGGGATATGGGACTGGCCTACACTTGAGGATGGTACATGCTTCAGACCCATATGGAAAGCACATAGAAGTTATCAGGAAAGACTGAAGAAGTTTGTGTAGAGGTGTTACTTTTTTTTATTGTCTGAATAAATGGTTCTAGAGGTGTTAGTCTTTTTATTGTCTTTACGATGTCTGAGTTGAGTTTTTTTATGTATCTGGTCTTTGAAGTAAAGATTTTCTTGAGTTAAAAAAAAGATGAGAACACTTCATTATATTTTGAGAACACCATGAGATACATGTCTAATTACTAAGTGATCTTTTGTTATAAAAAAATTAAAATAGAATTTAAATATATATTAATATTTTGATTTTGTTGAAAACACTTTGTGGAGCTTGTTGATGTTGATGCTTTAAGTATTACATTATTATTAAAATTTCACAAATAAATATGTTGCTTGTCTCTTGCCGACAAAAATGCTATGGTGTATTCAACTAGGAGTTTAAGATAATTTGTATTAAAATAAAAAATCCACTGTTAATCAAATAGATTTTAAAAAAACAAGTCATGCTTTTACTCTTAAAATGACTAAATGTTTGTTATTAAGATTAGACCAGTTATTATATCACGGTGACCAAAAGAAAATAAAAACAATTCAGCAAACAAAACGTCAAAGCAAATCTTTATCATATGTCCCACTGATAAAAACAAAATTTGTGCATTCACTTTCTCATTAAGCAAATATTATTACAAAAAAATTATTGGAAAAATGATAAAGCATCTGTACAAACAATACACAGCCACATTATCATACATCTAGATTAAAAATAATGTATTGAAAACCATACAAACTAGATGTATTACAAGCACCTTTGAACTAATATGTTTTATGTTGTTGACACTACAAATATAATTCTGATATTAGAAAATTTTGATATTAGAAGAATTTGATCATAACTCAAATTCTGTACAAACAATACACAGCCACATTATCATACATCTAGATTAAAAATAATGTATTGAAAACCATACAAACTAGATGTATTACAAGCACCTTTGAACTAATATGTTTTATGTTGTTGACACTACAAATATAATTCTGATATTAGAAAATTTTGATATTAGAAGAATTTGATCATAACTCAGCCAAAGTTTAATAAATCATAACACATATCGAAATGATCAAAAATAAAATAAACACACATAGATCAAACAGTCAAAATATATTGTTATAACAAATGTTGTCCCACATACAACTTCTAAAAGATCAAAACAAAAGCTACACCGAAGAATCCAGGTTCTTTATGGGGAAGCACAAAACATGCAATATATGTCGATCTTGTCTTGTTTCTAAGTTTCAGAGTCAAACATTTTATTGGCAAGGAACATCTCAACATCCAATCATCTATTAAGAAGAAGTCTTTAATTTTTAAAATTATTTTTAAACTAATAAATTCACATTTTCTCAATACATAAAACTTGACATAATAAAGATAACAAAAAAACAACCGCACTAAAATACTTTGCATTCCCATGATACATTTTCATTCCTTTCCATACCGGTTAGAGTGATGAACCTTCTTTGATGTGCTGCTGATTCCATATCAATGTATTTTCAGCAAAACTACAACCGATGAGTTCTTAATCCATGAGTTTTTGTCCATAAGCATTTATCTTTTGTTTTTGGTTCTCGAACTAGAAAGACTTTATGGCCTGGTTTATATAATCTCAGTCGGTGGTAATGTTCAGCACATTTTTCTCAGAGTGCTTTCCTCTGCCCTACCGAGCATATTACTCACTAGAATCGAATTGGCGAAATCTAATTCTCACTCGTGATGTATTTTACTGGAACATGTAAAGCTAGAACTACTTTCCGATATACTGAGCAAAATTGATATCTAAGAGGTTCTTTTCAAACTTGAATTTTACAAGACTCAAGAGCTAGTTCTTGTGTTATAGTAAAAACCTTATCTCTACCACATGTAATTCTTGTATCAGACAGTGTATACCTGCGATTGACTTCTTTAAGAGCTTTGTCGATGTTAAATTCTAAACATTTTGGATCCATTGAAAGAAGAATCCCACAATCTTCTCCATCCCAAAAGCAATTCAATTCATCAATTTCACCCACAACTTTCTCCATCCCAAAAGCAATTCAATTCATCAATTTCACCCATCGCTGCCGAAAAAGAGTCTGGTATGGAACAACTAGGTTAGCTTTCATGGTGTTGTGGAATTGTTATTTTAAAAATCTAAGTATTACATTATTATTAAATTTTCAGAAAAAATATGTTACTTGTAGCTTTATTAACTTTACACGGTTATTGTAGCTTTATTAGTTTAAGGTCATTAGGGAGAGAGTGATGATAACTCGAAGGTTATTGTAGTTTTATTACTTTACACGGTCGTCTATGTTTACTGCAAATAAAAATTACATAGCCTCTCTCGTAAACCAACCCTTCAATACCTTGAAGAGGCTAATAAGTACCTTTCTATAATAAGAATGCTACACACATAACTTGTGTGACAAGTAAACAAAAACAAGTTGAGTTGAATCATGTTTCCTCCTGGTTCTTCACTTGGATCCAACGGCCAGGATTAGATGATCCAGTTCCTTCTTTCTTTCGACGACTAAAGAAACCGATAAGATACCCCAAAACCACTCCCAAAACCATCATACTTGCTCCTTCAACATACCACAACACAGTAAACTCAGATTTAGATTCAAACCTAGAGTCTTCACCATCATCACTACTACTACCGCTAATAACTTCCCCTGAAGCCAAAATCTCAACCACATCATAAACTTCTCCGTCGTGGTTCCCCACATAAGAAATCGTAAGTCTTTCCTTATCAGCAACCAAACGAGTGTACCCAAACTCCCCTCCACGGTACATAGACCTAGCAGGCTGAGGAAATATCGGTACATCAGGATGATTAGCCCTCGGTTCCCAAATCGGTTGCGTCTCTTTCCCAGCCATACCGATCACAAGATGAACAGGGCTCCCACGCCAACTCTCACCACAAGTGTTATTACTAATCGGACAAAACCTCTCGTATCTATGAACATGTCCCCACAAAGCAACCGTCACGTTGTTCTTCACAAACAACGGTTCCAAATGCTCAACCATCTTGGCTCGTACCGCAACGTCGCTGCCTTTCGTACTCGTGGTGTACATCGGTCTATGCCCTTGCACAACAACAAACGGCGTCTTGCTCCTATTCACAGACTCTAAATCACTCTTGATAAAACCATACTGCTTCCCTCCTTCGAGAAAATCCGTCTCGGTCGAAATATAAACGAAATGGACCGAACCCATGTCGTAAGAATAGTAAAGGTTCCGAACCTCAGCTTCGGACGAGTTCCCAGGCATGTTGAACTTAACACTATACGGCACACCACACTCACCACCACTATCTTTACCGTAAACATAAGCAGCCCAATCCGGCTTCCACGGCTGCATAGGCCAATCGTACTCGTGGTTACCGATGCAAACATGGTACGGGACTTCCGAAGCTATAGGCTCGATCTGAGCGAAGAACTCGTCCCATATCCACGAGTAGCCTTTAGCATAGCTTATATCACCAATGTGTGACACTATCGCAGCTTTATCTCCACCCAAAGATTCAATGTCGCGTAAGATCCACTTCACGGTCGATAAACTCTCGTCTTCTCCGCGGATGAATGTTCTGTAAGGCGTGGAGCATCCCATGTCTCCGAACATGAACGCTAAGGTTCGGTCTGAGTCCTCGTCTCGAGAAACGAAGCTGTGGATCTCGCTCCATCCTCTTGTATCGCTCCCGACCTGGTAATAGTACTTAACTCCTGGTTTCAAGCTTTTCATGACGGCGTCGAATGTCCAGCCTGGATCTCTCCACCCGATCGTTGTATTCGCGGGCGCGTGGCACATACGCTCCCTCTCGTAACTAACCCCACGCGCTATAACCGTGCTGTTCAGTTTCTCTTTGACCTCACCGTAACGAGCTAACCGCTCTTCGCTGTCTCCCGTAACGAACATAACTCGCATTTCGTTAACCGTATCGGTGTAGCTTAAATGAATCTGTTCCGGTTGGTTAGCGGATAACCGAAATTTTAACCGGTTTGATTCGGTTAAGAGATGGCGAGTTCCGGGTAAAGGGTTGTGGTCGTGGTCCTTGTGTTTGGGGTTGATTTCGGATTGGGTCCAGCGGAAGATCCGGAAGGAGTAATCGGATCGGAGGTTGGTTAAAGGAAGGGAGATGGAGCCCGACCCGGATTGATAGTCGGGCGAATTGGAGAGGAACTTGTAGCCTATGAAGTGGTCGTGGGGAGATTCGGGTGGAGAGTAGATTCCAAGCCAGTCGAGATCGGTGGGTGATTCGACGCCGGTCCATTGGATCGTCACGGTGTCGCCGGATCGGTTTAGGGTTTGTGGGGTGAATGAGATCGTTGGTGTGGAGTGAACGGTGGAGATCAAGAGGAAGAAGGAGAAGAAGGAAGAGTAAACGGCGATCATCGTGACGGTGGAGAGGGTGGTTAGTCAAAAAGTCAACGTTTTTTAGTTTGTTGGTTTTGTGTTTGGGGTTTTGGTGATAAATACTTTTAGCTTTTAAGGAGTGATTATGAAGTCATTTTTGGAACCAAACTTGATTTGTGACTTGGCACCTTCTAAAGACTTTGATATTGTTGACAGGAAAAAAAAGAGCGATATTTTTATTTTATTTTCTACTACCTTATTAGACCAAACTTCTTTTGTCGCAGGATTTTAATAAAGCAAACTAGTCATGAACTTGGCATTGGATTGTCTCTGTTTCAGACACAAAACAGAGGATACCCGCGTACATACACATTTATATATATATAAAATTAAAGATTGGGATTGGGGTATGAATAAAAGATTTAAAACATTTAGTAAGGTGAAATGATGGAACAGGGGAGATTCAAAGGGGTGACCTGAGAACACAAAACTCAATGGTTTCAGTGGAAATCTTAAAGAAACAAGAGGATCTGTGTTCTCATGACACTCCTTTGAGATTTCATCTGTTGTTCTTCGCTTCTCCATGCATTACGTAAAGGGAAGTTTTTCCTTTTATATTATTTACATAGTTTCATCTTCTTGGTATCCGTTTTTGTCATAGTTTCATCTTCTTGGTATCCGTTTTTGTTCACTTCTGTTTATGTCATGATAATGTCGTCATCTTGTTGACACCAACAAATTTTGTAGAATTAGTGTGGTCATCTTCACAACATCTTAACGTTCATGAAATGACATAACCAAAGTTGGGCTCGGACATATATCAACACTTGGGTTTACACGAGCCCACCTGAAACCCATTGAAAGCCTTCTACTATTTCAAAGTTTACTTTACTCTACCGACAAAGTCAATGGTCAGAGTTGGATAGCCACTATCGTGGCCACCGGTTATATTTTCCCGTGCCACCCATCAAATCTTCAACCAACTAATCTATACATATTGAATGTTTTCAAGTAAATATGTGGTGCAAGAAGTAGTGGATAATAAAGAATAAAGGCAAATTAGAACAGTAGACAAAGAAAAAATAAGTAAATTTTCCGCCTTTCAATAAATATCTTGCTATTGTACATTTCCACATTCAAGATTTTGACAAGACAAACAATAAAAATGGATTTTCTCTCCGATCAACTAAAAAAGAAGTTCTCCGACAAGAAGCCCGAAAGTTCTAACCCTGAGCCGAACCACAACAAAAACAAACCCGGTCATGCTGATCCAACAACTCATAGCGGACATAGGCCAGCTACCAACGCCGAGCTCATGGCTAGTGCCAAGATTGTAGCCGAAGCTGCTCAAGCCGCTGCTCGCAATGAAACTGCCAAGCTTGACAAAGCTAAAGTCGCCGGAGCCACGGCAGATATTCTTGACGCCGCTTCTAGATACGGCAAGTTCGATGAAAAAAGCGGTGTGGGTCAGTACCTCGAAAAGGCTGAAAATTATCTCTACAAGTATGAATCTTCACACTCTCACTCCTCCGGCGGTGGCAGTCACGGCGGTGTCGGCGGTGGTGGCAGCCACGGTGGAGGAGCTGGAGAACCAGCGGGTAAGAAAGGGGATGAGAAATCAGGAGGTGGTAGCCATGGGTTTGGAGACTATGCTAAGATGGCTCAAGGTTTCATGAAATGATTAATGTTTTAATTAGTACATTAAAAATAATGATGTTAGTAACTAAGTATCCTTGCATAATTACGTTTAGTAAGTTGTCGCTTTCTGAATTATTAACCTTGGATCTGTGTATGGTGTTGAAACTTGCTGATGTAGAATAAAATGTTTCTGTTTTCTTTCTTTGGAAAAATGTTAATGATCAATTCATGTTTTTCTCTATACATGAAGAAGTTATGTGCTATGGACACAATCTTCAAATAAAGCTCTAATTAATTGCACTTCTCCTTCCATTCACAAGTCCTAGAAACTTGAAAACAAGTGAGATTTTTTTTTTTTAAAGTTTATCATATAAAAAGGGATATACATTTCTGAAATAAAGCGTTTATATTATCACATATAAATAGTTATTAGCGTTTCCATCATTTTTTTCTTTTTGAAAGAAGCATTTCCATCTTATCCCCTCCTAAGAAGTCATATCCTCAAAAAAAATCTAGAGGCACTAAATTTACGGGACTCTAAATTTATCATCCAATCATTTGGTATAGCCCCACAATAAATTTCCCTATTCGAAGATATATCCAACGATGGACATCTCCACCACTGAACAAATCTCCCAAGAGTTTTTTTTTTTTTTTTTTTTTTTTTGTAAAATGTTAAGTATTATACCAGATTTTTCAATTTGTTACAGAAGTTACAGAGAGAAGACAAGTAGCAGAAAACTTAATGAAACCTAAACAAATAGTCTAAGCAGCGAAAAGTACTAGCATGAAAGAGATGAGACCAAAACAATGAACTGGACAGCAACGAAGCAGTGATGGACCTGAAGAAGAGGCATGAGCGGAACGAGCATCCGGTTGCCGCGAGCTACCGAGAGAAAGGCGTCCTCAGACTTTGAAGCTACGAAGTAGCCTCCTCTCTCCAGAGAGTTTCGAAGCTTTTCTCTTTGTAAAGTAGCCTCCTCTCTCCAGCAACCTCATGTTGTACTCGATCGGCGAAAAACCACTCGTTGTTCTTTGAAAGATACTCGGATACTCGGCAAAGAAATCTGCATGTCAACGTAAGTATTCACGAACACAGACTCGAGCTTAGACCACATAACAAACAAGAATCTTAGCACAGCTAAGCGCTGTACTGTTCTTGCGCTTTACACTCAAATAATTCGACTTTTTCGAAGAATGCTTGTGTATATATGCTTTCTATGTTCATTCAGAAAAGCTATGCAAATTTACAGCTAACCAACTGCTCAGAACTTGGTTTCCATTATATAATTATTCATTTATTTGATGGTTAGTTTGAATGTATTTACGAAAGTGAATCAAAACTAAACCGGAATTCAGATTGAGATGATGTCCCCGGTACAAACATGAAGTTGGTTTGTGAAATGATTTGTAACTAGATGATTCAATGATTAATGAAAGAATAATTGCATCATACCGTAGTGTTGAGTAAAATTATTGTTAGCTTCAGTGCTGGAATAGAGGAATTATTGTTGTGGGCCCATCGCTTTAGTTTAGTTGCTTTAAAATAAATTTTACACACTTTTAAGTTTGAGTAAATTCCAAATTGAATTTTCAAGTAATTAATTTTCAGAAAAAGGAAACTTTTGTTGTTGCAATTTCAATTTTAGACGGTTAGAGAGTCTTCTTCCTCGTTTAAAGTATATCTAAAAAGTATTTGCAATTTGAAATTTAAGCCAAAAGTAGCGAAAATTAATTAAACTGAAAAAAGTAGATTGGAAACGCCGTCGTAGCGACATATCTTTCGAACAAATGGCCAAATGGAAACATGTGAGTCGCCGTTTTCATTCTGTTGTGTCACACTTTTAAAAGCTGTCTTTACTCTCTCAGAGAATCTCTCGAGAGAGGAGAAGAAAATGGAGAAAGCGTTAACGAAAGTGACGAGCTTCAAAGTGGGAGGCTCATGGATCTCGAAGAAAGCCAAAGAAGAGCTCTCTAACATCACCACTGACCTCACTGTGAGTGCTCTCCTTTATGAATCTTGAATCTTTTCTTGCTTCTTTATTTTTTTGTCTGGGGGTTTTGCATGTATTCGTGAAACTGATGGGTTTTTTGTCACATTTGGGTGTACAGTTTTGCGTTTGGTTAAAAAGGGATTCTATTGTTCAAAATTTTGTCCTGGTCAATGTTACAAAACTGTGGAAGAAATAAGAATCATAGATCTAAGAAGATCTGATTAGTTGTTTACTAGAAAAGTTCAACACTTTTAGCAATGATGAGTTATTGTTAATCGTTTTGTCCTAAGCTAAGAGCCTACACTAAGTTGATGTCAATTCTGTAACCATTCTTACAATTCTCATCAAGTAACATGATCTATAGTCTTATTATAGGCTTGGCTATTTATTTTTGAGAAATGGTTGATTTTGCACTTATTTGTATTGTTATATCACCTCAACATAGAAACGTGATGTTTATATTTGATTCAGTACTTAAGTGTAAGTATCATAGTCAATTTGCACATTTTTCTCTTGTACCATTGCCTCAAAAAGGAATCATAATGTTCATAATTATTTTCTTTTCCCCAGACGACATTCTCTAGTACCGTTGAAGAAAAAGCCAAATGGGTTTTCAACAAACTTAAAGGTAATGTTCATGTTTCTGTTTTTTTAGTTCTCATTGATAATCAATTCGATGATTCCAACAATTCTCAATCTCTCTTTTAAAAACAGGAAAACCACTCAAAAGCTTACCAGATCTTCTCAGAGAATACAACTTACCACCGGGACTCTTCCCACAAAACATAATCTGCTACGAATTCGATGATACAAAGAACAAACTCACCGTCTTCTTCTCTACACCATGTGAAGTCACATTCAAAGATGGATCAGCCATAAGATACGCGACACGCGTGAAAGGGATTTTGCTTAGAGGGAAACTGATGGGTGTTGAAGGAATGAAGACCAAAGTGTTGGTTTGGGTTAAAGTCACGACAATCTCAGTCGAGAGCTCGAAATCAGACAAGCTATGGTTCACTGCCGGTGTCAAGAAGTCTCGATCTAAGAGTGTTTATGATATCCCTCATGACGCTATCAAAGTCGTTGGGGAGTTCTAAAGAAGGGTTATTTGATTCATGAATTTTATATTGGTTATTTGGTTATTATTTGCATCTTGGGAAGAGGTATATATATAACGCTCATTTTTCTTACATTTTGCAAGAAATTAAAAATGTTCGCCAAAATATAGTTAACATAGAAACTTGAAAGTAGCCAACGGTTACCATTCAAAGTTTCTAATAAGCTCTCAAATGACAATATTTTCTACATATACAGGAAGGCAAGCGTTTGGATCACAAGCTAAAAACAAAGCCAAATTAGCAAATCATTCTGTATTTCTCTGTTTTAATCTTTCAGTATATACAAACTTCACCAAAAAGATCTAACTCACTATGATATGTGCGGCTCATTCAAGGCACCTTCTCTTATCTACACTGACACTACATACTTGAAGGCAGACACGGAGGATCAAAGAAAACAATGCTTTACCTAGAAAATTGACACATGCAGGTTTTGACTCAATGCTAACCTCCAAAACAAGACCAACTTACCTCTGAAAATTGATCGTTTACCTGTAACCTCTGATTACACTTTTAAGAATTTTGTAGACGGAGAAGAATGTATAGCATATAAGTTGACAAATTTCAAATGTTTTCGCTATAAGATGTTTCATCATTTACTTATGATCATGACATTGCAGAGAGGGAAGAAGAATGAAACCACCTCATGATAGTAATTTTTATATTCAAATAAAAAAGAAGAAGAATGAAACCATCTCACAATTATCAAATGCTCTGTAACTTAATGATGTCTATAAGATTAAGAAGTAGGGATACAATCGCCACTTGATTCATTACGATAACAATCACGACATGTGTATCCAATACGATGAACATCCTCTCAACATGCTACATTGTGATGCACCGACATAATTTATAGAAAAATATGCAAACTCACACATATTGTATTATTTTATAATTCGGGTAAAATATATTAGTAAAATATATAATAATGTATAAATATATTTATAATCAGTGAGGTCTTTTATTCCAAATTAATCTTAATTTTTAAAATCATGAAAACAACATACAAAATAATTTAGCTGATAAAATATTTAATAAATTTTTGGTTATACTAAATAATAATATTTTAATATTTTCAATATATTATAAATCCTTAAGTTATTCTACTATTAAATATTAATAATTTGAAGTTGTGTATATTATATAGTTTGAAATAAATGTACAATACAAATATACATGAGAGGTTTTAAAAGATTACAAAAATTCATTTGTCACTTTTATATTATAAATCTAAAAAATCATTGATTAAGTTATATAAATATATTTATACTCGATTTGAATTTCCTGTTTAAGAGAAATAAATTTAATGATTAAATGTTACTTAAATTTGTTATTATAAAAATAAAATTTAAATGAAATATACATTACTCCCATTGGAACTTTCTTATACAGAAGATATGGAAAAATAATCAACCGCTTTAGATGATGATTCCATTAATCAAATAACCATTAATCAAAGTAAATGTATTATAATAGTTAAATGAGAATATGCAAAATATTTAAATAAAAACCGATCTTTAGATATAAAAGTAACTACCAATCAGAAACTTGAAAATTGAAAACTTATAAGACAAAAAGATTTAGATTTTTGTTATTTAAAAAATATAATCTCTATCTAATTTAAACACTATATATTTTATAAATGGAAACGTCCAAGAGGGAAACCAAACTAAGACTTATCATTGGAAGAGTTACCATTGGACTTAGTCAGGTCATGCCCTCAGCTAAAGCTCATGAAACTTGTGCATAAACACTAAAACATATTGGATATTTAGAAGACATTCAACTTGTTTAATTGATTGTGGTACAATGATCTATTCTTCACAATTACTATCTAAATGAATGATTCAGTATAGAGTAAATTTATTTTCTACTCTATTATAGAATTAAATCAGAGTTGGAACAGTTTTAGTTCAAATTCTATTGTAAGATGAAAATAGAATGAGGCTAGAGATGCTCTAAATCTCTCTCATACTTTTAATCATTTTGTTTGCATAATGTATATTAAACAACCAAAACTCATTTCAGTTCAAAAAAAAAAACAACCAAAACTCATGGATTATAAAATATGAATTATGGAAATCATATATTTAAAGAGTTTCTCTAAAAATATAGACAAATTTTATTATGAAAAATACATTGAATTAAATTCACATTTAAAATAGAGTTTTATATTTTAAAGAAAAATATAAAAATAAATATAGAAAAGAGCTGAAAATGGTCTTAGACCATCCACATTGATGGACTTAATTGAGTTTCTTGATATTGAGTAATTGATTATTTTTTAAAAATAAATTATTGTTTTTGTGAACTTTAAATAAATTAATTATTAAGAAAGAACTATGTGGTAAAGAGTTCATAATGAAAAAATAAAACAACTGGTTCTTGTTTTCACCCCTACTATATCGTTATCTTTGACGGATGTGGCCTTTAGATCATTATCTTTTTGGTTTTCTTTAAACTAATTTTAGACATGAATATGTACCATGAATATGTTTTGTATACACCTATTAAATCCTTAAAATGTTTGTCCCAAATAAATTGTGAATATATAATTCAAAAATTCCTGGCTATTAAAAATAGAATTCCGCATCAGTCTTTGTGTTTCTAATGTTTGAGTTGTGTCGTTCACTCGCTCTTGTTGAGCACAAACCATTCAACACAGTTTTGATAGGCAAAGTTCCTTTAAGCTTATCTTGGAGAACTCAATTAATAGATGGTAACAAAGGATTAATATCGTTAAATTTTCTTTAGCATAGTCTAGAATGTAAAAATCACACATCTAATTTTATAAGATCCAAGAAAAATACAACGAAAGATTGAATACCTTTATGTGTGATTAGCAATCAAACTTTATGAAGTCACTCATCAAAGCGTTTAAAATCGTAGTTCGTTCCTAGTTTTTTTGAACACATTCGTTCCTAGTTTTCTTGATGGGATAAGTGAAGACACGATTCGATGTGGCAATGAATGAAAAGGGCCCCAACGTGGTTCCCACAGATATTAAGGATGGTGGCCTGTTTTCAAAAGTTGATTGGGCCCTCCAAAAGTCAAGTTGATTTTACTCACTCTCTCACTCTTTATCTAACCCACACGTTTCCTCTTTCACCATTTGATGATGATGCCAACAAAATGGTAAGGAACATTTTTATTGATTTGGAAAATAATATTCATGGCAGGAGTGAACTTCGTGTGTGTTTTGTTTTAACAAAACAGGTATTATGAATACGCTTATTCCGACCATACCTTCCGGTCCATTTTGTGCATACGTGGCGGCTTTCTATTTGTAGGACGTGGTGAGGACAAACTATTACAAAACCATCTGAGTCGTGCTTTGGAGCTGCTGTTGACTTGCGAGGCACAAACCCTCGCCTTTTTAGGGACGAGGCACATACCACTCATATACCGACGCTTTTATAAACTTCCTTTCCCTTATTAGTCAATCATAACCCAATTATAACGAATAAACATGATATATTAAATTTAAAAATATGTTAGATGTTTTTCTCCAATAAACTAATATTTAACTCCAATAAACGAATTTATTAACATAGTAGTTTAATTCAAATTTTGTGTTATAAACAATAAATAAAATTTCGTTGATAAAAAAATAATTAATAAAACATTTTTTCTCATGAGCTACTTCTTTTTCCAATAGTTCAAATAAGTTCGGATTTTCACTTTCCATGACCACCTTTAATATATCTCTTTAGCATTCAAAATGAAAGATATGTCATTTTGTATCTAAAAATAAAATAAACGAGAAAATAAAAGTAATGTAAAAATGAAGGGAGAAAAAGACAAGAGAGATTACTCGTTCATGTCTGCACCGCAGACATTGTACTGCAAAGGCAAATTTAATATTTTAAAGTTTTTAGATCTGCTTGAAATGAAATATATTAAAAAAATCTCTCCATTAAAGGTTCCAGAAGAAATATATTAAAAAGGAAAAAAAGGCGAAGTGAAACTGAAACACGACACGAATTGTGTTAAAAGAAACAAAAAGAAAGAGTTTTGAAAGAGAGGAAAGTAAAAGATCTTTCTTCTGTGAGTTGGGTTTGTTAGATTTTATCCTCTTTTTTGTCTGAATCGATGGCGGGGAAGGAAGAAGAAGAACAACAAAAACAGCAAAAATCATCCACCGGAGTAGCTTCACGGCCGACGATTTCACTTCCGCCTCGACCGTTTGGAGAAATGTTTTATAGCGGTGGCGTTGGATTTAGTGGATTCAGTCCTGGTCCCATGACTCTCGTCTCCAATATGTTCTCTGATCCTAATGAATTCAAATCCTTCTCTCAGCTCCTCGCCGGAGCTATGGCTTCTCCGGCTGCCGCTGCTGCTGTCGGAGCTGGTGCTCATCAGACACCTGTGAGCTCTGTCGGCGGTGGCGGTGATAGTCTTCTTGACCCGAGGTTCAAGCAAAACAGACCAACGGGATTGATGACTACACAGCCACCGGCGATGTTCCAGGTGCCTCCGGGCTTAAGCCCGGCGACTCTTCTGGATTCTCCAAGCTTCTTTGGTCTTTTTTCACCCATTCAGGTGTGGCTTTCATTTCACCTTTTTGTTTTTTTTTGTGGTTACTTTGAAATTCTATTTTTGGTAACTAAAAGTTTAGGGCTTTTGACTTTCATATGGTATTCATATAATTTTGTCTGTTCTATATATGGAAAGTATGAAACTTTCAGACAAAAGAGTATCTTCAATGTCAAAAGAGAGAACCATAATCAAACTATTAATGATCATTAGTCTTGTTTCTAGCGTTAATATTTGACATAATCTTGATTATTTATTTAATCTCCTGAGGATGTCATAGTTAGCTTAATACAAAATGTTAATTTTTACGTGTAGGGATCATTTGGTATGATGACACACCAACAAGCTTTAGCACAAGTCACTGCACAAGCAGTTCAAGGCAATAATAGTGCGCAGATTCAGTCAGAATCATCTACCCAACAACAGCAAACTTCAATGACCGAGGTTCCATCGTTACCAGCGCCTGCTCAGAGAGATGACTCTGAAGTATCCGTCTATGAGCATCGGCCGCAGCCTCAGCATGCTGATAAACCAGCTGACGATGGATACAACTGGCGGAAATACGGGCAGAAGCAAGTCAAAGGTAGCGATTTTCCTCGGAGTTATTACAAGTGTACGAATCCCGCGTGCCCTGTCAAGAAGAAAGTCGAGAGGTCGGTCGATGGACAAGTAACGGAGATCATTTACAAGGGTCAGCACAGTCACGAGCCTCCACAAAACAGTAAGCGCGGCAGGGACATTAACGGGAGTTGTAACAGTCTCAACAAGAGTAAGAGAGACCAGGAGACAAGTCAGGTGACAACGACAGAGCAGATATCTGAAGCAAGTGATAGCGAGGAAGTCGGTAATGTAGAGACTAGTTTGGGAGGAACACACGAGGAGGACGAGCCTGATCCCAAGAGAAGGTTACAAAAACTTAATGTGACAGTTTCTCTTACATTAGTCTCTTATATGGTTTTGTTTTTTTTTCTGACAAGTTCAAAAAAATCTTTTGAATGTTGCAGAAACACAGAAGTTCGGGTTTCGGAACCAGTTTCTTCAACCAATAGGACCGTGACAGAGCCTAGAATTATAGTCCAAACGAGGAGTGAAGTTGATCTCTTAGATGATGGGTATAGATGGCGCAAGTATGGTCAGAAAGTAGTCAAAGGGAATCCTTATCCAAGGTGAGACAGAAACCCAAACCAAACCGGTTATCCTCGAGTTCTTACATTATTCTTTTTCTCCTTAAACGGTCTTTGGTTTATTTACAGGAGCTACTATAAGTGTACAACAGCGGGATGCGGAGTAAGGAAACATGTAGAAAGAGCAGCTAATGACCCGAAAGCCGTTGTAACAACATATGAAGGGAAACATAACCACGACGTTCCAGCTGGTAGAACCAGCAGCCATCAGTTAAGACCGAACAACAATCCCTCGACGGTTAACTTGAACCAACAACAGACCGTTGCGCGTTTAAGGCTCAAAGAAGAGCAAATCACTTGAGAAAAGAAGAATACTTTTATTTTGGTTAATGAACTTGTTTCACATTACCACATGTTTCAACAAAAGAAACTTTCATAATAGGTTACATTTTGTGAAGTAAGTTTCTTCTTGTTATAACTATGTTTGTAAGTTCATGGAAGATGAATAAATCTTTACCAAAAAAATTCAATCACCACACGTTTACATCATTCACACACGTTATTACAAAAAGCTTGGAACATGTCAAAAGAAAACACAAAGGCAAAGCCACTGTCCGATTCAGTCAAAACACTTAAAAACAAGACTGACCATTAACTCTTTCATCATCAAATATCATCATCCGTTGTAAGCTACAGACACCACGTGAGGAACTTTACAATCATCAAAGGGCAAACTCACATACTCTCTCGCAAACTCCTCAGCTATCTCCCAAGCAAGCTCGCCCTGAACAGCTTTACAGTACATATACATCACGGTGGTCCCCGCAAGATTGTACAACATCAAACCCGTTAGCAACGCAGACGTGATCACGATCTGGACCACGAAGAAGAAAACGTTAGTCCACAGTTTCCCGCCATTTCCAATTTCGGAAGCTGCTACGACGGTGCTGATCCAGACCATACTCGACTGGGCTATACTGAAGACAACGATCATGGAAAGAGAAACGCTTTCCATGCCTTTGACCAAGCATCTGCTTCTCTTCAACGGCGTCAACCCATAAGACGATTCAACAACAACGACGACCCACGCGAGGATCCAATTCACGTAGAGCTTGGTCACGATGGCGACGAAGATGAGTATTACAACGGCGGAGAGAGCTTGGAAGTAATCGTAATCGACTTCAAGACTCGGGACGATGAGCTCGATGATGACGCGAGTCAACGAGAAGGCTGCGAGACCTAGAATGAGTAAGATGGCGAAGACGATGGAGTTGGAGGAGACGAGGGTAGCGAGGAGAGGTAAGAAGGAGGTGAAGCTTGACTTGACGGCGGAGATGAGTTTCACGGGCCTTCCGTAGAAGCCTTGGAAGATACTGTAGGTGATTGATCCGATGGATAAGAGGTTGAAGACGGTGACGAAGATTATGTAAGTGATCAGAAGGAGGAGGACGGTCTTGGGGTTTGGTGGTTGATGGATGCGGAGGAGAGAGAGGGTGGTGTGAGAAGGGGAGGATTGGTTGATGATGAGGAGGGAGATGGATGGGTAGACGGTTATGGAGAAGGAGATGGGGAGGAGGAAGAGGACGGAGAGAGCGAGGAAGTGGCGGGAGTGGGCGTTGATTATCCGTTTTGATTCTGTTAAGACTACCCAGAGATTCACCGTTGGAGGGGGAGGAGATGGTGTCGCCATTGAAGCGCGTGGAAGACACGACGTTGGAGGTAACTAGTGAAACACTGGTAATGAGTAATGACCAAGACTACTTATGGGTAGTGCCGGGTCAAGTTGGAATCGGTCGGATCGGGTCAAACATCTTTTTCTCCAATCAAGGCTTTGACTTTTAGAATAAGGCATGAAGTCATTCTTTTTTTTTCTTTTTTGCTTAAAAATTGAATGGTTAACGGACATAAGATGCGAACCCGAAGTCACTTTTTGTCTTTCTTTATATGTTAGCGCACACCATATCCGCTCCAAATGATGCACTCTAAATATCTAATGATATTTGGCCTAGCACTATATGTGTGTGTCTACCATGTAACGAAACTACGCCACTTGTAGATCCAATCAGTTCTTGCATTTCTTCTTCCCTGATGCCACCCAACAAATAGAAGCTGAGGTAACCAATGAGTTGTTCTTTGTTTATTAATTTACCTAATCACACCGATATCAAGCAGCTCTTCGTGGATGTAAGTAACAATGTCGAATACTTATCAGTTGCTCACTCAGCGTTATAATAATCATTGACTCATTGCCTTTCCCCTTACTGCAGATCTCATCAGTTTTGGGTTTTACATGGACCAAGTAATAATATTGGGCTTAGTTTCGTAAAGAACTTCTACTTCGTCCCAATACTCTTTCTTAAAGAGTTTAGATGCACTGAAGGACCCATATTGCTGATTTATCTTTTCTCATCATGCCTTCTTTAGCAATGAACATTCTAAAAACTCAATTTTGGCACCTCTAAAACACTACTGCTCTACATCATTTTTAGTTATTAACAATATGCAGAGTATGCTGAATTTGACTTACGTGGTGAAACAACCACACTAACATAAATCCCCTTTTTGTTGTTAATTAACTTTCTAGTCACCATTTTATAAATCAATCAGAATCGTTACGGCTACAATATGAACAACACTTATTGTAAGGTTGTGCCTTCTCTTCTCACCGCATATGAATGCAACTCGCTTATAGGTTAGCTGATTTCTAATCCAGAAATTACCAGTAACTTTCTCTTCTAAATCGATATTTGATAAAGAATGAATGAATAGAGTAATCTTGACAAAACCAATAGAAGAATGATTAAATATTGACAAAACCGGAAAAAGTGACTAGTTTTTCCAGTATATCATCGTAGAAAGTGGGAACAAATATGATTTTCGAAGTATCAAAAGAAAGTAAAGAAAACATAATATAATATTTCTAAAGTAGTTAATTTGTCCCCCATCCCCATGTGATGTGACTGTTGTGAGTCGTTTTTGTGTAAAGTTAGAGATGGTCTAACTATTCATTAACTTTGGAATGAACTTTTTGGTTAGAATTAATTACTAGCTCGGTTATTATATAATTATTTTGTATTTAACAAAAACTTTGTTAGAGCACTATTATCCGGTGCATCTTAGATTTGTCCTAAGCCATTATTTGGCAAAAAAATAAATCAAAAATGTGCAATTAACCGAAGGACGTCCTTAGCTTAGAAGTTTTGTTTCTCGTCCTTAAGAGCACGTGTCAGCCTCTCTCTCTCTCTCTCTCTCTCTCTCTCTCTCTCTCTCTCTCTCTCTTCTCTCTCTCTCTCTCTCTCTCTCTCTCTCTCTCTCTCTCTCTTCTCTCTCTCTCTCTCTCTCTCTCTCTTCTCTCTCTCTCTCTCTCTCTCTCTCTCTCTCTCTCTCTCTCTCTCTCTCTCTCTCTCTCTCTCTCTCTCTCTCTCTTCTCTCTCTCTCTCTCTCTCTCTCTCTCTCTCTCTCTCTCTCTCTCTCTCTCTCTCTCTCTCTCTCTCTCTCTCTCTCTCTCTCTCTCTCTCTCTCTCTCTCTCCTCTCTCTCTCTCTCTCTCTCTCTCTCTCTCTCTCTTCTTCAAATCTTTTCTTCTTCTTCTTCGTTACCAAGCACCACCATCACATGCGCAGTGATCATTTGCAGTGTTTGTCTGTGATCATTTGCAGTGTGTTGTCTTGTCGCCTCTCTCTCTCTCTTTCCTAGACGACGATGATTCCTCTCTCTCTCTCTCTCTCTCTCTCTCTCTCTCTCGTGATCTCTCCTGATGATCTCTCCTCGAAATCAATCTATCTCGTCCAAGTCGAAATCAAAGGTTCGTTCTTTGTAACATCCTCTGTTTCCTTTCTCGACATTTTGTAATTTTTTTCTCGAGATCCGGTTGAAGGCAGAGGAATCAAATGTAGTGTTAGGCATCATTATCTGTTCGTAAACTTGGGGATGACGTTGGGGTTGATTTGAAGTTATCTCTGGATTGATGTTGTTTACAGGGAATTGGAGAATTTGGAAGATCTGAAAATCATGGCGGAGGAGTGGTTGAATCGAGGAATTGAGTATCTTCAGAAGATACCACCGACTCAGCTCTATGCCACCGTTGGTGTTCTCTTGTTCACTACCATTTTGCTCCTCTTATCAAGTATGTAGCTGCAGAGTCATTATAATTGTTTTTATTTTCTTAGGGGTCTCATGCAACGAATAACGTTGATTCTTTTGTTGTTTAACTTGTCGTTGTTGCTGGTTTATGCAGTTCGATTGGACAAGCATACTAAATCCAACACTGTGCTGCTTTTTGGGCTGAGTGGAAATGGAAAGACTGTGCTCTTCTATCAAGTGAGTGTTTTGGCTTCACGTTCCGTATGAGATGACTAGGTGATTGTTTTGGCAGTTATAACATGATAATTGTTTGATTGGCAGCTCCTTGATGGATCATCGCATCAGGGCACTGTAAAATGTAGGTGTGTATTCTCTGTGTGACAGAAAGGAAAAATCAAGCATGTTCATCTTGTTGATGTTCCTGGGCACTCTCGGCTTCGACCCAAGCTTGAAGAGTTCTTGCCCCAAGCAGCTGCTATTGTCTTTGTTGTAGACGCCTTGGAGTTCCTCCCAAACTGTCATGCAGCTTCAGAGTAACTTCAAACTCTTCGAGGAGTGCAGTATCTGCAGCTGAAATAGCCAATGACTTCGCCATTGGATCGAAGGAGAAGTGTTCTCCTTCTCGCATTGCTGTAAGAAAGTCACTGTCGCTGAAGCATCTGGACTCAATGGAGAAACTGTTCAGGTCCAAGACATCATTCGAGAACACATCAAGCCCTGAGTGAGAGCCCACACTCGACATCCGTAGATTGAATCCTTATCATTAGGCTTCTTATGCACTTGGTCTGTGATTGTAATTTTAATGTTAAACTTTGTAATTTTATTATTTGTAATTTTTTTTAAAACTTTGTAATTTACTGTTATTTATGTTTTCAATTTAAATGTTAAACTTCTATTTTATGTGTTTTATTTACAAGTTATCATTTACATCTCATTACACATTTAAATAAATATTTAATTTACTAAGATACATAATAAGTCCTACCAATAATCTGAAAAAATTAAAAAGTCCTTAAGTTTTGTCCTTACCTTAAAAAAACTAATAAACTATTCCAAAGACATGATTTTTGTCCCACTGATGTGGTTGCTCTTAATTCTTTTATGATAAGATCAAACTCAGTTAAATGCGCGGAAATTACGTGTCGGTTTCCCCTGTTATATGGTAGAATTGCCTGATTTGTCATCTTACCAAACAAAAAGAGGACGAGTTATGTGGATAACCCTAAAAGTGAGAGAAAGAAAAGGTTAATCTCGATGGTTGTCTACCTTTGACGCCAACCTTAGACGCAGGTTAAAAATGTTTGCCAAAACCTTACCAAAAAGGAATAGATAGCATATATTTACGAATGTTAGTGTTATCTGAATGTTAGTGATAGTTATCAGTCACTATTTATGTAGATATTGTGAGATATCTAAGTTTCACATTGGAGAATTAGAAAAGAAGTATCTAATATATATAGAGAAATCCAACTCTGATTAGTACGAGACCTTTTGAGATGGAAACCAAAAATAAATCCATGCGGGTTTTGCCATTAAGGCCCAAAATGGACAATATCGTACTAATCAAATAATAGAGAGTTGGACACGGGGTTTCACAATCCCAACAATTGGTATCAGAGCCAGGTTGACAAGAAATCTGTAAGAAGACCTAAATACCCTTCAAGAGATGAATGGTAAATCTGTAAGATATTTAACTTTACTATTTGTTTTTTATTTTTCATTTTTATATAACAGTTACCATTTATTAGATAATATAAATTTTTTATTAAACATATTTTTGGAAATATTGATATTTTTAAAAATATTAAAATAAAATGCTGATTTGTCATAATATTTTTTAGTTTAAGTTATATATAATATTAATTTCGTTTTATTTAATTGTAAATGTTTTCAGATTTTTTTTGTTAACTTAACTATTTTCTTTTTATTTTCCATTTTTCTAGAATAGTTACCATTAATTTAAGTAAGTTGTCAAATGTTAATATTTATTTTTTTAGGTTAAATTATATATATAATATTACTTTCATTTTATAAAAGAATTTGTAAATATTAACATTTTTAAAAAAATTAGAAATCTGATTTGTCGTATTTTGGTTAGTCGTTTTAAATCCTATGTGGACGTTCTCAATGGCTTATAGTCTCAACTTTTATATAGTATAGATTGAGACAATAGTTTCATGCTTTCACTTTTATTAATGATAAGTTAAAATAATTTCATAGAGTTTACTGAGTATCAATATTTTATATTTTCTCAGACATTTGACTATATTCAATACTAATTTAATTAAACTCATTGGAAATACAACTTTTTCATAATACTTTCTCTGTTTTTAAAAAATAGTTTTTAGTGTTTTCACATATATTAAAAAATGCATTAAATTATCATAATAAATTTATCATTTTTCTGTAATTTTCAATTTCCAACAATTTTTAACTAATAGTAATCTAATAAAACCGATTATTTTTAAAAAAAATTATAATTTTTTCATAGAAGACACAAAATATATATTTTTTGAAATAAAATATTTTTTTAAAACATGAATCTTTTAAGAACGGAAGGAATATATTATTTCTCTACAATGTACTGACTTTTCTTTTTTTGACAAACACAATGTACTGACTTGATATATTTAATAAGAAAAATTTCATAGTAACGTTAAACTCTTTTGTGAATATCTTTAAAGTATAAATTTTATTTGTATATAATATTAACAAAATTTTAATATAAAAAAAGTTGGATATCCTAAGAGCATCATTAACCCTACAACCCCATTTGAAGTGCTTAATGAGTTTTTTAGTAATATTTGGTAGTTAAAAGCTTTAGTTAAAAAACCCTTGAATTTTGTGCTCCAATGGAAGTTGCTTAATTAGGAGTTCTTTGAAAAAAATTATGAAACATTTTGATGAGAAGATAAAAATTATGATGAAAAAATAAACATTATGAAGAAAACAAAACAAAACAGATAAAACACTACTGGAACAGAAATAAAGCACAGTTTATAGGTCTCTCTTTGAAACATCTTTCCTTTAACGAATAATGTTCCGAGACTTGTTGAGAATGAGTCCTTCCTTCTATCCATCTGTTTTAGAAAGAGCGAGACACTCTCAAGGTGCTGCATTGCCTTGTCTCCCTTGACAGTAACGTAGCAAGCAATCTTCTCGTTACGTCTGGTACCGAAAGAAAGAACGAACAGTGTACTTTGCTGCAAAAGAAAGAGCCAACAACAAACTCAAAACTCTTTATCCGACAGAAAACAAGTAACTTGAACAAAACCCATCATCATCATCATCAGCATTATACAATCATATCAAAACCAAAAATACCATCCTACACAAAATTCACTGATGAACCAAAAATCACTAGTCATTGTTAAAAGCAACAAACTTTAAACTGGAAAACAAACACTTCATCGTTTCTTCACAATTACAATGGCATGATGAGAGCTGCAAAGATCATGACCATAAAGAAACTAGACCCCATCATCATCATCTGCAGCATTATACAGTTATATCAAATCCAAACACATCATCATCATAGCAAAAATTTGCTGTGAAAAGAGATAAAATTAGAGCTATAAATTTGGATCCTTTACATTGGAGCAAGAAACCCTTTTGAGATTTGCTAACAGCACGAAGTTTTTTTCTCATTTACAATCTCCGGCCAAAAACAGAGCTGTACAATAAGAAAATAAAAATGATTACCTAGTCTTTCATGGCTGATCTGAAGACTAACGATGAGAGGGTTTGGTTGGGTAGAAGAAGGAGAAGGAATCAAGGTTTCGAAATAAGAACAATTACCTCGTCCTCCATGGCTGATCTGAAGACGAAAGATGAGAGGGTTCGGGTTGGTGTCGCCGTCGAGAGAGATGTGGAGAGAAGCAGGGGAAAAGTGACACGTGTCTTATAAGCACCCTTTCCTCTGATGCTTAATTAAGCTGCGCTGCTTGTCTAATTACTTATTTTTTTTTTCTTTTAAAACAAAAAATCAGTAAGCACCCCATTAAGCATCTGCGTTAATGATGCTCTAAGTAAGCGCTTGAGTCGCTTGTCCTCTGAACCAGTCATGAATAATAAATATGCACGACCCAAAAGAATATGCATGAGCACGACCACAATAAAGATTAATAAAATTAAGGAGAAAAAGGGAAGAAAGACAAATCATATACTTCGGTGTGTGAAAGAGAGATCCAGACTGTGAATGAATGTTGTTGGGGATAAGAAAATGTGACATCATCCAAGGACACATTTAACTTCTATTTATTTTAAAGTTTCACCTGGTCTGCTTTTGCTTTTGCATGTGATGACTTTTATCTTTTTCCACCGATATTTTCTCTTTTCTTCCCACCGATATTTTTATTTTTTTTATTTTTTAACCATGGATTTTCCAAAAGCTTTTTAGACACAAAAACTAATCCCATAAAATCCACGGAATTCCGCGTATTCTTGCCATTGCCATTTAAGGCGAGTAATTCTTGGGTTCACATTCTAGGGTGAAACTTTACGTTCATCCACCAATAAAAATCCACCATTTTGTATTCAATATTTTTTAAAAAAAGAAACAAAATATTGTCATATTTTTAAAATTAAAAGATAAGAATAAATAAAAGATAATATTAGTTGAAAACAAAAAGAACTTAAACAAAAAAAATTTAACACCATCGACAAAATACTAAACCTTAAATACTAAACCCTAAACCCTAAATGATATATCCTAAACCCTTGGATAAATCTTAAACCCTTGGATAAATTTTAAATTCTAGGGTTTATTATTTATCCAATGATTTAAAATTTACTCAGGGGTTTAGGGTATAGTATTTAGGGTTTAGGGTTTAGTGTTTTGTTGACGGTACTAAAATTACTTTAAAAAAATCAAGAATTTAGAATTTGTCCAAGAGTTTAAGATTTACCTAATGGTTTAGGATTTAGGATTTCGGGTTTAGGATTTAGCATTTTGCTGATGGTATTAAAAGTTTTTTTTTAAAATATTTTTGTTTCAACTACTATTATTTTTTATTTTGATTCTTGAGCTTTTATCTTTTAATTTAATAAAACATAATATAACTTGATAATATTTTTTTCTTTTAATAATATTTTATTTTCTTTTCCAAAAGATATAAAATATAAAATAGTGAATTTCTGTTAGTGGGTGAACTAAATGAACCCAAGAATTACTCATTTAAGGCAGTCCGAATGGCAAAAAAAACTCGAATCTAGGAGGGTACTCACAACCGTGAACTTTTTACCATTAGACTAAGACAACTTGGTTCCAATGGATATTTTTATCTCAAACACTTCTTAATAAATTAATATTTTTACGATCCACGAAATTTCCATGATAAGTGCATTGATGTAATCATGCCACGATCCAAAGTTTTAAACTACAATTTTATGGCGGTTTGTTAAATAAAAAGCAATCATATTGTTAGTTTTATTTGCTAGGTTGGCCGAAACTGAATCAATATCAACTTCTAATCGAAGAAACGCATACTTTGACAATATTCAATCACATCTATACTATTATTTGCGAAGTGATTTTTCGCGACGAAACTTTCACATTAAAAATTAGATTGGTTAATATCGTTTATACCTTTAATGAATAAACATATAAATTATCTATAATTAAAAACAAATTTTAATTTTATGGTTAAATAACTGTTTAAAATTAATAATGATAAGAATTATCCAAAATTTAAAAATATATTTAAAAAAAATTAGAGTGATTAATATTGTTTATATTCTTAATGGATAAATATATAAATTACCTACAAAATAAAATAAATTTTTTTTTTGATTATTAATTAAATAAAATTAATAATGATAAGAATTATCCAAAATCTACAAATATATTGTAAAATAAAAAAATTAGAGTGATCGATATCATTTATACCCCTGATGAATAAAATATAAATTAACCACAAAATTAAAAAATTAATTTTTTTGATTAGATAAATTATTAAAATTAATATTAATAATAACTATACAAAATCTAAAAAAAATATTAAAATAAAACGAACTTATATTAATCATATTATTTTAATTAAAATATATATTATTTTTATTTCAATCTAACAATAAATATATTGATCCAACTATTACTTTTTGTTAAGTATTTTTTTTTATTGTTTATGTTTAAATAGTATAGATGAGCAAAACATATTTAATGGAAAATATAAATAATGAAAAATAAATGGAAAATATGAACAAAATATAAGTAAAAGTAAGTGTACAAAAAGTGATAACAAAAGTATAAAATTTCAAAATCAAAAATATTTTTAATATGTTAGTGTTTTCAAAAATTTAATACAATAATAAGCATACATATTTTGATAAAATATAGAAACTAATAAATATTCGTAAGAAAATTGTGCCCGCATGTGCGGGCAACACACCTAGTTTGTTAATAACTTAATATTACTAGGAAAATACTATATATATATGAGGTCTAATAGACTTACTTACCAATCTGAGTATCTGACTATCACATTTGTTCTTTGCTATATATAAATTCATACTAACGTACTTAGCAGGATAGCAACTCTGGTCGATCGATGCGAGTATTCTCTACCACTGATGTTCATCAAGTGTTCTTCAATTACCGAGGAGAGGAACTGCGTTACAGCTTCGTGAGTCATCTCATTGATGCTTTTGAAAGGCATGGAATCGATTTCTTCGTTGACAAATACGAGCAGAGAGGCAAAGATCTCAAAGATCTCTTTGCAAGAATCGAAGAGTCGAAGATCGCCCTGGCCATCTTATCTGTCAGGTACGCGGAATCTAGCTGGTGCATGGACGAGCTTGTGAAGATGAAGAAGCTTGCGGATCAAAGAAAGCTCCAAATCATCCCAATCTTCTACAAAGTGAGTGCAAGAGACGTTAGGAAACAGACAGGTGAGTTTGGTGAAAACTTCTGGACGCTCGCCAAAGCTTCTAGTGGAGATCAGATCAAGGAGTGGAAGGAAGCCTTGGAGTGTGTCTCCGACAAGATGGGTTTGTCGTTGAAAGACAAGAGGTATTTACTACTCACATTCATACTCACGTACTCACACTTAAAATGTGAAGAATTGTATGAAATAAGGTATACCTTTTTTGGCAGCTCTGAAGCAGATTTTGTGAAAGAGATTGTTAAGGAGGTCAAGAGAGTTATAGCAGCAATTAAATTAGAGGAAGAAGAAAATAATTTAGAGGAAAAAGGAGAAAGCTTGAGAATTGCATTCTCCATGCATGATTTTTTCAGCATTGTTATCAACTGTTAGGACGTAGACATGGTCCAAAGGCTCTCTTTCCTGGATACCCTCAAGAGAATTTAGAATATCAAAAAAACTTTAGTTTCAGATCGTAGCAACACGAATCTCAATTTTGTTTTAACCAGAGATAACCAATAAACATACTTTTTTGTCTTGAATAAAATGAATTCAGTTGTATACTGAAAGATTTAGCTTATTTATAATGGTATTTAGTCTCAACAGTCAACACAATGTGAGTGTGTGAGTTTATTTTTTCTGGAAGAAAGTTAACAAGTGACAAAATTGCATACCAGCCATCTTTGAGTTTGTGTATCTATCAAGTTCTTGCATTTTTTCTTCCCTAGTTCCATCAAACCAGAAGATAGAAGGTTAAAGAGTCATCAAATGTCTTTCAAACGCTACTGTAAAAGAGTTTGCTACTCAAGTCTGGGATCATATTGCTAAAGGGATAATGGGTAATACTTTCACCAACATTTGGTCTGAGATAATACTGCTAATCAGGGATACATCGTGGGAGAAGAACCTGTTTTGTATCCGCTATGCATTTCAAGCAGTGACTTATGCAGTATGGAGAGAAAGGAATAAGATCAGACAAGGTGAAAAGTTGTTACCTATGCTGGTGCTTCAAAAATGATTGATAAAAGGATTAGGAATAAAATCAGTTTGATGCGTATGAAGAAGGTCAAAGGCATGGAGGAGCTAATGCAATTTTGGTTCAATTCTAGATTGTAAATGAGTTTCTTTTCTTTATTTGGTGTTGCTTGATATTGTTGCTTGTTTTACAAGTAAACTGGAAGCACTAGTTGTATAAAAGCTTTTTTGAAAAATAAATTTAACATTCATTCAAAAAAAAGTTTGCTCTTAACATCATCTGCCAGAAACAACATCAAGATCCAACAACAACAATCACAAGAAGGTTAGTAAAACATATCCAATAATACAAGTTATTGCGCGATTCTCACATAAATGAAGAAAAAATAGATTGATGTTACATAGATCCTATCATCCTTAGCACAAAAAAATAGCTATTAAAAAGTGAGAATTTATAAGTGGTGTGTACCTTAGCGTTTGCCGATTTTCTGAGCCGAAGCTGTTGCATAATCTGAATGGTGAGTTTATGAGGTCTAATATTTCGAATCTATAGTATGACTTGAATTAAGTCACTTGCCTAACCAAAACACGTTGATCAATTTGAACGGTGACATATAATTGAAAGGGAACATGTCGAAGAGAAATGTAGAGAATTTTAATATATAATTTTTAAAAGAAATCCAAAACCTTCTGATATAGCATAACTGCATATATCATACTTCTCATACGAAGTTGCACCAATGACCTTAAAAATTCGCATAAACCACTAGAACATGTTCTTGGCCACATATGCATTTGTTTACTCAAGAGAGTACATTAATAGAATTTCTGTATGTTCCTGTTATTTTACTTTCTAGTTTTCCAACTGTTTAGAATGAGAAGGCAAATGAAAGATAATCATTTATGGAACAAAGGAGAAAGCTTGAGAACTGCATTCTCATATATATGTATGATGGTTTCAGTATTATCATCAAATGTTTTCAGTTATATACTCAAAAACTTAAAAGTTAATAGATTTTTATATAGTGATATTTAGTCTTAACACAATACGAGTATGTAGTAAGTACTACTTAGATCAGTTTCTTTTTCTCGAAGAAAGATTTCAAGTGCCAAAACTGTAAACCAGCTACCGATAAACAAATCCCTAGTGACAAGAAACTAAACCACGCCATTTTCGAATTTGTAGATCTATTCAACTCTTGCATTTCTGCTTCCCTGATCATGCCACCAAACAATAAGATATTCAATAAAATAAATATTAATCTCATCATCCCTAACGCACCAAAAAAAACTTTATAATAACTTTGTGTATTTACCTATCACGAAGATAATACATCTCATCGTGGATGGACTCAACAGTGTCGAATAACCTCTTAACCGACAACTCCATCATCTGCCAGAACAACGTATCAAGATCCATAACTAAATTAAAGTAGCATATATTCACTCTGAAACCAAGATCAAAAGAGTCATTGATCAATACCACAGAATGTGTATCCTATTTTTTTTTGTTGACTAACTTAAGACTAAAAGATTAAAAGACAAAGGTACGTACTTTCACTTGACTCCTCTTCGGCACTTTAGACCAATCCTTGGAAGCAGCGGAGTGAACACCCGACATCCAAACAAAATCAATGGTCAACGTCGTCTCGGGCTTATGATCGACGGCGGAGATGCACGTAAAGTAATCACCGGTTTCAGACGCAGTAAACGAGAACTCTCCAGCCTCCACCTTAACCGCTTCGTGCAGCGTATTCCATTTTGGCGATAACATCTAAAAAAATCACAAGAAACCAAAATATTAAAGTCGATAAAACATAGCCGGATATAAGAACTAGAGAACAATAAACATTTTAAGTTTAATTTAACATAAAGAATTCCGACAATTTAGGAGCATTCGACATATATATATATATATAATAGTTTCAAAGAATTTGGGGATAAAAACAATTATTTCATCAGGCTATGTTTGAAACCATTGAGGGAGATCGAGGTGAAACGTTAACAGAGAGTACTACCTTGGCGGTGATTTTGTGAGAATCAGGAAGAGGATGATCTTCGTTAGGGTTTACAATGAAGTATTTGCCAACGCTGATGGATTTTTCGTGAATATCTTCCGATATGCATTTCATCTGGCCAGAATGAAGCTCGAACCGCATTGATAGTGTTGTAGGAGATAACAAAGTAAGGATCAAAAGGAAAACAGAGCTCCGACGAAGAAGATCCATGGCGAGACAAGACAGGTGAATCTTTGCAGTATTTCACGCTGGTTAGGGTATGATGCACAGAGACAACGAGAGTCAAAAACATTTAATGCCACGTGTAAAACTTTGACTCGTTGAAACACGTGAACACATTCTTGTTCAACGACACTTGTCTTTCCCATTTTTGCCGCGAGTTTTCAATGGGCTTTTGATTTGTAGGTTTGGACCCAAAGACTTTCTAACGTTAATTTGTTAAAGCCCACTTTAGATTTTACTTAAATATTGTACATGCTTCTATAAAGCAAGATCCGCTGTAGAACAAAGGTTATTTCTTGAAAATTAAGATCTTACAGGGTTTCCCCTCTTGATCACCCCCCCCTCTTGAGATCTGGGTTTGATTCCTGGCAGCGGAAATATTTTTTATAATAAACTATAAGATCGATTAATTACACTAGACTTTAAATAAGGTGTTTTGAGAGCCCATATAAGTGATACCTCCGCTGTAGAACAAAGGTTATTTCTTGAAAATTAAGATCTTACAGGGTTTCCCCTCTTGATCACCCCCCCCCCCCCCCCTCTTGAGATCTGGGTTCGATTCCTGGCAGCGGAAATATTTTTTTTAATAAACTATAAGATCGATTAATTACACTAGACTTTAAATAAGGTGTTTTGAGAGCCCATATAAGTGATACCTCTGCTTGTAGAGTCTTTGGAGTCTGCAATTTGCATAACAAACAAAACGCTCTCTTGGGATAAATTTGCAGTATCTGTCAAAGAAGCACAAAAGACACAGGATGGGAGAAGCAACGCATAGCAAAGTAGTTTCTGTCTCTCTGATAAACTAAAGAAATAAGATTGCTTGTATGCTAGTAATCCTCAAGAGTGTAACTATGAAAATTTATCCACTTCAACGGAGAGGAAAGTTCCATATAACCACTTGAGCAGGATCTGAGTAGATTTTTCCTTTTTTTTTTGTTTACATACCTGTTTCAGTTTTTGTATAGTAGGAGATGTAACTAAAGGAATTGATATTCAAATCACGTTTAGCTAGATTGTCACTTGGTTTCCTAATCGATATCTCTGAATCTGAAACTCGTCTCTTATGTTATCCCTAACCTTTGCTTTTATTTCTGTCATGTATGATCATATAACAGACCCATCATTAGTTTTCTCATTCATTAAGCGATGCATATGTTTAGGAAAAGCACCACTGCGCACTGTCTTCTAGAGCGAGCGAGTAACTCTTGGCATGTTTTTTCCCTTCCATGTCAGAACTAGGGGATCTTATTAATATTTGAGCTTTTACATATAAATAAATATAAATAAGTTTGCTTCTAAACAACAAGATCCGCTGTAGCACAAAGGTTAATTTCAAATTGATTCTACAACAAAAGGTTTACCCTAAGTTCAACCCTCCTCCTTGAAATCCGGGTTCGATTTCCGGCAGTGGAATTTTTTTACTTCATTAGGTTTATTTATAAATCTATCAGTTATACTAGGCTTTTTAAAGGCCCAATTATCAAAACACGTTTCCGTAAAACTCTTTACGTGGGACGGTCTGAAACTATGCTTGCGAACACGATTTGGTTCTGTACAGATGGCCTGACACGGAAAGGTGTCATTATGCTCAGGTGTGTGAGGAGGAGAGGTGAAATGTGATATCCCGTTAGCTGCTAAAAACTGTCGGAGAGCCACAAATTCACCCCCATTATCCGAGTAGAGATTGCGTATGGGTAGGCCGAAATGTTTCTCAACAATGGCCTTAAACAAGGGAAAAATTTCTCGCACTTGGGATTTTCTTTTGAGAGGATATAGTCATGTGTACCGGGTAAAATGATCAACAAAAATAAAGTAATATTTGTAGTGATCAAAAGAAAGTATGGGAGAGGTCTAGACATCCGTATAAATAAATTCAAGAGGTTGGGTTGAGGAAATTGTATTTGAATGAAAAGGAAGTTTGTGACTTTTATTGATAAGACAATGAGAACAAGGCAAAGGTTTTTGAGAAGAAGCAGAAACTGGTAAAGAAAATTGAGAAACAACAGAGTTTAAAATAGTAGAAGAGGGGTGTCCCAAGCGCGAGTGCCAGTAGGTGAGAGACGTTTTGGGTGTGGGTGAGGCGAAGAGGGTAATGGTGTTTTGGTTGGTAACTGGCCACTCGTACAACTCATCTTTAGTCTTGCCTTGGAGCAATCGGACCCCCGTGCTGAGATCCTTCACCTGGAAATGGGCAGGGAAAAATTCAACGGACACATTGTTAGTATTGCAAAACCGATAAACAAAGATGAGATTCTTCTGTAAATTGGGTACATAAAAAACATCATTCAATGAATAAGAGCGAGTAGGGGTAGAAAGAGATGTAGAACCAGTATGCGAGATGGGAATGGAGGAACCATCAGCGATGGTAACTGCTTCTCCGCCCGAGTACGGTTGATGCAGAGCAAGATAGCTCAAGTCAGTGGTGAGATGGTGGGTTGCGCCACTGTCAAGAATCCAATTGTTAGGATTGTACTGTTGCGCCATAGCCATGTTGACTCGTGGCTGCCATGAGGTTGGCGAGGGTGCATTGTAGCGAGGACCGGAGGCTGATGCATTAGCAGTTCCCTGCATCTGTGAGCAACGACGCGCGTTGTGTCCATGAGCACCACACAATTGACAACGACCTTGATATCCTCGAGCTTGATTGTAGGAGCGAGGCGTGAACTGTTGCTGTTGTTGCCAAGTCTGGTGACCTCTGTTATTGCCGCGGTTCTGAGTTTGGTAGTGACCACAATTGGAGTTGCTGTTGTTATCCTTGAACTGAGCCGCATTGGCTGTAACTGGAACTGCTGAAGGAACAGGGTTCTTCGTCTGCAACTTTACTTCATGATTGAGAAGTTTCTCGTGAATCTCAGTAAGAGATGGCGGAGTTTCACGACTCTCAATCTGATCAACAATCTGTTTGTAATCCTCCGGTAAGCCCTCAAGAACGTACTCAATCTGATCCTCCAGATCAAATGGTTTACCAAGCAACGCCAGCTGATCGAAACGAGTAGTTAAGCCTTGTACGTATGCGTCAATCGTCATAGTACCTTTCGTCCATGCTTTAACTTGCTGACGAAGCTGCTGGATGTGTGCGCGACTCGGCTTCGCGTATGTGGCATACAAGGTATCCCAGATCTGCATCGATGTAGTGGTGGTGGACAGGATTGGTTGAATCGTTACTGTGATCGCACCAAGAAGCGAGCTGTATATCAGCTTATCTTGTCTCTTCCATACGGTGTAGGCAGGGTTGGTGGAGAGAATACCATCGTGAGTGACAGTCGGAGGAGGAGCGACGACCGAACCGTCGACGTAACCAGCAAGGTCATAACCTTCGAGCAACGCGAGAACTTGACGACTCCACATCAGAAAATTGGACGCCGTGAGTTTTGTAACATTGTTCATGTTAACATTAAGGATACTTTGAGTATCAGAGACCATGACTGTCTCGGCAGCAGAGTTTGAAGAACCAGACATGGTGGTGATGAAGAAGACGAAGAAGAAAGCGTTGAAAGCTTTTGAAAAATGTTTGGCGGCGTTAAAAATTTGAGATCCCTAGGAAAGCAGTTCTGATACCATATAGAATATATTGGCTAAATTAACTTTATTAGATTGTATAATACATAATATATACTGAGTACTAGAGGTATTCTAGGTATTAGACAAAGACATAAGTACCCTTATATATAACTACTCTACACACGGCAACTTAGGAATTCTTTTTCAGTCCAATTCCAAAACCCTAATGGATTGTAACACTTTTTCCTTTAATTTTGTAAAAGGTTATTCTAGTTTTTGTTAATTTTCGGTTTTGCAATTATTAGTTGTCGGGTAGATTGTAGTTATAGTCACCCACCCCCCCCCCCCCCCCCAAAATTTGTTTCCACGAAGAGAAAAAGTAACTGATATAAACTAATTTTGATCAAACAGACTATATACATTATAAAGAGAATTATGTTTGCTACTACTAACAAGATCCGCTGTAGCACAAAGGCAATTTCATCAAATTAGAGCGTTGGGGCTTCCAGGGTCCCCTTGTTCACCCTTGAAATCCGGATTCGATTCCCGGCAGTCGAATTTATTTTTGCGTTTTAACAGAAAACGTAATTTGCAGTTTTCTTAAAAAAATATATGATTTTACAGATTTGGTAATAAAACATGAGAAAAAATAGATTTTGAAATTTTGACAGAAAAATGTGAATTTACTATTTTGAAGTCTTTACGATTTTAGCTGAACCATTTCTAGTTGTTTGTCGACAAGGAAAACATAAATCTACAAAATTATTTCAATAGTAGGGAAAAGATGATGTTGTTTTAGTAAGAAAAAGGTGATTTTTCTGTTTTATCGAGAAAACATAATATTTTTTTGGCGGAAAATACATGATTTTGAAATTTTGACCAAAAAACGTAATTTTGCAGATTTAGTGAAAAAATATGATTTTCAGGTTGTGTGATTAAAAAAAATCAAAAGTTTTAAAGTTTTTGGGTTTTCCAATGACCATGTGGTCCAACCCATTTTTTGCCGACAAAGTTGGATTTGTCCATTTTAACCACATTTAAATAGGCATATGCCGCATATCCATAGCTTAAAGCGTTATGATTTGAACACGGTTCCACCCATGGACAGTCCATTCGTTTGACATCCCTAGTAATTCAGAAGAAGGAACTCTTAACATGACTGAAAATCAACAACCTGACAATACAAACTTGCAAGTAATCAGAAGTAAATGAAGTCTTTTCTTGGCGATGGAGCCCTCGAAAAAAATTTCGGTATGAAGCCATTAAAACTTTACCTGGAAATTAACGTTTAACCCAAATAATTTGGCAGCAACAGTGATATAAGGGTTCCCTGCCCATTTCATTGGCAACTCTGATCTATTTTTTTTGTTTGTCATCAGTTGCATTAACTTTCATTCCTGCAAGCATCTAAATTATACAGCAGAATCAAGGGATGGAGAATAGGCCTCTAAGATATCAAAGCTTGGTATGGAGCTCAATCCCAAAATTCCAATGTCGTAATGTTTTGCTAGGTTTCATTACGACATTACGACATTGCTCAATCCCAAAATTCCAACAGTTGGTCACCTCCGAGCATTCCAGACTGCCTTGAACGCGAATATATAGGTTTATATGTATGAAGCTTGATCCGGCAGGCTTTTAATAATATGCACATATTTTTAATTCGGACTAACAAAAAAAATAAAGAAGGCACAATGGAAAGTATATTTGTTAATGAATGTAATTATATACTTTTGTTTGATTAACTGCCGAGTAAGTGGTGTAAGTCTAAATGTAAAATGACCATATTACCATTAATGAAGAGTAAAACTTTGTTTGAAAACATGATTGTATCATTTTAAATAATATATTCTGAGATTGAAAAAGGGCAAAAAATAGTAATGATTTTTGTTTTAATATATTAGATGTTTTTCAACAAAAAAAAACATATTATTTAAGTATTTTTAATGACAGTGTTTTCAGTTAGTAATTGTCTTGTCCATTTTTACCGTGCGTATGTGATGCGCTTTGTGCAAACACCAATCTGCCTAGTCTTGAAAAAAACATATTTGAGCTTTCACATAACATTTGCTTTTAAACAATAAGATCCGCTATAGCACATTGGTTAATTTTGATTGCAATGAGCAAGAATGAAGAGTACTAAAGTGCCTCCCCTCGTTAATTTTTGAAATCCGGGTTTGACTCCCAGCGAATTTCTTTTAGTCAATAGGATGCTTATTATAAGTCTCTTGACATGTGCCTTTACAACCTCTGCTATATGTGCTCCTATGTTGCGGAAGCTTTTGCTACGTTATCTCTCCTCGTCTTTCTTCTCTGTGATTTATCGAGATTCTTGTAAAAAAGAGTAAACTAAACTTCCTTAGACATGGTAGGTTGTCTCTCACCAAACAATATGAGGACTAATAGATCAGAGGAGATGAGACAAGATCATCTTTAATCAGCGTCAGAACAACCACGTCATGGTTACTGATCGAATTGTAAGCAGGACGAACATCTCCTTTGTTGGATTAACATTCAAGAAGAGATCTGCTCACTAGACCCGTCTGTGTACATCAACATATTTCAAGTTGAGGATGGTTGTGCCTTTCTTCTGGCAGTTTCATTGTCTCTTGGAGCACCTGTGGTTAAATACATGGATATCTCAGTTTCTTTCTCCATGTCTATAAGTGGAGACACTGTTGACGAGACAGTTTCAAAACTATCAGTTGACATGAAAGAAATGGTCTACCTACTAGGAGAAATATATATTTGGTCTTCGTTTAAGATGAAACAGAAACCCTAGTTAGAAAAAGGAGACGATTGATCTGAGTATGGTGGAAGATAGTTGTGAAAGATTGTTTCTTCTTAATTTTAATGGGCTTAGATTTTTTGACATATTGACTTTTTCTGGTTCATTAGATCTATCGCAATGTGGAATTACAGATAGTAGTAAATATACTGGTGTTTTTGAAAAATAATGGTAGTTGTACAAACAAAAACATCGGGTACTGTTTGTTAACCACATATCTATACAAAAACAATTTTATTAAAATTATACAAACAATATAATTACATAGCAATATTATAACATCCTGAGTTGTGATATATAGAAAAACTCAAGAGATTTGATTTGGTTATCTATGTCATCAAAATTGACTTATATTTTCCGTCACACATCAGTTTAGAACTCCAGATTTAAGTGTTCTTAAACTTGAGTAGTGAAAGGATGGGTTACCTATCAGGAAGTGATATGCGATAGTGCGAGTGAGGCCAAAGAACGAAAAAAGTTTTGTGGTGATTGAATGGTCAATAAACAATGATTTCGAGCCTTGGGACTTATATGCCGAGAGAGCGGGCATGGAACGCCCATTAGCCATAGACGGTCTAGACGTTACAATTTGGTATCAGAGCTGGTTAGTCATCTCGATTCTGATCCGAGAGGCGTCTTGAGACCTGTCATGGGCGCAACGAGGTTATTGCATTCTTTAAGAGGGGATGAATTGTAACATTCCGAGTTGTGATATATGGAAAAGCTTAAGAGAATTGATTGGCTACCTATGCCACTAAAGTTGACTTACTTTTTCGGTCATATATCCGTTTAGAACTCCAGAATTAAGCGTAGTTGGGCTAGAGTAGTGAAATGATGGATGACTTATCGGAAAGTGATTTGCGATACTGTGCGAATGAAGCCAAAGCACTGAAAAAGATCATGTGGTGATTGCAGAATCAGAAAATAATTATTTCGAACCTTAAAAATAATTAACGGACCGACTGTCAAATAGGATGATATCTACAGACCGAGAGAGCGGATGCGAATGATTCATTAACCGTAGACGATCCGGGCATTACAATTATTTGGGTGGTCCTGTTTCGGATTATATTTTCTCTGAGGCCCCCTTTAACATGTTTTTAATGGTGTAGCTTAAGTTATAAATCCTTTATTCATGGCTATATGGTGATCAAATAACAAAATCTAATTAAGAAAACGTATATTGTATAAGATAATAAATTCTAGTCACGATTATTTTTGTCAAGCTTCATATATATTTCTTAACAATATAGCAACATTTTTTGGTGGCTATAGAAAATATTTTTACTCAAACTTTTTCAGCCGTTTCCTAACTTTTTTCTTGCAGTTTCTCCAGTGACTGGCGATCATCGTCGGCTCCGGAGAAAACGGAGAAACTCTTCTTCTTTCTTCGTCATTAGCTTGCTCACTTATTTTTCTTTCTTAGTTCTCAGTGTTTTGTGGTGTGGTTTCATGATAGCCCTTGTCTCCATCATCTCCGATGGTGTGGGTGGCTCACTTTCTTCAGTGAGGCGTGTTCATGTGGCCTTTGTACAAGGATTCAAGGCAAATCTAAGGGTTTGGTTGATTCGTGTGGCCTAGTCTGAGGTTCTGGTCTCCTCATAGCAGTGATATTGAAGTGTGTGTCGTTTAGCAACGGGTTCGTTTTTGACTAGTGCACCAGCTTTAGTTTACGTATTGGATTTTGTCCTTATGATAAGTTACGTATTAGTATTCTAGTGCTTTCGTCTTTTTTCTCTTGTGAGAAATTTGATTTAATTTCAATTTGGGATTGTTTTGATCTCCATTTACCTCTTTCGGATCTGTGCTTTTGAAGCAGTGCGAGTAGATCTAAACGATCAATCCATATTATCCATCTGATTTTTATTTTGCATTTTAAGCTTGTTCAATATTTTAGCTGAAGCTAATTTGGACAAACTTGATAAAAGTAATGAAGAAAAAGACTTATTTAGACGATGTTTTCGCTAAAAGTATTGGAAGTCCGTCTGCTATTGTGGGATCGGGAACACATAATCTACCTTAACTTGAAATAAGACCAGTTTGTGATGGCTAATGTAGCTGTGATGTTTGTGCTCGCCGGTTTTCGGTATGGAAAAACCATTAGTTTCTCTTTATCGTTTAGTCATTTTTCTTTGATGTAATATGTTGAATCAGATTCAATAAAATAAAGTGTTAGAGAAAAAAAAAGTATATATATATACATACATATATATATATATATATTATACTGGATCTTTCCAAGTTCCATTTGAATTATATGACTGGCATACACATACCGTATTCATCGCAATAGATATTTGTTTGGAACATTTTAATTATGTCAACGGATATTTAAAAACAACTGATTCTTAAACTAAACGTAGATCTCGAATGTGGTGCTGAGATTTGCGTGGATGCAGACAGAGCTAGATTTCCCATTTGGGTCAATTCACTCACGAAAACGATGATTGCCTTTGTTGCAAGTACTAAGATCATTCTTTGTGGGATATGGAATTTCGACTACACTTTGAATTTAGATGGGTTTACGTTCGTTAAAAACAAACATTTAAACAATGTCGGGAAGTTTCGAGATATTCAAGACTGTTTTCATTACCATTTAACTACTACTCGGACCAATTAATGTTTGTTGAAGACATCGTAAGCAATCTTACGTATTAGTGGCGGCTTTCGATGATGTAGTCCATGTGTATTACTAGTACATATGAAAACGACACTAGTCAAATTATTGTCAACTCTACGTATGCCCAAAGTCTGCCAAAAATATGTCTCATGAGATTTGTCAACAAAACATAACCCTGGTACTCGTATAAATATTTATAGTCTTATTTTTTCTTTTTCTTTTGAACACAAGTCTTTTATTTATGAGTAATTCTTACAATCACTCAATGGTCTTTTTTCATTTCAAGTACAACCCTGGTACTCGTATAAATACTTATAGTCTTTTATGTATTATTTTTCTTTTTCTTTTGAATACAACTACACAAGTCTTTTATTTATTCATATAATCACTCGGTATTTTTCATTCCAAGTATCTATCGAGTCCCACTGTGTGTACTGACTCTATTAATTTTTGTCATCGATCGTATAGTACACACTTCTTCGTTATCGGCAGAATTTTTGTTTTCTATCAACTTTGGGTCTGTTCGATCCATTTATATGGCCCATCCACATGATCCATTCAAATTTTATGGAATGTTTGTTTGTTCATTCAAGTGACTCATCTAGATGAATCATTTAAATGAATCTTATGTTTGTTTGTCCATCCAAATAATTCATCTAGATGAATCATCCAAACAAATTACCAAAATGTCCTTGTTTTTATTTAACTATTACTTGATATTAATTTCAACTATAATAACTTTAATTATTTAATCTGATATATTTATAAAAAAAATATTTTAAAATTAGTTGCGGTTTAATCATCCAAAATGCGTTTTTGCGGTTTTAACGGGAAAAATACGTTTTTGCGGTTTTTTGCGGGAACCCACGGTTTTTGCGGAAAACCGCGGTTTTGCAGTTTTGGTGGAAAACCGCGTTTTTGCGGTTTTTACGGGAAACCGCGTATTACGTTTTGGCGAGAAAACGCGTTTTGATGAAAAAACACATTTTGCCATTTTGGCGGAAAAATGCATTTTTGGGTTTTAGCGCAAAAAATTATTCATAGTTTTGATGAGAAAATATGTCTTGTAGTTTTGTCATTTTTCGTGAGTGATAAAATAATATTAAGTTAAATTTTAGTTTTGTAAATTATATAAGGAGTATAATAGACCTTATGTTATTTTAAAATGGACCATCTCCATTCAAATGGTCCAATTTGGATCATTTGAATGGACCATCTTCATTCTAAAAATTAAGTCTAGATTTTTAAAACTCATTCAGACGAACCATTCAAATAATTTGTACTTTTAATGTCTAAACGAACAAAACTCTCATTTTCATCCAGATGACTCATTTAGATGGATAAACGAACAGGCCCTTTATGTTTTGATTGAAAAATAAAACCTAACGCGGGGCAGGCATGTCGTTTGAAAGGTCTTTTTTAATAAGCGCTCTTTAAAGGATAGCCCGATAATTTATGAAGAAAAAGATAACAAAGACCCATACGAAGCTTTTGGATTAAACTTTTTCCCTTACATATTAAAGAATGGAGAAAGCTTATAAAAGATTGAATTGAAAAAACATACAAAAGTTAACTCAAAAGAAACATAATAATAATACAAAAAGTAGACGCGTAAAGAGAAATGCATACACGCAAAGCTACCAAAGTAATAATAATTATAAACGCACTGGAATAACTTCTTCTTTCTTTTATTCAACACGTACTGGAATAACTTTATGATGATAAAAATATGATTGGACAAAGTGAAGTTGTAATAAATTATAGGGTGCATGAAATACATGTTATCAAAATAGTTTCAAATAAGTATTGTTACATCTTTAGATACAAATTAAAATGTATGGAAATGCATATTCAACAAAAATTCCTTTCAAATTCTTTTCACACACATACAAATAAATTTTCTTTACTAAACAAATTACACAATAATTTTGAAAAATACTAGCTTTTTATGTTAATCTTTTTTGCTAGCTGATAAACATATTTTGTATAAAAAGATCTCACATACTTATATTGTATTTTCTAGTTTTATCTTCATAAATCAAGGGTTTCTCATATGCTTGCATGATGAAAATTAAGATTTCATCTCTGAGCGTCTCTTCATCATCCAGTCACTTCCCTTTAACATCCAGTCACTGCCCTTTAAGATAAAATACAAAGAATGTATACGTCGTCGAGTTTCAGATTGGCGACTACTCATGAGAACTGAAAATGTAATTACTTTGAACTCGCAACCTAAGTTGCATAGAATCACAGACACATTTCCATTGCATTTTCAAAAATGAGACTATCATAGTGTATTTGAATGTGTTTGCATACGTTTCTAAAAGATTTCGGTTTCGAAACGTTTCTAAGAAAAAACAATCCTTCAATGGAGTTTCTATGTAACATCGCTCACAACGTAGATGGAACTTTTTACGAGACAAAAAAAAACTACACTATAAATTAACTTATTTGAAAAGATCACATAGTTTTGTTTCAAAGGATCCGATGGTTTGTTCCCACCTTGTAGTGATATTTCATATTGTTAATGCTACGAGATACAGTGTTAGATATCACGAATTACATCAATCTAAGCATTACTAATAGTTTTTATATGGAAACTGATGACTCCTAAAAGTAACAGAGTACTCCTAAAAGTACTCGTAATAGACTTGAAGTAACATCAATCAAATATAATATACAGTATATCTGAACATCTGTCCACCTAAAATCTAACATTGATAATTGTATCGCTTCCCCCACATAATAATCAGGAGGTCCAAATTGATGGCTGTGTAATCACTGATACAAACAAAAAAGCTTCGAGAACTAGACTTGTCAACAATTTGTTAATATGTAAATCATTCTAATAATTGTGATTTAACAGACAATGTTAACATCACATTCAATTTAGCATTTATGATGCAACTGGATAACTGATTATTTTTTCTCTGTCAAATTGGCTCAACCCAATAAATAGGTCACGATGTCTCAGATTTTTATACCTTTAAGACAATGGTTGTTCTATTGGTGCGATGAGGTAAAACATCAACGCAGTTCTAACTTCGTAACTGTACAAAACAACAGAAAAGTGACTATCATGTTTGTACCCCATCTACATTGCAACTTTGCATTGTATAAAAAAATACATTTTGTTATTATTTTTAGTTTTCAAGTTTGCGAACAGCTGTACATGAAAAAGCACGGGTGATTCGTAAACATAAAATAACCACTTTTCTCAACAAAAAAAAAACATAAAATAACCAGTTTTTTTTTCTTACTAATTTCATTGAATATTATATATCTAAGTTTGGAGTTAATACTTTTAACGTTTAAATTTACACTGGTACTCATTAAAGAATTTAGAGAGCAATCATAATTAGTAAATGTCTATTTTGTAGCAAGCTTTCTAGAGTAAATATTTTTCTGTTTTCAAATGTTTTGTTTTTCCTTCTCTTTACATAAAAGAAATGGTAAAGATTAAACTGATTATGTATTATGGTAAAATCATACATTTTTAAACTTACTACTCTTAAAGAAATGGTATTAAACTGATTATGGATTATGGTAAACTCATTCGTTTTTAACTTATTACTCTTAAAGTATTTATCGGACTATCAGTTAAAGTCATTGTATATATATACTTTGTACCTTGCCCAAACATAAAGATATGTGAACTTAACGCAGTGGATCGTTCTTGTCAGACAGTAGATCGAATCGAAATTTGTGAATACTTAAAACTTGATTATCTTCGGTAAATGCAAATGTCCCCTTTTTGTTTGTTTAGTAGAAGTAAAAAAACGTGTTATATAGACTAGGAGACGACTTTTCACCATTACTCAGAGATCCACGTACGCAAGTTCAATATCTGGTCAAACGAAGACCAGAATATTCATATTTTACGTTTTATGAATAATTACCGTTAAGATCGAAGTTTGAGATCTTCAAAATAAAGATTTTATAGGAATACAGAATCAAGATATAAATACAAGTAGCTAGTTTCTTTTTTTTTTTTTTTGGTCAAATAAGTAGCTAGTTTCTTAACTTGAGAAAAGCAAGTGGGAACTTTACACTTATTTATTTATATATATCAACTAATGAGTATAATTAATTAGTTGGTATAGCCGTATAGGTACGGCGAAATAAACCAAGAACCGTGTGTGTAAGGTAGACGAGATAATATAAATATGAAAATTAGTGGATGATAAAATTAGCCAATATTGATTCAATACTCTTTAGGGATTATGTGCCTAGATAACATTTCAGATAATTAATTTGTTGAAATCGCACGTTAAGTAGAGTAGCATGTACATAAACTTGATTGATTTAACCATTGTAGTGGTCTAGTGGTTTTAATTAAAAGAGGAATTATCATGTTAGTCTAGGTCAGGGATATCAAATTTTTCTAGTGCGAAAATATTAATTTCGAGGACGTATATATGGATTCATTGTTTACTGTTTACGGCATCTGAAAAAATGATCCATTTATGAATTTCACTTTTCTTGAGGATTAATTTGTGTTCTTCCATTTATCTGAGATACTCTCAATTAATTAAGAAATTTTTTGATTGATTTTGAAGATATATTTTTTGTCACCGAATTATAGATTTATTAAATTATAAAGAGCTTTATGTATTTAGTTATATCAACTTTTAGACATGGATTTTTTTTACCACAAAAAACTTGGGAAATTTGTTTTTAGGCCAAAAAAATTATAAATATATCCTATTAGGCTAATCTCATATACTTTATGTCATGTTAGGCTAATTATTTTTAAAATTGTAATATTACCCTTAATTTCAATGATAAATTTGAAATTACAATTAACAAAGTAATTATTAAATATTAAAATATAATTTTTAGTTAAATTAATTTAAATTAAGAAACATTAAAATTCCCAAATAAAAAAAATCTAAACGTCGAAGGTGCTCGATCCAGTGGGATCGATCGATCTGTTATCACCCGATCGATCTACTTGCTCGATCTTGATAAATATGCTGAAAAAAAAAAACACAGAGCATATACTGACCAAACCCAGTTCACTCGATCGTCGAAGCTTGATCCCATTCCGACCCACCGATCACTTCGGCTAGAACGATCGATCATGTGCCCATATAAGTCTCCTATATCGATTTCCTGGTTTTGTCGGGTAGAATAGAACCAACTCCCAAACACCATAAAAATCATATATACAAATCATGGTAGAAACAATGTGAAATTTTTGTGAACAATCAATGGAATATAAAAGATGGCATGAGAAGAAATTTAGCACAATTTTTAATTTTTTGTGAATTTTTTTAATATATAAAAACTGAATATTTTTAAATATTTTCTTTTTATATTTCCGGAACTGATATTCTTTACCCGTAGAATTATTCTACTATATGTAAAATACAATAAACATGTTTGAAATAGATTTCTACTGATTTTAGATTTATAGTAATGTGTTGATTCCAAGTTCTAACGATTTTATATTTATAGTAATGTGTATATTCTGATTTCTACAGATTTTAGAGCGATATATTAAATGCGGAATGTGTATTCCAAATATTTTTAGATTACTATTATTTATGACGTATTTTAAACATAGTAGATTCACTGAAAAAAGTAGATTTCATTTTCTACGTAGTAGAATGTCAATTTTACTTTTTGTATAACAAAATATGAATTTATGATTTAAATATTTTTAAAACTAGAAACAAATATCACTAAGTTGATATAAATATTTCATGAGCAGTTATTATTTTTGAATTTTTTATTTGTAAAACTATTTATTTAATTTATTTTTGGAAATACTAAAGGACATTAGAATAAAAATAGTACAAAATAAAAATTATCCCAATGAGACATAAACTTTGCAGGGGTGTAAATCAAGGAGAGGGAAACTATCACTATCAAATTTTGATTAGTCATTTTTAATTTTTTTAAAGACTGTTTTTCGCCTCGTTAAGAAAATTTCGCCCCTACTAATTAGATTTTGTTGAACGACCATCATGGTAAGTTATTCATCGTCGTCCCATGTATATACATGCTACAATAAATAGTGTATGTGAGGTCAAAAAATGCTTATGTATTCCGTCAAAATTTTCCTTAGGTTTATAATACTTTCACAAGTTATAGAAAAACAGTTTAAAGCGTAATTGGAGTGTTACATGTGATCAGGGCTGCTCCTGAAATTTTAGGGATGAAGACGAACTAAAAAAAATTCAATTATTTTGGGATAATTCTTTTTTCTTTTGCAAATTTAAGAACTTATGTCTATACAAATTTATTCAAAAAATTTGAGAGATTGAAACAAATTTTTCGTTAGGCTTGGTCCATGATCAAACATGCATGTGATATAATAGAAATGTCTAGCGATAGCCTGTCAAACTTTATATCTATTGAGCTTTTAAAAAAAAAAAAAGAAGCATTTTGGAAGTTAAATAAACATTTAAATCTAAAGAAAATAAAAAAATGAGAAAAGGATATATCAAAGTTTACATCTTTTGGAAAACGGTCAACATTTCGTTTGCAAGACTTACAAATCTTTGAACTATTATTCTCAAAAAAAAAAAAATCTTTGAACTATTTCCCCGAAGCCTCCGCCATCAATTTTCTTTCCTATCATCGATGACCAACTTAATATATACTACTAGGATCGACCCGCCCTACGGGCGGGATATAATTTATCTATGATCTATGTTAATATTTTTTGTATAATTTCTTGAGTTATGTGTGAAATATTAATCAAGTGTTAATATTAATTAGTAATACAACTTTAACTATATTATAAAATAAAAATGTTTTGCATAATGTTACAGTCTTTTTTTTGTTCAACTCATAATGTTACATTCTAAATCAAATTTAGTGGGGGTAGTGTCATTTTTAGTGTTCCATTTGAGATAAAATTACAAAAAATTACATTAAAAAAACAATTGTTCGTAATTGCACCATAGCTGTTTGTTACTTGGGGATATTAAGGGATTTTTTCCTAATAAATATTTAATAGAATTTCATGAATATACTCTCTGCTTTTAACGATATGAGTCTATTCACCGAGCTGCCTTGTATTTTAATCGTTCTAAACCTTAGCAAAAATGCATGTCACCACGAACTTGTGGCTTTGTTTCGTTGAAGTAGAGAATGTGAATGTTTTAGCAATAAAAAAAAGTAGAGAATGTGGCAAGAGAACACTGTTGTAACTTGTAATACTCCTATAACAGTAATAGAAACCTGAAACCAAAAGGTAATGCACCAAACCAAGCTTTTGGGAAGACTCCAATTTCAACGAAATTAGTAATGTGTTTCATTTTCTTGGAAAGATACCCGAGGAGAAGGATATATGGTGGATCCAAGTTTAGACTTATTTCCAGCATAGCTCCCAAACCAGAACCAGTTAATCCACCAACAGCATTAAAGACCAATTACCCTCGTAAGCATGTACAGTTGTCAGAAAGTTCTCACACTGTCAAGTCTAAGGTCCACAATCTCCATTCCAACTGCAACTATGTAACTTCTAATCACCATTTGAAGAAGCAGTAAGGAGAAAGAGAGAAGGAAATTGTTTTCTCACCATTGACAAAATTGTTTCCGAAACTATTCAGGATGGAAAAGCTGCCAGTAAATTTTGGTACAGACTTCATCAATAACAATGGGCTCAAGATCAACAAAGAGAGCTCCAAGAATATGGTTTCCGGCTCCAGTTTCGCTGACGAAAGTGCTGAGAGCGTAAATCGCCGAATCACTGCTAAGGAACCAAAAAAAGCTACGATCAGGTTCTTGGCTTTACAAAAAAAAAAAAAAATTTGAATCCACAGATAAAAAAAAAAGAGAAATTATGTACAGAAGTGAATCATACCAATGAGTTGCATTGTGTATTTTTCTTTTTCTTGAGAGCTTAGTTCAAAAAGATAAATTTTGCAGGGGAAAGTGTATTCTCACTGAGTGTAGATGGTGCAATGGGAGCTAGATGTTCCCACCTCAGCGTTCTTTCTACAAAAGTTTCTATAAATCTGAAAAATGCCACAAATAAGGTTTTAGCTCAGAAAAAGGCAGAGGTTGAAAGAATAAGAATAGTTTGGTTCAAGGAATCACAAATAACCAAATTACAAATCAATAGTTTGGTGTTGATGCTTGAGGCCACACAACCTAAAGCTCGTTTACACCTGAAAATCAACCAAATTTAATAAATTAAATATCTTTGTACCAGATCTGTTAGCTTTTACGACATCTATTAGTTTGTTCATAATCTCACAAACGAAATGTCTTTTCAATAATTAAAAGAACCTGCATTTTGGATCTGCCTCCTCCTCTCCTTATATCCAGACCAATAAGCATGCATCTTCTCGATGTGTTCCAGTAAGAGCATAACTGAAGAACAGAGCGTAGTGGATCATGGAGGATGATATTGCTTTTTTATTGGCCATGGAGGTGAAGGACTTTTCTAGACTGTGTTTGGAGGGAATAGTGAAGCGTTATATCAGAGTGATAGATATAGTGTGAAGGCAGGGAAATTGTATCGGCAAGTAGGTTCTGATTGTAAAAGCCATTAACATAAATTTGATGAAGCATAATTATTCAGACAGGCCGTTACACCAGAGATCCTGAGCGGCAGGAAATTTTGGGTTTCGTTAGTAGGAGGAAGATGATAGGACGTGGCTGCACAGGTTAATGGTTTCGAGAAACGTTTCAGTCAGTTAAAGGGCTTTTGCAAGTTGTAAATAACTCATCCGAACTAAATCCCATAACATAAAATATACGCGTAACTTTTAAAAGCCCAAATGATCTCCAGATTATGAATCGCTGCGTTTTATTAGGTTGACACGTGGCAGGACGATAGAAGAGGAATTATTGACGTGGACGCCTAGTTGGACACTCCAGGAGAGATTGAAACTCTCTTTTATATATAAAGATTGTAAGATCATCGATGACCAACTTAATATATACTATTGTAAGATCTAGACGTATCATATAGCTTGTTAATGTCATAAGATTCATTAACTCAAATTAAGACGATTTTCTATAAAAAGAAACACGTATTACAACGAATTACGAAAAGCAACTAAAAGCCTTCATGCAAACTAAAAACACGTCACTATGAAAACGACTACTCGCTCAAAATTTTTATAATTTTAAATTTGAATACTCAGATTGGTATCAATATATATATATTTTTAAAATATCAGTATATGATGCTCGAGGGGAAGTCCACACGCGCTTTAGGGGGTGTATTGAATCTGAAATTTGAAGTGATTTGATTTTTAATGAGTTTTGAAATGATTGTAGGAGAATTAGGGAATTTGATGTGATTTTTGTTAAAACACTCTAAAATCTCATCTAAAATAGTGGGATTTGGATTTTTATTTTTATAACTAAGGAACTCCCCTCAAACATTCTAGAAACACTTAAAGTACTCTAAAATCTTCAACTTAAATTTTGTTCAATAACAGTGGATTTCAGAGAGTTTTATAAAATGTTAAGTTCAATAACACTGGATTTTAAAGTGTTTTTTTAAATCCACGTTTGAATAACAGTGGATTTGTCATTTTAATACAAATCACTTAAAACTCTTAGTTGAATACACCCCTTAGTTACTATTTCTGAAAACATTGGTAAATGAAAAGGGGTTTCATTTTTTTTTCTACAAGACTGAAAAGGAAACAATTTAAATTATTCAAAAAATACACATGATTTTTATTTATTCTAAATTTCTGCTACTTGTCACTGTTTAATACATCCCTATAAGTTATCTTGTCACTGTTTAATACATCCCTATAAATAATACACATATACATTATCTTGTCTTCTCCACTATTCTTCAGACAAACAAACAAACAAACAGCAGAGAAAAACCAGAAGCTTATCTTTCAAACAAGAACAGAAGAGGAAGAGGAAGAAGAATGAAGTTCGGGAAAGAGTTCTCGTCGCAGATGGTGCCTGAATGGCATGAAACCTACATGGATTACAATTACCTCAAAACCCTTTTAAAAGACATCATCAACTTCAAACACAAAAAGAACCCTCACCACGGTCACGGCCACCATCCCCACCGGAAGTTCACACTCTACCGAACATTCAGCGGTTTACTCTCAAAGTCTAGACTAAAGAGACACCACCACGGACACGTACATGGACACGGTGGTGGTCATTTTTCAGATTCAGACGACGACATCGAGGAAGGACTGAAGTCAGCTCCGATTCTGGTTCACTCGGCGAGTCACGGATACGAGACGACGTTTCTCATGACGGCCGAGGAAGGAGGAGAGTACGAGATGGTGTTTTTCCGGCGGCTAGACGACGAGTTCAACAAAGTGGAGAGATTCTATAAAGAGAAAGTTGAAGAAGTGATGAAAGAAGCTGTGATGCTCAACAAGCAGATGGATGCTTTAATAGCTTTTCGGGTTAAAGTGGAGCATCCTGATGGTTGGCCTTGGGAAGAACGGACGGTGGAGATGACTCAGTTAGCTTCTGATGTCGAGAATTTCGCGGCGGCCGTCGCAGCTTCTACTCCCGCCGGAGCTAGATCCAGTAAGTGATATTCTCTATTTCACGAATATAAAATTTTGTTTTCATACTTTTAACAGTAAATTTACGGTCCAAAAGCAATCCTTTTTAATATCATAATTTTTAAAAGTTCGGTTTATTTAAATAGTAGTTATCTTAGTTAATATGAGGAAAAATCATAAAAAGTCTCAAAGTTACATTGAAAAAAATAAAACTGTAATATTTGTGAAATAAATAAAAAATCTCAAAATATCTATTTTTGTGGACGGGAGGGAGTCTAACTCAGTGAGTGATACTGATGACTATGTGCATTCTCCGGTTTACTCAATGGTTAAAGTATGGTTTGACTAATAATTGATTCCGGTTTTATCGGACCGGAACTCTGAATAGCCAAATTGAAATTAATCTGTTTGGTTATATTATATTTGCTGCAATGAATCATCCGGTTTAATGATTAATTCTGGTTCTACCAAATCATTAATGAAATTTGATGATTTAAAATTCCGGTTTGCTTGCAGTGAAACTTGGAGGTCAAGCTCACATGGAGGCAATACAGGAAGGAGGTTCTAGCAAAGCTGGTAAGTCTGACGAAGAAGACGATGAAGATGATGTGGAGAAAGAAGAAGAAGATAAAGTCGTTTCTGACTCGGTGGCCGGTGACATAAGTAGGTTAAAAGCTGCGAGGCCATCTCCAATAGAGGTTCTTGATCGCGTCAAGATGAACCATACGAAGGAAACGCCACGGTCCACCATTAAAAGCGTTCTACAGGTCTCGAATACAGAGCTTAAATTCAGCAGAGATAATCTGAGGAGAGTGGAAGAGAAGCTCAGACGCGCTTTCGTCGAGTTCTACCAGAAGCTTAGGCTGCTCAAGAGCTACAGCTTCTTGAATGTGTTGGCGTTTTCGAAGATATTGAAGAAGTACGATAAGGTAAGAGATTGAGATTTTTAGTTTAGGGTTTACTGAAACGTGTTGACTAAGTTACTCTTTTAACAGATAACTTCGAGGCATGCTACACAGTCTTACATGAAGATGGTTGATAACTCTCACTTTGGAAGCTCTGATGATGTAAATAGACTCATAGAGCGTGTTGAAGCTACCTTCATAAAGCATTTCACCAATGCCAACAGAACAAAGGGAATGAACATCTTGAGACCTAAACCTAAAAGAGAGAGACATCGTATTACATTCTCCACAGGTGCAATGATTTTTCATTATACTTTCCTCTTTCAGTCTTTCAGGTTTCTTTGCGTGTGGAGGAAGTTTCTAATTTTGGAAAGTATACCTTTTCAGGCTTCTTGGGTGGATGTGTGTTTTCTCTAGTAGTGGCTCTATTCGCCATCATACGCACCCGGAACATTCTGCAAGAAGAAGGCCAAAAACAGTACATGGACATCATGTTCCCTCTTTACAGGTAAAACCTAATTTGCTTCTATTTTTATACTGACCATTTGCTTGTCTTTTACACTTTCTTTCTTCTTCTTGTTGCAGCTTGTTTGGGTTCATTGTGCTACACATACTAATGTATGCTGGTAACATTTACTATTGGAGGCGGTATCGAGTGAACTACTCTTTCATATTTGGGTTCAAGCAAGGATCTGAGCTTGGCTATAGACAAGTTCTACTTGTTGGTTTCAGCATTGGAGTTTTGGCTCTTCTTTGTGTTATTGCCAATCTTGACATGGAGGTTGACCCTGAAACTCAAGAATACACACTATTCACCGAGCTTCTTCCCCTTCTCCTGCTCATTGTAAGTCCCTAAAATCCAATAAACTCAGTTACATGAAGGGTAATGTTTTGTGGTGTAGGTTATGTTTATAGTTCTAGTCTTACCATTCAACTTCTTCTACCGCTCGAGTCGCCTGTTCTTCCTCACATGCCTCTTTCACTGCCTTGCTGCTCCACTTTACAAGGTAACATTACCTGACTTCTTGTTGGGAGATCAGTTAACTAGCCAGGTGCAAGCTCTTAGAAGCGTCCAGTTTTACATATGTCACTACGGCTGGGGAGATTTCAGACATAGAACAAACACATGCACAGACTCAGATGCCTTCAATGCTTTCTTATTCATTGTTGCTGCCTTCCCTTATGTATGTCGTCTCCTTCAGGTACAAAACACTCTTCAGAACCCTGTCTTTTCTTCTCATTCACATGTGCTTATAAACCGCGATACTTGTGCAGTGCTTGAGACGGCTATTTGAAGAGAACAACGCAGAACAAGGATACAATGGTCTCAAGTACTTCTTGACTATAATGGCGGTCTGCTTGAGGACAGCTTACAGTGTTGTCGACGAGGAACATAAGTTTGTCTGGAGAATGTTAGCTGGGGTTGTCTCAGCTATTGCTGCCATTTTCTGTACTTACTGGGACTTGGTGTTAGATTGGGGTCTTCTGAACAGGACTTCTAAGAACCGTTGGCTCAGAGACAAACTCCTTATCCCGCAGAAGAAAGTATACTTCATCGCAATGGTGAGCAACTAAATAAGCATTCATCATTTTGAATCTATCATAATAGCAAAACTGATTCCTAACTCTTGAGAAAAAAAAAACTTGTGCAGATATTGAACATCTTGCTTAGATTTGCGTGGCTGCAGACGGTGCTGGATTTCAACTTCTCATTTATGCACAGGAACACTATGGTTGCAGTTGTAGCCAGTTTAGAGATTATCCGACGTGGGATATGGAACTTTTTCAGGTTAGAGAACGAGCATTTGAACAATGTGGGGAAGTATAGAGCATTCAAGACGGTTCCATTACCGTTTAACTATGACGAGGATGACGACAAAGACAACTAGTTAGTTCCATCTCCTTGTCTTAGATTATGTAAAGGCAGATTTCAGTTTTGAGTTCTCTACTAATAATAACACATGTTTTTTTGAGGGGAAGAAGGTAGATAATCTGCTAAGCAATATATTCTGTATTTCCCGTTTTGAGTTCTCTAATATAACAAGTTTCTCTTTTAAAATGAGAGGAGAAAAAAGATGGATTGCTGATGTGTACCTTTTGAGTATGACAGACTTAACCTTGTGACAAGTGATTGGTCTACATTAGATAAATAACAAGAATCTTTATTACCAAAGTCTACATGTAGCTCAAGGTCTTGGAGGGTTTATAAGCCTTAGTTACTTTATAAACATGATAACCAACCGTACAGCTCCTGATCCTCGGGCTATGTCGATGGAGTCTTGTTTCCATGCTCTTCCTTTCTTTGACTTTGAAGATTAGCTCCTCATGTGAGACATTGTGAGGATATATGATAAAGAAACAAGGATCTTTATTACCAAAGTTTCAGTTTATTCGTATTGTTTGCAAGTGAAAACGTGAAACAGTACGATCAAAAAAGGATACAGAAACACTCTGTGCTGCTCCAAAGTTTCAGTTTCAGTTTCAGTTTACCTGTACTGCTCCCTAACAAAGCACTCTGCACAAGTTCCTGCACGATCAAAAAGATACAGAAAAATGTTTGTTCAACTGTTTAGTTACGTATCTTGTTAATTATGATTGACAAACTAAGGTATGGAGGAATCTATTGTACCTTGACTTCTCGGTGAGATATATAAATTTTTCCCAAGCTGTGAATAGTTATTCTCATATCTTCAACCTGAGAAGCAAACAAAATAACAGTATTGAAAGAGACAATGAGATGACAATAAAGAAGACGAGTTGAAGCTTCTTCTTACCCTAACGTAGCCTATTTGGTTACGGTAAAAAAAATCTGAAAGCCTGAGAGTCAAGTAACCAATGAACAAAGGATTAGCACAGAAATATACTGTTAATAAAGCCAAAGTGGGTGGGTTTCTCCAGTTTTGTTAGGGAGTTTCTTCTCTTTTTTGGTTCCTCAGACGTTCATTCCTTCTTGTCTGTCTGACTCAGACTTGGGTTTGATCTTAGCATATTTGGAATCAGTTTTCTCCACGATAGATACTGTAGCATCTCAAACAGCGATTCCGCAAACAATGAAACCTGCAAGAACATTAGATTCATGCTAACTGAGTAGTTCAGTTGTTTATAACAATAGCGCGGTTCGCTGAGTTTGCTAAGAAGGAAAATGGAAACATGCTAAGCAAAGCACAAAACTAACCTCAAATGATGATGACTCATCAATTTCCTTGTCAGTGTAATAATCCAAGAGCGAGTCCAGGGAGACCGAAAGTGAACGCAACTGCTAAAAAGAATCAGGGTATATCTTCCCTGCCTCCACTACCTTTTTCTCAACACTGTCCATGTTGTTGTCTTCTTCAGCAACCTTCTTTTTAGCCACCTTTTAATGAACATTTTTTCTTTACACTTAGTCGTCTGCTCATTAGCCTTAGCACCAGGATCTGAGCTCTCACCTGTTTGAGCTCCAACCATAATTTCTGAGCCCTTCTCATCTTTTTCACCAGATCTTCATCGCTGGACGGGTCTCCTGAGGTCTTTTTCTCTGCATCCGCATCATTGCTACCCTTTCCCACAATAACATCTTTCTTAACCTCTTGAGAAAGTAGTCGATCTCTCTCTCAGTAAGAGCTTTCTTGTGTGCCAACCATTGGGTTCTCCATGCGTGTCAAATAAAGGAAGACATTCTGATAAATCAGGGACAAACAATACAGTGATCTCTTTGAAACTAGAAAACTCCATCTGTACCAACTCTGTAAATGCCAAAAAAAAAATAGAACTCAGAGCTCCTTAGTTAGGTCTCCAGATAGCTGACATATAATATCGCTTGATTAGCTCGTATGTATCTATACTGAGAAGCTACCACATTTACAGCAAAATCAAATCTCAGCAAAAGAGCAATTCTCTGAATATTAAGCAGTTGTTTCAAAAATTTGATACAGTCAGAGAATAAACATTTAAACAAAGCAGTCACTAATAAGCATAATATCATCTTAGGCGCACTGAACATAAAGGATGTTCTACCGTCACGCCACATCTCCACTTATCATCCAACATCTCAGTGCTCCCTTAAACTAAGAGAGGTAAAACTTACAGTTGCTAAGATCAAGATGTAGCTTATCCTTTGTGTTTCTACAACGCAAAAGTTCTCCCGTGGCTCAGAGCCTCAGACAATGAAATGAACAAAAGGCAACAATAAGCGTAAAAGGGAAGAAACACACCTCGTCATTGTCTTGATTAAGGAAGACTGATTAACTGATGGGTCCATGCGGTCTGTGGGATCCCAGGGACCAGCAGTCGCCATGAGCGAATGATCTTTTTTAAGAACAGCAAATTTTAATATGTTGCATATATGAGGTATAACGGTCTTCAAATAATTTATCTGAAGAAAGATCTTCCCTAGCAGTCCTGCTCAGTCCACTCATTAAAATCATCTGAACAACAGAGAAACTCATTTCACATGAGCCAATTTCTTTTTCACAATCAGGTTCAGTACCAATAATAATCATGCAATTACACAGTCAAAGTGGTAGAAGACCCTACAGGGCAAAAGCACGAGGTAATCTTTTCTTTTCTACTGAGAAAATATTAATTCCAAACAGCCCCACCTTGGCATTCCAAACAGTCATCTCCAGTGTAACCATGCTCGCTCAAAACTGCCATCCTCAACAAAAGACCATTTAGAATTATAAAAATTTAGCTTTGATATATAAGAAATCCATAACTTATGATCCATTTAAGATCCTCAGACTGACAAAAAGCAAATGAGAAAGCAGAAATAATTCACCTCATAGCAGTATGCATCGAAAGTGTAAGCTTTTGTTTCGACCAGTTCACTACAACCTGAATATACATATTTGAGGTTTACGATATCATCAAGTGCTCCACTAAAGATTAGAAAATAATTGAGAGATAGACGAACAAATACCTTGGAAAACTCAGAGGGCATAAAAAGCCTTTGGGTATGTTTTATCTAGTGCCAAGTAATCCCTCTCCTTGTCAACCAATCGCGGGGATAAAACCTACAAACAAGTCACACAATAACCAAATAAATAATTATGAACATTGTGGTGACAACCTCTAATGCTCAACCTGTCCTGAATGCACCAGAGAGTCGACGTGTCTCTTTTGAGCCTTCAAGAAATGGAGTAGTTCCATCGACTTCAACTAAACCTCTAGGACCTCCTCCAAGGATACATTCAGCTAGACCAGGCCGTTCTGTTGAATCATCTCTAACCTATGATGCAAGGACATCGTGACCGTTTCTCCCAACTGTTTCTTCCATCCCAACGCCATGAACCAACAAGAAAAGCGCGGGCGGCGGTGGTTCAGAAGCAAAACCGCAGTTTGTTGTCCCAACCCAATACAACTCCGCAAAGCCAGCTGAGCTGAACCCTAACCCTTATGTCCAAACACAGCAAAAGGTGGGTATTGATGCTAAGCTGTTGCAGCCACAATCCCAGTATGGTCCTGTTGGGTATGGCATGTCTTAAGGCAAATTTGTTGGTGTCAGGTCAGGTGATTGATTGCCAGAAACTCCTCCTCCCTGTTAGTTATTGTATAATGTAAAGTATTATTCGATCAAGCCTGACTTGAAGTCTTGAACACATTTGAGAGATTGTGTAATAATAAAGAAAAGTTCAGTTTTAACCCAAACCACACATGTCTCTTGGCTAATAATGCAGAGCAATGGCCAAACAATTTAGCATGATCTCAAATTGTTGTTGGTTCGTTGATTTTCTATAGTAACGGAAACGATATTGTCTTTCACGCATGGAAATTAGTAAACTATACCCAAAACGTTGATCTTATTATGTCCACCCTATAATTAGTGGTAAGTCTTCGAGCAGCATGATCTCACACATGAGAAAGTAACAGACTTAACCAACGTGGATAGATTCGCATATTCTTGGTGTCATATAAACCGTTTTCAGATTATATTTGAAATTGAGTATATACGGCATATAAGATCTTCTTGGACAGGGGTAATACAATATTAATGGGCTTAGTACAAATAGTAGAAATAGAGGCCTTATATAACAGGCCCATTTTAGCTGTTAACGATTTCTACAGTCCCATATCGCTCAGATGAAGAGAGGAGACGTTGTTTATATAGCGATGGAGTCAAGAAGATGATTGTCCCTTCGGGGACATCCGATAAAATTGGAACGATACAGAGAAGATTAGCATGGCCCCTGCGCAAGGATGACACGCACAAATCGAGAAATGGTCCAAATTTTTTTTTGTTCTTTTTTTTTTTGTAATTCGATTTCATGTTCTTCATCTGTTCTTCTGGGTTTCGCTTTTAGGGGTTTTATGTGTTTTGTTCTTCTGAATCCTCGTTTGTAGGGTTAATTTCTAGATTGGTTTCTTCTGGGTTGGAGACGGCGGTACAAACGCCCGTTTCCAAACTAGATTACCGGTACAATGTTCCGGTTAGGTTATCAGTTTACCGGTACATTGCCCTTTAATAGCTCAGAGGATTTGTTGTAACCATTATGTAAGAAGAATGTGAATGAAGAAGAGGTCTTTAGGTAGTTTTAATTTGGTTAACATGTTCTTCAGAGAAACAGACCTCTTTGAGTTTCAGGCACTTTTGCTTGCTAAGATCTTAGGTCTAGGGCAATCCTCTAAAATTAACCAGGACACCAAAGTCACTGAACTTCCATCATGTTGAGTCTGAGTTTGAAGAGCAGAATATAGCCAATATCTTGATCTGTCGGTTCAAATGAATCTGCTTATGATCCTCATGACATAACTCTATAGTTATCATCCGAGTAAAGAGGCTTACCAAATTATCACACTAATAAAACTGATACATATACATACCTAAATAGCTTAACCATTGAGTACGTACTTTGATACATTTTTCAATATACTAATAAGGATGTAATTTCATTAGAAGTGTCTTTGGTGTATCACAATGATTTTGTTTAGCTGAGTGAAGAGCAGAACATGACCAAACATCTTCCAAAAGAAAATATAACTATTATGACATAAACGAGAAAAGATCCCAACGAGTTAGAACTAGATTGAACAAGTCAAACAATAAGCTAGAGAGGCTGCACTAAGGATTCCTTTCTCCGTACTGTAATCCCTGCCTGAAGGTAAGCTAACGCCATAACCAGGATTTGAAGAACTCTCCGGGTAACTATAGTCGTCTAGGTTTCGCCGAGGAGCAGCTCCTAGTAACGATGGGGCGTGTTGGCTGGCATAAGAAGATGTGTTTTGTACTGATAACCAGTGAGTATCAGATCCGAGCCTTCTTCCATAATGCATAGCTTCTTGGTCGGAATGGCGTAAAGCAGAACTTCGTTCTGTAAGATAATCGGCTTGTCTGCTAGAAATAAAATTATCACTTTCTTCAAACGTTATTGCAAGTTTCTACAATCTACAGGAAGGTATAGTAACTCTATAACAAAGTGTTGGGAGAACATAGCTTCCGTACCGAATAAAAAACTAATAATACAGATCACACTGGAACTACAAATGCAACTATTTTCTAAACCTAAGCTCTATGCAATGAACAAAAACAAATTATACCTGAGACCTCCATTAACAGAAGTGACTCAAATTTTAATAACTGTTTTTCCCGGAGGAGGGAAGCTTGATCACTGCGATCATACAAATCAATCTGCCAAATAATAAGAGCTACTTCAATTGTCTCGCTAATGTCTTGGAAACCACTTTACAAAGAGTTACAGCATGCTTTTCGATAATAATCTTTCATCGACTTAACGTCATCATTATTTGTAACTAGAGATGCGGAATTTGCATAAATACTTCTTGTGGCATAAGTTAGCGTTGAAGACTTAACAGCTTAAACATAGGAGGAACAAAAAACAAGTCAAAGGAAACCTGTTGTTACTTGTATAACTTCTTACATAAGTCTTTGTGAAAAGATGTTTGAAAATCTAAAAAAGAGCAAAAAAGGTGAAGGGAATGATGATCATTGGAAACAAGAATTGTTTTCCTTCTCTTTGTTTCCATACATATAAAACACACACACATTCATGTGTATACATATTTCTCCTCTCGCCCTTCTTTCTCCACATTTGCTTCATTCTGCATGGCTTTTATTAACCTCTCCCTCACTACTCTTCGATTCCTCCTCACTACTCTTTGATGATTCATCAAACGCCATCAACTGCAAAGAAAAATAAACCCATAAGCATTTGACTAAAGCTGTGATTGTGTTGAAACGTAGAAAGGAAGATAAAACAAACCGGTTTGATGTCACCGTTCCAAATGCAGTGAGAAGCCAGGAACCCGATGACGGCTGGGACAATGTACAACAAAGCAGGCTGAAACAGAGACACACACACACAAAACCCATCAGATATACCCCTCAAAAATAATGAGATGTCATTGTCAACAGTAAAGACACAAACAAAAACTGACCTGTGCTGCTTGAAACCAGTTCATGACTACAATAGTGAGGACAACTCCAGCAACGTAACCCACAAATGCACTTGTGAAGTACTGTGGTTTACTGCGTCTTGACACATCAAACCTTAAAGCCAATGCAACAAAAATACCTGAAGAAAAACAAACACCAATGTCTCCCAATTAATATAATATCCAAAAGAATATTGAGTCCCAGCATTATGCATTAAAAGGACATACCAGGAATGACAATATCCCCAAGCCCTAGCATAGAGTAGGGTCTTAGAGCATCACCCGTAGGGAATAAAAGCTGAAAAAGAAATTACAAAAATGAGACTACTTTCAAAACTACTAAGAACCAAACATATTAATTTGGTTTATGTAAAATATTGAGTCAGTTTTACTAACCTTTATCGGAGCATCAAAGGATTTGGCAACACTAACCATAACTGGGGTAAAGAAAACCCAGAAAATATCATAGAAAAACAGTCCTACCTGCAAAGTCAAGTATAAAAAAATAATAATATCAATAATTTGTCTAATGTTCGTCTAAACATTCTAAACGATTTTACAAGAATATCATCACTAATAAGAAGCATCTCATATATATATATAGTTCTTACCAAAAGGATGGCACCAGTCTTGAATGATCCAAGAGAGAGCATCTCAATCCCCTGTATTGACCAGATCGTTTAGTTACCAAAAAAGACACACACAACAAGACTAATGCCAGTTCAAAGAAAGCTGTTGATAGTGGAGCCGCATAGTTAACTGTACTATTATATTGTATTCCTCAGAATGAAAAGGAAGTAACCTGAATGCAGAAGGAGAGGCCAAGGATATTGTTAGCCAGCCAATGTTTCTTCCAAGCGTACCACGCGCAAAAGAAGGTTCCAGGGATTCCCGCAACAACTTGGGACTTTGTGAACTCTACCTCCAAAGCTGTTTAAAACAAAAGAAGTGTCAGGAATATACAGGAACTGGATATTGTAAAAACACAGATAAATAAAGTAGACAAGTCCCAAAAGAGTCTGGATGATCATTAGCAAAGAAAGTGAAATTTTAGTTAACATACATTTGAAATAAGGAAAACGCCAGACGATAAGATTGTCATTCCATGGTTTTGGCAGAAACCTGCTGATGGCAGGTAACAAAGTCGCCCTGCCGAACACACAAACAAACTGTGTATTATGAAACTTGATAAAAGATAAAACTAAAAAAAAAAGAAAGCAGAAGCATCATTTAGATAATAAGACATACGAAAGAGCGACGATGCCAAGAACAAAGAAGTAAGCAGTGAGCACAGCATTGACCAAGTCCTTAGAGAGAAACTTGAACAACAAGAAAAGAGAGAGAAGCATAGCACTCCCAACCAATGGGAAACGCATGGCATGCTCTTTCGACATCGTCTCCTACATCATCAATTCCAAAACAAGACACAATTTAGATCAAATTGAGAAAATGGTTTCACTAAAAAAAAAAATTGCTGTCTTCTCACCGTTGGAGGAGAATCCTTCACGGAACGAAAGCAACCGACGTAAACTGTAAGACATGCTGTAAGAACAACATTCAAGTTCGGGTTCACATTCACAACAAGTGGTGCCACCGTCAAACCTGAAACCAAACACCCAAACAAAACAAAAAACAATCAATCAAACACATCAACTCTAAACCCTTAAAGGAACCAAAACTGATCCGAAACAGAGCTAATGTAAACCCTTAAATCAGAACCAATTAAACCGAAAGCTTCAAACTTTTCGTAACGTAACAATCCGACATCACCAAACGAGACAATGGTAAATCAATCGGAATTTAAAAAAAAAAAAAAAAACACCAACAAAGGGGTCGTCGAACCTGCGAGAGCGAGATTGGCGATTCTCTCACAATTCTTCATGATTGAATCTTTGTGTCTCTGTAAAAAAACTGATGAATGTATAGAGAGAGAGCGATCCAGTGGGGTCAAGTGATAAAAATTTCCACCAGATCTGTTAAAATACTAATTTTTATTTTTTTCTTAGAGAAAAGGGATAAAGAGGAGAAGAGAGAGTAAGGGGAAAGAAAGTTAATACACGAAGACTATAAAACTCACTGGCTGTTACGTAGTTATGTGACAGACGTGTATTATTGGTGATATCAACGTGTTTATGATTTTATTACATCACGCTCGGGTTGTTATTGGTCGGTTCGCGACATTCATCGTCACAATGTGTGTATATTTTTTCTTTTGTTTTTTCCGAGTATGGAAAGTTGGTAAATGGTGGTAACTGATATTTTTCTAGCTTCAACGAAGACTGGAGGAAGACTATAATGTAAACGTTAAACCAAATTAAACCGGGTATGAATCAGAAATCTTGTACTTGGTTTAATATCGTTCTGAAGCTTGCCCATTCAATACCTCTCTTGTAAATCAGAAGGATTCTTTCCACTTAACCAAAAACGTTTATTTTTTCTTCAGATTTCTTTTGAATTTTAAAACTTAACTAAGCGTATGTTGTCTAGAACATTATGATCCAATGGTAAAGACGGATTCATTCTTGCATCTAGGTTATGAGTTCAAACCCTGTTAAAAGAAATTAAGTCATAATATTTCTGGACACCATATAGATATAAATTTATGTTTTAAAATTTATTTCTATACCCAAAAAGAAGGTCTATATTCCCTTAGGAATTAGTCTGACCAAAGATATCTCAGGTTAATCAACAAAAAACTAAGCGTATGTTCTTCCGCTATGCCAAATCAGGACAAACTCTCGTGCTAAACCGTACAAAAGAAAGAAGTATCGTCATTCTTTCAAGAACTTCATGTGTTAATTAAAAAAAAAAGTTAGGCTGAAAAGGATCCCAAAACATGCCAAGAAAGTGTTACGAAAATAGTCCAGAGTCCAACTGTCTAAAACCCAGAACAATAAGCATGATTGGTTACTGGGCCTAGACCATATAGTCCAGCTGGTCATTGGGCCTAGGATCGAGCTTTCGAGCTAGTGATTTAAATTTAGAAAGTATATATGTAACTTTTTTTGTCACAAGTATATATATGTAACTAATATTAATAAAATTAATTAACTATCACACAAAAGAAAAATTGATTCCTCAAATAATACTATAGAAACAAGTTACTTAATATAATTTGAAAAAGTATCATCAAACTTGAAATTATTATGTTACGTAAAACAAATAAAAATGTATTGTCCTTAAAACTCTTATTCGAGATTTAAATGTTTTAATAATTTTCACCTTTGGTACTAAAGAAAACAAATTCATTCAAGATTACTAATAAATCAACTGACTTATATATTAAAGAAAAGTTTATTTGATTGGCCAATTTGTTAGAGGATAGTTAGGCATACAACAAATGTTTTGATAATCTCTAAGACTATGTTTTTTTTTTTATAACTCTGGTATTTGGGTAGTCAAATTCTCAACTATCCCCCGAAAGGAATCCAGCGTCCCAACGGAAGGGATGTTAAATCCGTTGTGGCCAAGGCTCGAACCCGGATGGCGAGCAGTACAGTTGTACCTCCTTTACCACCAAGCTACAAGCGCTTGGTTCTCCGAGACTATATTCATCCTAGTCAGTAACAATATAGCACTTTCTACTTTGATTCTTCATGAATATTTCAAGTTCAAATAAATAACTCAAAATGCAATTTGACAAGCGCATATACTAAGAGCATTTCTGACCATTAACACTATATTAGTGTCAAGACCACACTATTTTAGTGTAATTCTAATACTAAAACCAAATTATTTTTCAACATAACACTAAACTTTACACTAAATTATATTTTATAATATTATATGTATTAAGTTTCTTATTTATCATTTATTTAGTTGTATGTTTTATTAATAAAATAAATCAATACTCCCTCAGTTTTTATTTACATGACGTTTTAGAACAATTTGGTTGTTTTCATATATTTGACGCATTACAGAAATCAATGCAAATTATAGTGAAAAAAAACTCCATTTACCCTGTATTAAATATGAGTTACGACACAAGATAGTTAATCAACGAAAGCTAAAAATGATAATTTACTAGATACCTTAATTTGTGTGAAATCTCTACAGCGACATATAAAAGAAAACAGAGGGAGTAGTATTTTAGTTGAATATATAGTATTTTAGTATGGTAAATAGTGTCACGCCAAATTTAATGTGAAAATTTAGTGTTACATTAAAATTGTGTGATTTTGACTGTTGGATTGAAAAAGTTTTAGTGTAAAAATCACAGTAAAATAGTGTTTTTAGTGGGGTTAGAAATGACTTACCCTACTATATTCACTGTCGATAGTGGATACTCATATGGCCACGAAATCTAAATTGTAGAATTTTATTAGTTTACAGATGGTGTGAAAATTTAGTGTTACACTGAAATTGTGTGATTTTGCTGTAAGATTTGAGAAGTTTTGGTGTAAAAATCACGGTAAAATAGTATTTTCAGTGGGGTTAGAAATGACTTAGCCTGCTATATTCACTGTCGATAGTGGGTACTCACATGGCCACGAAACCTAAATTGTAAAATTTTAATAGTTTACAGAATTATATTAGTTTATAATTGAATTAATAGTCTTTCTCTTTTGCATTTTTATATATTATCTTAGTTTCACTTTTCGATTTCGAATTTATTAGAAGGAAAGTGAGTCTGAAATATTTATAACTAGGGTTCCTTTATACCATTTCTTTTTTTCTAAGCTTAAATTTGATCATGGAAACTATAATAAAAAAAATATAAAATAGAACAGGATTGGAGGGATCACCACCTCTTTTGACATGTATCTCTAAAATTGCGTGAGAATTTTGAAGATTAAAAGCTAATCGATGATTCTTTTCAACAGTTAAATAAGTAGACTTAACTTTATACTCAAAAGACGAAAACATCCAACCTATAACAGACTTATGTGTGCGTAAATTCCTAGATAATTAGGTTCTGAAAGCACAAAATAAAATATAATACAAAAATCGGACACATGAGACTTTTATGATTTCAAGCCTTTGGACGACATTGTACACTTTACCCATGTTTATAGTAGGCCTTGCGGCGCCAACGAGTGCCAACGAGTGTCGGTTCTCTTTCGCTCTCTTTGTGCCAACGAGTGTCGGCTACTCTTTACGTTAGTTAAATGTAATTATATATTTAGGCCATGACGAGACGAAATAATGTATTTGTCATTGATTATGTTACTTTGTTTCTTTGTACTGAATGGTCCTAATTATAACTTGACCCCTCCGGTTTTCTCGAGGAGTAAAACAAAAGTGATACTAGTCGTGCGCTTGCATAATCATTCTTAACCAAATAACAATTATTGAACCTGATTCAAGCTACAAAACTCGAGGGACTAGTTGCCTAAAACACTAATTGTCGTTAGCTTGAAGTTATTCTAAATTTGATCATCTGCTACCTAATTTGTACTGTTATCAACTAAACTCATCATTACCCAAATGTTAAACGTATACTTATGGGGAACTTTTTTTGGTTAAAACTTATGGGGAACTTATGTACTTACATGTAAATATAAATGTATTTTACTTTCCTTAAGAATTAAAGAGACATTTAAATTTTTTTTTCTATGTCCATATAAAAACAAGTTAATTTTTGGACTTCCAGTCTGCATGGAATTCTATACAAAAATCAAAATAACATGTATTCTAAAAAGCAAACAACCGTAAATCTTAATATGGAGGGAAGTATTATTATGAATTTAAATTTAAGGACCAATACAATTATTAAATCTAAAAGAAACAACAACATGACAAATCTTGTCACTAATTCACTAAATAATTGGACATACATCACCATTTTGAATACTTATATAATAATTACAGAACCTATAATAATACTATTTTCAGCGTTACTTCACTAGGCCATTTTGGTTGTTTTTATAGACAGGATTTTTTATAAAAAATAACTAAATTTAGGTTAAATACAGAGTAGTGGAAGTTTGGTAAATTTGCAAATTTTCCGCCAGATAGCCACATTAAAGAATCATCTGTGGTCTTGCAGCATGCGTCCAATCTTGGCCGTTGAAAGCTTAATGACAAATTAGCGGTGTAGATGAGATCTAAAAAGTGGTAGACAAATACCTCAAAAGAAGAGGAACAGCAAAAGGCAGCCTTTGGAAATCTTGAATGTAGTTGAGCGGTTAGTGGTCGTTAAGAGTGATAACATAATTTAAACGCTTTTAGTAATTAGTTACTTTACCATATTAAATTCTGAAAAAACAGAACATGAAACTTTTTTTCTTTTGAACATGAAACTTTGGTTGTGGTATAACAGCTTCACAGTCAAAGCATAGACCAACAGTTAAAAAAACACAAATGTCAGAGAAAACATGTGGTTGTATAGTAGTATGTATTTTAAAAGTACTTTTGTAAGAAAAAAAATTAAGAACCGAAGACTGCGAATTCTGCAAAAGGGCATTATAGCAAACGAAGTTTATCAGCTTTTTGGGGAAGCCAATTTTGAACATTTGTTTGATGAGGGAAGTATGAATGAGATTATATATTTTCGTTATAAAGATGTTTTGACCACGTTGGAAATGGTGATTATGGTTCTTAACTTCGTACTGAAAAATATTTCCATTGGAAATAGAATATTATAACAAAAGATCACGGTGTTAATGACTATGCTCCAGACAGCAAATCATAGTAGGTATCGTTAATCGCAACGCAGCATTGGAAAATATGAAAAGATACGATTGATAATATTTTTCTAATGATGTGCATGCTTTTACGCAATAGGTGTCAATTATTCTCGAATTTGAAGACCCAACCGTGCTGGTTTTTCGAATGTACGAATACTAATCTGATAATATGGTGCTGAATGATACTACCAATCTACTCCTGTACTAACAGTTACCCAAGCCTACAACTTTGTAATAAGTTCTCTTATCAATACATATTATTGACTACGTTTCGGTTTAATTGTCTTTATAGAGTGAAATTTTGATTTCAAAATAAATGTATTTTTTAGAATATCAGTGCAAAATTTATTAATAATATTTTCCGATTTATTTATTGTTAAAATATAGATATGTGCATATATAATGATATTTTATTTATAAAATGTACAAAATTAATTGTTTTTATTAATATATATATACATATATATATATACACGCATAAACCTAAAAATACAATTAAAATAAAATGGATAGAATAATAACTTTGGTTTGACTAGTATTGTATTATATACGTAAGTTCTCTATATAAAACTTATATATACTATTTTACTGTTTTATATCAAATATCACTTTAACATTTTTATTGTTACACAATAAAAATATCGTTTTAGAATTACAATAAATTTTACTTATTTTCAATTTAAAATTAATTACAAAGTGCATTAATTTCAAAATAATTTATTTATTTTGAGTTCTATTCGTCGAATATGTATAATGAATAAAAACTTAATTATATTTTATTTAAATTCTTAATATGTGTGAAAAAATCAACATAACAATTATTTAGAAATGGAGGAATAGTATATATATTGGAAGTTTACACGATAATTCGTGGGTATTACTATTGTAGTGGTCAATGTCTAGAGTAAAAAATAATTAAGAAGGAAAAATTACAAGAAGCTAAACAAAATTTTGGCACGGGTAAAAATTTGTTCTCTTCTTTTATTTTTAAAAGTGGAAAAAGCATTACACATGCATTCAAACAATGATGCATTCAAACAAAGATGAGCAAAACAAGAGATTTTAATAAACAGTTTTTTCCCTTTTTGACTTGGAAGGATAAGGGATTCAAATTATTGAAGAAACCCAATTTATTTGATACCTCTAAAGATGCATCCTACTCTCACAAATCAGAGAACATATACAACTTTTTATTTCGTTAAGTGAAAACTATGTGTGTTTCTTGACAGATAATTGACATAAAGAACCTTAATACATTATTGTTTTCACCTAAAATAAAATGATAATATGTCTTGTTAAAGAGGGAGAGAACAACAGTAGAGATGGCCCATAAAGATACTAAAGGAAGAAAGGTGCAGAAGAAGAGCCACACGCGTCCAAAGTTCTAACCACCAAAACCGCCTGCAAGTCTCCCACCCATGTGCTTTCTATTCCTCCAAAATTAATTTATGTGAGTCTCGTGATTCTATTTCAAAAGCTTGCACCTTCTCTAAACATATATATATATTTTTAGAAAAAACACCTCTATAGAAATCATCACAAGAAAGAAAAGAATCCTGCCTTTTTTCTTGTAGCTTTGGGTGGAGGAGTCACACGTTTGTAAAACTTTTGTTTTAAAGCAATGTTTAAATTTATAAAGCTGTAATGTAAATTTTGATTGGGCTAATTTGTGGAATAACCATAAATTTCTAATTCTAAGTTGGATAACAAAAAAAAGACTCCAAAATGTTGCCAATTGAAATATCGCTAAAGAAACTCAAAAATTTAGTGTAGTAGTGGAACGTAGGTGTAAAATTTAATATTGTAATATTACTCTTACAATATTTAAATAATAACCTTTATATATTTTTGCAGCATTTCTTTTTTTTTTGCATATTTAGATAATTAAAGGGCTTATTTGTAAAATTATAGTTTTTTGGGTTATATGGTCTAAATTCCCATAAATAAAAAGAAGAACCTAGGGAGAAGGTCACAGTGAATAAGGTTAAAGTATTACCGGTAAAAAGATAGAAGGTAGTTAAAGCAGTAAATGAAGGGTCAACTATTCTATAAATTCAACTCCAACCATCAACCTTCTTCTTCACTCCCATCAAAGCAGCTATCTCTCTCCTCCACATTCCATTTTCTCACTTCTCCAAAAAGCTCTGCATTTTCTCTAACAGAATGTACATGTAATCATCTCTCTCTCATCTAACTGTCTTCAACTCCAACTGTTTTCTTACCACATGCTAGTATTGTCTTGAGTACTAATTTTGTTTCATAATTGTCTAACCGCAGCGGAAGAATGGGTCTTTTGGGGATTTTCCTGTTGGGTTTTGCTGCAATGGCGTCCTCTGTTCACGGATATGATGCAGGATGGGTCAATGCTCATGCCACTTTCTATGGTGGAAGCGATGCTTCAGGAACAATGGGTAAGTGTTCAACAAAGTTACATTCTCTCCAGAGAAATCATCTCAATGGTTTCTTAAAGAAATGTCTCTGTTGTCACCAGGTGGAGCTTGTGGGTACGGTAACCTCTATAGCCAAGGATACGGGACCAACACGGCTGCACTAAGTACTGCGCTGTTCAACAACGGTCTTAGCTGCGGCGCGTGTTTCGAGATCCGTTGCCAGAGCGACGGCGCGTGGTGTTTACCTGGTGCTATTGTGGTTACAGCCACAAACTTCTGTCCTCCCAACAACGCTCTGCCTAACAACGCAGGTGGCTGGTGTAACCCTCCGCTTCACCATTTCGATCTCTCTCAGCCTATTTTCCAGCGCATTGCTCATTACAAAGCTGGTGTTGTCCCTGTTTCTTACCGAAGGTAACACACACTTTCTTATGCTTACTCTGTTTTTTTTTTGTAATGGGTCTTGATAATTTAATTGTGTTACTCTGTTTCTGTTAGAAAGTATTAAATTTTATATAATTTACAAAATTTGACACTATTTTCTTGTAATGGGTCTTCCTAATTTTACCGTGTTACTCTGTTTCTACTTGAAAGTATCAAACTTTATTAATTTATAAATATTATAAAAAATTTGACACAATTTCTTGTAATTAGTCATCATCTTTTTACTGTGTTACTCTATTTTTGTTAGAAAGTATCAAACTTTATAGAATTTAATACATCATGTTATTTCTCTTGCTTGTTATGGAAGTTTAACTTTAGTTTTGTTTTCTTTTTTTTATATATAGGGTTCCGTGTAAGAGAAGGGGAGGCATAAGATTCACAATCAACGGCCACTCTTACTTTAACCTTGTCTTGGTCACCAATGTTGGAGGCGCAGGAGATGTTCACTCTGTTGCGGTTAAAGGTTCAAGGACAAGGTGGCAGCAAATGTCAAGGAACTGGGGTCAAAACTGGCAAAGCAACAATCTCCTAAATGGTCAAGCATTGTCCTTTAAGGTTACTGCTAGTGATGGTCGAATCGTCGTCTCCAACAACGTCGCTCCTGCTAGTTGGTCCTTCGGACAAACTTTCACCGGCCGTCAGTTCCGTTGAATGTGTGTCAGCTTTGGTTTATATAGTTTAGGGTTTGTGGTAGTGTCAGGTGGAGGAGAGAAAGAAAAGAGGTTATATGGCTTTTTAGGGTTTTATTTTGAGAGCCATTAAACTTCTTTCATCTCTGAGGGTAAAATGGAGAAAAGGTCTAATTTTAAGGGCTTTTTAGTCATTTCGAAAATTAGGGTTTTAGTAAGTGACAATTGAGTGGAGTGGTGTGTGCATCTTTTAGCAAAGGGTCCTCTATGTTTCACCAATGGTTTCCTTTGTTTTATCACTTTTTATTGTCTTTTTTTTAAGCTTCTGTCTTTTGGTTTAAACCGGTTAAAAAGCAGAAGTGTGTAGGGCAGAGATGGTATTTCACCACCCGCCAAGTGTGTTTTTTTTCTTTCTTTTTTGAGTCGTTTATGTCATGAAGTTGTAATGAAAAGGCTGTGTATGATCAGCTTGATAAGTGTTATGTTGACCGAGTTTGAACTTTTATGTGTTTCGTAGATTCTATTGTGTATGGTTTTCCATTGAAGAACACTAAACTCTTGAATCTATTGGACTCTATAAAGTATGACCAATGTAGAAAAATAATAGCTGAGCGAATCAATTTTTTTTCTTCCATCTGATAATATTAGTTCAAAGGTGAAATAAAAGTTTGGTTACAAAAGCTGGTAGAAAAAACTAGAAATTCCCTAAACTTATTCAAAACTAAAGCCAAATTTAATAAGGGTTCGAAAGCTAAGCTGAACAGAGACTCAAGAAAAATAAGAGAATCAAATGTGAATCGAAAAGCAAAGATAATGAAATTAAACGCACATGTGGGTTTGTAAACATTTTAAGCAACGATTCTAAAAAACTCCTACAACATAAACTTGTGTAGTTTTTATCCATTTAGTCGGTCATACAACATTGGATAATGTGTTTTAAACCATTACAGTTTAGTTTGTGTTAATATGTATGTGTTAATATGAACAGAAATATCAAAAATTTCAAAAAGGTGACCCCAAAAATTTGATAGACATAAAAAAAAACCTAAAACCATGTTTTAGTATGTTTATATACAAACGTAAAGAAAAGGTTGTTCAATAATTTTCTACTATGAATGTGTCCAGTGGCGGACCGAGGATTAAATTTAACATGGGTCAAACTATGTACATAAAAAGAAAAAACAAGTAAAATATGTCACCAAAAAGATTTGAACCATGGTTTAGAGTAGGGGGGTCAGAAGCTGAACTATACCAGGAGAGCTACTATGTTTTTATCGTTTCTATGAACAAAATCATATTTATTCACATTTAAGGGGTTGCAGGTGACACCCTATTGGTGTACGTAAGTCCGCCACTGTTATGTGTCTTGTTATGAATGAAATGATAGGTGCAGGTTGCTGCAAAGCTGTATTCCATATTCGAGTTTTAAACATTTGAAGCTACAGAGACATCTCATAGCTTTTGCTCTGTCTCCTTTCTCTATCTGTCCGGTTTCATCTCCAAGCTTTTTCTTCTTTGTGTTGCATTTACATCATGACAATAGTATTACAGAGAAGAGAGACAAGAGAATCTGCACGTCTCTATTTGTCAGAAATCTTCACCGAGACTTTCTTTGTGTTTCTTTAATGTTGGCATATAATAGTTTGGCCAATCTCGTTCTCATCATATGCCCATCACTACAATTGTTGAGAAGATTTAATAGTACCTACATTATTTAAACTTCTACCATACTCATCACACTAAATAACTGTGATTGAAAATTCAAAATCACAGCAAAGTGACTGAATCTTTGCTCTTCAACTTTTTTTTTTTGCTCTTCAAATATATTAATTTCGAATATTAGGATAAAATGAAATAGTACTAAACAATACTCCTTCGGTTTTTTTATATAAGTAGTTTTAGTTGAATGCACAATAATTAAGAAAACTATTATTTATTTTTAAAATAGCATTTGATATGTAAATTTGGTATAGTTAAACCAATTATAAATAAATTTATATTAATTAATTAGTTATACTGTACCAATAAAAGTACTAAAAGTTACATAAAGTATTGAAAAACTGCTTAAACCAACAAATTTTTCTTAAAAAATTATAATATGAAACAGAGAGATTAAATTAAATAAAATTGGAATAGTTGGAAAAATCAAAAAACTTAACAAACTGTCAGAAAATTGTTGTCAAAGAAAAAAAAACTGTCAGAAAATTCAAGTTTTTGAGCTCCTCTGTTTAAAGTTAAGAAACATGTAAACCTGATGGACACGTCGCTGTCTCGAGTCCCGTGTATAATAGAAACGCGTCTACGTTTTGTCTTGTGCCCATCAACGGCTTCAAGATGTCCACGTCGTTAATACGTGTCGGACAGAAGAGAGTCTGTCATAACTATATCAATTCTTCACCGTCTGATCTCAGCTTCGCGTTTCAGGACTCACGTTGTAAGAGAACAGAGTTACAAAGCAGCGAAGTAGAGAACAAAAAGAAAATTTGACGGATGTATCAACAACAATGTACGTTCTTTGAAGTTGACAATGGGCCAGGCCCATATTGGTACGTTATAACCACAAGCCTTGCATAGAAGATTACCTGAGCTGTTGTTGTTGTTATTGAATTGTTGTGCAAGTAGCTGCTGTTGAGGCTGAGGCAACTACATTAATTTTGAACTTTGCTGCTGTTGAAGCTGTTTTAAAAGGGGCATTAAACATTCTCGGCACTGAACTATTTTGGAAGCATCACAACTTACGCATTTTGAAGGACTACATTGATATATAAATGTTTTTTTTTATGTTTAAGACTAATACAATTAAGAAATATAGTTTGTTTTGGTTTACAATGAAATAACGAATATAACTAAAAAAAAATGCAGCTATAGGTTTGTAGGAAGGGAAGGAGAGCGAGTTTATCATCATCTTTGGCTGTCATGGCGTTACTTTGACGACACTAAACGTATTGTGTGGTTTCAATATACCAGAAAAATCGTTTGTGTTATCTAACTTCTTTATATTCAGTTTACCCTTCCAATCTTGTTAAAACACGAAACCTATCACACGACTAGATCATGATGATTTCATGAGGGAGATCTTATAAATGACCTCTCTTTCGAGAAGAAGAAGAAAGAAAACTTGGAAGCGTACAATCCAAACCAGCGGCAGATAGAGAGACAGAGAAGAAGAAGAAAGATAATGCATTGCAACGACGTCGTTTATTCCCTTGTTACCGTTAATCCATCGTTTATCTGGGTTCGAATTTCAATATTTCTAATCTAAATCATGCTTTGAGTATGTTTGACTTTTTTTTTTGACATGCAGACAGTAAATAAGCTACAAATCAATCAATAAATATAGAACATAATAAAATTAAATTCTTCCATAAAAATTAATTACAACATTCAGTATATTTAAACGAAACCGATCTCCATGAACAAAAGATCGATTTGATTCAATAGATAAAGAAACTAGAAAACAGATATTAAAAAGAAGGAAACTCAATCTCGGTTCCACATTTTCCACGAGGGAAAACCGGACATTCGATTAAACCGGAAGCAGACCGGTCAACACATAGATAGACTTGGTACAGTTGGCTATTTCCTGACCCATCTCTGTTACACTCAATCCAAGGAGTGAAACCTGTTGACTCTTTGATAGAGTCTCTTATGCTCTCTATACTGTACGAGTTTCCATCCGGATTAATCCCTATACGTAATAAACCAGTAATCAAATCATTAGATATCAAACCGGGATTAACCAATTCAAAAGAGAGAAATGGATAAAATTGTACCGGCTTTGGTTAGAGCTCCAAGAAGATTGGTTTCTTGTTTAAGTTTAAGAGAAGTTTGGAAATATTCATGTTGGTTGATAACCGATTCGGAGCAAGTACCATGCTTCTCCCACTCGTGTTCCCAAAACGCCTCGCCTGAACCGCTCGGACAAGCTAGTGTAGGCCAGCTCCGCTTCATCGAGCTGATCAGATCCGATATCTGTACCAAACAAAACCAAAACAACCGGTTGTGTTTTAAGAACTTTTATTTTGAGAATTTCAAACAGAAAATTGCATGTAATTACCGTTGATGAATCGAATGGTTTAGTGGCGTCACAGTTAGATGGATAAGTTCCATCTTTGTAGTTAGGCCAAAGACCATGAATACCAAAATCAGCAGCTGGTTTGCCTGAAGTTGGATAACAACAACTCTTCTGTGTGTCACAATATGATCCTGGCCACTTTAACGTCCATACAATAAAACAATATATTAGAATAATAATGCATTACAAATGAGATAAGCATTGTTAGAGGATAATAAACGGTTTAGTTACTTGTTGGACAAAGTAGAAGAAATCAAAATCTTTAGAGGAAGAAGCAGCAAAGATAGAAGGTAGGACTAGGAGAAGACTGATCAAACAGACTGATGCGTGAAGAAGCTTCATCTTCAAATGAAATAACAGATTGTTTCTTTCTTTAAAGAAGATTGTAGTTGTGTATCTTTCAAGTTATAGGATTTGGTGATTGTGTTTACATATATAGGGAAACAAGATCAGAGAGATGTGAACAGAGATTTCTCTTTCACATTTCGTGTAATAGTTTAATGGCAGATACATCAAACGAATCTGGGAGTTTTATGGTATATACCTTTTATATGAAGTGTATCTGTATATGTATATTTACGAGATTTTATTTTGAACTCTGAACAAAGACATAAGATTAATGTTCAAAAAAGGAAATGAGCTTGCGTGTGGACATGATGTGTGGTTTTTAAATTTGAAGTCGCATCGTTCCCACTTGTTGGTTAGATGGAACGTTCAATTTGTATCCTCGTAACTGTCCAATTATCTTTTTAAAACCCAATTATTTACATTTATATCTTATCTAATCTAATAATTTAGTATTTTGAACATGATGTTATGCTTCTGTATAAAAAAAATTATAAGAAGAGTTACATGCGATGATTATAGAGAGGAAAACAAGGAACCAACATTTATAGTTGAATCAAGTTTTCGATTATTGTATTCTTATGATTTTAATATTGTCAACGCATATTATTTGGTAGATGTTATTTTTGTTTTGTTTTTTTTTGAAAAATGGCTAGATGTTATTTTGTTTGGTAAAAGCTTCCAATTTATCAAATAAATTGTCATTTTCATCATATGAACAAGCAAACTCTATATTGTCATTTAATGTGTTAAACTTTGGTATATCTATCCACCTACAAAACTGTTAAATGACTTAGAAAAAAGATCAATCAACAAGAATCGTACGCTTGATTTCATGTTAATTAAGGGTTATGAACATAATTATTAAGTACTTACAATGAGAAAATCGCTATGTACTTGCCTAAAATTTTAAACTGATTTAGCATAGTTTTCTATAGAAAAAAAGAAAGAATTAAATGTTACAAAAAAAAAGAAAAAAGAAAGAATTAAGTTTGAAAGAAAAGAAAAATTAATACAAGTTCGCTTCAGACACGGTATACTACGGCCCCGGGTTGTTACCGACATTTATCTAGCTCCTCCTATGTAACAAGTGTTTTAAAAGTAGACGATTAAACTACACGGTTCCTTGTTATCATTGATGTGATGTGTTAAGTCGATGACTCCGTAGATCACTAAGTCAACTATTTGTTTTATCTTTCAATACTTCTACAAAAATGAAAATGATAGCATCTATTCACACACACACACAAGAAGACGACAAGATATCTTATTTGAGTCTAAAAGAAAATGATGATTGATAACAACCACAGAGGTTGAAGAAGGCTTTTTTGATACAATTCGGAACCCTCTTACCAGTGGCAAAGCCACCTTTATGGAAGTGGATCCTTTGATTTCTATGAATTCTTATCAGGGCCGTCTTTTAGCACGTGCAAGTGGAGCGGTCGAACAGGGTCCAAAATTTTAGAGGGTCCATAATTTTTTTTTGTTTTACTAATAGTTATAAATTTAAAATCATATTTTTATAAAAAAATCAGAATGACTATATTTTAATTTAGTTCTCGTATTCATAACCAATAAATGTAAATTACAATTTTTTATTTTGTTTATATAACCAACTAAAAGACAATAAATTAGGAAATACCTAGTATTTATATCAATTATATATTTTGGAAAGTAATAAATAGTTGTTGATGTTTGTTATAATATTCAATGGTAGTATAAAAAGTTAATATTCTAATTGTTTATGTTGAGGAAACAATTATCAATTAGTGATTATAAATACGTAGAACAAAATATATTTTTCACCATTTTTAATTAAAAATAGCAAACACGAAAAAAATAAAGCTAGCATACAACTTTTTTTTACAAGAAAAAAGATTGACTTGTCTAATCAAGAGTATAAGCTTACTATCCGGATTTTGTTACTCTATTATATTTATAGATTATGATTTCTGATTGTGGATATAATAAACGTAAAAAACTGAAAAAATTAGAAAATGTAAATCTGATGATTTGATCGATGATTTTGCATTGAAAAATACTAAATAATCAAGTTTAATGATTTGATCAATGATTTTGCATTAATAACAAAAAAAATTGGTGTTATTTAGATTATAAATAATTAAATTAATGTATTTATTTTATATTATAATATTATTTTATAAAAAAAATCAAATTTTTTCAGATTATTAAAAGAAGTTTTTTTTTTTGAACCGGGTCCGTGAAAAGTTTGAGACGGCCCTGATTCTTATATATGTATATATAAAACCTTACTTGCATTTCGAAAACAAATATGGTAAAATACTAAAAAATTAGCTTATGTAAATACTGTAACACAAAGTCGAAATGAAATTGAACCCACTGAAAAATGTGGCCGTCTCCACTACTGTCACTTTGTATAAAGACACGCTTGACATAACTAAAGAGAAGACAAATAGAGAGGCACAGGAAATGAATGAACATAAGTTTCCACATTCGACGCATGAGATCAACATGAGTGATGCATGGAGGGTCAAGATCTCTCATACGTCTGTGGCCTTAGTTGTTTTGTGTTAACTAAACACTAGATCGAATAAACTTGTTAGGTCGGCTTTAAAACCACTGTACAAAAGCTATACAGTTACATCTTTTTTACATACAAAAATGTACATTGTTGTTTCTGTGGATTGGCGTCACCAAAAATCCCCACAAGAACATTTACCATCTTCAAAAATGATGAAACGTCTGAACATCTCTAAGAACAACAATATACGTTCTCTGTCGGTATCAACAACAATATACGTTCTTTGAGGTTGAGAATGGGCCAGGCCCATATTGGTACGTTATAACAACAAGCCTTGCAAAGAAGATTACCTGAGTTGTTGTTGTTGTTGTTATTGAATTGTTGTGCAAGTAGCTGCTGCTGATGTTGAGGCAACTACATTAATTTTGAACTTTGCTGCTGTTGAAGGGGCATCAAGCATACCCGTCATCACTTGAGGAGAATGTGGTATCAACGTTAGCACCCGATGGGGAGATGCCAGCTGATCTTCCCATAATTTGTGTTCCAGAAACCTAAAAACACTCAAAAGACATGAACCTCTGTAGGCTAGGACTCTAACAGAATCCATTGATGACAGAAAAAAAAAAACAGAATCCATTAAAACAAAACAAAAAGGGACCATCTTGCAGCATTCTCAGCATTGAACTTCTTTGGAAGCACATCTACATTTATATTTAAATGTTTTTTCTAATGTTTAAGACTAATACAATTAATAAACATCGTTTGTTTTGGTTTACAATGAAAGAATGAATGAAATTAAAAAATTGGCAGCTATAGGTTTGTAGGAAGGGAAGGAGAGCGAGTTTATCAACCTATCACACAACCAGATCATGATGATTTCATTCCAGTTACATCACTTTAGGTTTCAAATAAAAACGTGATTTTTTAGAGCATTCTTGAAAACCCTAATCGTTAACTTGTTGGTAAAGTAAAAGGAAAAGAGAGATGAAATGGGAACCCAAAGAAGCAAACTCAAACGCCAACCGGATACTAACAATGAGGGAGATCTTATATAAAGGACCTCTCACCTCTCTTTCGAGAAGAAGAAGAAGAAATAAAACTTGGAAGCGTACAATCCAAACCAGAGGCAGATAGAGAGACAGAGAAGTGAAAAGAATATTAATGCATTGCAACGACGTCATTTATTACCCTTAATCCATCGTTTATCGCCGAGAAACTGAGATTATATTCAGAGATATCCATCTCCAGGACCTTAACGTGGATCACAAGGTGCGGCTCCTATGTCCTCCGGCTTCTCCGTCGAGACTTGTTGGAAGCGAGACGATTTATGAGACACGGTTTTACTGCCATCGTATGTCGACCGAACCCTAATCACCAGAGTTGAGTACCTTGAAGAAGGATTAGCGTTTTCAGGAGAAGCGTCAAGAAGTGAAGGAGCTAAAACGTTTTCCTCAGTACTTCACTTCTGGCTTAAGAGGAAGATAACACCAACGCATATATTGTTTGAGGAACACGGTATTCTATAAATCACAAATAAATAAATATGGAACTTAAATTTTTTTTTTTAACACCAAATATGGAACTTAATTATTTCATCAAAATCTTCAATACTTTTATCTGTGTTCGAGTTTCAATATTTCTAATCTAAATCATGCTTTGAGTATGTTTGATTTTACTTTTTACGTGCAGTGAATAAACCACAAATCAATAAATAAATGTAGAACATAACTAATTAAAATTCTTCCATAGAAATTTAGTACACCATACAATATATTTAAACGAAACCGATCTCCATGAACAAAAGATCGATTTGATTCAATAGATAAAGAAATTAGAAAACAGATATTAAAAAGAAGGGAACTCAATCTCGGTTCCACATTTTCCACGAGGGAAAATCGGACATTCGATTAAACCTGAAGCAGACCGGTCAACACATAGATAAACTTGGTACAGTTGGCTATTTCCTGACCCATCTCTGTTACACTCAATCCAAGGAGTGAAACCTGTTGACTCTTTGATAGAGTCTCTTATGCTCTCTAAACTGTACGAGTTTCCATCAGGATTAATCCCTATACGTAATAAACCAGTAATCAAATCATTAGATATCAAACCGGAATGAACCAATTCAAAAGAGAGAAGTATATAAAATTGTACCGGCTTTGGTTAAAGCTCCAAGAAGATTGGTTTGTTGTTTAAGTTTAAGAGAGGTTTGGAAATACTCATGTTGGTTGATAACCGATTCGGAGCAAGTACCGTGCTTCTCCCATTCGTGTTCCCAAAACGCCTCGCCTGAACCGCTCGGACAAGCTAGTGTAGGCCAGCTCCGCTTCATCGAGCTGATCAGATCAGATATCTGTACCAAACAAAACCAAAACAACCCTTTGTGTTTTAAGAACTTATATTTTGAGAATTTAAAACAGTTGTGTTTCGATAACAGAAAAATGCATGTAATTACCGTTGATGAATCGAACGGTTTAGAGGCGTCACAGTTAGATGGATAAGTTCCATCTTTGTAGTTAGGCCAAAGACCATGAATACCAAAATCAGCAGCTGGTTTGCCTGAAGTTGGATAACAACAACTCTTCTGTGTATCACAATATGATCCTGGCCACTTTAAAATCCATACATAAAAACAATATATTAGAATAATAATGTATTAAAAATGAGCATAAATAATAAGCATTAGTAGAGGATGATAAACGGTTTAGTTACTTGTTGGACAAAGTAGAAGAAATCAAAATCTTTAGAGGAAGAAGCAGCAAAGATCGAAGGTAGGACTAAGAGAAGACTGATCAAACAGACTGATGCGTGAAGAAGCTTCATCTTCAGATGAAAGAACAGATTGTTTTTTTTTAAGAAGATTGTAGTTGTGTAGCTTTGAAGTTATAGGATTGAGATGGTGATTGTGTTTATATATATAGGGAAACAAGATCAGAGAGATGTGAACAGAGATTTCCCTTTCACATTTCGTGTAATAGTTTAATGGCACATACATCAAACGAATCTGGGAGTTTTATGGTATATTCCTTTTTATATGAAGTGCATCTGTATACGTATATTTACGAGATTTTATTTTGAACTTTGAACAAAGACATAAGATTAGTGTTCGAAAGAAGGACGGGTCCCCGCCTGCACCCAGGTAGGGGGTTCGATCCACGCCGGAGGAAACTACCTTGCAACGCTCTTGTCACCCACACGGATATGGGCCATGCTTTCGGCCCATTTGAAAAACTGGGAGGGGCGTCTATCCGTGGGCATTCCTTCCCCTTGGGGATTAGTCTGGGCCTTCTGGGCCTGGGATACCCCCAGGTTAAACAAAAAAAAAAAAAAAAAAAAAGAAGGACATGAGCTTGCGTGTGGACATGATGTGTGGTTTTTAAATTTGAAGTCGTATCGTTCCCACTTGTTGGTTAGATGGAACGTTCAATTTGTATCCTCGTAACTGTCCAATCATCTTTTTAAAACCCAATTATTTACATTTATATCTTATCTAATCTAATAATTTAGTATTTTGAACATGATGTTATGCTTCTGTATAAAAAAAAAATTATAAGAAGAGTTACATGCGATGATAATAGAGAGGAAAAAAACAAGGAAGGAAACATTTATGGGTTGAATCAAGTTTTTGATAAATGTATTCTTATGATTTTAATATTGTCAACGCATTATTATTTGGTAGATGTTATTTTTTTTTTGTTTTTTTTTTTGAAAAAGGGCTTGGTGTTATTTTGTTTGGTAAAAGCATCCAATTTATCAAATAAATTGTCATTTTCATCATATGAACAAGCAAACTCTATATTGTCATTCAATGTGTTAAACTTTGGTATATCTATCCACCTACAAAACTGTTAATTGACTTAGAAAAAAGAACATTCAACAAGAATCGTACGCTTGATTTCATGTTAATTAACGGTTATGAACATGAATTATTAAGTACTTAAAATGAGAAAATCGCTATGTACTTACCTAAAATTTTAAACTGATTTAGCATAGTTTTCTATAGAGAAAAAGAAAGAATTAAAAGTTACAAAAAAAAAAGAAAGAATTAAGTTTGAAAGAAAAGAAAAATAATACAAATTCGCTTCAGACACGGTATACTATAGGCCCCGGGTTGTTACCGACATTTATCTAGCTCCTCCTATGTAACAAGCGTTTTAAAAGTAGACGATTAAACTGTACGGTTCCTTGTTATCATTGATGTGATGTGTTAAGTCGATGACTCTAATAAGTCAACGAATTGTTTTATCTTTCAATACTTCTACAAAAAATGAAAATGATAGCATCTATTCACACACACACAAGAAGACGACAAGATATTTTATTGGAGTCTAAAAGAAAGATGATGATTGATAACAATTAACAACCACAGAGGTTGAAGAAGGCTTTTTTGATACAATTCGGAACCCTCTTACCAGTGGCAAAGCCACCTTTATGGAAGGGGATCCTTTGATTCCTATGAATTCTTATATATGTATATATAAAATCTTACTTGCATTTCGAAAACAAATATGGCAAAATACTAAAAAAATAGCTTATGTAAATCTATAACACAAAGTTGAAATGAAATTGAACCCACTGAAAAAAGAAAAATGTGGCCGTCTCCTCTACTGTCACTTTGTATAAAGACACGCTTGACATAACTAAAGAGAAGACAAATAGAGAGGCACAAGAAATGAATGAACATAAGTTTCCACATTCGACGCATGAGATCAACATGAGTGATGCATGGAGGGTTGATGCAGCGCAAGCTACGATAACACAATGAATCCTATTTAGTCTGAGAATACCTAGGATCAAAGTCTTCTTGATTCGTTGAGAACTCTCGAGTTCTAGCCGTAACAAGGAAATAAAAGGGTTTCAAACCTCTCTTTATAAAATATCAATATCAATAATCTGAATACAACCATAAGCCTAGACGGCTATATATAATAAAACCGTAAAACCCTAAAACATTAAAGATAATTATCTAAATAATTAATAAAATTAATAATAAGACATTTAGAATATTTCCAAATATCTATCTACATCATTCTCTCCGGGTTGGAGAAGATTCGTCCTCGAATCTTGTTCATTGCCTTTATCTCGTTTCTCTTCTTTTTCTTCTTTTTCCATTGATAATATTTTCCAAATAAGAAAATAATATTTTGTTCCACCTTCAGCAAGATAATCAACATGGAAGTTAATGATTCCATCTCCTCGCTACGATTGAAAGCTCGTATTAGATCACCTTTAACAAAAGCCCAGTTGGCTCCACAACTTCCAAAACGTGAGTTGCCCTGCTTCAAATTGCTGCCGTCCACGAGAATGAAAATATTCTGACGAGTAACTTCTTCGCTCAACTTGTCAACCTCTTGACCACGCAATTCCTTGTCGTCGTATTGAATCCAACCGTCATCATCATAAAGATCGAAGATTGGACTTCCAATAATTGTTTTGTAAACAATTATTTCACTATCCACGAACAAATTCGTCATGATTCCAGATCGAGTTTTGATTAAGAAACCAAAACACCAGCTCTGATACCAAACTGATGCAGCGCAAGCTACGATAACACAATGAATCCTATTTAGTCTGAGAATACCTAGGATCAAAGTCTTCTTAAATTCGTTGAGATCACCAATGATCTACCGAAAACAAGGAACAACAAAGAGAAAACTCTTAACTTTTATTAATCAAATCAAAACTGAATACAACCATAAACCAAGACGGCTATATATATAAAACCATAAAACCCTAAAATATTAAAGATAATTATCTAAAATAATTAATAAAAACAATAATAAGATATTTGGAATATTTCCAAATATCTATCTACATCAGTCACAACTTTTTAAACTATTGATTAATATAAATTTAGGGTTTTGGTTTTAAGAACACAAATCTCTTGAATCCTTATTTCTGGGCATTCTCTAAGAATTCAACAGATTTAAGAAGGCTAAGATAGCGGGCATTCTCAGAATTCAACGATATCTTTTGCACTATCAGTTACTACGGATACTTCCGCTCCGTCAGTTGGTATCAGAGCCGCGTTTCTTTGGTTTCTCAATCGAAGAACGATTCTGGATGTCATGGTGAGTATTAGCATCTATCCTATCCGGGGCGAAAGTCCTTTTGTTGAGAGAGAAGAGAACCATGAGATCTATCGAGAGATTTATGGTGATCCGATCTACGACGTGTATGAAGATGATGTTCAAGTTATTGAGTTTGTCTTCAAAGAGGGATCTTTTGAAAATCAGAGCCGTGCAAAAATAGGGCGAAATTGTGTTGATGAAGATTTCGTGCATGATCTACTGCGTGCAAAGTTTGTGCAAAAACGGATTTGTGAATATTCATGTTATAAACAGATCCGTGCAAAAGTCATGCAAAACATGCTATTGAAGATTCGAGGAAGAGTTTTTCTTGGAAAACAAGATGGATTCAAAGACTACGAACAAGATTCGAGGACGAATCTTCTCCAACCCGGAGAGAATGATGTAGATAGATATTTGGAAATATTCCAAATATCTTATTATTGTTTTTATTAATTATTTTAGATAATTATCTTTAATATTTTAGGGTTTTATGGTTTTATATATATAACCGTCTTGGCTTAATCTTGTATTCAGTTTATGATTTGATTAATAAAATTGAGAGTTCTCTCTTTGTTGTTCCTTGTTTTCGATAGATCATTGGTGATCTCAACGAATTTAAGAAGACATTGATCCTAGGTATTCTCAGACTAAATAGGATTCATTGTGTTATCGTAGCTTGCGCTACATCAAGGGTCAAGATCTCTCATACGTCTGCGGTCTTCGTTGTTTGTGTTAACTAAACACTAGATCGAATAAACATGTTAGGTCGGCTTTAAAACCACTGTATAAAAACTACACAGTTACATAATTTTTACATACAAAAAACTACATTGTTGTTTCTGCGGATGAAATCACCAAAAATCACCACAAGAACATTTACCATCTTCAAAATGATGAAACCTCTGAACATCTCTAAGAACAACTCTCCTACCAAACACAACAGATATTAGCTTAGCTGCATTGTGGCAATCTCTACACACCCTCAGATTCTTCACAACCCTAATCGTCGTCCCTGGAGGAGTATTCAACACTCCAAACGCAATCGCAAGCTTTTCGCTGTGATACCTAACCGTAACCTCCTTCTCATGATCATCCATATCCGCATGAACCACCACTGATGTATCAGGAACATACCCTGCAAGCTTCAGCTCTTTCAACATTTCATCTAACGCTCTGTGAAGCTTTGTGTGTGTATTAGACCTCACACCATCCCCTGAGAAAAACTCATGAACCACGTTCTTTACCTCTATCGAGCTGCACCCGGGGACTTTCACCGCTCTTCTATCCTTCATCACCTTTCTTAAAGAATCTACATCTTCCCATTTCTTGTTTCTAGCATATAGGTTTGATAAGATCACGTAATCACCACCGTGTGAGTCATCTAGCTCAAAGATCCTCTCGCTAACCTTCTCAGCTAGCTCCAAATCGTTATGGCTGCTACAAGAAGACAAGAGAATCCTCCATAACATTGGTGTTGGACTAATAGGGAGTGTATCAATGAATCAATACGCATCATCTAAATGTCCAGCTCTACCGAGAAGATCCACCATAGAACCATCCATAATGCTTAATACTCGGAACAATCATGAACTCATATGATACACTCTCTGGTTTATTTTAGCTCAAAACGTTTTAGCTCTGAGAGGAAGACAATGCCAGCATAGATTGCTTGAGAGTCACGGTATTCTGATGCGATTGTATATTAAATTAACTTTTGTTTGGGTTCGAATTTCATTTTTTCAATCTAAATCATGCGTTTAGTATTTCTAAATTACCAATATCAATAGATAAACTGCAAATTAGTCAGTAAATAATAAATGTAGAACAAAATGAAAATTAATTACTTGCATTAAAAAAATTTACACCATAAATTATATTTAAACGAAACCCATCTCCATGAACAAAAGATCGATTTGATTCAACAGATAAAGAGATTAGAAGACAGATATTAAAAGAAGGGAACTCAATCTCGTTTCCACATTTTCCACGAGGGAAAACCGGACATTCAATTAAACCGGAAGCAGACCGGTCAACACATAGATAGACTTGGTACAATTGGCTATTTCCTGACCCATCTCTGTTACACTCAATCCAAGGAGTGAAACCCGTTGACTCTTTGATAGAGTCTCTTATGCTCTCTAAACTGTACGAGTTTCCATCCGGGTTAATCCCTATACGTAATAAAACCAGTAATCAAATCGTACCGGGATGAAACGATCCAAAAGATAGAAGTAGATAAAATCGTACCGGCTTTGGTTAGAGCTCCGAGAAGATTGGTTTGTTGTTTAAGTTTAAGTGAGGTTTGAAAATATTCATGTTGGTTGATAACCGATTCGGAACAAGTACCATGCTTCTCCCATTGGTGTTCCCAAAACACCTCGCCTGAACCGCTTGGACAAGCTAGTGTAGGCCAGCTCCGCTTCATCACTCCATTATCTTCTTCTTCGCCTCTTCTCGGATTTTAGGGTTTAGTTTTCTTCGATATCTGACTCCAATGGAGTTCTGAAAGATTGATATGCTCAAATCGAAGTGAAGAATCTCTGTAGTGCATAAATCACGTCTTTTAACATTCCTTACATCTCAATCAGAACGTTTCCGACTTATAGATTTCATCAACCACGATCTAGCCTTCAGTGCAAGTTTCTCTTCTGCAGGTCAGTTTATCTGCGAGTCTGCGACTATAAAAGTAGCCTTCTTCTCTTGAAAGCCATTCTCACAATCTATGTACGAAACTAAGTCAAAAAACTTATTTTTAAGCTAATTCCTCTGTTCTTATTTCTGATTAGAAGTATGGTCGATGTTCCTCCACAGTTGAGGTTAGGTTGGTCCGATTCTGGCAAGCTAGGAATGTCAAACGCGGTGGGGAGCTCATGTGGGATGGTACACTCTTGCTGGATGCAAAGGTGAATATGTTCTTAAACGCCCGTAACAATAATGTTATATTACAAGAAAGCTACTTGCTTTGGTTTTGTAATAAGATATAGGAAGATGAGTGATTGATTGTGTAATGTGTGCTATTGCTTTGCTTATAGAGACAAAGAGGAGAAAGTGGATTGAAGAAGGTAGGCCATAAACAACTACTGACGACAAGCCTTTTCTCCTCGATACTTCGGTTATCTCATGGTTGGCATGAATAGAGCGATAGAATCTACCAGAAGCTGAGTTTCTCAATTAATGGTGATTTCCATATCATGTGTACTTTGCAAACAAACATAATTTGAAGTTTTAAGAGTTTTGGTTTTGCGATGGGTTTGTCTAGCAGGTTGTGCAGTGATAGGGTTCTTCAGGGTTTCCTTTTTGTTCTGTCATTTTTTGGGTATTGAAATGTAGAGGTCTGTTTGAAGGTTGGAACATCTGGAGGAATGGAGTAAAATTATAGGTAACCAACTCACATACTCCAGCTTGCAGCTAATTTCAGAATAAGAGTGATACGTCTTGAATAACTTTGTTTTGCCGCAGGATGGACAGACGGAGATTATTTTTTATAGAAATAATTCTGTATCAATTGGAATAAAAAAAAGAAAGACCTTTATAAAGATCCCTTGACCTAGATGATTATGTATATTGTGGGTATGACAAGGTAAACTTGAGATGCCGTAGACAAGAGAGAGAGACAAGAGGTTCATCATGAGTTTGAGATTCGTCTCTTTTCATTTCATTTATTTGATTAAATATTTGATTAAATATAAAATTTTGGCCTTTTGGGTGGTAGTTTGCTTTCGAGTTTGTCATTTAGTTTGGTTTCCTTTTAACTTTTCACTAGATCATGAAACCCGTACACATGCGCGGATTTATCTTTTGATTCACATATTTTATATACATGTTGTATATTATTTAAGATTTATAATATAAAAAAGTTAGAATGATCCGGAATTAAAAAAATCGACCCGGACAAAAAAATCAAATACATATTTAGATCCAAATATTGAGAATTCGAAGAACTCATACCTGAAATGAACAGATTTATACCCGATCCAGTGAGCTAAATTTCAAACATAATACCTTTTGTTATATTTTTAATTCATTTTTTTAGGTTGGTGAAATTTACTATTTATTCGGAAGATTTTTGGCTAACTTAATAGTATATATTCATAGGTTTCTTTTTTTCTGAACAGGAAAAAAAAGATTTGGGTCTTGATTAAATTTATCTTATATAACAAATTGTTGCTATAAATAATTTTTATATAAACTAATTTGTAACAGTAATATCATTTTTGTTACAAATTAGTATATCATGGTTTATAGGTTCAAAGTATAGAGTTAGTCGTCTTCATAGTATTGCTAATATTGATAGATGCAAGTTAATGAATACAGATAATATATTGTATTATTAGTAATTTGTCGTATAATATTATATGTTAGTAAATGTATTATTAATAATCTATCTTATAATATAATATGCTAGTGGATGTATCTAACTTATAGTAAAATATATGCAATATAAGGAAACATGCGTAGTGGATATAATAATAAGGTAAGAAGTGAAAAACTATGGTAATGGTTGATATTAATTATTTATAAAAAGACATGTCTAATAATAAGTAGATTAATATAGCATTAATTATATAAGGTCCAACTTTAAAATCCACTTAGAAGAAGTTGTAATGTTTCTGTTTTAATAAGATAGATTTGTAATGGAACCTCGGCTGAGGTGCCCGCCACCCAGCTTCGAAACCCGGCCACAGCGATTTAACATCCTTACTGCTGGGGCGCTGGACCCCTTCGGGGGATATTTGGGAAAGTGGCTGCCCAGACACCAGAGATATCAAAAAAAGATAGATTTGTAATGGCTTCTCATAAATTTGTTTGGAGGACAATTGTTTTGGTCAATTTTGACATGGCTTATTCTCTATCATAAAATAGTTTGGTTTAGTCTGGAAAATAAAACTTTTATATTATCGGTTAAAGTAAAATCATGTAAACCAATTTTCTACATAACAATCTAGCTAGATAAATTTCTTCCGGTCATTAATTTGTAGCTCATTAACGATCACTTGACTAGATTTAGTATATGTAACAAAAATATCAAACAAAAGAAACAAAGAAAGGCAAAGAAATTTATTAACTCTTTAGTTAACAATTCAACGTAATAAAGAGTTAAATATCAGAAGTTTTATCAGAAGGTAGCTCTAGAAGCTAAATATCAGAAGTTTTATCAGCCTTTTGTATACCAAGGAATGAAAATGATCTTCAATTCTGTAATCTCATGAGATCTTAACTGATAAGAGTTTGCATGTTAAGTCTTCTCTCTGTTGCTTCATACTTATAGATCAGTAGTGCTGTGTGTTTCTTTCTTCTGTATCCTACATACTTATAAATTATATTGATGGTATGCTGAGGTTGGATGTTCAGAAACAGGATGGATAATGAGTAAGCAAGCTGCTGGGGAAGAGTTTCAAAGATCAATAGAGTAGAAATTAATACACAGATAATAAAGGATAGTTTGCAAGGTTGGGTAAAAATGGTGAAGATACTTATAAAATATTATTTGAAATGAAAGGTGACAACTTGAGAAAAATGTCAAGAAGTTGTAGGGATTTGTTAAAAACAGGGAAGCCCTAAGCTAAGCAAATCTAAATAAGAAATTCTTCAGATGCTAGATGACGATGGAGAGATAGAAAGAAACGATGGAGCCTGTAGGCGGTGTGATAGTAGTAGAGAGAAATAGAAAATAATATCGCACTAGAGATTTGATGGTGCAAAACCAAAGTTAAAAATAGATATAGATAATTATGAGCTCTAATTGTTACAAGTGTAAAAGAAAATGAGAAACTAATCAATAACAAACTCTTATAAATAATGGAAAGTGGCAGAAGGTAGACCATATGTTAATGATGCTTTGACTTCTTAGAGATAGAAATAAGAAACCACATATATGAGAGTACAACAATGTAGCTAGCATAAACCGGAGAAGATAGACGTTATAAAAAAAAGTGGAACTAGGGGAATGTTGTTTACCTACGCCATATTGATTCCAAATTCTGTACAGATCAAGTAAAGTTCACTAATATTTCTATCTGTTGTTTCCTGCATGTAGTTTGAACAAAACCAGTTAATAATGAAATACCGTTTTCAGTTTAAAAAGTGGCAGGGAGGTTGAAGTATGACTTTCATTAGGAGAAAACTATCACATTTTAATTAAAACATACATAGACGAAGCTAACAAAAGGTCACACTAACAAAAGATTGTTTTGGCTTAGATGATATAAGTTTTTACTTAACATATTTCTCCGGCATGATCATTGCATAATTATATGTACATGAAGGACATCATTAATCCTACTATATTAGATTGTTCCTATCGCGAAGGTTACTATCATTTTATTAAGTCCAAAAATATTTATTAAAAATAACAACATAATTTTTGAATTCTATTTTTTTGTTTGTTTATAATATCATTTTCACTCTATAATTTAAAAAAATGCTTCATAAAATTAATTTAAATTCATATAAAATAGTTTTTCTATAATTTTCCGCCCGTAGGGCGGACCGACCCTAGTTCTAGATAAAATACAGATTAGTTAGGAGATAACTTTAGAATCTTTGTTTTGGTAGCCTATATATTTAGGCAACCATCATTTGTAAAGAATCACGTTTTATTTCATATTAATCAAAGAATGCTTTTTGCATTCTTCATTCCATTGTATTCGGCTAAAACCTGAACTAGAACACCCATTCGTTCTCTTTTATGTCTTGTATCTTTAACGGGGGTTGAGAGATTCTGGGGAAGTATGCCTAAATTACCAATATAAAAAAGTTACTAACTGATATTAAGCACTTAAGGAACATCAGCATACAGAGAAACAAGTTACCTCTGCACATGCTTTGGGAAGAACCAGTCGACAGATACAACCAACATCTCTTGCACTAAGAAATTTCTCAAACAGTGCTATAATTTTGGAATCTGAGCTTGGAGGATAAACAGTTACGGACTTCTTAGTATAGAGCGATATTTCAAAAACATAGAAAAGGAAACTAGAAAGACAATGTTGTTAACATACAAATGAGATACTATACTTGTTGCAGCTCCTGATCAGTAATCCTAGGCCAATAACGTGGAAGCATTTAGGTCTTGCCAGCGACCTTCTGGAGGAGGACGAGCGACATGAATCTGTGACCTTTTAGTATGATTCAACTATTAGAATGAACCGGAGATATTGAAAGCAGAGGAGACGGATGGATCTCGGATCCACCACAGAATGATAATTAGGTTTTAGAATCTAGAGTTTCGACAAGAGGTTCTTGAAGGATTACTTAAGGGATTTACTCATATATGCATATCCGAGATATGATGTTACTACAGGCATTGAACAACAATAAAAAAAAGCAGAGATCAAATAAATCATGTTGAGTCTACTCACAAATCCCAATGAAGATACAAAAGTGAAAACACAATCAAAGGAGTCTACTCACTTCGAGACCTTGTTATGTTCGAAGTGATCTCATTTGCATTCTTCCTCTTCTCCTCCCTCGTGGCTCAAGGGCTGAAGCTAACCATCAACTTGTTGAGCAGCAAAGAAACGTACGAGGTTTGTAAAGCAAATATCAACAGTGATCTTCTTCGTCTCGGTGTGGTTGGTGCAGAAGGTGGGTGGTCCATCTTGGACTGTGTGTTCCTTCTGTTGTCAATGGTTGAAGTTATTCAGCTCCGTCTCGGGCTGCTCTCTTGTGGTACCTCATTGGCGATTCATACCGTGTTGGCGCTTATGGTCTTGGTCTCTTCTACTCTTTAGTGTTTATATTTTCACTATGTTTTACTCTTTCAGGAAGTGATTGATTATCTTTTTACATATATTAAGAAACCGGATAGTTGTAATTTTGTAAAGTAACATATAGTTGTTAAATTAGTGATACAAGTATACGCATGTATCTTGGTCTCTACATAAAGAAAGAAAATAGTGTTTAATAAACCTAAGCAAGTAAGGAGTATGTATGTTTTGGTTAAATAGACTACCGAGAATGTGAATTAAATTACAACCCATTAAATTATCCCCTAGAGACTGTACTTAATTGAGAATTGAATTTGTCCTTAGAGAGCATGAATATTCAGAATAACCAGCACGAATTAGATTACAGATCAACTCCAAAATCCTTTTAACTCTAATCTCTTTCAGCCATGACCAAACTTCAAAACATTCATATGCACCCACAAACACGGCAATGGTCAGTGTCACTTCCCAGTAATCAGTAGTCTTGTGTTGAATGCTGATGTAGGTCCAGTGATAAATTTCACGATACATAATTGCCCTTGCCCCTTCAATGCTCTACCAACCATTCCATCCAATTAGTAGTCTTGAAAATGAGATGACATAATTTCCCTTGCCCCTTCGATGCTCGATACGTTGAATGTTGATGTAGGTCCAGTGACAAATTTCATGCTATATAAAAAAAACTAATTTTAATTAGTATTAAAAGCAAATCCATACATATTTGCCTATTATGTATAAAGTAGACAATATCATACTAATCAAATGGTAGAATGTTGGCATAAAATTTTACATTTTCAACAATTAGTAAAGAATACCAAAATATCTTTTGAGATATGAATAGTATCCTTCGAATAAAGAATGAAAGATATGTAAAAGAGATTAAATCAAAAAATCATAGAACATGTGATGTTACGAGAAAACATTCTCAAAGAAACACACAAAGTTAGTGTGGTTTTTAGTTTGAAAGAGAAAATGTGAAATATCAAGCAAAATCTTATATCGGAAATTTTAACAAAAAAATATCTAATATATAAAGATAAATTTAACTCTAATTTGTAGTCTTTTGGAAAAATCAATCAAGAACATACTTATTAGGTCAAAAGTAAACCATATCATATTAGTAGGATAATAGAGAGCTGTAGAAAAGATTTCAGTTTCACAATGTCAACAGTTGTCACGACAAGACTGGTATTAACATTTTTAATCCACGTTACAGGTATGATTTAGTAAGGCAATAAGATTACATGTCATGATGATGGATCGGAATCATAATTATTGTCTATATTTGGCAAATCCAAAGTGCTCCTGATTTCTTTTGATTTTAAAATACATTACCAAAAAAGAAGATAGTTATCAAATCATGTATGACTTTCGTGCATAATGAAGTTACTAGATGATTAGTAGGGTATACTTATAGTATGGTACTAGATGATAAACCGCGCCCTGCGTGGGATGAGTTTTCTCAAACATGTTGTATTTAAATATTATAAATAACACATATTTTATTATCAATAACCATTTTTACATTTGATTAGAGATGGACATTCGGGTACCATTTACTTCGGTTTTGTTCTGTTCGGTTGAAATCTTTGTCGATTCGGTTTGGATTTGGTTCGGATAACCCATTAAAATCATTTAAAAAATATTAAAGTTCATACATACTTTAAATGTTTCAAAATATAAAAATAAAATAATATATAACATATAAATATCGATAATGTATGCCAAATACATAATATTAACATAAAATTGGTTTAGCTTAAATATTTGAATAGGAAATCAATAGATATTTTAAATACTTTTGATGTCTTGAGTACCGTTTAGCTATTTTAAAATATGTATTTTTAACTAATTTTATATATTTCTAAGAATTTTGGACAACTTAAAAATATCTTATAAATTTTGTATATTCTTCTAGATATTAAATTTAAAAATAAATAATATGTTTAAGTATATAAATATGCTTCGAATATACACGATATCCGAAATTTTTTGGTTCGAATCGAATTTGGTTTGATTCTCCAGATACCAAAATTTTAATCTAACCAATTTTAGTTAAAGTTAAGTACTAATTCTTTGGATTGCATTTGGTTCAGTATTTTGGATTCAGATTTTTTGCCCAATCCTATATTTTTATTGTAACAAAAATTTAATCTAAAGTGATGATGGTTTGCATTGATTTTGCGTATGCAACAATTTTTAAACCAAACACATTATACTATGTATGTAGCCCATTTGGTTAAATATTAAAAAATGTTCTACGCTCATTTAAGAAAACCAGTGTGCTGAAATAAAAACGTTGCAATTTCAGATTATCAAAATCGGCACTTTAAAGTTCAAATTACCCTCAATCGGTGTTGTGACGAAGAAACATGGATTGGAATTAGGAAAAAAGTATTTTTCTGCAATCCATATTCTCGTTCCATATTCTCGCTAGATGATTTAATAGCTTCTAAATATATATTCAACGTATCCATCTCTTTTAAAATTTTTTAAAAATACTAATTAATAAATCACACATGCTAGAGTAATCAATTGTTTTTCAATTAATATATTTATAGGATTAGAGTAATCACATAAATCAAACAATACTTCTTGTTTATTACAATATTTTTATGGTAAATAAATCAAAATAATTATTATATTATTTTATATGGTATATAATTAAATTTCAATGAAATTGACATAGATATATAGTATATTTCAATATAAATATTTATTATCATATGATTTTATTAACATATGTATATTTTCTGTAACAATAAATTCAAACTATTAATTCCAAAATTTATCGAAATGTTCATTATATATATGTATATATAAACATAGTGTCTTCAGAATGCTATTATATAAACATAGTGTCTTCATAATGCTATTAAAAAATATATAAATATATATATAAACATAGTGTGCTCAGAATGCTATTAAGAAAAATAACAAAAGACATTAGTTTAGTATGATAGATATAGTCACATAGGGATAAAGTTTAGTGTCAACCCCAAAAATTCATAAAGTTTTGTGTCAAACGAATATTCGCGAAAATACAACCCCAAAAATTCATAAAGTTTAGTTTATATAATTTATTATTTTGGAAGGTATTATATGCAAGGGAAAAAATTTAGAAAACATTGACTATTATATTTGACTATATAGTTAACCTGATCGAATATTTATGGAGACAAAATTAATTAATATATGATTTTGGAAAGTATTATATGAAAGGGAATAAAATATAGGATATTATTTAATGATACTTTCACTCCATTCAATATTATTTTGAAGTGTCAACAGTTATGTTGATTCCTTAATTAAAAAGTCAATGTGCTTAATTTAAGTGATTGCATGAAATTTATGGACTTCTTTTTGAAAGTATTGTACAATCAGTTATAACTTATAAGCCAACTAACGTAAAACTTAAGTATATATATGTTTAGACAAATATATATATACAATATTATCTTGGCCAAAAACCCAACTAATGTTAATATTATATATGTTTAGACATATGTTTATACAATATATTGGCCTAACAAAAAAACATGAACTTAATTAGGCTGATTTGAAAAGACATTTTACTTAATTATTTGGTCTATATTAGTTTTATAGACATTGTTAACAAATATATATGAGTTATGATCATTATTCATTGTATCAGAATTTGATAATGAGATATGAAATGGTTGTTATCAAAACGGGTTATTCATTAACAAAATGTATAACGCAATTGAAATGTTAAGTATGTAAAATTTATCGGAAGGTTCATTATGGAAATAAAATGAAAACGATAATTATGGATGCTAATGAATATGGAAACGTAATTCATTCACGGTATACATAATAATGTTTATAATGTATTTTCAATCATACAGAAAAAACGCTAAAGTAAAGAAGACACAACATTTTATATTCATTAATAATTTTTGAAAAAATTATTAAACCTTTTCTTTTCTTTTCTTTATTTAAAATCATTTTTCAGAACCTTTTATTCATTATAAAGAAATTTTGTATTACTAAAATACCATATAAAGTGTTGCCAGGTGAGAACGGGTAACTAATAGTTCCTTTACCTATAAAGTTTCATCAACCTATATTTGTGATTTTATTTTCTTTATTACCGAATGAAAACCGCAGTTCAATGAATATTTAATAAAATTTGGTCTTAACTATATATTGTACGAAAATGTTAACTATGGAAACTATATCGGTATGTTATATATGGAAAAAAAATTACGATCATGATTGATTGAAATAATAATGATTGATTGAAATAATAAGTAAGGGATTGATTATGTGTATACTCTTAATAATACTAAACTTTGGACTGATTTATTAATGGCATATACATGTAATTTTTCTATTAATGTAAGGGTTTTTTCAAGATGGTTGTGAGAGTAAATGTGAACATGCCACCTAGGAAATTGCATTGTGTAAATAGCACACGAAGTGAAGGTTATTTTTTTTAGTGCTTCTAAAATAATATATAGAGGATGTGACAAAGAGTTTTTATAATTATGGTAACTACAAACTAAGAATATGCGTCAAATATCAATCAAGAATCCGAGATTGGTGATACCGAATGTGACAATAATGTATTATGTTACGGAGGCCATATATTAGTTAATGTGGATTAGTAATCACGCATCAATATCATTACACAAAAAAGGCAACAAAATAATACGCCTTCCTATAATTGGAATAAAGGAATCAAATTTTAACATAATTAAAAAAATATAATACATTGACCCTGAGTTTATGTGTATTGCCGTAATTGATAAAGTTTCAATAAATTATGATAACCAAAAATACTCTGAATATGGAAGACTGGTCCGATTTAATCGTAGAGTAATCAATATTTAGAATCGTTTAAATAATCAATAATGGCATTTTTGGAATAGGATTATGGTTGTATCATAAAAATAAAAAAAATAAAAAAATTACGATAAACATTAAGTATAAAAATAAATATATAAATATATGTTTTCACGAAACGATGAATAAATATAAATAAAGTATAAAATATGACAACTACCACTATTATAAGTATGAGCATTATATTAACAATATATATATGTTCTTGGAACAAAAATATATATATGTTCTTTTGTTGCAACAAAAATATATATATTTTTTTTATGTTAGTATGAGTATTATAACTTCAGTTGAGAAAGAATACATCACCAAAATATCACCAAAATATAAAAGAAGTATACATAATGCTATTGTCTGTGTAAACATAAACTATAAAACAGGCGTATAAAAGTGTCATTTTAATCACCAAAATGGCCATGAGAAGTAAACGTAAAGCACATCACGTAAAGCAATACACGTATTATAACCACCGCATGATCATAAATAATCTAAAATATTAATACTGAAGTACATTTATCTATGTCTCCTTAGTTTTCCACAAATATTACCACTTCATGCCACTACCATCAAAACACACAGTAGTTTAATCATTTAGTTTTAACAAAAAAAAGTGGCATTTACTGTTAATTACCCATTATTATTTTGTTTGGAATTTCTTTTTGACTCACATGGTCCAGACTTCTAAACCAATCGATGGAAATATCTACACTACTAAACCAATCAATGAAAATATCTAAATTAAACACCCAAAAGCAATTAGTGTAAATTATTATTCATATTAAAACATATCTACATAAGTATATTAACATATTCTATTGCTTATGGTGGAAATTATTTTCACAGTGAAGAAACATTTTAAATTGTTTTGCTTATGATGAACTTTTGGATTTGTTTTAGATGGTTTATATTTTGGTTTGTTCGTGACCAAAAAAAATTGGTTTGCAATATAAACCCAAAACGAATAAAAATTTGGTTTGCTAATAATATCTAACTAATTAAACTGTTCTCCTTCCACTCCACGAAGCATTCCTAAACCAGTCTTAAATTTACGAAATTTTTTAATTAACGTACATTAATGACATTTAAAGCGATTTTTAATTGATATGCACTCAAAGATTTTCCTAATTCTATGCCATCAGAATATAACTACTCAAAGATTTTCCTAATCTTACGCGAAAAGAATATAAACTATTAATTGATCAATAGCTCGAATCAAATAACTAACACAATACAAAAATCTTTTTAAAAAACTTGACCACCAATTTCTCCTTTTCTCTACTGAAATTTCTTTTCCCTAATAGATAATAAATAATAAATGTACATTTAATTACTTTTAAGTTTTTTTTGCCTTTGATTGTGTTTTTAAATTATAACTACCAAAAATAAAATATTGAACTTATTGACATTTAACCTAACGTGCGCCATTTTTCACCACCAGTATATATATTTTATCATCTTTCAAAATATTAGTAAATTGGGCCTCTTTTAAATTTTGCGCTCTCATAATATAATTTTCAAAAAACAAATTATTTTTGTACATTTCCATTACTTTTTAATTTTTTTAAAATCATGTAATTAAAAGTTTAAAATATTTAAGCTTACATACACAAGTTATAATAAATTTGAATTTAAAAAAACACACAATAATATTTTCATATTAAAAAAATAGATATTTATATAACATACTTTATAATCAGACACTCAACAAACCGAGCGAAATACACCAATATCAAAATTCAACAAATATGAAAGCCGCTAAATTTTTATTTACCATTTACTCTTTCCAAACATACACCCGCGCAGGCGCGCGGATCCAAAATCTAGTATAACATAAAGCAATACACGTATTAATAACATTTATTCCCTATTCAATATAACATATGTCCATTAAAATGGCATGAGAAGTAAATACTCTAGGTAAGGATGGGCTTTTGAAAAAATGGTGTGAGGTTAAATATGGAGATGCCACATAGGAAATGGCACACATGTAATAAACACATGAGCAAAAGATTACTTTGATTAGTGATCTCCTCAAATAATAGTAAGGGGATTATCCCTTTGACGTAACGTAACACGCTAAATTATTGATTTTTTCCCTTTAGTTTTGCCATTTGAAGTTCAAACTAATTGATCGAAGTAGTTTAACAATCAATATAGTGCTCTCTGATATTCACATCATTTTTTAACGTCTATATCGAGTATTATCAATTAATTATACTATTACAACGATGAGAATATTACAAAGACGATTTTATATTCGACAATTCTAACATTTTGTGAGAATACACGCCTGACTGCACCATTTTGAGCCGTCCTATAAGATCCATGTTCGATGGTATGCCATACACCAAGGTAAAGATCTCATGTAATATGTTTCTCCATAATCTATATAATTTGATATTTTTTGGAAATTGAACTCCGACCTCCGAATGTAGAAGCATTAATGAATCATTAGTCAAACCATTGGACCAAAGGGATTTCCACATAGTCACATTATTTATATAATGTTTTTGACATATGTTTTTTCTACAGTCACTTACACTAAATATGACATGGTATACTAAAAAGATTATATAGCGTATAAGTTAAATATGACATAAATGATTACATTTAGTCTAATTTATATTTTGATATTTTTTAAAAATATGGAAATAAATTATACATCATCATTAAATATGACATTAGAGAATATAAATATAATAATATTTTACAAATTTCAAAAACATTATTTAATTCTATTTTCATAATTATACAATTTTATTACCAAAAATATTTTCAAATTTTCCTAAGTTTTTTTTTAAATTATAATTTTAATCGTAATATCATTAGTTTTCTTATATATCTACAAATTTTAGAAATATTATTTAGTTTTATTTTTTGATAAGTATACAACTTTATATCAAACTTTTTAATTAATTTTATACAAGTTGATTTAATATATTTTATCCAAAATAAATATATAAAAATCTATCTAATAATATAATTTTTAATATATATATATATATATATTAATATATATCTATTTTAAATATATTCTAAACAAAATTGTTTAATGTATCTTAATTATCTTAATTTTATGTTCAAATAAATCAAAATTTATTATTTAAAATAGTAAAATTTAAAATAATAATAAAGTTTTATTTGAAAATATAATTTAAATTTAAAGTTTTATTACTGCACATTGTATATGGAAAAACCATGTTTTCATTAATTTACTTGAGTTTTTTCAGAGAAAAGACGATTCTTGTTTATCTTCTTTTTATTTTTAATTGATAACAAATCTCAAAAAAAAAATTCCAATATGCTAATGCTCCAAAGTATGGAAAGTATAAATGTTCTTAAGGTAAAGGTGAGAGTTTTGTTAATCTGAATGGGCAATTACTTTGTCAAAATATTTCCAAACAAATTTTATATGATATATGAGAAAAAAACTTATGTCAAATACCTTTTTACTGAGTTGCTTGTACGTAACATTAAAGAAGATGTTTGGTGTTAGTAGCTCAACCAGCATATTGTATGGCTACCCAAAAATGATAATCAATAAGGTTCTAAGTTCAAACATCAGTGGCGAAGAGAACTGTTGATGGATACAGCCAAAAACGACTTTTTTTTTAGCAACTTACTTAGGATTGAAAAAGGAACAGCCTTAGTGGGCTGCCAGAGAGTTTGGAAAAAAAAAGACTATATACGAGTAGTTTTTAAAAGACAAGCGATCCAATACGAGTCTTTTATTTTTACTGAGAAAATCAAACGATCACTGCATAGCGTAGCCTGTTTGGTAACCACTGTTGCGAGTGTTAAATTTTTGAATCTTATTTTGATATTATAAACTATGGATCACATTCTGAGTTTGGCTTACACTCAGGGACACATTTAACAGTAGGAACACTTTTTTTTTGTCTTGTAGTATATTGTAGGACAACGATACCCTTGTTGAGACCTGAGAGCTTGTCTGTTTAATTTATGTTAATGTAAAGGCAAATCTTAGGGACACTCTCTCTCTCTAATAATATGATTTGTTTTGAATTTTTTTTTACAATTTGTTATGATTGTTATTATTTCATATTGTAATTTATAAATATAAACATCTAATGAACATAAAGAATTATAACTTCTTTTCTTCTACATTTTCAGATCTATATTATATATGTTTTGATATATTAAAAATTAAAAAAAATTGAAATTGAATTGGGTGATAGTATATAATGAATTATATAAATAAATTATGGACATAACAATTGTGGACATAGATATTAAAAAAAATATTTGCGGATAGATGAATAGTATATAAAAAATTACTGTGGATGACATTTTGTGGACGGGTTTTGAAAAGAACATACTCATTTTTCATCTAAAATTTTAAAATAATATTTCATATTTTTTTAGTGGACGAGTTCATATCTAACATTTTAAAAGTTTTATCAATCCATATTTTTTAGCTTTTTCCAAACCTTACTATTTATATGTATGAAGTATGTTTTGTGTACAAGGAGTTTGATCCAAAAAAAAATTTGTGGAAGCCTTTCCATGGACAAATACATTTACTTGTGGATGGAAAAATAGATGTTTGATTGATGTTTGATTTATGGACGCAATAGAAAATCCAACTATAAACCTGATGGAGTCGCTATTAAAATGGTTTTTGGGAGTTCACTTTTCAATATCCCCATTCCTAGAGAGTGCTTTCAAAGCATTTGAAGATACAGAGCAGAGCCTTGAGGGTTTGGATGAAAGGCGCCATGTCTGTCTAGACACCAAGACAACTCCGGCCACCAGTAACAACCGCCCCTGATCTCTTCAGCCCAGAAAAGTTGTTCCACTGCTCCAACCTCCAAACAAAAACCCAGAAAAAATGAAAAAAATGCCCAGACCAAAGTTTTAATCTTTTAATCCTAAACCCAAAATTCTCTGACGAAGACTCAAACTTTGACCCATTAAACAGCAAGCCACTTTGCATCTGAGCAATCTTTATCTACCTGAGTTGTTGAATTTAGGAATGACCCAGAAAAAAAATTGAAACAGACCTAAAGAACAAACTTCTTAGATCGATTTTGTCTCTTGCTATGTATTTTCTTTTCTTAAAATACCATCTCCAAAGAACACCTTTAAAAAAGAAAGAAAGTAGGATCATTGATTAATTAGAACATGAAAAAAAAAAGAAATAAAACTCACTTTGTAGTGATCTCAAACCAAGAACGAGAAGAAGCTGAAAATGAGTTTTGGGCTTATAGACAGAGAAAGGAAAAAGAGATTTGATGACCCTTCAGATTTATGCAATTAAACTCCAAGAAACAAAGAATCATCGCTTGTCTTCTTCCACTATTGAGAAAAACGAGTTTCTGTTATAAAAGAAAGAAACTTATATACAGATACATCCAAAGCTATGTATCAAAAATCTTTTGAATCGTGACTGGGATTGTGATTGGGTAAAAATCTCTTGAATCGCAGAATCTGGACTGTTATTGGATAAAAGGTGTTTCTCTTTAATCGATTAGAAACAACGAGAAGTCGATTCCCTTCGGAGAGAAAACGGTTCTTAATCTTAGTCGCGTCTGAGATGAGAGTCAGGTAATTGGGATTTAAAGTGGAATTAAGAAAGACAGAGTTTGAGTTAGAATAGGTGTTGTCACGAGGAAACTGGTTGTCGTTTAGATCAGAGGGTATTGATGTCTTTAACACACAAAGAAGTGTGTCTCAAGTGCAATGTGACTTAAACTGTAATATGAAAGTGATAAAGTGTGTCTAGAAGTTAAAAAATCATATTACAAATATGTGTTTCATATCTATTTTCTTATCATGATGATCAAATAATAGAGCAATGGTTTAAACAAAATATGCTAACCCGTTACTGCGGGTTAATTGACTCTCCAGTTTGTTGTTTGTCTCTAATCAGTTTCAGTTAACTTTAGTTGGGTTCACTAATTATTACAATTCCCTACCACATGGCATGAAGGCAGAGCGTGTAGTTCACCTCCATAATTGACGGTGATAACTGAACGGTGCTCACTTTCATTCTTACATGATACATGTGATTTCCAGGCTGTCTCAAGCTTCCGTACATTCACAAAACTTTCTCTCCGTCCAATAACACCAACATTTCACTTAATTAGCCTATAAATTAGGTGAAATGACCATAACCATGTAACTTTTTTTTATTACTATCAATTTTTAAATACCATGCATGCTTTTTCATTACATTATGACAAAAAACGTAACTACAAAATCGAAAAAATCGGAAACCACATAGAAAAATCGCTGACGTGTATTAATGAATTCAGCCGTAAAATATTTCGACAGTATTGATGACTGAATTATGATTACATTGCGGCTGATTCATACAACACAATTGACTTATGAGAAATTGACTGACTTCTGTGAATAAATCAGCTGCACATTATGGTTGATTTACAGAAATGAGATTGGGTTATGAGATAATGGCTGACTTACAAACATAAGTTACAGCTGACTTATACATCGACATGCTGATTTCTCGGAAACTTAGCTGAGTTTTAGATAAGATATGGTTGAGTTTTGTTTCTCCATTTGATTTAGCGTTCACTGACTGGCTGAGTTATTAAATTTACGGTTAACATATGAAAGGTAGTTACGGCTGATTTACTTATAATCAGTCGTAATAAGCTGGATTAATAGTAAACACAGCTTAACTACGGCTGACCTATTAATGAAATATTAATTACTAGAATAACATCTATTTAACGCTGGGTTATTTGATGATACGATTGACTTAATATTTTCTTTGGAGCTGATTTATTAGCGAAAGATTAATTACTAAAATAGTATTCACGTTATGTTGACTTACATTTGTTGTTACAGACTGATTTATGTAGGCTGGGTTTTGTATTCATTTGGTAGCTGACTTACCGATTTCCATATCATCAGCTCTTATTTTCCATGTCAGTTAATGTTACAACACTCAAATTATGGTTTATGTTACAGATGCCTCTTCTTCTTCTTAAAAAAAAAATCAATTATCACATGAGAATCTAACGTTTAGGCCGAATAATCTTATATCTATTATTTGGTTACAATGAAACTATGTCACCTAGATTTTATATCATGATTTATCAATTTAAAAATTAATTATGATTATAAAAAATTTACATTCACGTACCAATCATATCTTTTTAATAGTTAATAAAAATTATATAATTATAAAAATATAAATAAATAATATTTTGAAAATTATATAATATGTTGTCAAAAAATATATAATATTATTATATTTCTATTTCTACTATTATCTTATTTATTGTTATATTAATAATGCTAAATGATTTATTATCATATTCTAAAAAATTAAAAATTAATATTAAATTTAAATTTTCACGTCACAATTAATTTCAAACTATGTCAATCATTGTTAGTATATCATATAGTCATTTTTCTTTTAGAGAATGTTTTGAGAATTATTAATTACTAACAGCTGTACTCATCACGTGAACTTAAAACTGTTGCTCATTTATGTCAGTATTCACAGTGATAAATGGTTGCAGGACCAGCTTAACAATATCATTGGCTTAGCTGTACTCACCACGTGAACTTAAAACTGTTGCTCATTTATGTCAGTATTCACAGTGATAAATGGTTGCAGGACCAGCTTAACAATATTATTGGCTCTAGTCTTTTACCCTTTAAGATTTATATTCATAATATATTTAAAATATTCTAAAAATTTTAATCAGTAATATTTTGTATATTTCATGATGAAAATAAAACTATATACATATCAAATATTTTTGGGCCCTTTTCAATTTTATTTATTTTATTTTTCATTTTTCTGTATATAAATATAGACTTACAAAAAAAAATTAATCCCCTTAACTATTAATTTACGGGGACGATACTGTTTGTCCCTCCTAATTAGCGGACCCTGAATGGTTGCTACCTATATAGATTCCTTTATCCTGTAAAAGACTCAATATTTTTTGAACAAAAAGACTCAATACTTAGAATTTTAAAAAGAATGAGTTTGACTCTAAAGCTTCTGCTTCTACTTCTACTTCTTTTTGTCTTGAGTCATCAAGTTGATTCTGGCTCTATAGTCAAGTTTCTTCCCGGCTTTGAAGGCCCTCTTCCTTTTGAGCTTGAAACCGGGTGTGTGAAATGTTTATTCTTTTCTTTTTTTACCAATGTATAATATGTGAAAAAGAATAATAATAATAATATATACTCTGACCAAAAGAATAAAAATATGTGCATTTGAGTTTGGAATTAATAATTTGCTATTCTTGTGAACGACAGGTACATCGGTATTGGTGAGGAAGAGGATATACAATTGTTCTACTACTTCATCCAATCTGAGAAGAATCCAAAGGAAGATCCTCTTCTTATTTGGCTAAATGGTGGACCTGGATGCTCTTCTCTCGGAGGGCTTCTTTTTGAGAATGGTAAAATCTATAAAATATATTCATTTAAACCATCATTTTTCAATGGTTTTGCTTAAAGTGGTGAAACCAAAAATAGGACCTCTGGCTTTTAAGTTCGAGGTTTACAATGGAAATCTCGCTTCTTTGATTTCTACTTCATATTCATGGACACAGGTAATGATGGAAAGTACGTTCATATGTCGATCATAAATCCAATGATCTATTTGATACTTTTCATAATCTTCATCACATTTTCAGGTGGCTAACATAATATTCTTGGATCAACCTGTTGGATCTGGTTTCTCATACTCAAGAACTCCACTTGATAAAACTAGTGACACAAATGAAGTAAAGATGATCCATGAGTTTCTTCAAAAGGTAATAATAATATGGCAAACTTGAGTGTCTTCTGAAAGCCCTTGTATGTCTTGTAATCGGTGGCAGATTCAGAAACAATTATGACAGGTCAGATTTTATTAACTACAAAAGAACTTAGGCTAAAATTTGTAACTTTAGCTAACCGGAAAGCACAATAGTTTATATATTTATACTTGTCTTTACTGTATTGCATCAATAAATATATAGTGAACTTTTAACAGAACAAAATCATTGAAAAAAAAATTTATGAAAAACTGAAAAGCTTTTAATTTTTTTCTATATTTAAATAAGTTTTCTATAGCAGTTATTGATAATTTGACACAATCCAAAATTTAATTTTAAATAAAATTGGTGAAATATGTAAAAGAAAATTAGAAAAATAAATTTATAGAAAAGAGGTTTTACTGCATTTAAGAGAGGTTTCTCACATTAAAATTTAGATCGGTAAAAATTGTTGTTACCCTTAACTAATAATTATATAATTATTTTATATAATTTAAAAGAAATTTGTGATTTATCTATTAGATTAGATAATTATATTAGTTAGATAATAATTATAAATTAATATAATAAAAATTATCCAAAATAAATTAATGTAGTTACATATAGTTTTAATAGTTTTATTTATAAGATCTTATAAAAGTATTAAATTAATAAATGAATATAAAATCTTTATAAAAATACATTTTCCTTAAAATTTTATGTTTTCTAAAAATTATGGAACATATAGTTTAGCTAATTTTCAATTTTCAATTTTATATTATGTAAAATATATATTTTAAAAAAAAAACAAACTCCTATAAGTTTTTAGAATTGCTTATACTAAATAAAATGGATAAGATATTCGTAAATATACTTAAGTATTCTAAATATATAGAATATTTTTGGATATCCGAAAAATTGGATATCTGTATTTTCTGAAATAAAATAAACTAGATCTTGATCCGCGCTTTGGAAGCGCGGAATATTTTACGATGAAAAATTTCACTAATAACTTAATAAATATTTTGGTAATTTTTAAAGAGTGTGTATTTAAAATATTTTTGCATTTAAATTAGTGTTTTTAAATTCAATCTGATTGTGATTACACCGGTTAATCTGGAGATCTGACAATTCAATTTAGGTTCTTAAAATATTCATATTAAAAAAATTATTACCCGAGACTAACCGATTGAACTGATGGATGACCGATATGTAATATAATTTGATTTAAATTATAATTTTCATAATTTGTAATCTTATAATCCAAATTTTAAAGTTCATTATTTTACAATTTATGAAATTATGACGTTTCTACAAAATTTTAAAGAGAAAATGATAGATATAAAATAACTAAAATTAATTATTGTATTGTTTGGAAACATTGATAGTAATATAAAAAATATATTGTTTGGAAACAGTAATAGTAGTATGAAGAAATAAGTATATTGTTTGGAAACATGGATAGTAGTATAAAGAAAGGAACATTAGTGATTAATGTAGATTTAACTATAAAGTATAAAGGTGTACTTAATTTAAAAACTTACAAAATAAATGTTAAGTCCAATAGAATGTTTCTGTTTTAATAAGATAGATTGGAAAATCAAATATCCCTAAACTAGAAAACAAATCACAGTTGTTGCTAACTTTTATGGGCCCATAATTTATTGATAATATCCATGCCACCCTTAACTACTAAACATATATATGGGGCCATAATTTTTGAACTTTTTGAAGCAATATTTCATTGTTGCCAACTTTTTTCCATTTTTGTTAACTTGTTGATGTCGAGTGCATAAAACTTGTGGAACTATTTAGTACAAAGAACAAAACAAGATCTTAAATATCTCACTATTCAAATATGAAATGGATAAAAATATATAATTAATCAAATCTCAATAAACAAGACTCAAAGAAAAATAAAACTAAAAAGTATGGATGTTTGGTTTAAATTTTTTTGCTGTTAGGTTTTTATATTTATTTGATTGACGTAAAAAAACATCAAAAAGTTAAGTGATTTGGCTATATTATTGATTAAAAAGCATGATAAACCTATATATATATTATATATATATATATAATTTGTTAGATGAATTTCCAGAAAAGAAATATAAAGGTTTGATTTACTCTTGTTAATGAGAAAGATACTATAAATGTTATGTTGCATAACTCTTTTTTAATAATTTAAAGTTTTATATTATTTAGGACTTTGATTATTAATATTGTACTAGGGTAATACTTGCGCCTTGCGCAAAGTGAATTTATATAAAAATTATATAAAAAAATAAATGAAAAAATAAAATTTATATTATTGATCGAATATTTTGGCCTTGAAAAAAATTAATTTTTAATTACATAATTTGTTTAATGATGAGCTGATCTCATTTTAAAAAAATATTTTAGGTCAAAAATCACTTATCGCATAAGAACCTAACGTTTAGGCCGAAGAATCTTAGGCCTACTATTTGGTTACAATGAAATTGTGCCAACTTGGTTTTATATCCTGATTTACCAATTTAAAAGTTAATTATGGTTATGAAAAGTTTACGTTCACGTGTCAATCCTATATATCTTCAATATTTTTTCTCTTTTTATGTCGTTTTTTTTTCATTTTGATTATTGCTTAATATAAATATTGTTTTTGGAGTTTATTTTCATTTTGTTCTTTTTGTCTGAGATTTAGAAATGTTTAAGATTTAAAATTATTAAAGAAATATATACTTAGGTTAAGATATGCATCTTGTGCAGAATAAATATTTGGAGTTCTTTCAAAAATGGCTCAAAACTTTGAGTCAAACACAAAAATGACATATGCTTTTTTTGAATCTTTGTTTTGCCTTATTCAACCTAGAGATTCTATTTATTCACGAAAATGTCATTATTTTTTTTATTTTTTTTGAAAATGATGATTTTATCTTATCATCCTCATCTTCACCAAGTATTTACAATATTGCCATTAACATCAAATACCTCAACCACCATGAACAACCAAATTGAAGGTGTTAATGCCTTAAAGTTTCGATTTTTTCTCATCCTTTCACACTTCTTATCCACACAAACCACATATCTTACACTTTCTCTCAAAATTCATCCAAAAAACTGAAGATTTTGATTACCAATTATGTAAGGTTCATATAGGCACTGAAGCTCACGATTCTCATTATTAACGAGTTGGTAGCTGTTGTGGTGAAGTTCTGGGTGATTGGAAAAGCCACACAAGTCATCTCACGGGTTCAATGTATGAAATCAAGAACCACATTTCATTTTTCAGATCAGTTCGACGAAGAAGTCTTCTGATCAATGCATAGGTTACTTTTGCAATTGACCTTTTGTGTGTTTTTAATAGAAAACTTCTAGAGAAGTCTTCTGGCTTTCCTTTGTTAACAAAAAATGAAATTCCAAGAGAAGATTTCCCAAGAATTTTTTTCGAATAAACAGGTTAATTTTGCAATTAACCGAAATTGGTTAGAAATTTGACTTTTTATAGAAGACTTCTTGGGAAGTCTTCTTGGAGAAAACTTCTAAAGAAGTCGTCTGAAAGTCTTTCCAAAGTCTTCTCACTGTCGCAAGATGTGTGTGTGGGTTTTACTTTTGCAATTGAAAAATAATAGTAAAACATTTAACATTAATGAGAAGATTTCTAAAGACGTCTTTACAAGTCTTCCCAAGTTTTATTCCGGGTTTTGGTTAAACTTTTGGCTGCAAAAGAAGACTTCTAAAGACGCCTTCCATCGAAAGACTTCTCTCTTTCTGAGAAAGTCAAATATAGTCAATTACAAAAGTAACTCAGGAGATTTCGTGTGACATTGAGAAGACCGATAGAAGACTTACAGAAGACTTCTCTAGAAGTCTTCTCTAAAAAGTCAAATTTCTGACAAGCTTCAGTCAATTGCAAAACTAACCTGTTTATCCGAGAAGACTTCTTTGGAAGTTTTCTCTAGCATTTTCGAAAAAATTTCAAATTCAAAAGTAAGCAAATATTTACAAAGGAAGACTTCTCAAGATGTCTTCTGTAGAGTAGACTTCTTAAGAAGTTTTCTTTCGTAAATTTGCAATAGCAAAAATGACCTAAATGGAAGACTTCTTAAGAAGAAGACTTCTCTTGGAAGACTTCAAAAGAAGTCTTCCATGGATGACTTTTTTTGAAGTCTTCTACGTAAATCCTTATTAAACTTCAAGTTTCTCCAAAATTAAAATGAATTTTTAATATTTTCTTGTTAATTCATGTTTATTAGTCAATATTGGGACTACTGAGTGGAATTCATAACTTAATTGGTGATAATTATGAAGTTACAAACATTGATGCTTAATAATGTTTCTAGCTAAATGGAGAAGTCTTCTCTGATGATTTTATTTTATTAAGTTGATTTATGTGTTTGCTAATGTGTTCTAACTTCAAGTTTTGTTTTTTTTTGTTAGATTTTCAAGAGTGTTAAGTAACTTCAAGTTATGTTTTTTAACTTCCAAAAATGTTAAATAACTTTAAAAATATCAAGTCATGTGGTTTAATGTGTCTTTTAGATCATAAGATATTTTGTGAATTTGACTAAGTTTTCTCTCTTAGTTTTAGTAAATTTGACTAAGTTTTGTGTTGTTGTATTTTTTTATGAGTGGATAGAATGGTTAAAACAATTTCTTGGTATGTTGTATCAATAACTTTAATAATATCAAGTACTTTTGTCAAAACATAAGCATATTTACTAAATTCTTTTGATTAACATCTTTTAAAGTTAACAAAATAATTCACAACTACAATAATACACATACAAATCATAAAATAAATCACAAACAAAATTATTACACATTGAGCTAGATATTATTCCTCAACATAGATAAGCTTCGACTCCACTTGATATCATCCCTTTGTACTACTTTGGACAGAATAAATTTATTTGTTTACGGATCAAAATCCAATCCGAATACCTATAGATATTATAATATTTAACCAAGTATCTAAATTTCGGATATCCAAAAGCCATGAATCCAAATTTAGATATTAAATCTATGGATCCGGTGGATATGGATACCATAAAATTTCGATTATCCAGATCCATCTCAAACCTAGCAAACACTCTTGGCTTCGGCCCTCGTTGTCTAAAGTTATCGACCTTGGCGAGATGTAAGCCATCACATTTAAACCTAGCCCATTATTAAACTCTTATATTTTTATATACTCGACATCTTTTAGAATTTTTTTTTGTTGTAAACTAGAGGATGTTTCAATTATCAATATAAAATTGAATAATTTTTATGTTATTTGACCAACTATATTATGAAATATATTTTGTTATGGTTCATTTAGGGTTAAGTGAATATTTAGTTTTGTTTGTGTATAAAAAGTATTAAGAAATAATTATGTTTTTTAATCTATGTGCGTCACTATGTTTTTGTATAAAAAGTATAAATTTTTTTTAATCTATGTGCATCACTCTAAAACACATTATCTAATATAAAAAAAGGAGCATCTTATATATTAAAACAGAAGTCACAACTTTGATCCATGTGTGATTTTTTTAAGTTGGATTTATTTTTAGAAAATCATGTTACATTTATTTTCTAATCGTATCATTATTATGATTTATTATAACATTGTATATTCATAGAAAATATGTTGAGAAAATCTAGCAAGATCTTAAAAAAAAATTAAATATATTTTATAAAATAATAAATTAATAATTTCGTGATTAGCAATATAATTTTATTATAAATTAATTTTAATTGCAATAAAATTACATGCTATGTTTATAAAACTAATTATAGTTTATACAGTACTAAATTAGATATGCTATATAAATAAATATACCAAATTATATATATTGGTAAAGTAACCTTTTTCAAAAATTCTTTCATTTAAATAAATAAATAAATATTATTCATTGTTAAAACGAGTTAAATTTGTAAATCATGTAATATATTAAAAATTTTAAAAAAATCTTAGCATAAATTCTTAACAATATATTGTCTAATAATCTTATCTATTAAAATAAAAGTTATGACTTCTTTCGAGTGATATTTTTATTTGGACCATTATTTGAAAATTTTATTAAATGTATTACCTTAATAGTTAATACTAATATAATATAATATTTCTAATTACTTAAATCATAATATATTTTGATATCTTTTAAATTTAAACATAAATATTTATATTTAAAATTTTTAACAAATCTGTTGAAAAAGATTATAACAAGATCTTAACTGTCAAAATTTGTAATTAAATATTTACATTAATTTCGTAACTAGTAATGAAATTTATTATATTTTATATATACAAAATCATTTTTTTACAAAATGAAAAAAAAACAAATCATATTCTATTTTATCTATTTATAATAATATCTACCATTTTAAAAGAAAATTATTATATTGAACTTAATATGATAAAATTATTTTAAATTGATAAGTTAATATATTTTATTTTCATAAATATAAACATTTATGCTAATGATATAATATGTTGTTAGAATGGTTTAACATTAGTAGACTATATAATACATATATAAAATTAATTCATCTTCAAAATTTATATACACAGTCATTTATTATCTAAAATGAATAAACATAACAAAAATTGCTAAAAGAATTTTAACACTTTGAATTACGGGTCATGATTATAACAAATTAAATACAAAATAATTTGTAAATATGTTTTTTTGTGCATAAATGTTTTTTTTAATCAAACGTAAATTCAATAGGATAAATATATAATAAAAACAAAATATGTTTGTGATGATTTGAAATAATTAATTAATTTATAGCATGAAAAATATAAAATTATTATATTAAAAAAATTATGTACAAATTTAAATATATAAGTAATCATAAAAATATATATATATATATATATATATATATAAATATCCGCACAGTTGTGCGGATCGAGATCTAGTTTTTAATTAAATCGGTTAAAGTTCTTAGTGGTATTCCGCGAGAGGTTATCTTTTTTGATTGAATGAAAATATTTTTTTATTAAAAGCCACTTTTGTAAAATAGGTCTGTCATTGTTTGAAAAGATTAAATTTGTAAAACTACTTTAGAAAGAAACTTTGATTTAGTAGCAAACTGTAGAGTTTTTTTCCTTTTTTGGCAGTGGCTAAGCAAGCATCCACAGTTTTTCTCCAACCCATTTTACGTTATCGGAGATTCTTATTCCGGTAAGATTGTTCCGGCACTCGTTCAGAAAATCTCAAAAGGTATGTTTTTATCAAATCAATCGCTTTGATATTCTCTCTTTTTAACAATAGTGGTATCATTGATGCAGGAAATTATATATGTTGCAAACCTCTCATCAATCTACAGGTCATTAATACTTAACTTCTTCTAATTATTACATTTTTTTTAAATCAAGAGATCTATAATATATTTTTATTTTTTGGTGTAAAGATTTATAATATATTTCTTTGTACAAAACCAGGGGTATGTGCTCGGAAACCCAGTAACATATCCTGAATTTGAATTAAACTATCGTATTCCATTTTCTCATGGAATGTCATTAATCTCTGATGAACTATACGAGGTATGAAAGTGCAACATGCCATCAAATTTCCCTTTAATTTTCTACGGTTACTACTTACGAAGCCTCAAATGATACAACAATATATACAACTTTTTTTTATCAGTCACTGAACAGAAATTGCAAAGGAGTTTATGTAAATGTGGATCCACGTAATACAAAGTGTTTGGAACTTGTTGCAGAATACCATAAGGTAAACACTCTGAACTTCAATCATTTTTTGCTAGGTACTAATTATACCAACATTAATTCTAATTTATTTTTTAACTACTTGCAGTGCACTGACAAAATAAATCCAAATAATATACTATTGCCAGATTGCAGTGATGATGAAACGGAAAATATATCTCCTGATTGCTATGTAAGTAATGCCTTTTTCCTTCATCTAGTGAAACCGAACTTACAAATCCCATAAAGATATGAGAATCAACAATTTAATGTTGATAATGTAAATGCAAGAACGACAGCACATATGTAAAGTACAAAGTACACCAGAAAATAATTTTAAAAAGATATGTGTATTTTTTTTTGAAACACAACTTACTTTCATTCAAACTCAACTCTTTCAGTTACAATAAAAAGAGGGAATGCACCATCCTCTTTGATTCAAAAGATAAAATACAATAACACAAGCAGATAAACAAGATAGTTCTTCATGAGAAGATGACCGTGAATTCAAGACGAAACTCAAATGCGTCGATAAGGCTTTCACGAAAAAATCGGACAGCTGAGAAATAGTCACATAAAGAGGTGACGTTAACACCCAACCCGCACCTCGGAATATCGTCGAAACGAAATCCGTTGTATCTCCAGGCCCGAACGAGCCGCTACACAAGGTATCAAAACGGTTATAGATATGGATGGACACTTCCATTTAATGTTTGGAAGGGAAACACTCCTTATCAAGGAGATAGTGGATGAACCAGTTCGCTTCTCCAAGCAGAAGTATGCTAGTGGTGATGAAGGCGATCCCGATGAACCCATCGGTAACTGACTAAACAATAAACTCTTCGCATAAGAGAGAGCAGGCGTTATATGTAATCCCGCTTTGGTAAAGAAGCGTAGGAAATTAGGAAAGTGACCTCGTCGGAAAGATGAAAGTACCGCAGAGGAAATATGGCGACGGGTGAGTAGATAGGATAGAGCCGGTGAGGGGCGGGTTATCGGCTCAGGCCTCCAAACAACAGATATTGAGATGAGACGCAGAGGAGGGAGAAAGCTAAAGCTTTTCTTAAATCGCTGAGGACAGAGAAAATTTGGTGATGCGGAACGATTACGCGACGGAGCTGACGATGGATCTGGTAGGTGAGGCGCAACTCCGCATGGATGAACGGCGTCGACCCCAACAAGGGGTGGATATTCATCGAAAGAGAGGTAAGGGTAGAAGCAAACCGATGTTGATGAAGTGCGGCGACTGTAATCGACGGGGTGGGAACCCCCCCAAAAAAAATTTCAGATTCAGTGAAACCAGATCTGTAAGGAGACGGACAAGAGCTTCGACTTACACCAAACAGATTTCTTCGAAGAGAAACGCTGGCGTGAGTAGAGACGACAGTGGAAGCAAAATGGAAACAGAGTAGACGACAAGAGCTGGATCGGAGGTCCCGACGTCGGCGGCCAGAGGCCTCTCCGGCGTCGAGAGTTGGCGGCTGCAAACGAGTCTCGATAGTCGGGCCTGAGAGCTTTAGGGCGAACTCTTCATAGTTAAAGAAAAGATTACAAAGATATGTGTCTTTATTGGTATTTTTTAAAGAGAACTTACAAGTATCTCTTGAAACAGAATTCCAAAAAGATTAAGACCCTCTTGACTCGTTTCCCTAGTCTCACACGTCCTTAAGTCGAATACAAAACCTCTCCCTTTAGCCCTTAATACTTTCACTCGCTTACAAGCTTATAAAACCCACTCTTATGCTAAGAATATAACTCAGTGACAATCCTAATACATAGGTCTTATGTGACTATATATACAATACAACCAAGTTAGCTAACCTGGCCACATATCCGATATTTACTAAATCCCCCAAATATGGTAAGTTTCTTAAAAGTCCTACTAAGTATTTATGAACTTCCCATCGTGAGATCTCCCTTCTCCAAGATTAATCTCTTCATGCTTGCTCTCCAAAATGTCTCCGCATTAATTCTAACTTGATCGCCAATCCGTTCTTCAAGTCTCGATTTTCACTTTGTCTTGTTCATCCGCATGCATACTCATTGTCGTAGAATCTGCTCCATTTGTTGCTGCACTTAAGTCTGAATCAGAACGTCCACCTGATCTTTGCATCTTCGATCTCTCTCTTTTTAACTTTGAATGCTTCTCAAATACCTACAAGACTCCGCTCACATACAAGCACAAATGTCTCAACACATAACTCCTGACTAATGTGTGCATTAAAAACCAAAATAGTTCAAGACATGCGGGTCTAAGAGTTAGTGAGAAATACAAAACCAAGTACACTCCCCCCATAAACATAGACCTAAGTAGACTAAGTTTTTTTCTCCCAGAAACTAAGTCCCTTGGTCATCACGTTCAGCTGACTGTTGCGGATTTTGCTCACCTTCTCCCCCGGCTTGAGTGCATACAAAGTTAAAAACTTTCAAAGATGTTAATTTATATGAACTAGACAGAAGACTTACTTGGATACATCATTCGAGATATCTGTGATAACACACTGGTGAGAGCTTGCATTGCTACCCCGAGCTGTCGAAGAAAGATGTAGGCTTCTTCAAATGCAATTTGGGCTTCCTTAGCATTTCTTTTGGAGCCGCCATAATTCATAGATGAATGGTCTGAAATTTTTCTGCTGATCGTGAAGACTGTCGTGGTGGTACATAATGTTGTTCTGCGGAGCCTGATGCATGTTGAGCCTCTGATGGACCAGGCTGAGATGCTGTTGGTTTTGATGATCCTGGCATTTATGCAGCTTTCCCTTTCTTCTTAGCCTTTCGCTGAGCTTCCTCTTCAGTTGCTCTTTCTTCCTCCTGCTTCTTGTGATACTCTTCACTAAGACGAGAATCCTTCTTGTATGAGATCACATACACAAGTTTTTCCCTCAGCCTTCTCTACAGCAGATGTTGACTCTGAAGGACGCCATAGATAGTTCGAGGAAAGATCAGCCACCTCATGTCTTTCTTGCCTCCTTCCTTCTGAAGAACTCCAAGATTCAGAACTTGTGAGTAGATCATCTCTCCCACATCAACTCGAATCCCATGAAACATTTTGTAGATGAGACAAGCTCTGTCAGCTGATACTGCATTCTTGTGAGACGAAGGCACCCAATTGTACGCTGATTGAATCACAAGAGCAGCCTTGCAAGGATATTAGGGGCGAGTAGTTAGGTTCTTGAGACTGAGAGTACCTTCTGTCAGAAAGTCTATCAGCTCCTCGTTTGAAAATGCATCAATCGTCTCATCAGCTTCTATTTTATATTTCGTCAATGGATCCAGATTGAGATACTCGTTGATCCTGGCTGGAGAGAACTCAAACTCCTGACCTCTGATAGTGACCTCAACTCGTTCCCTGGAGGCTCTGGTTGTCTCACCGGATAATGCGGCATATAATTCCTTCAAAATCTTTGGGACGTAACCCACTAACCTTGTGACAGTGCTTTCAAGATGACCCTTCTTGATAATATCAAGATAACCCCAGGTGTCTTCAGCCTCTAGATAAAACCAGTCTCCCATGTAGTCTTTCCAGATGAATCTCTTGCTGGAGTTGATTCAGTATGGATCTGTGTCACTGCTCCTGGCACGGTTTATTTCCTTGAAGTCTTCCTTTTAGGATTGTTCCTCAGTATTGAAGGTGTCGCCTTTCTCTTCTTCCCATTGGCTTTCTTCTTGATATCGATCAGGAGTTCCACATCCTCAACGTCGACTTCCTGAACTTCATTAGACTATGGTTTCTCTGAATCTCCTTATGCATCAGAGGCATAAGCAGAGGACACCTATTTTTCCTTCCCTCGAGCCTTGTAGACTTCTTCTGGAGTCATAATAGGAGTTTGGTCTCCAAGATCGGATTTTTTCCTCCGTCTCTTGTTTTTCTTCCTCTTCGAATTCCATTGGATCTGAGTTAACATCTGATTCAGTGTTCAACTTCTCATCTGCAGTGGCGAATGCATCTGACTTGGTTTGAGAAGTTTGACTTCCTTGTGGTGTCGTGTGCTCATCGGAGTAATCAACCAGAAAAATCGGCGGTGGTGGCGGTGGTGCGACGTCTTGTTTCTTGGTTGATGCGGAGGCTTTCCACTCTTCGTCATCCTTTCTTGAGAGAGAGAGAGAGAGAGAGAGAGAGAGAGAGAGAGAGAGAGAGAGAGAGAGAGAGAGAGAGAGAGAGAGAGAGAGAGAGAGAGAGAGAGAGTTTTCTTTCTTAGGGAAGTTTTTGAGTGGGGAGCAAAGAGAATTGAGAGAGAGAGATGTGTGGGCGTTTAAGGTTTATCAAGGGATAATGATTTCCTTTTTCCGGTACACTATTCCATGATTTCCTAGATATTTGCCATATCTCCAACTTTTTCATAAATAGAGTTTTTCAAATTAAAAAAAATCGAAATCTTCCATTTGTTGTAAATACAGCCTTTGTTTAATAAATTTTCAGCGAAAATATATATATATATATATATATATATATGTTAGCTCATACAAATATTGAAACATGGTTGTCTTGGCAGTATTATCTACATTATCTCATTGAAAGTTGGGCCAACAACGAAAGAGTCCGTGAAGCTCTCCATGTTCAAAAGGTATTTGCCAACTTTGGATTAAGATCGTTGATGATATAAAGAAAGATCTAGAGTCTAAATTTTTTATCATCTGTGAATACAGGGGACTAAAGGACATTGGAAGCGATGTAACAGGACTATTCCATACAGTTCCGACATTATAAGCAGCGTACCTTATCATGTGAATAACAGCATCAGAGGATACCGGTCTCTTATTTATAGGTTTGAAGTTACATCATTTCTTTACAACCAAAATGAAACTTATCCCAAGATCAATCCTAACTAATTACATGACTTTTATTTGGTTTTAGTTTCTATAAAATCTAAGATCAACTGAAACAATATCGTAAACTATATTGTTCAAACTTACCTACAATTTAAGAGATTGTAATTTTGTGTGTGTTTATGGTGTACAGTGGTGATCATGACATGACGATGCCTTCCCTAGCAACTCAAGCCTGGATCAAATCCCTCAATTACTCCATCATTGATGACTGGAGGCCTTGGATGATAAAATCTCAAATTGCTGGGTACGGTACATACAGTGTTTTTAAAAAAAATATTTTTCATTTATTTGTCATCGTATCGAAGCTTATATGAAACTCACTTTAAATCATTGGTTCCTTCTTTTTTTTTAACAGATACACAAGAACTTATTCCAATAAGATGACATTTTCTACTATCAAGGTAAGTCTTCTTGTTTCGACTTACTATTGTAATATCGTTGCATAATTTGCGTTATAATTTTAATCTTTTAAGCGTTTTGATTATAGGGAAGTGGACACACGGCAGAGTATAAACCAAATGAGACATCTATTATGTTTCAAAGGTGGATCAGTAATCAGCCTTTGTAATAGAGACTCATGGCTTTGAAGCGCGGTTTTTTACATTATGAAAGACTCATTTTGAAAACGCTCAATGCAGATACTTTGTATTTTTTTATTCCATATATACACCTATGGGCCATAACCTTTTTTGGTGTTTTGTTTTTTTTTTGATAAAAGATTTTCAATTTAAAATCATAAGAAGGCAAATGTTACAGGCTATTTGATATTTCCAATGGGCCAAGCGGCCCAATACAAGAAATTTTACAGAGAAGATTATAGAACCCAATCTCAATCTAGAGTCTAAAGTGGAAGATCAAACGATCGTTATCATTGATGATGTGGAGAAGTGGAAAACCAGATTTGCAGAAGGGCAGAGGCTTGAGATGGCTGAGAGAACCGAAGAGAAGCAACTCTTCTTCTGATGATTTGGTCTATCTCAGAGGTGATGGAGGAGGGCGATCCATAGGAGTCTCTATGCAGTCTGTTATTTCTCTCAGTCCAGATTGTGTAGATAGATCCTTGCCAAGCCAGAAGGAGAAGTTTGCGGTTAAGATTCGAGCCCCTGAAAGTCTGTAGTTGATGCAGTTGCATTTCCCAATCGCGAGAAGGCGTGAGCCCACAACCTTTTTGGGTGTTATGCGCATTTTTTCGTCAATTCATGAAACATTTATAAGATAGATTACTGATTTACTTGCCTATTTAATTTGTGAAGTCTATGCTCTAATTTATATACAATGAACACCTACATGACCGACACTATGTAGACATTGATCGACACGCTTATGCACCTTCTAATTAAACACACTTAGCAAGTGTCGATCAAAACCCTATGGATATCGATCGACACCTTTCTGACACTTTAGCAAAATCAACACCTTCAACTGGCATTGATTGACACCAGCAAAATTATGGTCGACGCTCTGCAGATCTCCAGAGTATGATGAAATGGAGGCTATCAATCTATCAACAGTTTTCTGAGGGACAGGTCCCAATTGGAAAGAGAAAGAGAAAGAGAAAGAGGAATAAGGTTCATAAACATATAAGGAGAGATGCTAATGATAAGGAGATGGATGCATTCACCAGAAGAGTGATAAGGAAACATAAAGAAGACTCTTTTGATGATGCCTTCTACAAGCATAGGCTTTGGATTGTCTTAGAAGAGAGACATAAGAAGACATCAAGCAGATGTTCCACACACTCAGAAGCAAGATGAAGAAAAACATAAAATTGTTGAAGAAGAGTAACCCAGAAAAATTGGTGGTTCCATGACTGTTACAGGTCACCTATATCCAAATGCTTTGTGTGATACTAGTATTATATATAATAATCTTGCTTGCATTTCGAAAACACATATGGTAAAACACTAAAAAATTAGCTTATGTAATACTATAACAAAGTCGAAATGAAAATGAACCCACTGAAAAAATGTGCCTGTCTCCACTACTGTCACTTTGTATAAATACACGCTTGACATAACTAAAGAGAAGACAAATAGAGAGGCACAGGAAATGAATGAACATAAGTTTCCACATTCGACGCATGAGATCAACATGAGTGATGCATGGAGGGTCAAGATCTCTCATACGTCTGTGGCCTTGGTTGTTTTGTGTTAACTAAACACTAGATCGAATAAACATGTTAGGTCGGCTTCAAAACCACTGTATAAAAACTATACAGTTACATATTTTTTACATACAAAAAAATCATATTGTTGTTTCTGTGGATTGGCGTCACCAAAAATCCCCACAAGAACATTTACCATCTTCAAAATAATGAAACCTCTGAACATCTCTAAGAACAACTCTCCTACCAAACACAACAGAGATTAACTTAGCTGCATTGTGGCAATCTCTACACACCCTCAGATTCTTCACAACCCTAATCGTCGTTCTTGGGGGAGTATTCAACACTCCAAACGCAATCGCAAGCTTTTCGCTGTGATACCTAACCGTAATCTCCTTCTCTTGATCATCCATATCCGCATGAACCACCACTGATGTATCAGGAACATACCCTGCAAGCTTCAGCTCTTCCACCATTTCATCTAACGCTCTGTGAAGCTTTGTTGTGTGTGTATTAGACCTCACACCATCCCCTGAGAAAAACTCATGAACCACGTTCTTTACCTCTATCGAGCTGCACCCAGGGACTTTCACCGCTCTTCTATCCTTCATCACCTTTCTTAAAGAATCTACATCTTCCCATTTCTTGTTTCTAGCGTATAGGTTTGATAATATCACGTAATCACCACCGTGTGAGTCGTCTAGCTCAAAGATCCTTTCGCTAACCTTCTCAGCTAGGTTTAAATCGTTATGGCTGCTACAAGAAGACAAGAGAATCCTCCATAACATTGGTGTTGGACTAATAGGGAGTGTATCAATGAACCTATACGCATCGTCCAAATGTCCAGCTCTACCGAGAAGATCCACCATAGAACCATAATGCTTAATACTCGGAATAATCTTGAACTCGTTAACCATCATTGAGAAGTACTCACGCCCTTCTTCCACTAGACCCCTGTGGCTGCAAGCGTTTAATAAGCCAAGAAACGTGATCTCATCAGGCTGAACACTCTCAGATCTCATCCTCTCAAACATCAACATAGACTTCTCTGCTTCCCCGTGGTTCGCGTAAGCTACAATCATCGCTGACCAAGCTGGTGTATCCTTACATCTCATCCTCTCAAACAGAGACACAGCATCCTCCAAGCTACCGCACTTAGCAAACATATCGATCAAAGCCGTGTTTACTTTCACATACTTACAGAACCCGTGTTTCTCAGCGTACTCATTTATCCATTTCCCTAAACCCAACGACCCCAAAAGCGAACAAGAAGACAGAACACTCAAAAGGGTGATCTCATTAACCTTCAAGCTCTTACCTTGCATCTCACGGAACAATGACAAAGCCTCGTTCGGTCTGTTCCTCCTCGCGTATCCTGTTATCATCGCGTTGTAAGAAACAACACAACACGGCTCAAAGATCCGATCAAACACGCGTCTAGCAGCGTCCACATCTCCACACTCGGTGTACATACTGATAAGCGTAGGGCAAACAAACACATCACCATCAAGCCCTAGCTTCATTGACAGACAATGCAGCTGCCTACCTTCTTCAATCCCTTTGGCAGCTGCGCAGGCTTTGAGAAGAGACGGGAACGTGTAGTGATCAGGCAACAACAACATCCCACGTTCCAAGACATCGACGAAGAGAGTGAAAGACTCAATAGGATTCGTGTAACGAGAGTACCCACGAGCGATGGAGTTGAAACTCATGATGTTTGGTTCAGGCATTGCGTCGAACAGGTGGCGTGCGTAAGACATCGAGGACGACGTGGGAGCCTCCGTGCAGAAATTTATCAGCTTTGTGATAAAGGAAGGGTCTTTGTGGTCGTGGAGATGAGATTTGATGGCGTGAGCGTGTATCTGCATCAGCTCTCTTAGGGAACTGCATTTGGAGATTAGAAGAATTGGGTTCGGTGGATTCAAAGGGTTGGGGATCGTTTCTCTGTGAGGGAATGATGATGATATCAATGGAGGTGAAGATATCGCCATTGGAGCTCTGAATGTGAGCTTCTCGTTGGGATATAAAGGAGACGATAACGATAAGCCTCACTCGTGATCAGGAGACGGTTGTAAACTTAATTAGCGATATGTTGACCCGACCCGGCCCGATACGGTAGCATACAAATGTTTTTCAAGTTATGATTTTTTTTTTGAAAAATTTACGCTCCAGGACACATTATGATTTTGTAATAACACTATGAGACACATTTTACTTTTGACACACTTTTTTTATGTGCTTTGTCACTTTTACCCTCTTGAATAAACTAACTAAACCCAAATCTCCGTCTCTTCTCGATATTTTTCTTTACTCTAAATAAACAAAAAGCTTCGTCTCTCTCCATTACAAATTTCAAAATTATTTTTCCAAATCTATGAATTTTAATTTCACAGATCTCTCTTTCACCTCTAGTTTCAGTTGATTTCAAAAACAGACCATAAACATCTCTATTCTCTTTTAAGACTACCATCTCACTGATGGGGATGAGATATCCTTTGCCGATGGTGATACCTCGTCAGATGATGAATGGGTCGCCTCCTTACTCTCCTTATCACCACTATAATTATTTGTATCATCATCACCAATCTCGTGGTCACAAACATCAAAATGCTGAAAACGTTGAGAACTGAATTGTTGTTTTTCTTTTGTGGATGGATGATAGTTACCTTAATTGTTACTTTTCTTTCGTTGGAGAGGTCTGTGCTTCACTCGAAATTCTTATTTTTTTTAAAAAAAAAATTGTGTTTCTCTATTTATGTACAAGTCTTCATCTTTTGTAGATTAAATTTATTTTTGTTCCTTCGACTGTTTTGTTCATTGTTTTGAATGTTATATATGGACAAAAATATCAAAATGGAGAAACATAAAAGAATGCACTCAAGATGTTCGACGAAATGCTCTATAGAAATATGTATGTCCATAAAACGGTGTCCACAGAATCCTATAAGATATAAATATGCATATCCACAAAAGTATGCATATCCACACAAAAAACTGTCCACATTAAAGGAACAACATTAGTATATCTTTCTTTTCAATGTTATTGTTATAAATGGTTCGTTGTTTTAGTAGATGTTTTAGTAGATCATGTTTATCACCTATACGAACCAACTTACACTTCCACATACACACCATCCATAACTTATTCTTTCAAATTGCATAGTCCACAACACATTTTTTTAAATTGCACCGTCCACAACACATTGTTCACAATGTTGTGTCCACATAATCCAATTTTAAATTTTATAAAAAATTAAAGTATCAAAATAAATATATACATATGGATCTCAAACATAGAAGAAAAAAAAAAATATAATTAACTGTATATATTATATATCAAATTTAGTTACCATAATACAAAATAATAACAAATAAAATATATTGAGAGAAACCAAAATACATTTGGAAAAGACATAAAATTGATGTCGTATATATGCTCAGTTTCCCCACCCCCACTTTTAATTTTGGCCTTTGGATTGTAAGTATGCGCCATCCAACGGTAAACACTAAAACATTTTTATTAATAAACCCTACACATTAATGCATTCTAAGATACAATGACTAGACCAAACCAGTTTCTGCAAAAGTTTTCAATATGGGTATTGTTGTCCAATCACATACTACACGACAAGAAAAAATATGCTACAAGTAGAATGTGTCTTAGAGTGTGAACAAAATACAAAAGTGACTTATTATGTAACCAACTCTTTTTTTTCTATTAACCTGGATATACCAAGCCTATGGGAGGGTCCATTGTAATTTTCAAGGGAAGGTATAGTTCACATATAGACTATTTTAGGATTCAAATGAACTGTAGAACAGTGAGTTTATATCTGGCTAGCTACATGTGGAGCTAATAATTTTGTATTAAAAAGAGAATTGTAACTTGAATCAATACGGAAACTCGACCACTACGATATGGTTTTATTTTGTTCTATATATATCAAGATAATAATTTCACACTAAATACCTTTACTATGTTATTTAAAATGCTTTTAAAATAACAACAAAATGTATTTTAAATAAATATGTTTTTAAAATAATTTTAAAATAACAACAGAAGATATTTAAAATATACTTCACTGATTTGATTAATTGTAAAATTCAATTCAATTCAATTCAAGTATAATATTGTTTCAAAATTTTGAAACTAAAATAGTTATTGATTTTTAAAATGTTATATAATCTAATTTAAATGATATTAATATATATATATATATATATATATATATATTATATATATAATATATATATATAATTTGAAAATCTATTAAATGAAGTTTTTACTCATATGGTTTGTGATCATTTATATATTTTATAAGAAAAGTTTTAAATTATTGATCACAAAATTTTAAATGTGAGACTTGTAATAGTTTTATTAATTTATAGTTATTTTAAAATTCAAAATATAATAAATACAAAGAATGTAAATTTTTATTATATGGTTAATGTAATTTTTAGTTTGTCTAACGACATTTAAAATCCCTGCCTCAGTCAAGAGAATGTTTTAAAATTTCTAAATTCGATTTAAAAATATTAATTTGATTGTCTAACGACTATTACATATATCTCGCACTTATAGTTAAGATATGAGATACTAATACTAAAACTACATACATGCGAAATTAAGTCACATTGTTATATTTATCTGACGCGGATATGGGTCCATGCTTTAGGACCCATTTGAATGTCCTGGAGAAGGAGTCCATTCGCGGGCTTGTGACTCTCCTGAGTTTTGACCAGGTTAAAAAAAAAAGGTTTCAGAAAAAAAAAAACTACATACGTGCGAGTTCGATATCCATATGATATACCAGAAAATCCATTAAGATGAGTTTAAGCGCAAAAAAGAAAAGAAAAAAAAAAGATTAGGACTTAATTTCTTTTATCATCGCCGGGATGTTTAGTTTTATCTTGCCGGTTAGGAAGCTAAGGTCTTCATGCTTGATTTTGCAGAGCTTATTCACTATAGGTGAGTTTGATTATCAGCTTTGATTTGGTTTCTCTATGTCAAAAGTTTCGGGTGGAGTTTGATTGATTATGTCGATGTGGATGTGTGCTATGCTGTCTGGACTTTGTCTGCTCTCATCTCGTTGTAATTCAGTTTCCTTTGTTGTTGTTTGTCTCTATTTGTTAGGGATTTTTATCCAGAAAACACCGGTCTAACCATTTTTTCTTAATGTCTTATGCTTATTTAAAACTTTGAGTTCTTATCACTCATGTAAAAAGTTTATAATTTCCTATATACAATTAAAATTATTTCTTAAACATTAAATCATAATGTCCTAAGTGGTCTTATGTTCCGGATTGGCCATGCCAGGAAAAAAATTGTTTTCGTGTTGGCTTTGTATGTTACAAAAGCATCTCTTTTTTTTTTGTTACAAAAGCATCTCACTATGTATTTTTCCTTGAATATACTAATATAATTCGTGTGTCAAAAAGAAAAGAAAACTTCAGAAGCCTTTTATTAAAAAAAAAAGAAAAAAACCTTTCTTTTTATCAACGGTAAAATTATTTAAGAAGGTGCAATAATTAATAGTATTTTTTTGTCGGAATGAAGAGAAGTAGCTTGTGTTTGAGGACGAGAATCAAACATGTAAACTGTAGGGTCAAGCTTAAAATGCTACCAATCATATTTGGACTATGACAAACATAATTAGCATATTTTATAAATTTCATACACCAATTTCCATGATTGGCAATTTGTTAAAATCTGATCTCGTTATGTTCTGAAGAAGATAACACTGTCATCCATAAATCCATTTATTTATACTTCTCTGGTAGAGTGGTAGTTAGAATATTACAAGATATGATCCAAATGGATTTTCTGATATACATTACATATACATTATTGAGTGTATCTGAATACAATTATAATTTAAGAAACCCAACTCGATGGTCTTTGTCAATATCTCCCCATGCAACAAGATACACACATCCCTCGTGCTTTCTGTTTTTGTATTTTCGTTCCACTTAAGTGAATTTCAACCACTAGCAGTTTCTTTTTAATTTATTATCTTCTAGTTTTGTTAAACGAAAACCTAAAAATTAGATCCAAGTTAATGAAGATTCACTTTTCAGCTCGATCTTCTAACATGTGTGTCCGAAATCTTGTCAGCCCATAAGTATGTGAAACAATACTTTTATTTCAAGTTATCAGAAAACTATACGTTGAACAAAAAAAAATATCAGAAAACTATACATATACTCCGATGTGAATACTTTATACACCATATTTGTAAGAAGAGTTAGTTTATTTTCGATTTTAAAATATATAAACGAGAGGCATATGTTAATCGCACGTATGATATGAGTTAACTAGTTTGTGCAGTATATTATTTAATTTCATTTATGTATAGTTAAAAGTTCAAAGAAAAAATATGCATAGTTGCTTTTTTAAATTAAAAGACTATTTTATTATTCAAATTACAAGTAGTCCAAGAAACCAGAACAAAATAAAACAACCATCAAAAATAAAATTGTAATAAAAGTTACAAAATATCTTTGCTAAACAGTTAATATGCTGTATGGCTACTCTCTTGGTATATGAAAAATCTTGAAGTCCAAAAATCTTCTTTGAATCAATGTTACTTCCTCTAGCTCCTTGGAGAAACCTGACCATGATTTTGGATCCTAAATCACCGATATAATATTCTTGCAATATGTTTCAAAACATTAACAATTCATGTGTACATTATCCAAATCAGCGCTTACAGTTCTGAATGCAAATAAAACATAAAATTTTCTTTGTTTTTCACTCTAAAAATTGTTCATGTCCTGATTCATCCATCCATAAAACTATGTATAGTTATGCGAGACTAATTGCATATATATGCCATATTTTATGGTGAATGTTTATTGATTTAAAATTTTGATCTATGACCAAAGAGCATAACTTTGTAGGACTAAGTTAGGGGATACATATCACATTCTGTAAAAGGCTTACTTACATGTACAAAAAGTTAGAAAGATGCATAAAAATATATCGTGGTTATCAGGCAGGTTTAGTCGTTAATTATAGTTATATATAGTTAACTGCATTGGAGTATAGCCGTCCATTATGTTGTGTCGGCTGGGTTATTTTCTTCGTCAAAGATGTCTGTCTGCTGAGTTACCATGCATCTGTTTTAGATAATTACTCAGGAGACTATTAGTCGACATGGAAGAATAGTTAAATAGAGCGTCACTCTTGGTAAAATGTAAATGTGTAGTATTTTATAATAATGTAATATTTTATTTTATTTTCTGGATAAACATTAGAAATGATGTTTTTTGTTTTATAAAAAGTCATATTGTAAGTCATTTTCCAATTAATTCCTTTGTTATCCTAATTTATCATTTATTTTGCGGTCACGGGGTAACATTTATCTTTATAGTATTTTCGCCATTAATATAATTGACAAACATTTATCTAAGAACAAATATCTTTTATATTCAGTTCACATACAAACAACTGGCCAGTGACTCAAAGTGGAACCCAGTCACAGTGATCATAACACTTAAGCTTCATAGAAACCAGCTTTCAACACTTTGTCATGTTTCTTTATTTATACCCTAATCTAATTCACACACCAGCAAAGAGAAAAAGAAGAAAATCAAAGCAACCCTAAAAAAATATGGTGACCTTAATATCATCATCTGCATCAACACCAAAGATATCTTTTGATTTCACCAAGGACAGCAACTATTCCAGCCTCAATGTTCCTGTCTCTTCTCCTTCTTCTTCTTCTTACTTGAGAAGCAAGGAAGAAGCTGTTGTCACAACCAAGCAGCTCATGGAACCCTGCAAAACCCTAACCATAAACAACAATCCTAAAGATGATCATGAGGTTGGAGATGAGAAGAAAACGGTGAAGAAAGCTCCTGAAGAGCCAGAGATTGGTGTGTTTGGAGCTGAGAAGTACTTCAATGGAGACATGGATTCAGACCAGAGTTCTAGTGTTCTGTCTCTGACAAAACCCGAAGTTGAGAGATTCGTTGTTGATCTGAAACAGAGTGAGAAGAAATCTAATGAAACGCCGAGTGTCTGTACTGAATCAAGCTGGAATAGTCAGAGTATGTTGCTTAAGAACAAACTGGTGAGTAGCTGCAACGGTTCCTTGCAAGAGAAGAAGAAGAACAACAATAGTGGTCAGATTCAAAAGGTGAACAACAACAATAAGATGAGTTTTCTCTCAAATCTAAGGTGTAAATGCTGTTCTGATGTGGATGATAAGATCTCGGTTAAGAGAAGCTCTGATCCTAATATCTCTGCTTCCGCTAGGATCAAGATCGAGAATCAGATGAGTTCTTCAGTGAATCTGAACACGGAACTGATCAAGATTCAGAAGCAAGAAGAGTTAGTACAAAGGAAGGCTCCTGAAGTGTTTGGATCTCCTGTAAATATCGAGAAGAAACTGATCACATTGCCTCCATGGGAATCAAGAAGAAAGGAAGAAGACACAAAGAGTGAAGGGAGTGACTCAAGCTCGGATCTGTTCGAGATAGACAATCTCACAGGTAAGCCAAAACCTTTTCTTTCAAGGCAAGTAAGTGATTATGCTCCGAGCGAAGTAAGCATAGAGTGGAGCGTAGTGACAGAAAGTGCAGCAGGTTTCTCTGTTATGTCGGAGTGTGCAACAAGCCCTGTAAGAAGAAACCGCTCTTCTCATATTCCTCGGGTCCCTAGTAATAACAAGATTCATAAAACGTCTAAAAATGCACCGCAGATTCGGAAAACGAATAGCAGCAGCAGCAGAAGTGGTGGTGGTTTCTTGTTGAGCTGTAAGAGTTATAAATCTGTTATGGTTTCTGGTGATTCAGAGAGAAGACGTAGCATGAACAAAAACAAGACGTCCCCAAGTTATGTTCCGAGGTTCCCAATGGAGACTACTAAACCTAAGAGTTTGGAAACACGAAGAAAACTCACAGTGAGTGCACAACTGTAATTAAAACTTTATGTAATGTCTTGTTGTGTTCTTGATCACAAAAAGAAAACTCAAAAAGTGTCATTTGGTTAGAAAGTCAAAAACAGCACTCTAATCAGTTTAGAAAACACAGATCCGAAATGCAGCAAAAATGATTAGACAATTATCAAACACTGGCTCCACCACGTTTTGTTATTTTTATAGAGAGATAAAAGTTTTGTCAATTAGTTTCAAAGGGTTAAATCAAACGTATTAAGAGTTTGTCACGAGGAGCTATTAATGAGGAAACTTAAATAATGATAGTGTATTTTGACCTAACATATCTAAGATCTTGGTCATGAAGGCCATGTGTGTCTGAGATAAAGGCTTAGTAGACAAGAACCTTAACTGTTTCGTTGAATATAGGTATGAAGTGATGTGAGAGAAACTTAAGAACCAAAGGGTCTTACTAAGAGAATAAATGCAAAGAAGATGTATGTCTTTGTAGCCAACTCATTATGGGAGTGACTGAAATTAACCCAAAGTGATCTTATCCACACTCCATTGAAACTTGAAAGTGTTGATTTTGGAAGTGATTTAAATCTTAATGCACCAGTAAAAAAATTGATAACTTTTAAGATTAGGAAAAACTATTTTTAGCAGATTTTCCTAAAGAAAAAAGGTGTTTTGAGGTTGTTAAAAATACTGGTCTAGAAAATTGTAAATTATTCATTGATAATAATTAATATATGAGTATTTGCCTTAATCATATTTTCTCTCTATGTATTCTTGCTTTTTGTGCTTGATTTGCGTTTATTCACAACAGTTTCAAGAAACTTCATGGATGAAACTAACACAAAACATCAAAGCTAATACATTATGGGCTTGATCCAAATATATATGCAGATGTTGATGAAGATAAGTATTGCATCCTTCTCAAGGAAAATAATTGAGGCTATAAAATATTGAAGTAAATTATTTTAGAATCACATCATGATCTAACTACTCAGCCTCCATATGTGGAGAAGAAAAGAACAACAAAAGCAAGAAGACGTTTGGTGCTAACAAAGGAAGAAAAAAAGAAACTACTCATTTTGATTTATTGGTTGGCCATGCTTTAAAGCGCCCACTGACTTGTATACGGCAAGTGGGTACGGAAAATCGGATCCCACATGGCAGAGAATGTCTGAGAGAAGTTTTCTTTTTTTGACGAAGTGTCTGAGAGAAGTTCTTATCTTAATTACTTCCTTCAGAGTTTGTGGTAAAACATTCACTTTCTTGAGGTGAAAGCTGTTCCCAAAGAGACACATGAGAAGTAAAAGACTCACGTGTGTTATCTATATGAAGAGAGAAGAGTCTTGTGTATTCGCTAACTAGTGTGATTGACAATACTTGTATCTCGTTATCTAACTGTACTAGTCTATGTAATTACATGAGTAGATTCGTTGGTTTGTGCATATATATGCTTGTAAGAACTAAAGGATGAACAACACATACGATGATTTGGATATGGCAACGTTGACTAATCGGTTTAATCTGGAATATGATATTGTGGATGTTTCTCTAAAGGATTATTTTAGTTTTGGGAGTTACTTGTGCATTTCTTTAGAGTAATTAGACTAATCCAAGCTAAAAGTAACGACATTTGTGACTATTTAGATTTTAGACACGGAACAAACATCGGTGATATAAAGGCATCTCTCGGTCAATATTTTGATTACAGTTTTTGTATTGAGTCTAAGAAGAAGTTTGATAATTAAGATTTTGATTAAATTAATGATCAGAGGAAAGGTTGACTTTCAAAATTTAAGTGCAAGGCATAGAAGACTCTTAAATTGATCCCAGATATTGAACTGATAAAAATAGATAATAATCTCAGCCAAAAAGAGGCCCAGTAAGCTAAACATCGTTTAGGCCCAACTTCAACACTATGAGATGATATTACCAATTAGCCCATTTCGAAGGATCAATTTCCTACATGTGAAAAACGTAAATCTGATTATCAGGACAACGTTTAAAATAACAAATGTTGAGGGACCAAAAAATTAAACTGGAGATTTGGTGGGATAAGCCAGGCCCGTGCAGTAGTGCAACGCATGGGCGACTCGTGAAAGCCCAGATAGCAAGCTATCTTAACGGGCTTTCTCCCTCAAAATATAAAGTTAATATCGTGTGGACCGATGGCCCACATATCAGATATTAAACTGATAAGAACAGATACTACACTTGATCTTAGCCAAAAGGCCGAGAAAGGTATGAATTGTTCGGTCCGCCAAGCTTCTCTTATATACACACGCTCTGAGAAGCAACTACTCATCCTCTACCGATGTGGGACAAATAAGAAGACATCTTCGGAGATATTATTAATTTAATTTAATGAGTTAATTAATCTATTTATTGGACATTAACTGATTAACTGCAATAAAAGAAAAAACAATTAATACCCTCTCCATGGCGGTGAGCTAGAGAGATCTTCGAATCAAGGTAAATAATTTTTCCTCTTCTCCCTTACGAATCTGGTCTTTGCTCCGGTTCTTTGCTTCTCGAGGATTTGTGCCATAGAGATTCTTACAAATCTGAATCTTGGATCTTGTCTGAAAATTTATGCCTCATTGTGTTCTGTGAGATTCTTGTTCTTGTCTGAGTAATCACAAACGGCGAAATCACATGTTTTTAGGAATGAATTTGGTTTGTTAATTTAGAATGTTTAAATTCTTGATTTGGTATGAATCTTCTTCAGGTGTTGGTGGTGTTGGTGATAATGTTACCGGAGAGAAGAAGCACGGTTGCTTCTTCTTCTTCTTACCAGAACAACCCTTCTGGTCAGAATGATAATTCGTTTATACTTCTTAGAAGAGGAAAGAAGTTTGGTAGGATAGGGAAGTTGAAGCTCTCACACTTGTTCTTCTTCTTCGTCTCCCTTTTCTTCTTCTCTTGCCTCTTCTCTGGCCATAAACTTCTCTTTCATGGTAAAGCTTTAAACCTAAGAGAACAGAATATTTCATTAATTAATTAAACACTCTTTTAATTTCTTGATTTGGGATTTGGTGTTAGGTTCTGAGTTGTTACCACACTCTCAGAGAAGCAACAGTAAGCAAACTCTTTTTTTCTCGTCTTGTGGATTTTGTGCTAAAGCTATTTGTGTTAAAACTGGACTTTTTGATCAAATGTTAGATCACTTGAAAACTCATCTCTTCACGTCAACGGAGCTTGGTATAGGATTAAACTCATCCCACATCCAAAAACCACCAGGAAGCAAGAAGAGAAACAAACGTATATACATCTTTTTTTGATTCTCTATTTTTTGTTTCTTGAAACTAAAAGCTAAATTTGTCTAAATATGTTTTTTTGCAGATTTGCCTTGTGAAGTTCCACTTGCTGAATCTGTTAATCACATACTTGAGCCTCACGAGTATCTAGACTCCAAGCCCTTTTCTTTAGGCTTTCTAGAGACAGAGACATATGATAAACCTAGATTTGGAGGACACCAAACACTCAAGGAAAGAGAGAGGTCTTACTCTGCCATAAACCAGACAATTCACTGTGGTTTCGTCAAAGGAAGTAATGGACTTCATCATCAAGGCAGTAGTGGATTTGATCTGAGCGAGAAGGACAGAGCTTACATGAAGAACTGTGTTGTCTCTGTGTCTTCTTGCATTTTCGGAAGCTCTGATTTTCTAAGAAGACCTGCTACCAAAAAGGTTTCTCTCAACTTTTGTTTACTCTTATCTTTTGCTTAAAAGACTAGCTCTCATTTTTGTTTCTTCTTCAGATCAGTGAGTTCTCGAAGCGAAACGTTTGTTTTGTGATGTTCGTTGACGAGCAAACACTGTCAAAACTAGCTAGCGAAGGTCATGTTCCGGACAAGCAAGGCTTTGTTGGTCTGTGGAAACTTGTGGTAGTTAGCAATTTGCCTTACACTGACATGAGGAAGACAGGGAAAGTTCCCAAGTTTCTGTCTCACCGCCTTTTCCCTTCTTCTAGGTGAGGTTAGTGCTCAAAAGCTACTGAGAAGGATTGAATCAGTGATCCAATCTTCATTTACCATTCCCTTTTGTTTTTCTTTTCAGGTATTCGATTTGGATAGACAGTAAGATGAGACTCACCACAGATCCTATCCTGATCATTGACTTCTTCTTGTGGAGAACAAAGTCAGAGTTTGCCATCTCTAACCATTACGACCGGCACTGTGTTTGGGATGAGGTGTTACAGAACAAACGGCTCAACAAGTACAACCATACAGCTATTGATGAGCAGTTTATGTTCTACAGATCAGATGGACTCAAGAAGTTTAACCCTTCGGATCCTAACTCTCCTCTTCCGAGCTGTGAGTATTCAATCAATTCGCTTCTCTTTCTTACCAATCACGTTTTAAACCCTTTTTGTGTGTGTGTTTTGTTTTTAGATGTACCTGAAGGTTCTTTTATTGTAAGGGCTCATACGCCAATGTCAAACCTCTTCTCGTGTCTTTGGTTCAATGAAGTCGATCGGTTTACGTCACGAGATCAGTTGAGTTTTGCGTACACGTACCTTAAGCTTCAGAGACTCAATCCTGATAGACCATTACGCCTGAACATGTTCAAGGTAACAACATAAATAGAGAGATTTGATCATCTGTTTTCATTTCATGAAGCAAAGTAAAGGTTGAAGAGATTGTTGAACTTTGGTTTTCATTTTCAGGATTGTGAGCGTCGAGCATTGACTAAACTATTCCACCATCGCGTAGAGTCATCACCTCCTTCGCCTCCTGCTTGATTGCTTTTAAGTAAAAAGATAGTTTTTCTACATATGTGTTGTGTTCATAAAACTATTAAAAGTACCAATATTTTTGTCTACTTTTTTAACCTCATTTTGTCTCCTTTCCAAAGGAATGAACTTTAGAAATTAGAGATCAGGCTTGCATCGCCCCTTAGATTGAAAACAACTCAGAAATATACAAAACCATAAGTTAGCCGTTGTAAGTTCTTTTTTTTTTTTGCCTTTTGGCTGTGTTTGAGATTAAAACATGATTTGTTTGTTGACTATTTTATCAGTTTCATTCCTTTTAAGGTGCATTAATGTAAACAATTTTAGGAACTTAGATAAATCGAATCAAATATAATATTTTGTACGGGTCTAAATGAGCTTATTATAGTCTTTTTAAAGATGTTATTCTTGTATTAAAATGAAATAAATATAAAACAGGTTAGATGGTAGAGCGCTTGCGGAGCGGCACAAGGATCCATCCAGTTATTGATTGGTATCTGTTACCTTAAAAGTCAAAAGGGGATGTAGCTCAGATGGTAGAGCGCTCGCTTAGCATGCGAGAGGTACGGGGATCGATAGCCCGCATCTCCAATTATTTACTCAAAACTTTTTTTCTCTTTTAACAGCCTTGTCCGTTCCTACGCCGCGGCCAAACCATCGTCAGATTACTTATAAGCTCATACATTTTCAGATGTTCAAAAAAAAAAAAAAATAGATCATACACATAAAACTTACTCTTGAGTTCATAACTTAAATTCATATCTGTAAACTAAGAATCTAGAGAGTATATTGTCTTTAACGTGACATAATCTGTAGATCCTTTTAAACAATCTCACAGTTATAGAACCATTTTTGTCATGAACTCATCCTCTCAAGCCTCACAAATCTCTGTTGGACCGACGCTTGAAGGTACTAAGACTGGCACTTTCTTCTTTAAAGGGTTGAGTGGAAACATCGGACAAAGCAGGGAGCCTAGAAACACTACCTTTGCCTTTTCTAGCATTTGGACCAATCACTTCGATCATATATCTCCACCCATCAATCGGTCTCCTCCTGCTGAATATGTGTTGCTTTATAAAACTAGCAATCTGCGCACATCAATCAAAATTTTCAAGTGTTGAGCTTTGTATCATCAAAGATAAGTATATATCCATTAACATGGAATTGGTACCTGAAATTTGCAGAAGGAGATGCGGCGATCGAATTCTTGGAGAAGAATGTCTTCCTCTCTTTGTGACATTTGCCAGAGATTTCCATCTTGTTCCTTTGTTGTTGATTCCCAACCATCCGGCTTGTTTTTCAATTCAGACCCACTCGAGACTTCCAATTTGTCGAAATCATGGTCTACCGAGTCGAAAATCCTGAGTATTTTTCAAAGATCAAAACATCACCAAGAAGCACACTCATCTTCAAAGACATAACAAGCATGTGAAGAAGATATTTGAAACACCAAGAAATGTACATAACAATCACTAGAATGTTTCTTTTGGTTAAACTCAATGGCACGAGATGACCATGCTCTTCACATTGTGCACAAGCAAATCACAATCTTGTTCAAAGATTTTTTGGTGTTTCAAAGACCAAGAAATCTATGTATGCTAGATAAACATGCTTCACAATGTGAACAGGCAATCCCAACCTTGTTTCAGAGCTTTAGCTAAACCTAACCAGGGCTCTATTCCTCAGAGCAATCTCTGTATTACAGGTAAACATGCTTCCCATTTTGTGCACAAGCAAATCAAAATCTTGTCCAGAGCTAAACCTTAATCCCCAGGACTCGAATCCTTACAGCAGTCTATGTAAGTGAAGATGATGCAAGATAACAGATCATAGTATTGCGTTATCTTCTTCACTGCACTTACTAAGTCTGTGATTTAGCTAATTCATGAAACAACACCATGCTTTGTTTTGAGATTCAAACATACAGAGCTTTACCTAAACCTAAAATACCAGGACTCGATTCCTTGAAGCAAATCTAAGTTATACTAAATGAACACGCTTCACAAGTTCACACTGTGCACAAAGCAAGTCACAATCTTGTTCAGGGCTATTAGCTAAACCTAAACCACCAGGATTCAAATCCTCATTCCAATCTCTGTTATACTACTAGATGGACATGCTTCACAGTGTGCACAAGCAAATCACAAATCTCGTTAAAGGCTTTAGCTAAACCTAAATCACCACGACTCCAATCCTCAGATAGCAATCTCTGTATCTTTGAATCTCAATCAAATCATATCTAAATAAGAGAAACCATTAGGGCTCAAAATATCGAATCCATACTCAGAGCAGCTATCAAGAAGGCGATCGATATCATCAGCTCCACCAGAATCATCACCCAACTTAGCTTCCTCCATCTTCTCAATCTCCTTAACCCACAGAGACGCGTGAACTCTCTGCTTCTTCAACCTGTAATCCTTCTTCATCGTCTCCACGCTATACAGCGACTCTCCCTCCTCTCTCCTCTCTTTCTCCTTCTCCTTCTCCTTCTCCTTCCCGCTCTTCCCTCTCCTCTCGTCCCAGTGCTCCTTCATATCCTCCACGAACGCCTTCCCCTCCACATCTTCCACCTCTCCCTCCGCGGAAGGGAAGTTCACGTCCGTCTCCCACGGCGCCCTCGTCTTGTCGGTGAGATCGTCCGGGAGCCAAGCCGATTCCCACGCGTCGTTCCATTTGTCGTCGTCGTTTCGGGGCTTCGTGGAGAAGGAATCGGCGAGAATCGAGGGGAGGAGGGTGTGCGGAACCCTAGAAGAGATTGGGCGTGCGATCGTTGTTCTGGCGATCGATCCTACGATGCGGTGAAGAGAATTCATCTTCTCCAGTCCATGAAAATGAGATACGAATTAGAAAACGAAGGAGTCCAGTCGCGTTGCGAGAAGAAGCTTAAACCCTTGCGAGATTTAGAAGATGGGCCAATATAATAAATGGGCTTTCCTTGAAAGATTAGTAGTACATGGGACCGAGATTAAGTTAGGTCCCCTGTAATATAGAAGGCTACATTTAAAATCTACATGTAAGATTAGCTTGCTTTACAAAAAAAAAAAAATAGCTTTGTGCTTGTTAAGTTTGGATTTTCGATTTGGAAGATAAATTGAGACAACTTTTGTCTAAGCTTTGTCTCGTTCTTGGTGTATACTAATTTAAGCGAATTGAAAAGTTGGTTAACTTTTGTGTGTGTGTGTGTGTTCTTGCAGTTTACTAACTTGCATTAATAATTTTTTAAAAAATGGAATTAAAAATTAACAAAACATGAAACCAACTTCGAAGAATTTAAAGGAAAAAATAGTAGAGGTGCGAAATCTATTTTTCTATTTCTGAACAGGAAAATTATAGAGGTGCGAGTTGAGAAAGGAGTCTTCACTGAATCTTACCCAAAGAGTGAGAGAAATGCAAATTGTACACTACTGTAACTTTTCAGTATCCGTATATGATTGTTAGTATTTCTATCTGGCTAGAAGGTTGTATCGTGTGGTATCATAATCTCGGTTCAAGTCTGATGACGTGTGTTGAAAACGATAAAACAAAAAATTAAGATTCGTCGCACTGTTTATTTCTACACCAAAACATGACAATCTAAACAGCCTAAAAGCTACATGACCTAAACGAAGAGTCCAAAAACATTCTTCACAAAACTGCAACTTGCAAGCAACAGGTTGAAATATCTTAAAGGACACATCCATCAAGACTTAAACACTTGCCCTTCCTTAACCCCCCAACAAAACAAAACAAAACAAAGTGACTCTTTCTTTTGTCATCATAAAAATGACAAAAACAACTAAAGCAAAACAGAAACAAAGAACTCAAAAGCAAAAACAAATATATGAACAAAGACCAATATGGTTACAAACATAACAAGATTCAAAAGTAGATTATTATAAAAAAAGAACAATAGATTAAAACACATACAACAATGTTAACCACATATGACAACCTCTAAAAAAGCTTCAACCTTTTCAACCAACTTATTGTAACCTGTTTCAGTTTTTTTCTTTTCTTTCCTTCTTTGAAACTTGTTCTAACAACACAGAGATAGTTGTATTCAAATTGAAAAAAAAATTGTTAAGAAAAAACAAAAATATGGAAACAAGAATAAGCAGCAGCATAAAAGGTTGGAGCTTGGAACCTTCAGTGGAGAGTAGTATTATAGAATGTGTGCTGCTTTCAGCAACCCATCACTGCGCAATTGTACACAAAGTTAGGAGAATGTTTCCTATCAAGCAACGTCCACTGTGGTGGACCACCACCGTCGCTAGGTATCCAAGAGTTCAGCTCTATAAACCCACCTCCCGAGTTCCTCGGCCCACCTATAACGATCAACCTCTCCCCACAAGCTCTAAAAGCAAGCCCCCATCCATTAACCGAGCCAGCTCTCTCAGGCAACCTCCCAACGGTCAACCATCTCTTCTTCTCCTTATCATACTTCCTCACTTCCATATCCGCGTGATCAGCAGCATACAGTTGGTTATTCACAACAGCAACAAGAGGAGGCGCGTCGTTCGCTGACGACATATCAGCACGGCTCCTCGGAGGCGACAAGTCAGGGATGTGAGTCCATTTCTTGGTCTCCAAGTCATACTCTTCACCGCAAGTCAAGAGCTTGGACTCATCCCCACCTATCCCACCGATCACATAAAACTTCCCGTCCATGAAAACACCTGAACACATCTTCCTCGGCTTGTTCATCCTCGGAAGAGTCGTCCAGGTCTGAAGCTCGGAGTTAAACATCTCAGCGAAGTCGAGAATCTTCCTCTGAGAATCAATCCCGCCGGCAAAAATAGCGATCTCTCCGAGGCTCGCGGAACCGAACAAGCACCTCGGAGCGTTCATCTCCATACCAGAAGACCAAGAGTTAGTTAAAAGGCTGTATCTGTATATAACATAAGAAGAGAAACCCGCTTGCCCCAAGACGAGAAGATCGGTCCCAACGGCTAAAGACTCTTTATCTGCACCCATGAAGGTGACGCTGGAAGGCATCGTCGGCAACTGCATCCACCTCCTAGCCACGGGGTCGAACGCAACCCATTCCAAGGGCTGGCAAGAGAAGTAAACCCAATGCTCCACAAACCCGCTCTGTCTCCTCACTCTATAAACATCTCCGCTCTTCACCAGAGAACGAAAGTTCCTATTCAAAGAAGCGATGGAGCCGTAGTCAGACCGCGAGCAGCGGATCAGACAGTCGATGATGTTGTCACGACCAATCTCGTTGAAAAGAGAAAGTGAATCACCACCGTTGTTGTTGTTGTTGTTAGAATCATCAGACTGTTGTTCTTGCTGCTCCTGGCTCGTTACTGAGTAGTCAGAAGAATCGCTATCGTACTGAATCGAAAACCCCATTAGCTTAAGTGACTTGGTGGGTCTGACTCTGATCTCACCAACAACAACCTCCTCCAAACCTCTTTTGCCATTGCCATTGCCATCCTGTGGAAACATGGACCAGGTTGATTCGGAGAAGACCCTTGAACTCAAACACGAATCTGGTGATCGTTCTTCTTCCAACATGTCTCTACTTCGGAATCTCAGATTATAAAGTCTTCGACTTTGGAATCTAAATGACAAGAAATGGATTCAGATTTGAGATTCGGCTAATACCCTAATCAAGAACACGGAAAGTTTGCAGCTTTCGAGATCTAGATCTCCAGATTCCAACTCAATTTCACTAAAAGAGGAGAAAGAATCAAACCCGGAAACTCAAAACAGCGAAACCTTCTTCGATCCTGATCTGTTCATCGTTCCATCTGCTGCTCGAGAAGAGATTAAAAACAATTGTTCTTTTGAGATTATGTTTGGTTTGGTAATTAACAGATAAACACCAACAAAGAATTGGTAATGGTAGAAAGAAACTTACGAGATTGGATTGAAGTGAGAGAGAATAAATAATCAAAATTTACAAGAAAGACTCTGAGCTTTGTTTCTGTTCTTCGGGTTTATCTATGCCGTGCTCTTGGATTCGCTTTGCGAATCAGAGTGAAGCTTTGGTTTCTCAGAGCCTCCGAGTTAAAAAAATATAAAAAATTGGAGGAACAATTCTATTCTCTCTCTCTTGTTTATTCCTTTTTTGTTAACTTTTGAAAATCATACTAGTATGCAAAATTTAGTGCGGTCAAATAAAAATTAAAACGGATTAAGATGTTTATTGGAAATAAAATAAAATTTATTTATTTCATTGGTTAAACCAACAAACAATAAAAGAAAGATAACAACTCTCTGACCTCTCACTAAAACCTCACCGTGGCTCTTCGTTTCCGGCCGGCGGGTTGGCCACTGCCACCGTCGGTCCGGCTCCCTTTAATTTTCTTTTCTTTGTTAAGTTTGCGGTTTTTAGAGGGGAAGGGACTCTTGGGTCCTTTTTGCTCTCGTTTTCTTAGGCTACGGGATGAGGAGGTGTCGTCAGTTCTTTCATAGCCAGCCTTTTTTTCTTACAGTTTCCGGCGTCGCATCTACTGCATGGTGGACAGTCGGCTAAGTTTCCGGCGTTGCACCTTTCCGATGTTGGTGAATGGTCGGCTCTCTGTTTTTGCGTCGCGCGATCTTTATGGTGTTGACGGTGGCTTTGGTTGGATTCCGGTTTCCTACTGCGATTTGGTGGTGTGTACGGCTTTGATTCAGAAGGATCGAGGGTATTTTCTGGTGAAGAAAGCGATGGGATAGAAGAAGACGACTTTGCTGGCTCTGGAAGAGATTTCGGAATAGGCTCCAACGACGCTCTCCGGTCAAAGAGTCCAGGCAAAGATGAAGGGTGAAGTTTCTGTCTCCGGCGTTTTCCAAAGGACAAGTCTCAGGCAATTGGATTCGGATTGTTCCGACGAAACGAGAGATCGATTGAGTTTCCGGCGTTGCTCCGTCGTGTGGTCGGCCGTGCAGTTGCGCTCGTGACACGTGCTCCTGTGGGACAGTGCTTTCTTACACGTGTGCGGTTGGAGGAGACCTAGACGCGTGGATTCACAACACATCGGTTTGGGTTGCTTTGTGGGTCTAATTTTTTGGTGCGGTTTGGGTCTTACGGGCTTAGTAGTTTCGGATTTGTGTTTTTTATGTTTGGATTTGTAATATGTTTGGGCCTTTCTAGGCTTTAATAAAATCTCCTTAGATGGAAAAAAAAAATTTATTTTATTTATTGAGACCAACACAAAACTATCTCAACTAAAACCCAAAAACTAGATTTTTTCACATATTATACTTTCCATATTATGAAAATATATAAAACATGCTAAGCGATTAGCCACCATTAAATTCTTAAAAATATGCCTACCAAAAAAAAATCTTAAAAATATAATATATAAAAATACGGAGTATGTTCAGAAACAATTGCTTTTTCATAGTTTGTGAGAAAATCAGGAAGAATAAATATTCTACTTTTCAGCGTTGAATGCAGATGTTCAGAGTACTTCACCTGTGTTCGTTTTTTTCAGTTGTCAAAAGGAATTTAATTACTTGCAGAATGAAAAGGTGTTTCATTGAAACTCAATATTCTTTTTTTCTTCCCTCAGCATTATCTATATTATGTTTTGTTAACATCATATACTATGCATTATGAAAGTACATTGTAATGAGACTTAGGGTGTGACCGTAAATCATAATTAGCGCAACAAATATCAGAGTAAATAAGTTTACTCCATTCAAGATAAAAAGAAAAAAAGATAAAAAGTACATACTGGAAATATTTCATTTTTTTGGTATTTTATCTATTTCTTTCTAGAAAATTACTGTAATCCAGTATAACATAAAAGTTAATTTTTTTTCTTTTTTTCCATTTCTTCTCTATTTGCTAGTTGTTATTCCAATCACAGCCTTATGAACATATGAATCATAAATGATATTTTTTTTTTTAGGTTAATGAGAATCATAAATGATATTATTATGTACAAAATGTCATGATTATAACACACCGTCTTTTTATGGATATTTAAGCCAAAATTTTGACATCTCATCATAACTAAGTGTGTTATTTTTATTTTTAAGTAAGTGATTATAATGAATTGTGTTGTTTCCTACTCCCTCGACCCCTCTCTGGGGTGGAGGAGTCTTTTAAACTAATGTTTGGTGGTCTCCTCACCTTTCCTCTAATTCCTTTGGATTCTAAGTCATCTTAAGAGGTTTTATGTAGGAACTTCTTCTTTTTTGCTTCTCTTCTTGTTGTGGTTTGTGTGAGAGGTGAGCTTTGACAATTGCTTTATATTCTGTAGTTGCTCTTTAGCTTCTTGGTTTAAGGCTCTGAAATGTATCATTTGTAGTTTAGCGAAAAAAAAACGTATCATTTGTATTATTTACTATGTATCTTAACAGCGATGAGCTTAAGAATTGTTTTGTATGTGTGTTGTATCTCTCTTTTCTTTAACTTAATGCAAAAGTTGGTAAAAACAAGATATGTGAATAAATCGACTATTAAACTCTAGAAGAATTGGATTTGGGGTAAACAAAATGTTTTTTTCTTGTTGCTTTTTAAATCTTTCACTTTAAAAATGATTTAATGAAGTGAGTGGATAGAAGAGTTTGTAAAAAAAGCTGTCTCCACGTGACGTGATTCTTTTTTATTTCTTCACGTTCTTCCCACATTTATCTTACTTTCACATTCTAAATTGACATCATAAAATAATTCAAACTGTGATTTTATTTTAATAGAAATAATAGTTCTTTTTAGATTCCATACATCCCATCCTTTCTGTCATAATACAAAATACCAATCCATCATACGCTTATACGATGTGGCAATATCTGTTCTTCTCTGGCGTCAGCTTTTGACGCGTTCGGCCTTATGAAGATGACGTGCCAAATTACAGTTCACATGGTTTTCGCTTTTATGGCGTCAAAGGCCGCGTTCAACACGTGCGCGTAAAATATTGTTAGTTTCTTTCTTTATAACAAATAACAACTATTTATTTATATAAATATAACATTATAAATAAAATAATTAATATGCAACAAACTGAAAATTTTAAAATAAAATATAACACAAACTACAATTTGAAGAAGTTTTCTTCTGAACTACTTTCTTAGACAATGTAAATTTTTGTTTTCAGCAATCATATATTCGATAAAATTCCAAAATTCCCTTTGCAACTTTATTTTTTGTATAACATTTGTTAAATTTCAATTTAGATATACATATATATATATATAATATAATGATTTTTTCAAGAGAAATAAAAAGTTGAATTTGTCAAATTTTAACGATTCAGTTCAACCTGTCAATATATCTAATATTCAACATTAGTTATATAACTATTTCGAAAATTATTAGTTAGTTATATAATTAAGTTTTTTAATTTTTTCTTTGTTTTTTTAGTATAGTTTAATCATGTCAGTACAGTTCATGTGTCCGATCCTCTCGTCAGATATGGACCGTGCGTCGAAGGAGAATCAATCCCTAAAATACACTAACAAAGAAACTCTCTATCGTAGTTGAGTTATATAATTAAGTTAAATAGTTATATAATTAAGTTAATTAGTTATATAATTACCAGTTCAAACAATTATCCACAAATATTATGAAAAGATTTGTATATGTATGCAAATATCCATTAGCGAGAGAATTACTTCGAGAAAGACAATAACGAATCTGTGTGTTCGTTCGTTTCGTTAGTTGGAGAGAAGAGGAAGAGAAAGAGAAGAAGAATTTTGGTGGAGGTTGGCGATGATGATGATCGTGAGGTGGAGAAGAGATGAGTTAGGTAGGTGAAAGTTTAAGGACTTATTCCTTAAAATCTCTTAGTTAAAGATTTTTTCTTAACATGCTTGTATAATCTTGTACATTTATAATGTTATTTGATAAGGATTGTTTAAATCCTGTGTTAGGGGTGGTCTAAGAAATGACAAGAACAAACGAATGTAAATATTGAAAAGTAAAAAAAAAGAGCGAATATTGAAAAGTACGTACAGTAAGTTTGACCTAGCACGCTTGAGAAGACCTCAGAGACAAAAACAGGTACGCCTAAGATACAATTAGATTAGATGTTTGCTTGAAAGAAAAATAATGCAATGAGTCTCTAATGACGTTGAACGTGATATAGGAGATTGGAAACTGAACCGTAAGAAAAAAAAAACTGTATGGAGATTGCATAGTCAAAAGCATCGATTTTCTTCATTACTTTTTAAAGGGCTTATTTTTTCATTCTTTTTATTGCTAAAGAAGAAAATTCATTGTCATCGTTGACTCAACTTTATACTAATTTCTCTAGATTTATTTAGGCATCAATATTGATGAGTCTCTCATTCTTATATTAGCTAGGTGTTTTGCTAGTGATTTCGCGGATGATAATATTATACGAAAAATGCTATTTTTTCACTACTTTTAAAATATATATCTAAACAAATTATTACTAATTTTTTAACCTAAATAACATTTCCCATAAATGATCCGTCTCCATAATACGCATCCTAGCTGTAACACAAGAAACAAATATATATCCAGATGTAAATGGAACGTACACAATAACATTTATTGTATGGTCATTTATATTATGAAAATAGAACACCTTAACAGCTAAACAAACCTCAAATATATAGGGTTAATGAAAGTGAAAAGGATTGCTTTTGAACTTCTGATAGAAGTGCATTTGATATAAACAAAATAAATTGGGCATATAAGAGGACATGTACACCTGGAGAAGAGAGCGACAAGGAGATGGAGAACGAAAGACGTAAGTATGTAGTTTACAAAAAAAGAAAAGAAAGACGTAAGTATATTAAATTGCGCTTATAGCTTTCGTTTTCCGTAGTAATATTCGTTGCATTTTTTTCCAATACATCATACATTTGTTAGGCACACACGTCTCTGTCTTTTTCCCCTTTGTAATTTTCTTTTTATTCGTGCGAATTATATCCATCAGTTTCACACACATATGCATGATGATATGCATACATATAATGTTATACCAACATACAGTTTTTGAATTCCCAAAAACATGTTACAGTAGTTGAAAATTAAAATTCTTTTAAATAGCGAAAATTTGTAAAATAAACACACTATAAAATAGCGTAAATATAGTATTTCTAATTTCACCGGTAAGATTATTAATTTATAGTGTAGATTTTTGGTTTCATTTAGCCCCAAAAAACAACCTTCTGCTTGCCAGCAACTTAAAGCTGTAAATTATGATCGGCTTTAATGGGCTTAATAATTGAATTCGGTCTACCTACACAGCTTGTGATATTTTAAAATAAACAACGGCCGAGCTTACGGGAATTACAGGGCCCAGGGCCCATTGACTAAACGACAACGTTTCCTTTCTAAAAGTGGAATTATATTTGGTGTCGGTGAAGAAGGTGAGTTTCGTCCGCTTTTTCTTTAAACGGGAGCCAACGGCTTAGAACCGTACAAAATAAAATCAACGGCGGTGACGACGCTAATCACAAAACGAGGAAGTTTGACTACGACCGGTTGTTACTAAAAAAGACCAGTAGACAATATCCGAACCGTCCATTCACAGATCAACGGCTCCCGTGAAGAATAAAATAAACGGTGGTGACGACGCTAATCTCAAAACGAGGAAGTTTGACTAGGACCGGTTGTTACTAAAAGACGAGTAGATAAAATCTCATCCGTCCGATTTACAGATCAACGGCTCCCGTGAAGAGAATCTTCTTTTTGCAACTCCGCGTTCTCAGAAAAACCGCCCAAAATTGATTCCACACCCGCTCGAAATAGACTGGGTGTTGTTGGTTAGATCTCGTCTCAGATCTCTCTGCGATTTGGCTAAAACCTTTGTGGTGAATTGAATGAGAGATCGGTAGTTTCGTTGACGGCGAAGCTATGGCGGGGAAGAGTGAATCGGTGTCGATCTCGGTGCCGTATAGGAATCTGAGGAAGGATGTTGAAGTTGAGATGGTGGCGAAGCATCAAACCGAAAACGCCTCTTCTTCTCCTTTGAATCGTGGTTCTGATGGAGGTGCAGCCGTGGGGAAGGATTGTAGCTTGGTGACGCTGGTGCTTAGTTGTACAGTCGCTGCTGGTGTTCAATTCGGATGGGCGTTGCAGCTTTCTCTTCTCACGCCTTATATTCAGGTACTGCCTCTAGATTATACGAACGAGGCTGTTATTCTCGTACGAGGAAGTGGAGTACAATGAAGTCTAATAGTTAGGTGGCTTGGTTTATTGACAATTTTGGATTGGATGGAAATAATGGTTACGTTTTTCATGGTATCAACAACGTATATAAACAGCTTTATTTGACATCCAAGTTTGGCTAGATTGTCTCACCTAACACCTTCATTGTTGAAGTAACTCTTAACAGAAAAAAAGTAAAAACAACACCTTTTTTTTTACTCCATTGGAAAATGGAGGAGGGTTGGAGCATTTTTAACTTCAAAACTCAAGAAAGTGAAATATAGAGTGGCGTTAGAGATGCTGCTCTAAGGTGCTAAAGAAAATCTCTTAAGACTTCATTGTACTCCACTTCATTTTAGAGGAAATTGAAGTTTTACATTGGAAGATGCACTTATAGAACTAGCTTACTGTCATAATGTTTATGGAAGAATAGACACATCTGAATTATATTGGACTGGTCATTTATGCAACAGATGGGTTAGTTATGTTTGAGGTAGACATGGAACTTGTTCTTGTTGTTGCTGATAAACCCTTTTGAGTTTTTACCTAACAGTGGTTGCATGATTGGTGCAGACGCTTGGAATATCGCACGCTTTTTCTTCGTTTATTTGGTTATGCGGCCCTATCACAGGCCTAGTGGTAAGTTTGCAGTCAATATCTTATTTCCTTTCATGCTTTTAGCAAGTATATGAATTTTCTCGTTACAAGTGTGTTCAGTGATGATCTGCGCATTTGTCTCCCACTAGACTACTAGAGTTAAAAATGTGAATAATATATAATCAGAAACTATTTTTTCTTATGTAGGCATACATTTTTTCTGTTACATGGTGTTGGTGCTTATTTGTTTGTTGGTTTTATAGGTTCAGCCTTGTGTTGGAATTTGGAGTGATAAATGTACTTCGAAGTATGGAAGAAGACGACCGTTTATTCTCGTGGGATCACTCATGATCTCAATAGCAGTAAGGGGCAATAGAAGATATGATTTTCGTTTTTCTTTATGAAATAGTTGGCTGCGTTGTGTTTTATAGAGGCTAAACAAAAACTTGCAATTTAGGTGATAATAATCGGGTTTTCTGCAGACATTGGGTATCTGTTGGGAGATACAAAGGAACATTGCAGGTTGCTTCTCCTGCTACCTCCTTACTATGGCTTGCTTTGTAAGGAATGTTTTAAACTAATGTGATTGATATTGTGATGTGCAGTACTTTCAAAGGCACACGGACCAGGGCAGCTTCTGTCTTTATCATTGGGTTTTGGTTGTTGGACCTAGCAAACAACACAGTGCAGGTTCAGATCTAATACTAGTTTGAATGGTGTACTGTTTGTTAGTCATTACCTAAAATTTTCCAGGAATGATGTTTTCTGCTTTTGTTTCAGGGACCTGCTCGGGCTCTTCTAGCTGACCTATCTGGTAATGATAAAATTCTTCCCGAGTATTGAAAATTCTAGAACTAGATTGAATTTTATGTGCTTCTGATTCTGTAGAAAAACACTTATTCCATGTCTCTCGCTTTAGGTCCTGATCAGAGGAATACTGCAAACGCTGTGTTCTGCTTATGGATGGCCATTGGGAATATCCTTGGGTTTTCTGCTGGTGCTAGCGGACAATGGCAAGAGTAATCTTCGAAATAAACCACTCTCAAAATTTGTCTTCTATATCCTCCTTTGCATTTTTCCGCCAGCTGTTAAGTTACCCTGGCAATTTTACTGAGCAGATGGTTCCCGTTCCTAACCAGTAGAGCATGTTGCGCTGCATGTGGAAATCTTAAAGCAGCTTTTCTTCTTGCAGTGGTGAGCGTTATGTTTATTTTTCTGACACATCTAAGCCTTCCACAAATGAAATCGATTCGTCTGGTCTTTACTAAAACCTCTCATGTTTATATGTTGGGATCATTAGTCACAACTCAAGATATTCCGTACAATATCTATGATTTTGAAAGTTAATCCATATTAATCCACCTAGGGGCTTTTGTTCTATATTTTTTTCTAAGAGCTGTCATTTTTTTCAGGTGTTTCTCACTATATGCACCCTTGTCACAATCTATTTTGCTGAAGAGATTCCTTTGGCAAGCAGTAAGCCCAGCCGCATACAAGATTCTGCACCTTTGCTGGATGATCTCAAGCTTAAAGGCCTTGACCACTCAAGATCGAATAATGGGATCAAGTATGAGAAAGTGGAACGTGATATGGATGTACAGCTTGGAAAGGCAAACAATGAGCATCAAGACGAGACCTATATTGAAGGCCCTGGATCTGTTTTAGTAAATTTGCTAACCGGTTTAAGGCATTTGCCGCCTGCTATGCACTCAGTTCTAATAGTCATGGCTCTTACATGGGTGAGTTCCCAAGAAAACATTACGGCCGGCTATCACCTTTCCGACACTGTTTCCTGTTCTTAGTTCTCTTTTTTTTTTGTATTTTGATTGTTGCCCTCTTCCTTGCAGTTATCGTGGTTCCCCTTCTTTCTGTTTGATACAGATTGGATGGGAAGAGAAGTTTACCATGGGGATCCAACAAAAAATAGTTTCCTCGTGGAACTTTATGGTCAAGGTGTCCGGGAAGGTGCATTTGGCTTGCTACTTAACTCTGTAAGAATCTCTATATCAACATGTTTATTCAACAGATGCCAAACTGTTCTGCGCACTTCAATCACTAGCTCGTTATTGAAATTTTCTTTGGCCTGGTGTCCGTAGGTTGTTCTGGGGATCAGCTCATTCTTGATTGAACCAATGTGTCAGCGGATGGGTGCACGAGCTGTATGGGCTCTGAGCAACTTTACTGTGTTTGCGTGCATGGCAGGGACAGCTGTCATTAGCTTGATGTCTCTCAGGGATAACCCTGAAGGAAACGGACACATACTACCTAACGAAACAACAAGAACCGCAGCCGTAATCGTCTTTGCACTCCTTGGTTTCCCTCTAGCTGTACGTGTTTTGTCTAAACCGAAATCCTCTTTTTTTCACTCTTGCTGCAACATTTTCTATGTGATGATAAAACCATACCTTTTTTCTATTGTGCAGATTACATACAGTGTCCCTTTCTCTGTCACAGCGGAAGTTACTGCTGATTCTGGTGGCGGTCAAGGTATGTGGAAATATTCATATCTCTGCGCTTAAATATTAGATTGCATAATCCCAAATGGTTTCATCACTTTATTTTTTGTTCTCAATCCAGGTTTGGCTATAGGAGTGTTGAATCTTGCAATTGTTATCCCCCAAGTAAGTTCTGAAATCCCAAATGGTTTCATCATTGTCTTTGTTTCGTGCTGCTCAAGTCCTGTAGTGAGTTATGGTTTTGGTATGTAAAAACAGATGATAGTATCGCTTGGAGCGGGTCCATGGGATGCATTGTTCGGAGGAGGAAACTTACCTGCGTTTGTCTTGGCATCTGTTGCTGCTTTTGCTGCCGGAGTTTTTGCTTTGCGTAGCCTTCCAACATTATCTAGTTCGTTCAAGTCTACAGGTTTCCACATCGGGTAAAATCTAATACAAAACCGAGTCACACGGTCTTTTCCAGGCGATATAGTCTTAAAAATTCAGATTTAGATCCATTCGATTCTTTTTTTGGGCCATGTTATCCTCTCTCGGCGTATATGTATGTAGATGTTTTGTATATATGGTTGTGTTATATTCTAAAGACAACAATTTGTCTCTAAATCGACAAATACCTCTCTCTTACCACTTGAAAGGTTCCCTTACTCTTTAAGATAAAAACTTAAAAGCAATATATTCCAATCTCCAGAGTCCAGCCTCTAAAATCTAAATCAATATAATAAATAGCAAGTAATAATATTTTTTTGGGGCTAATGTATGTTGTATACGTTGTTTACCAAACACCAACTAGTTGATCGTCTTTTGTTAATTTTTTCATATACTACTAGTATAGCAGCCACTCTAATGACTCCTTGTTAACATTGTAGACAAGTTACTATAATTTAGTTTGATATAATATAAAACAAAACATTTTTAAAAGAAATAACCAAAAAAAATCAAAACTAGTTTCACCTACATGTACTCTATAGTCATAACCAAAAAAATATCTCCAATAATGAAACAAAAATAACCAAACAAAGATACTTTGGTGTTTGGTCTATGAGACTATAATCAATTTACGTAGACAATGCGTCCAGAAATAATAAATGACCATATATCGTGGGTTGTTGTGACACCCGCTTCAATAAAACAAACAAAACATTGAATGCCTTCTTCTTTAAAACCCCTTGCCCATCTTCTCTTTAATTCACCCTCATTCGTCATCTACAATCTCTCTCTCTTTCATTCTCTCTAAAGATTAAAAGATGGCTAAGGGAAGAGGCAGTGCATCATGGTCGGCTCGAGCCGTAGTGCCTTTGGTATTGGTCTCCGTGTTGGTGCTTCAAGCTGACTACGTTCGAGCTGCGACTTACACAGTCGGCGAATCCAACGTCTGGGCCTTTAACGCTGTGGGTTGGCCGAAAGGCAAACATTTTAAAGCCAATGATGTTCTAGGTATACATACTAACTCCACATATGCTTTTATTTAAGCTTTGACAAGATTCTATTATATGTTATACATATCGGCCACAAGAAATTAAGTTTTTATGATAGTTATTATATCCACCACTGCTGCCAGATCTAGATATGTGTAAAGTGTGTTTTTGTGCAAGACAGGCGACAAATAATTTTCATCATTTTTTTTCCGTTTATATATATCACTAGATTTTGACCCGCGCTTTGGAAGCGCGGAATATTTTACGATAAAAAATTTCACTAATAACTTAACAAATATTTTGGTAATTTTTAAAGAGTGTGTATTTAAAATATTTTTGCATTTAAATCAGTGTTTTTAAATTCAACCCGATTGTGATTATACCCGTTAATCCGGAGATCTGACAATTCAATTTTGGTTTTTAAAATATTCATATTAAAAAAATCACTAAACCTCGAGACTAACCGATTGAACTGATGGATGACCGATATATAATCTAATTGGATTTAAATTGTAATAGTTTCATAATTTGTAATCTTATAATCCAAATTTTAAAGTTCATTATTTTGCAATTTATGAAATTATGATGTTTCTACAAAATTCTAAAGAGAAAATGATAGATATAAAATAACTAAGATTAATTATTGTATTGTCTGGAAACATTGATAGTAGTATAAAAAATATATTGTTTGGAAACATTGATAGTAGTACAAAGAAATAAGTATATTGTTTGGAAACATGGATAGTAGTATAAAGAAAGTAACATTAGTGATTTAATGTAGGTTTAACTATAAAGTATAAAAGTGTATTTAATTTAAAAACTTACAAAATAAATGTTAGGTCCAACAGAATGTTTCTGTTTTAATAAGATAGATAGTTTACTTGACTATGTCGTGCATACCTTTTCAAGTTTAACCCATAAGCTATTAACCACTAGCAATGTTAGATGCAATGAAAATGTTTACAAAAGTAACTTCGCTTTTGGTTTAACCTTGAGTGATGAGCTTAAAATGTTTCCACATGAAGAAATGTTTCAGCCAACGTTTGCAGATTTATATGTTTACCATTAGTGAAAAGTTAATCTGTTGTTATTATCAGTTAACGTATAGTTAAGAGTTGTAAGTAATCTTTATATATTTAAACTCACATATCAAACCCATTTACACAAGTAAAGTTTTAGGTCAATATTATCCCCATGCACAAACGAAATCGTGTTTTGGCGTAATTATTTTTTCGTTATTACAGTATAAGTGTAATTAGTTTTTTAATAAAAAATCCTAATAGCTTTTGGACACTAAAATTCCAATATATGGAAGAGCCGTAGTCGTAGAGTAAACAATAAATTTAAATAACAAACTTACTACTTTAAATACTTTTTGCAGTGTTTAACTATAATCCGAGATTCCACAACGTGGTGGCGGTAGATAGTGCAGGGTACAACAATTGCAAAACGCCGGCACGTGCAAGAACATACACTTCAGGCAAAGATCGTATAACTTTGTCTAAAGGACAAAATTTCTTCATCTGCAACTTTCCCGGCCATTGTGAATCCGCTATGAAAATAGCAGTCACGGCCGTTTGATCTTGATCGATCATGCAATCAAAATAGTACTATGATCGTCACTTCGTTATGTTCTAAAAAAAATATCAAGTATTCTAATAAAGTTTACATTGTTGTTCCCCTTTTTCTTTTTTGGTGTTGTGTGTTGTGTGTTTCGTTTTTCATGTTGTTTTTTTCCTGTTACTAGATTTTCTTTATAAATTAAGTCAACACCAAAAAGGGTAATAAATATTAACATATTTACCCAAAAAGTTGCATATTAAAATAATTAACCTGCAATACATATAATGTTTTATTGTATCTGCAAGGGAAATTCAAATAGACTTCTTTTATATATGTGGAATATAGATTTAAAGATGCTACCGAAACCAAAGAAAATTAAATACGGAGAACTGCAAACAAAGTTTTGCAAGTCATCTCTGTTTTTCGATAAGCTATCAATCAATGTTTCACTTCCTCAAAGGCTTTCCAACGACCTTATCAGCTCGAAATGAAGGGTTCTGAACAGAAGAAAGTTACCGTTCCTCCATAAAATCTGGATTATCCATGCAGATGAACTAATCAGAATGGCTTTTCCTTTTGATAACTGATCAAATGGGAAAAAACTAAGAAGCTTTGAACTTTCGAAGCTGCCCACTTTTGTCTTGCAATGGCAGTATGGCACACTGGAAGAGGATATGGTTCCACTGTCACCTCTTGGTGGTCACATATCATATTCTATTGCTTCCACATAATAGTTACTATTAGGGATATTACATCCTACATCGGAAATTCTAAGGAACATTAAGTAATATATCTATACTATTAAAGCAGAATCCCTCCTAAGATTCTGCCTCTATCTTTTCAATATATTTACAACCAAATGCCATCCTCTTTTTTTTTTCTTTTAAAGTAAATGTCGCAGATATTTTTCCGACCTATCAGAACTCTTATGTTTTCGACCAAACCTATTTAGGCCCACTTCGACTAAGCCCAAGCGTATTTAAAACCTAACAGAAAAGAATAGTCAGCCCCTTGAATCTCATCTGCATCATCAGATTCGAACACTTCAAAACATTATAATCTCATCATATTTTCCGTCAAGTAATTTTTTGTTTACAACAATCAGGTAATATACCCACTAGGCCCATTTTCTATATAATATACATTTCAGTATCCATATAAAAACATGTTTTATTATTTAAGTATAGACTAGATCTTGATCTGCCTTTTGCAAACGCGAAATATTTTACAATGAAAATTTCACGAATAATTTAACAAATATTTTGTTAATTTAAAAGAGTTATATATTTAGAATATTTTTGCATTTGAATCAGTGTTTTTTAATTCGATGCGAACGTGTTATTATACTGGTTAATCCGGTGATCCAATATAAAAATATATATATATATTTTAAAAAATCATTAAAACCGTAGACTAATTGCTTGAACCGATGGATGACCGATATAAAATCCAATTTTATTTAAATTGTTATGGTATCATAATTTGTCACTTTTTAATCCAAATTTTAAAGTTCATTGTTTTGCAATTTATGAAATTATGATGTTTTTACAAAATTTTGATAGAGAAAATGGTAAATAGTAAATAACTAAGTATAATGTTGTTTGAAAACATGGATAGTAGTATAAGTAAAAAAATATATTGTTTGGAAACATAAATAGTAAAATAAAGAAATGAATCTTAATAATTGAATGTAGGTTTAACTATAAAATAGAAATGTGTATTTGATTTTTTTTTTTTTGGTCAAACAACAATTCATTCATTCAAATAAAAACGTTTATACTCCAGCAGGGGAGTTTACAATTAACTGAGCGAATGTAGGTTTAACTATAAAATAGAAATGTGTATTTGATTTAAAAACTTACAAAATAAAGGTTATGTCCAACACAATGTTTATATTTTAATAAGATAGATGTTACAGTTAAGAATTGAAAATATATAATAAATATTACTAATAACAAATAAATTACATTACAATTTATAAAAATATTTTTTTTTATTTTAATTTAAATTTTTAAGAGTATATATACTTCTTTTAAAATCAACAAAATTATAAATAGATTAGATTATCTTATATAAAAATACATAATCTTATGATAATCAAAATTTGAACATACTTTACTGAAAAAGAAACAAATCGCGCACTTTGAATCATTTAATATAGTTGAATTACAAAAACAGTTAATTTTTTAAAAAATATAAATTTATAGCTTTCAAATAATTCTGGACATCTAATAATAACTTAAAAACGTAAAAATACAAAAAACCATAATCATATTAGATAATAAAATACTGAAACACATACTTTTATAATTAGAAAATTTTTAAAAATTTAAAATTATATTTTAGTATGAATAAATCCCGCGCTTTCAAAGTGCGGGTCTAATCTAGTAAATGGTTAAAGACAATTCCCTAATCACCAATTGATTTTAAGTTGGAAACTCATAATAAATCCGAATTTAATATGATATCAGAGCCGAGATCCTAAATACCTAAACCCCTAATTAATATTAACCCTTCCCGACAGAGTTTATAGGTCGTAATTAGTCTTTTCCGACTGGGTATAAAAGTCATATTTAACCCGTTCGATCGAATATAACTGTTTTAAAGTTCCGAAATTTCTGGCCGATAAAAACCATCATCTCGAAGAGGGATATTAGGGATATTACATCTCACATACACCAATCACTAATTGATTTTAAATTGGAAATCCATAATAAACCTGCATCTAACGGCTATTATCTTTTGGTACGGTTTTGAGTTTCCAAATGTTTACAAAACTCGGCTGCAGCTACGCTAAAGGTTCAACTTCTCGGATTATATACTAATCACAAAAGAAAAAGGGTTTGAATATATAGTCCATTAGCAACTAACTTTTCTAAGAACAATAATCATAAAATCGAAAGTTATTTATGTTAGCATAAGCCCACAGATTGGATAGTTTACTGGCCCATTGACTTAGTAGTGTATTATTATTTGAGGTTTTTGTTTTATTAAAAAATTAAGATGTCTTGTCCAAAAAAAAAATTAAGATGTCTCATTTTTATTAGATCGTTTTTATACATTAACTGCATTTCAAAATAAAATTCTTGCTGTAAATCAGTAAATATAGACTGAATTATTTTTATGAGAAACATGCCTGCGGAGTCTGCAGCTAATGATCTTGTCGTATATGATTATAACCAGACAATAATGTGACAGCCAAAATTTAAAGATGGTAGTATAACTTTCAGAAATAAATCTATTATAATTGTTAATTTATGTTGCTGTTTGGTCCTACTCCCAACACACCCTTCAAATTTGGGGTCACGCCCTCTGCATATTAAATGAGTACCACCTCATATTATATACGCATTAAAAAGATTATTTTTTTTGATTAAATTTTATATTAACTAGATTCTTTGTCCGCGCTACGCGCGGAAAATGCTTTTACATATTATTTTTGTTAAATTAATAGACCAAAAATAGCTCTTCTATATTATTTATAAATCTTGTGTATTTTTAAAACAATTTAAGGGATTTAGAATTCATCAATCAGAAAATGTTTAAAACAGTAAAACTAATGTATATAGGTTGAGTTTTTTTCTAAGGTACATATTGTTGCTTTTTGAATATAACATTAGTTGTTGTCCCAAAAAAAAGGAGAGAATAAGACATTAGTTTTCTATATAATAAATATATTTATTAGCTTTTTGACCAAAAAATAATGTCTTTATTAGCTTTTGAACGGATTAATGTGACTCATATAAAATAAGAACCGATATTGAGGTAAATAATAATTTTTTGTACATTTTAAGAAGTCAATTATCAAAAATTATAAATAAATTTATTTTCCATTAACATTTATATATGTTGGATTAGTGATTGTTATCAAGATAATTTATTTTTAATCTTATATGCTTTGAAAATTTCTAAAATTATTGTTCGGACACTTCTTATGAAGAAATGTACAAAAGTTATGTGTAAAATATATATATTATTAAAATAGAAATACACTTATAAACTACCCCTTAGAATTTCAATTTATTTACATCTCAATGCCACTGACATAATAAATGATCCTTACCTTAAGCATCAATTGTCTTTTTTTTTAATTTAGTACATAACTATCTAAACTCAATTCACAACAAATTCATATAAATCTTAAATTTAACTAATCTCACAATTCAAATTCCATATATTTAGGATCTCGTAGTTGGTAAGTCTCAAGAATAAAAAATATTACAAAAAACTTTTAACATGTATAGTAATAAATCTGTTTTATAATCACATACTTTCCCAAAATTTTACTTTGTAACAAATTTTCGTAAAAATAAATTTCACTATATAATAAAAAATATGAATTGTTATAAACCATTATAATATATACTTCGATGACATAGTAAAATAAAGAAAATATGATATATACATATATATATATATATATATATAGAATATTTTAAACATAAAAGAATAATTTATTTAGATAAACGTATAATAACATGTAAAGGTCACCCAAATCAATTTAGGTATCCGTACGAAATTTTAAATATGATATTATTTTAAACTATATAACTATATTTTTTTTTATTATTTATTAGTAATAACTATTGGAAATCTCCTACATGATGAGATTATGTAGTGTACATTTAAATATTGATCTAGATGTATAGAGGGCCTTTGAGCTACGTATAAGTTTTAGTTAAATTAAAAAATTACATAATATTTGAATCTGTTTTGTTTATATATATTTTAATCAATTTTAAACTATTAAATTAGTAATAAATTTAAATTGTTTGTATTTTTATTCATTGTGTTGTGTCTAAATTTTTTCACATAACTTAACTCACAATTTGTTGTTTGTTATTAAAAGAAATCGAATGATGAGTAAGATTAGTAAAAGTTAATTAAACCTAGCTATAGTTTAAAATGCATTTTGTCTTATTTATGTTGGTTTGGTATAAAACAATTGTAAATTTAAAGCCGATTTAAACTTTGTTTAAACATTATAATTATTGAGTTCTAATACCAAATTGAACAGTTATATAATAGAAATTAAATTGAATAAAACTTGATCCGAACTAAAATAATATTATTCTCCAAACATGTTCATTCCAAATACATTATAAATTAAAAAAATAAATAACAGAGCAAAACGGTTTAGAGAACAATTTTTTAAAAAAACTATCCCGAAACTTTATATTTAAATCATATAAATCAAGAATGACTCTAAATTGAGAATTCCAGCCTCATCCCCAAGAGATTAGTCTTCACTTTTGTGTAGGTTTGTAGCTTTGATGACTTTTTTTAAAGTTATAATCTGGTGTTTTAAAAAAGATTTATATGGTGAAGATTTAGTTTATATTCACAAATTTTAAATTACATACGTAGATTGCTGCTGAATGAATATAATTTGAAGTAGTGGTCTAAGTCTAAGTCTTTAAACAAACTCCCATGGTGTGTCTGAGTCTCCATTTTCCACTCTTTTCACCGTAACTGTTACCAATGAAAAGTGTTTCAATCATCGTAGTTCTACCAATGTTCGTGTTTACATTTTAGGCTAACTATGTATGTTGTTTTGACTCCAGAGATTGTTTCTTATCTGCTGGCTTTTGTCTCTGGGGGTTTGGTAAAGCTCGCTGGCTTGGTGTCTGTATTATGTAATCAATCTGTGCTCTGTACTTCAATGGTTCTATATAATCTTTCAGCGGAAAAGAAAAGAAGTAACTTTTGATAGAGAAACATTTAGTTGTTCTTAAGTGAACAATGGCTTTGGGAAGTACAGAAGAACAACTTTTAACTTTTTGATGGCTTTTGCTCATAGCATAAAATCTTATTATTATTTCATCTCTAGCGTGTTCAGACTTAAGAGTACATACAAAAAATAAGATGAGAACTATATAACCTGCCAGATCTCTCAATATCAAGTACGGCAGGTTATCTTATTGAACTTCCCAACTTCAAAGCAGTTGATCAGTGGCTGCATCAATTTTCAGAAACCATATACAAAGGTATAGAGCAATCAATCAACCTTATAAAGGCAATGTAAAATGCCTCTGATCGTGGAAGCTTAAGCTCAGCTACTAATAGAGCAAGTATAGCTTCAATTGGAGGCATGTCATCATCTTTTTCTGCAGCATGGATCCTTCTTAAGGTGGATCCCGCAGCAAACTGAGCAACCACTGATGCTCTCCTCATTTATTTTCTTGATTTGTAGATTCCGCAACACAGTTATTATGTATAACCAAAAGGTACCGTCTACAAAGCTCTCAGAAATTAAAACATATAAGTGAAGAACACATGATGTAATAATTGATCCAGAAACTAAGTGGCAGTAAAATTCTTCAATCGATGGTTTGCCATTTCCAAATACATGTGTAACGGTCCCATTAGAAAACATCGGGAATTTGCACAATTTTGCTCGAGTACTTGACGTTTAAGTTATTAAAAGGGTCTACATGACCAAGGCAGGAAACAAATGGTAATCTTTCAGCCATGTCTCCCAGCTGCTTAATTTCGTTGATGTTTATAATCCAGTCATAAGAAATAACTCGTAATCGCATAAACCATATTACTATTTTTAGCTATGAAATTACCTGAGTAGTAAGTGATTGGATCACTTCTTTTTGCAATTGTACATCTTGTCGTTTGTTGGCTAGCGATTGGAAACACCTATTTGAGCTGCCTGGCTGTTCTTTCCAGCTCAACTTCTTGGAACTGGACCTTGCTTGTAAGAATAGTGTCCATAAGCTAACACCAGAGGAATATTTAACGACTTCTTCGCCAAGGGAGTCTTCTCACTCCACTGGACTCTGTAAATGTTAAGTCCCTTAGAGAGCATGAAAAAACTAAATGGGAGTGTGAATGGAGAATGCCAGAATTTTCATTACCTGTCTGTCAAGAAGGCTAACACACCAGTAGAATTTTTATGCAACCTTATTCACTTCCAAAAAAAACATAGACTTTACACCCTTCACCTACTTCATCCACGGTACATACTGATGAAAAAGCCGCCTGCCGAGTGTGCTGCGCTAGGATCTTCATAAGCCAGGCAGGCGTCACCTTTGTTCTTTTCCTTCTCGTCAGTGTAAATCTATATATTATAGGGCCACTGATCTTTGTAACCCCGCTTCTGCTTGATTTTTCAAACCTATTATAGATTGAAAAGGAAATGCACTCTCAATCAGCACAAACAAATAAACAATAATCTATACGGCAAGGTAAAAGCTTATTCTGAGATGTAAAGATATAACAGAAGTAAACAGACCAGAGTTATTACTTGGCCAATGCCACCAAAGAGATCCTTGAGTTCATCGGTTGTCACATCTGGAGGTAAATTATTGATATATATGCTGGTATTATCACGAGTTTCATCGCAATTCTCGTCGCACTGCTTGACTTTTTCAGCAGGTGCATCTCCATAGCTAGGTTCCTGGCGTCGAGGAGCACTACCACCATCATAGCCACCACCTCTACCACCCCGACCACCAGTGCTCGGTGCATCACCGCCATAACCCCTTGTGGGACCACCATATGAAGGGGGACCACCAGCATAGCTTGAAGGCGGAGGAACAGCTTCCATTCCATACCCCATAGGTGGAGGGTAACTGCCAGAACCATCGTAGGATGGAATAGCCGCCAGAGGAGGTGGAGCACCCTGAGTCCCTGACCATAAGAACCATTACCCCAATGTTGACTATCACTACCATAAGAGCCACCACCACCCTGCTCCTACTACCACCATCATATCTACTACTCTCATTGCTCCTACCACTATCTAAAACAGCCAAGTGTAATTTTATTTTTTGAAACACTCGCAAATTGCATACCCTAAACAGCCAATAGAAATATATATAAAGAAAGAAATGAAGCAATCAGTGATACTACAACTATGAAACGCTTTTTAGCTGGTCAATGAAATCTGCATTCGTAACTTTTCAAACTTTCTTTATATATGCTTTATGAACATCTTCAAATGAATTGCAATAGTCATGATCTTCCTGCAGTGAAGAAAAACATAGATCACATGAAAGCAAGATTAAAGATTTAAACCACACCATGACACCAAGCATCGACTATTCTGAAACGATAGGTTTATGTTAGATCAATCATCCTCTACGCCAACAACGACAATCGATAGACAACAAAATAAAGTCCCCGAATCAGCGACAAACAGATATATATTAACTGAAAACTAAATGAAAAGATCAGACAATACTCATACCTCGCTTGGATGATATTTGCTCTGCCTTGTAAAAATCGTCGCCGTCAGGTTTTTTTGGTGGCTGAAAGAGGTGTTTAATTAAGAGAACTCGATGATTAGAAATATGAAACGAAATTTATGGAGATGGAGGACACACAAAACAAAAGTAGGAAAAGAGATGAAGAAACATTAGTTTTAAAGCCTGTAATCGTCTGTTTTGGAAGAGGAAGAGCAAAAGCTTGCCGAGTAATTGATAATTATTAATTGACTACGATGGAAAAGAAACTGCACTATGTTCTAAGAAGTCCAACCATGAAACGCTATTGAAGTCCATCTGTTTTAAATGATGAATCTGACGTGGAGCAAAGCTCTTTTCTTATTGGTCGATTTAATTTGTCGACGTGGACAGGGTAAAAGTTGAGATTATTTTCCTTTTAGTATTGTATTGATTAATCAAAGAATAAATGGGCATTTACAATGAATTGAAAAGTAACTCAAAAACTCAAAACTACTTCAGTAAAACGTGAAGAAAAAAAAAAAAAGTGGTCCTATTCTCAAACTCATCATCCTGTGTAGACCTCGAACCAACGTCGGAGAAGCCCTGCCCACTTATGATTGCCCGTGTACTTCAAAAATAGTATTCTATTACGTATGAACCTATCAATTCGTCTAGCCAGTGTTCCCCCATCCACCCGAACTCCTTGATGACACCTAGAGTTTCTCTCCCTCCAAACAAAATATACACTACAAGAAAACAAGGCGATTCTGACGGACATTCCGACGGAAAATGAGATCCTCGGAACATTCCGAGAGATTTCCGAGGAAATTCCGAGGAAACTCAAATTTTGAGTTTCCTCGGAATTTCCTCGGAATATACCGACGGAATTCCGAGGAAACAACATTTCGTCGGTATTTTCTTATGAAATACCGAGGAAACAATATTCCTCGGAAAAAAACCGACGAAAATCTGAGGATATATTATAGCCGTTAGAGAGCCGTTGGGGAATTTTCAAATTACCGAGGAAATTCCGAGGAAGGAGCCGTTGCCGTCGGAATTCCGTCGGAATTTCCTGGGTAATGCAGACCAAAAACAGAAGACCTGCTCGGCATGATGATAGAGGCGAACGGGCAACATATCATGTTACGGTTCCAGACATCTTCACAGATGTTGGACGACTTAGCGGAAAACCAAAGGACCGTCGACTTACTGAGCAGGAGCGCAGTCATTTGCAAACATATTTGCTCACCAACTGCGAAGATATTCTTCAATATGAGAGGTAAATAAATTAGCTTACAAATTTTTATTTTAACAAGTTAAAATTTAGATCTTAATTAATTACATTATTGTCATCATATGTACAGGATTTTCATGGCAGAAAAGCGGTTCGAATATAGATACGCCACAGAGGAGGCTCTAGAAGAACTGAAGCAGAGAGAATTTGCTGGATGGATGCTTACTTATGTGAGTGCTTTAAACAAATTAAAATTTAGCTGGAAGACCCACTACAACCAAGCACATCTGGCAACTTAAGTGCAGCAGAAGATTTAGCTGCAGTTGGCCTTGTAGTCGATTTAACCGATTTCGCAGAGGAAGCCGTCGTTCACGTAGAGGATGAACCAGAGATTGGAGAGTTTCACCAAGATCCAGATTCAGAATCATCTGGTGATGATGACTCCGAAACAGAGTAGCATCGCCTTTTTTTTTTTTTTTAATATAAGAATACCGAGGAAATTCCGAGGGAATTCCGACGGTTTAGGGTATTTGGTTATAGGGTATCTGTTCCTCGGAAAAGCCTCGGACATTTCCGAGGAAATCCCGAGGAATTGAGGGTTTTGATTATAGGGTTTTCTCTTCCTCGGAAATGCGTCGGAAAATTCCGAGGGAATTCTTAGGAAATACCGAGGAAACATAAGTTTTCCTCGGAATTTCCTCGGAAATTCCGAGGCTTTTCCGAGGAATATAGGTTTTTTTAGTCGAAAACAACATTTTTCGGTTTCAATAACACTTATATAAGCCTTATTAAAATACTTAGACTGAATATGAAGTCAAAAATTGGTGTATCACCCGATAATAAACAGTTTTCGGAATGTATGAACGAAATCCCCACAACATACGAGAAACACTTATACACTTTAATGAATGGTAAAGGGAATACATACAATTCATTTTAGAATTTTGTTATTTCATGATTTAGGATCATATAAACAAACAATTATCATTGGTATGCATTACATTAATATAAAAAATGATATAGGGCAAAAAAATTTGATGTTTTGAAACCACAAACATGTATTCCTCGGAATTTCCTCGGAATATACCGAGGAATTTCCGAGGAATATTCTTTTCCTCAGAATGTTTTCATTTAACCGGGCAAAGGAAACCGCCAAATTTTTCACGAAAATTAAATAATTGATTTCCGAGGAAATTCCGACGGACCGAGGAAATTCCGACGGCCGTTTTTCCGTCGGAAATTCGGTTTTATAAACCCTAAACACTTCTTCTTCCCCATTTCTCTCTTCTTCTTCTCGCGATCTCCGCCGACCACTCTCTTCTCCCGCGGCGATTTCCGGCGAATCCTCCCTAATCCTCTTCAATTTCATCCATAAATCATGTAAGGACCCTATCCCACTCTATTAGATTCGATTTGGTGGGGGTTTAAGTAGATGTGATGATTTTAGAAGTTTTTAGATAGATTTTTTTTAGGGTGATTGGTAGGATTGTGTAATGGGAGTTTGATTGTGATTATTGTTTGTATTGAGTTGATTTAGAAGTTTTTTGAAAGTTTATTCTTAATTTTGTGTTTTTAAAATCGAATTAATAATTATGAAAACGTTTTTTGTATAGAAAATCTATTTTTTGAACTATAAAATCATTTCTATATTTATTAAACATTTTAAATATTTATGAAACCTTTTTATGATTAAAAACTATTTTTGTAATTATATTTATATTTTTGTGATTAAAATCTATTTTTTAGATTTTTAAAAATCGAAATAATAATTATGAAAACGTTTTTTATATATAAAATCTATTTTTTGAATTATAAAATCATTTCTATACTTATTAAACATTTTTAATATTTTTGAAACCTTTTTTTTATTAAAAACTATTTTTTCTAATTATATTTATATTTTTGTGATTAAAATCTATTTTTAAATATTTTTTCAATTTATATTGACTAAAACTATTTTTGTGATTAAAATCTGTATTTAAATATTTTTTCAATTTTTATTGACTAAAACTTTTTTTTTTAATTTACAGGTCTACTGGTGATCAGCCCCGGGTTCGACCTCGTCGTTCCGCACCACGAGGTCGTGGTGGTACGGCGAGCCACTCTCGGGGTTCGTCCAGCCACTCTCGGGATTCTTCATCGCCACAGAGCTCTTACCATACATCTCCCTCTCCGGTTTCTGCTCCCGCTGCTGCACACTCTCCTGCTCCTCCAGTGGTTCCGGGAGTGATGACTGTTGAACAGTTGGTTCAACAGCCCGGTCGTGAGCATCTTCCCTATCTTACTCCGGAGCCACGGGGACTCGGTCAAACATGGTAATTAAACGTCTTTTTTTTCTTTCATTAAAATTTCATTCATTATTAATAATTTGTTCCTTATTTTAGGTTCGACCGATCTAAGAACGGGATCAGCGGGTGGATCAACCGTATGATGAAATCGACCCTCGAGAAGGGATATCCGACTTTCACTCACTTCCCTCTCGAGGACCAGCAGATGTGGTTTCGTCAGTTTGCGGTAAGTATTCTAATTTTTTATTTATATTTTTAATCTTTAATATAAAATTTCTACTAATTGTGTTTTTTTCCAGCAAGAGTTCAACTGGCATTCCGATCATACACCCTTTATCCGTAACGCCTTCGTCCATAAAGTTATGGACAACTATGGGAAGCAGATCTACGAGTGGAAGCAGAAGTGGCTCGCCAACGAGGTTTTTTTTATTTATTAAACTATTTTTTAAAAGTTTTTTAAACTATTTTTGAATTTATTTAACTATTTTTTTTATTTATTAAAAGGTCCCGCAGTCGATCAACCCCACCGTCTGGAAGGAGTTGTGTGTGCATTGGAACAAGGAGGAGACGAAAGAAATCTCCTTGACCAACTCCAACAACCGCAAGAGCGATCGTGGCGGGAAGGGCATGTACAAGCACAATTTGGGTGCCCAGACTATTGCCACTCTCAGAGATCGCTTGGTAAGTTCAATTTTTTTTTCTTCCAATTATTTAAATATGTTTATTTTATTTTTTATGCATTTATTCTAATTTCTAACGTTTGTTTAACTTATGTTTATTTCAAGGCGGAAGAAAATGATGGCGAGCCGGTTGATGATCTCCTCCTATATAGGAAGGCGCATACCAACAAGCATACTGGGCTGATTGATGATGGTGTTGTGAGGGATGTGATCGACCTGATCCAAACTCAGAAGGAAGACGAAGAGATCCGTCTATCTCAGCTTCAAACCGACATGGACGCCACTTCGACGGCTTCTACCAACTTGTCCCGGATTCGAATCAACGAAATCGTTGCATCGGTATGTTCTTCTTTAAAAGTTCAATTCATTTATTTTATTTTCATTTATCATCTTTTCTATTATTTAAATTTATTTATTTTCTATTTCAGTCGGTACCGAAGAAGAAGGGACGTTTGGTCGGTTTGGGTCGTCGATCCCAGTCGGTTCCTCCTTGTGCACCATCGTCCTCAGTTGATCCAGCAGTATTTATGGATCAGTTGAAGGACAGGGATGACCGCATTGCTGCGTTGGAGACCAGGATGGCGGATCAACAGGCGGGATGGGAGGAAACGAGGAGGCAGAACGAGAGAATGATGGAAATGATGAAGAGAATGTACCCGAACGAGCAGTTCCCGTAGTTTCTTTTTTTTTTTTTCAAAAACTCTGAATGTTTTATTTTAATTTGTACAACTTTGAATATTATCTAATATGTTTTCTTTCAATTCTAATTCTAATTTTATATTTTCTAATTCCAATTAAAAACAAATTAATTTACAATTTTATAAAAAAAAAATTGGGAAAATTCCGAGGAAGTGTATCCCTCGGAATATTCCGAGGAAAGGGTCGTCGGAATATTCCGAGGGATACACATCCTCGGAAAAGCGTCGGTATATGTCCGAGGACTTTATCGAGGACACAGCCCTCGGAAATTTCCGAGGAAATATTCCCTCGGAAATTTCCGAGGAAAGATTTCCTCGGAAATTTCCGAGGGCATATGTCCTCGAAATGTCCTCGGAAATATACCGACGCATTTCCGAGGAATATTCTATCGGACATATCCGAGGAAATACCGACGAAATGGTCCTCAAAAACGTTCTTCGGAATTTCGTCGGAAACTAGTGTCCTCAGAATTTCCTCGGAAATTTCCGAGGGATTTCCGAGGAATCTGAACTTTCCGACCAAATTTTTCCGACGACGTTTTTCGTCGGTATGTCCTCGGAATACCGTTATTCCGAGGACATACCGAGGAAAATATCCGTCAGAATCACGATGTTTTCTTGTAGTGATATGACAGTTTGGAAGACAAGTTTCAGCAAGATACCATCCAACTTATCCCGCCGCGATCGCAAAAGAGCTGTAACCGTGGTAGACCAAGCCGGAGACACTGAGTTTCCCAATAGTTGAGACGTGAGCTTTAACCAGAGAGTGTAGGTAAAAGGACACACAAAAAAGAGATGATCTCGGTCCTCATTTGGCTCCCCACAGAACATACAGCCTTGTGTGATTTCCCATTGCCTCATGCGGACTCCAGTAGACAATCTGTCTCTAAATGCCAACCAAACAATAAAGGACTGTCGCGGTACCCCTTGGGTGAACCAAACAAGGGAGCGCCAAAGGACTTCCTGCTTCCTAACCCTGATCTGATCCCATGTTTTCTGTGTGGAGAAATGGTTTTTGAAATCGTCATCACCATGTCTCCAAAGTACAATATCCCTCCCCGCATCTGTTGCTGGTGCTGTTGCACTCTCAATCGCATCATAGACCTCTCCAAACACTCTTCTGCCCCTTCTTCTCATGCGCCAAACCCCATCCGTAAAAACCTCAGAAAGCATTGCCTGCCGAGGTATTCCTAAGTACGTAGGTCCTAGGTCCCCTGTCTTATCAATAAGGCGTCCAGTGCCTAGCCAGTTATCATACCAGAAAGAAATTGACTCTCCATTCCGGACATCAAAACACAAGAATTCAGAAACAGTGTCTCGCAGAGTAAGTAGTTTTCTCCACAGCCAAGATCCTTTACTAGTGTCCTTAACTTCCCAAAAAGATTTCCCTTTCAGAAGCTCACTATGCACCCAAGCCACCCAGAGAGAGCCAGATAAAGTAAAAAGCTTCCATACCAGGCCCATCGCAAAGACAGTAGAAGTTTCTCTGATCTTGCGGATGCCTAATCCTCCTTCAGACGTAGGTAAGCAAAGATCACTCCAGGCTACTTTAGCTTTGTGATGTGTATTTGGCGAACCCGACCACAGAAAGGCACTACAGAAGCTCTCTATTTCATCTAGACAAGCCATTGGCAGGATGAAAGCTGTACACCAAAAGTTTATCACACTGGAGATAACAGATTTTATAAGCTGAAGTCGACCAGCGAAGGAGAGCGAGCGATGAGACCATGCAAGGAGTCTATTTCGAATCTGGTCTATTAGTGGCTCATAGTCCACTCTGGTCTAGGCTTTAGTTGTCAGTGGAAGCCCCAGATATCGAAACGGCAGCGACCCCACAGACAGCCCCCTTATTTCTGCATTTTGATGCAAACCAATCATGTTTTGCCCTGCAGAATAAATGGATGACTTCGCAGCATTTATATGTAACCCCGAGAGACTGGCAAAATGATCCATCACACTTAGGACTCCGTCAAGTGAAGTAACACTCCCATCAGTAAACACCAAAATGTCATCAGCAAAACTTAAGTGTGTGAGACGCAATCTGTTACACATCGCATGATATTAAAAAAAAAAGACATATAAGAACAAATTAAAATGGTTAAACTAACTGAGTGAAGTACATAATCTTTATGAAACCACAAACCAAGCTTCTTTCGGTATTGATTTATGCAAACATATATCATGCGCCACCGAAGCTGAAAAATAGTCGTCCAAACTGGAAGCTATAAGTCTACGCCGTTATATGCTTGCATGTTGAGTGTATACCATGTTCTTTTTTTGAAAATAAAAAGGTTAAACCCGGGTCTATTAAAGACACATACCTAACTCCCGGATGGGAGGTGCAGCCCACGGATAGATAATTTCCCGGGTATTCAAATGGGTCGAAATGCAGTAGCCCATATCCATGTTAGGTGACCAGAAAAATGTGACTTAATTTCGCATGACAGATGGATCGAATCTGAAATGTGGTGACATCCCAAGCGCTTCCCCTTACACTTGACCACACTCCCCGTCATAGTGTAGACCATGTTATTATTTTATTTTTTTTAAATTAAAGCTTAACTAGTGAAACTTAAACTATGTCTATGTCTAAATCTAGTGTCTTTTAAGTTTTACCATATAAAGATGAAGTAAACCTCCATTGGATTCCAAATTTAATCTGGATCTATGATAGAGTAGTTAAATGAGTAGAAGAAGTAACTAGGTCTATATAAAAACTAGAGTTTGGTTACAAGCATTTGCGTTTGCATTTGCTATGATGTCTGACACATTCTCACCAAATTTGAGGCAGTCTTCTCCCTTCCTATTGACCATTGTTCTTTTCTTTACAAATATTATATGATTGGAGATATATGTAATAAACTGTCATTTTCTTTGTGTAATAAAATACATGTCTACTTACGTTTACAGAAACACATAAATTTCCTTATTATTTTTTTCATTTTTTTAATTTTATACTATTTGATTAGCCGTTCAGAAAAAAACAACTATCTGATTTCACTGAACCAAATTAACCAGCTAATACAAAAACTTAACACATAGACACATATATGTCTGATTGATGAAGTCTTTCATATCAGTTTACCACTAGTTCATTCGCGTAATGAGAGAAAGGGAGAGAAATTAAAGGGTCTCTCAACTTTCGATAAAGACGCAATATTTGCAGATTTATCATGGTTTAAAGCTTTAAGTCACATGCATGGCCAGTGTTCAGAAAAAAAAGTCACATGCATGGCCACATTGCGTACGTTTACGTTTACAATTACTTAATTTATTACATACTGTATACCCTTCTTATACATACATCCATGCCGCCGTGTACACAGAGCCGGCCCTGACCTAAAGTCCATAAAGCAAGGGCTTTAAGCACCATGAAATATAATATTTTAGGGGCGCCAAAAAAGTAATTGTTCACTTTAGTCTAGTGTTTTGTGTAGTCATTATCCTAGCTTCAGCAAACAGGTTCGAAACCATGCTCCTCTTTTTTTCCTTTGTTAAGAGCATCTCCAACAAGGAACTTCATTTTAAGGGCCAATGATCCTCAAAATGAGGGTTTGAGGGTGGGTTACTCCAACAAGGATCCTCAAATTTATTTTTAAATTTTTATGTAATTTGCATTTCAGTCCCTAACTTTAATATAGATTAACTATCATCATTACATTTTTCATAGATAGATAGTACATACACACTGAAATTATAAACATAATATTTATAAATACAATTTGTTATAACACAAAATTACATAAAATAATAATAAAACATAGATTAATTCATAAAATATAGAAAAATACAAATTACTCATTATTGTCATTTCCATAGTATTCCCATATATGATCAATCAACGCATTTTGAAGTAAGAAATGAGCTTCTCGATTTTTTTTCGAAGTAAATCCTTAGTTTCTTAAAGGAAAATGCAACAACTAGAGAAAAAAATTACGAGATGGCCCAATTGCGTATACAAAATCAAGCAAAAAAATTAGCATTAAAAGAAATAAATCAAGAAAATAAAATACTGCTAACGAGTTTAAGCTCTATCGATGATGATAATACACGTGAGTTTATTCGATCTGAACAAGCAAGAATCATCCAGAAAAAAAGAGAGCAACAACAGTCTCCTAGTACACCAAATTTCTATGGACCATATTTTGGTGATCTTGGAGGCTCGTGATCAAATCTACCCGATTATTAATATCAGTGTATTGATTATAATTTGTGTAATATATATGTGTGTAATATTTATTGTAAAATATTTAGTCTTGTACTTTTGATCTTTAATTTGTAATATATTGTTCAATTTAATATAAATGTTCTGTGAAATAATAAATATCTTTTAAGTAATATTTTTAATTTATTTATTTTATTTTAATTTTAACATATTTTATATTTTATGTAATATATATATATATATATATATATATATATATATATATATATATATATATGTATATATATGTATATATATCTGTATATATAAGATATATTTAAAGATTTAAGTGAAATATAGTTATAAGGATTAAAGTAATAAGAAAATTAATATTATTACAAATATATGTAAGTTACAAATTTATAAGGACTAAACTGAAAAATAAATAGTGTTTTGAGGGCCTGAATAGTGGAACCTCAAATTTGAAGTTTCACTATTCAGGCCCTCAAAATTTGAGGATTTGAGGATCTGTTGGAGAGACAAAAACTTTAAAATTTGAGGGTTTGAGGGTCTGTTGGAGATGCTCTAATAGTAACAATTTTTTTGTCTTTTTCTTCCTCAGATAATAATAACTTGTTTTCTTGTTTTAGGAATCATCAAATATACGTGGATTCCATATAGAGTAGAGTTATAGACAGTTTATTACCTTCTTTCCAGTTTTTTTTTTCCTTTTAACTATAAATGGTACAAATAATAACTTAAATTATAAATTCTGCATATTCTCTGTGTTTTATTGTTTCATTGTGATTGATTTTAATAGTAATAGATGGATCTCCTTTTATATACTTTTATTATTCCTTAATTTTCTTTTTCTGTTTGTAAGTTTTTGTAAATTTGAAGCCTTTTTCAGAAAAGAAGTTTTTGTAAATTTGCAGAAACTTTTGAAATTCAAAAAAAAATATAAAATTCTAGTATTTCATGAGACTATTAAAACTCGATAAAAAATACAAACAAAAATTGAATTTAAAGTGATAATTATCAAAAGTTTTGATTTGTTTTGTAAATTTTTCTTTTTTTTGTTTACACATAAAATTAAAAAAATAGATCTAAAGTTAGCTAAGTGAAAATTGCGAATACAAAAATAAAATAAGATGAGCTACAAACTGTTGTTTTACTTTAAACAGCTTTAAGTTTTAATAATATTTGGTGCTATTTTGATTATATGCTTAATATATATTTTAAAAAAATTATGGTTAAGAGGCAGAAAAAATTATGTTCGCTTTAGGCGTCCCACCAGTCCGGACCAGCACTGCGTGTACACATTCGTACATCTTGCGCAAGTTATGTGGATATATAAAGTTTCAATTTTGATATATTTTTCTATGAAAAAAAAATCTGAACAATCTTAATTTAATAATATTGATTCATAGGAAAAAAGAGCAAAATAATCTTTTTTTAAAGCTTTTTTTTTATAATGGATACCATAGTGTTTTCCTTTTGATTCGACATTTAGCTAGCTGCGCAAATCTATGTCCAAACGGTCTATGTTTAGGAAAACAAAAAAAAACTGTTTGGTCAAATGGTCAAAACCGACAAGTGACAACTAACCTTAAACTATGCACTTATGTTTTTTTTTTTTTTTTGTTTAACCTGGGGGTATCCCAGGCCCAGAAGGCCCAGACTAATCCTCAAGGGGAAGGAATGCCCACGGATAGACGCCCCTCCCAGTTTTTCAAATGGGCCGAAAGCATGGCCCATATCCGTGTGGGTGACAAGAGCGTTGCAAGGTAGTTCCCTCCGGCGTGGATCGAACCCCCTACCTGGGTGCAGGCGGGGACCCGTCCTAACCATTGGGCTACAACGTCTTGTCAACTATGCACTTATGTTGTATAAACAATCCTGTGTTTTTTTGTCTTTCTTAATTCATTAAGATGTTTACATTTGAAATTATAAGAAAAAACTCCCCAAAATAATATTATGAAAGAAACTTTGAACTCAGGCACATACGTTATGATTATCAATTATGTTATACCGACTTATACTCAATATAAGTTATTGAAAAACATTAAATTAATTGATGGTATTTTAGTGAATTTATCATATATTATTTTTCATTAGACATGCTTTTATTGATCAATGCTAATTTAAATTACATGACAGCTATTGGTCTGCATGTATAGTCTGATTTTGGTCCAAAACTATTTCATTTATATATAAAAAGCATATAGAAGACATCCATTTAGTCATTTCGATCATAGATAAATATATTGGATCTATAATTATGATGATTAGGCCCAAGTAACAAAAATTTAATCAAGCAATGCGAAGATTAAGATAGGCATCGGATACCTATAAGCTTGTGGGCAACGCATAGGGAGCGTGCACAAAGAATATATTTAAAAAGCCATATAAGTAAAAGATTAGAAAATAAACGAAAGAAAGAAAGAAACAAAAAAGTTAGGGTTTCACAAAAGTCGGGTTCAAGTTTCTAAAGCGAGGTGCCCACACGGTTGTAGGAATCCCAAGCAATTCAACAACATCTACAAATCATTTTTACATCTCTAATTCAGATTAGAATGATCAAGTTCATTATTTTGCACACGTGGGACAGATATTTATGAATTTTCGATTTATCTTCTTATCTTTTCATGGTACAATATTGTTAGCATGTTATCAACGTTTTTTTGTTTTTTTTATCAAAGTTCATTTAGTTTTGCTCGTGATATATTTTAAATTAAATAAAACGAATTACTTTCCTAACATCTAGATTTTAGTTAAAGGATTTTCTTTTCAATGTTGTCTTTATTTTTGGTTTAACTTTGTATGATGAAGGGGTTTTGGAAAATAAAAGACAAACTCATGATGATAAGGGAGCGGCCTAATACCCAAAATCAATAGCATAACCTTCTGCTGTAGGCAAAAGTGTATATAAAATTCTTTTTAATATTTTGGTCAAAAGATATCTAATTTTATTAGAAAGTACGATCGGAAAACATTCTTTAATTTGGTTAATTTCTTCTAGAAAACCTTTTTGCTTTAACATTTATCCATAAGTATCGTCTTGCCTATACTCTATATGTGTATTCCACTCCAACTCCGAGGTAATTGTTAGAAGAAACAAAACTTTTTAAAATCATGATTCGTAATGTTATTTTATTTGTCTTAGCTCAATATTTACATGTTGCTGGAAGAAACAAAACTATCTTACGACAATTAAATTTAACGAACAATATAATACATATGAACACATTAACATATGTTTTGGTTTTATGATTTATATTAATTCCAACCAATAATAATGTCAAAATTATATATATCAAACACAGATATCCTAGTATATATATATATAGTAATTAATGGTATATGATCCTAGTTATAATATTAGCCACCTTCCTATTGTACCATAGGAAAGTTTCTGAACTTCTTATAAAGTTTCACGTTTCTCACGATATAGGTGATCATTTGGGCTACATAGTATGATAATCGTAATTACAAGTGGAGAATCATAATCATCCAAGACCATATGCTTTCAATATATGATTTGCCGTATTGTGATTGAATTGGTTTTTATTAAATATTGTGACCACATATTCAAGGGACATATAAAGATAATTGTTACGTCCTGTTAAAAAAAGGAAGAAAGATAATTGACACGTCGTTGCATATAAATTAATGGTTTGTGTGTGTTATTAAAGATTTAATTAGCATCTTAATTCGTATATGATAAATGCATATTATAAACAAAAAAGAATTGCATGTAAAATATTTAATATTAGAAACCTCATATTAGAAAATAAGATATGTATTGATTAATCAACTCTTGCAAATTTATTTTGAATTGCAATATTTTATTGTTTATATTTTTAACTTTATATTTGTTAAACGTCGCGAGAATACAAGTGGGAATACATTGTAACACGACGATAAGTGGTTGGAATTGATTGGGGGCAGAGGACGCTCTACTTGGCATGATGAGATCATGTAAAGAGGATGAAAGTAGGAAAAGATACACACCTCTCACTCTATTAATATAACAAATGAATAAACTATATATCTCTTTGGGAAATTGGGCCATTCTTCCAACAACAAAACCCATCAATTGCCACTTAACAATGTTCTGTTATATAACTAATCATTTCCATCTCTGGATTAAGCTTTTTAATAGTTTTTAAAGTAATCGGTTTTACACAATTAATCTGCCACCATCACCACCTCCCTCGTTCAAACCAATAGAATAGTAGAAAGTGGTTATCCAAAGATATATTTTCAATATATGAGAGCTAACGTTCTAATGAAATAAACAATGTGAATCACCTGTTCTTATAACAATATATCTTATATTTTCTAACTTTTTATATATTTTCTAACTTTATATGTGTGTATATAGTTATATATCATTGCAAATAATTATTTCCATACTCATATAATTAAATAACAATATGTATAATTTTATAATGATTTTATAAGTATCAAAACTGTGGACCAAAAAATTATCAAAACTATGTTTATTCTTGTCGCAAATAATAATAAAAAGTTATGTGCTCAATTTTTTATTTTCAAAATATTGTGATTATATAAATATCAATAAAATGTGGACTTAACGTTCATTCTTTTCCTTCCTTTTACTTTGATAAGCATGCTAAGTAGTAGACCATACATAAACAGTGTTGCTTTTTATGGGGATGAGAATGGAACTCTTTAGAAAACAGCTATAGATGTCCGATCCTAATTAGTATTTATAAAGATATATATGTAATGTAGGGGTGAATAAGGCAATCGTGTCAAGGTTTAGCTAGTCAAAATTTATTTGCTGCGAAGTCCATAAGAGTTGGCCATCGCCTTGGAAAAAAAAGAAAATAATGTATCTATTTCCACATTTCCAATTTTATCTTACATCTTCTGTCATCAATATGAAATCCATTACAATCATGAAATATGTGATAGATATATTTATATTGAGGATGATACGTTCATAGTTAATTCATTTTTGTAAAATTCTTAGCATGTATTCCATTTTTTGTACCATGCTGCTAAACTACATGCATTTTTATATCTATTAATTTGGTATATGAGTCAATAACATGTAGTTGTTGTAATGCCGTATTCTTTGTGGAACATGTGGTAAAAAGTTTATAAGTTACACGACGAGATTTAGGGCATACAATCAATATTAATGTAAATTCTTAACAGGGATGGATCGTTTAACCCAAGAAAAAAAATCCCCAAGAGAATGGCATGAAAATATAATAAAAAGGAGGACACTGTTTATATGTACTTGGTTTTGTTAAAGTTGCATTACAGGTGGAAAATCGGTCTAATTCATATATCAACAGAGGGTCGCGGTCCCAATCATTACATAAACATGTAATGTGATTTTAATATTCTAATTAATTAATAAAAATTAGACAAATGATCTATTGTTCGGTGGAGTCGAACCCGGTTCGGAAAATACTGAACCATACACTAAACCGTTGTGCCACACCAGATTATTGGTTGTGTTATTTGTTGTGTATTATTTATATCTGATATGTTTTGTTCATATATTTCTAATTATCTAAAATTAGTTCTACAAATATATAAATTCTAAGTAATTGTGTTTAATTATCTGTTCTAAAAAATGAAAAATTCAAAATACAAATTTTTAAAAATCAAAAACCATTTTCGAAACTAAAAGAAAATATGAAAAAACATTTTCTAAAAAATTGGAAAAAATCGAAATTATTATAAAAAGTTTGAATTTGAAAACATAGAATTTGAACCTATTCAAAAATATTTTTTAGTTTTTATTTTTATATTTATTAAAATAATTTTAAACAATTATTTAAATATAAACAATTATTTAACTAGATATAGTTCTACAAATATAATAATTATTTAAATAAATAATAAAAATAAAAAATATTTTTAAATAATTTTGAATTATATGTTTTCAAATTCAAACTTTTATAATAATTTTTTGGAATTTGTTTTTCAATTGTTTCTTCATATTTTATTTTTAAATTTTGAAAATGATTTGTTGTTTTTCAAAATTTTTATTTTCAATTTTAAATTTTTTTGGAACACAATAAAAATAATTAAGGTAATTAAACAGAATTTTTGTGGAACTAATTTTAGATAATTTGAAATATATGAACACAATATATTAGATATAAATAAGACACAATAGATACCACAATCAATAATCTGGTGTAGCACACTGGTTGAGCGTATTGTTCAATATGCTGAACTCAGGTTCGATGCTCATAAAGACAGATGAAAATTGATTTGTATTTTTTAACATCCGTTATCCGTAACCATTCGATTAACGGAGACAATGATCAATGTATGAATAAATTTAAATATCTTTGTTCATACATGAAATTTGAATATATTATATGTTGATGTATGTTTTAACACATGATATATGTTTATGTACTGACTGTAACCGCGACCTCCGTCGATTGATGTATGAATTGGTTGATTTCATTATTATAGGTTTAAGAGATAGCTAGATAGGAAGCTGCAAATTATTGATCTCGTGAGAATATTATGTACAAGTGATGAGATATAAATGTTCACTCTCTTTCGAAGTAGAGCCCAAAAGCCACAATATGACAAACTTTTGTGGCTTAAAGAATTGAGAATGACCCATGTTATGGAGGGAATCGTTTTCCCTTTCCTCTTTATCTTTTATTTTATTTAACTATTTAATAAATGTTAAATATTAAACATGTAACTGAAACTGACCATTGATTGGTTTTATGATTTAGGTTTTAACAAAAATAATTCTTATTTTTATGCATTTTCTATATTCAAATATCAAATACAGAAAATTCAAAATGATTGTTTACAAGAAAAAAATAAACCCAACTAATCTATGATTAGCATATAATATATAGGCTAATTTTTTAAAAAACTTCATTCAATTTTATTCAGTCAAATTTTTTTTTACAAAGGTCCATAGTCCAGAAAGGAACCCGCATGTTTACAGATCAATATTTCAACTTTAAAGAAGCTATATAACATAACAAAAGAATAATGGTTGATATGAACAATGGTTTATCAAGATAAGATTTTGAACCAAGAAAAAAGGAACATCACTATTGAAGAGTGGTTCCGTTGCTTGCGAGAAAGAATGTCTAAGTAAGCCCTGAATTTTTTTTGAATGTGGCATATGAAAGACCTAGCTGGTCTAGTAGTGTCTTATGCATGCAATGATTCTTTTCTTTCTAAATAGTGTACATAGCTACCTGAAACCAGAGTTTTGTTATCACCTTCAAGTTTCTTTCATGACTATGATCCTTAATCCATCGCATAATATCACCAAAAGAAGTGATAGACTGGAGATGAGCCTTTGAACAGAAGTAAGACCATATTTGCATTGAGAATGTGCAGTCAAAAAGAGATGATGCATGTCTTCTGTAGCATTGCTATAAAGAACACATAGAACACATTCCGGTGGCACCTGTAGATCCCAAAAACGTAGCCTATCGCGAGTTGGGAGCCTGTTTTTTTACAAAGACCCATGTATGGAAAAATGTTCATGGATGGAGCCTGAGAACCAAACAACATCATGCCAAGGTACTTGTTGTTGTGCTTGATCATAAATATGAGTCCAAGTTGCGGAGGCAGAAAAGTAGTTTTTTGGATCTGCATCTCCAATTATCCACAAGTGGATATCGTCTGCCTCAGAGTTAGCGATATCAACAGAGGAAGGAAGGCATTGACGCACTAGTTGGACAATAGGGTTTTGACTTCGGCTGCAATCCAACTGCCACCCATTGGGTGTTAGTGTGTCCATGGCAGTTGATTACAAAGAAAGACATGTGATTCTAGGCCTTTGATCGCTAGTCCAGTGTAGGAGGGAACCCAAAAGGTCCAGTTATCATTCTAAAAACTTGCCGTCATACCAGATCCAACCTTACACACTAAAAAAATTCTGAGCTATGCCTCTCAGTTTACACAAGCTTTTCCAGATCCAACTGCCCCTTCTTGTTTCATCTAGCAGACAGAAAATTTTGAACCCAATTAGATTACGTCGAATCCAAGACACCCATAATGACCCCGAAGCCGAGAAGATTAGCCATATGAGCTTTATACCCTGGACTTTATTCCAATTATTAAACCTTTTGAGACTAAGACCACCTGTCGATTTAGGAGTGCAACATGATTCCCAAGAAACTTTAGCTCCATAAGCTGTATCATGATAGCCTTTCCATAAAAACTGAGAGCACATTTGCTCTATTTTCCTTAGGAAACCATTTGGAATTTAGAAATAGAAAGATAGAGGTACATAATATAATCGTGGGGGTAAATAAACTTTATAAGTTGCAGGCCCCTTGCGAATGATAGAAACCTGGCTTTCCAATTTGTGAGAAACATCTGAGTCGTCGAAAAAGATTAGCACATCATAGGCAAAGCTTACATGAGTTATAAGGGGAGCATCGCATTTTGGGTGAAGCCAGAACTTTCCTTCTATAGAATCTCGATCAAGTTTTTGGATAGAATGTCCATCGCCAAGACAATTAGGAGCGAGGAGACTGGATCCCTCTGTCTCAGTCCTCTCTTACCAATTAATTCACCATTAGGATTGATGCTAAAGGAAGTAGTGGTAATACACTCTCAGAGCCAGCTAGCCTACGAATATATCTGATACGCAGAGAGCCTCGAGAACATTCAGCAAGGACGTCTAGTTAAGGGTATCAAAATCTTTTGAGAGATCCACCTGAAGACATCCTTGAGTAGTTGGACCTCGTTTGTGGAAGTTCACTACCAGCTCAGAAGCCAGGAGAACATTTTCACAGAGAAGACACCCTTTTATGAAGCCAACTTGATTGTCCTGGAATGAATCAAGAACAAATAGCTTGAGTTTGTTTTTAAGAGTCTAGCAATGAACTTATATACAGTTGAGCAGCAAGAGATGGTTCTGAACTTGTTGAGCTCATCAGCAATTTGGATATTTGTGATCAAGGAGATGTTGGTTTCATTGAACTTGTAGAGCATTCTACCCGCTGAGAAGATTTTTTTTACTGTCTCGATAGCGTTATCTCTTATGATCTCCCAAGAGTCTAAGAAGAATTCAGTGGGTAGATCATCAGCCTTGGAGACTTGCCCTTGGGAAAGGAGTGAAAAGATGCCTTAATATTTTCATTAGTGGGAATGGAGGTTGGCGAGCGGCCAGTGATTCAGAGCAGTGAAAGGGATGCAGACTTTGGATATCCTCCACTGAGATAGGGACATTGTCGGGGCTCTCAGCCCCCAGAATGGAGGTGAAGTAAGCGACGAGCATGTCTTTTATCTACGAGAGATTATCAATCCTTGAACTATGTTAATTCCTCAGATATAATATTGCATTCCAAACTTGGCAAGCAATAACTGATTTGTAGAAACAATTAGTATTTGAGTCGACTTTCTTGAGCCATCTAATTCGGGACTTGGTTCTATATATAGAAAACCTCTTGTGGTGCAACAAAGAATACCCATTTCTTCCTTGCAATATGTTCAGCTCTGAAGAGGTCTTCATCTGGGTGGGAGAGAAGGTTGTTTTAGATGTCTTGGAGTTCCAATAAAGAAACTTAATATATATCATATTCGGATAAATTTAAACACATAATAGAGTACAATCGATCCACATTCCTAGCTGTAAAATTGATGTTTTATAAATTGATTATGGATTTGCGTGTGGACTTAGATAATTCATGTGAGAGGATCAAAGATTTTAGAGTAGTGGAATTAAAATGTGTAAAAACAAAACTTCTCGGTATTTCATGCAGAAATTGATGAACTCTGTTGGACTATATCATATCTACGCGATATTCATATTATTACATCAATTTATTTTGAGATGGACTAAGACGATTAAAAATCCTCTCGATTAATCTTTATTAACTAAGAATTAGAAGATTATTACAATTGTAGAAGTTATTTAAAGATTTGTAATTTACACTTTTATTTCTCATACTTTTAATGTTTATGCATATTCGCTTGGTAAAAACATACAAATATAAAGTTTTTATTTTCTTATATAAATCACATCGGACCGACATAAATTATTCATCCATTTATTTTTCAATCAACTAAATTTGATTTAGTGGATGGGATTGTTAACAAAAAGAGCTGGAGGAGAGAAACTAATAGGCTAGAAACTAATACAATAACAAATTTAACATCCGATTTTTAATCACGTGAAACTATATTTTTTATATAAAAGTTCTTTAACTATAAAAGAAACTATAAGAAAAGTGAGCGAATATTATAAAGTTTAAAACTTTTTTGGTAGATAGAAAAGAAAGAAAAAACGAAAACTTTAGTGTATAAAATTGTGACAAAACGAGAAGAGAAAGGAGTGAACTTTTGCATTGGGTTCCATTATTTATCATAGAGTCGGCCTTCCTGTGGCTGCTTGTGGGCCTTTCTCATCTCACCGACCTTTTTACTTCCATTGCATCTATCTGTCATTTCGATTTAACATTTTAATCATGTGTTAAAAATGCCGCATCTACTCTATTAAAATAGAGTCCTATTTGAAACTACCATGGCATGTTTTTTTTTGCACCTATTAAACATGTTGTGACTAAAATTTACGGACCCTTACTAAACACTTCCGTTAATGTGACTTATTATTATATACGATGCTTAGTATTGCACTAACCGACATAAATATTTAAATCATACCGCTTACTAATGCATTAACTGATATCTATCTTATTAAAACAGAAACATTCTGTTGGACCTAACATTTATTTTGTAAGTTTTTAAATTAAATACACATTTATACTTTATAGTTAAACATACATTAAGTCACTAATGTTCCTTTCTTTATACTACTATCCATGTTTCCAAACAATATACTTATTTATTTATACTACTATCAATGTTTCCAAACAATATATTTTTTATATTATTATCAATGTTTCCAAATAATACAATAATTAATCTTAGTTATTTTATATCTATCATTTTCTCTTTAAAATTTTGAAGAAACGTCATAATTTCATAAATTGCAAAATAGTGAACTTTAAAATTTCGATTATAAGATTGCAAATTATGAAACTATTACAATTTAAATCCAATTAGATTACATATCGGTCATCCATCAGTTCAATCGGTTAGTCTCGGGTTTTAGTAATTTTTTAATATGAATATTTTAAAAACATAAATTGAATTGTCAGATCTCCGGATTAACCGGTATAATCACAATCGGATTGAATTTTTAAAAATACTGATTTAAATGCAAAAATATTTTAAATACACACTCTTTAAAAATAACCAAAATATTTATTAAATTATTAGTGAAATTTTTCATCGTAAAATATCCCGCGCTTCAAAAGCGCGGGTCAAAATCTAGTTAGAACTTAAACTATTGTTACACAATAGTGATCAATGGTATATTATTTATTCATGGTTTAAAAAAAATACGATTCTCATTTTCTATACACTATGCTTTTTAGTTCATTTATATTATTTTAAAACACAAAAATATATTCTTAATGTTCATATGTCATCATTTTGATTGATATATACGAAATATGTTCGTAGATGATATGAAAATAGATGGGGGCAACCAAATAATATAATACCTCCCATTTTTTTTTTTTGTAACACCCTCCCATTTTGTTAATAATCTCTTTAAATCATGATAAGTGTAGGTTTAAAACTTTTCTTCGTGTTGCTCACAAAAAAAAACTTTTCTTCGTTTTCAGTATTACAAGACTCTTTGCCTTTGTGTTCACATGGTTCTCAGGCCAGTGGAACTTCTGACTAGGGGTGAGAAATTAAGAATTAATAAAAATAAAACTTAATATATACCCCTATTTTTCTACCGGTTGATTAAACCATAAGAAAACATTAATATAACATCCAGCTAGTTGAAATATAAATGAGATAAAAAAAGAAATAAAAAGAGGAAATGTGGGATACATGAAATAATTTATCATCTAAATGCATATAAATACATATCGAATGTTATTATGTTAACAACTAGAAAAATAGTGTGGAATTTTTTTTTGACGAATGTGGAGTTGATTTACAGATGATGAATTTTTAAAAATGTAACGAATATCATAAAGTAAAAGTTCTATATATAAGAAGATATAAAACTAATGTTTCTATATAAAATAATAACATAAATAATCAGAACACAGATATATTAAAAATATTTGTCTCAAAGACTCTAAAACTAATTTATACGTACACATACACACAAGTTTGTTCAATATGTCCCACGCTAGATGCATCATCATCCCACCACCACTTATCTTACCATTTTCTAGGAGAATACAAAAATAGAATGGAATAAGAAATAATTAAACTAAAGATAAGATTGATTACCTTAATCTCTCTTGATTATAAAGTGTATCGCGTACGTACATCCAACCCTACGAAATCAGATTGTTTCTTTTTCTCTCTAAATCAAATAGATTACAAAGGCTTTATAATCCTCTCCTGAAATTCATATCACATATAATCCTGATTTGTATGACAAACTGTAGTTTCTTTACATATCTAGTCTATCTTAAACACACAATCTGCATGAGTACAATTCTAAACCTACAACACACTTCGGAAAAGAAGTATATAGACAATAGTTGGGGCCCCACTGCCACTATAGTCTAAGGCCATACATATATAGGTAGAGTTATAGTAATGAGTTGATTAATCTAACAGACACAATTTTCTTTTTTTTAACACTTTTAGGCATTTGCCATTTGAAAGGCATTTTCTCCCTTTCACTTTCTAGTGTTTTGACATGATTATCTTTTTTGCTGTGGTTAAAACTTTGAAGAGATAAGTTAGTTTTATTAATATAATATTCTGCCAGCTTCTTTCCACTCGCTCACTTTCTTTTCTTCTTCCTTATGGTTTTTTTGAGCCATTAGATATAAGAAGTACAAGTAGATCGTATGGTCAGAATTACTTGAACTTTTCTATACTACTTTATCAATCTCATCTATTTATTTATGTGATTATTTCAACATATTTCAAAAATATATAAATAAATAAATTTGTTATCATAAATTATGTCTTTTTATTCTCTACATTTTAAGATCCATTTTAGTATATTTTTGCAATTTGAATATGAAAAAATTGTGGACATGGACACCTTAAATGTATACAAAAATTGTACATGGCTTAGTGTTCATTTGAGAAATGTGGTTTCATATTAACTAAATTAACCAAGATCGTATTTTGAGTCTTTGAACCTTGACAAAAGACAATATGTCTATGAGTTACCGTGTTGAAGTGAGTCTCTCTGATATGCATATGTGAATACATGTTTGTGGATGCTGAAATGGTTGTCGTTTGTGGATGTGGACGAAAGTTCACTGTTGCCATTTGTGGATATGGATAACTGATAGAATATCAAGAAACTATAGTCGTCAAGTTAAGAACTGACATATCCAACTAATAGAAGGTCCACAAACTGTTTCATTGTGTCAAAACATTTTCTAAATCCAATCAACTAAACAAAATGTTCAATAAACAAATGAGGCCAATTTTATTAATCATGAGGAAGAGTTTATAGTCACAGTCACAAACAAGAGTTTACATCATCCTTAAAATCTCTAATAGACACACCACAAAACATAATCACTAAATATAATAGACACGAGAGCTTGTCGTCATCTTTTCCACAACAGAGGTCGGATCTGCTCGTCGTCACGTCCTCTCCAAACCAGATATAAAAAGTGTTATGGACAGACAAGGTGTGGACGTCAGATTTGTGAAAAATAAAAACAAAGAGACTGTGGATGTGGATGATCGTGATCAGTTTCACCAGCATACCTAAAATCAATTTGAAATCATTTTTCAATTCCAAATCACTAACTTCCAAGCCCTCCAAATCAACATCTTTCAAGCTCTAATCTCAATCAGATAACCAAGAGGCAAATCACTTCTGATTTTTTGTCCCTATCTGAAACAAAAATCAAATAAATAATTGCATGATTGCTGAAAATGTGAGAAGAAAGAACAAGAAACAATCAGTAATTATCTTCAAAGCCATTAACCGATTTAAACACCAAAAAGATGCCTTAAAAAGAGTTACAAAATCAAACCGAATAAACCCTAAAATTGGGAAGAATGAAATCTTTGAAAAAGGGCAAGAAAGTCCACGAGGCTAGATTAAAACGGAAAATACATGAAATGCGGACTCAAAAAACCCAGAAACAGTCTCGACAAAAAAAAACCCTAGAATGGAAAGAAGAAATAACCTAATTAGTTCATGAAATCGCAAAGGGGATTGAAACAGAAGATTAGAAAAATAAGAAAGCTAGACACTTTCCGACGAAAATCCAAGAAATGTGCAAAAAGGAGAAAATGGCTAACCTGATGAAGAAAGCGGCGGATCTGGTTCCTGAGAAGCACTGGCGTTCTTCTTCGCTGCAGCGTGAGAAGACTTGGATTTCTTCTACGCTATTAACTTCGTCGAATTTCTGGGCAGTAAAGGGTTACGGTTTTTTGAATTGGGGGAGAAGAGGATTGTATCTGTTTCGAAAATCAAAAGAAGAAGAAAGGAAGTTTTTGTTTGGGTTTGTCCAACAAACGACAAAAAAAATATTAGAATAAAAGAAACCATGGTTAGTTTTAGTATGGTTAGTGAAGTGTAGAATGGTCAAAAATGAGGACAAGGATGACTTTAGACATACATATTGTGAATCTCAAGTGGGAAGTGTCTAAAGGAGTAAATCCAAAGATACAATATGTCGTAGAAGGTAAAAAAATCTATAGTAATTCAGTAAAATTTTAAAACATTTGTCATATTTACTTTGCAAAAATAAAGCAACTGATTTGTCAGACTGCTTCGCTGTTTATAAATAAGAGTATTTGCAGCCTCTACCCACACGTTATTTGATATTTAGCTATCTACATATTTACACTGTTAAGCACTGTTTTAATTTTTTTAAATACGGTTATACCCCTAAAGACTTAACACAATTTCCACATCTCTTTTGTCATTGTCACCATCGTTTCTTTCTCTGCTGCAAATCTCCACCTTCAAAACATCTCTTATTTCTTCAAAATCTACCACAACCATCTTCTTCTTCATCACTTCTTAATTTTTTCACCAACGACTCCATTTTCTCCCCATTCTTCTCCTCTTTTTTCTCCTCCTTCTCCTTCTCCTCCGCCTTACTCGCCTTCGGATCTCCGCCTCCACCGCCGCAATCGTCTCTGGGTGCCCCGTCTCCACGCCAAGCGATCTGCCTCTACCGCCGCACTCGTCTTCGGATCCCTTGCCTGCACCGCCGAGCGTCTCCACCAAAAGATCCACCTCCTCATGGCACAGCTCCACGACGATGGAGTCCGGCCACCCTGAACTCCTCTCTCAGCTCTCTTCCCTCTCCGACGAGCGATACCCCTGATACCTCTATCGACGATGACGTAATCTCTACCGTCTCTCACGCCGAAACCAAAATCGAGGATGACGTAAATCTTTGTCCATGGGTTTACTTATCCATAGAAGAAGGGGGGTTAGGGTTTAATTTTGATGAGAGAGGAGGATTTGAGAGGAGAAGAAGAAATAGGGCAGTCATGGAGTTGAGAGGAGAAGAAAGCGTAAGAGAAGGAGGAGAGATGAGAGAGATGTTGGAGAAGGAAGAGAAGGACTTTTAAGTAATTATGTATGTAAAATATCTACCCTGACCCACTAAGTTGTACTGTATATGGTATATTGCTAATATTAAGTTTTATTATGGGTATCTAGCATATTGACTCTATAAATAAACCGTTAATTTCCAAACATGACGCATTCAGGTCTCACGTGTACCTCAACCTTCTGGTCAAAGTTTGAACTAACTGATCCCAACTACCAATTATTTAGTTTTAACTTTTACGTTTTAACCAAAAATGAGATTAATTTATCTTATCCCATGTGATTAGATTACCCAGAGTAAAGTACATATATAAGTACAAATTAAAAAGCTACCTCCATTCTTTTAACTGTTTTAGTAATTAACAACGGTTTGAGGAATGAGATATAAATTCATTTTGTTTTTTTTTTTGCCATCTGATATAATATTAATAAGGGTCTAGCCCAAAGGCCGAAGCCCAAGTATACATACATAAAAGTCCAACACACAGGCTAAAATTTGACAACCTAGTCAAATGGGCCACAGACTAAAGCGAATCCAGGACTGGCCCAAACCAAATAATCCTAGCAGCTGCACGTGACACATACGCGCAAAGGACACGCGTTACCAACTTAACCACCCAGGGACACGTGTTTGAACCTCAACCAGACGAGGTACACGCGTCAATGCTCTATCTCGTCGTCACCGCCAAGGATTTGACCACCGGAGAAAGTCGTCCGATGCTTCCCCGGGACACCAAACCATCGTCGGAACACGATTCCCGACCCCTTCAATTCCGCCTCTTCGTCTGGCCTTGAATCAACGGAGAGCTTCGTCGGGTCTATCCCGAGATCTCTCCCCAAGCCACCGAAGTCATCATCCTCACCCTAACGCTTCCTTTCCCGGAGAGAGTCCATCGATCCATCGATTTCTCCTCCTGAAAGCGAAGCCGTAACCACCATCGAAACCTAACCGGAGCACGAAGAAAAAACCTCTCCACAACCGCCGTCGAGATCGGACCATAACGACGCGGAGAAACCGAAGGCAGACGTTCGTCTGAGTATACTGGGCGCAGCGCCGGAGTCAAAAGCCGACCGTCCACCTTGTAAGTGGTGCGACGCCGGAAGCCGAGATAGAACCTAAACAAACGAGAGCCGAAAAGTAAAAGAAAGAAAAAACACTAATCTAAGGCCGGACCGGCGGCGGCTAAGAGAGCCGGAACCGCCGGCCGGAACCGCCGGCCGGAAAACGATTATCAACGGTGGAAGTTTTCTAGAGAGAGGTCAGAGGAAAAGAGAGAGAGAGCATTTTGTTTAAAATATACTTACAATCATTTTTTTGGTAAAATACTTACATTCATTCTTTCGATCTGTTTTAAGTAACAACGGTTTGGAATGACATATAAGTCCTAAGTAATTAGCAAAAGAGGGTTTAAATTCGGTTGAATGGAATTGAAGAAGCTCTTTTTTTTTTAAGTTACAGCTATAACTTAACAAACCAATTACAGAGAAAACAAATTTAATTAAGTCGTAAAGAGAATTTGAAGCCAAAAGCACTGGTTGCTAGACTACTAGTTGAGTCAATCTCCTTGCAATAATTGTTCAATACTTATTTTTCAAAACAAAATTTCTTCAATATTATCTCATAAATTCTAATTCTACTCTTTCTGATTTCAAAATAATGCATATTTTAAATTTTCATACATATTAATAAAACATATTAAATTTCAATTGCATAATTTTTTCTATTATTTATTTATCATAATTTCAAACCAACAAAATTCAAAGTTACATTTTAAGTTTTACTGTTAATTATTATAAATTGATAAACATGCATTAAAAATACAGAAATGATTTAAAAAAAATTTCTAAAACATACATCTTTATGAAATGGATTGAGTATACACTTACAGATTTTTATAATTTTCAGTTTGAATTGATTTAGCTATTTCTTTTTACAGAAAGAAAACCAAACCAAATTGCCATTTAATGAAGAATCATGGGATAAACACAAGTTTAATATTAACATTTAAAACTAAAGAACTTAAAATTAACTCAAACAAAAATTGTATCAAATCAAGCCAGACTTTTTTTTTCTTTCATTATGTAAAACTAGTTTTTTCATCACTTTAGTTTCAAAAAAAAAAAAGTTTTTTCTTTTTTTTTTTTTTTTTTTTTTTTTTGACGGCAAACGGCTATTCTATTAAAAAAAAAAAAAAAAAAAAAAAAAAAAAAAAAAAAAAAAAAAAAAAAAAAAAAAAAAAAAAAAAAAAAGAGCCACCCGATGTTGCAATACTTGTAAATATAACCCAAAGATCAAGTACAATCAGTAGAAAATGAGTGAAAAAATGAAAACCCTATTCTAGATTCTCATTTGTCGCTTAAAGATCACGAATCAAACCATGTGCACTATTCAAATGAAAACACTTTGAAATATTTATTTTGTAATTAAATAGAACAATTGAATCGATTAATTAGAAAACACAAAAGTAAGCATATTTCCCCAAAAGCTATATACAATGCCGTGATATAAAATCACCACGTTCAATTGTGTGTGACTTAAGACAAGTTTTGAATGTATATATATATATATATATATATATATGTAAATCTTGAAATTATAATGATACTTTGATGTTAAAATTACATCAAATTGTGGTTAAAAAATTTTTACATCAAATTTGGCATGTCATATTTTATTTTTCATCTCCGACCGTAACATCAAATTTCATACTATAAATAATATTATATATTATTTAGCTTTTAAATAACACAATAAATCAAGTTATCAACCATACACCAATCCCTTCGGCTTCCTTTCGGTTCACCATGGTTCCTAGTTCTCCATTTAACTTGCCTCGGCGAGTAGTAATAGGTTCTGTCCATTCCATCCACTGCGTAAACCTTATGATCCCTCACAAAACTGGCGTTGAGATTCAAATTATTGACAATCTTCCCTTTAGACGGCGGCAAAGTATCCCAAGTCTGAGTCTTCGGGTCGAACACTTGTCCCCAGTTACCATCGATGACATTCAGTCCTCCCAACACGTAAATCTTCCCGTCTACAACGCCAGCAGCCCCGTAAGCTCGAGCCACTCCCATGGAAGGGATAGTAGTCCGCCAAGTGTGAGTCCGACAATCCAACAGCCACACGTCGGAGCTGCGGCGCTGCTGCTCCTCTCCGTTTATAATAAATCCACCGATTACGTAGATTCCGCAGTCCAGCACCACCACTGAGGATCCTTCCAGAGGCAGAGAGGGCGAGAGGATCGGAATCAGATCAGACGAGGTTTTACCACGGCGGAGGATATACCAGCCTAGGGTTGGGTCGGGAGGTGGAATGTAAGGGAATGGCTGAATCAGGACCTGGGGTTCGTATGCATACGTAGACGTATTTTTCGGTGCGACCGATCAGGGATCATATTTTGTAGAGATCGGGGGACGCTACTAGAGAGCGATAGCTCTTGGAGGCGAGAGATAAGGCTGCGAGGTCTGTAAAATAAAATAATATTTTTTTTTGTAAAATAAAATGAAAATACAAAATAACATGATATATTTATTTTAATTTAAAATTTTGAATTAACTATTAAGATTAATATAACTATATTATTAAATGAAACATAATAAAATATATTTTTTTAATATTTGGTGTGATGGAATATTGTTATATCAAATTTGGTGGGATGATGTAAAATTTGGTGTTTTATTAGAGTTGAAATTACATTAAGTTAGGGATGATGTAATGAAAATAATAAGATGGTCTTATAAATGTGGTAATTTAGAAAAAAAAAACAAATGGAAAAAAAGAAAAAAGAAAACATGACTGGGTGGAGGAGACACATGGATTTCAGCGTTAATTTTCAAACTTCCCTTCATACCCGCGCACTAACCCATCCATAGATAGACGTTGCCCCTTTCCTTTTTTTTTTTCTTTTATAATTTTATTTATTTTCATTAAATTTATAAAATCAATGAAAATAAAATCTAGAGAGAGAGAGAGAGAGAGTTCAAAAAAAGAGGAGTCATGTGAAGGAGAGAGAGAGAGAGAGGAATGAGATCAGTTTTCATTTGTTTCCAAATAACAGTAAGAGGTTACTATTCGAAACAAATGGGTTTTTTTGGTTCATGATTCATGATTCATGAATCCTGAATGATACCAACAAAAAATAAAAAAAAAAGGTGATTCCCTTCTTTTATTTCAATTTTAGGGAAAAAATATCAACTTTTGTTGTTTTTTCTTTCTTTCTTTTCTAGAAAAATACCCTTTATAGTTTTTATTTTTGAAACTCAACCGTTGTGAAATAAAAAACTTACGAATCCAGACGATTCTGTGAGAGGGTTTTAAAAGCACTAGTGATGAAAATGAGTTCCTTTCCAGAGTGATTTTTATTAAATAAATAAGAGGGTTTTTGATAATTTCTTTTTGTTTTTTCCTGGAAAAAAGTTTGGATTTTTATTTTTCCAGATAAGAAAAGTAGGAGGAGGGGTCGTCTCTGTGGGATAGAGATAGTTGTGGGTTTTTTATAATAAAAGGGGAGAGAAGGAGCGTCGAAGAAAAAAAAATAACAGAGGAGAGCGTCAGAGAGAGAAAAATATATTACAATGGAAGAGACAAGGAAGAAGAAGAAGAATAAGATCCTTGTTAATAACGAAGTAGATGATTCCAAAAAGAAGGAGCGTCATTTTGTTACCTGGTCACAGCAGGTCTCTCCCTCTCTCTATATATTATTCAAATCTCTGTTTCATTGCTCTCTGTATAGTCTCTCTGAGATGGGTTTTTCTTACAGGAGGATGATATACTCAGACAGCAAATCAGTTTAAATGGAACTCAAAAGTTAGTCTCTTTTTCTTTTTTAATTACAGTTTCTCGGACAAAGTCTTCTGTTTTATTGATTCTGTTTGTGTTGATTGGTTTCTCAGTTGGGCGATCATTGCATCCAAGTTCACTGATAAGAGCACAAGGCAGTGTAGAAGGAGGTCTGGTTTAAAACTCTGATCAAAATTATTGTTTTGTTTTTTTTAATCTGATCATGGATTTTTGGTGTTGCAGATGGTATACATACTTGAACTCTGATTTCAAGAGAGGAGGTTGGACCCCTGAAGAAGATACACTCTTGTGTGAGGTTAGTTAGACAAGAAATCTTTTCTTTTATCATATAGATGAAGAGATCATAGAGTTTGTGTCTGATCTTTTGTGTGTGTGTTTGGTTTTTATAGGCGCAGAGATTGTTTGGGAACAGATGGACTGAGATTGCAAAAGTGGTCTCAGGCAGGTACATAAAAAGCCTCTTTTTTTCTCTTTTAATGGTGAAAATCAAGTTATGGAAATGAAATAAGATGGTAACAGGTTCTTTTTTTGTGTAGAACTGATAATGCAGTGAAGAACAGGTTCACAACACTGTGCAAGAAGAGAGCTAAGTATGAAGCCATGGCTAAAGGGAACAACATTGCTTCTTCTGTAAACTCAAACAACAAGAGAATCTTGCTCCCAGATGGTATTACTACACCACTCAAAGTAGAAACTGAATCTCCTCTTGCTAAGAAAACGAGGTGAGAAAACTTGTTTCCATTAATTCAAAGAAGAAAGCTATGAAGTGTGGTGGATTCACATGTTTTAGCCATTGCAGGAGAAGTCAACACATTCCAAACCTTAAAGAGATCACTAGCTATGGGGATAGATCACATATAAAGGTTCATTCAGGTGTGAATCAGCAGGCAAAACCTGTTCTACTACCCCACAATGCCACAATTGAGGAGCATCAAACAGGTGAGCGTAAAGGCAATCAACAAGTGTTTCTCAACAAGGACAATCCAAAGGTAACAAACTTGATGCAACAAGCCGAGCTTCTCAGTTCATTGGCCCAGAAAGTTAACTCAGACAACACTGAACAAAGCATGGAGAATGCATGGAAGGTGACTAACTACGCGGTTTTGATGTGATTAGATAACACTTTTCAAGAGGCTGTATTAACAAAACTGCTGTTCTTGTTGCTCCTAATGTGCAGGTCCTGCAAGATTTCTTGAATAAAAGCAAAGAGAATGATATATTCCGCTGTGGACTTCCGGAGATGGATTACCAGCTTGAGGAGTTCAAGGATCTTGTTGAAGACTTGAGGAGTAGTAATGAAGATATTCAAGCATCTTATAGGCAACCTGATCTCCATGATTCACCAGCAAGCTCTGAGAATAGCTCAGGAGGATCAACTGTAATGCCGTTCCCTTCTGGTGATGAGACCCAACAACAACCAATGCATGATAGTCAGACAATATCTCAAAATGGTGTGGAGTTAGTACAAGATAAAGGGATTGTCTCTGATGATGCAATTGTGGAGGAACAAGTGGATTTACTCTCAACTTGTCATGATGTCCTAAAGAATTCTAATGAGATTGTGCCTATGTCTGGTGATGAAGAGTTTAACTCGCCTGTTCAAGTCACTCCGTTGTTCAGATCTCTAGCTGCAGGCATCCCTAGCCCTCAGTTCTCTGAAAGTGTAAGCAATTTGCACTGAATAAATCCAATTGTCTGAAAATTATAGTTTTATAGAAATGAAACTAAGTGATCTGTGTCTCTGCAGGAGAGGAGCTTTCTGCTAAAGACACTGGGTGTGGAGTCCCCATATCCATGTCCGAGTGCTAATCCTTCACAACCACCTCCTTGCAAAAGAGTCCTTCTTGATAGTTTGTAAACCAAACCAAAACCAACCAGAAAAAGCTGTCCCTAAAACCGCGGTTGTGTCCTCATGGAGATGGACATAACTTGCATTTCTTCTCTCTTTTTTTGCTTAGATTTTTCTTCATAGGTTTGCAGCCATATCGGCCTGAAAAAATTTTAGATGAACCGGGCGTGCCATGATCTGCATTTTTTTCCCCCTCTCAGTGGTCTAGACTCCATAGAATGTTAAAAGGTAACATTTCTAAGTCTAGACCAATCTCAGAAACTGAGTTATCTCTCTCAGATACTCAGCATTCAAAAATCTTTGCTCACTCAGTAGGAGAGTTTCCTTTCATCATCATTTCATACTTGAAGCCATTCATAAAAAAATGCTTCAAGTATGAGTGTTTCTTCATTTTATGATTTGTGTTGTGTCTAAGAAAAAAAAAGAAAAATTCTTTGGTTTCTTCTCCCCCTCTTTTAAGGTAAAAACCCAGATACATAATCCGGGTCTTTTGCCTTCCCCATCATGAATTCTTGATTTGTTGTGTTTCTTGATTCTCTGTACAGAAGAAACCTATATAGTAACAACTTCAGAGAGGCATGTCGCCTTTCTATATACAGTAATGATTAGAAAACAGACAGAAGAAGAAGAAGAAGAAGAAGAAAAGATAAAGCCAAGACTAGCATAAGGTTTTGGAGAAGAAGAAAAAAAAAACTTTGCTTTCAACCAGTTGCTTTCTGTAGTAACTTCTCATTGGTGTGAGAAGAAGAAAAACAGAAAAAAAAATAAATTTCTGTTTCCCCTTTTGTTTCCCTCTCAGAAGATTCATGTGATTTTGTAAAGAGATGATTATATAAGTGGAAATGATTTGATTTTGGTGTGAAATATACAGTCTATTTATTAATGTTTTTTACTTACCTGCTATGCATTCTTGTCCTTCTTCTCCTTCCACTGTTGTTAGTTGCAGAGATTCAAATGAAGAGGGTTCTTAGTTGGATCTGAATCTGCTTCTCTTTAAAATGACAAGAGTTAAGTATAAATGTTAGTTAGTGGAAGACAAAAACGTAATCATCACCTTCTACCTTTTTTTAGTTTGAAACTTTCAACCGCTCTTATTTAAAGACCGAACCATACTGGTCGAACCGACCAAGAATGTCCTTTTTAGTCTGGTTAACCAAATCAGTAATGTGTTGAATAGTAAATATCATATCACGAAAACTAATCATATATTTGAATATTACCTCTATGCTAATCACTAGTTTTACAGTTTAAAAATCTGTTTTAAGAATCTCTAGATGTTTCGGTTTACTAAACATAAACAACTATAAGAAAAATCTAAAAAACATAGTTTAGAGATATGAGAAATAAAAAAGTAACAGAGCTATACACATTAGTGTGTTCAACTCTTTTGCTTCTTCTTCTCTACTCTTTTAGACTTGCTCCACTTGAGGAAAATCTGATAAGACAAACCACCAAACACCATCGAAACGCATCCCCACTGCTTCAACGACAACGGATTCCCGCTCATTACCGATGACACGACGATGCTAACAAACTTCCTCGTCGTCGTTATGGTCGTGTTAGCTAGCGACCCGAAGTTACTTATCGTCATAAATATGAAGTTTTGTCCCACCGCACCGCATAGACAGTACTTCAGAATGTCCCATGCCGCTTCCGGGTGTTGTTTACAGAACTGATACGCTTCGAACCCCATCCCTTGTGGTAATCCAAACATGTAGACCATGTTGTATATCGTGCCCCATAGATTCATCCCCAGCATTATGTCCCAAGCTTCGGTTTTTGGGTACCTCGAGGCAATGGAGTCTTGGGTGGCGTTTGTGAATCCGTCAAAGGCGAGGTTTAAGAAGCAGAGCGCGTAGCCGAGAGGAGCATTTGGATGTGCTAGCTTGCTAATTGTCTTAGAGCTTGTCTGCAAAGAACAAAATATATATATCACACGCTTACAAAATATGGTGTGATCGCTTTTGGATAAGATGATTTTGCATTTACCTTAAGAAGAGCAAATAAGGCTACTCCTCCCGCGACAAGAAAGGTGCAAATGTATTCAGGGAATGTGTATCTTATTCCATAAACCAAAGTTCCCATCAGCATAACTGCATAAACAGAGAGATGTTGAGAAGAGAATATGCAAGAAAGATAATCTTTTCGAGATAATATTGGATCTAACTATGGATAGAGATGCCTTGCTAAGCAAGCTGAGTTCTAATCCGCCTACACTCAGATATCCCCTAATACGTGGCCACTGGTGATTTAACATTTCCTCGCCGCCAAGGAGCAGTTTACGTTTTTTTTTTCTTTAATATTGGATCTACATTAGAGATGCCTTACCTGGAATCATTTTTGAAGATTTTGCCAGGACCTGCACGAAACCAAAGATCAGAATTCAAACCCAACAACGCTTGCCCTAATCTTGAGTAATGCTGATCAGGTGAAAAAAGGTAACCTGAGCTGGATAACTGATATACTTCAAGGCCTCGATCCCCATGGCGGGACCAATGGTATTAGTAATGCCGGCACTCCAATACGTCCACCATGGTGCACCACCGTTACCAGTGTTTGACCAGAGCTTAATCACTGCACCAAAAAAAAAATCAGATTTAAATTTCAGCTCCATTTTGTCTTGTATTCCAATGATAAAGGAGGTATCAAAGAAAAGCTCACTAATATAAGACCAGACCAAGCAGACTACACTTTGAGCCAAGTTCAAGAACGCAAGGTGCTCGAACCTCTTCTCATCTGGACCGAATCTCTTCGTGGACCTGATCAGAAAACGTATTAGTTTGCTGTAGCTATGTCTCTATAACATCCAACCACAGGTTTCAGATGACTATGATTATTACTTCTTTTTTCTGGATGACAAGGAGGTTCTACATCCCCTAAGGTAACCAGTGCCGTGCTCAGGGTTTTTGGGGCCTAAGGCAAAATTGATGATATAATTTTTTATTTAAATTCAATATTAAATAAATTAATATTTTAAAATATTATTTTTATTAAAGAAATATAATTAAATGATGATATGTTATTTTATATATTGAAAATAAATTAAAGTCAAATATAAATGATAAAATTAAATATCTAAATTAATTTAAATATGATAAACAAAATATATAACTATAAATTTATATATTATATGGAAATTATAAATGAGTTAAATTCTTTTTGTTAAATATATGTGAACAAAATCAACAGAAAGACAAAAACAATTAATAGTAAAAATTTAGGATAATGGCTAAATCTATAATTAAAAGAATAGGAAATAAAATAGATTATCCTAAAGTGATTTTTTTGTACCAATTATTATCATCTAGTGTAACCATTTAGCTAAATCATGAAGTCATGCATTGTATTTGACTAATTTGACTAATTACACCGAACAACAATAGGAAAGAGGGCCCTAAAAATAGCATTTTAGAAGGGGCCTGAGGCGGTTGCCTCTTTTTTTATGTCTATGGCACGGCTCTGAAGGTAACGCCTAGAATGTTAAATTAATTCTCATTCTCCCGATTAGACTTTAACATGTGATCTTAGGCAATCCAAGAGTTTTATTCATAAACCAATCCTTGTTGGTCTGAGGATGGTAATTGATAACTATGTCTCTTTAAACTCCAACCACCACAGATTTTGGACACTAGTGCATTTCCATACGGGTGAAGAACAAGCTACTGCAGATATGTCTACAGCAATTCAAATACAGATAGAATTCAAATACAGATAGTGATCGATATAACAAGTTTCTGCAACTATATAAAAGGGTTGTTCGTTTGGCAGACGCAGCTTCCTGCCGCTGCAGCTGCGGTAATATTTTTGTTTGTTTGGTAGACGCAACTACCTAGATCTGACCGTTGCGGCAAACTCTACGTCTATCATCAATCATTAAGAAACGTGATGCAGCCGCAAGAAGCTGCGTTTGCCAAATGAACAGCACTATATGTCGCTAGAAATCACAAGTAGATTTCGAATACAAGTACATTTTTACATACGGATTAAGAAAAGGCTACTGCAGCTAATATCTAATATCAATTCAAACCACATCACTCGAATACGCAAGCAAGTGCAGTTGCAGAGTCGATCCGATGCGAAGAAGAAGAAGAATAATAATTTTAACTTACAGAGTTTCCTGAAGAACGCCTTGGTAGATGTAGGCGGACCAGATTCCGGAGACGCACAACGCCAGCAGCAGAATTCGCCGGAATCCAGATCCGTTCGCCTCCATCACCCCACCTCCACGGCCGCCGATTATTCCTCCGGCGATAACCGAAAAATGTTTGCTTTTCGCAAAGACGGATTTTTTATTATTTGTTTGTTACAAAAGGCGCGAAAATAGACGTCGATGTTCCACGTGGAGGTTAAGCACTGGACTGGTGATCTCACTTAGCGCTTCTGATTGGGTAAGATGACGCGTAAATCGTAATGCACTTTCTGGGGGTTCAGCTTTGTGAAATGGTCTCCGTGTCTGAGGTTGAAAGGGAAACTACACACCGTTTCTTTTGCTATACAAAAACTACACACGCTTTGTCTCGAAAATTTGCGAACATGCTGGGAAGTTTCGGTGGCTGGCCTGCTTTGAAGTTGACCAGAGTGGGTTACGTTACAATCATTGGGGGTCATTTAGATCTTTGTTTCTTTCTTTTTTTTCTTGGAATTTTCATTTTTTTTTTTTTTGGAAAACTAATTCTTGGAATTTTCATATATTGAATTTTCTATAAGTTGTAATTATTCAGAGGAAAAAAATGCGAAAAATGATATGAATGCAACTTATTGGATGTTTGTAAAATATTTAAATAATGTTTTATCAAAACAAAGATGATAAGATCCTTTTGTGTAAAGGAAGAGATGATATATGGTTGACAAATAAAGCATGGTTGAAAAGCTTAAAACATGATAGCAACACATATATTATGTGGCTGAAGAAATATATACTAGAAGAGTTTGAAATAGTCAAAAGATTTCTATTCACATACCTTTTTGTCGTGTTACTAATTGACATGATTCGTATTATTTCTTCAACAATCACAATTTTTTTTCCTTTTTTTTACAATAGGCTAATCACAAAAATATGATTGTCTAAGAGTTTTGATTAAGAAACTCTTTTATGATACTGATATGTAAATACCATGTTGTATATGGATAATTGTAAAGTACTAAACAGTTGTTATAAAATCCAAGGTGATAAGATGCTTTTGTGTGAAGGCAAAGATGATAATATTGTTGACAAATGAAAGCAAGGTTGGACTTATAAAATATGACAATAAATAAAGACTAATATGCACTCATAAATAATATTTATTCCGAATACGTACTTTTATTCTTTTTTTTCTTTGAACAGCACGTACCTGTATTCATAATTAATGGATATCTTATGATATGGTTGACAAATACATAGTATAAAAGAGTTTCAAGTAGTCAAAAGATTACTATTCACATACTTCCTGTCGTGTTCCCATTCACATGCTTCGTAGTTAAACCTCATGTGATTGATAATTCATACCCAGTCACTTGGTTATATCATATATCAAGTAGCTTTTAAATGTTATCCAATTGCCGACAAAACAAGGAACTCATGATATGTTGCCAAACATATACACCCAGGGCTCATATCCGTAAATTTTTGATTCGATAGATCGATATCAGGTTAAAAATCTAAAATTTTCTGAGCATCCGGAATATTGTATATTCAGATGACTACAAATCATATTAGATCAGATAATTAATTATTTAGACGAAACAGATCGAATTACGAATACTTCTAAAAACCCATATATCTGATTTGTGCCCACTCCTATATACACTTTTCTAACAAACAAAAAATAAACTAATTTAATTTTTTTTTATGGAAATGAAACTATTCTGAATAACCATTTATTAGTTAACCAAGGAGTGATATATTAGTGGTAATTTCTTGAAGTTTGATGTGTATTTACATCAGTTTTGAATTCAATTATTTTTAGGAACTAAACTATTATTATTTGTTTGGTCAGTATGAGTTTGGGTTTCAGCACAAATGTTTTACATAGTGATTCGTAACAGATGATCGGTTCATCTTTAACATTAATCGGAAAGTATTTCAAACTCGGATCAGGTAGTGCTGTACGCTTTTTCCTCTGAAAACTAAAATATTACTACTTAGCAAGTTTGAATTTGGGTTTCAGCATAGGTGGTTTACATGGTAAAACCGTATATATGATCAATTAAAAACCGTATATATGATCAATTTACCCATTGATATTAGTTAAAAAGTATTTCAAACTAATGTTAAACAATGTGATATACTTTTTGAATAATCTATTCTATGGTACTAAATGCATTCTTTTCATCGCAGATCGGATGAAACGAAAGAATTTTATCAGAAAAAAAAAGAAAAACATTAATTAGTCTTTGTTTTATACCACAATAAGCAAAACTGTTCTTTGAATTATGATTTGTGTTATTATACATACAAAATTCTAGAATATTAACCAAAAGTTCTTGGCCTAGTGGTAATGTAACTCTGGTTGGAGTGTCTGTCATGTGTTTGGGTCGCTTTGGCCACCTTTCCGTCTACAACCGTGCGTGCTCGAATGGAAGGTTTCATGAAAATTAGTTTCGATTTACCGTATGGGATCCCCACAGTTATCAAATAAAAAAAAATTCTAGAATATTATTATTATAATGTTCCACAGTTATTTACGCGTGTCAAGATGTAATATGGACAAAAGAGCTCTTGTATGTGTCGGTTCAACGTAATGTGAATAGAGAGGAATGTGTTGGGTCAATGCATGGAAATAAAGTTTTCGATAACACTTGAAATTAAAATATCTCAAAAGCGTGTTAACCACCTCTTTTTCGTTAAAACCTTTCGTGTCCTATTTGAATGTATTAAACTAAGCCTAAGGTTTTATCTGAAAACTTCGTTCGAATCTTCTACCAAAACTAATCACTCAGTGATGGAAAATCAAATTTTTAGATTTGATGCCACATCTTTAGGATTTTTGCTTTTGCTTAAAGGTAAAACGTAAAGTAGAGACTTTACAATCTGACGTGGACTTGCTGACGCAAGCAAATACGTAACCAACTTTTTACCAAAACTATCCCTTCTCTTCCCGACGTCTGTAAAAACCCACGGCATCAAACCATAAAGAGATTCGCCGAATCTAAGGGTATAGTAGTCATTTTTGCAAGAAAAGTCAAGGACCACAACGAACAAAGCATAAGGGCATAACCGTAATTTAATCAAACTTCCCCCCCCCACCAACATGACTTTTGTATGAATGGTGTGCTGTGCTTCTCTGTGTTCCTTCAGAATCCCACGTTCCTTCTTCTCCTTCTTCTCTCACAACCGATCTCAATTACTCCTTTTGAATCTCTTCATTGTCTAGAGAGAGAATAAAATGGGTAATTGTTTGGATTCATCAGCTAAAGTGATCAGTAGCAGCCACAGTCCTCATGCTAATTCTGGTAACTTTCTTTAATCTTCTCCATTAGCTCTCATAAAGCTTCTTCCTTTTCTGGATTTATTGCTTAAACATTGAGATTTGCTTGTTTTTTTGTGGCTTTTAATTTAAAGGTTCATCAGGGTCTCGAGTTTCTAGCAAGACAAGCCGTTCCACGGTCCCTTCAAGCTTAAGCATAAACTCTTACAGTAGTTTGGAGTCTTTACCCACACCGAGAACAGAAGGAGAGATCTTGTCGTCACCAAATCTCAAAGCTTTCACCTTTAGCGAGCTCAAGAGCGCCACTAGGAACTTCCGACCTGATAGTCTCCTTGGTGAAGGAGGTTTCGGTTACGTCTTTAAAGGATGGATCGATGGAACAACTTTGACCGCTTCTAAACCCGGTTCTGGTATCGTTGTAGCTGTTAAGAAGCTTAAAACCGAAGGGTTTCAAGGTCACAAAGAGTGGTTGGTAAGTAACTTCTCTCCTCTCCTAATCTGGGGGTTTGATTCATGAGATTTATGTTTGTAAACATTTGTTTTTGGTTTTCAGACTGAAGTGAACTATCTTGGTCAGCTGAGTCACCCAAATCTTGTCAAACTAGTTGGGTACTGTGTAGAGGGTGAAGACCGGTTACTTGTGTACGAGTTCATGCCAAAAGGAAGCTTGGAGAATCATCTCTTTAGACGTATGTCATATCATCTTAGCTTAGATTATTTATACCATGTTTTGTTAAATTAAAATGATTTTTTTTTGGCTTTGGTATTGCAGGTGGTGCGCAGCCACTAACATGGGCTATAAGGATGAAAGTTGCAATAGGAGCAGCCAAAGGGCTTACCTTTCTTCATGATGCTAAATCTCAAGTGATTTACAGAGACTTCAAAGCTGCTAACATTCTACTCGACGCTGTAATAACACTTTGATTATTACCAAGCTTTTTACTTCATTTCTAAGCAAAAACTCTTAATATTGATCTTTTTTTAATCACACAGGAATTCAACGCTAAACTCTCAGACTTTGGTCTAGCCAAAGCAGGTCCTACCGGTGACAGGACACATGTGTCCACACAAGTCATGGGTACTCATGGTTACGCAGCACCTGAATATGTAGCCACTGGTGAGAAAATGCTATAACCTTTTGCTTCAATAGCTTAAGCTCATTATCTTAAACTTTCCATCTACTACAGGTCGTTTAACAGCTAAGAGCGACGTCTACAGTTTTGGTGTGGTACTACTGGAACTGCTCTCAGGGCGAAGAGCAGTGGACAAATCTAAAGTGGGAGTGGAGCAGAGTCTAGTTGACTGGGCAACACCGTATCTCGGCGACAAGAGGAAGCTTTTCCGAATAATGGACACGAGACTAGGAGGTCAGTATCCTCAGAAAGGAGCATACACAGCTGCTAGTCTTGCGTTGCAGTGCTTAAACCCTGATGCAAAACTCAGACCAAAGATGTCTGAAGTTTTGGCCAAACTTGATCAGCTTGATTCAACAACCACCACCAAACCTGGAGCTAATAGACAAGCTCAGATTGATTCTCCAAGAGGTAGTGGAACCAGACAAGCTCAGATTATTTCTCCTAGAGGTAGTGGAACTGGAACAAGACAAGGCCAGATTGATTCTCCTAGAGGTAGTAGTAATGGTGGTGGAACCAGACAAGGGCAGATTGATTCTCCTAGAGGTAGCAATGGATCTGTTGTACAGAAATCTCCAAGGAGGTATAGTTATGATCGGCCTCTCTTGCACTTAACTCCAGTTGCTTCTCCTTTGCCTTCTCACAATAGTCAATCTCCTCGTGTAAGATAGTATCACTTGTAATAATTTTTTCTGTTGTAATGTGTGTGCTGCTCTTTTTTGTAAAATAATGCATTTTGTTCACACTACTACATATGGATCTGGTGTTGTTCTTTCTAGGCATGAGCATTTTGAAAAATTTGTCTAGTTTTCTTGTTTTTGATTGTTTGTTAATTTACCTATTATTATTTGAGCTTAAATATTTGATTTACATAATAACAAAAAAAAATTAAAGAAATTTTTTGCTGATACAACATAATTTCTTTTTTTTTTTTTGGACAAATTTCAGTTTAGCTTATATTCTTGTTTTTCTTTTTTTCTTGTTTTACAATGAAAAAAGCAAAGTCAATGAACAAACAACTGTAAATGATTTTTTTTAAGCAAAAAACTGTAAATGATTAAGAGAAGCATTATAAGAACTATTTACTAAAAACCTTTTTTTGTTTGTGAAGACAAAGCATCTGAGAGAAAATCTAAAGGACAATAATAAGTCAAAGACTCACCACACCAAACCAAAGTAAACACACACAGAAAACATAGAAACAAAACAGTTAAAACAGATTAAAAAGGTTTCAGAGCTTTTTTCTCCAAGAGTGTAAGATGATCAGGATGACTCTTTGGATTTGCTTTCTTCTCTATTGCCTTGAAAGAAATTCACCGTTTCCACTCAGCTTTCGTCGATTTATCTGAAATAAACATGACCAAAAAGGGGTTTAAGAAGTTTTAATCTTTCAAGAGGCTTGTGTATAAGAAAAAGAGTTTTAGACTTGTTACCACCACCAATGTCCTTGGAAGACGAAAAAGATCTGTCACTGTTCATTGATCCTTTAGCTGAAGCTATGAGAAGTCTGTGAGCTCTTGGAGACATTGTACTCAGCTTACCATTTGCTCCAGGAGGAAGAGAGTGGCGCCTAGTTATCCCATTTTTCTCTGGCTTCTCTTGACCAATAATCCTCGGAGACCCTTGTCCTCCTCCTCTTACTCTTGCCTTTGCAGATGCAGTTGGAGCCATGTAGCTTGGGATCTTTCTCCCGCTGTGTGTAGTAAGCCCATCCTCTTGATGATGAGTTTCAATCTTTGCAGGCAGCGAAGCTCTTCTATCGCTCGGCTTTGTGTTTTCAGAACCAGCATTTCCATTCTCAGAGCTTATCTGCACGTCTGGCTCTTGGATCTCTTCTTCAGCTTTGTCATTTCCCTCTGCGGTTTTGACTTCATCTTGCTCATCTTTATCGAGATCTGCCTCTTTCGAAACTGTTTCAGGGCTATCTTTAACCTTCTCTTCTTCAGGAGTATCAACAACAGGAGCTGAAACCTTGTCACCAGGCACTGTATCTGCAATCTCTTTCTTCTTCTCAGCAGATTTGCGAGTAGGTTTCTCTAGCCCATTGGAAAGTGTAGCCTTTTTGAGACTAACTCTAGGCTTCTCGTCCTTAACCTCCAATGACGAAGACCCTTCCTTTACAGCGCTTGTGCTTTTTCTCGAGTTCTGCTTAGTCTTATCATTCTCGGTTCTCGAAACCTCTTTACCAAGCGTGGAAGCCTTCCTCACATTAGTCTTAGGCTTTTCCTTTTCAGCTGTAGAACGTCCACTAGAGCTACTCCCAGTAGTTAAACCACCACCGGGTGGTTTCTTGATACCTTTCTTCAGTTGTTTTCCCTTGTCTGCTTCAACTGCTTGAAAACTTCGCTTCTTTGTCTGAGATCTCGCAACAGGGCTCTTAACCACCAGTGGACCAGGAGACCAAACCTGCAATACTGTCCAGCGCTCAAGCCACACCTTGGCTGAGTTAGGATCCTCAGGACCATACTGAATCTTCAGAGGCAATGACGTTGGTGAAGAAACTAGAAGCTGAAAAAAAAGAAGCAAATAAGCAACGAGAGAGCGTCAAAGATTTACAATAGTAAACTGTACCTTATCAATCATGGAGAGCTTTGTGGGATTCTCAAGCCATTTGTATCTGCTTCCTTGCATAGTTTCCTAACAAAACGAAGGAGAATAAAAACTTTGAATGGCAAAATCAAGTAAAAGGTTATTATAAGAGTAGAGTAGCAGACATTAAATACCGATTTTGTTTTCTGAAGTTGAACTAGTACAGTCTCTGAAGATCTAGCCTTGTTCCCGCGGACAAGAGCTTGTAACTTGACAACACCCCAAATGCACGAGTACGTTGCAACAGCTTGTCTTCTAACCAAGCGACCGCGGATGAGTGCTTGCAGCTTTATGATACCTCTAAGCTTTTGAAATTCTTCACGGGCCTTCTCGAGAGTTTTTAAGAAAATACAACAGAGTTATCAGCAGAATAATAATAATAAAAACGAAAATCTCATTACTATAGTGTAGAAGAAAAAAAAGAAATTCACCTGATGAGATCTGACAGCAGCTTGGACCTTTGTAGCAGCTTCTTCAAGCTTGAGTTCATCCCCTGACTCAAGATTCACATTCGACTCTTCTTCTTCGCTTGGCTGATGCTTCTCGGGGACTACTGTTACAGCTTGTGTAGATGCTGCAACGTCTTGTGATGGAACTAGTACAGGAGGATTGGTAGGTAAGTCTGAGACATTAGTAGTATCCTTCACCTTCACCACAATCTCTTCTTTCTTTGCAGATCTCTATCACATTCATATGAACAATGTTTATAGTCGTCACATATCATTTTGACATAAAAGAAAAAAATAAGTAATATATTTCTTCTTACCAATTTGTCGTTTCCTTTCTCCAGACTTGACTTTGATGATGACTTCTTACCAAGAAGAGACTTGATCCATTTACCAGGACTTGGAGTCTTTCCCATTTTTCAAACACCTACAATTAGAAAGTTTCTACAGAGACAGAAACAGAAACCTCCATAAGTAAATAGAAGTCTCAAACTGAATCAACGAGTTTTAATCGGAAGCTGAACACACATTCCATACATAGAAATCACAAATCTGTTAACAGAAACCCTAGAAACAAACCACAAGACATAACCAGACATTAATTAAGATAAAAGTGGAAAAAGCAGAGATTTTGACGATAACAAAAGAAAACCCATTGTCGGTTTCACAAACACTGAGTGTAACCAGATCTCAAGTAGAAATCAAAAAGAAGTTAACTTTCTAAAAATGGGTCAAAAAAAGGAAATTTAATGTCAACCTCAAGTAGAATCTCTAGTGTGTAGCTGAACAGAACAGAGACGAAGAGAGAACACCGAACCGTCTCTTTTCTTCAAATTGTTGTCTTTCTTCTTCGTCTCCTCTCCGGAGTTTTGCCCTAAAATAAGGAAAAGTGGTTACAGTGAGAATAACACTCTCACCGTTTGTAATGTGTGAGAGAGAGAGAGAGAAATGGTGAGAGGAGCGACAAAAGGGGAGAGAGAGACCTAAAACGACAGTGTTTTGCTTTTTATTCAGAATGGGGCTTATTAATGGGCTGTAGATGGCATGAGCCTACGTGATGGGTTAAGGAATTTAACTGACGTTATTATTTTTTATTTATTATTTTCTTTTTGGGAATTCGGCCAAAAAAATCATGAACTTTTCAGGAATTGCCAAAAGAAACATGAACTTTAGGGCTGACAAAAAAAAACACAAACTTTTCATTGACTTTAGAATTAATTAACAGTGTTTTAGTTGACTTGCCAATTTAGCATGCCGTCAAAAAATTTAACAGAAAAAAATAACATCGTTAAATGTTGGTGTTAAGTGAAACGACGTCGTTTTGAAATGGGATGAAACGACGTCGTTTTACTTGATTTGAAAATAAAATCAAGTAGACTACTAGGTTCGAACCCAGGTTGTTTGGATCAAATGGCAAAGTACTTTACCACTGGGCTAGTGGCTCAATCAATAGATTTACTCACACATTTAATTTTATTTAGTACTAATTGAATATGAAAAAATTATCTAAAAACTTAAAAAGATCTCTAAAATTTCTAAAAATTGAAAAATAATTCGAAAAAAGAAAATTTTCATTTTCTGGATTATAATTTTTTTTAAATAAAAAAAATCGAAAAATATTCCAAAAAAAGTTATAAAATATTTAGAATCTGAAAACATATAATCAGAAATTATAAAAATAAATAAAAAATAATATTTTTTTATAGTTTCTAATTATATGTTTTCAGATTTGAAATCTTTTATCCCTTTTTTTGAAATTTTTTTTTCGATTTTTTTTTTCAATTTTTCTTTTTTTGGCATTTTTTATAAAAAAATATTTTTAATAGATTCTGATTATTTTCAGATTCGAATTTTTTATAAACTTTTTTTATATTTTTCGCTTTTTTTTATTTTTCGAATTTTTTATTTTATTCCGAAAAATGAAAATATTATTTTTTGGAGTTTTTTTTAAAAATGAAAATTTTGGAAGATTTTTGATTTTTAAAGGAAAAATAAAATTTTATTTTTAATTTTAGTTTCAAAATTGATTTTTAGAATTTTAAGGACTTTTTAAATTTTTAGACAATTTTTATATTCAAAATCATTACCAAATAAAAGTAAATGTGTTTGTACATACGTTGAATGTGCCACTAGCCCGGTGGTAAAATACATTGCCATTTGATCCAAACAACCTAGCTTCGAAACCCGGTGTCTACCTATTTTTATTTTCAAATCGTGTAAAACGAAACGACGTAGTTTTACTTAACGCCAACCGTTAACACTGTTTTAACTTTTGTTTAACGGCGTGCTAATCTGGTCAGTCAATGGTAAATTTCTTAATAATTTAAATAAGTCAACAAAAGTTCGGGTTTTTATTGGCTAGACAAGTGTACAGGTTTCTTTTGGCAATTGCTGAAAAGTTCAGAATTTTTTTGGACGAATTCCCTTTTCTTTTTAATAAAGTTGAGATTTAAGGCTGTCATTATCAAAAGTAATCCGCTGATTCCTGACGTTAGATGATTATTAATTACGTGTCTTCATCCTAGTACCAAATCTTATCACTTTAGTTCAGACTAAACTATAAAATAAACATAAAATTAATGTAAATGTTATAAGTATCATTCCAGTTCAAATCTGGTTAATATATTCTATCCGTTTAGACACTATTAGAATCTGATGAATAGCTTTTCGTTGTCGAAAAAGGCACTATTAGAATCTCAACGCTTTCAAAGAGAAGACACAAACGTAATGGCTTCTCTTTCTCGAGAAACATAAAACGACATTCATTTCTTAAATTTATGCACAACGACAATTGACCAAACATCTCTAATCAGAGCAATTATAAAGAGGTTCTAATCAAAAAGTGTAATCATAGATGTTTTTTTTTCTTTTTTTTTTGCTTAAGGTTAAATATCATTAACAAAGTAATGAAGGTCTGATTACAAAGATTTGCAATCAACATCTGCAACTGAGCCATTCAGATGAAAAGAGCCGCAAAAAAAATAAAAAGCCCTAAACATCTAATTAAAATCACAAGTTTGATCAAGAGAACAAGACTTTGACCTGACAGTTAAGCAACAAACATCAACAAAATTTCCTTACAAGCACTTTCAGGTACCAAAGATGGTGACGAGGAGAAGGATATGCAGAGTCGGTTTACCGTAGAGAAAATCCAAAAAGTCTCTTTGCCGCGACGACATAAGGCCAGCTATCTCTCCGGTGCAGGCTCAGGAAGACTCCGCAGATGCTCTCGGCCGCGACGACGGAGGGCCAGGCAATCCACTCCGGTGCAGGCTGAGGTGCTCTGTTGAAACCAAAACCAGAAGCCTCTCGGGGAGCTCACACTCGAAAGAGGAGCAGACCGGAGCTTGTAGACGGAGTTGAAGACCGGGAGAAGCCATACGACTTCTCAAAAACATGTGAAATCCATTAGAAGCAAGTCTCTTCCAGTGTGGTTTTTAGAGACACAGTGGGTCTGTCCTCAAGGATCCTGAGGATCAACCATCAAAGCACAACCGAGAAAAACAGAGCAACAACAGATATTACCATGGAAGCTGACACTTGAGGCTAATAGAAGAGGCTCTCAGCGGAGAACCACGGCTCCGCCGCTCTCAGAGAAACAGATTCCCAAGGAGAGGCTCTATTGAACCTTGAAGCTACAAGACCCTTGAACTGTTGGGAAGCAAGGCGGGGATGAGAAAAGAGGTAGCTACGTTCCCGAAAAATCACCAATCTTGAATTAAGATCTGACCCAGATCTTACGCCAACAATCAGAGGAGAAAGAGAATCAAGGCCACCGAGTATCACACCACACCGTACACCCTCGTCTGTACTCCAGAGAAGAGAGACACACGCCTCTAACTTCCGATTAGATCCACCGAAGCGGAGATCCAAAGTAACACAACAAGGAGGGTTTAACGGCGGTTGATGGAGTCGGTGAGAGTGGCTAAGAAGCGAACACAGATGGGGGAGGAGACCATAGGCGACAGAAGCCCACGATCCCCTCAAACACAGAATTGATTTTTGAGATTTAGGGTTTGACGGCGTTGGATGGGAGAGACGCTTGAGAGAAAACAGTTTCTCTCTCTCTTTTTTTTTTTTTTTTTTTGAAAAATCATAGATGTTTTGAACAAAATCACGTGTTTTGGCCAAATAGCTTTTTGTTGAAAAGAAATTAAAAATCTAGCTATGATTTTGATATAATTTAATGTCAGACTTTTTGTACCTATTTTAGCCGGTTATGCCCTCTCATTTAATAGGTTAATAGTTACAGTTTATATATTAAGCGACGTCGTGGTTTTTTGAGTGAAAAAGAAACCACCACGTATAGTTTTATTGATCACATATATATACAACAAATTTTCCATTCTGTATCAACTAAATAGTATAGGATTATAATCCCACCAACAACCACTAAATACTATACATAACCCAACCCAAATCCCTAGATATTAAACCTTATCTCAGTTCCACCACAACTCCTAAATAGTAAACCCTAAACCCTAATCAGTAAACCCTAAAACCATATATATAAAAACCATAAACCCAAATATAAACCATATCCCCAAAATAGTATGGAACAAAATAAATAACATAGTATATATTGGTGAAATGTGTATGATTACATGAAATAAGTTAATGTTGACCTCAACCCAAATTATCAAAATATACTTCTGAACACAATAGAACATTAAACCCTAAATTCTAATCAATAAACCGTAAACCTAAATATAAACTATTAACCCCAAGATAAACTCTAAATCCAAATAGAATGGAATATAATAAATAACATAGCACTAATCCATAACATACACCCTTACCTTATAAATAATAAACCCTAAATTCTAATCACTAAACCCTAATCTAAATGTAAACCCTAATCCAAATATAAACCATAAATTGAAATAGCAAAATATGTTTCACATATAGTTACTAAACCTTCTAAATATTACTAAACCTAAACTCAAATATAAACCCTAAATCCAAATGTTAAAATCTAAAAAGTACATAATATTATGTAACGATCATAGTATAATTTTACATGTTCAAACGATTGTGAGAACTTAAGAATATTACAAACAATATTTCTAAACAAAATAGAGCACTTTTTAGTAACAATCAAATGGAATGGAAACACTAAAATAGTATAGTAACACAATATATCGCATAATAAAATATAAAAATACATATTATTTTACATACTATTCTATATGCATATAATAGAATAGAACACAATAACAGAAACTGTTTATCTTCTCCGATCAACTTTAAGTAATTAACAGAGACAAAAGATAAGTACTGCATCTGACGAAGAAGCGGTGTGAGACAAAACGCCAATGTGAAGGGAAAGAGGTTCGAGCTGCTCTTGTTCACCACTTCGATTTGTAACGACGTATTTTCGTAATTGATTTCAGAATTAGAGATGATGGCAACAGTGGAAGATTTCAGAAGGAAGAAACTCAGATAAGACCGACGATCTGACGCTGGCGACGATGTGGAACGAAACGGTGGACTAGAAGATATGGAGTAAACCATCTATAAAAACCACGATTTATTTTTAGAAGATTAATAAGTAATTTTTTTATTTTTATTAACAGGTTAGCCGGTTGATGGAAGAGGGTAATACAGTATTTATAGATAAGGCCGTATATATGTTTGGTAGGTAAAATGGTCAATTCTCTAATTATGCTTTTTTTCTTTGCCATACAGTCCAATTTCCCTTATTTAAAAGTCCCTCGTTAGCTGTGAATTAATTGGATACACTAACGAAACAAACATATTCTTCATTATCAATCGTTTTGACGTTTTGCCGAGTCTTCTTACTTCATAATTACATATTTACCGGTCGAACAAAGCTAGTTATCAACAAGTTGAGGCTAAACTAAACCAATAAATACTGTCTAAATCTGTAGAATTTTGATTACACAGATATAGAGACACGCAGATATATATATAATGTGAACTAGAAGTTAGAAATAAAAATCATAGCTAGTCATGTTCTTCAACGCATCAGAAGTTAATAAAAATAAAAATTATAGTCATGTTCTTCTAATGCGATAGAACCAGTCTGTCGAGCTGAGCTGAGGTTATGCAATGTGCAGTAATGAACAAACAACTAAAATAAACAAAGGCCATTACCAGATTCAAGTAAACAAAGAGTCATAAGACTATTTAATTAGTATTTCGAAATCTTGAATTGAGTTTATCATTAACAGAATCTTATAACGTGTTCCACAAACAAATGAGATCTACCGTAATCGGTTTGTCACCTTACCGCAGCAAGTTTGTTCTGTGAACAGGTAAAAGAAAAAGTTGTCTCAGAGAAGGCATAGCAGTGCCAGTAAGCAAGACCAAATCAACACGCACAATCTTTATTGTCCAAGAGTATAAATTCAAACGGGTCGTTGAGATAAAACAATGATGCAAGATATTTGAGTGTAGAGAAAGATTGAAGTGAAATACATATAACAATTGTGAAGACGGACAGAGCCTTCCATACTGTATGTTTAGAAAGGCATTCGCCACAGGCCCCTGTCTATATAATCAATTTAAGGGCCCCTAAAATATGATAGCATGTTGTAACAAATCAGTTTTTGTTCTGTCTCCTAAAACTTATTTTCCATGTTTTTCTTTTGGGCTTTTGGGTGTTTATTTTACCTTTAATAAAAGTTTCCATGAAAAGAAATTGGATTATAGACCGACGAAAACATTTAAATCTCGGACCAAAAGGGATTAAGTTTTCTGGATTTATAAATATCATTTTCTGTATAAGGATCTAGAAAAGAAACAGAAATCAAAGTTTTTAATTACATTACATCTAAACCGGTTCTTCATCAAACTATCTTTATATTTTTTTTTATCAATGACTGATATTGCTCATTAACACATTTTCTTTGGTTGGCACCATCTTTTTTTTATTCAGTTTTTGGTGATACAATCTACTAGATTAATTTTGTTTACAGTATTTTAATTTTTTTCAACTATATTAACAATTTTAAAGGGCCCCGATTTTTAAACTCGCCTTAGGTCTAAATAGACCTTCGCACGGCACTGAAGACGGATTTGGTTAAGATACTACATGGAAACACATAGAAACATTGTAAGGAACAAACAAATCACAGAGTCTGAAACACACACACACCTAGGAACAAAAAAGGGAGAAGGAGACAGTGTTGGTGGAATCAAACACAAGAGAAGGGTTCAATTGTTTTTTGATGCTAGGAGTTTGATTGCTCCTAAGTCAAATGATAGTATAGTGGTAGTAAGTTGTCGAACCAAATCTGAGGGATTCAAATACAGAGAGAATGCAAGTATTTGCCTAATCTAAGTGCAGCCAGTGATTTGATGATTTCTAAACTAATGATTTAAGCTAAAGCAAAGCAATAAAATGATACTTTTAAACTATTGGAAATGAGAACTCATGGGTATAGGGATTTCAGACATTGGGTGATCAAGTTTCGAACTAAGGATGACAAATGAATCAATCAAACTATTAACCTTAAACTTAGACACAATTCTAAGCAAGCTCTATGTCTAGATGAATGCTCATTTGCTAACATGTCTCAAACATCAAATGTCTTTGGTTGAATAACATGCAAGCAATCATTACTAACAAGTCTATTAGCTATCTTAGCATCTTTAACAACAAATCTCTTTGGCAAAGTACACTAAAAGTCTAGTAGAGTTGACTCAGGCATTTCATCAAACACCTTTTGGGTGGGAAATGCCTAGAGATCACCCTTTGAGTGGCCTACTCAAATGATGCATTATGAATACTCTACTAGCAAGGAACAAGAATGATCTACACTAAAACATCATAGAACTAGCCTAATCACCCTTAATCTCCCTAACCCATGAATTCAAAAGGTGATTACTCACTAATCCCCATGATTCCTCTTAAACCCATGATGGATTTCAGATGAATCATATAGAGAAATAGAAGAGAAATCACAAGAACAATCACAAATCAAGCCCAAAAAGAAATCTTTTTCTTGAGAGAGTTTTTGTTCTTCAATAGATCAAAGATAATCTGCCAATGGTGGCTACAAAGCATACTTAAACATTAGGTTTTTCAGTGCAAAAACGTGCACAATAAATTGCAAAAGGTCCTTCAAAAATAATAAAATCGTGCAGCTGGTGACACGGAGCAACCCCAGAGAATCGCTCCAGCACGTCGCTCTGGCTTCGGGAGCGACCTCGGGTGGTCGCTCCGAGGGGTCGCTCTGACCTTGTTTCTTCGTGTCTCCGAGTGATGAGAACGCGAGCGACTTGGAGTTATCGCTCTGGGAAGGTCGCTCTGAGAGGTGGGGCACAGCGACTCCGTAGGATCGCTCCGGTAAGGTCGCTCCAGTGCTTTGCTCGTCCAATGATCACCTTTTCACCTCTTTTGAGCTCCAAACACATCCAAATGTCTCCAATAACTTCACTTGGCACTCCAGTACCTAATAGAGACTTATGCATGCAAAATGCAACCTAAACATGTCTAAATCCTATTCTACATGATGAAAATGCATATGAATGAATAGCTAAAATAATGCAAATATGCAAGATATCAACTCCCCCACACTAGTCCTTTACTTGTCCACAAGTAAACTTTCAAGAACCAAGGAGAAGAGGTTTGAAGATGGGGACTCACAATCAAAAGAAACTCTTCTTAGTTCTCAACCTAACAACCTTGCATAATCATACCAAATAGCAATAGCAAAGATTTTATCCATCTCTAACTTCTCTAAGCCTATCTCAGCTCCTTTGATCTCTACACTCATTAATCATGCATCCACAAACCTCAAATCCACATCTCTCTAACATTTATGAAGCAAACTCAATAGACATCTCACAAATGGTCAACTGGTCCAAGTCATTTGGTTTGGTAAGACAAAGGCTTTAATGCAAGTGAAATCAGAGGTTCAAAATGATCTTTTAAGGTGGTTTACTCTCAAAACACAGTAGCCTTGACATTACACATAATATATCTAAGAAAGGGATCAACTCATGCATACAATGCTCAATCTCCATTGTTCTACCCTTTCCCAAACATACAAGATATTTAATTATTCCTCAATGTCAAACTCAACTCACATCTCTCACCAAAAGATCCCAACAACATTTTTCACATCAGACTCTTTCTTTTTGAAATCAATAAGGGATTTTCACAATTTTAAAACAAATATAAGCTCCTAACAACTTTGCTAGCCCCCTTTTTATTCTCTTTTTTTTTTCTTTTTTTTTTTTTTCTTTCTTTTTTTTTTTTTTTTTTTATTTAGGGGCCAAGACTTTTCACAATAAGAGCTAGATACTTCTCCACCTATCCCAAAAAGACTAATCATTTAAGCACAAAGAGTCAAACCTTTCATATTCCCAAATCACAATCACAATCACAACACTCACCCCCCCTTCCTATAGCTAGACACTAGAGTGACTAATCTAGCAAGAATGGAGACTAAGCATTGTCGTTCCCAATACTCTCAGCATTATGCACATGTAAAGCTTTCCAAAGAGGCCTCACTCAACAAATAGTGATGGCTTAAAAAGGAGGTATGGGTTTTGGGAGTGGAGTACCACTTGAGTTTGTCAAAAAGATTGGTAAAACAGATGGGACAACTCAAGTGTGTATATCCATGACTTAGTACACAAGGGACCATATGCAAGAGACATTAAAACATGAGCTTACTTCAAAGAGAGAGTATCAACAGTCAAATGAGTTTCAAGAGGAGCATTCAAGGCGCGAAGTTTACAAGCTTTCCAAAGGGTGCTCAAGCTACTTGTCATAATTACAAAGGTCAACAAATTCAGTACTTAGCATGAGCTCTTTACAAGGTTGAAATCCCCCTAATGCATGAATGCAACCTATTTGCTTCTAGACTCAATCCTAAAAATGCAAATGATGCAACTAAATGATTCTTTTGTGTTTTTCAAATTTTTTTTTATTTTTTTAGATTTTTCTATGCAAATAAGAATGTAATATGCAATGCATGAGACTCAAAATCATGAAAACAAACATGATCAAATACTTGGTACCTCCCCCACACTTAAATCACACAGTCTCTGTGTGAGTGAGGTACCCAATGGAAATGTAAAATGCAAAGAAAAACTGGGAGAAAGGAGGTTTCCAGTTACCTGAGACGGGAGCGAGGTGGAAGGGTCGCTGCGGCAGGTCGCTCCCAGCTGGAGCGACCTCATGACATCGCTGCGGAGACCTCGCTCCACGGTCAGTTTCGCTCCGGAGGACACGAGCGACTTCTAGGGGTCGCTGTGGGCAAGTCGCTCCCAGCTGGAGCGACTTCTCTTCCTCGCTCCATGACCTCGCCCTGATGTCTGATTTTCTGCTCTACACGTGCACACAACTTCATTTTCCCAATGTTTTATGCAGTATGATGAAAATGTAAATACTAATGCAATATATACAAGGATACTCATGGGACTTCCTCCCAAGTGAGCTTGTTTTAAGTCTCTAGCTTGACTTTGCCTCTTTTGGATCAGGCTGGACTAGGTGCAGAAAGTGGAGTTGACACCCCATCTTCCTCAGGTGGTAGCTCAACAAAGTGATCATCAGCAGGAGGAGGATTCATCTCTTCAATGGTGAAGGCTTGTCCAAATACAGTGGGGTTCCTCATCTTCTCCTTGATGTCAAAGTGGAGGATGTTCTCCTTGCCCAAATGGAGGTCAATCTTCCCTTCTTTCACATTCACGATAGCTCCTGCTGTAGCTAAGAATGGCCTTCCAAGAATCAATGGGTCTTGAGCCTCCTCACCCATTTCAAGGACCACAAAATCTGTAGGTATCTCATACCTTCCAATCTTCACAGGGAGGTTCTCTAGGATGCCCACAGGGTACTTCACTGAACGATCAGCCAACACCAGAGAGAGTCTACACTTCTTGTATTGAGTGAAGCCAAGCTTCTTTGCCACAGACAAAGGCATCAAGCTGGCACTAGCTCCCAAATCACAGAGACATTTCTCAAATACCATAGGTCCAAGAGCACAAGGGAGTGTGAAGCATCCTGGATCTTCTAGCTTCTCTGGAGTATCTAGCCTCTGAATGATGGCATTGCACTCATGACTCAGAACCATCATGCCCTCCATCTCCTTCTTCTTAGCAGCTACAACATCTTTCAGGAGTTTGCTGTATTGAGGAATCAGCATGAAAGCATCAATGATGGGCATTGTAACCTGAGCTTCACTCATCTGCTTCTCAAACAAAGCCTTGTACTTCTGTAGCAGCTGCTTCTTGAATCTACCAGGGAATAGAAGCTTTGGTTCATAGGGAGGGGGGACAGGAGAGCTCTCACTTGCTGGAGCAGCAGATTCACCATCTTTTGTTGTTTTCTTCTCTTCTCCAACCTTTCCTTTACCCTTGGCTTTCACAATCTTCTCCAAGATCTCAGCATCTGTCTTCTCATCAACAATGACCACTTCATCATCTAGGTTGATGGCCACCTCCTCACCTTGTTTCTCAGCATCTTTGGTGAGGGTTACATGAGTCAACTGCTTACCACTCCTAAGTGTGACAGCTTTTGCTTCCTTGGGGTTTTGATCTGACTTTCCAGGTAGAGATCCTTGCTGGCGGTTCTGGTTGGAGCTCATGGAAGCAAACTGATTCTCCAAATTCTTGACAGAAGAAGCGAGGTGGGTGAATTTGTTGTTGAGCTCATTGTAGCTCCCATCAATCTTGGAGTGAAGGTTCTTCAGCTCATAGCCCACATGCTTCTCACTTCTAGTCTGAGACTCCAAGATCTGTTTCAGTAAGGCATCAGTGTTGCTCTGTTGAGGAGCAGAGGAGTTAGGAGAGGAGTTTTGCTGAGGCTGATAGTTGCTCTGCTGGTTGTTTCGAGGCTGATAACCACTCTGCTGGTTGTTTGAATATGGCTTCTGTTTGTAGTTGTTGTACTGAAAGTTGGGTTCCTTCTTGTACCAGCTACCATTACTGTTGATGAAACACAATTCTTCTTGCCCTTCCAAACCCTCAACCTCATTGACAGTAGGAGGTATCTCCTGGCTTGGGTTGCCAACAAAGTTCACCTGTGCTTGTGTGGCCTTATCAGCAATGAGTTTGTCAATCTTCTCCTGAAGAGCCTTTATCTCATTCCTTGTTTGATTGTCATCACCTCTGCTGCTTCTGTCATGGTCTCCACTGTAGACTGCATCACTCTTAACCATGTTGTCAACCAGAGCCTCTGCCTCTTCCTCAGTTCTCCCCAAAAAGAACCCATTGCTAGCTGTATCCAGTCTGGCTCTGTACTTAGGAAGAGCACCTCTGTAGAATGTGCTCAGCAAGCTCTCCTTAGAGAATCCATGGTGTGGGCACTGAGCTTGGTAACCATTGAATCTCTCCCAAGCTTCACTGAATCCTTCCAAGTTCTTCTGTTGGAAGCTGGAGATCTCATTCCTCAACTTAGCAGTTCTTGAGGTAGAGAAGAACTTCTCCAAGAATGCCCTTTTGCAGTCTTCCCAAGTGGTGATGGAGTCACTTGGTAGAGACTTCTCCCATTGACGTGCCTTATCCCTCAAAGAGAAAGGGAATAGCTTGAGCTTCAAGACATCCTCTGACACACCATTAGTCTTTGACATACCACAGTAGCTGTCAAACTTATCCAAGTGATCAAATGGGTCCTCCACAGCCAGACCATGATACTTGTTGTTCTCTATGCAGTTTAGCAGTCCTGACTTGATCTCAAAATTGTTAGCAGCCACAGCTGGTGCTCGGATTCCAAGTCTAGGACCATGGATGTTGGGGCAGTCATAAGTGCCAATGGGGCGAGCTGGTCGCTGTTGAGGTCCATTGGGGTTCTGAGGATTTTGTTGTTCTTCCATTACAGCTTCCAGTGGCGGCAGTTGAGCTTGTTGCTCTTCTTCTCTTCTTTTTCTAGCACACTCTCTCTCTAAAGCTCTGATGTCTGCGGCTCTTGGAACAAGGTTTGATGTACCCTTGCTCCTCAAGTTCATACACCTGAAAACCACAAAGAGGTGAAGAAGAGAATCAGTAACTTACAAAAATAAAAATGACTTAGTCTCAAGCAAATGACTAAATCTCAATGTTCAAATCAAACTCAGAATTTGGCAACGGCGCCAATTTGATGTTAGGAGTTTGATTGCTCCTAAGTCAAATGATAGTATAGTAGTAGTAAGTTGTCGAACCAAATCTGAGGGATTCAAATACAGAGAGAATGCAAGTATTTGCCTAATCTAAGTGCAGCCAGTGATTTGATGATTTCTAAACTAATGATTTAAGCTAAAGCAAAGCAATAAAATGATACTTTTAAACTATTGGAAATGAGAACTCATGGGTATAGGGATTTCAGACCTTGGGTGATCAAGTTTCGAACTAAGGATGACAAATGAATCAATCAAACTATTAACCTTAAGCCTAGACACAATTCTAAGCAAGCTCTATGTCTAGATGAATGCTCATTTGCTAACATGTCTCAAACATCAAATGTCTTTGGTTGAATAACATGCAAACAATCATTACTAACAAGTCTATTAGCTATCTTAGCATCTTTAACAACAAATCTCTTTGGCAAAGTACACTAAAAGCCTAGGAGAGTTGACTCAGGCATTTCATCAAACACCTTTTGGGTGGGAAATGCCTAGAGATCACCCTTTGAGTAGCCTACTCAAATGATGCATTATGAATACTCTACTAGCAAGGAACAAGAATGATCTACACTAAAACATCATAAACTAGCCTAATCACCCTTAATCTCCCTAACCCATGAATTCAAAAGGTGATTACTCACTAATCCCCATGATTCCTCTTAAACCCATGATGGATTTCAGATGAATCATATAGAGAAATAGAAGAGAAATCACAAGAACAATCACAAATCAAGCCCAAAAAGAAATCTTTTTCTTGAGAGAGTTTTTGTTCTTCAATAGATCAAAGATAATCTGCCAATGGTGGCTACAAAGCATACTTAAACATTAGGTTTTTCAGTGCAAAAACGTGCACAATAAATTGCAAAAAGGTCCTTCAAAAATAATAAAATCGTGCAGCTGGTGACGCGGAGCGACCCCAGAGAATCGCTCCAGCACGTCGCTCTGGCTTCGGGAGCGACCTCGGGTGGTCGCTCCGAGGGGTCGCTCTGACCTTGTTTCTTCGTGTCTCCGAGTGATGAGAACGCGAGCGACTTGGAGTTATCGCTCTGGGAAGGTCGCTCTGAGAGGTGGGGCACAGCGACTCCGTAGGGTCGCTTCGGTAAGGTCGCTCCAGTGCTTTGCTCGTCCAATGATCACCTTTTTCACCTCTTTTGAGCTCCAAATATATCCAAATGTCTCCAATAACTTCACTTGGCACTCCAGTACCTAATAGAGACTTATGCATGCAAAATGCAACCTAAACATGTCTAAATCCTATTCTATATGATGAAAATGCATATGAATGAATAGCTAAAACAATGCAAATATGCAAGATATCATTTTTGAAGACAAATGTTACAAGAAAAGACTATTTACTTAGTCAGCAGTCCAGCTTAATTTGTTCCACAACCTCGCGGACTCTTCTGTTGTACTCTCGTTTGCTTTGGCTGCAGAGGAAGAAAAGAGAGATTGTTCAGCCAATATGACCAAATAAGATTTCTCTTTCTTTTTCTTTTTAAATCTTTACTTGAGAAAATTTAATAGTAATTTTAACTTTAAATGTTTAATGATAAACATGACAATAAAAATTATTTAAATAACTTTTTTAAAAAAAGTTATTTAATTAACAACAAAAACTGTAAAAATATTAGTGATATTGAAAAAACGAATTTTGAAAATGGCAACTCTGAAAATATTTAATATTAACAGGAAATATTTATTTGATAGTAATTTTATTTTTCTAAATCCTAGACAAAATATAATTATAAGAGATTATGTAATACAATTTCATTTTCTAAGACCCTAAAAACTGTAAAAGAACATTTGATAATTGGTTTCATTAAAAAAAATCTTAAACAAAAGAGATTTATATCCTATTTTTAAGTCCTAACCAAAAGAAAATTGCAAAAAATTATTTGATAATATTTTTAAGAGAGAATTTGATGATGAACATGATACTAAAAGTTATTTAATCAAAAATAAGTTTTAAAATAGTATTGATACAAATTGTAAAAATAGTAATTTTAGTTCTTCTTAGTTAGTATGTAGAATTCAATTATTTGATAGTTACATTTTCTGAGAAGATAATTGTAAAATGTCATATAATAGTAATTTTTCCTTTTCCAAAATCTGAAACAAAATTTTTAAGAGTATTAATAATATTTTATTTTGTAATTTTAAATAAAAAGGAATATTTATAAATAGAATGTTTTCATTTTTTAAAGAATCCTAGCAAAAATAAAAATTAAAAACTTATTTAAAAAACAATAATTTAGTACATAAGAAAGTGCATAATGTTGTCCTTGGCTTGATTGGTGTTATTCAACTTTCAATTTTTTTATTTTATTCTAATTCTTATTTCGGGTTGGATTTAACTTAAACTTTTAAGTATAGTATTTTCTCTATCCTAGGTACAAAGTTAATAACAATTCATCTATGCACCATAATTATAAATTGCAAAAAATAATTTATATTTATGTGTAAAAATGAGTTTTTAATTATTAAATAATCTCACACAATATATAGAAAAACGATCATAAACTATAACAAAACAATTTATTGTTTTATATTCTTTATTAATTAAAACATCAAACAAAACTCGTTGTAACGCACAGACCATATCTAGTATTTTATAAAGTATCATTTGTTATACAGTTTTAATCAAATTAAAAAAATATTTACGATATAAAATATTCCGTAAACATCTTAAGAAGGAAGTAAAGTACTGATTCATTATCAATAATTAATTAAGGATTTTTAACGTTAAACCCTTTAACTAAGTTTGTTTTGGATAAAAACTCTCAACTAAGTATTTAACAAAATAAACTCAAATTAATTTTATTTAATGAATTAAACCTTTTCCGGTCATAATTACCATTACTACCGGTAAATCTTTAGTTTACGAATTTTTACATTAAGTAAATATAGTTGAAGAGTTTACATTAAAAATAAAAAAATAAAAAAATCCAAAATATAATAACATTATCTAAAAATAGTAGCTTTAATTTTCAAAATTAGCATTTAAAAAAAAATTATGTAAATATATGAGTCTGATTTGTTTTTATATCAAAATTATATATGTATAAACTAAAATTGTGAAACCCAAAAAATATAACAAAAATTATCTAAAGCTTTACCTGTAATTAAATTTATTTAGAAATTAAAAATGTAAAAGACAAGAAAATATAATAAAATTACAGCTTATCAAATAAAAATGTAATAAGGAGTCTTCATTACTACATTTTTATTTGATAAGATATATTTTTATATTTTTATTTGATAAGATATATATTTTATTATACTTTCTTGTCTTTTACATTTTTAATTTCTAGATAATTTTTATCACATGTAAAGCTTTACTGATAGTAATGGTAATTATGACATTCGAATATTTAATTCATTAAATAAAATTAGTTTGGGGGTTATTTTGTTAAATACTTTAAGGGTTTTTGTCCAAAACAACTTAAGTTTAGAGATTTTTAACGTTAAAAATCTATTAATTAACTAATCATGGTTTATGAGACGGTGGGCTGTAGCCTGTAGGCATCATATATATAAAGCCCATAAAGGAAAGACTTCAATGGTGAATGGTTGGTTAATAAGGCTCGAACAATAACGAACCGAACCGAACCGTAGAGCTAAACCGAGGTGTATTACACTAGAACCGTATCTCCGTCTCCAAGCGTATAAGAAAAAAAAATAAAGAAACTGTAGCGGGGAGCTTCAGATCTAGTGATATTTTTTTTCTCCACAGCCATGGGAATGGAGCTTAGGAGAATATCGAAAACTTGTAGATCCGCGATCATCTTTATCCTCGTGCTCTGCGTTCACGTAGCTCACTCTTTCTACCTTCCAGGCGTAGCTCCTCAGGATTTCGAAAAGGTATACGCTCTAGTTTGTGCTCATAGGCTTCTAGATCTTAATTGAATCTTCTGGATCTGAGTTTCTCGCAATTGGCATTATGCTGATTGGATTAGATCCGCGAGAGAACGTGATGATTGATTTGTGCTGTTGCTTTGATTGATTTGTTAGGTTCTTAATTAGTCTCTCTCAAAGTAACAAACGCAATGTTGGTCCTGTTAGGAGTATCATTGGAAGTTTCAGTAGAATGATATTAAAATGTGTGATGGTCTTTTTATAGGAATATATATCTCCTTGTTTGTTTGTTTGTTTGTAGGGTGATGAGCTGAAGGTTAAAGTGAATAAACTAACCTCCATCAAGACCCAGCTTCCCTACTCCTATTACTCCCTTCCTTTTTGTCAACCTAACAAGATTGTTGATAGTACTGAGAATCTTGGTGAAGTCCTTCGTGGTGACCGCATTGAAAATGCCCCTTATTCGGTCTCTCTCTCTCTCTCTATTCTATTTTTGGCTTCTTATTATATAATAATCAGTCTCTAACCTATGTGGAGTTGAATCAACTTGCAGTTTAAGATGCGGGACGCACAGATGTGCAATGTTCTCTGCCGGCTCACTCTTGATGACAAGACTGCCAAAGCCTTCAAAGAAAAGATTGATGATGAGTACCGTGTCAACATGTAAGATCCCAAATTTAGAAACTTTCTTTGCTTATATGGATGGAGAACATGCCTTCCCTTACAAGTGTTTTTTCTTTGTGTGTGTGTGCTAGGATCCTCGACAATCTTCCTCTTGTCGTCCCAATCGAAAGAGGGGATCCGGGTTCTCCCGCTGTTGTTTATCAGCTTGGCTATCATGTTGGTCTTAAAGGCCAGTATGAAGGGGTAAGTAGTAGGTTTCGATTACTGTCAACACCATTTCAAATAAGCTTTTGATTTTTTTCTTCTTAAAACTGCCTTTTGTATACACAGAGCAAAGAGCAAAAGTTCTTTATGCACAATCACTTGGCGTTTACTGTCCGATATCACAGAGATGTGCAGACTGATTCCGCAAGGATTGTGGGATTTGAAGTCAAACCTTACAGGTGCATTTCTTGTCCCTCTTGTGCCTCCCTCTTCTTTTCTTCTGATTGATTGCTTTTCCCTTGATTTTTTTTAGTATTAAGCATGAGTACGATGGAAAGTGGAGTGAGAAGACCCGCCTCACGACCTGTGATCCTCACACAAAACGCCTCGTCGTTAGCTCCTCTACCCCTCAAGAAGTTGAACCAAAGAAGGAGATTATCTTCACATATGATGTTGATTTCCAGGCAAGTTACTTAAATATAAAACAAATACTCTGCAATGTGTTCCTTAAACAAAGGCTATGGTTCTGATTTCCTACTGCTGCTTCTGTTCTGTTCAGGAAAGTGAAGTCAAGTGGGCATCTAGATGGGATGCATATCTTCTGATGAACGATAACCAAATTCACTGGTTCTCTATCGTCAATTCTCTGATGATCGTCCTCTTCTTGTCTGGTATGGTGGCGATGATAATGCTGAGGACCCTTTACCGTGACATTTCACGATACAACGAGCTTGAGACTCAAGAAGAAGCTCAAGAAGAGACTGGATGGAAGCTTGTCCATGGTGATGTTTTCAGGATTCCTACCAATTCTGATCTCCTCTGCGTCTACGTTGGCACGGGGGTCCAATGTTTAGGCATGGTTTTTGTCACAATGATCTTCGCCATGCTCGGGTTTCTCTCCCCTTCGAACCGGGGTGGTCTGATGACGGCCATGCTTCTCCTCTGGGTCTTCATGGGACTCTTTGCTGGTTACGCTTCCTCACGTCTCTACAAAACGTTCAAAGGAACAGAGTGGAAGAGAGTCGCCTTCAGAACAGCCTTCTTGTTCCCTGCGGTTGTCTCCTCCATCTTCTTTGTCCTAAACGCTCTCATCTGGGGACAAAAGTCATCTGGTGCTGTCCCCTTTGGAACAATGTTCGCCTTGATCTTCCTCTGGTTTGGCATCTCGGTTCCTCTCGTCTTTGTTGGAGCTTACCTCGGTTTCAAAAAACCAGCGGTTGATGACCCAGTGAAAACCAACAAAATCCCAAGGCAAATCCCAGAGCAAGCATGGTACATGAACCCGGTTTTCTCAATCCTCATCGGAGGAATCCTACCGTTTGGTGCAGTCTTCATCGAGCTCTTCTTTATCCTCACATCCATCTGGCTCAACCAGTTCTACTACATCTTTGGTTTCCTCTTCCTTGTCTTTGTAATCCTCATCGTCACTTGCGCCGAGATAACCGTAGTACTCTGCTACTTCCAGCTCTGCAGCGAGGACTACCTCTGGTGGTGGAGATCGTACCTAACATCAGGCTCATCAGCTCTGTATCTATTCCTCTACGCCACGTTCTACTTCTTCACAAAGCTTCAAATCACAAAACTGGTGTCGGCCATGCTTTACTTTGGGTACATGCTCATCGCGTCTTACGCATTTTTTGTGCTCACAGGGACAATAGGGTTCTATGCTTGTCTCTGGTTCACAAGGCTCATCTATTCCTCTGTTAAGATCGATTAGAGGAGTGTGAAGACAAAGAAGGAAAGGTGATTATTGTTTTATCTTCTTATAAAAATGGTTTTGTTGCATTTTAGATAATATTTTGTTGCAGAACAAGAGGGTTTACTATGTGTGAACATTACAATAGTGTATTTTGTTTGATTTGTCTAATAACTCACATTTTGATAATGAGTATGTTATATAATATAGGTTTTTCTTTTTATATAAATGGAAGCAAATCAAATTTAAAATGGTTGATGATGATCGAACTCGAATATTTTAAAAGCTTTGTAAACGGGAAGAATCAGAGACACTCTTCTATGTTAGTTCTGGCCTTCTGGGCAGCTTTTGCTGCTAAATGGAATGGAGGGTTTGTTCTTCACGCTTTTTGGTGTATAAATGGTGTTGAATGTTGATGGGTGAAGAAACCCAATCTGATGCATGTGTTGGAAGAAGCCCCAAAGTATTGAGCTGATGAGAAAAGGGAATTTTGCTTGTATGAGAAAACAGTACTTCATACTTTCTTAAGCAACAATGAGGGAAGGAGAACAAAATTTATCACCTTCCAAATATCCAAAGCTAAGCCTCCAATTTAGGTTGTGGGCAAGAAACACTAGTTTCGGCATAAAGTAGTTCCACCTTAATATCCTTGAATGCCTCAAAAACTGCAGACAAAAAGTGTAAAATAATGTAAGGATGCGAGATTCACCAAACCATAACTACTCAAATGATCAAACTGTGCGAGATATGTTTAGTAGTAAAAAAAAAACCCTATTGTGTATACTAGTGCAAGTTCAAACATATATCATTTAGCTCTTATATTTTCTAGTCGAAGGAGGTGTAAGCATATATATTGTAAGAAACGAATTAATGCAGTCACGTTCATTCTAGGATGTTCTACTATAGGCCTCAGAGAACCCATGATCCTGACCTTTGTTGGATGATTGATATACTTACAAGTTAGAAGTCCACTTGTTAACGTTTCTAGATAAACGTGAAGTTGTAAATTCACATATGTCATGTTCAACACACTTTTTGTCTTTGATCTTTTCTTCTTTTGATACCAAGATAAGATGGATACGTGTTCAAGAATTTCAAGATACGGAACCATGAGCGTGAGAGACTTCGTGGTGTCCTCCATGGCTAAAAGTATGATAATTTAACAACTTCCTGTGATTTAAGGAATAAGATAGTCTGATTCCTACTACTGCTTATACGTAAATGATCCAACTTCTGACAAGAATGTTTTCGAATATTGAATTAGACAGTGCAAGGGGCTCTTCTTACCTGTTCATATATATGCAGTACTTGACTACGCCCAAACCGGTTTAATTGCAGCTGTTTTTATCTTTAAAGTAAGTACCTATAAACTTTACCGTCTTGAAACCTCACCACCATATTTATATAGATGGTTACGCTTTCTTGTATGGTTCATTCATCAAGTTTTGGATCAAGTGCATCTTGTACTGCAAGAAAACTGTAACCAGAGCTGAATTTAATGAAAACAAAGAAAGCAGACATGTTTTTTTTTCTTATTCTTATTCTTAGTTCCACAAACAAACATAGTGGCGTTATCATTTCAAACAAAACAACTCTGTATTGTTCTTCCAAAAATGAAAAAAGAATTTTGTCTGCCCAAAACGTTGTGCAGTTCAAGTGGCTTCCCATTGCAAACAAACGGCATCAGTGGAAGCCCCCATTGAAGAGCAGAGCCGTCTTAAAAAATCAAGAAAAGCAAAGCTTGTGTTCCTTGTGAGGTAAGGAAGGTTATGACCTTAGGGAAAATAGTGAGCAAATTGAATATATGTTCTTCATCTCCGGATGGTTCATGAAGCTTCCTCATGGCAGAGGTTGGAAGAGAAGATTCATACATATTTTTCCCATCAATAACTCGTGTCTGGTGCCATTTCTCTGGCTTATATCCCCAACAACTGTAGTCTCTCCTCTTTCACACAATTGATCTTTCCTGGTTTCATCATCGGTCTCTGTATCTTCTTCCACGTATAAGACAGACAGGTTTTACTTCAACAAGAGCCCCTGCAGAACAACAGTTCAAAACCAAGAAAATCTCATATCAGGAGATGTAAAGATGAATGTACAAGAAGACATTCTGCCAGTTAAGTCCATGTTTCAAAATCTGAAGTCTCAATTTCTGTAAGAACAGTCTCAAGATCTTAATTCTTTCAGACATTTATAAATCAAATATCAATTACACGTGGGAGAACATCATGAAGATTTGGTCTGTGTTTTGGAGTTACCTGTTGAATCTTCCAGCCAGCAGCAAATGGAGAATGTGTTTTCTTTCCCGGTTAACAACCCTGGTTCAACGATTCCATTATATCTAGTTGGCAGGTAGATTCTGTTTTGTTAGGACCATCTCCTTGTAATAAGCCCCCCGTCCGAGTTAAGCACTTTCCAAAACTCGATTACAAGTTTGCTTCTTTAGATGATTTGGACTTGTTTCAGTTATTTACAATTGTGGTTGTCGAGTATATCATGGGCTAACAAAATGGCTAGTCTTGAAAAGGCCATATGAACTTTTACCTATAAATAAATACCACTATAGTTAGTTCTAGACAACAGGATCCGCTGTAGCACAAAGGTTATTTCAAATTGAGCAACGAACATAGGGTAAATCCGCTATGTTCACCCCCCCTCCTTGAAATCCGGGTTCGATTCCCGGCAGCGGAAACATATTTTTTTATTTCAATAAGTTTATGAACCATCTAAATAAACTAGGCTTTTAAAAGGTTTTTATTGAGCCCATAAAAGTAATACAATTTAACTAGATTATCAATCAAGTTTATGGACCATCTAAATAAACTAGGCTTTTAAAAGGCTTTTAGAGAGCCCATATAAATTATACAATTGAGTTTTATCATTAACAGAATCTTATAACGTGTTCCACAAACAATGAGATCTACCTTGATCGGTTTGTCACCTTACCGCAGCAAGTTTGTTGTCCAAGAGTATAATTTCAAACGGGTCGTTGAGATAAAACAATGATGCAAGATATATGAGTGTAGAGAATGATCGAAGTGAAATACATATAACAATTATGAAGACGAATTTGGTTAAGATACTACATGTAAACACATAGAAACATTGTAAGGAACAAACAAATCACAGAGTCTGAAACACACACACACACAAAGACATAAACATAAAAAGGGGAGAGGGAGACGGTGTTGGTGGAATCAAACACAAGAGAAGAGGTTCAATTGTTTTTTTTTTGAAGACAAAAATGCTACAAAGAAAAGACTATTTAGTTAGTCAGCAGTCCAGCTTTGTTCCACAACCTCGCGGACTCTTCTGTTGTACTCTCGTTTGCTTTCGCTGAACATTCGCGCAGCTTCCGAGTTGGCAGGAGAATTCGGATTAGGATCACAGAGCAATGACTGTGATTACAGAAAAAAAAAAGACAAATTGTTCAGCCAATGTTACCAGATGAAAGATGCATGAAAATGGGAAGTAGAAGAAGCAGAAACAGGACATGAGACGCAGCATGTCTACATATATATTAATTATACCTGGATGGAGGTAAGTATAGCAGCGACATCATATATAGGACTCCACTGGTTTTGGAGAATGTCCAAGCATATACTCCCATCAGCATATACTACACACGACAAGCACTCATCAGGATGAGAAGAAAAAAAAGGGTATTTTGTTATCTTAAAACTTACTGTTAGGATGGAACATCCGTGAAACAAACCGAACAGTAGGTGGTTTGTTTGGATAATCTTCTGAAAACTGCAGTGAGAGTTTGAAAGTACCTATGACAAGATCATACAAAGACAGATATTTTAAGTTTGCCAAAAAAAAAGAAAATCTAAAGATAAACAAAAAACTTTACCTCCATCCCAGGGGGTATCATCAGGCCTGCAAACAGAAGGGTGTAACTAATAACTAAGTAGAGTGAAAGAAAGACATGATAACAAGTAACAATGTTTTAGAATTACCCGAAAATAACAGCATTCCAGAGCATGATGCTGTTGTCTTGAGGAGCACCGCTGATTCCAGCAGGTGGGTCTTGCTGCAACCTCTTGAAGTCCCTCATCAACCTCTTCCTCGCTGGTGTCGACATTCTTTCTCTTTCACTCTATATCTATAGACTATAACCAACCAACCAACCAAAGCAAAGATTATCAAAACCAATCAAATAATCCAGAGAAAACCAACTCAAAATCAAAACTTTTAATCTGCTTCAACTACCCATCTGTTTGCCTAAGGATAGTCCAATCAAGTAGTTTTGTTAGACAACCTATGGATCATCAGCTACATAGCTTAGAAGTACATCAACTTTAAAGTTATCTTTTTATCAATACTTCAACAGTTTCCTTTAACCTATGAAGCGCTTATAAAGATCGGATGCAAAGAGATTTTTAGATAAAGAAAATTCATGAGAGAGAGAGAGAGAGAGATCTTACTGTTGAGCGAAAAAAGGGTAAAGATCGGTGGAGGTTCGTCGTCAAGCGAGCAGCATCTTTCCTTGCGGCGAGGTAAAAGGTCTGAACTTTAAGCGACGATGATAACCACCTGATAGATGAGAGGAGAGTCTCCGATCGGTGATCTTTGGATTCACCGACTGATTAAGAGGTTTTCAAGATAACAAAATGGCTAGTCTTGAAAGGCCATATGAGCTTTTACATATAAATAAATATTACTATAGTTAGTTCTAGACAACAAGATCCGCTGTAGCACGAAGGTTGTTTCAAATTGAGCAGCGAACATAGGGTTAATCCGCTATGTCCACCCCCCACCTTGAAATCCGGGTTCGAATCCCGGCAGCGGAAACATTTTTTTTTATTTCAGTAAGTTTATGGACCACCTAAATAAACTAGGCTTTTAGAGAGCCCATAAAAATAATACAATTTAACTAGATTATCAGTCAAGACCACCTAAATAAACTAGGCTTTTAAAATGTTTTTAGAGAGCCCATATAAGTTATTCAATTTAACTAGATTATTAATCAAACGATTCATTACTGGCTTCAGTACTGGAATACTATGTGTATAATATTCTTTTTATCAAATATCAAAAACTTAATAAATGGTAAACAAGAGATCTTATAAAACTCTTGACTACAGTGAAATTCACCAGCGGGAAATGTGAATAAAATTGTATCGTAAAAATATTTAGTTAGACTAACAATATAATAATCCTTTTCTAACACTAAATTCATTATACTGGAAAAAATACATTGTTGCATTACAGAGGTGGCAGATCTCCATAGACAAGAGCTCCAAGCAGTTGCATTACTTTAGTAGTCTCTGATAAACCGAAGGAATAAGATTGCTTCTATGGTAGTAATTCTCAAGAATGTAACTAAGAAAATTCATCCACTTTAACAGAGTAAAGTGGATAGAGCATGATCTGAGTAGTTATCATCTTGGATTTTTCCTTTCTTTATTTATAGGCTTGCTTCAGTTTCTGTATAGTACGAGATATAAATAAAAGAATTGACATTCATATCAGGTTTAGCTAGATTATGACTTGTTTCCTAGCCAATATCTCTGAATCTGAAACTTGTCTCTTATGTTATCCCTAAGCTTTGCTTTTCTTTCTGTCAACATATGATCATATAACAGATCCATCAGTCGTTTTCTCATTCATTCAATCATGCATATGTTTAAGAAACGCACCACTGCTCACTACTGTCTTCTAGAGCGAGGAACAACCCCACCTTCATTCGCCTTTAATTTGGTCTTTCAAAATCCAACTCTTGGCATGTGTCTTTTCTCTTCCATGTCAGAATCACCCGGATCTTACTAATATTTGAGCTTTCACATATAAATAAATATTACTAAATTTGGATCTAAACATCAAGATCTGCTGTAGCACAAAGGTTAATTTCAAATTGACCGAAGATCAAAAGGGTTTACCCCTTGTTCTTATAAAATGAAAAATTTGCATAGAATTCACTAAAGCAAAGAAACGGGTCTGTAGGCAACACATGGATCCAGTGCTTGGAGAGGAAGTGGCAATGAAGCATGTGGAGTTAGAGCCAGAGATTCCAGCTCCATTTGTGATCTTGTCCAGCATATGCGCGCACTAGAGAGATGGCAAGATGTGGAAAGTATCAGGCATGTAATAGATGAGAAGCAACTGGTATAACTTGCAGCTGATGTTTAATTTTTTATATTCTTGTCATGTGGTAGGAGATCTTTTCTGTCAGCTGTTGCTGCCTCTTGTAGCAGACCTTGGATATATATGATCATTTACGGATTCCAGTGCTTTTGCTTATGGCTTTTGGTGTAATATAGGATACTGAGAGTAAGAGTGTGATTATTATGTTGGTGTTTAAACTAATGTCCTTGTGGGGGCAAGAAAGAAGATTGAGAAAAAAAAAAGAAGAAGCCTAATAATTAACCGTACTGCATTATGCACAATTCGTTACAAAACACCATCCACAACAAATACAATTCTTTGTTACCATAACAACACGGAAACACACACACACACGCACGCACGCACCCACGACAATGAAGTTTATTATCAGCAGGACTTTCCTGGTCTGCAATCAAGCGTACCAGCATCTTTTGTGAGGCTTCTTACCTTTGTTCCTGGCTGAGGACGGATCGTGAACTCTTTAGGGATTGGATTTTTCGGTGTAGAGCTCCATGCATTTGACTTTCCTGATTGCACAAAGTAAGCTCCATTCAAAAAGTAATCTCTCTCTGATTGCCAGTTCCATGACTTCCACTCTGGATACGGTGTGTACTCTCTCTTTGTAACCTGCATTCATTTTTTAGAAAGAAAAAATAATCTCTATCAATTTCCTCTCAAGTGTTGTGTACTGATTAGTTTACTAGATCAACTTCTCGTGTTTTGTTTACCTGCTTGCAATCTTCTTTAGGAGGAGCAATGAAACGATTGCCTTGACTTATAATGGTAGGGTTCATGTTTCCACCAATTGCATACATCTCCCAGTGAGTGTAGTCATTGTTCACTACATGGACCATACCGTATCTCACCCTTGGCATCCTTTGGTCCAATCTCTTACCAAAATGGTTAAACGCAACCGTGATCTGCATTTTCTTGTCGAAGTCGTCACCGTTTTTAGCCCCAAACAGCATCACCTGCGTTTAATGCATATATTGTGTTATTCAGAATAAACCACAACGTAAAACACATATAGTAGATATTATTATTTTATGAAACGTTGATTATGTTCCCATATTTCGAAAATGTATTTATTTCGGTTTTGGTGCTTAGCGTTACCTCCTCATGGTCGGTGAAATGGGAATTGGAGATAGTAATGGCGGTTGATCCCATGATGGCATCGATCATACCATCAGAACAGTTCCTCATGGAGACATGATCGATCCATATGTTTGAAGCTCCAAAGATATTGATCCCATCACCATCACTGATTGTTCTAAGCCCAAAATGTTGTTCAGAGTCTCTAATCAACCCACCAAGTCCTCTTTTAATAAACTTTATATGAATATTGTGTATGATCACATTCTTCACGAACTGTAACGTAAATCCTGCACCTCCGGTTATGTAAACACTCACTCCTCGACCGTCGATGGTTTTATCGTTTGTTATCATCAGCTCTTGTTGTAGTTTTATGACCATGGTCCTAGCGAATATGATCCAAAGTGGTCTGTCGCGGGTCACGGCGTGTCTTAGAGTTCCTGGTTTGGGGGCTAGCAGATCGTCGTCGGATGCGTCTGTGACTACGTAGATCGGTCCGTTTTTGCCTCCGGTTGTTTTCAAACCAAACCCTAGGACGCAGTCCGCTAGCTTCTTCCTGTTATTCGCCCAATTTTTGTCTCCTCTCCAGCATCTATCAATCGCGTTGAGGGATCTAAACCTTCCTCCACGTGATTTCTGACCGGATTTAACTTGTCCAAGCTCTCTCCTTGGTCCGTTGTCTGCACCGGTTGTCTCCATTGCTCTGAGCAAAAAAAGAAAGAAAAAAGAAAACATTGATGTTAGGTTTATATAAAACGTTTGAGTAACCAAATGGTTATACATGATCATTTCTCAACACAGCCGGATGAAACATTCGTAATGTTTTTCTAAATTGTAAAGAGTTTTTATACATAGATCACATGGCATAAATTGTGAAAAAAAATATTTTTAAAAATTTATGACCTCCTAAATCTTATATACGGTCCTGTACTGTACTGGGTGGTATTAAATCTAAGGCTTTAATCTCACATTTTGTCTTAAATCCGAAACAACCGTGACGCCATGCACAGGTTCAGAAAACATCAAATTTACTAGTGTAAGAAGTTAGGTTAAAAAGGACAAACAAACGAGTTTTGTTTTGAGAACGTACAATGCTGCATGGTAGTTAAAGTGGTTCGTGACGTTCAACGGGTTCGGGTCATAAGATTCCAGTGTTTGTCTCAGCGCGTTGGCTTGACGCTGGGTCCAGTATTCATCGAAGACAGCGACGTGCGCTTGAACCGATGGAGCTACGACGGCTAGAGCCAATGAGACAAAGGCGATAACGTAGCTTCCAAGGTTCAAATAAGCAAACGCCATCTGAAATCGACGATGAGATTATTTTGTTTATTCTGGTGAAGAATAACCCTTGAAGCTTGGGTCGTCCAAAAAGTTTCTTGGTCGGCCCAGGGTTAGTAATGGATGATTGGATTCATGGTTTGCTTAAATAACAAGGAACTTTGAAGAGAGAGAGAAAAAATGAAGAGATTAGTGGAGGATTAACGATTAACAGAGTAATTATTAGGTAGCCATTGATTTTTACAACTCTCTGTTTGTTTTCTTGCAAAAACCAATTATAGTTTAGCTGGTTTTTGTTGTATCCTTCTTTTGTGGAATACATATTCGGTTATTTTTGTCTTTTAAATTAACAAGGTGTTTGCACGCGATTTCACGGACGATAATATTATAAGAAAAGTACATGTTATGTTTATAATGTTATAATTGTTGAATAATAATTAAAAATATTTAAGTTTTAACATTTAATAGTTCCATAATCAAAAAAATTAGTATCTATTTTTAGAAGAGATGTGAAAATTTAAGATAATTCAACAACATAAATATAATCACTAAACATATATTTCTTAAATAGTTAAATGTAAATATATTACAATTGGTCAATTAATTGGTTGTAAAATTGCCTTTTAAGTTATTTTAACACATAAAAAACGAAAAACACTCTAGCCATACAAAAATGTATTTTTGCTTAGTTCCAAGAAGATGGTTAGAGGTTCTATAATTCTGGCATCTTAGTTGATGATTTGTTTTATTTATGTTTCTTTCATTTTTTTGATTGTTTTCAATTTATGTTAAATTAAAAAAATAACTGTTTTATGTGTTCTTTTAAAAGATTAAGTAAAACAAAAGTTTCGGATATGACTAAAAACTCAATTTTATTTTATATTGAATAAGGTATTAAGCAGTATTTAAATCTCAAATTAACATATGATTGATTGTAAAACTAAATTTTATTTCAGCACTGACAAAAAGGAAATAAAATTCTAAAATATCAACTATTTAAATTGTAAGATTTCACCTATGAACGTATATGTATCAAAAATCACTTAAATTTATATTTTAATATATAAAATAAATAGTATGTTATAATTTCATATGATTTCAATGAATTATTGTAAGCATAATAACCAAATGTCACTTAAATTACTTATATTTAAATAGATAAGATAATGAGTGTGAAACAATTCTATATGATTTATAAATAATTATAAATATACATTTATACAATTATAATTAGATCTAACATCATTTACCATTTGCATCTAAACAAGAAATGCTCAAGATTTGATAAAAGTCTCATAAATGATTTAGAAACTCTGATAAATTTATTTTGTAGGCCAGAACTAAAAAAGGTTTTAAATAATTTATAAATCTTGTGTAGGTTTTTTAAAACATACAATTTCTAATAATGCCTTATATACAAATCTAATTCTTTATATAAGAATATACAACCATTATATTTGTTTCTGTAAATATATTAAATATTTTAAATAATTATAAAAATAAAAAAATGGATGAATCATTATATGTTATTTCTATAGTTATGCAATTAGTTATCATAAATAATTATTTGTAATATTATTTGTGTTTTTGGTAACTTGTATTAATTAGTTATAGAGTTTCCTATTATTTTTAAATCTGATTAAAATAAATAGTTAATAAAAATCATCATCAAGTTATAACAGTTTTTTAAAATTTCACATATGAACGATACGTCAACAGAAGTCACTCAGTGACTTCTCAATTAATATATAGAGGGATATTTCTGTTAAATATTATTTTATTATTTTGTCGGATTTTATTACAAAATCCTTTCAGTAAATAGTATTTTTCATAGAATTTAGTTTAAACACATAAAAACCTCAAATATTTTAAAATTTTCTGAAAACGTCAAAACATAAAAATACGGGAAGTCATAGTTAATAAACATATGCTAAGGAGTTAGGATCCATTAAAATTCGTATAACTAGTTTTTTTTTCTTTATTAACAATTCTATAAAATGATCATTTCAAATTTCGAAACTGAAATGCTTACATATTAACTTAAGTAAACTGCTGACACTACAAGGGCATCATCAACTATATATATATTATATTTAAAAAAATATATTATTTGCATTAAAATATTAACAATGAAAAAGAATAAGAGATAAGATTCTTCTCAAGGCATATATAATAAAAATCTTATCATACCCTTCACTTTATAAGTAGTTAACATTTAATTATCTACTTAAACAAAACTAAAATTATTAATATAGTTTAGGTGGAAGCAAGCTGTTGAAATTATGAGAATAATGCAGCTAAAGAGTTGTAAATTTTGACAAGACGTTGTAGCCCAATGGTTAGGACGGGTCCCCGCCTGCACCCAGGTAGGGGGTTCGATCCACGCCGGAGGGAACTACCTTGCAACGCTCTTGTCACCCACACGGATATGGGCCATGCTTTCGGCCCATTTGAAAAACTGGGAGGAGCGTCTATCCGTGGGCATTCCTTCCCCTTGGAGATTAGTCTGGGCCTTCTGGGCCTGGGATACCCCCAGGTTAAACAAAAAAAAAAAAAAAGAGTTGTAAATTTTCTTAGAATTATTAGATAGCACCAGTGTACCAAACATTTTGTTCCCAAAGTAGATGAAGAGAAATTGTGTGGTGTTCAAGTATATATATATGGCTGTCACAAATTATCAGATTGTCTCGTGGTGATTTCTTAGCACTAGGTGGTTCAACTGTTTAGTTTACATATTGGTTTCTCTTGATTTCACATGTAACAAACAAAAGAGTTGTGTGTTTGACATGATAATGGGAAAATAAGAGAAGTTGTAGATAAAACATGGTCTCTATATTGCCTACTCTAGGGGCACGGCCTCAAGACAACGTACATTGTCGAAATCATAATATCGATCTATAAGCGAGTCTACCCTTGTCTGGTGTTCAAGTATATACATGGCTGTCACAAATTATCAGATTGTGTCGTGGTGATTTCTTAGCACTTTCTGGTGTTCAAGTATATACATGGCTGTCACAAATTATCAGATTGTGTCGTGGTGATTTCTTAGCACTAGATGGTTCAAGTGTTTAGTTTACATATTGGTTTCTCTTAAAATTGTCACTATTTTCATTTTCAATTTGATTTCACATTTAACAAACAAAAAGAGTTGTGTTGTGGCATGATAATGGGAAAATAAGAGAAGTTGTAGATATAACATGGTCTTCTATTGCCTACTCTAGGCGTACAGTCTCAAGACAACATACATGTCTAAATCATAATAACGATCTATAAACGGGTCTACCCTTTTTCTTTGGTAGATGCAAGTGATCGATAATAGCACATAGCCATAACAGTCTTGAAACACGCCTTTAATAGATTCCCACAATTCATGACTACAAGAATCTTGTACTTGTTATCAACCAGTTGGCCTGATTCCTGCATCTTTTTTATTCTTGAAAAAGGTGCTTCTTGCAATTTTGAGTTTCAAAAGTAGGGTTTAAAGTGGTGAGGGCAGAATGGCATAAAACGATGTTTTAATTTGTTAGTATTTTTTTTAATGTCTAAATCGATTATTATCGATTAATTATGCTATTACAATGATGAGAATATTACAAAGACGATTCTACAGCCGACAATTCTACCACCCTGTGAGAATACACACCTGACTGGACCACTCTGAACCGTCCTATGAGATCCATGTTCGATGGTACGCCTTCCACCAAGCTGAAGATCTCCTGTAACCTATTTTTCCATAATTTGCATAATTTGGTATTTTCTGGGGTTTAAACCCCAGATATCCGGATATAGAAGCAATTGAACCTTTAGTCAAACCACTGGACTAAGGAGTTTCCACATTTTAATTTGTTAGTAAAAGTCCACATTTTTTTAATTTTCTGCTGATTGGCTTGGCTGAGTACAAAATTTCCAAAAGAGAAATACATTAGTTGTTTACGTACTGTGATTTTCTTAGTAGATTCAACATTATCGTTTCAGATTTATATTCTGATTTATTAATATATATACCCAACATTTATACATTTATTCTTTTATTATTTCTTATAAGAAATTAAATTTACATGTCAAAATTTAAATAGAAAAATACGTCGGTCAAACTTTTACTGGAATAAACTTTTGATACATGTCAAAATTTGATTAATTGACTACACGTCAGGATCCTGTTTACTACAGATTTAAAGACATTAAATTTTACATAATAAATCCTTACATCTCTTGTTGTCTAATAAATAAATACAAACATTTCTTGTTCTGTGCGTTTATAATATAAAACGATGTTTGAGAAATAAGTAAAATGTTAATAAATTAATTATGAAAGGCTGAAGGAAATAATCTATCTTATTAAAAGGACAACACTTGGAGTGAGTTAACTCCATATGGTGAACCTTTAAATTCATCACCTCCTTAATAATCAACCAAAGTGCCTGATAAAAAAATATTAAATAATTTTTTAAAAAACCAAAATAATCAAAAAAATAAATAGTGTCAATTTTAATAATGCTAATGTCACTATCTAATCTATAAACTCAAACTCTATACCCTAAATTCAAATTCTAAACCCTAAATTCTAAATTATAAACCCAAACTCTATACCCTAAACTCAAATCTTATATCCTAAACTCAAATCTTATACCCTAAACCCAAAAACCTTAACTCTAAACCCAAACCTAAACCCTAAACCCAAATCCTAGACTCTAAACCCAAAACGTAAATACAAAACCCAAATCCTATACCCTAAATATTTAGATTAATATTGATGTTGTTCTTTTGAAATTTAAGGTTAAGAATTAAAGTTTGGATTTAGAGTTCATGGTTTGGGTTACGGTCTAGGGTTTGAGTTTGGGTTTAGAGTCTACGGTTTAGGTTACGGTCTAGGGTTTGGGTTTAGGGTTTAGACTCTAAACCCAAAACGTAAATACAAAACCCAAACCCTATACCCTAAATATTTAGATTAATATTGATGTTGTTCTTTTGAAATTTAAGGTTAAGAATTAAAGTTTGGATTTAGAGTTCATGGTTTGGGTTACGGTCTAGGGTTTGGGTTTGGGTTTAGGGTCTACGGTTTAGGTTATGGTCTAGGTTTGGGTTTAGGGTCTACGGTTTGGGTTTAGGGTTTATGGTTTGGGTTTAGAGTCTAAGATTTGGGTTTAGGGTATAGTTTTGGGTTTAGAGTTTAGATTTTTTTGCTTATGATTTATGGTTTGGGTTTAGGGTTTAAGATTTGGGTTTAGGGTATAGAGTTTGGATTTATAAGTTAAAATTTAGGGTTTAGAATTTGGATTTAGGGTATAGAGTTTGAGTTTAGGGATTAAATAGTGACATTAGCATTATTAAATATGATATTATTTATTTTTTTTTAAATTATTTTATTATTAATCTAGTTGACACTTTGATTAGTTATTAGAGAGGTGGTCAATTTAAAGGTTCACCATATGGGTGAACCCAAGTCTTGTCCTAAAAGAAACTCAAGTACAAAATCAGAGTGTTTGGAGACTTGAATAAGATGATTAAAAAAATTTGGAATGTTTGGAAACTTGAATAGTAGTCTTAATGAAATTTGTTTGGATACTTAAATAGTAGTATCTATTAATTGTGTTTCCATATTTAACTTAATTTAACAATTTAATTAATTATATTACCTTAATTATAATTTATATCATTAATTATATTACCATTATAATAATAGTGCATATTTTTATTTATTAGTTAATCAATATTAATTTTGTGACAATTATATAATAAAAAATGTTAAATAATTAGGTTTTACAAATGATTAAACATTTGGTTTTGTTTATTTTACTAAAATATTTTTATTTTAGTTTCAATCGGTGAAAAATTACGTACCTAAAAAAATAGTTCAAAGATATGTTTTTCTGAATAAAATAATAACTTAAATCAAAATAATTAAAATGTGCTACATTTATTGCCACTTAATTTTTCACTTCCTATAATTATTTTACTTGATAAAAAAAATCTTTCTATTTCACTTAATTTAGCCAAACACATAGAAAGAGTTTTTTTATTAATTTATAAAATCAGTTAGACATAAACATTATTAGTCCATTTAGTACATATTGTTCCCCTTCAGCTGTGTTTCATGTTGATTATATGCCTCCGGTTTGGTTCACTGAACCGATAGAGCATAGATTATAGTTTCCGTTCTATTGTTGTCAAAAGAAAAAGTACATGTTGTTTCTTTCGGGTATTTTTTTTGTTTTGAAACCAAGTCCCACTTGAATATTATAAACTTATGTGTGGATTTTTAGTTGGGTCATTCTGGATGAATTCGGTTCTGATGTATATGAACCTAAAAATATCTAAATAACCAATGTATCTAAAAAGGGTTCGAATATTTGTAACAAAAAATAGCCATATAACCTGATTCCGTCAAGGTCTTTTGAATATCGTTAGTTATATTATGATACATCTAAAATATATAACACTAATTATTAAAATAAATATCGATGTATACAAATATATTTCAGGGTCCAATTTTAAAAAATATATTAATTGGTTCAGTTGAAATAAATATATTTAAAATATTTCTATGAAACTGAAAAAAAAAAACCAATTTTGGATTCAAAATTATTTCTTTTCACAACAAACTATACAAATATGTTGATTTGTATACAAATTTAAATTACAATGTAAATATTTAATTAATATAGAAATATGTCATATTGTTTAAACAAAATATCAATGTAAAAGTATTGTACAGTTGCATTCTAAAATCATTTATTTTAGTAACAAGTCAAATAAATATGTTGATTGGAGAGAGAACAAAATAAAGCAAGAGAAACACATAATTTACCAGAAACACTTCATGTGTCGAATCTATCATAAAAAAAGTTTTAATAAGATAAATACATTTAATAATTACAAACAAATAATATATTTTATAAAAGTGAAAAATAATACTAACGTTTTCGAAGCACGGGTCAGAGTCAGAGAGTCTAGTATAAGTTATATCTAAATGATAAAAGGAAAGAAAAGCCTAAGGAGAACTTCAACACCGTATCCAAATGACAATGGTGTATATATGATACTAATAAAATTAAGGAAATAAACAACGTCACCAGAAGATTAATTAACTAAATCCGATTTGTCTGCCTACCTAGTTACAATTGCTCATTCCTTCGTCTATAAAAGGGGTTATGAGTTCTAAAGATACTCACTCACTCACATAAACACCTAAAGAAGAAAAACATCAGTCTGAAAAAATGGCACAGGCTACGATGCAGTCTTCTATGGTAGGAGAGCTTGAGGTAGATGTTGAAATCAAAACCCCCGCCCACAAGTACTACCACATGCTCACCGGAAGACCACAGGATCTTCCGAAAGTCACTCCTGACAACATCAAGAGATGTGATGTGCTCGAGGGAGAGCCTGGAGAAGTTGGAAGTATCCTATTCTTCAACTATGTCGTTGGTAAGCCCAAACGTTATTTAGATAGATCATTATGCAAAAATATAAAACATTTTATTGTTAACGTTCCCTTTTGGGTGTAGATGGACAGCCAAAGGTGGCTAAGAAGAGGATTGAGGCACTGGAGCCGGAGAAGAATCTGATGGTGGCTAGGATAATTGACGGAGATCTAATGCAAGAGTTCAAGAGCTTCTTGATCACTGTCCAGGCGACCCCAATGCAAAGAGGACCTGGAAGTGTGGTTAAGTGTCAGATGAAGTATGAGAGGATTGACGAGAAGGTGGCTGACCCAGAGAATCTACTTGCGGCTTTTGTCAAAGCATCCAAAGACATGGACAAAATGCTTTCTTCTGAAGTCTAAGAGGATTCTTTGGATATCTGTTTATCCATCCATCTATCTATGATCTATTATCTGTCCGTCCATCTATTTATCTATTGTGTCTGGGTGTTTCGCTTGTACTTATCAATAATGTGCTCTCTCTAAGACTGAAGAGATCTAAATATGTAAGTTTGTAATAATTATACACGATGTCTAGCGTGTTACGTCCGTTTGAAGTTGTGAAAGTTGTAAACCGAATAAGTTGTGTGATGCAACGTGTTCTCTTCCCAGATCTTAAATTAAGTCCCACAATTCCTCTCTTCTATATTCTTTGCGATTTTATTAAAAATATATGAATGAATAAAGATAACTATATTCCATGCTGCAATCCATCTTGTAAATTCTAACAGTTTTTTTTTGTCAAAAACAAAGTTTCATTGATAAATTTTCTTTTAATTCTAACAGTTCTAGTTTTTCGCTGAACACTTCAATCTATCTTATGAACAAAAGCATGATAATAGAAAACATTATCTTCATGTGTGATTTAGGACTTATGTCACTCAAAATATAACAAAATCTTATAATTTTTTTTTAAAAATCTTATTGTTTAATATTTAACTGAATTCCAAATAATTATTATTAAAATATATATTTAAACATTAACTCAGCGTTAGTTTTAAAAACAAAAACAAAAATTGAACTAACTATATTTTGTAAATGGATGGGAGATTCATCACCTCGATGTTAAGACAGCCTTCTTACATGGGGAATTAATTGAAGAAGTTTATGTATCACAACCAACTTAATAATTTGAAACTTAAATAAAAATAATTTTTTTGTCACCAAACAAAAAATCAAACCGATTTACAAATATCTTATATATTAAAACAAAAGTCACAACTTTGATTAATGTCTGATTTTTTTTTAAAAAAAAAATTGATACTAACCAGAGATTAGTTATCATTTATTTATTACTAAAATATTTAATAATATATCACGCCTAAATTAACCATCAACTCCTACAAAACCAGATCTCTTAATAAACCAATATTTTATTCCTTATCTTATATATTGAAATGGAAGTCATGATTGATTTCATGTGTGTTATTTTAAAAACAAATTAAAAAGTAATTTTATTATCTAACGCAAATTCAATAGGATAAATATATTCTAAAAGAAATATATATGTGATGATTTAAAATAATTAATTAATTTACAGTATGAAAAATATAAAATTATTGTACTTAAAAGATATACACACTTAAATATATAAATAACCTTAAAATATATATACTAATTATATAAAACAAATATCCGCACAACCAGATTAAAACTATTATTAGATTAAGTTTTCGTTTTATTTTTAGATTAAGTTATGGAAAAAAGCGCGGTGAAAATCTAGTATTCTAAGGTTGTACAAAATTAGTGAGCCAAAAATAAATATTTTGCCAAAACAATTTTAGGAAAGGAAAACATCGAAATTTGCCAACGAGTCAAATTTGCATTTGTACCATATTTCTGTTATTGGAAATGATTCTGCTCTCTTCAGCCAAGAGACACATCATTGAATATAATCAATACCCACAATTATAAAGTACATGAATCTTTTACTTTGTCAACAAGTTGGTCTGATTCTTCTCTTACCTAAGGGACCATATATATTCCAATATTCTGCACGTCTCTTCTTTTACACTGATTCTTGAAACTGAAGTTCTAACACATCTTCCAGCATTATGTTGTGATGGATATCATTTTCTTATATTTTTGAAGGCGTTGAAAGTTTAACAGCATAAAAGAACAAACTAATGTAGTACTAATATAAAGATTAGAACATAGTAACATATATACCAATAAGGCAACAACCCAAAGTTCAAAAAAAAAAAATACTAACCCGATGTTTACTAGGGGGAATTGAAATGGAAGCATGCATTACCAAATGCTAATCTCAAGGTAGGGCAATGCCTAGATGATAGACAATTCGACATTGTTTCAAATAACAGTTGGAGAATATGTGTTATTCGACACATTCGACATTGTTTCAAATAACAGACGTGATGACAAATATGTGTAATTATTTAAATGTAGGGAATATGTTATCGAATAGTTGGAGAATTACTGAATTTACATACAAATGGTTATGGTCAATGGAGTTATCATCGATTAATTTTAAGTTGCAACTCCTATTTAATATGGTGTTAGAGCCACATGATATAGTACCACTCCGTGGATGTTTTCGCAATTGCCTACACAGCGTGAGGGAGAGTTTTAATAATGAATAAAAAGTTTTAAATTGGTAGTTAGAAAATTAATAAACTTATATATACGAAAAATGATAATCCTTGAAAGATAGAATCCAAGATGGATTGAAGATATCAAATTCATGTTCCCGGGAACTCTAGCTATTTGATCGAATGAATAGAAATTAAATTTTTATGGGATATATGAAATATTATAAGGTTAACAAATGCATCCATTTGTATTTATCAAGAGATTATGAATCAATAGAATCATTGATATGATTACAAACTTTTGAAGAGTTATAACAAATTGTTTGTTTGGAAGAAAAATCTTGAAAAAACTATATTGTTATGTGTTCCAAACTAGACATCTAAAATAAGAGATGTTATCTTACAAGATCCTTAAATATTTTAAGATGATCATATATATGACTGGTCTTGAAGTACCATACTTAAGAGTGTTATTTGAGTAAATTACTAATCTATTTCATAACTGAAATATGTAATTTCAAATAACAAGAAAGAAAGTCACAATAGTAATTTTTATAGTTATGAATGCATAATTCGTATGTACTAGACAAATGTCTAGAAGACTGTATGTAATATATTTGGCTTGAAGTCTAAATAGATCAAAAAATTATTTTTAAATGAGAATTGTGGACCAGAAGTCCATAGACCTTCAATACTCTAATGGAAATAGTTTATTATGATATTCTCAGTTCAAAAAAAAATTATTTAATTAGAATGCATATCTTGAAGATATTGATTTCAGGAGAAGAAATATGAAAATGTGTATGGTTGAACTCTTTTTCCTTATCATGGTTTTTATCCTATTAAGTTTTCCCATGACAAGGTTTTAACGAGGCAACAAAAAACACACAAAGAATAGACACACATAGAGAATGTTACAATTTAAGAGATGAAAGTCTATCATTGTTCTAAAAAGAATCCAAGAAAATGATCAAATCATATGAAGACTCATACACTATAAAAGAATGACGATGTTGGTATCCTACAAGTTCGCTCAAGTGATAATTTTGCTGACTTATTCACTAAGGCACTAACACAACTACTTTCAAGAAGTTAGTTCATCTCATTGGAGTGTGTTATCTCAAAGATCTTGACGTATGTACACATGAGAGAAAGTCATTACGCGCTGCACTCTTTTTCCCTTAACCATGTTTTTTCCATTAGGTTTCCTGGTGAGGTTTTTAACGAGGCAGCATATACGATGTTTTGGAAGCACTTTGATATAATAGATATCAAGAGGAAGTGTTATGAATATTGTGGTGATGTCCATATGAAAAGTCTTAGATATACTTGTTTTCCACTCCCAGTTAGACTTTATCTCTAAAATATTATAATCTTATATAAATGACTCATTACTCATGGAATAATAGATACCATTTCCTCTCTTCTTCTCTTCTTACTTACAACAAGTTAGAACTTATTTAATTATGTCAATTACGTGCGAAGCCCCGCGCAAGCACAATATTGTTAACAAGATATATTGTGATACTTCAGAATAAGAGAAGTTTTACACCATTTTTGTCCTCGCTATACTAAAATAGTTCAACATAATAGTGAACTGGTAAACCGAAAAACTGATAAAGTCTAAAGAATAGGAAAATTTTGTAACACCGTATTGATCAGAGATTGCCTTTAGGATTGGTGTATTCTTCGCTTGTTATTCTTCAACTATAGAGTGTTTGTCATTGATCTCCAACAGATTTCCCATAGTTTTATTTCTCATTAAATTGATTTATTACATAATCTACTCGCTTTGTTTGCAAATACTTTCATTTCAACATCTATAGACTATGTATTTATTGAATGAAAAGAGGTTTATCGTCAAAAATATCAAGGATATCCGTAACTCTATGAAAAATACTAATATGTAATATCCGTAAAAAACGAAGTAAATCACAAATACTAATATTAAAAAATAGATATTAGATCTGATCCGTTATATGCTTATATATATACATATATTTAATGAATTATATATATAAGTTATATAAATAATATTTTCTGTATAAGTTTTACAATATTTATTTTTACTAAATTTATTAAATTAAGTATTAGTATTCAAAAAAGTAAATAAGTTTTTTTGTAATTTATTTAATTATTTTAGTTATTTTAATTAATTTATTTATTTTTACGGATCAAAACCGGTTAAAGATGTAAATTTTCGGGTATCCGGGACACGTATATCCGAATGGCTATGAATAGAATCGAATCGGACAATTGATTATTCGAACGAAAAAAATTGGATCAAAATATCTTGAAAATTTTGGTTATTCGATTCACACCCACTCTTACATGTATGTAGGGCTGGGCAAAAAATCCGAACCCGAAAAACCAAACCGAACCCGATCCAAAAAAGTAGCATCGAACCCGAACCGAAATTGATTAAATATCCGAACGGGTTCAAAATTTCGGTATTTAAAGAACCGAAACCGAACCCGATCCGAACCGAAATATTTTGGATACCCGAATGTATCCGAAATAAATTTATATACTTAAATATATACATTATTTTTATATATAATGTATATTAAAAATATTAAAAATATATAAGATACCTTTAAGTTTTCCAAAATACTCGGAAAATATATGCAAATAGTCAAAAGTAAATGTTTAAAATAGCTAAAGTATACTAAAAACACCAAAATAGTTAAATATCTATTGATTCTTTATCCAAATATTCAAAGAAAACCAATTTATATGTTAAATTAAGGTATTTTGACATATATGTTATGAAAATTTATATGTAATATATTATCTTTCTTATAGATTTTGAAAATTTAAAGTATATAATGAATTTTGAAAACTTAAAAACATTTTAAATGGGTTATCCGAACCCGAACCGAACCCGTAAAGATCCGAACCGAACCCGAACCAAAATTTAGAAATATCCGAATGGGGCTGAAATCTTTGACCCCGAAAACCCGAAACCCGAATGGACTAAACCGAAACCCGAATGGGTACCCGAACGCCCAGCCCTACATGTATGTGTATGTATAAAATATATATAAAGGTGGTTAATAAATATATAAAGATATTGTAATTAACAATAAAAGATATTTTTGTTCAAAATAACACATGAAAGATAATATTTTACTAAAATAAATTACGTAAAAATAACAGAAGCCTAGACAATAGTAATTTTTTTTTTGTAAATTGTCTTTTTATGTATAACTTTGTATAACTCATAGAACCGTTCATGTGAGTTTTATATTAAAAAACGTAAAATCTTTATATATAAAGTAAGCTTTTTATCTTCTTGGGGGGAAAAATGCCATGTGGCATTTTCTTTTTAACCATTAAAATATTTTTTCAACTCATATTTAATGAGTTTTAATTGGTGTTAATTGTGAAAGGCATTGAATTTTTAAACTTTCTTTCATAAATGTCCACGAGTTTATATATAAAGTAGGCTTTTTTATCTTCTTGGGGGGAAAAATGCCATGTGGCATTTTATTTTTAACCATTAAAATATTTTTTCAACTCATATTTAATGAGTTTTAATTGGTGTTAATTGTGAAAGGCATTGAATTTTTAAACTTTCTTTCATAAATGTCCACGAGTTTATAACAGTGTTTTGAATCCGATCCGGATCCGCGGTTGAACCGGTAGATTTGGTGACCCAATGTAAATCGGATTTTTTTTTACAGCAAAATTTAATTCATATTAATCGGATTTAGGTTTTGTAAAAAATCCAAAATTTAAGAACCAAAGAAAAAATATTTGATGGAATTGTAGTATTTTATAAAACTATTATTTTGATGTTTAAAAAACATTTTAAAATATTAACTTTAGTTTTTATATATTTATTTTCATTGTTAATATATTATTATATAATAAATTTAATTCATATTAATCAGCGGTTGATCATTTGACCCAACGACCCGGTAAATCGTCTGGTTCAATATCCGAATCAAATTTCAAAACATCGCTTCATAGGGTTTCTTAGAATTTGATGTTGACGATGGAGAATAGGACCTCTACGATTCTCCTTCTTTAACACAATCGACATAACCGTTCATGAATCCAGAAATCCAACTCATCCCACTCTCTCATATTGAATACTTATTTAATTCATGCTTCCTCAGCTTCATTGCGTATGTATAGACGGTGTGAGAGCTCGGGTGGGAATCCCTTTACTTTTCCCATTTCAGATCATGTCGAAGTCCCAGTTTCATTGCTCAGAGTTAAAGACAAGCCAGTATAAAGATGTTGTTAAGACTAGGATACAACAAGTTTGGCAAATCTGAAATGTTAAGAAAGAGGCAAGCTGTTGGGGTTGATATGTCGTTGATTAATGGAAAGGTAAGAAGATTTGGTGAAATGTTCCACTCCAGTTAAAATAGAATTTGTCCATTAAATAAAGGAGTTTACCAAACATTTATATTTTTTAGCTAAAAAAATATATTTAAATTTATCAAAATTATTTGATATTTGCAAATAAGGGTAGACAAACAAGAATTTCGTTAACAGACGGACATAATCTTCCATTATAACAAAACTAATATAGAAAATAAATTTATGTTTCTTATTTTAAAATACATATTTTTAGAGGCCTTCAAACTAAACTAACACATACAACTCACACCTCCATATTTAAAAAATAAACGTGGTAATCTGAAAAATATATATTAATACTCATCAATTACTTTACCAAAAATTGATACTTCACCCTTATTTTTTTTATAAAATTTATAAAATATGAAACTTATTGTATCTTTCTATTCTTTGAACTACATATATTACTACAAGTTTAATAGTTCATAAGTATTCTAATAATTAATAATATAAGTATGTTCTCTAAATAAAATATCAGCTTTTCTTTATTTCTAACTAAATTAACTTTGTAACGACTATCAGCTTTTTATTCTATTTTTATTAAATCAATTAGTAACAGCCACTTATGTTATTTCTCTTTGAACTAAATAATTTCAAACAAAGTAATATACTACATTCGTTAATCACTATCAAAAATATTAGAAAAATACCATTTTCTTTTAACATATTTTCATTTTCATATTTTTAACATATTCTCTTTACTAAGATCATATAATAAATTATAAATTCATGTAAGAATAAAACATACAGACCCGGCGCGTAGCGCCGGAAAACCACTAGTCTTAATAAATAAAGTAGACTTTTTTTTTCTCCCTAGGGAGAAAAATTGCCACGTGTCACTTCATTTTACAAATTTATCGATTTCTTTTGATCTCTAATGGGCTTTAAACGAAATGTATTTGGCACGTGTAAAGTTAAGCCCTTTAGTCGCCTCTTATCCTCTTCACGATTAGCCACCGTCACTTCTTCTTCCCGTGAGCGACCTTGCCGCTTTCATGTCGTTCGAGCTTCTATCAAGTTACTTCGAGGTCATGGCAACGTAACGATTGTTGATTCGATCCAGTCAAAACAATTAATGTCATCATTAACAACATCACCGGCTCATCCAACGAAGTCTCTTTCGATACACCTTCTCCTATCTCAATGCTTGCGGATCTACTCATATAAATAAGTGATTTGATGGTTAAAAGGTCATCACTCTACTTCTTCAAGATCAATATAATATTCACAAACTCTTGATTTAGTATTTTAGGTCCGACAAAGATAAAGGAATCGGATAGCGTGAGAGAATCAAAGCCTCTGAAACTCTTGATTTAGTATTTTAGGTCCGACAAAGATAAAGGAATCGGATAGCGTGAGAGAATCAAAGCCTCTGAAACTAGATAACGGTTTGTGTAAATCGCTTTCTTTATCGGCTCGGTTCAAACAAGAGTTGAAGCAATGCGCTGCCCTAAAGCGTCAGTTTCTCTGTAAGCGAAGTGTTGAAGAATACAACAATATTGCAATTGGTCAAACTGATTGGACTATAACAGATATCCTTTTTTGTTTAGCTTTAATATTCTAACCATTGTTGTTCTCAGTTGCTCAGAGTTTAGTTTTGTATGTAAAACAAAAGAGTTGTTTCGTAAAAAAAAGTTTTCACAGTTGCAGCTGTGCATGAGAAGTACAAGGAAAGACAAGAAAGCATAAGATGGAATATGGACAGAGCTTGAAATTTCTCAAGAAGAAGAAGCAGCAGGAATGGATGGTGGATCACGTCTATAACATAAAATCACTCTGAACCAAACCACGTCATGGTTTGTTGTATCCGTTTTTTTTTGAAAAAAGAGTTCAGTTTGTCAAAAAAAAGAAAAGAAAATTTGATTACACAACTCGGTATCGTTCATCACTGATTACATAGCTTAATGTTATGTTATAATAACAGTGTATGAAGCGTTCATGGAATCATGATAATTTCGAGACGTCTAATTTAATCACAAGAAGAATAGTCGGAAAGTGACAATATAAGGCCATTTTTAGCTAAATTGGTATAATTCAATTTACAAAATACATATTTGTATGTGTCAATTATTTAAATGTTTCTGAAGTTGTAATAAGATAATAAGAAAAAGCAAAGAATCTCAATTGACACCACAATCATCGTGTTATCAAATATGATTTGCATAGGTAAAATCCTGATTAAGCCATGTCATCGTTCACGTCATTTCTTTAATGTATGATTTTTTGACAAAATCCATATGGTTGTCTGAGACTATCAACATATATATAGCTGCTTTCTCTCTGCTCCTCTAATCAGTTTACTGAAGCATTTCGTGTCTTTTATTAACCTGATGTCAGCATGAGAAGAAGCTAACCATGGAGGACAAAATAAGATAAGAGATGTGGATGATGTTGAGTCCAATCATTCGAAGAACATAGATGCTTCAAGTGGCAAGAAAGCTTTAAGAGCCTCTAATGACAGCGACACCAAGTATGGCTGTGTGGGAACAAGAAACAACTTTATAGTAAAGTAGAAGTTTACAGTCGAGGAATAAGTATGATTGCAAACATGACAAAGACATATATAAGTGATTTTGTGGCAATAAAATTACAAGAAACTCTGATAGTTTGGATGAGTATGAAAACATGAGGAAGCTAAGGATGCAGGTTCCATGTCGTTGAAAGCCAGTTCTCAGAAAAAAAAGGTTCCATGTTGTTCAGTGAGTCTTGAGAATAATTTGGAAAAAGCCTTCAAATATTAAATTAAAAGACAAAGATAAAACTAAATACAAATTTGATCAAAACCATTCACATAATAATAAAACCCATGATTTATCTTTTTCCCAAAAACATTATCGGGTTACTATTCAACGATAGTTGGCAGACCCATTGGACTATTCAATAACATCCCTCTATTTTCTACAATTAAACCAAACGTGCCCCGGTCCAAAATTGATATACTCCTTTTTGCTTTACAACTACAGTATAGATTTTTTTCAGAAAATATCTGTATGCAGTTTGATTATCTAATTTTCAGATTATTAATGGTTATACGATAATTAGGATATTTTGTAAAATTACATAAACTAATCATATTATAGTTTTAGCGTAAACTCACCCGCCCGCAGGGCGGGCCAACCACTAGTAATATATAATTGGAACGTATTTATGTAGAGTTTGGTTGAGAAACTCTTTGCATGTGACAAACTTAATGTGAATACATTAAATGAAAATGCTTCTCTTTAATATATATAGTGGATTTTACAATATCATTATTTGAAATTAGAAGGATAGGCTAAGATGTTGAGATCTCAAGAGAAATTTTAAAAAGACACTAAAAAATTTGTGTCAATTCACTTATCGGTAATCTATAAGTAGAAGTACCTTAGAATATTGTTTGGAATCATGGATTACAGTAAAAAAAAGTATAATGTTGTTTGGAACATGGATAACAATATATTAAGAAGAAAAAAAGTAATGAGTTTATGTTATTAAGAAAAATTGTAAGTCTATTATATTATGAGAAACTATTGATATGAACCAGTTTAAAAAAATACGAAAAATGACATAATTTAATTACCTAAAAACATGTTTTGTCTAAAATAATCATAAAATAAAATTTAAATTTGTTACACATATTTCACATCAAATAATAATTTAAAATTAAGTTATATCAAAAATTGATTCAAAAATATACATATATTTAAAATTTTATTTTTACTAAAATATTTTCCAGTAACCATTATAATTTTTTTTCAATATATATATATATATATATAAGAAAAAGACAATACAAAACCTAATTTCAAGCACCAACTTAAATTATTGCTTTTACATTTCACATTAAATTTAAAATATATATATATATATATATATATGATTATTTGTATGATGATACATAAAATATTATTAATTATATGATTAATTATATAATGGTACGTATAAAATATGATTAATTATATGATGACACATGTAATATACAATAGTGACATGAAAAATAAATATCAACATAATTTTTAAACATACATCCACACAGGCGCATATTTCAAAGTCTAGTTAGTTTTAAATTGTAAGCCCATGAAATATAAAACCTAAAGTAACAATAAGCATGAGATACGATAGCAAAAGTTACATAATTTACTTGGATGAAGAGTAATTTGTTTTAAAAAGGAATTGTGATGGCGGGTTAGAACAAGAACTCAGCTCAACCTAGGGATTTCGATTGAAATATCTAGAGACATGCTAGTTGAAGAAGATGAATTTAATCAAATCTTATTCAAGACTTCTCAAAAAGATGAATTGAATCAAATCTCTTTCAATGTATAAAGCAAAAGCTAGTTTGTTAATTATCAAATGTTGATCTTTCCTTATATATGACTCTTTAAACCATCATATAAATAAATGAAAAACACAAAGCCATATGTAAAAGGAGATAATGAAATGTGGAAACTGCCGTTAAAGTTTCTAGGATGCTGCTGCATCAGGTCCCCCGGGGTGAAGATGATTCGATTGCGATCAAGAAGGAGGCTAAGCCATGGAAGCTCCTAGCTTCAGAAATCGTCTTTGGATCCGGCCAAGACTTAATCGCAGAGACTTTCGCCGGGTCAATTCGAGACCGTTTTCAGAAACGATATATCCCAAAAAGTGGAGCTGAGGTAGAGACACACACTTTTTGATCATTGCAAACAGCTTGTCACGTCGCAGCACACATAAAACTTCTTGCAGATGCAGTTAGTGAGCTTCCAATTTTAAAGTAAAGATCAAAACATCGTCAAAGTACACGACAACGAATTTGCTGATAAAAAGCCGTAATGATTGGTTCATAACACACATAAATGTGCTTGTTGCGTTTGATAAACCGAAGGGCATTACCATCCATTCGAAAAGTCCTTCGCGTGTTTTGAAAGCTGTTTTCCACTCATCAACGTGGCGAATGCGAATGTGATGGTTTTTAAATCTAATTTGGAAAATCCTTGTGCAGTTCCGATCTGATCCAAGAGGTCGGCAAGGCGTGGAATTGGAAAGTGATAACGGACTGTGATTTTATTCACTGCATGACTATCGACGCACATACGCCATGATCCATCCTTTTTTGGTATTAGTAGTGCCGGCACGGCGCAAAGACTCACACTCTCGCGCAAAAATCCTTTTTGTACCAATTATTCCACTTGTTTTTGTAATTCTTCATGCTCAGTTGGACTCATACGGTAATGGGAACGGTTAGGGAGATTTGCGTCTGGGACAAAATCAATCTGGTGTTGTATGTCACGCAACGGAGGAAGTCCCGGAGGTAAATCCGTTGTGAACACATCTGCAAACTCTTTAAGAATGGTAGCAAATTCTGGACGAAGTTCATGTTCAAGTGAAGATGTAAAAGAAGTCATCATAGTCAAGCCAAAGAAAACCTCTTCTTCTCGTAGAGCAGATTCAAATGGCTTCTTGATCAGTAAAAGGAGTATGATGTAGATGGGGCAGGTGCGAGAGGCGTTGGTGGTGCAGGCTTGAGTGTGAAGGTCTTATTTTGAAATTTGAAGTTATAAGTGTTGAGAAAACCGACATGTAGTCAAAATCCCAAGGCCGACCGAGTAGTAAGTGACAAGCATCCATTGGTACTATGTTGCAGTAGATTTTATCATGATAAGAGTCGCCGATAGAGAAAGAGATCAGTGTGTGTCGTGTAACATGGACGTCATTGTAACCAAGAAAGTTTGTACGGCGCAGGGTGTGGTGCTCGTCCTGAAGAATAAGTTTCTTGACAGCATCTTCAGAAATCACATTCTCATTGCTGCGTGAATCAATAATGAGTTTGCACAGTTTTCCATCGATCGTACAACGGGAATGGAAAAGGTATTCTGTTGCGGGAAGTCTTCCTGTGAACGAGTGGCAAGACAAGATCGTCTTAGCATTAAAGAGACACCAGTGTCGGGTTCGAGTTCTTCTGGAGAACCGTCAACTGTATCTTCATATTCGATCTCGACATCTCGGTCCGATGAATCAATTAGTAAGCCTCAACGGTTTTGGCTATGACCGGTCTCCCGCAAGCAAAGCAACGCAGGACAATTGCTGTCGCGGTTGGAGTTGTGAGTGGCGCTGTGGCGGTTGTCGTAGGAGTGGTAGTGAGCGGAGTTGATCGTTGTTGTCGTGATGAATTCCATGATCAAGAACCTGTTTTAGTTTGAGCCTCCACTGTTAAAGCTTGTTAGTGAGCTTCCGAGAGAGTAAGAGGATTAAACAAGTTAATTGTATGTTGAATTTTCTGTCGTAATCTGCCAGTGAAGCGTACGACCAATTTTCTGTCTGAATCGCGAAGATCAATCCTGTTTAACAGCAAGAAAAATTTGGTGGCATATTCTTCCACCGTACGGCTTCCTTGACAAAGATTTTGTAAATGTTGGAACATGAGTTGATCATAGTTATATGGTAAGAACGTCTTCTTCATATGTTTCTTCAGCTTATCCCAAGACTCAATCTTAGATTCACCTAAGCGAATTCTAGAAGCTTTGAGCTTAGTCCACCAAGCGGTTGCTGCCTCTGAAATTGATATCTTGCATATTTGCATTGTTTTAGCTATTCATTCATAAGCATTTGCATCATATAGATTAGGATTTAGACATGTTTAGGTTGCATTTGGCATACATATGTCTCTATCATGTATTGGAACACCACATGGAGTTCTTGGAGACATTTGGAAGCAATGTGATAAAAAAGGAGGTGAAAGATGAGCACGGATGGAGGCCTTAGAAAAATCTTCTGTTGCTAAGATTTTGTGGAGACACAGGAAATTGAGTTAGCTTTCTAATGGAAGTGGTTTCAAGTCATTTGGAGATGTAATGAAGGAGTTATGATCAATTTACTAGAGGCATATCCATCCTGGTCGAGAACCGCAGAGTGACCTTCCGGAGCGACTCCCCAAGGTCGCTCCCAACCAGAGCGACCAACCAGAGCGACGCACCTAAGTAGCTCGCGTTTTCATCGCCCGGAGACACAAAAATGGAGGCTGGAGCGACCTCTCAGAGCGACCCCCCAAGGTCCGCTCCAGCCCCTTTTGCTACACGATTTTATGTTTTTTCAAGGACCTTTTTGCAATTTCTTATGCACGTTTTTACTCTGAAAAACCTAATGTTTAAGTATGCTGTAGCCACCTTTTGGCAGATTATCTTTTATCTATTGAAGAACACAAATTCTCTGAAGAAAAGTTCTCTTTTGGATTGATTGTTATTGTTCTTGTGATCTCTCATCTATTTCTCTACATGATTAATCTGAAATCCATCATGGGTTTAAGAGGAATCATGGAGATTAGTGAGTAATCACCTTTTGGATTCATGGGTTAGGGTGATTAAGGGTGATTAGGCTAGTTCTAGGATGTTTTAGGTGTAGATCATACTTGTTCCTTGCATAGTAGAGTGATCTTAATGCATCATTTAAGTATGCCACTCAAAGGGTGATCTCTAGGCATTTTCCACCCAAAAGGTGTTTGATGAAATGCCTGAGTCAACTCTCCTAGGCTTTTAGTGTACTTTGCCAAAGAGATTTGTTGTTAAAGATGCTAAGATAGCTAATAGACTTGTTAGTAATGATTGCTTGCATGTTATTCAACCAAAGACATTTGATGTTTGAGACATGTTAGCAAATGAGCATTCATCTAGACATAGAGCTTGCTTAGAATTGTGTCTAGGCTTAAGGTTGATAGTTTGATTCATCATTTACATTCCTTAGCTCGAAACCTGATCACCCAAGATCTAAATCCCTATACCCATGAGTTCTCCTTTCCAATAGCTTAAAAGTATCATTTTTATTGTTTTGCTTTAGCTTTAATCATTAGTTTAGAAATCATCAAATCACTGGCTGCACTTAGATTAGGAAAATACTTGCATTCTCAGTGCTTTGAGTCCCTCAGAACTGGTTCGACAACTTACTTCCACTATACTATCATTTGACTTAGGAGCCTCAAAACTCCTAACATCAAATTGGCGCCGTTGCCAAATTCTGAGTTTGATTTAAACATTGAGATTTAGTCATTTGCTTGAGCCTAAGTCATTTTTATTTTTGTAAGTTACTGATTCTCTTCTTCACTCTTTGTGATTTTCAGGAGTATGAACTTGAGGAGCAAGGGTACATCAAACCTTGTTCCAAGTGCCGTAGACATCAGAGCTTTAGAGAGAGAGTGTGCTAGAAAGAGAAGACAAGAAGAGCAACAGGCTCAACTGCAGCCACTGGAAGCTGCAATGGAAGAACAACAAAATCCTCAGAACCCCAATGGAGTCAACAATGTTCCACAAGGGCCCCAACAGCGACCAGCTCGCCCCATTGGCACTTATGACCGCCCCAACATCCATGGTCCTAGGCTTGGAATCCGAGCACCAGCTGTGGCTGCTAACAACTTTGAGATCAAGTCAGGACTGCTAAACTGCATTGAGAACAACAAGTATCATGGTCTGGCTGTGGAGGACCCATTTGATCACTTGGATAAGTTTGACAGCTACTGTGGTATGTCAAAGACTAATGGTGTGTCAGAGGATGCCTTAAAGCTCAAGCTATTCCCTTTCTCTTTGGGGGATAAGGCACGTCAGTGGGAAAGTCTCTACCAAGTGACTCCATCACCACTTGGGAAGACTGCAAAAGGACATTCTTGGAGAAGTTCTTCTCTACCTCAAGAACTGCTAAGTTGAGGAATGAGATCTCCAGCTTCCAACAGAAAAACTTGGAAGGATTCAGTGAAGCTTGGGAGAGATTCATTGGTTACCAAGCTCAGTGCCCACACCATGGATTCTCTAAGGAGAGCTTGCTGAGCACATTCTACAGAGGTGCTCTTACTAAGTACAGAGCCAGACTGGATACAGCAAGCAATGGGTTCTTTTTGGGGAGAACTGAGGAAGAGGCAGAGGCTCTAGTTGACAACATGGTTAATAGTGATGCAGTCTACAGTGGAGACCATGACAGAAGCAGCAGAGGTGATGACAATCAAACAAGGAATGAGATAAAGGCTCTTCAGGAGAAGATTGACAAACTCATTGCTGATAAGGCCACACAAGCGCAGGTGAACTTTGTTGGCAACCCAAGCCAAGAGATACCTCCTACTGTCAATGAGGTTGACGGTTTGGAAGGGCAAGAAGAATTGTGTTTCATCAACAGTAATGGTAGCTGGTATAAGAAGGAACCAAACTTTCAGTACAACAACTACCAACAGAAGCCCTATTCAAACAACTAGCAGAGTGGTTTTCAGCCTCGAAACAACCACAGAGCAACTATCAGCCTCAGCAAAACTCCTCTCCTAACTCCTCTGCCCCTCAACAGAGCAGCACTGATGCCTTACTGAAACAGATCTTGGAGTCTCAGACTAGAAGTGAGAAGCATGTGGGCTATGAGCTGAAGAACCTTCACTCCAAGATTGATGGGAGCTACAATGAGCTCAACAACAAATTTTCCCACCTTGCTTCTTCTGTCAAGAATTTGGAGAATCAGTTTGCTTCCATGAGCTCCCACCAGAACCGCCAGCAAGGATCTCTACCTGGAAAGTCAGATCAAAACCCCAAGGAAGCAAAAGCTGTCACACTTAGGAGTGGTAAGCAGTTGACTCCTGTAACCCTCACCAAGGATGCTGAGAAACAAGGTGAGGAGGTGGCCATTAACCTAGATGATGAAGTGGTCATTGTTGATGAGAAAACAGATGCTGAGATCTTGGAGAAGATTGTGCAAGCCAAGGGTAAAGGAAAGGTTGGAGAAGAGAAGAAAACAACAAAAGATGGTAAATCTGCTGCTCCAGCTAGTGAGAGCTCTCCTGTCCCCCCTCCCTATGAACCAAAGCTTCCATTCCCTGGTAGATTCAAGAAGCAGCTGCTACAGAAGTACAAGGCTTTGTTTGAGAAGCAGATGAGTGAAGCTCATGTTACAATGCCCATCATTGATGCTTTCATGCTGATTCCTCAATACAGCAAACTCCTGAAAGATGTTGTAGCTGCTAAGAAGAAGGAGATGGAGGGAATGATGGTTCTGAGTCATGAGTGCAATGCCATCATTCAGAGGCTTGATGCTCCAGAGAAGCTAGAGGATCCAGGATGCTTCACACTCCCTTGTGCTCTTGGACCTATGGTATTTGAGAAATGTCTCTACGATTTGGGAGCTAGTGTCAGCTTGATGCCTTTGTCTGTGGCAAAGAAGCTTGGTTTCACTCAATACAAGAAGTGTAGACTCTCTCTGGTGTTGGCTGATCGTTCAGTGAAGTACCCTGTGGGCATCCTAGAGAACCTCCCTGTGAAGATTGGAAGGTATGAGATACCTGCGGATTTTGTTGTGCTTGAGATGGGTGAGGAGGCTCAAGACCCATTGATTCTTGGAAGGCCATTCTTAGCTACTGCAGGAGCTATTGTGAATGTGAAGGAAGGGAAGATTGACCTCCATTTGGGTAAGGAGAACATCCTCCACTTTGACATCAAGGAGAAAATGAGGAACCCCACTATATTTGGACAAGCCTTCACCATTGAAGAGATGAATCCTCCTGCTGCTGATGATCACTTTGCTGAGCTACCACCTGAGGAAGATGGGGTGTCAACTCCACTTTCTGCCTCTAGTCCAGCCTGATCCAAAGGAGGCAAAGTCAAGCTAGAGACTTAAAACAAGCTCACTTGGGAGGAAGTCCCATGAGTATCCTTGTATATATTGCATTAGTATTTGCATTATCATTTTATTGCATAAAACAATGGGAAGTGAAGTTGTGTGCAGGTATTGAACAAAAAGTCGGACACCAGAGCGAGGTCTCCGCAGCGACATACTGAAGTCGCTCCAGCTGGGAGCGACGTCGCTCAAGCGAGATGCCGAGGTCGCTCGCGTCACACGCGAGTGGAAACACAGAAACCGCAGTCAGGGCGAGGTCTCGCAGCGACGTCACGAGGTCGCTCCAGCTGGGAGCGACCTGCCGCAGCGACCCCCATACCTCGCTCCACGGAAGGTAACACACAATCCCACTTTTCTTTGTATTTCACATTTTCATTGGGTACCTCACTCACACAGAGACTGTGTGATTTAAGTGTGGGGGAGGTACCAAGTATTTGATCATGTTTGTTTTCATGATTTTGAGTCTCATGCATTGCATATTGCATTCTTATTTGCATAGAAAAATCAAAAAAAAAAAAAAAATTTTGAAAAACACAAAAAGAATCATTTAGTTGCATCATTTGCATTTTTAGGATTGAGTCTAGAAGCATATAGGTTGCATTCATGCATTAGGGGGATTTCAACCTTGTAAAGAGCTCATGCTAAGTACTGAATTTGTTGACCTTTGTAATCATGACAAGTAGCTTGAGCACCCTTTGGAAAGCTTGTAAACTTCGTGCCTTGAATGCTCCTCTTGAAACTCATTTGACTGTTGATACTCTCTCTTTGAAGCAAGCTCCTGTTTTAATGTCTCTTGCATATGGTCCCTTGTGTGCTAAGTCATGGATATACACACTTGAGTTGTCCTATCCTTTTTACCAATCTTCTTGACAAACTCAAGTGGTACTCCACTCCCAAAACCCATACCTCCTTTTTAAACCATCATTATTTGTTGAGTGAGGCCTCTTTGGAAAGCTTTACATGTGCATAATGTTGAGAGTATTGGGAACGACAATGCTTAGTCTCCATTCTTGCTAGATTAGTCACTCTATTGTCTAGCTATAGGAAGGGGGTGAGTGTTGTGATTGTGATTTGGGAATATGAAAGGTTTGACTCTTTGTGCTTAAATGATTAGTCTTTATGGGATAAGTGGAGAAGTATCTAGCTCTTATTATGAAAAGTCTTGGCCCCCAAATATAAAAAAAAAGTAAAAGAAAAAAAAAAGAAAAAAAAAGAAAAAAAAAATGAAAAAGGGGGCTAGCAAAGTTGTTAGGAGCTAAGATTTGTTTTAAAATTGTGAAAAATCCCTTATTGATTTCAAAAAGAAAGAGTCTGATGTGAAGAATGTTCTTGGGATCTTTTGGTGAGAGATGTGAGTTGGGTTTGACATTGAGGAATAATTAAATATCTTGTATGTTTGAGAAAGGGTAGAACAATGGAGATTGAGCATTGTATGCATGAGTTGATCCCTTTCTTAGATATATTATGTGTAATGTCAAAGCTACTTAGTTTTGAGAGTAAACCACCTTAAAAGATCATTTTGAACCTCTGATTTCACTTGCATTAAAGCCTTTGTCTTACCAAACCAAATGACTTGGACCAGTTGACCATTTGTGAGATGTCTATTGAGTTTGCTTCCTGAATGTTAGAGAGATGGTGGATTTGTGGTTTGTGGATGCATGATTAATGAGTATAGAGATCAAATGAGCTGGGATAGGCTTAGAGAAGTTAGAGATGGATAAAATCTTTGCTCTTGATATGTGGTATGATTATGCAAGGTTGTTAGGTTGAGAACTAAGAAGAGTTTCTTTTAGTTATGAGTTCCCATCTTCAAACTTTTTCTCCTTGGTTCTTGAAAGTTTACTTGTGGACAAGTAAAGGACTAGTGTAGGGGAGTTGATATCTTGCATATTTGCATTGTTTTAGCTATTCATTCATAAGCATTTGCATCATATAGATTAGGATTTAGACATGTTTAGGTTGCATTTGGCATACATATGTCTCTATCAGGTATTGGAACACCACATGGAGTTCTTGGAGACATTTGGAAGCAATGTGATAAAAAAGGAGGTGAAAGATGAGCACGGATGGAGGCCTTAGAGAAATCTTCTGTTGCTAAGATTTTGTGGAGACACGGGAAATTGAGTTAGCTTTCTAATGGAAGTGGTGTCAAGTCATTTGGAGATGTAATGAAGGAGTTATGATCAATTTACTAGAGGCATATCCATCCTGGTCGAGAACCGCAGAGTGACCTTCCGGAGCGACCCCCCAAGGTCGCTCCCAACCAGAGCGACCAACCAGAGCGACGCACCTAAGTAGCTCGCGTTTTCATCGCCCGGAGACACAAAAATGGAGGCTGGAGCGACCTCTCAGAGCGACCCCCCAAGGTCGCTCCAGCCCCTTTTGCTACACGATTTTATGTTTTTTCAAGGACCTTTTTGCAATTTCTTATGCACGTTTTTACTCTGAAAAACCTAATGTTTAAGTATGTTGTAGCCACCTTTTGGCAGATTATCTTTTATCTATTGAAGAACACAAATTCTCTGAAGAAAAGTTCTCTTTTGGATTGATTGTTATTGTTCTTGTGATCTCTCATCTATTTCTCTACATGATTAATCTGAAATCCATCATGGGTTTAAGAGAAATCATGGAGATTAGTGAGTAATCACCTTTTGGATTCATGGGTTAGGGTGATTAAGGGTGATTAGGCTAGTTCTAGGATGTTTTAGGTGTAGATCATACTTGTTTCTTGCATAGTAGAGTGATCTTAATGCATCATTTGAGTAGGCCACTCAAAGGGTGATCTCTAGGCATTTCCCACCCAAAAGGTGTTTGATGAAATGCCTGAGTCAACTCTCCTAGGCTTTTAGTGTACTTTGCCAAAGAGATTTGTTGTTAAAGATGCTAAGATAGCTAATAGACTTGTTAGTAATGATTGCTTGCATGTTATTCAACCAAAGACATTTGATGTTTGAGACATGTTAGCAAATGAGCATTCATCTAGACATAGAGCTTGCTTAGAATTGTGTCTAGGCTTAAGGTTGATAGTTTGATTCATCATTTACATTCCTTAGCTCGAAACCTGATCACCCAAGATCTAAATCCCTATACCCATGAGTTCTCCTTTCCAATAGCTTAAAAGTATCATTTTTATTGTTTTGCTTTAGCTTTAATCATTAGTTTAAGAATCATCAAATCACTGGCTGCACTTAGATTAGGCAAATACTTGCATTCTCAGTGCTTTGAGTCCCTCAGAATTGGTTCGACAACTTACTTCCACTATACTATCATTTGACTTAGGAGCCTCAAAACTCCTAACATCAGAAATGCATAGCTAACAAGGGACAAGGGGACACAACGTTCACGGGGAACTTGTTTGAATTCTAAGATCTCATCTACCGTGGTGATCCAGTGAAGGAGTTCTTCAGCAATTTGACTTTCCTGAAACTCTGGAATCTCAAATTTAAAAAATTTAATTCCATCATTCATTAGGTTGCATGTTGAGAGCTCTAGGGCGATTTCCTCCAAGGACAGCGAATGGGTTTGCGTTGTTAGTCATGATCGGACTGTTCTCCATCATCGTTGTGGCTGGAGCATTACGTTGAGCGATCAGACCTTGCATCGCTTGTGTAAGCTATGCAATTTGTGTCTGCATATCTTCCATGGTTCGTTGCTGGATCTCAGCCTGAGTTTCTTTCATAGCGCAGGGCATGGTAGCGGGTGGTTGTTTTTGCGTGGACGGTGGTGGGATGTTTTGCTCTGATACCAATCTGATGGCAGGTTAAAACAAGAATTCAGTTCAATCTAGGGATTTCAATTGAAATCTCTAGAGACCTGCGACTTGAAGAAGAAGAATTTAATCAAATCTTATTCAATACTTCTCAAAGAAGATGAATTAAATCAAATCTCTTTCAAGATATAAAACAAAAGCTAATTTATTAATTATCAAAATCTATCTTACAAAAACCATAAGAAATTTTTTTATATAGGACTTTTTAAACCGTCATAAAAGTAAATGGAAAACACAAAACCGTCAAAGTACAAGACAACGAATTTGCTGATAAAAGGCCGTAATGATTGGTTCATAACACACATAAATGTGCTTGTTGCGTTTGATAAACCGAAGGGCATTACCATCTATTCGAAAAGTCCTTCGCGTGTTTTGAAAGCTGTTTTCCACTCATCAACGTGGCGAATGCGAATGTGATGGTTTTTAAATCTAATTTGGAGAATCCTTGTGCAGTTCCGATCTGATCCAAGAGGTCGGCAAGGCGTGGAATTGGAAAGTGATAACGGACTGTGATTTTATTCACTGCATGACTATCGACGCACATACGCCATGATCCATCCTTTTTTGGTATTAGTAGTGCCGGCACGGTGCAAAGACTCACACTCTCGCGCAAAAATCCTTTTTGTACCAATTATTCCACTTGTTTTTGTAATTCTTCATGCTCAGTTGGACTCATACGGTAATGGGAACGGTTAGGGAGATTTGCGTCTGGGACAAAATCAATCTGGTGTTGTATGTCACGCAACGGAGGAAGTCCCGGAGGTAAATCCGTTGTGAACACATCTGCAAACTCTTTAAGAATGGTAGCAAATTCTGGACGAAGTTCATGTTCAAGTGAAGATGTAAAAGAAGTCATCATAGTCAAGACAAAGACAACCTCTTCTTCTCGTAGAGCAGATTCGAATGGTTTCTTGTTCAGTAAAAGGAGTATGATGTAGATGGGGCAGGTGCGAGAGGCGTTGGTGGTGCAGGCTTGAGTGTGAAGGTCTTATTTTGAAATTTGAAGTTATAAGTGTTGAGAAAACCGACATGTAGTCAAAATCCCAAGGCCGACCGAGTAGTAAGTGACAAGCATCCATTGGTACTATGTCGCAGTAGATTTTATCATGATAAGAGTCGCCGATAGAGAAAGAGATCAGCGTGTGTCGTGTAACATGGACGTCATTGTAACCAAGAAAGTTTGTACGGCGCAGGGTGTGGTGCTCGTCCTGAAGAATAAGTTTCTTGACAGCATCTTCAGAAATCACATTCTCATTGCTGCGTGAATCAATAATGAGTTTGCACAGTTTTCCATCGATCGTACAACGGGAATGGAAAAGGTATTCTGTTGCGGGAAGTCTTCCTGTGAACGAGTGGCAAGACAAGATCGTCTTAGCATTAAAGAGACACCAGTGTCGGGTTCGAGTTCTTCTGGAGAACCGTCAACTGTATCTTCATATTCGATCTCGACATCTCGGTCCGATGAATCAATTAGTAAGCCTCAACGGTTTTGGCTATGACCGGTCTCCCGCAAGCAAAGCAACACAGGACACCCGTTCGGGCAGGTCGATTCTGATCAGCGGGAACAATTGCTGTCGCGGTTGGAGTTGTGAGTGGCGCTGTGGCGGTTGTCGTAGGAGTGGTAGTGAGCGGAGTTGATCGTTGTTGTCGTGATGAATTCCATGATCAAGAACCTGTTTTAGTTTGAGCCTCCACTGTTAAAGCTTGTTGGTGAGCTTCCGAGAGAGTAAGAGGATTAAACAAGTTAATTGTATGTTGAATTTTCTGTCGTAATCCGCCAGTGAAGCGTAGGACCAATTTTCTGTCTGAATCGCGAAGATCAATCCTGTTTAACAGCAAGAAAAATTTGGTGGCATATTCTTCCACCGTACGGCTTCCTTGACAAAATTTTTGTAAATGTTGGAACATGAGTTGATCATAGTTATATGGTAAGAACGTCTTCTTCATATGTTTCTTCAGTTTATCCCAAGACTCAATCTTAGATTCACCTAAGCGAATTCTAGAAGCTTTGAGCTTAGTCCACCAAGCGGTTTCTGCCTCTGAAACGCATAGCTAACAAGGGACAAGGGGACACAACGTTCACGGGGAACTTGTTTGAATTCTAAGATCTCATCTACCGTGGCGATCCAGTCAAGGAGTTCTTCAGCAATTTGACTTTCCTGAAACTCTGGAATCTCAAATTTAAAAAAATTAATCCCATCATTCATTAGGTTGCATGTTGAGAGCTCTAGGGCGATTTCCTCCAAGGACAGCGATTGGATTTGCGTTGTTAGTCATGATCGGACTGTTCTCCATCATCGTTGTGGCTGGAGCATTACGTTGAGCGATCAGACCTTGCATCGCTTGTGTAAGCTATGCAATTTGTGTCTGCATATCTTCCATGGTTCGTTGCTGGATCTCAGCCTGAGTTTCTTTCATAGCGCAGGGCATGGTAGCGGGTGGTTGTTTTTACGTGGACGGTGGTGGGATGTTTTGCTCTGATACCAATCTGATGGCAGGTTAAAACAAGAATTCAGTTCAATCTAGGGATTTCAATTGAAATCTCTAGAGACCTGCGACTTTAAGAAGAAGAATTTAATCAAATCTTATTCAAAGCTTCTCAAAGAAGATGAATTAAATCAAATCTCTTTCAAGATATAAAACAAAAGCTAATTTATTAATTATCAAAATCTATCTTACAAAAACCATAAGAATTTTTTTTATAGAAGATTTTTTAAACCGTCATAAAAGTAAATGGAAAACACAAAACCGTTTGTAAAAAAGAAATAACTGTAGAAGCACCGTGGCCTAGTGGTCAAGGTTTAAAGGCTTCTACACCCAAGTCTGGAGTTCGAATCACAGACGACGCAATTTCTACACCAGGAGGTCTGGGTTTCAATTCCCGGAGAAGGCGAATTATGCAGAATATTGGAGACAAGTCTTACAAGGGATCATCAGCATGGCGCAAGGAATACCCGTCAGGAATAGATCTCATATGGCGGCTCAGGATGATGCAGTCAGACATGAATTCTCATAAGGCATGTAGAATGGTCAGCTGTAATATCGCCTATGTAATGTTTCTAGTTGTTTCTAATAGCATAATAAACCCGACAAAAAAAAAAAAAGAAATAACTAAATATGGAAAGTTGCCGTTGAAGTTTCTAGGATGCTGCTGCATCAAATTGGCATTGAAGTTAACAAATTATTAATGAACATAGAAACGGGAGGTACTCTTATTTTTGATGCATCAAAGAAACACAACAACCATACAACTCTAGAATATCAAACCAGAACCCTGCAATTTTTCTTTGATGATCATGTCTATCTTGTTCTCCATTTCAGGCGTAAGATAATTCTTTGAGTCGCCGACTTCCCCTTTACGGAAATAAAACTTGTGATCCACGTCGTTTCTTGATCCAGTTTTGTTAACCTCCAAACTGCTCAGATTACGCAGAGAGCAAAGGTCCAAGACCTCGTCCACAACTCCACTATCTTCTTCTTGCTTAGTAAAAGGACAACCCAAGAAGTCGGCAAGTCTCTTGATCTGATCACGAGGCTCTGCTTTCATTTCCTCATACCTCATGAAAAGTACATGTTCGGGGTCTTCCAAGCTTGCTCTCCAGTAGCTTAAGAGATGCTCCCAAAATGGTCCATAATAGATAATTCCCTTGCAGAAAGATTCGTGCAGAGACTCGAGAACGCCTCTACTTTGTTCTATTTTAAGAATAGAGCATAAGAAAAACCACCACGAAACCAACGTGTCCTTCACGTTCCTACACACGTACACAATCTTGCATGGAGAATGCTTGAGGGTTTCATGCATCGCCTGCAGTGGCATGTGAGTCGAGAACAGCCTCCGATGTGCTGAGAACTTGGATAGGTTAGGACTTGAGCTTTCATGATAAAGATCCATCTCCAAGCATGGTACAATGCCGTGAGGATTATCATAGAGTAGAGGATGTTCATCGTCTGACAAAGAAGAATGGTTCTTTGATCTCTCCAGGAGGGCGACAGTGAGGGCCTTGAGCCAAGTAGTTCCTGATTTGGGGTAAGAAGCAAGGATAATATCCGTGTCTTGGGGTTTAAAACCTCTCTGGAAATTAAGAACGCCTTGGAGGGTGTTGTAATAATACCAACATCCTTGATATTGACAAAGCTTCTGCCCTTGAGAATCAGTGTGTGAAAGAAGCGAAGAGATCAGCTTCTTGGTTTCTTCGCTTATCTTGTCTTCTCTTAAGATGGATGGAAGTTCCTTCGGATCCATCTGTTTTGTTGGTTCTTAAGAAAAGATGTGTTTAAGCTTCAACGGAAATCGTAATAGATATAATAAGCGAAGATGACAAGAAAAAGACAACTATTGCTGCTGATAAAATAAAGGGGGTGAAACGACAAACTTTTTTTGGTTCCGTGGACATTTTCAATGGTAACAAAATTTGGTTCCCACACATTTTCAATGGTAACAAAACAGGATCAAGAAGATGACGTAGATATTTGAAACAAATATTTCATGATCATTTTTGGTTCCGTAGACATTTTCAGTGGTAACAAATTTTGGATTTCTCTTGGGTTTATAAAATTGTTAAATCCGTAGATATTTTTCTGTTCTTTTTATTACCATGGAAGTACGAAATTTTTGGCAAGAAATATTCTAATTAACAAAATAATATCAATTAGATGGTTTCCTGCACCGCACAAAAATAATAACTCTTAGAATTATTATATATATATATATTACATTTTGTTTTAAGTTCATAATTTTTTTAAAGTATAAAGTAATCATTTATAATTTTTATTTATTTTATTTTCTAATTTGATTGCATTAAATAAATTTTATACTATTTTAATTCCTTTTAAGAATAAAATTTCATATTTTTTGCTTAGTTGGTTTTAGCTAAAAAAAGATTTAACTTATAAAAGATACTTATTAAACCTAATGGATCAAATGCTAATCACTCAATTAAATTATTTTATCTCAATTAAATTTTAAATGCAATTCAATAATTTAGAAACTTGATTACATTTATCATTAGTTTGAATAAAAACTTAAATATAGCTTTACTTATTTAACTATCCACAAATCGATCAGGCTACAATAATTTTAACATCATGTAATATCATTCAATAAATAAAATTATATTATTGATAAAAAATATGGCAGTGACACAATATCTTATTATAGTTTTACCATATGTAGATGTTTGCCATTAGAAACCTTAAAATATATAAATAATTAATATTTATTTTATTTTATTTTATTAACCTGTTTTGTGTGCATTTTTTTTGTAAATTTTATCTAAGATTTAAGTTAGATTGCTTATAGTTTTTTAAAATTATGCTAACTGCCATATATTTATTGTTTTATATATTTGAATTTCTATAATTGGATTTTATATCTTAATTGTTCTAAGCCATGTTATAAGTGCAGATGATCCATGTCATCTAAGAAAATCATTTTGCAGATAATGATTAGGGGATACTATTAAAACGGAACTAGATTCTGATTCATACGTTCGCACATGTATTTTTTTAACATGTAGTAGTTAATATTATGATTTACTTATGATTTATAGATATATTATAATTATTTGTAATTGTGTTGTTTTTCATATTGTGGTTAGATGCTAAACTAATCAAAATGATATATAAAAAGATTGATATTTTTACAACATAAACCCTTTTATATTGTATTTGTTTATAGATTTAACCGTTTAATATTCTTGTATATTCTAATACATTTATTTTTATAAAATAAATCTTCTATGTCAAATAATTATTATTTTTTCAAATTTATAGTCTCTCAAGTTAATATGTATTGGAAATAAATGAGGAACATACAACACCTAAAAACATAAATAAACAGCTTAAAAATTAAGGTAATATTAATGTTGGAATGTTAGATTTCAAGAGTACTTAACGCAAATTTGGTAAGTCAACTCGGCAAAATCTAAATAACGAATGTAGTAGTTATAATTAAATTAATCGTTTGTTTTTAATGCAGTAGCTCAAACTGTAACTTTTAAAGTGAACTAAAAATTATTTTCAAAATGTACTTCATGTTTATAATATAGATGATCTCTGTTTTTACTCTTCAGTTATTCTGGAATATCATTTTTTTTGCCATTGAATATTCAAAAGAAATTATAACCTTCATTATTGGCATAGTAATTTGGTAATTGGACATCTATACGCTTTGAGACGCAATATTTAATGTGTCTATACTATTTCTAACACTAAACCAATATGCAACAGTTTGTTATCATAAAATAATAACAATTTATTCAATTAAAACTGAAGTAAAAAACAATAATTATATATGTAAAGTGATTTTTACATCTTCTTCATTCATTTTAAACTAATTTAACAACTTCATTTTTTATTTCTCCAAATAATTTGACATAATTTATTACAGAAATACAAAACAGAACTTATCAATTTTAAAAAGTTTTATTACATCTTTTACATTTTTTTCTCTTCTAAACTACTTCATTAATTGTATATACGATAGTAATTTGATGTCATTTATTTTACTTATTAACCGTAATAGTTTCATATGTTTGAATGAAATTTCTTTATTAATAACAAAAATTAAAATCAGTTAGCAAAGTTTTGTTTTATTTATTTACATGTTTGGTATTTAGATACACCTTTGGTTACATGTCGGTTTTCGGATATTGATTTTTTAGATTTTAAGATTAACCTCTGTTCAAGTATTATAAATTTTCAGACAGGATTTGAATTAGAATTTTTCGAATTCGGTTAGAATCAAACTAACCTAAAAATATCTAAATAATTTATATTCATATGATTAAAATTATAACTAAACAATTAATAGAAAAAAACTAAATTCTAATATTTATGCGGAAGAGCAGATCAAGCTTTAGTAACATTTATAACAGAAGGTATTATATTATTTCGTATACCAGCGGATAATATTATTTTAGTCGAGTTTTGCATGGACCATCAACTACTACTTTGATTAAAGAAAACCAACTACTACTTTGACTAAAGAAAAACCAACTTCTACTTTTCAAACCGTAGACTACATGCCATATTTGAATGTTTTTTTTTGAAAATTAACCATATTTGAATGTTTATTATCAGAGTTTGCACGAACATCAAATATAAGGTAAATAGTGAATCATTATTTAATTATCTGATCTATTAAAAATGAAGTACAAAAAATATTTTTCACATCTTCTTCGTTTTATTAAAAATAATTTAAGGACTTCATCTACTCCCTCTGTATCAATATAAGTGGTGTTTTAAGATTTTTATTTTGTTTCAGAATAAGTAAAGTTCACACTAATCTAGATAAATTTAATTGTCATTTGAAATCTCTAGCCAATTACAAAATAGTGTAACTTTTTTTAATTGGTTGAACTAATATTATTTAGTGCTATTTTTATATAATTAAGACAAATCACATAAAATTTTGTGGTTTCTTAATCTTTGTGAAAATACCTTAAAACTCACTTATAATGATATAGAGGGAGTATTATTTTTTGAAATAAGTCGACATCATTTATTACAAAAGTATAAAACATAGTTTACCTCTTTTTACTCTTTTTAAGGGTTATTACAAATTTTACATTTTTTCACTCTTCTGAACTATTTATTAATTGTATTTACTATGATAAATTGAAGTCATTTATTTTACGTGTTAACCATAATAATTTCATATGTTTGAATGAAATTAGTTAATTAGTAATAAGAATTCAAATCAGTTAACAATTTTTTAATTTGTTTACATAATCAACTAGACATGAGAATTCATGTACACTTTCGGTTACAGATCGTTTCTTTTGGATATCATGTTTTTGGATTTTAAAATTAAATTATGTTTGGAATTATAACCTTCCAGATGAAGTTCGAATCAGATTCATCTGAATTAAGGTAGATTTAAAGTACTTTAAGAATATCTAAATAATCTATATCTATAAATTTAAAAACGTCAGTAAACAATTTATAAAAGAGGGTAAAAGCCAACACCCGAACGCACAGATCAAACTCTGTTAAGATTTAAAAAAGTCAATGTGAGCAAAGTCTTGTTGGTTTTATATTTCAATGTTGAGAATAATGCTAACTCGCGATGACATGCTAATATATATATATATATATATACGCCCGAAACAAAATTCTAAATAATACTGTAAAATTGTGTTAAAATAATAATAATATTGCAGAAGTAAAAAAAAGGTTGTCTACAAAAATATATATATTTGTCATTTTAGAACTGTGAGTGAAATTTATAGAAAACTACCACACATTCAGCAAGCGACACCTAAATGTGGGAGCATATTTAATATTGGTTACTTCAGTCGCTGCGGTTCAGAAACTGAGCAGGCCCATAACTCCAGTTACATTTTGAGCGTTTTGCCATATGCATCAGCTTCAAGAGTTCCAGTTCATTTGATCTAGCCTAGGGATGCTTAAACTTTTCAGAACCTCATTTGTTTTACATTAGGAACGTTGAATATTCGTGATAGTGGTTGGCTCGCTGCACTTGTCATCATGATTATATATGACGAACCGGTTTTTCTTTGGTCTGTTTATTTTCTTGACTGGTTGGCATTTCACAGGGATCGAAAATAGGTTGAATTGACTTCATCCAACCCCCCCCCCCCCCCCCCCCCAAAAAAAAACGAAACAAGCTATGATTAGACCTCTTAAAAAGTAACGGGCTTTTACATTTAAGCCTCTAATGACAGAAAAAAATGGAGATGCGGGGTATCCATCCCCGTACCGAGCGCTCTACCATCTGAGCTACATCCCCCTGTGTTCAATTTAATTAAAAAGGTTGTAATAGATTTTCTTTAGCATCATTTATAAACATAAGAATGAATCATGAACGCTCCATAGTAAGAAAATCGAAGATGAAAAACCGGAGTAGGAGTGGGTATGGAAGTTAGGAGATGGAAGGAGAGATTGAGAATAATGTGGAAATTGCCATTTCTGAATTAGCTCTGATGATTGTTGACTGAGGTTGAGTTTAGACTTTAGAGTAAAGCCAAGAACTCTGCTGAATGACTTCCGATCTTCAAATGCTATTGCATATCTCGGGGATTATCTGATAGAATTTACCCTCGTTGGTTTCCAGGTGAGGCAGATTTTGTGTCGGAAGACCCTAGAAACTCTGAGCATGTAGACATAATATTTAGCATTTATAGATTGTAAGGGTGAAGGATTATAATCTATAATTGCTAAATATTATTCTAACCCTAACCCTTAAGTATTTAAAAATTGAGACTGGAGTAATATTTTATATTCAAACTAGTGGTTTTCCGGTGCTACGTACCGGGTCTGTATGTTTTATTCTTACATGAATTTATAATTTATTATATGATTTTAGTAAAGAGAATATGTTAAAAATATGAAACTGAAAACATGTTAAAAGAAAATGATATTTTTTTTAATATTTTTGATAGTGGTTAACGAACGTAGTATATTACTTTGTTTGAAATTGTTTAGTTCAAAGAGAAATAACATAAGTGGCTGTTACTAATTAATTTAATAAAAATAGAATAAAAAGCTAATAGTCGTAACAAATTTAATTTAGTTAGAAATAAAGCAAAGTTGATATTTTATATAGAGAACATACTTATATTATTAATTATTAGAATACTTATGAACTATTAAACTTGTACTAATATATGTAGTTCAAAGAATAGAAAGATAGAATAAGTTTCATATTTTATAAATTTTATAAAAAAATAAGGGTGAAGTATCAATTTTTGGTAAACTAATTGATGAGTATTAATATATATTTTTCAGATTACGACGTTTACTTTTTAAATATGGAGGTGTGAGTTGTATGTGTTAATTTAGTTTGAAGGCCTCTAAAAAATATGTATTTTAAAATAAGAAACATAAATTTATTTTCTATATTAGTTTTGTTATAATGGAAGATTATGTCTGTCTGTTAACGAAATTCTTGTTTGTCTACCCTTATTTGCAAATATCAACGAATCTTGATAAATTTAAATATATTTTTTAGCTAAAAAATATAAATGTTTGGTAAACTCCTCTATTTAGTGGACAAATTCTATTTTAACCGGAGTGGAACATTTCACCAAATCTTCCTACCTTCCCATCAATCAACAACGTATCAACCCCAACAGCTTGCCTTTTTCTTAACATTTCAGGCTTGTCAAAATTGTTGTATCTTAGTCTTAACAACATCTCTATACGGACTTGTCTTTAACTCCGAGCAATGAAACTGGGACTTCGACATGATCTGAAATGGGAAAAGTAAAGGGATTCCCACCCGAGCTCTCACACCGTCTATACATACGCAATGAAGCTGAGGAAGCATGAATTAAATAAGTATTCAATATGAGAGAGTGGGATGAGTGAGATTTCTGGATTCATGAACGGTTACGTCGATTGTGTCAAAGAAGGAGAATCGTAGAGGTCATATTCTCCATCGTCAACATCAAATTCTAAGAAACCCTGTGAAGCAATGTTTTGAAATTTGATTCGGATACAGAACCAGACGATTTACCGGATCGTTGGGTCAAATGATCAACCGCTGATTAATATGAATTAAATTTATTATATAATAATATATTAGCAATGAAAATAAATATATAAAAACTAAAGTTAATATTTTAAAATGTTTTTTAAACATCAAAATAATAGTTTTATAAAATACTACAATTCCATCAAATATTTTTTCTTTGGTTCTTAAATTTTGGATTTTTTACAAAACCTAAATCCGATTAATATTGTCAAAAAAATTTTGATTTACATTGGGTTACCAAGTCTACTGGTTCAACCGCGTATCCGGATCGGATTCAAAACACTGTTATAAACTCGTGGACATTTATGAAAGAAAGTTTAAAAATTCAATGCCTTTCACAATTAACACCAATTAAAACCCATTAAATATAAGTTGAGAAAATATTTTAATGGTTAAAAAAAGAATGCCACATGACATTTTTCCCATAAGAAGATAAAAAACTTACTTTATATATAAAGATAACATAGATAGTAATAACAAGTGATGTCAAAAAAAAAAGATAGTAATAACAAGTAAATGTCATTTATTTTGACCTAATTTAATGTTAAATATTTAAGTGTTTCTGTACTGTCACCATCAAGTACAAATAAATCCCTATTGTCATGCCTATCTATGATGTAACCTGTGCTTTGTTTCCAATAACTTCATAGTTTATACAGTCCAAGCTTCTCAGGCTTTCACTTTTTGAGAGACCACCAAGTTAACGTTTCTACTCATTTTTAAAATTCGATCATAAGTATGAAAGCACAAAAGCAACCATTGAAAAGCCAAATAAAACAAGGCTATAAAATACCTCATCACAAAAAGAAAATTTAAAAGGCAAAAAACAAAAAAGGACAGACTTGTTGCTGATTTTAAAATTAGAAAGAAAACAAGGCTATAACATCATCGATAGCTTTTATGGTTCCTCATGTAAATAACAGAACATACACTCTTTTTACTCATTGCGGATTGTCTGATACTTCCCCCACAATGATTCAGACCTCTTCATCTCAGCCATTAAGCTCTTGAACTTGTGGCTGTAATCCACTCCACTGTTCATTTAATTAAATGAGAGAAAAAAAGAAGATCAGATTAGTTTGGATTTTAACGCAAAAGAGAAAGAAAAAAATCACAATCTTTAAGAAAAGGAAAGAGAACCTGATCCGATCCAACGATGAGATAGCACGAAGAGCACTTCTGATCATGTCTTCATTACGGTCATGCTCTTGCTTCACTGCGTCTTGCTTTGGCTTGAAGTTTATTGTTTTTTGAAGTGGTTCCACAAGCGAATCCAGCACTGGAACAAAACCATCATTGATAAGCAATTTTTTACCCGATTTGAAACAATGATTTTGGAAAAGCTATTTCAACATTACCAGCTAGCACGGCCGAGGGGCATTTATCCGCTAGTAGTGAGAGTATAAGATGACAAATCATCTTCAGATCATAATGATCTGCATAAACAGTGATTTTTGTTATAATGCTAAGCGTAACTCTTAAGGTTAATTAACATACAAAGAGAGTTCAGTCGCACTCACCTTCTAGTCCGGATTTGAGGAAAGGGATAATGAAAGAAGACGGATTCAGTTGATCAAGACAGCTATCGAGCAAAGTAAATACACACTCAAAAGCTGCTTTCCTCAGTTCAAGCCCGTCATCAACAACGTGCTTGAATGGCCCTAGATCAACCGTTCTTATTAACTCTTTCTGCATAACAGACATGTCTCAGTTAAACTAATAACAAAATATTATGACAGGACTTATTGTATCACTTATAATAGAAGTTACCTTGATAACGGTTTGATCGTAAAGAAGCGGTAACAATTCAGAGAGCAGTCCTTTAATAAGGTTTGGCTTATAGTGAGCAAAAGTACTCAGAGCTGACACAGCTGCACGCCTAACATGCTGCATAGATCGAGGAAACAGGAAAAGAAAGTTATGATCAGTCACAACAACATCAATGATTCTTGATATCGTCGAATTGGGAAAGTTTATGTGACCTACCCTGTCACCATCTTTAATTAGCATGAGGAATGAAGAAATCTCAGGGAAGATGATTTCATCTAATTTCTCAGGCCGTTCCACTACAGAATATTTCACAGCGGTAACAACAGTCGCACGAGTAAAAGCGGCTGGACTAGTCGTCCTTACCTGTAAAATTTCAGAATGCAATACCAATACAATTCATCATTCAAACTCATGACGGGAAATGATAAAATGAAGATAGTCAGATTGTTCTGCAGCTACCTTAAGTGCAGGAACCAGTTTCTCAGGTTCTATCAAAGCCATTTTTCCCAAGCATTCAGCAACAACATTCCTTACACCCTCTTCCTCGCTTTCACAGTGGTTAAACAGTAAAGCAAGTATTTTCTCAACACTGGAATTCTGGAAGTCAGCTTTATCAACAGACTGCCTCACGATCACCTGAAAAACCAAGGAATAAGGTGTCAAGTCCAGCAACATATCTAATTCTATACTATAATATAGATACTTGTTCAGAAAAAACAAACCTCCTTGAGCGAATGAAGGAGAATATATTGTTTCTTCTGTTGATTATCAATCTGGTTCAAGATAAAAGGTAAATAATTCGACAGATTGCCAACAGCAATGTTTCCAAGAGCATATGAAGCCGCAGACTTTATTTCTTCAAAAGGAGATTGGAAAGACTCAATGACGATCGTCTCAATGCCAGCATGTGCGCTTAGATCTTTCCTTCTCCCAATCTCACCAAGAGACAACAGGGCAAGATGCTGTTTTGCCTGCGCAGAGAAAAACCATCACCCCAAAAATAAGCCTTCAAATAGCTAGATCTACAAAGGAAAATAAGTAGTTTTTCTAATCCGAGAGCTTACTGAATTTGTGCCGCTGTCATCTTTAAGGATTTCTATAAGCATTTTAACTGTAGATGAGCAATTCTTATCACCTGCCGCGAGACAAAGAACTGCGACACACTGTGCAATTGAATATAATGCTTGCTTTGGGACACCTCCAGACTGAGGAGAAGGCTTAGCACAAGAAAGTAATGAGTCGAGCAAGGTGTAGAAACTCGTATTTGCATGATACACCAGAGCTTCAAAGAATCCTTGCAGAGCCTATGACAAATATTCACAATATCATTTCTTTTTTTTATCTTTGATCCCAGGCAAAGTATACAACAATTCAAACAAAACACAAAATTACCAAAAGTGCTTGACCCTGGAGCAACGGACTTTTCACTAAAGTTAATGCCTGCGGAAGAACTTTGTTGCGAACCGCCAAACTGATATTTTCACTACAACTCTTTCCGGTCATCAGAGTGCAGCAGAGTTCAAGTGCAAGAGCTGTCATGTGGAGGTCCGAAACGCTGAAAAAGACAGATGAGCGTCATACTCTTAAATAAACCTCCAACCTAGAAAGTTTAGAGAGAGAAAAACATTTTAGGAAGTTCTGGACAAACAGACCATATCAGAGATGAAAGCTCCACAACAATCACTTCATAAGCATCTGAGTCGATTTTATCACCGTAGGCTGTTACCAAGGTATTCATGGTAATCAGTGTTGCTTGCCTTAGAACCCGATTAGCCTGTTTTACATTAATACAAATTGCATAAATACAAGATATTGTATTCAGGGATTTTTTCACTGATTATGAGTCAGTAAACAGAAAAGGCACATATTTGATATTAGTAAGAGGTCATATACCTTTCTTAAGAAGCCAGTTAATTCAGCAATCAAATGGTCCAAGACACATGATAGATCAATGTGCAGCGGAGAAGTTGCAATGACAGCAAATGCCTGCATGCACCAACACAATCACAGACATGAGATAATAAGAATTAACGTATAAAAGCGTCAGCAGAAGTACGAGAACAACCTTTACTGCTGTCAGGCGAGTGATTTCGTTTCCCATTCTGTCAACAAGCACAGGAAGGCATGAAGGTAACGCTGCTCCAAGTTGATCGCCAAATGTTGAAATCACAAGACCCATGCAGGTAATAGCACACTCCTTGACCTCCTGTTACAGCGAAGAGAGATTAAGAAGCATAAATAGTACCATAAAACACACAGCAATTTGCTCGTCTTTTCCAATTTCAGCAATAATCATTAAGACAATTTGCAAGAGTTCAAAACTAAAATTTAGATCTAATGCCCCAAAGCCAGGATACTCAAAAAAGACGAAAACAATAAAAAGGGGGATTTATGCCACAAACCTGGTCCTGATCTTGATTTGTCAAGCGAGACATTATCGGATTGTAGATCGGATGAACAAATGGTTTAAAATCAAAGCCCATACCCTAAACCACAGAAGAGAAAATATCAGTGGAAGCAAAAATCTGTGGATTGGCTACGGGTAGAAGTATAAAAAGTTAGAAAACGCTGACTCTAGATTTTGAGAACACACTGACTCAAAAAGTGAGTAAATGATGTCTCAATGTAATGAGATATTCACCTGAGTACTTGGGCGTACTACTCTGACAAGTTCCCCACAGACCCTTAATGCCTCAGCGGTCACCTTGTAATAGCGTTCGCCAACAGCAGCTAAAACAGGACTAGAAAGAGCCTGGTTTGACATTAAAGTTAAAGAGTCAGTTTCTGACGTCTATGAACTCGACACTAGTCACTGAACATTTTGTCAATATGTCAATAGACAGAAAACAACAAAATGTTTCCAACCTTAATGTAAGGATGAAAAACAGGAGGTGCATGCGATGCCAATACTAATTTTGTGAAGACAAGAGCTTCGATTTTCAAATTTGAAGTAGAAGATTTATCCTGGAGGGGACAAAGGAAGAAACATGAGCAAAGAACAACACCGAGAGTATGTAAATAAGCATACTGAATATCCCCACTAACATTTAGCGCTCGTTCAATTCCAGGAACTAGTGAACCAATATGATCAGCAAGGCAGTCAGGCAGGACGACCACAAGTTCTCTCAAAACAGAGAATGCACCAACCTACAAAAAGGTAAGGAGTTCTAAAAATATCGAATAGGAACCAAACCAAAAAGAGAAATTCACACTTTCGTACCTTTGTCTTAACAGACTTTTCACGCAGTTGCCTATTTATGGATTTCACAATCTTTGAGACTTCTTGCTTCAGCAGCCATTTCGCACTGCATCGATCAAAGTTATATATTTTGTTAGCAATGATTCGTTATTTAATGTGACAGAACGTATGGAGTAAAAGGAAGCAGAAAATTTGCCTTGATTCATCGGTGTCAGTTTGACCTTTTGTGACATTTCCTGTTTGCCGTAACAGATCAATGAATGTGTTGAAAATATCCATCTGTAACAACAGTAACTCGCGTCAGTGATCGTTAAGCAATGCAGGTCGAGTATTAGTTTTACATACCTTCACATTTTCCTCCCTTTCCTTAAATCTATCAATCAGTTTTGGGCAGGCCTACAAGAGAAGTTATTATTAAATTCCTAAACAATAGAGACTACAGTAAATATTGATTTCTTATTTTAATTAAACATATCAAGAGAAGTAATTAAATATATAATCCTCTCGATAGGTGTTAGAAAAGAAAAAATACCTCTTGATATACTTTAGAGATCATCTCAGAACGAGAAACTATTAATCCTGCCAAACATTTGGCCGCTGCTCTTCTAACTTTCCAGCTTGCATCCTCATCATCCGTGTACTCATTCGCACTCTCACTGTGAGGCAAAAAGACACGAGCTACTGAGACAAATGTGCACTGCAAGAGGCTAGGTTACAGATTCAATGCATATGTTATAACTTACTCATCTTCTTCATCCTCAAGAGTCTCTTCATCAGTATCTTCCTCCATATTGTCCGTAAAGTTTGGGTCATAACTTATGTATTCCAAAGTGAGATTCAATATTTCATCACAGTATGGTGAGATGTCCCTTGGACACCGTAGCAAGAAACTTTCAAGTGCCTGCAGTTAAATATCACAAACTTTCACACAACTTTCATTGAAGCTTAATAAGATTAAAATCCAAATTTCAGACGACAAAGTACAGAAAAGAAACTCCGAGAACGCCTACGTAATTGGCCGATCAAGAAATTGGATAAGAAAATAAAAATATGCACGCCTAGTGAGAAAGTAGAAAATAGGGTATCTTGTGTGAGACCTGTAAGCTATACTCGCGGAGCTCCTCATCATTCTCTGAAGCGCTGGTGCAGTAATTGATCAATACTGGAACAGTGTTACCAAGATGAGTCCCAAATCGGTATCCGACAGAGCGACTGAAACAAAAAATAAACGAATAAAAATCATCTGTCACACCCATGGCAACTCTAATCATAAATTCATAATACGCAAGGTAACCCGTGCATCCCAATCAATGAATAGTCAGGACAACCACAACTAACAGAAACATATACATGGTTAAGACGAATACCACAACAAAAAGGATAAAAAGGAAGAACCTTAAAGCTCCAATCATTTGAATATTGGTGCGTGTAATCTCCGATTTCGCATTCTTGTTACTTAGGTTCTTCACAACTTGAGCTGTAGCTTTTGCGAGCAGATCATCAGACAGACTCGAAGCAAGAGATGCTGAAACCCAAAAATGGAACTTAAATGAGATATCCAACATCGAATTAAGACTTACACTAGGGGGAAACAAATGGAATTGAATATATCATTTGAACCCGCGTTGGTATCACATGAAATCATGAATTGACACCAACAGCTGAGATCCATATTCATAAATTTATTAGCCATGAGTTTAGAAACTGGTTTCACATTAGCCAACTATTGACAGTACTAGAGCCAACAATCTTACAGTCTCAATTTTGTTAACTTACCAATGCATGTAACAGTCTTCTTCCTGACTGTAGCTTGGTTACAGCCCAATTGCAATAGCAATGCGTTCAGTAGCTTCTCGTGATCATCTGCCATCAAACTTCCGTACTTTTGAACAACATCACACATGATCTCAAGACATTCACATTTAATCCCTGCGCTCATTCCCTTCAGCAGCAAGATAGCAAAAAATTAGTTATTTGCAAAACAAGTAGATTAGGGTAGACACATAATAACAAGCGTCTACTGTTCTCTGCCCTACTAAGAGTTATTGAGAAAGAGCTATTAAACTGACAGCGCCAGCAAAACTATCAGGTAAAATCATTCAATTATAATTATCAGTCTAATGTAGCCTGACTTTTACTTTGAATTGTAAATTTGTAATTTTGCTGGTATCCTGAAATTGTCAGGCCCTCACAGTGGCATCGAAAAAAGGAATATGCCTCCTAGCCCACTAACCTGGCCACTTATCCCTCCAATCATTTGTGGAGTTAGAGTAACAAGAATAGATGGAGCAAGCGAAGGAACAACTTGAGCGACAACAGTTCTGAGAGCAATGCTTGCGGTATCACGGTGTTGGTCTTTCCCATGCAGCAGTTTCTCACATAATTTGTTGGTCATCTCCACAATACGCTCTTCTCCAACCTTCTTCACCAATGGAGCAAGACTGGAAGAAAAACCATACATCAAAGTTCGAATACAGTCAGCTAATTTACAAAAAGAAAAAATCTCAAGACAATGAAGAGCAAGTCTAAGAGGGAAGAAAGCAAACCATTTAACAGCCAATCCAGAAACATCGCCAGCTACATCATCAAGCTGTTTAAGTATGATGCTCGACAATCTCATCTCCAAGTCCGCATCGAGTTTAAAGGATTCCTTATTCAGCTCATTGAGCAAATCGGAGGTTGCCATATATCTAAAATCTTTATCTTTACCAGTCATCTAAACATTGAAAAAAACAGATATAAGAAAGGTTTGTGTAATCAATAACAAATCGGTCTTAGTTCAAAATATATGATGGAAAGACCTTTTCAATAATTCCAGAAACTTGCAAGTTCGCCATCTTTGCTTGACCTTATCGATTCACCCCTTCCAACTGCATCAAACAAGGGATCCATCAGTCACAGCAAAAGCAATGCAACTCAAACAAACTCTCGATATAGTTCAATACGTCACAAACATGGTCATAAGAACAAAAGAGAAGCCCCGAACAAAGGACTGATTCAGTGATTCTCTCCCGATGATAAAACCTAATCGATTTCCCTAAGAAAACTTATGATCAATCGCAGATCACAATCGAGAAGTTCGGTTCAATCAAATCCAAGTACCTTCACACCAAAACCCTAGGACTACGAGTACGACTACGAGTACCAAAAGAGTTAGCGCCACACATCATCAGACTTCTCGATGTGGCGCTAAACAGCAAAAGAGGAGGAAATCCTCACCTCACAAGACGAAATCGACGAAAGAGATCGCCGGAAACGGAAGCAGAGAGCAAGCGAGAGGTCCGATATAACGGTGGTGAAGTTGTCAAGGGGAGACACTGTAAAGTTTTTGCCCCCGGACTCGCAAGCCTTGATATACTGCCTTCTCGTTTCTTAACAAGGAAAGTATTAAGTTTAAATGGGCCGTGTGGAGTTATATTGGGCCTGGCTGATATCTAACATTACCTTTTACGGTTATTTTACATTCTCGTGTCTATCCTTAATCCTTGCGAAATTAAATACATAAATATTTTTAGTCTAACATATTCACAATTAACATTATTGATATTTATATTTTAGTTCATCATTTTTTTTTTTATTAACCTGGGGTACCCCGGGCCTATGGAAGGGCCCAGACTAATCCCCAATGGGAGGTGCAGCCCACGGATAGACCCTCTCTCCGGGTATGCAAATGAGCCCTAAAGCATAGGCCCATATCGTGTTGGTATCCAGAAATCATGACTTAGTTCTCTCCAGCAGGGTTCGAACTCATAACCTGGGTGCAGGAAGGAGTTCGTCCTTACCATTGGGCCATGATGTTCTGGACATTTTAGTTCATTGTTGTTAAAATTTTCTTCCTAAAATTAATTTTGGGAATAAAGAAAATATGTATAAATTAAATTGTAACATTGACATTTGATTATAATAAATTAGTTACAATCTTCTATTTGTCAACAAAAATTGAATTTATATTTTTTATTTATTTAAGAAATTTTATTTTTAACTGTTTTTTGAAAAAAAAAATATATTCCCCAGATTTATGAATATTTTCTGATTTTATAAATTACCTTTCAGTTAATGTAAATCCAGAATATTTGTGAAGCTAGATATTGGTACATTCATGCAATCAATTGGTAGAATTAGCTTGGTTTTATGGAAAAGGAAAATAAAATCACTTAAAACTTTTAATCATAATACTATATAGAAATTTATCTCACATTATCTTAGGAAAATACAAATATTTAATAAATAATTATCATGATTAGTTGTTAGGATTTAAACATAAATAAAATGTATTAGTTAATAGAATAATAATCTAATAATAATCTGTAGACTTAATATTATAAATGACAATATATATATATATATATACATCCTAAATCTGTAGGAAGACTTTTCTGAATTTAATATCTAAATTGTTTTAAAATATTATATATGTTTAAATATGTATATAATCCAAGTTCACGAAGATGTCATACATATTTAATAAAACGTTTACGAATATACAAGTTACATTCAAGAAGTTGATTTACACATTTATGAAAGTATTCTTGAATTCGAGATTTTTTTGAAAAAATCAAGAAGATATCATACATATCTTCATATTTTCTAAAGAAATTTTTTTTCTGAATTTTTCAAAAAAAAAATTCAATTTTAGTATTTATTTTATATATTTAAAAATAATTAAATAAATTTAATTGCCACTTATACATTTAATAAACCTAATTTTTCAATTCGATCTTTAGAGATTACATGTGTAACAGAAGCGTCTCGGCCTTACACGCTTAGATGGAAGGATTACTATGGGCAGTTTTATGCTCAGATCTAGTGGATATAATTACTGATTTTGATGCGATTCAGAGTTTGTTGAATAATTTTTAGAGAAATTATTTTGATATCCTCCTTGAAGATATGTGACTCTTCTTTTTTTTTAACGTCTGGATCGATCATTATCGATTAATTATGCTATTACAATGATGAGAATATTACAAAGACGATTATACAGCCGACAATTCTACCATCTTGTGAGAATACACGTCTGACTGCACCTCTCCGAGCCGTCCTATGAGATCCATGTTCGATGGTACGCCATGCACCAAGCTGAAGATCTCCTGTAATCCGTTTCTCCATAAACTGCATAATTTGGTATTTTCTGGGGTTTGAACCCCAGACCTCCGGGTGTAGAAGCATTACATGAACCTTTAGTCAAACCATTGGACCAAGGATGCTTCTACGGATATGTGACTCTTCACATATGTCATTTGGTTGTCTATAAATAAGACACATTGTAAAGAAAAGAGATCAATTGAAATAATAACAAGAATAAATTAAAGAGAGAGTAAAACGTTTTAAAGAGAGAAATCTATAAGGAATCAACTAAAAAGACACTTGAATTGTGACAGGTGGTTGATTTTCGTCTGTGATTTCATCCTCAACTTTTACATCTAATCCCAAATTGTATCAAGTGGTGTTCATCACTAAACCGGGCTAAGTATGTTTTTGATTTAAGTCGTTTCCGCATGTAAATCACTAACAGTTTGAGCACAATTACACAAAGGAGAACACATACTTGATACTTCATGATTGAAGTTTACATGTTTAAAATAGCTAAACGATACTCAAAATACCAAACATATTTAATTTTTTTATAAATTTTCTATCTAAATATCTAAGCTAAACCAATTTTTATGTTCATTTTAAGTATTTTTACATACAATATTAAAATTTATATGTTATATATTATTTTTATTTTTAGATTTTTAGAAATTAAAAGTATATATGAACTTTAATTTTTTTTAAAAAAATAAATGGTTTATCATAACCCAAACCGAACCCGCAAAGATCCAAACTGAACCGAACCGAATCCGCAAAAATCTGAACTAAACATAACCAAACCGAACCAAATGAAACTCGAATGCCTATCTTTAATAAAATGTAAAAAAGTTATCGATAACAAAATGAGTATTATTTATAATATTTAAGTATTATACATTTTATAATAGAATTGAATTGAAGATATGAATAAGAGCTTTAAAGGTATTCTAAAGGATTTGATAAGAATTGTTTTGATTTATATCAATTCCTCTAAATTTATGATCTGATATTTTTACATGTAGAAAAAAAGTTTATAAAATTTTGACAGACAAAAAATTTAATTATTTTTATTTTACATAAAAAGAAAAAATCATTTTCAAAAAAACTGAATTAAAACTTAAGTAATGAAAGATAGTAATAACAGAACTAATCATTTATTACTACTAGATATGAGCCCGTTGCGTTGCAACGGGTTTTGTTTGATGTTTAATTTAATAAAAACATAAAATAATAATTATTTTATTATAATTTATGAATGATTTGCATATATTGTGTGAGATTTATTTTATAATTAAAAAATTATTTTATGTTTTAATAATTATATATTTTTCTTATATGTACAAACACATATTCATCATATTCACAAATACTCATGTACGACGACAACCTCATAATTAAAAAAAAAATTATGTTAGAGATGTAATAATGATAATAAAAAAGATTAGTTGTATCAAGAAATTTAAATAAAATACTCATGTAATATTTTTCACATAAATACTATTGTTTTGTAAAACTAATATATGAAAACTTAAACCTAAATATAGTGTGAAATATTTGTAGCTTCTTTTTCATGATTGCTTAACATACAATTATATATTAAAAAGGAAAGTTAGTTAATTATAAGAAATTAATAAGAATACTTTTCCAATTTTCTTTTGTTTAGGTTTTGAAAAAGGAATATTATTTATTTAGTTAGTTTTTATTAAATAATTTATTGTACTTGTTGGATTTTATAATTCGTTTTTGTTTAATATTTTTTCTTAAAAGATAATATTTATCTTTTATAATTATCTTACTTTAGTATCTTTAAAAACAAAATTATAAAAAAAAAAACTTTTTAAAAAGATAATTAATTTCAAATATCTTTTTACAATTGTTTTTGTTTAGACCTAAAAAAATTACTATCAATCTTTTTAACAATATGTAATTGTAAAAAACTATATGATAGTATTTTTTATAAAATCCTAAAGAGAACCATAAAAGACTATTTTGTAATAAAAATTTTCTTTTCTAAATCTCTTTTATATCATAAACAAAAGAGAATTGTATCATTTTTTACACATGTCACAACTTTTTTAGAAAACAAATTAACAAAGAAATAATTACTTTAAAATAGGATTTTACAATTATTTTCTTGTTTAGAATTAAAAAAAAATGAAAATTACTATCAAATATTTTAACAATATATAGTGTAAAATACTAAAAATGGTAATGTTTTAATTTTCCTTTTCATAAAATACTAAATCCTAAAATATAAATTTTAAAGACTATTTCGTAATTAAAATTTTCATTTTCTTAATCTCTTTTAAATCCTAAAAATGGAGAATTGTATCTTATTTTTAAAAACATGTCGCAATAAAAAAATTCAAATTACTATCAAATATTTTTAACAATATATAATGTAAAATACTAAAAATGTTAATTTGTGATTTTTCTTTTCTAAACATATTAAATCTAAATAGTACTTTAAGAGTATTTTTGTAATGAGAATTTTTATTTTTCTTAATCTATTTTAAATCTTAAAAAAGAGAATTGTATCATATTTTACATATATCACAATCTTAAAAATTTATGACACATGTCGCAAATCATGTTAATTATTATCTTTGAAGAACCAAGTTTTTATATAAACAAAAATTATTATCTAATAATAATATGTACATATTATTTGTGTTAAAACGAAATTAGTATTAAATAAATTATTTGATAAACCTTTTTTCTTTAGGATTATTAAAAAGGGAAAAATTCTCAAAATTCCCTGTTAAATAATTTTAGAAATTAATTTTTACTGATAAATTAATTTTAAAATTATTTATTCGAATTCTTTTTCTATTTTCTTAGTATTTATATATTTTAATATTGAAATATTCTAACACATGTCACAATATTAAAAAGAAAATTAATATTAAATAACCGTTTGTAATTATATTTTTAAGATTTAAAAAAGGAAAATTACTATTGAATAATATTTATAATTTTTTGAAAATACAATATTAAAATTATTATAATTGTCCTAATTTTCCATTTTAACAATTCTAAACAAAAGATTATTTGATTCTAATTTTCTTTTAAAATAATTATAATTATTGTCTAAAATCGAATTTTGAAAAATGTAAATTTAAAAATTTTAATAGTAAAAAGTAACTTTAAAAAGTTCTAATAGTAATTGGTTTAGAAATATTACTTTTTAAAAATCTTGAAAAAGGATTTGAAAAATAATTTGTAAAATATTTAAAAGATATTATTATATAAATTTGTTTTTTAATTAAGTAGATTTTAGTATCATGTTTATCATCAAATTCTTAAAATAAATATTAAATAAAATTTTATTATTCTCTTTCATCAGAATTGTTTTTAAAAAGGAAAAAAAATCTATGTATTTTAGGATTTTAGAAAGTAAAAATAAAAATTAAAAACCTATTTTATTAATTAAGAAAAATAAAATTATTATCACATATCGCTTAAAAGTTTATAATTAACATGATCGTGACACATGACAATTTTATTATATATTTTAAGATTGTGACATGTGCTTCTTCTTTTTTAAATACTGAGGAAAAATTAATTTCATAGTAATTTTTTTTAAAAAGAGTATTTGATGATGAACCTGATACTAAATATTATTTAATTAACAAAAACGAATTGTAAAAACAATAGTGATATGAACTTTAAAATAGTAATTATAAATATATTTAGGAGTAACTTGAAATAATTATTTGATATTAATATAATTTTCTTAAACTCTAAACAGAAAACTATTGTAATAGACTATATGATACAAAACATGATTATATTTCTTTGAAGATTCTGAGGTAATCTTCATATAGTTCAAATACAAATATTGGTATTATTAAAGGAATATTTTACATTATAAGTTATCTATGGAACTTAAGTTGTAAATGTTTTAAATTATTTTATGGCCTTATAACTACACACATAAACTCTGATGCTGGATCTTTTTAAGAGGTACTGACGTAAACAGTTTTCCATGTGCAATTGCAGTGGTTTACCTGGACAAAGATGTTGTTGGCATGCTGTCATCGAACAACACAGTTTCATTCATTGTTGGAATGAGAGGGATCATTCGCTGTTGAGTGCATGCGGATTAGAAGATGATGAGGAAGAAACTCCGGTTATTGAAGGAACAAGCTTTTCTTTTTCTACATCAACTTATCCTGACATATGTATTTTTATTTACTTTGGTTTTGATTGGATCTATGGCCCTTCTAGTAAAAATAGATGAGGCTGAGTGTGGAAATTAATTTTAATTTGACTTCAAATTTTGTATACAAAATAAATGTTTATAGCTCTTTGAATTATTTTAGAATTTAAACTGGATCAACAGAGAAAACTGATCTTTATATATTAAAATTTAAAGTTTTAAATTTGATCATAGAAAATAGTGATATCATTGTTAAGAGAAATTGATGATCTAAGGCTCGATGAACTCTTAGTAGAAATATATGAGGCTGAGTGTGAAAATTAATTTTAATTTAATATCATATTTTTTATACAAAATTAATTTTTACAGCTCTTTGAATGATCTCAGATTTTGATATGGGCGACGGAGAAAATGATCTTTATATAAGAAAATTCAAAGTTTAAAACTAGATAGGAGAAAATAGTGATATAATTATGAAAAGATGTTTATGATCTGAGGCTCAATGGACTCTTATAAAATAACTGCAAACATGATGCGACCATCCTCATGCGAGAGAGACATTGAAAAACAAATTTAGTTTTCAGATCTCTTAAACTGATTGAGCATAGTTTTGAGTATATACACGATAAAGGAAAAAATATTTCTCTGATGATTTTGTGGCATTTTATTTAAAGCATCATATTTATATATTTTTCTCTAAATTTGTTTTTTCTAAAATATGTCAACATTTTTGACTTGGGAGGGGAGGGGAAGGGGTGGAGGGAGAGTGAGAGAGAAATTAGATATTGAAAAACAAATTTGGTTTTATATCTTTGGTTTGAGTGATTTTAAAAATTAATGAATGTAGTTTATGTATATGTTCACAATAAAAAAATATTATTTAACGATTTTGTGTTATTTTATTAAGAGAGAGAGATTAGATTTTTTATTACTTAAAGAGTTGGGTCAAGTGTGCTTCTAATAATGGGCTGATATTGACTTGATCTGAGCTGATTCGGGGATTTTGGGTATACCCAAGGGTTTACAGTTTAGTGTTTACGATTTATCCAAGGGTTTATGGTATATCCAATGATTTACTGTTTAGTGTTTGGATTTTTACCCAAGGGTTTAAGTTTTGTCCAAGGGTTTAGGGTATATTGTTTAGTGTTTATGATTTACTCTTTTGTGACGGTTTTAAAATTGTTAAAAAAAATTCATCTTTTGGCAGCTACTAATGTTTTTCATTTATTTAAAAACTTAACACAAATTATTATTATTTTATTTATTATCTTTAAAAAACTGTATATTAATTGGCAAACTATGATTACTTGGTAATTCAGCCAAGAAAATATTCATGAAAAAATATTAAACTAGGAAATATTCCCATATAAATCAAAATTGTGGTAGTTAAAAGATAATCGGTGAATTAAAAGAATGTTTACATTTTTATATTTCTTAAAAAAAAGGTTTACGATGAGGGGGGAGAGAGAGAGAGAGAGAGAGAGAGAGAGAGAGAGAAAGAGAGAGAAAGAGAGAGAGAGAGAGAGAGAGAGAGAGAGAGAGAGAGAGAGAGAGGAGAGAGAGAGAGAGAGAGAGAGAGAGAGAGAGAGAGAGAGAGAGAGAGAGAGAGAGAGAGAGAGAGAGAGAGATTTAGTGTTTTGAGTATACCCAAGGATTTACAGTTTAGTGTTTATAATTTACCCAATGGTTTAGGGTATATCCAAGGATTTAGGGTTTAGTGTTTGGATTTTTATCCAAGGGTTTAGAGTATAGTATTTAGTGTTTATGATTTACTCTTTTGTAACAGTTTCAAAATTGTTAAAAATTCATCTTTTGGCAGCTACTAATATTTTTCATTTATTATAAAAACTTAATACAAATTTGCCTTTATTTTATATATTATCTTTAAAAAAAACTGTAAACTAATTGGCAAACTATGATTAATTGGTAATTCACCCAAGAAAAAATCATGATAAAATATTTAACTAGGAAACATTCCCATATAAATCAAAATTGTGGTAATTAAAAGATAATCGGTGAATTAAAAGAATGTTTACATTTTCATATTCTTTTAAAAAAAAGGTTCACGATGAGGGGGAGATTTACCCAATGGTTTAGGGTATATCCAAGGATTTAGTGTTTAGTGTTTGGATTTTTATCCAAGGGTTTAGAGTATAGTGTTTAGTGTTTATGATTTACTCTTTTGTGACGGTTTTAAAATTGTTAAAAATTCATCTTATGGCAGCTACTAATATTTTTCATTTATTATAAAAATTTAATACAAATTTGCCTTTATTTTATTTATTATCTTTAAAAAAACTGAAAACTAATTGGCAAACTATGATTAATTGGTAATTCACCCAAGAAAAAATCATGATAAAATATTTAACTAGGAAACATTCCCATTTAAATCAAAATTGTGGTAGTTAAAAGATAATCAGTGAATTAAAAGAATGTTTACATTTTCATATTTTTTTAAAAAAAAGGTTTACGATGAGAGAGAGAGAGAGAGAGAGAGAGAGAGAGAGAGAGAAATTTAGTGTTTTGGGTATACCCAAGGGTTTACAGTTTAGTGTTTAGGATTTATCCAAGGGTTTAGGGTATATTCAAGGATTTAGGGTTTAGTGTTTGGATTTTTACCCAAGGCTTTAAGCTTTGTCCAAGGGTTTAGCGTATAGTGTTTAGTGTTTATGATTTAATCTTTTGTGACAGTTTTTAAATTGTTAAAAAAAATTCATCTTTTGGCAAACTATGATTAGTTGGTAACTCACCTAAGAAAATATTCATGATAAAATATTAAACTAGGAAACATTCCCATATAAATCAAAATTGTCGTAGTTAAAAGATAATCGGTGAATTAAAAGAATGTTTACATTTTTATATTTAAAAAAAAAAGGGTTTACGATGAGGGGGAGAGAGAGAGAGAGAGAGAGAGAGAGATTTAGTGTTTTGGGTATACCCAAGGGTTTACAGTTTAGTGTTTAGGATTTACCCAATGGTTTAGGGTATATCCAAGGATTTAGGGTTTAGTGTTTGGTTTTTTACCCAAGGATTTAAGCTTTGTCCAATGGTTTAGGGTATAGTGTTTATGATTTACTCTTTTGTGACGGTTTTAAAATCGTTAAAAAAAATTTCTCTTTTGGCAGCTACTAATATTTTTCATTTATTTTAAAAACTTAACGCAAATTATTATTATTTTATTTATTATCTTTAAAAAAACTGTACATTAGTTGGCAAACTATGATTAGTTGGTAATTCACCCAAGAAAAATTTATGATAAATATTAAACTAGGCAACATTCCCATATAAATCAAAATTGTGTTAGTGAAAAGATAATCGATGAATTAAAAAATGTTCACATTTTTATATTTTTCAATAAAAAAAGGTTTACGATGAGGGGGAGAGAGAGAGAGAGAGAGAGAGAGAGAGAGAGAGAGAGAGAGAGAGAGAGAGAGAGAGAGAGAAAGAGAGTGAAAGATAACTACGATCCACTTATGCACTTATTTTAGGATGTTGCAATTATACATACAAACGATAACTACCTTACTGAAGTTACTTTGTTTCATCTCGTCCATGTATGTTTTTACCACTGTCAGTCCACCTGACACAAAGTTTCCCTTCAGAATGCGTCGAAGACAGTTTACCGTTACATTAGCTTTCGCGATGACCATCAACAAAAGTCAAGGTCAAACACTAGAAAGTGTTGGTTTGTTTCTGCCTATGCCAGTTTTCTCTCATGGTCAGCTATACGTTGCACTTTCAAAAGTTAAGTCGAGATCTAGATTAAAAATCCTAATAACTAGTAAAGAAAGGAAGCCAGAGACAAAACATTGAATGTTGTCTACAAACAAGTTTTTCAAAATATTCCGTAGGCAGGGTACGTAATTGTTATCTACCTTTTTCCAATGTTTTTTAAAAAATATATAAACTGTTGCAATTATTTATTTTTTGTATTTGCCAGATGGGTGGTGATTAGTATGAAGATCGATACTATTTCATTGTCAAACAGTTTTCTGACTATTTCGATCATGGTATGTCAATTTAATATTGTTTTATGTTTAATAAAATTTACAAATTTCTAAATCTTTCAAATTGTGTTAATCCGTCCAATTTCTTACAAAATGAAATTGATTTTTTTCAGGTATCTCATTGAAGTTGTTTTCTTTATCGAAAATTGTACTTCATACTTTATAGAATTTATGGATAATATTTTCAATTTTATTATCTTTTCTTTTAATATGTCTACATAAATTTTACGAATCAAATTTATGCATAAAATATTTTTCACCTAAAATAAATAATTACAACATATATACCATCCAATTCTAATTAGTGATAATGTAAAATATGTTACTTCTCTAACTATACACTATTAATTCCAGATTTGGAAAAAAAAATATCTTCTTAAACACATAAATTATTTTGGGACGTTGCAATTATACATACACACAATAACTACCTCTTGATACCGAAGTTACTTTGTTCCATCTCGTCTTTTTAAAATATTGACTACCATCATTTTTACTGTGCCTGATGCTTTATCCCAAAGACGGTGGTCTTATGATATAAAATCTGTTACTTCCAAACCTGAGCACTATTTTGTCCATAATTTGAAACTGTACAATGTCCGCACAGGGTGCGGACCGGTCACCTAGTATTTTATAATTATTTTGTCAAGATAATAATATATTGATAATGAAAATTGTGTTTTCAAATCTCTCATATTATAATGGTCATTAATTTTGACGTATATATATGGTATACTAGGTGTCTTCCTGCACCATGTGCAGTAAAAAAAATTTAAAATATATTATAACAGATAAATATAAATTATATTTAAATTTTTTATTAATATTTTAAATTTTCTTTTTTCTTATCAATATTTTAGTATAAATTTGATTTAACTAAATATAAAAGTAAATATAATTTTTTTGTTTTTTTAATTTATTTAAGAATATGTATATATATATATTTAAAATTCTAATCTTAGATAGATTTTTCTATATATTTATTTTAATTAAATATATTAAATAAATATGTAAAAAGTTGCATAATTTTCAAAAATTAAAATTAAACAATACTTATAAAATTTATAGATATATATAAGAAACTAATGATTTACGATTTAATTTTGTAAAAAAATGTTTACATTTTTCGAAAATTTATAATTTTAAAATAAATAATTAAATGATATTTCAAAATTTTAGATATTATTATTGAATATATTTATTTTAATGATGATTTATGTGTTATTACCATATTCTAAAAAAGTTTCCAAAATATAAACCGACAATAAATGTAATATATGAGTTGTTACCATATTTTAAAAAGTTTACAAAAAATATAAATTAACATTAAATGTAATTGTCCATGTCATATTAATTTATAAGTCTTGTCATCAATTTTAGTAGCCATGTCATATTATTAATCTGAAAATGATTTTAGAGATGACATGTAGAAAAATCACTTCTCAAATATAATCTAGGGGATAAACAATATAAAAAATCATCTTCAAATCCCAACCTAAATGCAGAGAATTGATTCTTCACAATTTTATGATATTTTCTATTAAATTTCATTTAAATATAATTACCACACAATCCACCTAAAATTGAATAACACAAACATTTAATGGAATTAGAAAATCACTATATAATAACAAAAAAAATTAAAAAATTGGTGAAATCCATGATTGAATAACATGAGAATTTAATGGAAAATCTGATTCCTTTCAATTCACTTCAATTTCTAAATTCAATACCCACCTTGGTATATTTCAATAAACGAAACATGTGAGTATCACTTATCAGAAGAAGTTACTGATTAATAATTCTTAATAATCCCTTTGTTGCGTGACGTATTTATCGCATGTCACATTACACGCCTTTCAAACAGATGCCACGAATTCTCTCATAATCTAATGCACATAAATTTTGTTACTACGTTGAAGGAGTTGAAATTTCGAGAAAGAAAAATTTAATAAATGAGTTCACTTGTGACACCAACCAAGCAAACATTTACTCAACCTATATACGTCACACTACAGGACTTGACTTACACTCACCAGGACAACCTTCAATTCTCCTACTAATAGAGATAATAATTTATTGCTTCCTTTCTTTTCCGTGCAATATTTTTGATCATGTGATGATTAACAGCGAACAATAAGAACAGTAAAACATTAACCACAAGGTACTCATATAAAGAAAACATATACAATAACAATCTCAACGTAAACTAATTAATTAAGAACTAGAAGCAAGATTTTCAGTAAGGACTTTATTGATGTCGTTGTTACCAGCAGAAGTCTCGACATTGTTATTAACGTTGTTACTCTTCTTGGATAGATTGTATTTGTTGTTATGAATCCAAACTTTAAGAACTCTTCTCCTAACTCCAATCTCTTCACAAAACTGCTGAACAACAGATTCCTCTTGTCTTTGCATCTTCCAACCAATCCTCTCCGCAAAACTCAGCATCTTCTCCTTCTGCTCTGAAGTAAACTTTGTCCTAAACCTCTTCTTTTGATTATGTCTACCGTAGATGTACGGTGGTGGCTGCCGGAATGGTAAGTTTCCTCCACCATCTTCCTCCATTTGATCTTCTGATTCTGAGTTTGATACAGCTGCGGCTGCAACGCCTATTGGCATTATCATTTGCTGTGGTAGTGGTGATTTGGTCATCTTGTGATGGTGATGGAACATGATTTTTCTCTGCGGTTGGTTGTGGAGGTAAGGGGAAAAGTAGGTCTTTTCTTCGCCTTCGATTTCTCTTCTATGGAAGTTTCTATGGCAGTTACAAGCTGAGCAGGTGAGAGCTTCGATGGAACCTTCTTCACCACTTGGCATAAACTCTCCACAACCGTCAATAGCATGGCCTCCCTTGGAAGCTGCATGGTTCTTCAAACATTCCTTGTACTTGTTAACCACAGGCTTCTCCTTGTTCTCCTTGTTGCTGCTGATCATGTTGTAATCCACATGATGATGAGGATGGTCATGGTTTTTGCCAAGACCATTAACATTTGAGGGGACTATTAGTGGGTTTGGATGAGTAGAATTGGCAGGATGATGATGGCGATGATCATGATGACGATGTATCATGTGTCCGTGCCCACCATTATAAGTAGTGCTTATTGGGATAGGCATGTCATGTTCTTCTTGGCTAGCAACTTCCATCCTTATTGATCTTTTCTGCAAAAGATAGCCACTACAGTTAATTAATACTCTTATTTGGGTTTGCAAAGTGTTTATTTGTTTGGGGACAGAGATACTAGTTAGGTAGAGTAAACCAAAGAGTAAAGATAATTAATGAGTAAGAATATCAAATGATTAAGCTACAAAAAGGTAAAAGCTTTCTTCACTACTCATTAAACCCATTTTAAAATAATTTAAAAACTACTAATTTGGAAGATTCAAAAAGATAGAGAACAAAACAAAAATACAAAAGAAAAAACCTTTATTGCAAGCATGCTTAAGCTAAAGCTGACAAACCCACTTGAAAAAAAAAAGTCTTAGTTCAAATTATGATGATAAATTGATAATCAAGAAGACAAATTAACCTAACAAACAATGTATTTTTCAAACACACATATATTCTCTTCAAATCTAACGTCAATTTGAGATAAAGAGACTGAAGAAAGAACACATACCCACACAACCAGCAAAAGCAGCGCAACTTTCTTTTAATTACTATGCTTCGGAGAAACAAAACTCGTCTTCAGGATAAAGTATCTAGACCACAGTGATCTGAGAGTTATATCGAGATTAAGAAGTATTAAAGTTTTATTAGGGTTTGTAAAGTGAAAGAAATCAAGAACGAAGAAGAAAATAAAAGAGAGAAAGAGAGCGAAAGAGATAATCTCAGGTGGGTTTGGGATGTGAAGGAACTGCTTAAACTAAGGGCTTTTAAAAGTTGCAAAAAAAAAAAACTAAGGGCTTTTAAGTATTAGTGAAAGCCTAAAGAGAGAGAGACAAATTCTCGTTTTCTACAGACAAAGAGGAAAAACATCGTTAGTTAATAATTACCTCGTTTTGACCTGGTTTTCGATTATTAAAGGGACTAGAGTCTTTGCCCGGGCTACGCCCGGGTAAATTTCTTCTTATAAATTTAATTTTATAAAAGCATGTATATAATTGATTAAATTGTTTCTTCACTGAACTCTTATTTTATGGGAACTGAGACCAAAATTCTACTACGCAGGATTGTTCAAGACTCATAGCGTAAGTGAACTTACAACATACACAGCATAAGAAAATATCTGCAATCTCTTCTCCTTTTATTTAAATCCAACGAACACTCCAGCTCCGTTGCAACTTCTAACGGCTAACCCTCTCACTCCCTCCGAAGGTTTCCTCTTCTTCATTAAATCTTTCGCGCCCCTACTTCCGGCCACGTCACTCTCCTTGACTTTCTCAACTTCACCTCTTATCTTCCTCACATGCACCTTATGGCATCTATCAATACCTCGTTGAGAGGTTCTTGATGAGAAGGAAGACCTTGGGGCGCCGCTCCTTCTGACTGCATATCTTCCTTCTTCACTGCGCCAAGAATCACCACCAGGTCGCTCACCTCCATTGCCACATTGGTCTCTTTCGACCAGAGGTGCAGCATATGTTGTTAAACTTCAGTGGCTTGGTGGCTAAGCCTGAACTTAGGAATGTATTTTGAAGAAGATTGTGAAGGACCTGCAGCATCTGAAGAATATACTTTAGTGTCACTTCTCAAACAGACGCATCAAACATATATATCTGCAAAATAAATGTAAAAGAGATAACACAGCTTGGTTAAATAATGTATTCCGTTAAAATTAACTTAAATGGCCAAACAGAGAAGAGAAGCAAAGAGCTAACCTCATTGAGCGAGTGACCACAGTGACGTTGTCACTGACAAAGAGCTTCCTCTCCCAAAGATGAAGAGATAGTAACCACAGTGACGTTGCACCTGAATCAACCCTGTAACACAATGAACCACTCTTCTCTCGTACCCGCAAAAACCTGTCGCTGTGGTTCTTGCACGAGATCTCGAAGAAAGATCTGGGAGAGTGGAGATGTCTTCCCAGTGAGAGCTGACGGGATCTCTGAACTGGTGGTTCCTGACGGTATGACATGGATCTCCACCGACGACATCGACAATCACGCCTCGTTTCTTATCTTTCTTAGCGTTACGGACCAAAAGGGTTAAAGCTAGAGGGACAATGACACCAGCAGCATAAGGAATCGTCTCCCACTTCCTGGAAGCAATAGTAAAAGTGTTTATTCACATAATCAATACGGAGAGGAGCTAAAAGAGTACACATTGGTTAAAAGCAGTATACAGTCTCGTCAAGTTAGAATCTTTTTAATATGATTTTGATTTGAGACAGAAAAGAGATAACTGAACAAAAGGAATAAATAAACACAGAGATGTGGATGCTGCACCTTAGATTAAACTATTGTTTTATCGTTCGCCACTATCGAATTCTTATTTTCATGTTTGGTTCTCATTCTGTACCTTGATCTTATATTAATTGAACATCCAATCAAAACTTATATTAATTACACAGAATGAGAACCAAAACTTATATAAAAAAAAACTTGCTTACCTCTCTGCTTGCGAGCTTCTTCCTCTTTCTTATTCTTTCCTCACATTTCAAATAATATATTTGCTTTTTTTTAACATCTCTCTCTTGTTTCCTGACTTGAACATGCTCCTCTTTCTCTCTCTTTTGTCTCTCAAACTCAGCTTCTCGAAGCCTTATCACTCTATTTTGGAATAGTTCCTGGAAATAAAATATTTTGATTTGAGTTACTTGACAATAAGAATAAAACATAAAAAATTAGCATAATGAAGACATCATCACTGACCATGTTCTCAACAAAAGATTCTGAAAACATTCTAGTTTTCTCCTTGAGATCACTCTCATGACGTTCCCTGCTGAGCCCGACCTCACGCTACACAAAACAGAAGAGACTTATAAGGACCTTTGTATGCCTCAAACTTAGAAACCACTGTTAAGAAAAAAAAGTTAACCTTTTGCTCCTGCTCATGAGATTCTATTTACTCTACGAGTCATTGCTGATATGCAGCTTCAATCAAAAGGATAGACTCTTCTCTCTTTGCTCGTTCCAGGTATCCATTCTTTTAGGAAGTTTAAGGAGCTTCCTCTCCATTTCTTCTACCTTTACCTGGTGATTCTCAGTCTTCTCTAGCAAAGCCTGAGCTTTCTCAACCTCCCTAAGGATTCTCTGTCTCCTCCTCTCTTCAACAACTAAGGCAAGTCTCTTTTGTTCCGCCTCTTCAGCTTTAAGCTTTCTATTCTCCTCTTCATGCTCCTTTAAAACAAAAAAAAACACAGCACAGTGAGACTTTGTCTCAAGTATGAATAAGGCCTTAACACGTACGTGAAAGAAACATTACCATCCTCTTTTCAATGATTGATTGCCGAGCAAGCAGTTTTTTATGCTCCTTTTCAACAGTCTCCCCTAGAGTTGGTACTACTACTATGTCACCAAGCTTACTTGAAGCAGGGAATAACATGGCTCTTACTTTGTTCATAGTCTCAGCAAATATGGTCAGAGGATCTCTCAACGCATCAGACTCAATACCCTGAAACATGACACAAGTCAAAATCAATCAATCAAAACTTTCAAAAGTTTTAGTTAAAAAAAAACTACTTAAATGCAGAATTGGCTAACCAGATTTCCAAAGTTACATAACCCTTCACATGATCAACTTTCATGGCCACAAAATTTTGTTTCGCAGCTTCAACTGATATCTTATCAACGTCTGAGAAGTCCAAGAAAGGGACCAGCTGAGCTAGAAACTCAATTCTTATCGTCTGATACATCTTAGACACCTGAAAAAAATTGTAACATTAGATTTGTGGTTAGATGGAGACATATATACACTACGTTTAAAAAAACATGAGTGCAATTTTTTCTTTTTCATGAGTGCAACTTACATGATGAAGTAGGCTCAGAGTAGCAAGCTTCTCCAAAGAAGGAACATATTGAGAGAGTTGTACTTCTGGTAAAGAAGGAGCTGTTATCAGCTTCCCACCTAGCTTCCAGTAGACTATAACACCATCAAGGAGCCCTCATTAGCTACACAAACAAACAACTTTAAGCAAATAAGCCATACTGTGAAAGAAAGAAACAGCTTTTATGATACAAACAGACCAAAAGCATCAAACTTGGCAATGTTTTCATCGTTCTACTGAAGAATCTTATAAACCTGTCCAAAAAGTCTTGTTCAGACAGATCCAAATCATCAGCAGTGATAGTGAAGGGATTGATACAACAAAGATTTAAGATTGAAACAATGTACATGCTGCAATCTCTTACCATAGACAGAATTTAATCATGAGGAAAGAGCACATGAGTGTTGATGATTATAACTTGGTAGTGAGCATCCTACTGGAAGGAAGAACTGATTTTACATATAGCAACTGTGCAGCTCAGTCACCACAATCATTGAAAAGCGAAAGTCTATATCTTCCATATCTAAAGTACTCCAACAGCCATGGGCAAACAAAATTGCCAATCAAAAGAAGAGAAGGAAACACACATTGATCTATCTTTTGATTGAAGAATGAAGCGAAATATAACATGAAGCAGATTCACAAAAATTGAAAGAAACTAATATACAAAATGAACAAAACTATCGGGGTAGAACATGATTTCATACATAAGAAGAATCTCCACACCAATTGAATTCACAGCCGATTGGCTCTGAAACGGAAGGAAGAGGAAGATGAACAGGAGTCGACTCGTCAATCGCACGCGGCGCTTAGGGTTAACGCAAGAGAAGTGATGTGTTTTACCAGAAAAAAAAATGATGTGAGATTGTTCTGGGCTAACGGGCTGTTAGACAGACCGCGAATTCGAAGCCCAGATACCGAGTTCGGTTCAGGCCCATCATAGAGAAAGAAGTGTTGACGTGGATGTATGCAAAGGCTCTCATTGGTTGGAATTAAAAGAGTGACGTGGACACTCTATCTATGAAGCTTATTTAGCTTTTAGTATAGTATTGATGAGGCGAACAATACATCGTTAATTTATACCAAGATTCAAAGCTAGTGCAGTATTCTTTTTTTTTTTGAGAATTAGTGCAGTATTTGTTTTGCTTTCTTTCTTGCAGTATTTGTTTTGCATTTTTGCCGGTGAATGTATACTTGTATAGTATTTAGAATCTCTATAGTTGACAAAAAAAAGAATCTCTATAAAATATAGCAATCACTTCTTTCTAAAGTTAACACTTCATACAATATTCGATAAAAATAATCTGTTGTCAACAATTTTTTTTGTCTGCTGTTGTCAAACATTAATATATATATATCTAAACTATTAAAACTGAAGTACAAATAAGATTTGACCCTTAGTTTTCCTAAATAATTACAATTTAATGCCACTAATTTAAACACATTGTCATTAACCCATTACTTAGCTAAACCATGTGTTTCCTATACCATCATAATAATTAAATTTGACAGCGTACACTTATATTATTCGAGACCAAACCAAGGAAACCAATGATGACAAATTGTTTCATATATTTCCTAGATTTTAGCATTTAAGGCCAGCAAAGATACCGTGATCTTTCTACCTAATTAATGATAAAGCATATATTTTCAAATATATTAGGTTTACATTTTGGTTCAAATAGATTAGGTTCAAAAATCCCCCAATATATTGATATTTTTATAAATCTATCTCAACACGAGTTATTAGTGGGTTTACATATATATTTAAATCCAAAATTTTGTTATGTTTTTTGATACTTTAACATTTTCAAATTATAAACCAAAATAACTAATACTATTAAAACCTGATTTATTAGTGTACATGACTATTTTAGTATTAATTTTTAACCTATATTTAAAACTAAAGTTTTGAAATTTAATATTATTTTTCAAAAAATTTAAACCTCACCTTTAAACTCCCTTAAAATATAAACTACAAGTATATAATATTTAGACTTAGGAGTATAAATGTCATTTTACATTTTTAATTAAAATATTTTGATTATTTTAGCTATATGTATGTTATAATATATAGGCATGAGACTTATTATCCGGGATTCAGATCTGATACTAAAATACTCACAGATATCTATAACCCGAATATCTAGAAGGCATATATCCAAATTAGAATACTAAAATCACTGATCCGTATACCTAAATTTTTTGGATATCTGAATTCGTCCTAGATCTAAAAATATATATCACTGATTAAAAGCTAAATATATTTATAGAAAAATTTAGGACTAACACCCGCTCGGGCGAGCGGGTCAAACTCTAGTATATAGTTAAAGATTAAAATAGTATAAATATATAGTTAATAAGACATCAATATATATATAGTTAAATATTGAAATAATATAAATATATAGTTAATAAATGAACCTTCAAATTCTTTCAAGGAAAAAATATCAAGATAGGGAGGAATAAAGATGAGAATTAAGATTATGGGAGATTGCTTGGCTTGCACTATCAGACATCAAATTTACAACAGTATAGAAACATGTCAGATACTTAGTGGGAAGATTTGAATCATATAGACAAACAGAAAGTCACAATAAATTACAATATCTAATATCGTTTCAAATTATATCTACTAAATGTTGCTATCATAATATGAAACTAGATCATGATCCGCCCGACCGGGCGGGTGTTTATTTAATTTTTTAATTTTTAATTTACACTAAATGATGTATTTGTTAATAGTTACTTGTGATATATTGAGCTTTTTGAATTTTTAAAAAACAATCAAATGTGTGAAAAATATTTTTTATTATAAAGAAAGCTTAAAGTGAACAACGATAGATTATATATGAAATATATAAATCAATTTAGTTAATTTAAAATACGTTGAAATAAATGACTTTGAGTCATATATAAATCAATTTAATCGGCTCATTGTTATTACATTTTTTGTTAGGGCCATAGTGTTTTATATCAAATTAAGTTGGTCTAGTGGCTCATGACTCCCCTCTCTTATTCTAACTGACAATTTTGTTCTGTAACCGTTCGGTGTTTAGAAAAAAATTGTGAAAAATGAAAAAAAGAAATATCTCGACTTTCGGTGTTCTCCCATAGCGATGACGATTTCAAAACTCATTAATCGAGGGTCTAATGTTTTATCTTTGTGAATCTGATGTTTTTTCTTTACGAATCAAGGTATGGAGTAATTAAATCTTTTTGAAATAATTGGTTTATTTTTCATTCTGTTTCAAAGTATATTCTTTGTATGTCTAGTTACACCTAGTTAATTAATAAATGTCCATCTCTATTATTAATATCCTAGATTTTTTTATGATAACAAATATATAATTTCGGAATTTATTTAATACAAGAAAAGTTAAATTTTGTTTACTAAATTGAAAAAGACAAACATTAAAATAGAGACTATCTATAAATAAACAAAGTGATAAAGACACATTTAATAAACTGATTAAGACAAACATTTTTATAGGAAGTTTAATTAATATTTTCAGTGACATGCCATTATAAATAACTTGAAAAATTAAGGGACATTTTTAAAGTGTATTTCTCTTTTAATAATATAGATAGATTATGAATACTAGTTAGTTACAACACTTTGTTGAATAGTTATAACTAATCATTTATTTGTTGTTGAAATCGTGGTAATTTGACAAATGCACATTTAATAGCCAACAAAGTGGCGTGAAAAATGCGTATTTTGGGGAGCTAAACGTTGGCATTATAACTTGAGACCACTCATTTCATAAAATGAATTTGTTAAGGTAGTGAAAACCTTTAAGCAAAAAAAAAAAAGGTTGTGTAGTTACAAAAAAAAAAAGGTTGTGAAAACCAATATTATTATATTGTTCCTTTCTTGTTTAAATATATATATTGTTCCTTTGCACAAATTCACAGCATAATTATATATGGACATTCTTCTCTATTACAAATTAAAATTGTATATTTGGACATTAAATACGTCACGTAGATATTATTAGCTTCCAGAGGTTGTCATGTCATGCATGTGAATTCATATTATTCACTTGAAGTTACTATTAATTATGGTCCTACAAAATATGTGATCTCATATAGTTTAATTATATATATTATGATCTTCTCCTTTTATGGAACATATTAATTTTTTTGGAACATATTAAATTTATAATGTAAAATAACCCCCAATCAATTGATTTGTAGTTACCTTATAGTCTTGTTGATCTTTTCTGTAGCAAGTATTCATGGATATGTGAAATCTCTTGGGTTTATAGGTTAACCAAAAGACTAGCTAGTAGCATGCTTTCATCAAATTGTGATTATATTTCTATTGAATTGGAGGACATTATTCTTATATAACACATAACCCTTATAGCTTATTCTATGGTAACCCACATTATTCTACATGACACACTTTATATGAAATATCTAATTCATCCTTAATGAATTTATTTTTTTTGTTTTATCTTTTTTTACTTCCAGGAATTATTTTTTTTTTAAAAACAAAAAACAGAAAAAGAAATTGGTCTTCTTCAACATTGACGTCGTATCTCCTCCGGTAGCACGCGGCGTCTCCGATCTTTAACTTCAACGACATCATGCGGTGTATCCAGTACTCTCTGTAATCGTGACCATCTTTTCCTCTTCAAACTTCAAACGCATGATGGTTAAATGCTCCAACCTCCAATCAAAGTTGTGTTCGATAACTCGTAGGCAACATTTGTCGACTCCACCAAGTCGCCATCATCGCCGTGATCTTAGATCCTCACCGCCGACTCCGCCAAGCTTTGATTTCAGTCAACCATGGATGACGATGGATTGAGAAAATCTCAATCAACCATGGATGAGCGATTGATTGAATCTGGTGGAAGAAGCAACTTTTCACTATTTGTGTTTTTGGTCCTCAGATTTTTTGTTTCTCTTCATTTTGATCCCAAACTTTCTAATTGACCAGATTTTTTTCTGATTTCAGCTTGAACTTTTCAATTACGCACTTTAACCCTTATTAACTCTACAAATAGACAAATAAATACAATATATACACCTAAAGACAATTTAGAAAGATTAAAATAACCTAAAACTAACTGCATAACAAGTAAAATCATGAAATTGCTAAAGGAGTGGATTATAGAAGATGGTACAAAAAGTAAAACTCATATAACTAGATATATAACTCATATACTATACATGTAATACTGATTTCATTAGTACAACTTCATATTATATATCAGACATGTAATACTGGTACTACTGGTAAAACTTCTTCATTGTAGAAATTTTAAAATTACATTTGATTTTTTCATATGAAGAAAACAATCAACTAACCAAATTGGTGTGTTTATAATGGTCTCTCCTAACTATTGTAATTTTTAAAATTTGTTTTTTTGAAATTATTACACTATCTCATAAGTATTTATGTTCCACCTTATACTTTAAAGATTTGTTTACTTGTTTGTCCACTATATTTTTGAAAAACATACACCGAATGCATTTTAAAGAAATTAATGATTCAATTATATGTGATATCAAATGGATAAACATATAGAAGTAATAAAACTGGGTTATATTTATTTTTTATCTAGTACAACTAATTTTTTCAATTTGACTGCCAAAATATAACTATGTACAAACTTGTACAACTCAAAAGTTGGTACAACTATGTGTTATTACAAGAACATAGTTGTACCAGTTAAACCGATATTACATATTCTTCTCGTAGTTACATTAGTTGTACTATTTATACTGATCATATTAAACTACTTTTCTCTTAATTTTGTGTTTTTAGGCTTTCATTTTCTTGATGGAAGTGTATTTCTATTCACAACATTAAAAATATTTTCCAAGTATGTGTAAGACCTATAGAAAATCATATATAAAATCATTGGTATAATAAAACAACACAAATTAAGTGTTGCCCGTACAATATTAATAATACTACTACCGTAGTCAAACCAGTTGTACTATTATTGTTGTAGTCCAAACATAAAACATAATGTTTATGTATTTTTTGTACTTGTGATGCCATGTGCATCATCTTTTGTTCTCTTGGTGAAGGTATATTGCTATTGATAACATTAACATCCCATAGAAAAACATATATATCATCATCATCACCATCATTCATTGCTATTTATGCAAATATATTTTCGTTAATCAAAGGTGTTATGATAATCTGAGATGGCTTTGCTAATTTGCAAAACATAAGAATAAAAAGCTATTTGAAGTCAAATACGAAACTACAACTAACATTGGTATGCCATTTTTAATATCGAAACATTGGTACTATTACCATAGTTAAAATAGGTGCACAAGTTGGACTATTATTGTCATAGTACAACTAGCATAACTACTTTATATATACCAGACATAAAATACTGGTGCAACTTGTACAACTTCTTCAATCAAAAAATTTTAAAATTTCAATCAGAAAATAACATAAGACTAAACAAGTCGAAAGACCCTTAGAATGGTCCATCCTAATTATTTGAAGTTTAACCAATTTTTTTCCGAAATTATTACACAATCACATAAGTTTCTATGATCTACCTTATACTTTAAAGGTTTGTTTACTTGTTTGATCACTATATTTTTGAAAAACATACAACGACTATTTTTTAACAAATATAACGATTTCATAGTATATGATTCTAGGTATGTAAATATATATACAAGTAGTACAACTGATGTATATTTATTTACTAATTGGTACAACTACATATTTTTATTTCTGGACAAAAATACAACTACGTACAAATTTGTACAACCCAAAACCTAGTACAACTATGTATGCGATTGTACAACTAAAATACTTGTACACCTACATGTTAATAACTAAATACTTTTACAACTACATATAATATATATATATATGTATATATATATATATATATGCAATATAAACATTTAGATTCACCATAAAATACTAAAACAAATGTTAAAACATATTTAATTAATTAGATATCAATATTTCTCGTTTTGAACATGATACTTGCATCATTCATTCGTTTATTGGTAAAATTGATATAAGTTTTCATTTTATTCAAAATTGTATAACCGGTACAATTTTATCATTTCAAAAATTGACAAAAAACAACTTTTTAATTAAGAAATTTAAAACTTCATTTGGCTTTCCTATATTTTTCATGTGGTACAACTAAGGATTTTAATTTTTATAACCAACTATATCAGTCATATAGCCTGTTCAGAAGGCACTAAAGGGGGCGGCGAGTCCGGGTCTAGCGAGTTACCGAAAAATCGGAGAGTAATCGGGGATTACGCAGGGCCTAGATGTAATATGCATGTGTTTTTTATTTGTCAAACATTTTGATTAGGGTGTATTTGATACGAAAAGATCCCTAAATGAAATATGCATGTGTTTGTTTGAGTTTGATAATTAATTGTAACTATTTAGTAATGAATACTTATACAAAATCTGTCACTAATGAGTAAAAATAGTCAATAATATTTCAACTTTACGCGAAGAAAAAAAACTTAGACAATCAACTCGGGAATTAGGCGGAAATTAGGTGGTCAACGTGGGAATTAGGCGGTCAAACGCGGATCAACGCGGGTCAACACCTGAATTCACCGATTTGATCAAACTCGCCGCGGTCAACCTCCAAACAGCAACTAGGCGATCACATTTTCGAACATGGGTCCTATATGATCCATTTTTTCTCTTTGTTCTACTAACTGTACCAATTATATTAGTCATATATGATCTATTTTATAATTTTATGTCTTATATGCCTCATTTCCTTGATGGAAATACAACAAACATATACAAGTTTCACCATATTTTTCTTGTATATGTGTTTACAATTGGTCTATCTTTTATTTTTATTTTCACATCTATATAATGAAATGGATATTGAGGCGAGAAGATTACAACTCAATGTTAACTAACACATTTTGTAAAAAATCATTATCAAAATCAAATATTATTGAAAATAAATTATTTATGTATTTTGACAAATGCAAACGGGAAAAGATTAGGCCAACATGTCTCATTGGTTATATATCATTTTATTGATAGCATCATTCATACAATGAAAACAAAAACCAAATATCACCATATTAATTGCAATGTTGTACTTGTTATACACGTTCTAGTTGTACTAGTTATATTCAACCTAGTTGGACTAGTTATACTGGTTAATGGTTATACTTAATCTAGTTGTACTAGTTAGAGTGGTACTAGTTGTACTAGTTTGCGTTGTACCAGTTGTACTAGTAATATTCTGTGTTCTTCAATGTCGTGATTTTTTCACAGTGAAGCTAAAGTTCGATCCAGATAAGAGGAAATCGATTAAGGACGATAATAAGTTGATCGATTTGGGATAAGAACAAAAAAAACAAGTATAAATCTGGGTTAAGAACAAGAACAACAAAACTGGATTATGTAAGGTGAAGGAGAGATTGTGCTTGATTTGGGGATTTAGGGTTACAAATAGGTTGGATTCTGGGTCAGAAAACGGGTCGGATCTTGGGTGGATATTAGTGGCACGGGTTGTAAATAAGTAAATGTCTTCTGGTTTTTTAGTTATTTACCTTTATTTTATCTTTAAATGTAAATGTAAAATAAATTTTAATCATGGTTGTGTCATTTTAGAATTTTTGAACTTCCTTTGGGTCACGAGAGAATTTGATCCTGAATTGGAGAACTCGTATATTATGGATTCAAATAATTTAATTCGTTAAACTCATAAATTAATCAGGCGTTAAAAAACTCATAAATTATTTTTCTATTTTTGGATACAATTATTGTGTTCCATAAGTTGTTTAAGCTGGTGACCATTCAAGTCGAGAAATTGGTGCAGTTCACTTTCTTCTTTTATCATTCCCCTGTAAGCTTTTTTATGTTATGCTGCATAATTGAAATTGAGAAACTTTTAGCTTCTTTCTTTTGTTTCCTTCTTGTCTCTATTTGTTTTCTGTTCTTCTGGTAAATTCCTTCCAGTATGGCAGCTTTTTTTTGTAATCTTCTTTATTTTTTTCTCTCTACCTTATGTAACGTCTCACTAGAGTCATGGTAACATTTTTGAAACATGTTATTTTACTGACGTCCATACCATGTATTTAGAAATAGTTTGAGTTTTTATAGCCAATAATTTTGTAAAGAAACTCGAGAATATTCTGGTATTTTGATTTGAAAGTAGATAAACAAATTCTAAATGGTCGTGTTACAAAACTAATTTTTCTTGTGCACTTGATGTAAAAGGCTTTTTCGATTGAAGTAAATTTAACATTTCTTAAAATAATGAAATTTTCTTTTGTCAATAACGTGAAAACGTACAAATCCTATTATTCTAACATATCAAATTTATCTCTATGAAAACTGATCAAAACTTATAACTAAACTGATCAAAACTTATAGATCGCGAGTATGATTTTCTGTCGGCGAGATAGTACCAAAATTTTTAAAAGAAAATTCTATCGTAGATGGTCCATAGGTTTTTTTGATATCAATGTAATTTTCTTGGATATGGAACCTTTTATGGTAGGATCATTCACCATAAAAATTTATCCAGAAAAACAGGGTTTGTAATCCAGTGGTAATTAACTTGAGTGCAAAACCAAATATGGTGAAATCACTTGGCTTTGAATCCTGTTCACTGGACAAATTAAAATTTTAGTATCGTCAGAATAGAAAATCGGCACATGGAACGAAACGTATGCTACTAACACTTGGCTATCTAAATCTATTTCGGTGGAGGACAAGTAACCAATGTATAACTAAAAGAAACACATGTCTATAAGAAAATGAAATTTATACCATTTGTGTATAAAAATATGCGATTCATTTTTATATGTATAATATTTTTTGTCATTGTCCTTTGGAAAAATCGATTTTCACCAAATAATTGATTCTTCACCATCAATAGTAACTTAGATAGAAAATGTTTAATTCATTTTACTAGAAACGTTGCAACAAGGGAATAGGGAACCATAGACTCGGTTGCAAGTCATAACCCTTTTGCTTGGGAATAATCTAATTTGAATTTGAAAACAAATTTGACAAATATGCACTGTATATACATATCTTGGGGAATATTTTATTTATTATTTTTATACAAAAAGAAATATATGTTTCTTCTTCTTTATTCTGTTCCCATTAATTATCCACCAAATTTAGACAAGAGCTATTTCAAACGAGTCTGATGGAAACGCATAAGTCTCTTTTATGCATACAAAGATATTCCACGAAGAATCTATATATTCATCCTCCTCATAGATACGATACACCAGGGATAGTTTGTCTTTCAGAGGTTCAATGATCTATACTATTAAAATAAAATACCTAATAGGATTTTACCCTTAATTTTCTTTGATAATTACAATCCATGTCATTCCTATATTAATGCTTAATAATGTTTAATCAATATTTTGTTTTTTGTCGCCTAATTAAAATCGGGTCCACTCAATTAACTTCCACAGATTTTGTTCCTACTTAATAGGTAAGTTTTAATTAATTAGTTAATCACTTGACTGCATCTATTTAATTTATTGGTTACAGTTGGCGTTTACAAATCTAAAACATCAGTGCTTTGATCGTTTGTTTCTTTTTTATATTTTATGAACATAATTTATGTTTCCATCTATTTTTTTGTAAGACATCGCTGAATAAAAGTTTCATGGGTAAGAACAAACTGCTTTAGTTCTCCTAATTTAATTTTTTGTGTAATACTCCCTCTGTTTTCTTTTATAAATCATTTTAGAGGAATTTTTTTTGTTCCAAATTATATGACATTTTCGGTTTTCTATGTAAAATTTATTAACAGTTAATGTTGTATGACCAATGATAATATGTCTTCTATTTTTTCATTAGTTGATTTGTGGTTGTGTAAATAATTAATGATGTTTTTGTCTAGAAAATATAAGAAATTTATGTTTTTTTAATCTATGTGCAAAATTCTAAAACGGCTTATAAAAGAAAACGGAGGGAGTATTATTTATATGAACATAAGATATACCATATATTATAAAATATTATTGATTAACTATATATGATATATATTCAACATAAAAGAATTTTTTAAACTAAACCTTTTAAAACTTAAAATTTAAAGTACTAATTTTTAAATTACATGTATGTTGTATAATATATGTGAGAGCATAATATAACTGATAATATAACTGTATATGTATATTTCATTTTGTGTTAAAATTACTTTTTACGTGTGTAGACAGTGTGTATGTGAAATTTTAAAAAATAATAATAGGTTACCTTATTCACAAACTTAAGATTAAAAAAACTAAACTTTTACCGGAGTAATAAGTTATAACGTGGGTGATTGGTTGTGTTGTATATCTATACTTTTAGCTTTATTTATTTTTAAATTACTAATTTTGTCAGTTATGTTGTAGTTTTATTTTTGAAATTTAAAACTTACAACAAAAATTATATTAATTTTTACCAATCATGATTTAGCTTTATTGTTAAAACTACAGCAGAAAAAAAAAAACTAAATCAAACTTTTTTCTTATGTATTTTAGACAAAAATCTTACATCTTTGTTTATATGATGTAGAAACTATTAAATGAAAAAAATTATCTATAATATCAAATAAATTAGATAATCATAGTATAAACATCTATAAATATTTTAAATTAATTCTATGTGTTTTAAAAATTATTGAAATATTTTAGATAACATAAATATTATTTATATCACATCTTAAATAGCAGTAAATTTTGATAATTTATAAAAATCATAAATAATAATTATTTTTGTTGATAAATAATAATTATTTTATATATACATCACATATTTTATTTTGAAATATCTATAGCATATAGCTTACAGCTACAACAAATTTAACTACAGCAAAAGTCTCTGCAAAAAAATCTACAGTAACAACTATACAATTACAACTAACTTACCTACAACTAAATTTTTACAGTTAAATTTTTACAGCCACAGTCGAACCAATCATCACATTTCTCATAAATTATTTCTCATCAGAATATTCTCTTCAAAGCTCAAATTTCCATATACTTTCAGATTTATAAGTAAAATAAATTATATGCAAAAATTAAATATAAATAATAGACAAAAAGTTTAAATAGGAGAAATTAAAAAATAAAAAAATATTGTGTGATAAGAAACTTAATACGAGACGTCAAAAGATAAAAAAAATTCAACTATAGATGCAAAGCTCAAATATTAAAATTAAAATGTTAACTATAGTGACATTTTATGAAACATAAGTTTTATATTCAAAAAGTTATCCCGCGCTTTTAAAGCGCGGATCAAATTCTAGTAACATCTTATATGACATACTAATATATATAGATTACAATAAAAAAGAAATTTTCCATTAATGGGAACATTCTGAATATAATAAGACATATTTTCAACGTTTTTCAGTGTAAAATGAATGAACATAAAACTCGAGTCCAAAAATAGACAATCTCGTTATTTTCTACCAAATTATACTCTTAATAGTTTGGTGATGCTGTATGGTTATGGTTGCGGTGGGGTGCATATATCAGCGTATCACTATCACACAAACTTCCATTCTAAACTGGTAGTGAGATAAAGCCATTAAATATTAATATATAAAAAGTGATCCACAATTTTATAAAAATAAAACAATTTAGAGTATCACAAATCTATAGAAGAGAATAGACTAATTTCGAAAGGAAGTATAACTGATGGATAGATTTTTTCTTGGATATTTAAATAAGGTCGAAAACATGATTCTATATCCACACAAGTACACATGTTTAATATCATAGCATTAGTTCGAATCCAAATAGCTTAGTTTCCTAAAATCTACCTATCACTAAACTATTCATGTATTGTTTGTTAAAATGTTCATAGTTACCAAACAAATAACTAAAGAACAAAGGGGACGATGTGTATTTTTTTTAGCTAAACTGTAAATTTCATATTAATTAAGGTTAAATGTACAAAAGCAATCTAAAATCTGTTCTACCAAGACAAAGAAAGAAAAAAACAAGGTAGAACAAAACATGGGTTGACACCCTTGTAAAAACTAGATCCAAAGAGACATGAGAGATTGGAATTTCTTCCTATATCTCTCCTAGCTGTGCTGATGTTGCGGACCTCTCTCTGGATCACCTTAGCAGTAGATACAGGCAAGACAGAGATGGTGTTGTGGCTACCACATTATTTCTCTGTTTACACAAGTTGAAGATCATTGCTTGGGCTACCAGAGACATGTGCATTTGAAGTTTCATTAACATAACAAGTAACGGAAACAACGTACATAATATATTTGAAGTCTTTTTTTATAAGAATAATACATTTGAAGTTTTTTTCTATAAGAATAATACATTTGAAGTTGCATTTGCAAAACAAGTAAAAGAAACAAGCGTACAAAAAACGTACATTTGAAGTTGCATTTGTAAAGCAAGTGTGCCTTTTACTTTTAGTGACCCCATGAACAATAAAAGCTAAATGGTGCATGCTTAAGATAAAGCCGATATTGTTCTCCAGTTTAATTTGTTTTATGAAAAGGTTTAGTACAATCGTTGTTATTTCATGCATGCTTCGATATTGTTCTAAAGTTATTGTTTAATTTCCCACTTTTTTCTTATAACCTTAATGTTGATTCAGATTCAGAGTACGTAACATTCTTTGTTTTTCATAAAAGAAAAAAATTCTGAACTCTTTCACAAAAGAAAAATAAAAAAATTCTGAACTTGGATTTCTTACAATAATGGGTTCTTACGTGCAAATCAATTTACTGACAGCAGTTTCCTCTCATTTTATATAATGTGTAAATAATATAGCAGAGTGGAAATGAAAAAAATAATAGTACGGCAGTGAATAGACGGCGTAGAGTGTAAGAAAATACAATCGGTACTTTTCTATATTTTAAAGTTTAAACTAAGAACCAAAACAAAATGGGTCGGCAAAAAATAAATCGTAATGTAAGAGCCAAAATAATTTTTTATAAAGATATTATATCTTTGGTTATACGGCAACGATCCATCCATCACTCAGTTTACATGTGATTTTTGACAGTAATAAATGTTACGTACGCATGTATTTGTCGAAATACATATTGTCAAACCTTTAGCAAAGAAACAAAATACACTTACGGGGTGTATTCAATTAAATGTTTGTAGTGATTTGTATTAAAATGACAAATCAACTGTTATTCAAACGTGAATTTTAAAAAATACTTTAAAATCTAGTGTTATTGAACTTGACATTTTATAAAACACTCTAAAATCCATGGATTTTAAAACTTTGGGTGGATTTGAAAAAAAATTGGAGTTTGAAGAGATTTGGACAAAATCTCATTTATATGGATGAGATTTTAAAAAAGGAAAAAAACTTTGGGGGTGATTTTTTCTTAAATTTCAGAATACTTGAGATCATTTGATCTTTAAATTTTAGAGTGCTTTTCAAAGTCAAATTATTTTATAACGTGAGCAATCACTCTTTCCAACAGAGTAAGAACATGAAATGAGAACAAAATATTCAAGAAACGTGATTATCTTTCAATTCACTTTCAATTTACGAGTTCTAAAAGCACACTGTTGACCAGATTCAAGAAAGCTCAAAAACTTATAAAAGCAAATATAATAGATCAAAATTGTTTATCAAAAACCCAAATTCATAAATAAAATCATGAAAGATAAATTTAAAAACAGAGTGGCAAAAGAAAACTTCTAAAAGCAACGTAACTATTGCTGCATCAAGATCCCATATGCATAGCATCTGTCCACATGGCTGCTGCTATATTTGCTCTCAATTATTAGCATTCACTTTTTACTTGTGATGCTACGTAATGGTTTCTTTGCATCTTGACAGTTCAAGACTATTTCACAAAGAAGAGACATTAAAGTCTCAAGGGCCATCATGGTCAAAAGGTCAACATCAAAGATTGCTGAAAAGGAAGCTGAGCGAGGTCATAGTTTCTGCATCTGAGAGAACCATCTTCAACTCACTATCTCCTGTAACAACACCATTGAAAACATGTGGAAGTTTTGGAAAGAGAACAAGCTCCAAAGAGGAGAAATCAAGTTTATAATATCACAAAGAAACCAGCTTTATTGGAGTATAACCAACGTCAAGGTTTTTCTTTCAATTCAGTCACAATAGGAAGAAATTTTCCGCTTCGGTTTCGTTTGTTATTAATTGCCACAACGATTGAAAAAGAAGCCGATGATGCTTCACCAGCGTCCGTTTCGTTTGTGTGTAAGGCGTAATTATCGGACGTTGACGCTGGACGCAGCGGTGATGAAAAGAACAGAGCTATTGTCGAAATTTGATTATGGAGAGATGTACAAAAATGAATTTGGTGGTGTAGATTCTGGTTTTGAGAGACATTGGTGGGCTCGTACAATTTGGGGATTTGGATTATAGTTTTTTTTTTCTGCTTAATTTTGTTAATATTAATTCTGGCTCCTTTCAAATAACAGCTATAGAGGTGTGATTTCTATAACAAAGATTTTGACTCTGAAATGATCGAAAGCTTGCATCAAATCCTTTTTCTGGATTTTTCTTTTCAAAATTGTTTTCTTTTGAATAACAGTGGATTTGATTTGGTTTTTATAAATTGGTCATTGAATAACAGTGGATTATAAGTCATTTCTAGTGACTTTACACAAATGTTATATTTAATAACACTGGATTTGAGAATTATTTTATAAATCATTGGTTGAATAACAAGGGATTTTGAAACAAAATCAGAACACTTTAAAATCCATGATTCAATACATCCCCCTTAATGTTTCCAGAATGTTTGAGGAGAATTCTTTAATTATAAAAATAAAAATACAAATCCCACTGTTTTAGATGAGATTCTAAAATGTTTTAACAAAAATCACACCAAATTCTCTAATTCTCCTGCAATCATCTGAAAACTCATTAAAAATCAAATCATCTCAAAGTTTCTTTTTCTTTTCTTACCTCGAATCTCAAAGTTTCTTTAGCGAATAGATTTTTGTTTTCTTTAGTATTGATTGAAAATATTTTCTTTAGTATTGATTGAAAATATAAAATTACTTCGACCCAAATACTAATCCTAAGAACATCTCCAACCTTTTCTTTTTTTTTTGCAATCTCTAACTCTTTTCTGTAATAGAAATCTCTAGAATAAAAAGAAAGAGATTAAACTTTTTTTCCTATAATATGTTCCTCTATCATAGAACACATTGAAACAAAAACCTATAGATATTTTTTTCTCTATTTTAGAGATCTCAATTTATTATAGAGATTGTCAATAGGCCCATTTTCAGAGAAAACTCCATATTCGATCTAATCGACGTAGTTTGTTTAGACTTTAGATGAATACAGACCTGTCCTTGGATGTCTAAGAGTCATTCTTTATTCCTCAATGTCATTTTAGAACTGTTATTAACCAAAAGGACAATACATAGCAAGACCACACAGCAGAATGTCATACAAGTCTTCTGTCTTTCATCAACATCTTATTGAGATAAACCAAGAAAAATGGCAAATTCTGAATCCCACAACTCTTAATCTGCTGCAAGTTTCATCATGATCGAAACAATCTGCAACAAGATGAGAAAATCTCCTTTAGTTTACAATCCTTTTACTCGAAAAGATTCAGAGCCAAACACAAAATGTCAATACATAAGAAGATGATATCAAAAGACAAACGCTGGAAAAGAAAAAAAACTACATACAAGATTTTAACAGAGAAACCTAAGCCTAGCTATTTGTATTGATCTGAATTCCGAAAGTGTTGTTCAGATTTGATTATACACTGCAAACACTAACGAAAGTAATGAAAGAGATGAATGCTTTCAAAGAATCAATCGTTCTATTGATAATCTACTAACTGTTGAGTTTGAGTTTTTTAATAACTAAACAAAGGTACTGAAACTTTGGACAAAACATATGAAACCAAACTCAGGATTCTAATATTTGCATTTCACTACTTAATTCCTCATAACCATTTCTTGTATTAGTCCGTCTGAAAGTGTTTTACTCAGCTTTGGTTCTTACACACCAAGAAATGGATCCATCTCTCAGACCAATCCCTAATTAGCAAATTGCACAATAAAAGATAATAACTTTCAAAAAAGTTTCATAAATATAATTAAATCACAACTGAAACTGAACAAAAACATGTAACTAACAGAGAAGTCATACAGACATATCATCTAGATAAGAAAGGATCGAATTTACCAGTCTCAGTGAGAAGAGGGAGCTGGTTGTTTGTGGTGAGATGATTGAGAAGGAGCCATGAGTTTGGTATAGATCTGCTCGCCGACAAGGTAAACGCAGAAGGCGCCGACGCCGATACCGAGACCAGGAAGGGCGTGTCTCATTTGATTAGAAAGCATCGGGTGCTTCCTCCACTCATCCCTTCTCCTGAAAAACTCTCCCGTAGTTCCCAACGGTTTCGCCATTTTCGCCCTTCTTCTTCTTCTTCTTCCTCAGACAGATCGATCTCCTCCTCCACCAAACTTTAGCCTTCGATGTTGGATTGACTTTATGATAAGCCCATTAAACTCAATGATGGGCCTATGGTGAACGGAATCTCCTTTTGATTTTGTGATGTTCTGTTTTGTATGTATTTTGACTATATGGGCCTAATTGTAAGCCCATTATATTCAAAGCTAAGCCAATGGGCCGTTCATCTGGCCTTCCTATTTATTAAACTTTCGCCGGTGAACGGAGTATCTATCTATCTATCTCTCTCACTAGTTAATTTTATCTCCGGCGAGAGAATGGCGATGATGCAAGCGAATCTTGGTTTCCTTAAATCTCCGACATTTCCGTTTCCTTCGTCGAATTTGTATCCGAAGCTTTCAGTCAAGTCGACATCACTCTGTCTGGGCTTCAGCTGTCGTCCCTCTGGTAAATCTCTTATAGGCTTTTTGTTTTGTGTGTGTTTCAGACCAAAACAGAAGTGGTCGTTTTTGATTGTTTTCGAATGTTGTTTCAGTTCAAAAAATGGATTTTTCGAAAAGGGCTAGCAGAAGAGAACAGTCAGTCAAATGTTCTTCATCGTCTGAGTTTGATAATGTATGTTTCTTTTTTTTTTTTTTTAATTCAAATTAAAGATTTTTAATTACATCAAGTGCATCATATTTTGAAGTGTTTAAAATAGTAAAATCATCCTAAAAACCTGTGTTGTATTGGTGTTCCTGTCCTTGTGGAATCAACTCAGTTGTGAAGATGTTTTCTATAGTTTAATTTGAGTTTCTTACCTTTTTGTTGTTATGTATCAGAGTAAAACAGTTGTGAAGGAGAAGAGTGTCTCAGTGATTCTCTTAGCTGGTGGTCAAGGGAAGAGAATGAAAGTATTGCTAATTTTTCAAACTTTGATTGTTTCTTCTGTTGAGTTTCTTCAAGCTTGAGCTGGTTGTTAATCTGCGTTTTTTTCTGTATGTATCAATGTGAATAGATGACCATTCCAAAACAGTATATACCACTCCTTGGTCAGCCCATTGCTCTCTACAGGTATATCAAAGCTTTACTTCAACACTACTTATGTTTTGAATCTGTGTTGTGGAAATGATCCGTCTGAGAGCTAATGTCACTCTTAATGTGTTAGATAGAGGAAAAGTTTTGTTTGGTTGTTTTCATGGCATAATAAATATTGGATAATTTGTAAAAGGAATTCACTTTTAGCTTTGTAATTGTTGATTTTCTAATGCCTTATTGTTTGCAGCTTTTTCACGTTTTCACGTATGCCTGAAATGAAGGAGATTATAGTTGTGTGCGATCCATTTTTCCGAGATATTTTTGAAGGTTTAGTCCCTCTCTATCTAATCTCTTTCACTAGTTATTACTTCTGGTTGAGAGATTTTACTGAGCATTTTTGGGTTGTGGTTTTCTTATAGAATATGAAGAATCAATAGATGTTGATCTTAAATTCGCTCTTCCTGGTAAAGAAAGGCAAGACTCTGTTCTCAGTGGACTTCAGGTTCATCCCTCTTTCTTTCTTGAGACCCAGAATGAACTATTCTGAATACTGTGTTCATATGGAGCTTATATGTTTGTTTTTAAACAGGAAATAGATGCGAACGCTGAACTTGTTTGCATCCACGACTCAGCCAGACCGTTGGTGGACACTGAAGATGTCGAGAAGGTATGCAACAATTGACAAAGATTAGGGGAAAGGGAAATTAAACAAAACTTCTCCAAGTCAGATTAAGAGTTTCCTGTCATTGTTTTGTTTCTTTAAGGTACTTAAAGATGGTTGGGCGGTTGGAGCAGCCGTTCTTGGTGTTCCAGCGAAAGCTACTATCAAAGAGGTACAGTTTCTTCAGTTTTAAAGTTAGTGGTCATCATCTTGTTTTTTGTTTGGTTAATAGACTTGTTTCATTGATCTATGCAGGTCAATTCAGATTCACTCGTGGTGAAAACTCTTGACAGGAAAACCCTTTGGGAAATGCAGACACCACAGGTTTTTTATTTCATTTTCATGGTTCACTTGAAGATAAATGTTTTGTTAGACTAGACAACTTCAGTGTATGCTTTCTCTTTAAAGGTGATCAAACCCGAGCTGTTGAAGAGAGGTTTCGAGCTTGTGAAAAGGTTTGTGAGCCTTGAAATGATGAGATGGTGATTAAAAAATCAAACACTGATTGTTGTTTTGTGTACTACATATCTGAAACAGAGAAGGTCTAGAGGTAACAGATGATGTTTCAATTGTTGAATACCTCAAGCACCCTGTTTATGTCACTCAAGGATCTTACACAAACATCAAGGTAAATGAAACAATAACTTTACCCTTTTTACCGTGGTGACAGAATCAAATTTGTCTTTTTTTCTTTTTCCTTTTGAAGGTTACAACACCTGATGATTTACTGCTTGCTGAGAGAATCTTGAGCATGGACTCATGAGGTATCATTATAAGTTTTTCTTTTTCTTTTTATTTAATCAAGTTTATGACATGAAAATGTGTCACAGCATCTTCCAGATTGTGAATACTGTTTTGTATCTGTGTGTGTGCAGGATGTAGTACGACTTGGTACTTTGATTTATTTTTCAGCCTTGCTGTATTGGTAGACAATAATGTTCTAAGATTTTACAAAAAAGTGTTGAAACATTTGGAAAAGAAGAATCAAAAGAATCATCTACATTTATCAAAAAGGGAGAAGAGTCTCATCAAGTCACATTTATTGATAGGATATTTACAAATTGGACGTTTGTTTGACGAGATTACACAACTTGTGGAACACAACATATTTTCTGGTCTGTGTCAATTTTTTTTCTGGGTGAAAAACTAGCAGTGACATAACAGAAGAGACAGAGATCACAGATTCACATATGTGACATAACATGTTAGTTATACTTATTCGATACAAAATAGTAATTTTCATAAAAATTGCTACCACTTTAACATTTGATTATTTGTTTCACATAAAAAACATTGCTCAGGTCTCAAGTAACATTTCTGAAGTTTCATAAAAAGAAAACAAAAATGGACTCAACAGGATTGGAACTTTACAGTGAATTAACTAAAAGCTATCCTTTGGCATATCAATAATCAAAAAGAATTAAGGAAAACTATATGGAAGTGGAAGAACATAAGAGAAATTAGATCTTGAGTGAACAAATATTGTTTTCACGACTTTGAAACTAAAGTTTCATCTTCTCAAGTTACTTGCTGGTTTCCTTGGCTTAGCACATCCATTAAATAGAGAGAACCTTCTCTTCCCACTTCTTCGGGGACGAACTGGAGTTCCCTTACCATTGTTTCGACTAATCAAATCAGCAAAAAAAAAAAAAAAACAAAACAAAATGAGAAAAAACAAACCGAATTAAGAAGGAAGAGTCTTGACTAAATTAGGACATACCTTGCTACTTCTTTGAGTCTTGTGTGTGTTCCAACAAAGTAACATATTACAACCGACTCTCCCTGTTGTTCCTGATTCGTATCCTCCTCTACACAACCAAAGCCAAAAATGTTCATACACAACCAACTTCATGTGGCGGAATGAATCAACAAGGACAATGAGGGGAACTTACAGATTGTCTTTGTTGTGTCCGAACTTAGAATCATAAAGAGGACAATGCTCTCCTCTCCTACCGGTTAGATTCTCTTGAAGCTCACCATTTTCACCGATTCTCAAAATCTTAACGTCATTGTTTAGTTCATCTCCCCAATGATGAGAAACTATTAGGAGGGAATATCCAAGTATTGTTAGGATATCCTATAGATAAGTCCTATTGTCGATATACTTGAATCTTGTAGATAGACTTCACAAGTTATATGTCGGTGACGTCTATGTATATATATCGTTGTACACATTCTCATCAATACAAGTTAACAGTTTATGTGATTATATCAACCTTATATGGTAACAGAGCGGTCGATCTTTGTGGATCAAAGTTAAATTAAAAAGAGCCACCCGATGTTGGGCCACTCCGTGGATGGTATTCTGACAGTTATCCACGCATGTGCGTGAGAGAGAGTGTTAATGAATAAAGTCCACATCGGTAGTTAAAGAAATAATTATATAATATATAAAGGGTTAGGGTCAATCCACTAATAGCCAATTGATTTTAAGTTGGAAACTCATAATTAACCCGAATCTAATATGGTATCAGAGCTGAGTACCGCGCAATGGCTGCCGCTACTAAGGAGTTGAAATGGATCGTTCCATTGATGAAAGAACTTGGCATTGAAGTTAACAAGCCGGTTGCGTTTTACTGTGACAACAAGGCAACTATCCATATTGCAGCTAATCCTGTCTTTCACGAACGCACTAAACATATTGAACGTGACTATCATTGTGTTCGTGATGCAGTTAAAGCCGGTCTTATATCTACTACACATGTTCGAACCAAGGAGCAGCGAGCTGACATTCTAACGAAAGCTTTGGGTCGAGCACAGTTCGAGTTTCTATCTTCCAAGTTGGGAGTTTGTGATCTTCACTCTCCAACTTGAGGGGGAGTATTAGGAGGGAATATCCTAGTATTGTTAGGATATCCTATAGATAAGTCCTATTGTTGATATACGACTTCACAAGTTATATGTCGGTGACGTCTATGTATATATATCGTTGTACACATTCTCATCAATACAAGTTAACAGTTTATGTGATTATATCAACCTTATAGAAACAGTAGATACTAAGTTAGGTTGAGGTAGAATCTGATTCCTCTCAGGTTTTATCCTTGTTAGTGATCCAGGTGTGTCTTTATCAGCTGTTTGTAACCATGCAGTCTCTAATCTTTGTTCTCGAATTATAGATTCTATCCTTTGCATTGGGAGTTTTAATCTGCCTTTTTCGCTGCTACCAACTCCAAGGCCTGGTGCAGCATTTAGATCTCCACCTTTGTTTGTCATATCTGGTTTCCCGGTTTGGTAAGGGATGACCAGTAACTCGGTTTCAGGCAAGAGTAGTATCCTGACCTCTACGCTTCTCCTTAGTAGCATTTCCATCGAGTTAGTGATACTGCTTACAAACCTTTCAGCTCTTTTTTTGATATCAGTTTCTTCAAACGCTATATAGGCAACTAGAATACCTGCAAATCATATACAACCTCTCGACATTGCAGAGATTTTAAACAATGTTCTAAAAATTGGAAATAACCGAAATGATTTTCTCAAAATCTGAATTATATGATTCAACTTGGTTTACACATTTCTAAATCTAATTCTATTAAATCTCAATAATGTTAGTAAAATCAATAAACTCGTCTTAAATTTCTTTTTTTTTCTATAATTTTTTTTACAATTCATCAAAACTGTTTTATAAATCAATAAACCAAAACAGAAATATCTAATATAAATGAATAAAATATAAAAAAATAAATCAAAGTTAACATATACAGTCCCCTTTCTAGGCCCTGAATAACCCGCATACTCGCTAGTCTTCTATAATGCGCATAGTTAGAGCTTAACTATTTCTTAAACATTCCTTTTAAATGAGAGAAACATTTAGGATTGTTAGAGCATTAATATCGCTGAACCTGTTTTTGGGTTTCTTATTTTTTTTTTTTTAGTTTTCTCTGATTCAAAAAAAAAATTAAAAAAAAATCAATAGCAGGTCGTCATGTTTCAGTGGGACCCGCAAACAGTCCCAGAAAGATACCAAGATCGTTTCTTCTTTCGCAACTTTTGTCACAGTTTTTACTGATTTTGTGGGCCTCTCAATACTACTTTTTTTAAAGAAACCCCTAAAAGATCTGCAATATTAGTGCTCTTACCTTCAACTTCACTGATAGATATAAGTTTCCCATGAGTATAGAGCAGCTGCCTCAATGTTTTGGAATTGCATCTTTCTACACATTTTCTCCATATCTTGTTCAGTTTCTCTGAACTTCTCTGAGTAAGCATCATGGTGCTTGCGGTACTATTATCATGCGAGGCAATGTATTACGATCGGCTTTGATCACTGGGAGAAAAATAAACCACTACTATGTATTACGATCGGCTTGGTTAGTTGGTTTGGCGAAGTTTGTATTTTTGGACTGATGATGTGGTCTAGTCAATGGACTAAAAATAAAACATGTCATTCAAATAATAAAAAAAATATACAAGCACGGTTATTTCAAGTTTTTTTATTAATAAGAGGTATCTAGATCGAAAATCTAACAAATCTATACTATAACGAGGCACTTGAATCATTCCTGATGCGACATGTCAGTGTTTTCGTGAGATCCACTTTTAAAAAATGTTAAAAAATGTCAAATCTATGGTTTGAACCCAGATTACTAAGATACAACCTCCACCATTTATACCACTGAACTAATGGATAATTTATTCATTGATGGCCGAAACTAATATATATTTATGAAGGTTGGAAGCCATTACTTCATAGCTTTCTCTCAGAACGGGTCTGCAAATGTATTATGGGATTCATTTTTAAATGAGCTTCACCAAATTATATTAAGAAATAGCTTAAGTTTGCAACAATTATAGTTTTCTCATAGCTTTCTCATATTGTTTTCTCATGTTGTTCGTAACAAAAAAAAAAATCATCATTGTTTAACATGAGTTAGAATTCTTTTCATCATTGTATCGGACTGAGTTATAGAGTTGCGCTGTTTTTCTGTTCTTAATTTTTTTTACCGGTAAACTATTCATCTCCCCATCTTAAATCGATTGATCATAAATATTTCTGATTTGTAGCCCCTCTGTAAACCACATATATATACTCGATCGGGTCTCGGTTCGGGTCCGGGTCCTACCCGATACCCGCGGGTCTAAAAAAAGACCCATATAAGTACTTATAATTTTTCGGATCGGTTCCGGGTCGGATATTTTCGGGTCAGTTCCGGGTCGGATCCTCGGATCTGGGTAAAATGCCCATGCCTACCACGATTACTAAACTTTACAATAAAACATTAGGGAAAACAGTTTCAATATTATGATCAACAATTCAAATAATTAGAAAGACAACAAAAACAAAACTCTACAGCTCAAATAAACTACTAAAATAAATATTTATATAACAATATGAATAGAATCCTCATTTCGTATTGAAGATATTTCTTCGATAAATTTGAAAATAAAGATATACGTTAAGCAATTGTGAAGGTCAACATTTTATGCAAATAAAAAATATTAATATTTTTTATGGATGATTAATGTTAGGAGAAAAATTTACAATTATTCTTATTTGACCATTTTAAATATCATAACAAACAAAGAGAAAATTAGTCTTCATAACAAGAAGAATTCAATTAATCACCGTAATTAAATACTAAAACATTAATTTCAATATTTAACATCATAGTAAATGCACTATATAAACAAACGTAAAAATAAATAGGCAAAAATAACATCAATTCCTAACAACCTATAAACATATCTACAATGTGATAAATTTTCACAACCAAACACAAACATGAATAACAATTCACTTCTTACCCATCGACTCTCACACCAAACAACATCAACAGGAGCAAATCCTAGACAATTACTCCAGGTCTATATACAAAGACCAAACACACAACAATCATCGATTTCCAGGTACCATCAATTTTTGACAATCAAGGTAATTACAATAACTCAGTCGCCGAATCATTAGATTTCATGTTATCATATCATGACATTCATCATCACTACTCTACATTCTTTATTGAGGAGACTAACCAATATGTGATGAATTTAATGAGGGAAAACCATAATATTATATTCCAACATCTTCAAGTTACTCTCGCCATTAGAGACTACAATCTAAATGCAACCGCAAGACTTGACGTTGATCTAATCATCACGGACCTAAAATTAACCCGACAACCGAAGAGGAAAACCATATATGCACCATCTGCTTTGAGAATTATATCAATGTAATCAATATTTCGACACTCGCCTGCGGCCATAAATTTCATTGTCTTTGCATTAATCATTGGCAACGTACAAATATAAGTTTTCCAATGTATCGAAAAAGTAATTTATGAGCCAAAACAAACTAATAATAAAAAACAATTTCATGTTTCAAACTCAAAATTCATTGTCTCATTCCTTAGTATTCCTGGTATAATCATCAAACAACATTCGGTAGATATTCAAGGGCATAATCAATGGATAAAATCACATACACAAAATCACTCGATACATCAACAACGTCACCAGCTCCGCGCCTGCGCGGGGGCTATGCAACTAGTTCTTTTAGAGGGATACTACCGACATTTGCATATTGCTTCAAGCTCTCTTTATACCACCGGACTATAGCCCTGTTCGTTTGGTTGCCGCCGGTTTCAGCGTCGGCGTCAGCGACTGCGTCAAACTCGTTTATCTGATGTTCGTTTCATAGACGCCGACGCCGACGCTGATTGTTGTTCGTTTCGAAGACGCATGAAGTTGACTCTGACGCCGACGCCAACGCAGGAAGCAGAATTAAGTGATGTTCGTTTGATAGACGCTGCGGCAATTATCATTTTATTCATATTTTATTTTTAAAAATTTATAACATTATCTTTTAAATAAATAAAATATAGTTTAAATATATTTACATCCATAAAATTATTATGTTTACTTGGTAATATTTTTTTGGTCAAATATACAAATATAACAATGTTTTTATCATAAAACTAAATCATACATTTAATTTTCCTTTTTCCTTTGGAAAAAATGTATATCAACATTTTCCTTCTCACAAGCTCAAAACATTTCTTTTAAATATCAGAGCAATTATATTTTCCAAAATGACATATTTTCTAAAAAACATAGAAAATAATGACATTTTAGTATCAGCGCAATTATATTTTCACAAGATGTGATCCTTTTTTCATAATGGTAACAAATATAATTTTTATAATGACACAGACAGAGAGATGTGAAATAATGACAAAACAACTCTGTTCCAGCACAAGATATATGTCTTGTGGTTCTATTCAATGGCTGCTTCCTCTGAGACGGAGGTGACATCAGACAAGATGTCTGCGTCATTGTCTTCTTCGATGGTTAGACTCGACACTTCTTCGTTTAAGGAAGAGACATCGTCTTCCCCAGTGACAGATGGAGCTGGTGAAGCATCAGTGCTCGTGCACGTCGTGGTTGTGCTATGCGTCGATGATGTATCAGAACTTGAACTCTCTGACGATGATGACTTTTGCTGAAGACTCCAATACATTATACTTGCCGTTAAGATCAACATCATCTTTTGATTTACCTGCATTGCAACAACGAGTCCCTCACAAATTAGAGACATAACAAAACCTCAGATTTGCATGCTGTTTTTTTCATAAGGTTTAGAAGATGTTTCTTACGTCCACGATATCTTCTGGTAACAAGAAAACAGAGCAACCGAGCTTTCTTGCTACACTGACGATGTATGTAGCATTCAATCTCATCTCTTTCCCAATCCTCACAACTTGATTGCAGTTCTCTACTTTCTTAAACGGCATCTTAATTGGTGGTTTTGAAGCATGCTTCCAGTTAACTGAGCCTGGATAGACCTTGTCAAGAACTTCAAGAAGAATCCATCTGCATCAAAAAAAATATATAAGAAACCTTTCCTTTCCTATAAACTTCCGGAACAGAACATCACTCTTGTCTTCACAGAAAGCTTACCCGTTTCTGACATCTTCAAACACATTATTGACATAACTATCAATCCCCAGGCTATTAATCCATAGCCGGTAACATCTTTCATCTCTGCAACTCTGTGTATCCTCAGTCATCATCTCCGCAAAGGAGAACCTGCCATCAGTGCTAAGGCCATTCCTGCAGCAAGGTACATAGAAGCTAGTGAAAAGATCAAGTGAGTTAAGACCAAACCTATTATCTTCTGTGATCTTTTACAAACCTTTCGTGAAAAATCTGTGCCACAAATGCGAGATTCAAATACGAAGACCCTTCAACTATCTCTTCCATAGTCAAGTACCGATTGCAGTTCATTCTCTCTGCGTGTTCAAGGACCATGTTAGCCCTTTCGAGATCATCCTCGGCGTTTAGAGTAGCTGGATCACAGTGCTCGGGTGCAAGAACATTGAGAAGGAATGCATAGGCTCTTGTTTCAAATATCTTTTACTAATGAGTTTCGTATAATCAAAATCATTAGCCATCTTCAGCAGGACCCATATACACAGACGCACAAAAAAAAACTTCGTGAGGCTATAATCTCATTCAAGTTCTGCAACAGCAACAAACCCATATACACAGACGCATCAAAATCTCAAACACACACACACAACACATTCATCAACACGCAGAGATGGAAGAGAGTCTCACCTGGATTTGAGATCGAGAGAGAGAGCTCTGGAGATGGTGTGAGAGACGAGACGAAGCTTGATGGAGAGAGGGTCGAGAGGTGGAGAGCGAGCTTGAGATGCGTTGGAGATGGAGAGCTCGAGTGAGCTTGAGATGCGTTGGAGATGGAGAGCGAGCTTGAGAGAGGTTGGAGATGGAGAGCTCGAGATCGTGCGAGATGGAGAGAGGGTCGAGAGTTTGAGAGAGATGGAGAGCGAGCTTGAGAGAGGTTGGAGATGGAGAGAGCTCCAGATGCGTCTGTAGAGGAGAAGAGAAAGCTCAAAGGAGAAGAGAAGAGAGCGGCGTCGATGGAGAAAAAGAAGCGGAGTCAATAGATCTATGTAATGGCAAATTTTTTGTAAATATTAAATTAGGTTAGGGGTAAAATAGTAACTGAAGTAAATAGACGCGGATTTACGTCGCGGACGCCGGATTTTATGGCGTCAGACGTAGGCCTGCTGCGTTCGGCCGCAGACGCAGACGCCGATACTCGCGTCAATGAAACGAACAAGCGTCTAAAGAAAACATTGATGCAGCCGCAGCCGCAGGTACGTGCGGCGACCAAACGAACAACACTTATAGAAATATTTAGTTTATTATAGGATATCTTGTTTCAATGCTATTCGATGGAGTTCAATTCAAATTTACTATTATATGCTTTTTGATGAACTACCTGCTATATATACTTTAAATGTCAAAAAAAAAATATATATATATATAACTATGTACTTAAACATTTGTTATATATAAATATTTGAATAAACCAAGGGTGAATTGACTGAAAACATAAAAATAATGTAGTAATTAGGAAAATACCTAAATATTGTGAGGAAAGGGTGATGAAGAAGAGAAAAAATTTGGGGAAAAATAAGGTAGAAAATACAAATATGATAAAAATTGTAGGCATTAAGTGCAAATATTCTAAAACTAAAGGTGAATTGGCTGAAAACATAAAAAGAATGTAATAATTAGAAAAATGCCTAAATATTCTGGAAAAAGAGTGATGAAGGAAGAAAAAAACTTGAGAGGAAATAAAGTAAAGAATGCAAATATGATAAAAGTTATAGGCATTGAATGCAAATATAGTAAAAATTGTATTATCGACGTTTTTTTGGCGTGACCAAAATATGATAATGTATCAACGTTTTTTCTTAATTAAAATACACATGACATATTTGTCCAAGGGCTAAGCAAACTAAAATACGTTCACCTTTAAATTTTGAACTGACACTCGTGTTGATCCAAATTTGTGGAAAAGCTAAACATAGTTGTCATTTAAAACGTACGTTTCTTTTTCCTTACATTGGAGTTCCTAGGTTTCTTTTTTTTTTGTCAAACCCTAATTGTTACACTTACCTACAGACAAAACTAGCTAGCGTTTTCATAGTCTTGTCACCATGTTACTGAATTTTTTTTAATGTAAGAATTAGCAAGAGTTAATAGATTATTTATCTGTAGAGTCGCACTGATCAGGTTTGACAACTTGGATATAGCCTAAACGATATATATTTTTTTGATAATTCAAGATATTCGGCGGACCGAGACCCAACCGACTAATCTCCTGAAAGTTTGATCATCAGAGCCAGTCAGATCCGGTTGCTCGCAATGGAAATTAGATACTCTTGTCGCTTGACCATATAGATGGTAAACATGAGTTGACATGTATTCGAATCCAGGTCTCTTAGAAACACTGAGACGTCATGCGCCACCCGACCACACCGGTATAGTTAATAGACATATATATTGCCAAAGCATAGTTAAAAATTTGTGATTTTAATTAGTCTACTTTGTGTTGCTTAACTGTAGTCTATTGGTTAAGGTTTAAAGGTTTCTACATCCAAATCTGAGATTTGAATCCGAGACTATACAATTTTTTTGCAGATTACAAAAAAATCTATGCAGACTACGGAAGAAGGACGTACAAACAAACTTCAACATGGTGTAAGTAAATCTGGTCAGGAATATATCTTCATAGGACGCCTCAGATGATGCAGTTAAACGTAGATCTCATAAAATAGATAGTATTATCGTTGTCGAATCGTCTATGTAATATTTTTTATAGTTGCAATATAAACTTTATTTGTTAGTTTTTTTTGTTCTATTATTGGATCAAAATATTTATCATTACCTCCGTTCAGTTACATACTTACGTACGGTGTTGAATCGGATAGAATAAGTCGTAGTTCATATATAAATAGCTCATAAATTGGATACATGTAGGAATCAGTTCCATTACATAACTGCAGCCAGTAAGCAATCATATAGTCTAGCTACTACTAACTTGTTTCAAATACATAATGCGTATACATAATATCTATTAATAATGAAGCAGCGTTATTTAAGGAATTGGTAATATTCAAAATCTGATTAATTTATTTGAAAGGATTACTAGTATAATGATCTTTGTTTCCGTCAGGTACTAGTGGATTCCACATCTCCCACAAAGCATTGTTTGGAATCGTCCCTGTAGGGATCATGTTCATAGCTAACGCCGCCTGCGTTTGAGGCGTTAACGTTGCTGTAGTATCTGCTGTCACCAATTGCAACGCATTTGCGTTTGCGTTTAGTTGTTGTTGATTATGAAACTGTTCAGCAATTTGATAGTACTGGTGATTGATGTTACTACCTCCATCAGTTATTTGGTAGTTAACAAGTCTTTGAAGATCATCAACAATTGCGGTTTCATCATCTTCTTGATTAGAGATTATTGTTGTGTTGCTTGCACCATAAGGCATTGGACGGTAGATGTTCTGATTGGCTAAAGCTATGGTGACGTCAGAATTACTGTTTGTGGTGGTTATGGTGCTACCGTCGCCGGAATATTCAGTTGAGTGCTTCTCGAGGTTGTTGTTGTTGTTAAGATTGTTGTCGGAATGATTAGAAGAGGATGGAAGGTATTGTTGTTGTTGTCTTACGGCTAAGCGGGATGATGATGATGAGTTATGGTTATGTTGTCTTGTGGATGTAGAACGTGGCAAGGATGGATGATCTTCCACTCCTGGCCTTTTGTACACTCGGCACAATGATGTTTCAGCCTAAATATATATACATAAAAACATTGATCAGAGACATGAGATACTTATCAGCTATATATGAACTTACAAGTTATAGCGTATATCTATGAAGATTAGAAACTATGATTTCAACTATATTAAGATTTCCTTTTTTCTGAATGAATACTATATTTAGATTTCATTGGTAGATTACTCTCATTTGACGTACATATATATTTATATATATATAAGATTCTGATACATAAATCAGATAGATCACATTTCATTTTTGGTATTTAAGACTAATGAATTATACATTTCTAGCTCCTTAGTCATGTTTTTCAGTAGTACAGTAATTTGATGTGTAAAATATATTTAGATTTGTAAACTTATAATTTGATGTGTAAAACATATTTAGAACACTAACTAAGCCTCTGCAAAAATTAAGGTATATATACATCTAGTAGATGTGTGAATTTTGAATGAGATATTTGTGTGTATATATAAGCATGTAGCTATCTTATTAATGCCGTCTACTATACATATGGGCCATGGCTAGTAATTTAAAGAGTTCATGCGTATGACATGAACATTTTCAGGATTTAAGCGCAAACGCCGCCTTACAATTAATAGATCCTTCACAAGCGTTTTGGATCTTATCGTGTCAATTTCAAACAAGAAAAAACAATAAATGTACATCAAATCAAGATATGAAATTCAAACAATCTAGGGATTTCATTTCAAATTTGTAAGGCTGATACCTAGTTAGGGTTCTATACAATTTTTACAAATTCAAACAAACTAAGCTACATACCTAGTTATTTACAATTTTTCTTTCTATATGTGTGTTTATCAAGAGTTTTTTTATCAAGAGTTGACTGATGAATTAATACCTTTTGGTATTTCTCAGTGTCGTGGTGAGGGAGGCGATACTCATTCATAATCCAACTGCTTCGAGTGCCTTTAGGGGCTTTACCAGAGTAGAAAATTAGGGTTTTCTTCAATCCGATCTGCCGATAAGTCTCCGATCTGATCATCCGGTCAGCTCCGGTGGCTTTCCAATACCCAGAAGTCGTTACTCGGTTTGGTCTATCTCCATTTCTATACTTCCGATCTCTTGGCACATAGAAGTACCACTCTTTCTCTCCTATTGCCGCCAACGCTGCATATAGTTACACATATATATCATCAAATATACATATATAATCTTATGATAACACAAAATATATATATCTTATGAAGTTGTGATTGAGATAAATATTTTCATAGGTTTAAGAAAGAAATAAATGGTTGATTCTTCTTAGTTTCATTGTTATAAACAAAGACACCACTATTTTTGGGGTTTAAGAAAAAGCAGATCCGTTATTCTAAAATCTGAAAATAGAAAGAAGGAAGTGCGAAAGAAAATGAGAATTCGCAGATCAACAACATATATATTATAAGAAGGCTATATATGTTTAATAAATTCTATATCATGTGTATGTATTAGTGTATATAATAAAAGTTTCAAGTAGTCTGACGGTATCTCTGTGTATATATACATGTGGAATGTTATATTTACCCGGAAGTTCCCAAGGATCATAGCGATAAAGATCGAGGAAAGTGATCAGCTCTACATTGAAGCGCTTGCCTTCAACTTTACGGCGAAGATAAAACTCTATGAGTTCTTCTTCGGTGGGATGAAATCTGAATCCAGGCATGACCATGTCCTGATCATGATCATCAGCTTCATCATCATTTTGAACACGACTTTCGTGGCCGCCTCTGTGAGCATCTTCTTCTATACCTTTTTCAGTGTTGTTGTTGACTTGGTTGCTCATCATGGTGATGATGCTTGTTGTGGATGATACAATCGTCATGTAAAAACACACTAAATATGCATGTGTTTTAAGATGAAGATGAAAAGGAGATTAAGGGTTTGCTGGTTTTTATACTAAACAAGGGAAGGGAATAAGAGAGATTAAATTGAGTGGTGTTGGGTAGAGATAAGAGGAGGAGAAGAAGATTATATAGGAATGAAACGTCGTCGTTTCTGGAAGTTGAGACCTAACTAGAATAAGACAGAGTGAGTTAAGGAGGAGACAAAGACTTGTCAAGTTGAGGACATGGTGTACACGGTTTTGTTTTCTTAGCCGTGCCTTTGGAGTTTTGACCTTTCTCTCACTCTCCATATCTAGCTAGTTCTTAATTTGTTGTCACAATAACAAATATCTAATAGTTTAACAAGTCTTGTATAATGATGTGTTTAAGAAAATAATCCCATAAAAAAAAGATTAATCCCATGCATACGCACGTATAGGGTTTTTTGGTAGATCATATAATCTTGATTAGCTCTGTTTAACTACTATGTATTAAGACACTGTAAAATTCACAAGATTATATAGTAAGATTCCAGTTATACACGATATAGCCTATTAATTTCTTTTTGATCCAATTGAAATGTAATGTACATTGTTAAATTAAAAAAGCAGGGACATAAAAAGCCTCCTCATTGTGGTAAAACCGTAAAGGATGTATAATAACATAGTTAATTTGTGGGGAGTTTTTTTTTTTTTTTTTTTTGGTAAAATTAAAAAAGCAGGGACATAAAAAGCCTCCTCATTGTGGTAAAACCGTAAAGGATGTATAATAACATAGTTAATTTGTGGGGAGTTATGGTTCAAATGCCATACATTTTCTCCTCGGAATCTAAGCTTTTGTTAACTTTTTCTAAGTGGAATTGTGCTAAGAGTCATGAGAAGCGATAATATGTCACTGTCATAGCTTAGACTAATCAGATCTCGAATATCAAAATAATCCTCCTACTAAATTTTGGAATATTCTTGTTAAATTATTCATTAAACCGACCAAAGAATTCTGATTGGTGGCCTATAACACTCATATAATAATATGTATTATGAATGCTCACTATTTCACTCGTCATAAATATATTTACGTGTTTTTCATTTGCTTCGTGAACGTTCTTTTATTGTTTTCATTTTATTTTAAATGAAATGAAATAAGTGTCGTTTATTTTTCTATTGGTTAATATATGGTTAGGTGTACTGGTAATAGTATTTTTATTTTGAAAATATGTAAAATTAAATTTTTTCTTAATCTGTGTGCATAAACCTAGAACGACAAGTAATATGAAACGGAGGGAGTATATAATTATTTAAATAAAAATAATTCAAATAAGTATTTATTGGTTAGTTAAAAGGATAAAAAGAGTTTATGTGTAAAATTTCATTGAAAAATATAGAGTGACACTTATTTTGAAACAATAAAAAACTATAATAATACTTATTGAAAAACAGAAGGAGTAATGTTTTTTTAACTCATTATAAATTATTATTTTTTAAAATGTGAATGCGAAACAAATCTCCATGTGGCTTTTTTATTGCTAACATTCTCTATTTTAAGTTTCCAAAATAATTTTTTTGGTAACAATGTTAAAACTTTATTATCATTTTAGACAGAAATACACAAGATACAAAAAGCAGAAAATAAAAGAAGTTAAGCTAAACTACAACACAATCTAAGCTAAACAAGGTCAGCAATAACTACAAGCAAAGGAACATGAAGACCATAGGCTACACCAAACTCAACACATACTCTTGCCACAAAATTGGAACCACAATTAATTCGAAAAAACCCGTTAGATTTGTCAGTACCCGATGATCAGTTCATAATGATTAGATCCTTAAGAACAGCTCGAGATCGACCTCCTTATCGGCAGCAACTATGTACAGTGAGCAAACACCCGAGCAAGCTCACCCGTGTACACAAAGATGAGCTTTATTTGGAGAGAAAGACCGCTCGAGATCGCCACACGCCATGGACCTACACCAAGAGACAGAGAAAACTAGCACTACATCAGAGAAGTGGACAGTAGACAGCCCTAGATCATGCTCCTGAAATATAACTGGCTCAGCACGAGACGCCACCAAAACGGAGAGTAACGGTTGACAGGACCAGCAACAAACCGCCACTCTTGCACCCACCACAGAGAGCCCGCATTGGAACCTCCTATCTTGGGACCATAGCACCCCCGGAGCACCTTCGAGAGCTTGACTGACCAGCCTCAAAACACACACCATTGGGATCTAAGAAAAACAAGCGGAAGAACACCGAACCTCCACCGTTGAACACGACCCAACACCGGTGCAAGCCAAGCGAGCTAGCTCACCCACCATGAGAAGGAGGAGCAAGGCGGCGAGAAATGAGAACAATTCAATTCGAACGGCCAGATCTGACACCAAACCTAGACCGCCGTTGTCCAACTCAACCAAAATAACCACTCATCAAACCCGTCTCCATGCTTCAACCAAACTCCAAACTATGCATCACCAGATCTGAAACTGCGGTGGCGAAGGAGTTTAGAGCACCGAAATTGTGCTCCAAAAGTTTTTAAGAAGCTGAACTTTAGAAGCCGACATCAATTCTTCAAAAATTAATTGTATAGTTTATCTATGAATATTAAATAACCATCGCTGCGCTACCATCTTTTAATTATATTATTTTTTAATGTTGGACTGTATTATTGAGTTTTCTAGGCAAATAGTTCTAAACAATGAGAACTATCAAAACAAAAGTAAAAAAGAGATACACCAATAGAGATCCAAAGTAAACAAACACACATCTTGCGTATGGATGGCTAATTCATATAAAAACTCCATAGTTGCTTTTAGAATAACTGAATCTCAAGGGAGATAATATTCATATTAATCCAAAGCATCACGCTTCAGACTGAATTGAGAACGATGATCACTCTCTTTTTAATACTCCAGTAGGAGCCATTGAGACAATAAAACTCTTTATATTTCTCTATTGGTAATAACAGAGTCAAAGAAGTTACCGTTCCATAGGATTTGATGCTACTTATTGAAGTAACTATAGTTTGCATCAAGAACTCCATCACCATCACATGATGAACCATCAACGATTGAATTTGGTAAGACTCGTCGCTACCATCTGCATTATATCTGTCAGTTATTTTTTCTAAACAATTCAACTGAACCTAAGCTTTTGTCTTTCAAAATCCATTAGAAGAAGTATACAAAAGAACAATTAAAAAATTTGTCTGATTTAAATTGGCAATCAAACAAACTAAATAACCAGAAATAAATCAGATCAAAGAAAAAGAAGTAAAACTAATCAAAACAAGTCAGCCGATAACGGAGCTATAAAAGTCTCCGGCCATAGGTTTGAAATTATAAGAAAAACTCTCTTTTTATTATATTCTAGCTTATGCCTTTTCTAAGTTGTTTCATATTAATTACTAGTGTAGAAATTGTTATCGTTAAGTTCAGTATGGAAAAACTAATGAAATAATATATATTTGCTCCAAAAAAAACTAATGAAAAATATCAAGTTAAAAGGGAGCTTAGGGAGGTGGTACTGTGGTAGTGGGGCTTGCGGAACCTTACTCTAAGTTTTACTGACTTTATATCACTTTTTTTTTTTTGAGAAAACTTTATATCACTTTCTTGTTTAAATTATAAAATGTTATCAGTTCAAAAGAAATCGATGAATGTACAACAATTAACATAAGCTGAGTGCAAATAGATTTTACGATATGTATGTCGCAGACCAAAACTTACGGAATTTAGAAACAAAAAGAAAAAATCCATTAGGCCACCATGATATCAAAACCGGCTTTAATTTATTAGCTTAAGACGTATAGGATAAGAAATCGCGTGCATGACTTGGAGTTGGAGCCACGGACATGGGTGTATAGGATAGGAAATCGCGTGCGTGACTTGGAGTTAGAAATTAGAATCATGGACATGGACCCTTCTACAACATATATTTTCTACATGTTCCAATAAGATTTTATACCATATAAATTAAGGAAAAATGATAAATATGGATGGAAATAAGTTAAGATTTAATGCATACGAGTCTTCCATTGGCTTTTAGCTAGCATAGGGTGGCGAGAATTATAAGTACCACTGGAGGTTAAAACTAATAGGTATATATTGCAAATACATTTAAGTCGAATATAAATTAAAATTGGTCAAGTTTTTCATATTCATCCAAAAAAATATCATGGATTTATATGACTGGTTCGATCATTTCTGAATTAAATTCTTTCTATATAGAACTTAATTTTGAATATAATAAGAAGATGAAAATTTTGCCAAGAATACGATATATTTTAGGAGAATTGGTCGAGTTGTAGATAATTCTTTAACCTTTAACTCTTATATACAATCTTTAAAATTATCAACCATACTTCAAGTCAGTCTAAAGCTATAAAATGTAAAAATAAAAAATGGTTGTAAAATTTTAATATACAAAGCAATATTTTATGTACAGAATAAAAATATACAACTACTTTTTTCTTCTAACTAGCTATACAACTACAATAGAAACATCTACAACAAAAATAATAGAGATAAAATTTTAAAGCACAAAACTTAAAACTAGATCCCAACCAATCATCCCTTTTGCGTCTACCATGCATTTTGATGCACCTTTTTTTAGGAATTAGCCTTGACCTTTCTATGGATCTGGGATACCTCCAGGTTAATCAAAAAAAAATATTTCATATTCTGCTGAAAAATGAAAAAAATTGCAAATTATTAAAAAGAGATAAAAATAGAAAATTTAAAAATGTTATTTGTTATTTTATGTAACTAATGATAAAATATGTGGTTTTATTGTCTATTGGTTGCATTATCTTATACTATAAAACACCTCTAGCTTCACAAAACAAAGAGTCTATACAGAGCCGTGCTTGTAGTGTTAATGAAAAGGCATTTGCCTTAGGCCCCCTAAAGATTATGATTTTTTAGGGCCTCCTATAATACTCAATCACTTCTGGTATAATAGTTTTAGTGTCTTTGTAGATGTGTTTTCACATCAGTTTAATCCTCTCTTTTACTCAAATTTTTCTAATTATTTTTTTATCTTAACAAATATTCTAAATAATTTAAATTTTTGTTTTTGAGTGTAACTATATTTGTTTCTTATACCACAAAATTTAGTTGTTTGTAAGAAAAAGAGAACATTTATATAAGAAATCTTTTAAATATTTTAACTTTTCTCTGTAGTTCTTTTAAAAACTATGTATAATTAAAAAAATATATATAACCACTATTTAGATTTTGTAAAAAAAAACAAATTTGCCTTAGGCCTCAAAATTCCTTCGCACGGCACTGAGTCTATATAATCATCAACTAAGAGTGCAGGATTGTGGTTTTTATGTGTTGCAAAATTTGGTTAAAACTTCTTATATGTAGAGAATCTAAAACCCCACGATTTTACATAGATTACAAGTGATTTAGAAAAATAAATCAAACATAAATAATTCTTTCACTAAATCTGCAAAATGAAAACGCACCATTAGTTGTGCTTCTGTAATTGACTAAACCAAGTTTTTTTTTTTTTTGAAAAAGATGACTAAACCAAGTTGCAAACTTTAGGTTAAATATTCAGTCAAAATATGAAAAGAAAAAAAAAGATTCAAGCATGTTCGAATAGAAGATATTTAAGGATTTGAAAGAGAATTAAGAAAGATGATACTAGAATTGGTTAACTAATCTAAAACCTAAAAGTCTTATGAACTTACTATCAAAAGTCTTGTCCTAACTAAAACGAAAATTAAGAAACTTAACCAATAATCGTATTTGTTTTCCCAGTAGAATTTCTTTGGATTTGGTTACCTATCAATCAATGCAATGTTAATAGTCATCCGTTTTGTAGTTATGTGCACATAATTTACTTTACTATAAATAATAGAAATTTTAGATCTCCAACTTTAATTTCATATATCAGTATATAATAGACTAATAGTCACACTTTTATAATCATGGACCCTTCATTCACCGCAATTATTCTAATGCTTAAATATATATTTTGCTCTGTAAATCAAGATTCGGATTGTATCTTTCAAATTCTTGTGTTCTAGACTTTCGTTCACGGACGAAAACCTAATGGTACTCATCATAATGAATTGGACATTTTATCCTTTAAATTTATTTTGGTTTATTATTCATTTTTTATTTGATCCGAAAAATTCGGATATTCGTAAATTTTTGAAGTAAAACAAATATTAAAAATTAATATCCGGTAAGAACGAAACAAATCACAAATACTAAAAAAAATTAGAGACGGATATCCGATCCGCTCCGGCTTTTTATATGCATATTCATAATTAAATATAAATTTCTAAATATATACTTACATAATTAACATATAATTTTATTGACTTTATTTATAGGAAATATTTATAATATCAATTTAAGAAAGGAATAAAAAATCTGAATAGAAAACTGTTATTTTTCTAAAACTTCAGTTTAGTTGTAAGAAAATTTTATTAATTTAAAAATATATTAGACAAATAGTTTCATTAATTTTTACTTGATATTTTTTTATTATGTAAAAGTACTACAAAAATATATTCATATATTTTTCTACATTTATTTGTATTGAATAAAGTAGATAAGATATCCGTAAATATCCATGAATATCCGCAAATATCTATAATTTTTTGGATATATGGTTTTCCTGTTATCCGTATTTTTACAAAACAAAGCAAATCGAAAAATCAAATATCCATGAAATACAAAACAAATCATAAATACCGAAAATGTGGTACTAGTCATAAAATTTGTATAGTTAGGTATCTATACTATTAAAGCAGAATCTATTATAGGATTCTGCCATTCATTGTTGAGCTATTTACAAGCCATGCCACTCTTTAATTTTAGTAAACTATTAAATAATTAAAAAAATAAATTCGTAAAAATATGTTTAAGGAATATTTCAAAAAATTACCAAACTTATTTGAACCATTCATGAATGAGTCATGATACACAGTTGATACAACTTAATTGTTTTTCTTTTACTACATGTATCGTATCATCTTTACGTATACTAAATTATTTTCTCTTTACTTAGGTATATTTAGGTTAATGAATCAAAATGTGAATAAAAACTATGAGATTCCAAAATTATTTGTGAGATTGAATAATGTAGTTACATTTATGAATATGAACTTTTGTGACCCTATAATTGTCACAGTTTACAAATTTAAAGAAAAATACCATATACAAATCATACATTTATGATGTGTTATATATAGATCTTTTTTTGAAAATGAAAAATATTCATGAATAGTATATGATCAATATTTTTACGGGTTTCAAATTGATAATATTATAAAATGTAAGATAAAATAAATTATAGTATAAATAAGTTGTATCTGATATAGTTTTAATCTCCTAAATATATGCGGTTACGAAACTATAATTTTACATAAATCACAATCAAATAAAACTAAATTATTTTTAAAATTAATATTTAAAAACTTAAAATAAAATTTTCCTTTCTCAATCAATATACGAGTAATGAATAGACAACACTACAATTACTATCTTTCAGGTTATTTTATCGAACATAAAAAATATTTTATCATGTAGAAACAGATTGAAAAAATACTTTTTTTATTTCTATTATGAACTAACAAATATTAATAATTTTATCAAAGAAAAATAATCCCGTGCTTTGAAAACGCGGATCAAAATCTAGCATTCTATTAAAACAGCATTATGAAAATTAAAATAAAATTTGAACAATATGAAAATTAAAATAAATTTGTACTATAATTAAAAGTTTTAAAATATAAGTAATATTGATATCAGGCGGGTTATATAAATGAATTATCTCATTTTCATAAAATTATATTAATGTAAATTTTAATGTTTAATTATTTTAAATAAAAATTTGTATAGCTAAGTTTGATAAAATTGGAGCATGACATTCATAATATATCCACCATTCATCTAAACATTCATGAATTAGAATACTTTAAATATGACAATTTAAGTGGGTCATCCATCAGTTCAACCATTTGCCGAATCCCGTGTTGTAGCATTTTTTAGCGGGCCTTATAGAACGTTATAAATAACAACTTAAAAAATCAAACCAGAATATATATAGGGTTACCGGTTTTGCCGGTTAACCGCGGGTTAATTTTAAGTTTTAGAATACTAAATATAATGTTTCATGTGTAATATTTAAATGTAGATACATAATCGAAAATACAATTTATTTGTTTCGAATATATCCGTCAAAATCTAGTAATTTATTATAATAATTATAATTGTGTACCTTTTTCTAACATTGAGTCTTGAACGTTTAGTTTTATTTGTTTCACCAACTTCATTCTTAATTAGTATATTATTAGTCAAAGTTTTATAATGGACCCTTCCCTTGCAATTATTTATCAGCGATGATGTATCAAGTCACATGGATGGACCGACCTCTGTATCTAGTATCCTTCACATTCAAGTTCTCTCCTACTAGAATGTTGTAGTAATAGAAACAGTTCTTTTTTTTTTTTTGAAAAAAATAGAAACAGTTCTTCTAACGTCAACTTAATATAAGAATTAATTATAACAATATCTTACGTAGTTGGAAAATATCTAGAACAGTAACTATTATACATAAAATAATGCATTTGTTAACAAGGGAGCCACGGGCATTTCGTGGCCTGGGCCTTCTTGGCGGTTGTCAACCCTTTTTTTCTTGGCTCTTTTTGCATTTATTTAATTGTTTGTATTCTTATGTACTAATTGATATCTTATGTATGTTTCTTTCATATTTTTGCATATCTTACATTTTGACTTTCCATATCCGAGTATATATAATATTTTAATACTGATTTATTATAATATTGTATAAAAAAATTATATAGACGATTCGATAACCAATAATACTATATGTCTTATGAATATTTATGTTTATCTGCTTTATCTGAGTCATTTTATGAAAATCAATATCTGAATATGTTTATTTGTACCATGTGGAAAGAATTTTGGAAGCATATTTTTAATAGTTTATATAATTATTTAATAAAATCATTTTCTTCTGTAATTGAAACTTAGAACTTATGATGAATAAGTATTAATGGACCATCAGCCAAATCTAGTATATGGGTTACGAACAGTAACGTCACATACAAGATTTACCCTATGTTTTTTTTTGAACTTAAGATTTACCCTATGTACTTTGAAAGTTTAACAAACGACGAAATGCTTCCATAAATTCCGTCTTCTCTTCGCAAGCGAAATCATTTTGTCGTGAAATTTACAACCATAAAAAGCTTATATGCATATATAATAGATATATACATGCAAACCGACAAAAATAAATTCTACAGTAAAAATGGAATAAATATGATTCAACATCTTATATCATGATGAGCCGGCCAATTACTAAGGCTTTGAACATGATTGATAAGATATTTACAAGTTGATAGAAACTGAGAGTCATATATAGAATGAAAGGTTAAGGTATAACTTGAGTCGACACGTACAAAATAGCAATAATATAAAGTATAAACTATTTTCACCCTTAAACCAAAAAAAAAAATATTTTCACCCTAGGTTTCGCCGATAAAATATATTCGAAGCTTTAAAAGCTTGGTGATTTATGTTTGGTTGCCTCTCTGATATTATTGACCAAGCTCCTAAAATATGCTTTTGTTCTACTAGCTTCAAAATGAAGAAAAGTTTTCCTCTGCGTTGTTATTATTTTGGGTCTAAATTTTTGTATGTTGAGAGGAACACAAATTTGGAAGTAAGCATTCTTCTAAAATGTTATTCTTTAGATTGAATAAATTAATGGTAAGCATTTCTATAAAACTTCACTATTTCATTAAAAAGTTTAAAAAATGGAATTCAAACTAGTACCACGGAAAACTGCAATTATAAACGAATTTTAAAGAATTTTTTTTATATATTATTCTGCAAAGGAATTGAATAAGTGAATTTATTGGACTAAGAGACTATTTCTAGTTTAAAATTTATTTTAGTAATTATCGTTTACACAAAATTTTTATTTAATCTAATACTTGTCTATATAAAATCATAACAATGAGCAGTTTTTCGCGAATGATATTGATGAAAACTGAGAATTGCATGATGCTGGTAAAATTTTAGTTTTAACCCAAAATATGCGGTTTTGAAGGATGGCCGCATAAGAAAACCGACCAAATCGCATGGAAGAATGAGACCGGTATTCAGTTTTGTGTTCATCTTGTGTGTGTTGTATTGACCGCCCAACCAATAATGCAGCCACAAGTCTACCGCAGAATTATTTGCCTTTGTATTTTACACAAAATTACAGATTCCAACTTTTTAATTTCAGTTGTGGGGACAAAACTTAATGCATGAATATGACCCTTGCCAACCGCTCCTTCTATGGCTTTGATTAGTAACCTACAAAAATTTTACTAATCAAAAAAATCTACGGAATACAACATAAACACACAAAAACATAGGTTTTGCATTTTCTCTGAAAAAATACAAAAAAACTCATTAAATGAAAAAGTGAACTTTTAGTAGATTATTTGTGAAATCAACCTTTTCATATTTAACTATATGAAAATAATATTTTAATATATTAACTAAATATTCGTTAATTATAAATAATTATGGAATAAATAATATTAATCTTTTTCGGCAAAAATAATATTAATCTATAACTAGTTATAAGTTATATCTTAATATATTATAATTAATTTACTTAGAATAAAAGAAATCATTATGAAAAAATAAATGTTTTGATTATATTTAATTGATATTTTTATTATAATAGTCTATTTAGTTATTCACAGTTACTAATTTAAAGTAGATAAATTATATGTTAAAACTAAAAGTTTTTTTTAAATAATTTATAATTCTTCATTCCATAAAATTTATCCATTTGTTTTAAAATCTGTTCTACAATTGTTTTTCAATATATTTCAAAATCTTCAACAACAAATAGAATTTAGGGTTTATGGTTTAGGATTTAGGGTTTAAGGTTTAATGTTTTGCTAACTATGTTAAAAATATATTTAAAAAAAAAGATTTATGATTTATTCAAAGGTTTAAGGTTTATCCAAGAGTTTAGGATTTAGGGTTTAAGATTTAGAGTTTAGAGTTTAATGCTTTGCTGACAGTAATCGATGTAGCTTAAAAAATTTGATGTAGAAAAAAAATCCGTAAACTTTTTAGCGTGACTTTAGATTTTATTATTGTAGAATTTTTTAGAAAACTCCAAAAAAATTGTTGTAGGTATTTGACTCTACAAAACATTTGTAGAGCTGAAGGTTTTATTCAAACAGCTGTGATTTTTTTTTAAAAAAATATTAAAGCTTATAAGCTTTAAAAATAAATGAGACTGTGGACAGTACGCAACTAACAATCACACCCTAAACACCCAATCACCACTTATGTTTTTGATTTGTACTGATACTGTAACTTTATGCATCTCGATCTGTACTGTATATATATAACTCAATATGCATACAACTTTTAAAATGTTGATACTGAAATGGTAAGGTAAATGCCATAGAAGAAAATAATATTCAACAGACTAGCATATAAGAAAAAAAGTCTGTAAATAATATTAATTAATTAAAAATGACTAAATTATTATGAACTTTACATCTTTACCCTAATTCTATCCTGAAATATTAAACTTTAGTAACTAAATCCAAATTTTTATATTCTCAATAATTTTGTTTCAATTTTTTTCTTATGTGTTACTTTTAGAATAAAAAGGTGTTTAATGCCATTTTAGAGCATTATCATGTTATCTCTATATTATTTCTATATTATAGAAAGCTATAATACATTTACTCTCCTCCAATGAATGTAATATAATTCATCTATTTCGAAGAAAATATAGAAATACTATTCTAGTTTATATTTTTAGACAAACAATAAATTTCTATTTTTAAAAAAAAAATAGAGAAGTTTTATTATAGAAACATATATTGTAGTGAATCCAACTCTATCATAAAGATTTTTATTAGAAGAATAAATATAGAGGTGAGTTGAAAACATAGCCGGTCTAACTTTTAGAATAAAACTTATAATGCCCTACTCATAAATAAAAATTTATGCTTTCATTCTTCACATAATTGTTTTTTATAATGCCCAATATAGAACTAAAACTTTTGTAAAAAATGAGATGTCCTAAGTGGCTGGTTCCTTTGCTTGTGCCCCGGACAGTGCCTGGTTGAAAATGATGAATTTTTCAAGATAGTAATAATAATCTTTGAGGTAAAAAAAGTGCGAGTCTAAAAGAATAAAAGACAAAAACGAGAATGTATGTATGACGTTGTGGAAAATGATAAATGACGTGGGAGGATCCGATCGGGCGACAGAGAAGACAAGAGCCCCACTAGGCACCGTCGGATTAATGAGAATGGGTCAAAATGCTTGACTCCCTGACTAGACGGACCCGAAACAGGACTCTGACAGTCAGTTCACTCTCTGACTTTCTTAAGATACACATATGACATATCTACTCAGAACGTGTTTTTGCTCTTTTCTTTCCTTTGAGAGCACGGATCCGATACTCATATAATTTTCAGTATTTATGATTTGAATCATATTTTACAAACATTTAATTTTTTATTTGTTTTGTTTCAAAAAACAGGGAAATTTTGTTTTAGATATCCTTAAATTTATATATATTTATAAATTTCACAGATATTTCATCTATTTTATTTAATATGAGTGAATCTAGAAAATATTATATAAGTTTGTTTTCAAAAATATTTTTATATAATAAAAATTAAAAAATACAGATTATTTAAAGTATATCGTCCATAAATTTTTAAAATTAATTAACCCTTTTTAACAAAATACAAAACTTCAGAAAATTTTAGGTTTATAAAGATTCTATATTATTTTCTTAATTTAATATTTTACAAGTAATTTTATAAATAAAATTAAGAAAAATAAATGTTAAAATAATAATTAAATAAAATTATATATTATATATATATATATATATAATTATAGATAGATATCTTTTGTATAAAAATTAGAGCGGATATCTTACTCTAATTTTGTTTTTTCTGTATTTTTTGTTTTATTTTTAACAGATATTGACTTTTAATATTTGTTTTACTCCAAAACTTTATGGATATCCAATTTTTAATCGAATTGAAAGAAATACGAATCAAATCAAAATTAACAGAATATATCTGGTCCTAACTACAAGAAAGAAGAAACCAACTCCTCATTGAGTTTTATTTTTCTTTTAATTTCATTTTATTTAGTTTCATTTCATCTATATATTCTTATTCTCTAATAAGCAAGCAGTTTGGGATCTCGTGATCTCTAATGCTACAAAAATAATGTCTATATAAATTTCATGAAAAGGCATCAGAGTTTTGTGCAAGCAAAGATAATATTGCTGAAACTAGGCCTAGGCATTTGATTTTTTTGTATTAGATTTGGGTTGGTTCCTTTCAGATCTGGTTTTCCAGGATCTTAAATATTTGGACCTAACTAAATATTTGATTTTTTTATTTGGATTCGAGTTGGTTCTTGTCGAATCTGGACCAATTTGGTTCTACAATTAAAATATATATATATATATATGTAATTCTTTAAATTTTGAGTTCAAGTCGGTTCAGGTAGCAAAAAGAACCTGAAATACCTAAATTGGATTCCAAAGACCCGAAAAATACACAAAATGAAAATACTGAAGACTCAAAAATACCCAACAAATATTTAAATACAGAAAATATTTAAATTTTTATCCAAAATCTTACTGGAATACCCGAATACCCGAATTATATTCCTAAAGTTCTAAAATTTTACTCAAAACCCGCAACTATATCTAAAAACCCAAACCCAAAAGTTAAGAAAAATATTTGGAATACCAAAATATCCCGTAACACCTAAATATATCTAATATATACAAAATAAATTGGGTAGGACTCGCAGCCAAATCTAGACACACATGTCCAGAAAAAGAAGACCCAACAAGTATTTTGGAATGAATAACTACAATACTAAATTACAATCCACGTAGATCTTTTTTCTCTCTAGAGGCGATTTCCGGTGATTCACTTTCCTTTTGAAAGTTTTTATTTTTTCTTCCCTCACCGTGAGTGGACAATATTACCGGCTTTGTGCAACGGTATCTCTTTTGGAAAGTTATTATTTTCTTTTCCTATTATTTCGGCCCTTTCCTTTCTTAGACCCCAAGAAACCCTCCTTTTTCCTATTCCTCTTCATTCTTGACGAGTTAATTGATCCTATTTCCATTTAGGATGCAATCATTGAAGATTTGTGTTCAGTTTTGCGCGATTAAGGGCAAATTCTTTCTAAACTGCTCTGACTTGCTCCCAAAGAACGACGGTGTTTGGATCCTCAATCTCCACCGCTGTTGCTCTTTGACATCAAGTATGGCAGATCTTCTACACCAGAGTCTGTATGCTATGTCGATTGAAGAAGAAGAGGAACCGCTCACGCTACCGGATAGTCCACGTTTTCGAGTTTTTGATGGGAACTCAACCAGCTTGCTAGGGAGACTGCTGAACCCAGAGTGCCAGCCTATGGCTAAGATGATGGATTACATGCCAACGGCGTGGCGTGTCTATGGAAGAGTTAGGGGAATTGCTCTCTCCAGAGATAGGTTTCAGTTCATCTTCCAGCGTGAAGAAGATCTACAGACTGTGCTCAACGACCGCCCTTGGTCCTACAACCATTGGGCAATGGTTCTCGAGAGATGGACTGCAGACCCGGGACCTGATTTCCTGAGATTCACGCCGATCTGGATCCGCATAAAGAACATTCCGAGCAAATTCTTTACTGGAGATACGATGTACAAACTAGCCTCTGAAATAGGGCATGTGGAGGAAATAGCGTATGATCCTAAAGTCTCACACACCAAGGACTATATAAGAGCGCTGATTACGTTTGATACTGAGAAGCCTGCAAAGGAATCTCGAAAGCTTACTGTGAGCAAGGATGCAACTGTGACTATCAAGTTTGAGTATGAAAGGATCCATAAGAAATGCTACCATTGTTTCCATCTCACTCATGAGAAGTTCAGATGTCCCATGCTCAGAAAGGGTCCGAAACCAACTCCTCCGACAGTAGCCACTCCATCGTGTAGTGAGAAATCTTCATCGGAGGTCAACCCACTTGTGACAAGGAAATCGACGATGGAAGGGCCTCCTGGCTTCCCTCCCCTGTTCCCTGAGCTACCTCCGCAGGAACGTAAAGCAGCGCTCCTTTACATCTCTCACTCGGACACTACAGAGAGACAGGCAAGGATTATGCGTGTGCAACAAGCTATTGAAGATCAAGGTCAAACTCATGTGGCTACGCTTACGAGATTCACTGCGGATCTTGATAAAGGGAAAGGCCACGTGTTTCATTACCCAGAGATTGATCAAAGCCCACGGCCTCTGCAGCGACTGAGACCTACGGAGCCTCTTCCTATTGCCAATGTGCTACCTGATCAGGACGATGTTTCAGAAACAGAGAGCTCTGAGGCTTCCGCTCATTTGGTTCCACCTATCTCTACGGGTTTTCAGATTGGCTCGTCTGCAAAGACTTCATCTGCCGGGGATAGTAGTGGTTCTAAGAGCGCTCGTCGTCGCCTTCCATCTTGGAAACGAAAAGCTCAAGGTAGCAGAGGCTCAGCTAGGAACACCTCAGCCGTAGTGCTTACAACACCACCAATGGAGTCTGGTGGCAAGCGTAAGCCGGACACGGTTCCATTGTCCCCTTCCAAGAAACTTTTGACTCCCACATCTATTTCGGTGGCTTCCAATTTGAAGCCGCTGCTACCCCAATGAGCGTGTGGAGCTGGAACTGCCGAGGTGCAGGAAGCACTGAGGCAGTTCAAACCATCCGGGAAGTTCGTCGTCGTTTCTTTCCGGATATCATGTTCTTGATGGAGACGAAGCAAAAGTTTGGTTACATGGAAAGTTTACAGAAAAGTTTGGGTTACGATAAGATTTTCACTGTTGAGCCTCGTGGATTAAGTGGGGGCTTGGCGGTTTTCTGGAAGAATAGCTACAATATCGAGATTCTTTCGGGAGATAGTAGAATTATTGACATGAAAGTGATATGTCAATCGATGTCTTTTTTCCTATATTGTGTTTATGGAGACCCAGTAAGAGGAAGAAGACATGAAGTTTGGGATAGATTGGTAGCCATCGGTGTGATACGAGATGAGGCTTGGCTACTAACTGGTGACTTTAACGAGCTAATGTCAAATGAAGACAAGCTTGGTGGTGTGGTAAGGGAGGATTCTACATTCTGGGGCTTCAGGAATATGGCTCTGTTCTGCAAGATTAGAGAACTGAGAAGCTCTGGCAATGTCCTCTCCTGGCATGGATGGCGTGAAGGTGTGTGGGTTCAGTGTAGACTTGACAGATGTTTTGGTAATGACCAATGGTTTAACTTGTTCCCAAGATCGAGTGTTGACTATGGTGGAATGTGGGGCTCTGATCATCGCGACCTACTGATTGGTTTCGCTCTGGAACAACGAGAGATCAATAGGGGCAGATTCTACCTTGACAACAGGATGTTCTCGAAACCGGGATTTGAAGAAGCTATAATTGGTGGTTGGGGTGACAGAGAAGGGCAGATACCATTGATGGATCGTATAACGAACTGCAGACGAGAGATATCCAAATGGAGAAAGGCCTCTGACCTGAACTCCCATGAGAGAATCATTCGTTTGAAAGCAGCCTATGAAGTGGAAATCACAAAGCTCCATCCTGCTAGGGTGATCATGTTAAGCCTTAAACGACAACTTGCTGAAGCTTATAGGGATGAGGAGCTTTTCTAGAGACAAAAATGCAGAGAAGAGTGGCTAAGAGATGGAGATCGAAACACTAAGTATTTCCATAATGTGGTGAAGGGCAGGAAGGTAAAGAACAGAATCATTATGTTACTCGATGAGTGGGGCAATGAGCATTTCTCGGAGGGATCCAAAGGAGAAATTGCTACTAACTACTTTCGGGAACTGTTCTTGAGCTCTAACCCGTATGATCTTGAGTCCCTCTTCTCGGACTTCCCATCTCGCATCACAGAAGAGATGAATGTGAGTTTGACTGCGACAGTTTCACCTGAGGAGATTAAAAAAGCAGCTATGAGTATTGATGGTGGTAGTGCTCCGGGAGAAGATGGGCTTACAGGCTCCTTTTATCAGAAGTATTGGCACATTGTTGGGCCGGCGATCACGAAAGAGATCTTATACTTCTTTGAGACAACCATCATACCAGAAGGATGGAACCACACACAGCTGAGCCTCATCCCAAAGATCTCAAACCCGTCTCGTATGAAGGACATGAGGCCTATCAGCTTATGCTCGGTGCAATATAAAATCATCTCCAAGGTTTTATGTAACCGTTTGGAGCGTTTCTTGCCAGACGTGGTCTCTGAGACTCAAGGAGCCTTTGTATCAGGGCGCTTAATCTCAGATAATATCATCATTGCCCACGAGATGATTCATTCGCTTAGAACGAACGATAGAGTGTCGGAGGGGTTTATGGCCATTAAAACTGATATGTCGAAAGCGTATGATCGGGTTGAATGGTGCTTTCTAGAGACTTTATTGGAAAGGATGGGCTTTGATCGTGTCTGGGTACGTTGGATTATGGCCTGCGTGAGTACTGTCTCTTATTCAGTTTTACTTAATGGAAGTTCCCATGGCTTTATCAAACCAGAGCGTGGCTTACGGCAGGGAGATCCCCTCTCTCCTTTCTTGTTTATATTATGTGCGGAGGCTCTAGTGGGATGTTTGAACAGAGCAGCTGATAAGGGGAACCTCCATGGCATTCAGATTGGTTCACAAGGTCCTTCAGTGCACCACCTTCTCTTCGCGGATGACAGTTTGTTGATTTGCAAAGCTGATGTCATGGAGGCTACTGAGATTCTAAATTGCCTCAAGATGTATGGTGATGCCTCGGGCCAGCTTATCAACCCGGAGAAATCCTCTATCATCTTTGGAAGCAAGGTTAATGGTGTAACTAAAACAGAGGTTAAAGAGGTGTTAGGAATTGAAGCGGAGGGGGGTGATGGCATGTATCTGGGTCTCCCAGAATGTTTTAGCGGTTCTAAGATGCAACTTCTCAGTTTCTTGCGAGGGAAGCTTCAAGGTCGCCTGAGTGGATGGTTTGCAAAATCATTATCACAGGGAGGCAAAGAGATCCTGCTCAAATCTATATGTCTAGCGCTTCCCATCTACGCAATGTCATGTTTCCGTCTACCAAAAGATACGTGCGCCCGCTTGAGAAGTGCCATGATTGAGTTTTGGTGGAGTAGTGGTAACAATAGGAAAAATATTGCGTGGGTTGCATGGGAGAAGCTCTGTAAATCGAAAGATAAAAGAGGGTTGGGATTCAAAGATTTGGAGAAGTTTAACCAAGCCTTGCTAGCAAAGCAAGCGGCAAGAATTTTGAATAATCCGGATTCACTCTTAGCGCAAGTGCTAAAGCAACGGTACTTTAAAAACTCCTCCTTCCTTGAAGCTGGCCTGGGCTCAAGACCTTCTTTTGCTTGGCGAAGCATTGTTCATGGACGAGGACTCTTGCAGCAAGGATTAATGACCAGAGTTGGCTCGGGTACCAACACGAAAGTATGGTGGGATCGTTGGGTTTTGGACAAAGTTCCTCGTGTTCCAGAGTATAGGCAAGATTCTGTGATTGATCTAACACTGACAGTTGCAGATTTGGTTGACCACAACTCGGGAGCTTGGAACAGAGCACTTATTTATGATACTTTTGTACAAAAAGATGCAGAGTTGATCTTGGATATGAAGAGATCAGTTAATCGTCCTGATGAGATCGTATGGGGCTTATTGAAGAACGGTTTATATTCTTCAAAGAGTGGATATGCTCTTTTGGACACGTTAGAAGATATAAACTCTCCTCCTTTGACGCAGACTCCACCGGTAGAAACCCAACTTTGGCAAGCAATATGGAAAACGAAGACGACTCCTAAGCTTCGTCACTTCCTGTGGCGAATTCGAGCTGGAGCTTTAGCAGTCAAGGAGAGGTTGAGTTCAAGAGGCATTCAGCTGGATACAACCTGTTCATCGTGTAATGATGGTCCCGAAGATATTGGACACGTTCTCTTCCAATGCAAATTTGCCCAGGAGGTTTGGGCTTTAGCAGCGGTTCCTATGCCTCCTTCTGGTAGGTGGTCCCGATCTGTTTTCCTCAACCTTCATCATCTGATAGCCTGCAGTAAGAAGCATAGTCTCCAACCGGAAGCTGGAGCAATCTTCCCATGGCTTTTGTGGCACATATGGAAAGCTAGAAATAGCTTCTGTTTCGAATTCACGAGGTTAGATCCTGCTATGGTATGGGAGAAAGCGAAGATGGAAGCTGAAGTGTGGAGAAACTTACAAACTGCTCCTCATGATAGAACTCCCTCTGCAGTACCGACAAGGGTAATTTCAAACAAGTGGACTAAGCCGATGTCTAATTGGGTTAAATGCAATATATCCTCTTCTTGGGTATCTCAGAACCCGCTCAGTGGAGGTGCTTGGATTGTTAGAGATTCGACTGGTAAGGTCGTCTTCCACAGCAGAAGGTCTTTTAGTAATCTGGAGAATTCCCTGATAACTGATCTCACCTCTCTTCAATGGGCAGTAGAATCTATGAAAAGCCTGAGAATTGATAAGGTGATGTTTGAAACTTCGTCACTTGCGCTCAGGGATGCTTTCTATCATCGTTCATTAGACCCTCAAGTTGGTCAGAAGGTAAATGAGATCCTCCAAGGTCTAAACACCTTTATGGAATGGAGACTAGACCATGTGGAAAGTAGTGGAAACAGAGCAGCGAAGTTGATAGCTCAAAGCGTCACCGACGACCATCGTTTCAACTCTTACGTTGCTACGGGCGGTCCTTCCTGGCTCCAGATCCTGTTACATCAGGAATCTTCGGTGTCTGGCTCCTAAGATAACCTCTATGGTTTCTGTCTTGCGAGCGCTTACTGTAATGCTGCCTACTGGTGGTTCTCTTCTTCTTCTTTATGTCTTTCTTAGTTATTTTCTTTCTGGCTTGTTGAATTGGCTTTGCCTTTGTTTTGTTTGCTACCTTGTTCGATTCAGGCTTTGCCCTGTCTGGGGTTTTCACCCTCTTTAATGATAATGCAGTGTTAAAAAAAAAAAAGACCCGAACCGAATCATGTATCTTGGGTCGGGCCCGGTTCGAATTTTTAGATCGGGTAATGGTAAAGCCTAGCTGAAACTGATATTCTGTGTTTTTTGTATGCATCAACCCGTAGAATATCAAAAATATGTACTAATACAGTGAATTATTTTTTTAAAAAATTCCACATCGTATTTTCAGGATGAAACAAAAAAAGTCATTCGTATTTTCTTTTATTTTGTTCCACATTCTAAATATTCATGAATGAATGAAATTCATTACTATTGAGAAGTTGCTTAAAGTTCCCAATAAATTACCACTTTTCAAAATATATTCAATTAGAAAAATACTCTAACATTTGAATTTATAATTTAGTAATTATTGTTTAGGGTTTAATATTAATTGGATGGTGTTGAGTTTATAAACTTCTATAAGCGCTTTATAAATTATTTTAAACATTTATAAATGCTTTAAGAGGTTTAGTTTAACCTTATCAAAATTTTAAAATATTTATGAAAATTGTTATCCTTTAAAAATATAAAATTGGTATCAAATTTTGTAGTGAAATTCAGATTCGCCATTCGTTATTTTATTAAAAATCAGTTTTAGTTCCTTTCTAGTTTCCATTTCTTTTCTATTACATAAATATTTTTTTCGGGAATAACCAGCTGAATGAAATAAGAATGTGTAACAAAATACTTATTAAAAATGAACAAAATAAATACAATTACAGTCATCGTATAATTAGAATGTTGAACAAAATGAATAAAATGGAATGATGAATAGAAATGGAATCAGTATTATTTTTTGGAACTTAAAATGGAATAAGTATTTGCTAATTGGTTATTTCTCAATCTAGTTTTGAAACGTATCCCTCTCGACTCAAAAAATTGTTGGTATTAATTGTAAACTTGCTCAATTGTTTTGTATTTTTTTTTTTTTAAATTGAACGGAGCATTAGGGTTCGTCAGAACAAGTAAGATAGATAAAACGTATTAGAAAAAAAAATAAACGTATAATAGGACATATTGGTCGGCGAAGTCGCCGGGCCATGTAGTATACTGAATTAAAGAAATGTCTCTTCCTACGACAAAACAAGATTAAATGAGAAGGCCGACATCTCGTGAATATCTTCGTCTGTTTCTTGCGTTGACTTAATTTATTTTCACCAGAATAATTATACTCTCTCTTTATGTTTGTATTTTGAAATTGAAATTTTTTTTAATTGTTTTCATGTTCTTTTTGGATCTATTATTCCTGTTTATCATCGTCACTTCTCTAGTACATCCATCTTCTGTTCTGTCATATTTATACTCGTGTGTGTAACTTTGTATATACACGTGTTTTATGAAAGATTCTTAATAGAAAGTCAACGAGTTCTAAACGTCAATTGCAGTTTTGTCTGTGTTACTCTGTATAGCTTATATATGTATTATGTATTTTGTGTATTATTAAAATCTATCACGGATCTTTTTATCTTCTTCTGAAGGTCAACGACGGTTGGAGATAATGGGAGCAAATGAAAACTTAATATATAGCTAGGAATATTATTTTGATTTTCAGTTCAAAAAGTTATTTTGATTTTAATGTATTTTTTATTTACTATGTTAAGGATTATAAACGTAAAAAGATTAGTGAAACGTATGATCCTAAGTTATCCTTCATAGAGAGGTGACTTTTAGTTTTAGTGTTTTGAGAAAAAAGAGAGGTTACTCATTAGTGAGTAGTATTTTGCAGGGGCAGAAGAAATATCTAATATTACAGTATTAACAATTTTTTGACTTATGAATGCACAGTGAAATTCATTTACCCTCAAACAAAGTAACCAATAATGTATTTAAATTGAAAGTTCCAGAAAAATGAGTAAAAATTTATCTGAAATCTTTTATTCGTGTAGTATATGGAATATATATAGGATTTGAAACCAGATTTGTGTAGTTATATGAAATTGATTTTTTAAATATTTCACATATGCCAGTGAATATGTTGGGATTGTCCAGAAATAGCTTGTCCGGACCATCAAATGTTAGTGGGACTTTTGCTGCAACCCATCGTGTTACACAAGGAACTTTTAATAACTATTAGTAGTTCCATGACGAACTAAGACATGCGACGGCTTTGAATAGTCTTTCAACAAGTTTGTTCTCAAACAAGAGATCCTTTAGATCGAGATCTCAAAGTTACCAACTGAAGAAGGAAGCTTTCTGGAAGAAGAAATATGTTTTCTTTTGTCTGTGAAAAAGGTTATGTTTGATATAAATTTCAGAAATTTGATTTCACATATTATCCGTGCACCTCAGAAAATGAATCTACGGTTTAGCTCAACCAAATTCAGATAAACGACGCAACATCATGGAGTGACTGGGCCGAGTTATTGTCCAGATTGGTCACTGTCATCTCTTTGTTTAGGTTTCTGATAATTTGTCTCTTAGATTATCAGAATCAAGATTGTGTTTCAACCATCTTATTCATTGATTTGATCTACAAAACAACGATTCACAAGATCACATGAAAAGCCGAAAGCGTGACACAAAAACATAGAGAAAAGCAATTCCTTTACGAGTCTTACTTCAGAGAAAACATTACCTTGCTGCAGCAAACATAAGCTAACTGTCATGAATCAGTCACCAAAATCACGAACAAGATATGAGCATAACAATCTTATAACATCGATATGATGCTCAACACCGCTCCATCCTCCATGTGTTGCTACTTGCTTGTTGATGACAAATATCAGATGTTACAACCCCAAACATTAGGGAGACAAGACATGATAAAATCAAACATAACCACTACCTTAACCTCTAGACCAGTAACTCCAAATCAAACATTCACATAGAGAAATGAACGAATGATCAAACATTCAATTGGAATGCACCTAAATGAACATATCTTGTTTGTGGACAACTAATACTATATCCATTAACGACTGCGCTCATTAAAGACTATGTCCCCATTTACAGTTTTGACAGAAAAAACAATTTTACGATTTTGATGGAAAAATCGATTTTGCGATTCTGGAAAAAAAATCGATTTTGCAAATTTGATGAATTTATTTTTACTATTTAAGCGAAAAACATGGGTTTTGAAGTTTTAGCAGGAGCATCTATCTATACTATTAAAGATCTATACTATTAAAGATGAAGTACAAAATTAAAATGTTTGGAAACAAGGATAGGAGATTAAATGAAGATTGTTTGGAAACATAGATAGTAGATTAAATACTTCTTTTTATTTGTACATTTAGCATTTACATTTATAATAAATTAATTAGTTTTTTGTATTTCTTTGTTATTTGTAGATTTTGCCACTAAAATCAAACTAGATTAGGACCCGCCCTAAAGGGCGGAAATTGATTTGTCAAATTTCAATTAATAATATATGGTATATATAATATGTGTATATAATATTATATATATTTTGTGTAACATTTTATATATATATATATATATATACATATTAGACATATATATAATATTTTAGTAAATATATATAGAATTTAATAGTGTTATAATTTGTGTTGTATTTGTTATTAGTTTTGTATTTAATCTTCTTTCATTTTTAGTATAATAATTTGCCTTGTCACACTTTTTACCTTTTAACTTATACACATAGTTATGCATTTTTTCAAAAAAAAACTTATACACATAGTCTCGTAAAATTTAATATATAAAAAACATATTTAAAAAATCTACTGACCATATGCCACCATTATTTAGTTGTTTGAACAAAAAAATCATGTTTTTGCATAACTGTGTATGTTGTGATATGATGTAGGTGAAGAGTAAATATATGGAAGTAAAGTTAGTATTACGAACATGAGCCTATGTTGGTCTATGCCACAATTATTTGGTTTTTGGAAGATCAATGAGCATAAGCATACACGGTCTTTGTATGCTTACATTGTAAATGAGTCGGATATTTTTTCTCTTATGTTTGGAATGATATGGAACTCGTTGATTTAAGAGTGGTTCAGTTTTATATCTATCTTATTAAAGTAGAAGTACTTTAAGCTTCTTTTTGGTAATAGGGATAGGAATCTTAAAAAAAAAAAATTTGTTTGTTAACAAAGATAGTAGAGAATTTTGTCTTTTCCTTATTTAAATGATAGATTTAGTATTTAATGTATTTTCCTAATTTAAATAATAGATTTGTTTAATAGAATGAATCTTAACCAAAATAAATTTCCTTATAGATTTTTTGTTAACATTTAATATTTTTTATTAATAAAAATAATTAAATAAAAATCGCACATCAAAATCAATTTATATATCATATAAATAAAATATAAAATATTTTATTTATAAATTGTTAGTATAACACTTTTATAATATAAGTCCAATTAGTTATAAATATTAGATTTTTATATGATACACTCTGATATAATAGACGATTAAATTCACATAATATAATTATTTAAAGTAATAAATAAAATTTTTGTTTTAAAATGTTATGCTAACAATTTTGTTTTAAAATGTTATATATATATATATATATATATAATATATATATATATATTAGAACAAAGAAAAATTGAAGTGAAAGCAAATATTTATACGGCCACGGGTTAAACTATAGAAATAAATAACAATGGCGTAAGATATTTTTTTAACAAATTTATTTTAATTTCAAATATGTTTATATCTTTTATGTATTTATAAATTATTTTATTTGTTATTAAGAATGCTAAGATTTTAGAATTGGAAAAAATTATGACCCATTTCTATATTATTTTAATTAGGAATTTAAAATTTATATCAAAATATTTTTTTAAACTTTTAATTTTTATTATAACTACAACCGTTAATTTTCAATCTGAATTTATGTTTAAATATTACAAATATATCATTTATAAATAAAAAACTAAAAACATAAAATAAATACCCGCCCACATCATTTATAAATAAAAAAATAAAAACATAAAATAAATACCCGCCCGATTGGGCGGGTCAAGATCTAGTGATCTAATTATATTAAGAGATTAACCAAAAATATTATAAAAGTGTTACTGGTTACATTTAACTAATCTATGTTGGTTAAGATTTGGTTAATTTAAGTTGGTAGGTTGCATTGTATAGGAGGCATAATATATTCTAGCAACAACTATGAAAGAGTCCAAAATTTAAATGAGAACTTCAAATAGTAGATAATCCCTAAATTAATAGATTAGATATTAAAATTAATTAATTATAATGAGAAAGAAATAAAAATCACTTAATTTATTAATATAGATGTTTTCTGATATGAAAAAGGAATATACTCAGTTATACTTAATTGATTTGAAATCATAATTTTCAGAAATAATTACATGTAAAAAAACTAATCTACTGTGATTCTCTACAAATCTAATTAACATTCCAATTTAGATTTTTATTCATTTTTATATAAAATAATCTAACATAATTTTTAAAATAATTGACATATTAATTTTTATATAAAATAAAGTGAACTACAATATTTTTTGCAATTTATGGTTGTTGTTTCTTTGCGGTGAAAATAAAAACATAAGCTGTAATATATAGTATATATTAATTTGCTGCATAAAATTTTTAAGAAAACAAAATATAATAAAATTAATAATAATTCATAGAAAAATACTGTAAAAAATAATTTTCAAAAAGATAAACAAAAAAGCAATAGGTTAACATATGAATTAATTCAAAAATATGACTAAATTGTTTAAAGGTATATAACTTTGTAAAACTATTACTTAAGTGTTTACGGTTCACAAAATGTCACCGACGTCCCTGTTACACAATACAGTTACTGAACAGTTTACTTAATTAGTAAAATTGGAACCATTAGATTGTAATTTTTTAAAATATTTATATATATAATAAAAACAAAGATCCGTTTTGTTGGGCAGATTATGATCTAGTTTATATTATAATCATCAACAAGAAAAACCGGAAGTGCATTATTGTCCAACAGATTTTGATTTGTGTTGTAAACCCACTTTCAGGATTTAAGAAAACTTACATTCCTTAAACTTTCAAACCTCAAAACCCTTCTTGAAACAACATGAGAATATTATAATGTGAAACTTAATATTCCTTCCGTTTCACAAATATATTAGTTTTGAAAAATTTATCTGTTTCACAAAGATAGTAGTTTTATGTTTCAAATACAACTTTTTGCTTGTTTACTTGTTTTACCTATACTAATTAAGAATAGTTACCAGCTATAATAAATTAACTCTTTTAAAATTTTGATATGAGAAAATGGTTATTTTTGATATTGCATATTTATTTTAAAAGCGTGTGGAAAAGCTAAACAAGTATCTTTGTGGAACAGAGGGAGTAGTAAAGTGTATTTGTAGGATTCACGGTAGAGTGATAACTCATCTTTTTCTGATTTCTTTGAACTGTAACTAGTTAATGCTTAGCCAGTTAGCCGTGCCAGATCCTCTGTTCTAAAACTCTTACACATAGCATAACATGCCAAGGCTTAGAGACATATTCACACACAAGTTAATTACAAATATAGTAAAGTGCTGTTCGTTTGCTAACCCGGGTGATCCATGTAGGTGAATATGCAAATTGATGTTCGTTTTATACATTAAAATGCTACATCAAGGTAGATCATCCAGCTGCATTTATGAAAACTCATCTCAAATTCTCATTCAAATGAGGGTGAGTCTTCATAGAACATTTGGGCGAAGGTGAGTATTTACCAAAAAATTGATAACTTTTTTGTCGAACAAAAAAAAATTCTCGTCAACTGAAAAATGCAATTTCTCGTCTAAACCAAGAAAACGCAAATTTCCGGCTAAAACTGAAAACGTAATTCCCCGCCAAACCAAAAAAAAAAATCCCGCCAAAACCGAAAAACGCAATTTCCTGTCAAAACCGGAAAACACAATTTCTCGTCAAAATCGAAAAAACACAATTTCCCACCAAAACCGAAAAGTGCAATTTTTCGCCAAAACCGGAAAACACATTTTCTCGTTAAAATCTGGAAAACACAATATCCCATCAAAACAGGAAAATACAAGTTCTCGCCAAAACCAGAAAACACACTTTTCCACTAAAACCGAGAAAACAAAATTTCTTACCAAAAACGGAAAAACGCAATTTCCCGCCAAAACCGAGAAAACGCAATAACACAAGTTAGTTACAAATATAGTAAGTAGATCACATTGATTTGATTCTTGGAAAGCTGCATGCAAGTTACGCTTGAGAAGCTGCATGCAAGTTACGCTTGAGAAGCTGCATGCAAGTTACGCTTCACATTGATTTGATTCTTGGTGGTTCCCGCTCTGAATTCTGCTACGAGAAAAACAGATCAGTTGTTGCAAAATGCTCAATGAACGTTCATCATATTCATATCCATATCTCTAGAAATAAAGATCTAAAAAAGGAATCAAATATATCATAAACTATGGAAAGAACTTAATGGTCATAGCAAAGATCAAATCAATGGCTGCAAAATGCTCAACAAAAGAGATCTAAGAGGAACCAAATTAACTGAGAATTTTCAGGTTTCTAGTAAATCTATGAACCAACTTAATGGTAATAGCCACTTTCTTGTAAATAGACGAAACCTTTTTAAGTAAATGCGAACAACCTATGCTTGCGGATGAAGTCCAGTAAAAGTTGGCGGTGGAGTCATTACTATGCTGCGGCGGCGCTCCGGCTGTTTTCATCCAAGGACTAGTATTTTGTAGAACTGTAAATTATACGAAATTAAGGTCATATATATTTAAGTGAAGACGTTAAACATCCGGATCCGTGGCGCAATGGTAGCGCGTCTGACTCCAGATCAGAAGGTTGCGTGTTCGATTCACGTCGGGTTCAAAATCCCGAACGTCAATCCGGAATATTTTTGCTCCCTTCTCAAGATTTGCCCTCCAGTTTTGCTACTTTTCTGTTTTCACCCTGTTCCACTATGAGTGTATAACCTGGTTTGAACTCAATTTATCATAACCGAAAATATTTATTCCGGTCTGAATCGTTTCTGGTCCTCCCGCAAAACACTAACACGAGCGAAAAAATTGGTCTGCATGGAGCATGGTTCAAAAGATTTAGAAGAAAGCAAAAAGAATCAAGAAAGAGTTAATAAAACCATTGTACCATACGTAAGAAAACGATTAGGGTTTGAAGAAAGCATAATCATGGTGGATTGTACTGTACGTAAGAGAATGAAACCTGTAAAAACAGAGATAAATCTGTTTCTAGCATTTTTTCATGTAAATTCTGTTCGGGAAATCGATTTGAGAAGAGAGTTACAATTGCGGGAGAGAACTTAAGCAATTTAAACCATCTTTAGATATAACGAATCCAAAGAGAAAAAAAAATAGAAGGCTCGATCGTTAGCTTTTCATTGTTTGTGTTTTGCTTGGTTGCACATTCATTCAACATTGAATAACTCTTTCACATTGTAAAACGTTAACATATTTACATTGGATGATTATATCTCTATAACTAACTTCCGTTTTTTTCTACTTTTGGAACATCGTCACTGAAACCGAGACGTCACACTAATGAAAGTATCTTCAGGACAAGGGATGGTTAAGCCACCCAATGGATGATCATATCCAAACTCTTCCTCGGATTTATTGAGAAGAGCTTGAAACGAAGGCTGGCTCAAGTACGAGATCGGCACCACATATCTCTTCTTCTGGCCCTCTCCTACGTACACCGCAAGAAACCCTTTTGGCGCAGCCGAGGTTGCCCTTTTGCTTGTATCGGCTGCTGCTGTTACATAGCGTCCAAGAATCTTGTTTGCTCCCAATAGATTTCTTACGAAAGCCATTCTATATATTTTTTTTTGTCTGAAAGTTTGAATGCTTTTGAAGCTTCTGAAGATGTTATGAAAAGATTCAAGTTCTTGGATATATTTCTTGTTTGTTGGTTGATGTCTTGATGATAGAAAAAATGGGTCATGGCGTGTATATATATATAGAAAGATCAATGAATGAAATAAAAACTCTCTGAAAAGTCCTTGAAACTTGTGGTTTAAAGTGTAGGACAGACTAGAGCAAAGTTTCACATGGCTCTGTTTTAGTTTAATGCAAATTGCTTTGATGAGAATATTAATTGAATGTAGGACAATAAACTTAATATTAAATGCAATTCACAAGGGCTTGTTTTCTCAATGTTATATAGATAAGACATGCTATTGTCAATAATAAAGACTAGCAAGTTTCTGTTCTTCATGTTCTGCGGTGATCATATTCCCTCATCTCTGTGGACCTGTGGTCTATATAGACTTAATTAATAAGAACTCAAAGTGGGGATCCAAAGTTTCTCGACAACAGAACAACAAGTCTCTGTCACAGGCTAAGATGTTCTTTGATTATATCAACAACTAGGATCACACAGGACAGTCATACGTAAAAAAGTTGAGTACCCTCATTTTCTTGTCATATTTATTCATAAACATGAGAAAACAAACACATAAATCTCGCTAGGTTTCATTTCTTGTCATATATCATCTCTAGAAGACAAAACCATGTGAAACTCTCTTTGTGTATGTCCCATACTTTTAATGGTTCCAGGGTGGTTGTCAGTCCATCAATATATTTACACATCCAGAGATAGAACAAACTTTTCAAATCACCAAGTAGCTAAAGCAATCCAAACCTTGAATCTGAGTGTCTAACCATTTTTCAAAAGCTTCAAATTTCAATTTTCCAGACACAAGAAATGGCTTTGCTCAGAGGTCTCTTGGGTGCAAAGAGGATTATTGGCCTTTCTGTAGCAGCTACAAGCAAAAAGACAGTTTCAGTGCCAAAGGGGTTTCTTGCGGTGTACGTTGGTGAAGACCAGGTCCAGAAGAAGAGATATTTGGTGCCAGTCTCATATCTAAGCCAGCCTTCTTTTCAAGCTCTACTCGGTAAATCTGAAGAAGAGTTTGGATTTGCTCATCCAATGGGTGGTTTAACGATTCCTTGTCCTGAAGATACCTTCATCAATGTGACATCCCGGTTTCAATAATGATGTTCCAGAAAAAGAAAAAAACTCACATTATAGTTAGAGATAGAATTATTCAATGTAAACATGTTAACTTTTTTCCTCTTTCTTGGTTGAAGAGAGTTATTCAAGAGGTTAAATGTGTATCCCATATTTCTTTGTGAGGATAATGGTTTTTAATTATACAAATTGCAACATGTTTTCTAATAAAATGTCCATCATTCTTTACATGCATACTTGTCTATCTATCATGCATTCATGCATACATGCATGTATTCTCATAACTGCATACATATATGCATACATATATGTATACATACATGCATACATGCAAATCATCATAATAGAATGCATACATGCAGTGGCGGAGCCAATGAAGCAGCAGGGGGGTCAACTGACCCCCATCAATTCTTGAAATGATTCAACATAAGCATGTAATTGTGGCCTAAATTGATAATTTATCTACCTTTCCAATGGTTTGACCCCTAACCAAATTACAAAGTTATTATATATATGATCCCGGTAAACTTTTGTTCTACCTCCGCCACTGCATACATGCATTCTCATAACTTTCCTCCTAGTAGCACGGGAAAGTTATGAGACCCATATATGCCCTTGTTTTCGATAGACACAAACAAATGTATGGGTAGGACTTAGGAGGATGTTTTACCTCCACATACATTTTTGTCTTAAGACAAATTAGATTTTTATCTGAAGAATACCATCTCAGTGATCTCACTGCATAAAATCAAATTACCCCAAAGATCACTTATTTGCAGAGGACACCTCAGTTTAAGACAGATGTTTACAGCTTTGGTATGGCTCGATCGGCAGAGTGTTGTGGATTCACTGGAGCACATGAGCGACAAACGCTAGAAGTAAAGACAGAATAATAATTCAGTTAACAAATCACACTACAACCCGATTGACAAACGAAATCTGCTGATTATGTGAAAAAAATTGTTAATGTTTTGTATGATCAAATACCGATTTAACATTAAATTTCGTATACTATGCAGCAAACTCTGTAAAAGTAAAAGTAAGAAAAAGTGTCTATTCATTTACAAAGATTAACTCTGTTTGATGACAAGATCGTTACGTTGGAGCTGAAAGACGTCATTACAGATTTGAGATGTACAAAGAGCAGAGTTTCACATAGGTCGGTGTTTCAGATGTGTTAATCTGGATTGACTGTAGGACAAGCTACATGGTTTTGTTCTTCATGCTTTGTAATTATTATCTGGTGAGGTTCTTTCATATTTTCAAAAATAAAAGAACATGTCATTGAAAGGGGAAAAATCCAAATTATGTAAGTTGAATGCGTAGGCACGCCAAATAAAGTAATGATCAAATAAGATCACATTGAAAAGGATCGAGTATTTAGATTCTTTAGTGAATTGTGTCTATGGCATTCACTTTCAAAAAGTTATAGAACAACTCTTTCAAGAACAAGAGAAAAAAAAATTCATCTATTTACAAGGAACAAGTCTATCTCTAACTAGATGAACAATATGTTGGATAATCATCATTGAAGCCTAGAAGTCACATTTATGAAAGTGTCCTCAGGACAAGGGATGGTTAAGCCACCCATTGGATGATCAAACCCAAACTCTTCTTCAGATTTACTAAGAAGAGCTTGAAACGAAGGCTGGCTCAAGTATGAGACTGACACCACATATCTCTTCTTCTGGTTCTCTCCTGCATACACCGCAAGAAACCCTTTTGGTGCCGCTGAGGCTGCTCTTTTGCTAGTAGAAGCTGTTGCTGATACAGAGCGGCCAAAAATCTTCTTTGCTCCAAATAGACTTCTCACCAAAGCCATTTTTTTCTGAAAGTTTGAATTCTCTTGAAAATGTATGAAAGGGTTAAGGTTACTGGATTGCTTGTTTTTGGTTGATGATAGAAAGAAGAGCTCATGTGTATATATATATATATAGATAGACAGATAAATGAATGAGTTGAAATCTCTCACAAAAAAACTTTGAAACTTGTGGTCTTCAATATTGGGACAGACTAGAGCAAATCACATGGTTTTGTCTTAATTATGGTAAAGATGCATTAATGCAATTTGTCTTCATGATAAATGAGTCACAAGGGCTTGTTTTCTCAAAAAGTTTAGATGATACATATATCATTGTCGATAACAAACACCAGCAAGGTTCTCTCTTTCACGTTCTATGGTTGGTTATTTGTCCTATTATCTAATTTCTGTGGTCTAAGTGGATTTAATAAGAACTAAAAGTGGGGACCTAAGTTCCTCACCAACAGAACAACAAGTCTATGTCACCGTTTAAGTTGTTCTTTACAAATAAGATCACACATGAAAATTTTAAGTAAAAAGAAGATTATCTTGGAGAAAATCTCAAAAACATTCCGAAAACGAGTCTTGGCCCTTGTGTTGATATGGAGATTATCCAAGTAGACAAATTGCATTAATACATATTTTAGAGATGGTAAGACAGAACCATGTTCTAGCCTTCTAGGCTGTCCCACAATCGTAGACCACAACTTCCAAGGATTTTTCAAAGAAGGTCTAAACTCATCATTGATCTTTCTATATATACACATACCCCTTTCTTTATATCATCCACAAACAACAAGCAAGTTATCCAACAGCTTGAATCTTTTGATACATATTCAGGTTCAGGGAGCATCAAAAGAGATTCAAACTTAACTAAAAAGAGATGGCGTTGATGAGAAGAAGTCTACTTTGTGCGAAGAAGATTATTGGCCTCTATACCGCAGCAGCTTCTATGAGCAAGAGGACAGATTCGGTGGTGCAAAAAGGGTTTCTTGCGGTGTACGTAGGAGAGAGTCAGAAGACAAGATATGTGGTGCCGATCGCATACTTGAGTCAGCCTTCATTTCAGGCTCTTCTTAGTAAATTCGAGGAAGAGTTTGGTTTTGATCACCCAGGTGGCTTGACCATTCCTTGCCCCGAAGATACATTTATCAGTGTGACTTCTCGGATCCAGTAATGATTATATTGATTATTAACCTTTTTTGTTGTTGGAGCTAGAAATAGATATATTCATTGTAAATACATATGACATTTTTCTATCTTTCATCTCGAAGGAGTTGTTCTAAATATTAAAGAATAAATGCCATTTTTACATAATATAGATACGATCATGTTAGATCATGTCAGATCATGTCAGTACACTTTGGATCGATCATTAAACAACTAAGAGCCCTAACATTTGAACACTTGTGGATAAAATCGTTGCAAGAATTAGAAAAGTCTATATAGCTAGGAGTAGGGATGTTATATAGGGGTTTTAAGCTCAACCCGACCATATAAGATATAGACCCAACCCAATCCTATTGTAGCCATAGTTAATCCATCGGGTCAATTTGCTCAATAATCATATAAACACTGACAATTAAAAATATAGCCATTCATGAAAACCTGTGTCAATTTGATGTAGAAATGGACCACGTTCTCCTTTCTCGCGCGTGAGATTTGATTAATGCAACGATTGATATCCTACTATACTATGTTTGTCAAATATATAGTACAGAACAATTAATTTATAACAACAACCATTATGAATAAGATAAAAAAAATAAGAAAGCTGAAAAAGATTAAGGGTTTGTATAGAGTACCTTTTATCCTAAACCAAATTATATACCCACACCATATATTCTAAACTCAAATCCTAAACCCAAACCAAATACTCTAAATCCAAACCATATACCCTAAACCCTAAACCCAAACCATATACCATAAATCCAAACCATATATCCTAAACTCAAACCCTAAACCCAAACCATATACCCTAAACCCAAACACTAAATCCAAACCATATACACTAAACCGTAAACCCAAACCATATACACTAAACCCTAAACCCAAACCATATACCCTAAACCCAAACCTTAAACCCAAACCATATATCATAAACCCTAAACCCAAACCCTAAACCCAAACCATATACCCTAAACCCAAACACTAAACCCAAACCATATACCCTAAACCCTAAACCCAAACCATATACCCTAAACCCAAACCATATACCCAAACTGTATACCCTAAACCCAAACCCTAATCATAAACCCTAAACCCAAATTCTTATCCATTACGTGACTATGCTATACATGTTATGGTATGGAATACTCGACACACCCACAAACTTTGTATATATGAAATTCTCTAAAATTTTCTTAGAGAAAAATGATGAGTGGCGACGGTGTTGGAGAACAAAACAGTGTAACTGATCAAATATTGAGTAACAAGAATCATGAGACAGAGAAAGAGATATAAATTGCAAAATAAGAGAAAAAGAAATGTATTGTACTATACTGTAATTTAAAATAGTATAGAACATATGACGCATGATATGAGATAGGGATTATGAAGAAAATTAGAGAAGTTTACACGATGGAAAGAGAAAGAGAAAAAACGGATGGAAGGGAGAGAGAGGGAAGATGTCAAATAGATAGAAGAAAATGGGATGCCGAATAGATAAAAGATGATGGAGATGCGAATAGAGGGAGGGAGGGGGAGAGAGAGAGAGAAAGTGGTGAGGGATGGAGTAGAGGAGAATGAGAAAGTGGTGGTGGCTATGGTAGAGGAAGGAGATAGAGAGAAAGAGGGGAATGGAGGGATGTAATAAACAAAGGAACATGGGAATAAGTGGTGGTGGCTATGGTGGTAAATGAGGGAGGGAGAAAGAGAGGGAATAGACAAAGAAACATGCAGAGAAGGAGAAAATGGCGGGGCTATGGTGGTAGAGGAGGGAGAAAGAAAAATAGTGGAAGGGAGGGAGGGATGCAGAGGAAAAAAGAGATTGTACTATGCTATGTTTCTGACTATACTATACATGTGTGTAAAATAGTATAGATTTACAATCGTGATTATAGAATATGATATAAAATTTACAAAATATATGTTTGTTTTGAAATTTTCAAAACATACTATATGTAAAAGAAAATCTATGTTTTTATCATGTTAACTACAAAGTTCAATAGTTGCTTTAACAGAAATTAAAAGCAATTAAAAAATAGAAAGGGAAAACATATTTGTGAGAAGAGTAAAAAATGAAAAAAAAAATAAAAAATCAGAAAAATGCATGTCAAGGACAATATGGCAATTATTATACAAATATCATAGCCCTTCTTTTGTTATGTGTATATACTTGGTTTAATTCCTACAATGGTTATGATTCCATATTTCCCTAATCCATTTCATTGTATTTTCTAAATTCAAGTAAATAATATTAGCTTGTGATTTAGATAATAATTTTACAGTTTTGGTGAAAATTTCATTTTGCCGATATAAAACTCGATTTTGCGGTTGACAAGAAAAGTTGGCTAGTCTAGCATTTTTCCGGAAACTTGATAATACGGTTTCGGTGGAAAAACTTAATTTTACGAGTGGCAAAAAGTCGTTTTGGCTGTTTTGACAAAAAAACTCTTTTAATCAAACAACTCAATTTTACATTTTTGGTAGAAAGACTCAATTATGAAATTTTGACCAAAAAAATTGTTTTTTCGAAAAAATCACTTTGGCAGGAAACTCAATTTCGCGATTGGACAAAAAAAATCAGTTTTGCAATATTGACGAGAAAATATGTTTTGGCAACCCAAACCTTAAACCCAAACCATATATCATAAACCCTAAATCCAAACCCTAAACCCAAACCATATACCCTAAACCCAAACACTAAACCCAAACCATATACCCTAAACCCTAAACCCAAACCATATACCCTAAACCCAAACCATATACCCAAACTGTATACCCTAAACCCAAACCCTAATCATAAACCCTAAACCCAAACTCTTATCCATTACGTGACTATGCTATACATGTTATGGTATGGAATACTCGACACACCCACAAACTTTGTATATATGAAATTCTCTAAAATTTTCTTAGAGAAAAATGATGAGTGGCGACGGTGTTGGAGAACAAAACAGTGTAACTGATCAAATATTGAGTAACAAGAATCATGAGACAGAGAAAGAGATATAAATTGCAAAATAAGAGAAAAAGAAATGTATTGTACTATACTGTAATTTAAAATAGTATAGAACATATGACGCATGATATGAGATAGGGATTATGAAGAAAATTAGAGAAGTTTACACGATGGAAAGAGAAAGAGAAAAAACGGATGGAAGGGAGAGAGAGGGAAGATGTCAAATAGATAGAAGAAAATGGGATGCCGAATAGATAAAAGATGATGGAGATGCGAATAGAGGGAGGGAGGGGGAGAGAGAGAGAAAGTGGTGAGGGATGGAGTAGAGGAGAATGAGAAAGTGGTGGTGGCTATGGTAGAGGAAGGAGATAGAGAGAAAGAGGGGAATGGAGGGATGTAATAAACAAAGGAACATGGGAATAAGTGGTGGTGGCTATGGTGGTAAATGAGGGAGGGAGAAAGAGAGGGAATAGACAAAGAAACATGCAGAGAAGGAGAAAATGGCGGGGCTATGGTGGTAGAGGAGGGAGAAAGAAAAATAGTGGAAGGGAGGGAGGGATGCAGAGGAAAAAAGAGATTGTACTATGCTATGTTTCTGACTATACTATACATGTGTGTAAAATAGTATAGATCTACAATCGTGATTATAGAATATGATATAAAATTTACAAAATATATGTTTGTTTTGAAATTTTCAAAACATACTATATGTAAAAGAAAATCTATGTTTTTATCATGTTAACTACAAAGTTCAATAGTTGCTTTAACAGAAATTAAAAACAATTAAAAAATAGAAAGGGAAAACATGTTTGTGAGAAGAGTAAAAAATGAAAAAAAAAAAAATCAGAAAAAATGCATGTCAAGGACAATATGGCAATTATTATACAAATATCATAGCCCTTCTTTTGTTATGTGTATATACTTGGTTTAATTCCTACAATGGTTATGATTCCATATTTCCCTAATCCATTTCATTGTATTTTCTAAATTCAAGTAAATAATATTAGCTTGTGATTTAGATAATAATTTTACAGTTTTGGTGAAATTTTCATTTTGCCGATATAAAACTCGATTTTGCGGTTGACAAGAAAAGTTGGCTAGTCTAGCATTTTTCCGGAAACTTGATAATACGGTTTCGGTGGAAAAACTTAATTTTACGAGTGGCAAAAAGTCGTTTTGGCTGTTTTGACAAAAAAACTCTTTTAATCAAACAACTCAATTTTACATTTTTGGTAGAAAGACTCAATTATGAAATTTTGACCAAAAAAATTGTTTTGTCGAAAAAATCACTTTGGCAGGAAACTCAATTTCGCGATTGGACAAAAAAAATCAGTTTTGCAATATTGACGAGAAAATATGTTTTGGCAACCCAAACCTTAAACCCAAACCATATATCATAAACCCTAAACCCAAACCCTAAACCCAAACCATATACCCTAAACCCAAACACTAAACCCAAACCATATACCCTAAACCCTAAACCCAAACCATATACCCTAAACCCAAACCATATACCCAAACTGTATACCCTAAACCCAAACCCTAATCATAAACCCTAAACCCAAACTCTTATCCATTACGTGACTATGCTATACATGTTATGGTATGGAATACTCGACACACCCACAAACTTTGTATATATGAAATTCTCTAAAATTTTCTTAGAGAAAAATGATGAGTGGCGACGGTGTTGGAGAACAAAACAGTGTAACTGATCAAATATTGAGTAACAAGAATCATGAGACAGAGAAAGAGATATAAATTGCAAAATAAGAGAAAAAGAAATGTATTGTACTATACTGTAATTTAAAATAGTATAGAACATATGACGCATGATATGAGATAGGGATTATGAAGAAAATTAGAGAAGTTTACACGATGGAAAGAGAAAGAGAAAAAACGGATGGAAGGGAGAGAGAGGGAAGATGTCAAATAGATAGAAGAAAATGTGATGCCGAATAGATAAAAGATGATGGAGATGCGAATAGAGGGAGGGAGGGGGAGAGAGAGAGAGAAAGTGGTGAGGGATGGAGTAGAGGAGAATGAGAAAGTGGTGGTGGCTATGGTAGAGGAAGGAGATAGAGAGAAAGAGGGGAATGGAGGGATGTAATAAACAAAGGAACATGGGAATAAGTGGTGGTGGCTATGGTGGTAAATGAGGGAGGGAGAAAGAGAGGGAATAGACAAAGAAACATGCAGAGAAGGAGAAAATGGCGGGGCTATGGTGGTAGAGGAGGGAGAAAGAAAAATAGTGGAAGGGAGGGAGGGATGCAGAGGAAAAAAGAGATTGTACTATGCTATGTTTCTGACTATACTATACATGTGTGTAAAATAGTATAGATTTACAATCGTGATTATAGAATATGATATAAAATTTACAAAATATATGTTTGTTTTGAAATTTTCAAAACATACTATATGTAAAAGAAAATCTATGTTTTTATCATGTTAACTACAAAGTTCAATAGTTGCTTTAACAGAAATTAAAAGCAATTAAAAATAGAAAGGGAAAACATGTTTGTGAGAAGAGTAAAAAATGAAAAAAAAATAAAAAATCAGAAAAATGCATGTCAAGGACAATATGGCAATTATTATACAAATATCATAGCCCTTCTTTTGTTATGTGTATATACTTGGTTTAATTCCTACAATGGTTATGATTCCATATTTCCCTAATCCATTTCATTGTATTTTCTAAATTCAAGTAAATAATATTAGCTTGTGATTTAGATAATAATTTTACAGTTTTGGTGAAAATTTCATTTTGCCGATATAAAACTCGATTTTGCGGTTGACAAGAAAAGTTGGCTAGTCTAGCATTTTTCCGGAAACTTGATAATACGGTTTCGGTGGAAAAACTTAATTTTACGAGTGGCAAAAAGTCGTTTTGGCTGTTTTGACAAAAAAACTCTTTTAATCAAACAACTCAATTTTACATTTTTGGTAGAAAGACTCAATTATGAAATTTTGACCAAAAAAATTGTTTTGTCGAAAAAATCACTTTGGCAGAAAACTCAATTTCGCGATTGGACAAAAAAAATCAGTTTTGCAATATTGACGAGAAAATATGTTTTGGCAGGAAATTCCAATTTTACAGGTTTGTCATGAAAACTCGATTTTTACACTTTGACGGAAAAACTAATTTAGGCTAGAATACTAGATTTTCCAGTTTTAGCAGGAAAATTTGATTTTTTTTTTAGTTTTGGTTGTAAACTTGATTTTTCGTTTAGACAGAAAAACTCGATTTAAGATTAATTTGGGAACATTTTATTTTTTTCTGATTTGACGAGAAAGTTAATTTTTGGTTTTGGGAGAAAACTCAAATTTAATTTTGGCGAGAAAACTTTATTTTAAATTTTGGCAAAAATTTCGATTTTTCAACTTTGGCGAGAAAATATATTTCTAACGGAAAAGCTCATTTTGTGGTTATTTGTGGTTTTAGTTAAAAATTAAGTTTGTGGTTTTGCTTTTTAATGTAAAAGAACCGATTTGCGATTTTGACAGGAAATTTTAATTTTGCATAACAGAATAGATTTTAAATATATTTAAATATTATATAAAAATAGTGTAGAGTAAAAACCAAAGGGGGGAAAACTTAATCCCATAGATTCATGGATTAATTATGTTCAATATTACTTTAGCCATATCACAAAAATTAGAGTTATGGTTGATAAATAGTCAAGGTTAACTCTGTTAGGCTGAGCCTATTTAAAAATCTCTAGTTTGGAGTATCCTGCCTAAAATTGTGTTACAGTCAAATCATGTTTAAAATTAGTTGGTATAGTAAGGTTGGACATTTTATTCGTTAATTTTATTTGGGAAATCGGCCAAAAAAACACTGAACTTTTCAGGAATTGTCAAAAGAAATTTGGACATATGGACTGGTCAAACAAAACACAAACTTTTGATTGACTTTAGAATTAATTAACAATGTTTTCGTTGACTTGCCAATTTAGCACACCGTTAGAAAATTTAACAGAAAAAATGACATCGTTAAATGTTGGTGTTAAGTGAAACGACGTCGTTTTGAAATGAGATGAAACGACGTCGTTTTACATGATTTGTAAAAATAAAATAAAGTCAACCGCTGGGTTCAAACCCGGGTTATTTGTATCAAATAACAAGGTACTTTACCACTGGGCTAGTGGCTCAATCAATGAAGTTACTAACACATTTAATTATATTTGGTACTGATTGAATATAAAAAAATTATCTAAAAACTTAAAAAGATTTTTAAAATTTCTAAAAACTGAAAAATTAATTCCAAAAAAGAAAATTTTCATTTTTTTGGATTATAAAAAAAATTGAAAAAATCGAAAAATCGAAAAAAATTCTAAAAAGTTATAAATATTTCGAATCTGAAAACATATAATCAGAAACTATAAAAAATAAATAATAATAATAATAATAATAAATTATTTTTTATAGTTTCTGATTATATGTTTTCATATTTGAAAATTTTTATCACTTTTTTTTAATTTTGTTTCCGAATTATTTTATTTTTCAATTTTTCTTTTAAAAATTTGAAAAATGAAAATTTTCTTTTTGGGCATTTAAAAAAAAAAATAATAAAATAAAAAAATATTTTTTATAGATTCGAATCATTTTCAGATTCGAATTTATTTTTATAACTTTTTTTTGCTATTTTCGATTTTTTTTTTATTTTCAAAATTTTTAATCCTAAAATGAATTTTTTTTTGAATATGTTTTTAAAAATGAAAATTTTGGAAGATATTTGATTTTTTAAAGGAAAAATAAAATTTTATTTTTAATTTCAGTTTCAAAATTAATTTTATAAAAAAATTCTTTATTTTTCAAATTTTTGGAATTTTAAAGACCTTAATCGTAAGTTTCTTGATAATCTAAATAAGTCGATAAAAATTCAGGGTTTTATTGGCCAGACAAGTGTACAGCTTTCTTTTGGCAATTTTTGAAAAATTCGGTGTTTTTTTGGTCGATTTCTCAATTTTAATTCGATTTGTTATTCATTTTGATTCGAAATACAGATATTTGTAAGCTTTTGAAACAAAAAAAATTATAAATAAATAACTATTAAAAATGAAATAAATCGCAAATACTTAAAAATTAGAGTCGGATATCCGCTCAGACTTATATATAAATATGTGTATATGTAAAATTAAATATAGAAGTTTCAATTTATAATTTTATATAACTATTTTTTTGTCAACTGTATAACTATTATTTAACATATAATTTTATTATTTTCAACAGGAAAAGTGGTAATAAAAAAATGAACTTTTTAACTGGAAAAGTGTTTATTTCCCTATCTTGAGAAAATACCAAAAAAAACCCAATTTTAATCCGAAAATAAAAATAAATACCGAAGCATCACCCAATTAAAATCAAGCATTTTATAGGTAAGAGATCTGTGAGCTCATACGTTATCATCAAATGGCGAAGGAGACAGTGTGTGTAACCGGCGCCAACGGTTTCATCGGATCCTGGATCATCCGAACGCTACTTGACAACGGATACACCAAAATCCACGCCTCGATATACCCAGGATCCGACCCGACTCAGCTCCTCAAACTACCAAGACCCGACGAGACAAACACCGAGATCAAGATCTTCGAAGCCGATCTCCTAGACTCCGACGCCATTGCCCGAGCCGTAGACGGGTGCGCTGGAGTGTTCCATGTGGCGTCACCTTGTACGTTGGATCCACCGGAGAATCCGGAGAAGGAGCTGGTCGAACCGGCGGTTAAGGGAACGATCAATGTGTTGTTGGCAGCTAATAGGTTCAATGTGAGGCGCGTGGTGATCACTTCCTCTATCTCGGCTTTGGTTCCGAACCCTGATTGGCCGGAAGGAAGACCTGTAGATGAGTCTTCGTGGACCGATCTCGAGTTTTGCAAGTCGATGCAGGTTCGTTAATTTCGATTTAAGACTTATTTTTTAATGGAATCTTTTAGTTATGTATTTATTGGCTTAATTTTTGATGGAATCATTTATTTATTGGTTTATAGTTTGGATAAAAAACATGTTTTTAGGGAATCTCTTATTTATGTATTTATTGGTTCAACATGTGATTTTAAACATATTTTATGGGAATCTTTAATTATGTATTGATTGGTTTATAATTTTGTTTTTAATTTATTAAAACTTTTAATAACGTATTTTTTGGTTTGTAATTTCGATTTTAAAAAAACTTATATGGAATTTTAAATGTTTATTTATTGGTTTATAATTTTAAATCTAAACATAATTTTGTGAAATTTTAAATATTTATTTATTGGTTTATAATTTTAAATTTAAATATATTTTTTGAGGAATCTTATAGTTATATATTTATTGGTTTATAATTTCAAATCCGAACATAATTTTTTGAATTTAAATACTTATTTATTGGTTTATAATTTTAAATTTAAACATAATTTTGTGGAATATTTATTTATATATTTATTGGTTTATAATTTCGAATTTAGAAATGGTATCCAATTTCAAAGACACTAGCTGAGAAAGCAGCTTGGGAGTTTTCTGAGAAGCATGGAACCAACGTTGTGACCGTCCATCCATCCACATGCCTCGGACCACTTCTGCAACCTAGCCTAAACGCAAGCTGCGCCGTTTTGCTCCAGCTCTTACAAGGCTCGACCGAGACACAAGAGCATCATTGGCTCGGTGTGGTGCACGTGAGAGATGTGGCTAAAGCTCACGTGATGCTGTTCGAAACACCTGAAGCTTCTGGTCGGTTTCTATGCAGTAACGGGATCTATCAGTTCAGTGAGTTCGCTGCTCTGGTCTCCAAACTCTTCCCTGAGTTTGGTGTTCACAAGTTTGATAAAGAAACTCAACCAGGGCTTGCAGCGTGTAAAGATGCGGCTAAGAGATTGATTGAGATGGGGTTGGTGTTTACTCCGGTTGAAGATGCGGTTAAGGGGACGGTCCAGAGTCTTAGAGACAAAGGCTTCCTCTGAATGAATTTAATATCGTCGCAAATTCCCAACTATGTGACCTTTGTTGTAATGTACAAGTAGAGGAACTAAGAAGTGAACGGGTGGTTCATATGATACATCTATGTATTGAGTACAAGGTATTATCAACACAACATTGTTGTTCCTCTTGTCTGTGAGGTTTTATTGGAGCTGAGAGTAGCTTCAGCTGGTTGAAGCAGGAGCATCTGGCTGCTTCTCTGGGATAGCGGTTTACAACGCAGGAAGATCCTTGTAAGACTCGTATCATTTTGCTAGAGTCGGATACGGTTCTGTAGATAATACAATACAATATAAAAAACATGATTTACCAAATTGTAGAAGTACAAACGTGAGTGATGCGAGGGAGAAATTAAGAAAAGCGGTAGTATATGTGTGAGTGTGATCCAAAGATAGGATGTTTTAAAATAGAACTGATCAAGGATTCTAGAGCCAAAGATAGCATATGTAGTATGCTAAAAGCTAGGCCTGAAAAATGTTGTGTAGCGGAAAAAGGAATGACAAGTACCATGTTGATACGCAACTCCTAGTAATTTCAAAGAATAAGAAGTGGAAAATTCGAAGGGGACACAGAAAAGATGTGTAGAGAACTATATTATTTTTTTGTTTCCTTTAGACTTTCTAGTAGACAAAGGTTTAATACTCTTTTTTTTTGTTGCAACATTAAGGCAATCAAAACCGTATAGTATTTTCTCTGCGATGGATGAATATGATATGAGAAAGAGTCCACCACGAGTCCACGACCATTGCAAGTAGATCCATGCTAGGCAGGTTTGTGTAACTAAGTAAATATCGTCCGGGACAGTGGGGTCGGGCAGAGTGAGAGGACAGAGCTGAAACGCTAACAAATTTTCAGATTGTACCCAGTTTAATCAAAAGAGGAAACTTACTAAATATCTTGTGATAATTGGAAATGAAAATGAAAGAGTTAAAAGAAGAATTAAACATGAATGGTACAAGGTTTTTTAGTTTCACATAATCAAATCATTGGAGCTGGAGCATCTGGCTGCTTGGCTGGGACTGCATCTTCAAATACAGACAGTTTCTTATATGACTCATAGCACTTGGCAAGAGTCGGGTACGGTTCCTGTAGAAAAGAACCAGCCCATACAAAACTAAATTAAACATGTTTTCACAAAACTATTAAAAGTAAGAAATCGCGGTTATGAGAAATATTGAAGACAGAGTTTATATTATTACCACATCAATCTTGAATTTGATCATAGCCCCATGGACTTGGGTTACTAGAAAAAGATCAGCCTGCAAAAAAAGACGACGCTTCCATAATTTTTAAACCTGTCAATATGCTTTTCGAATCTTGGAAAAAAGAGAGTTAGCATAGAGTAGTTTAGAGCAATATACCAAGTAAATCTCATCACCAGTTGCATATTTTCCAGCGCAATTCACCAAGAGCTTCTCCAAAGCTGAGAGACATATATATGTGTGTGTAATACAATCAATTATCGGAAAAGATTCACCAAAATCTCAACTAAAACATTTTTAACAACAAGTCTCTTGGGTCTTAATTATGTTACCTGTATATCCTTTTCTAATAGCGTTAGTAACCCAAGCAATTTTTTCTTCACCATTTGTCTTTTCCTCAATGTACCTCTATGTGTACAACAAGAAAGAAACAAAAACGTAGCTTCTCATATTTTATCTTTAGACCAAACAATGATAAGAGTTTAAGAAGTCTGAAGTTATAATCAGTTTCATGTTCTTACAATAACAGCTAAATTCTGATGTGGCTGTATACCAGAGGAGATAATACTGGCAACCTGAAATAAAAAATTTAAAAGAAGAACCATTACTGTCGTTGTAACTTGTATGCATTCAGTTTGTAGTGTTTCTTGGACCAAAAGATACCTGGTAGACCGGGCCTCGTAGTCTGGTGGTAAAGGAACCTCGGCTGAGGTGCCCGCCATCACGAGTTCGAGCCCCGGCCACAGCGGATTTAACATGGTTTTCGTTTGGCCTCCAGGACCTTCCTTGCCAGTTCCGGTTAGACGCGGTGGGATAGTCGGACTAAGTGAGAGGTCCGGATACCTGAATTATCAAAAAAAAAAAAAAAAAAAAAAAGATACCTGGTAATTTAGAGCTCGTTTATGGAGGTCACGAGGTAACAAAGGTGGCTCAGGATACTTCTCATCCAGATACTGTGAATCAAGAAAACCACAAAATGTTCGAGGAAAACTTTCCATTGAATAATTCACAAACTACAAAACATGCATAAATGACTGTTTTCGTTTATTTTACCAAAAGAAAATGACTATTTTCGTTTACTTACCATAATAATAGCAAGAGAATCTGTAATCACAACCTCTCCATCAACAAGCGCAGGCACAGTACCCATTGGATTGATCTTCATGAAATCTTGAGGATCAAATAGGTTATTTTTACGCTTTGAGATTTTTTTTTAGGTTTCTTTTTCCATAGTATAATAATTTAAATGTACAACGTGAAAAATCACATAGACTATAAAGAATCTACAGCTACAGGTTAAGTTAGGACCCTTTAAAACATGAGTGAGTTACATATTCGGACACTTTTTTCTCTTTTTTAACACATTCAGACACATCACGCTGGAAGGACACTTTAACATGTTTCTGAGCTGATTTGAGACTATTATGTCCCTCACTTCCTTAGCCGAGACCAGTGTTGAGTTAGTGATAATATTTTTATATTGTCAAGTTGTCAAGTACCGTACAGCTTTGCGTTTTGTGTTTACTCGGAGAAGTTGTCGTTTGGTTCCTGGAGAGCAGTGACAAACAACAGATGTCGGATGAAATCCAATCCAAAGGTGAGGACCAGTTTTGAAAGTAGATTTGATAATAAAATATTCTTTCTTCTCAACATATATATATATATTTGTCTTTTTCAAAATTTTAAGATATATAAAGAAATTATAATTGGTACAATAAATTATAATTTCTTTTTCTCTATATTTTAAGATCCATTTGTATATATATATTTTATATATTTTAAAAATTATATAAAAATACATTGACATAGAAAATGTGGACGGAAAAAATGTAGATATGGACAAAAAATACTTAAACACAAAATGTGGACATGGACATCAAAGTTGGACACTAACACTAAAACGTTAAAATCCATACTTACACCAAGTTAGTTCTATATTAGTTACATGTTATTCTTGTTTATTTCACCCTTTAATATGTTTTGCCTATATTTTCTTTTTAAAATATTTAAATCAAATAAATTTATGACTATAAATTATGATTTTTAATTCTCTACATTTAGACATCCGTTTTGGTATATATATATATATATATATATAGATATATTATATTTTAACATTTATACAAAAGGTTATTTGAACATAAAAAGTTTGGATAATAATTTTTTTTTATTTGAGAAATGTGGACAGCAAAATTGTGGATATGGTAAATTTTGTTTTGATTTTTCATATTCAAAAAACTTGGACATGATTTTATGGACAAAGTTTTGTGAATAAAATTTTGTAGAATCAATTTTGTGTCCAAGGTTCATTTCCAGATATTTCTTCGTAAATTTTTGGACATGATTTTGTATAGGATGATTTTCCAAGTCATATATTTCTTACGAAAGGAGCCATCTTTAAGGTTGACATACATATTTCATCCAAACATCTCGACGGAAGAGCATCTCAACGGAAGAACACTAAACTTTTAAATTAAATCTCACGAAAGGAGCCATCTTTAAGGTTCCATTAAAATAGTCATGTGCTTACACCATTTTTTTTTCCACAGATCTGAAGCAAGTCTAAATCAAGTGTTTTCCATACATTACTTCATCAAAAAGAAATCTTGATATGTATATAAATCAAAGCTTCACTGAGCTTAGATTCATGGAGTTTTCACACAGTTGTGGACTCAGTGGCTCAGTGACGTTGTGGCTCAGAGACGATTTGGATTTCTTCTTCGCTATTGTTGTTCGTCAAACTGCAGATCCAATTCAATAAGCTTTTGAGTACACTTAATCTACGTTCTAGTTGTTTGAAAGAGGACGAAGAAATTAGGATTTTCTTGGTCTGGAGAAAGTGAAAGTAGATCTTTTGAATTTTTCTTAAATGAAAACATGGTTAGATATGTCCAAAATATAAAAATTATATTAAAAATGATGGAATCATGGTTACTTATGTTTGGTTAGATGAAGCTTGGTCTGGTCTGAAGTGAGGATAAGGAAGTCTTTTGATAAGTATATTGTGTTGGACAAGTGAGAAGTGTCTAATGAAGTAATTCAAAAGATAGAAAGTGTCCTACAGCGTAAAAAAATCTTAAAACATAAGACTTCATTTCTCATACAAATATGATATATACATTTCATATTCACACACATACACATTCACGAAGTACGGTCTAACCTAACAGATATTACATTTTTTTCTAACACACATACATACATTAGTTCTGCCATTTTTTCCCTTGAATCTGAGAAGTAAACCAAACAAACAAAAATGGAATCTACAAACCTGGATCAAACTGCTCTCCCTTGAGCAAGTTCACTGGTATATATTCATATTCAATCCCTATAAAAAGGTCGAACGTCAAAGAACATATATAAACCAAAAGTAGATCCAAGAAAAACAATTACAAGATGCAAAAATGTAATTAAAAAATCTGGCGAGACCTTTTAAAGTGAGGGCTATACGCACACGATGGCCACAAGAGCTTCTCCAGTAAGAGTAGAGCTTAAGCTTCTCCTTCATTTCTTCGCCGGTATACGCCTAAAAATAAAATAAAAAGTCAACGATCTGAAAAAAATGGAATAAGTAGAATGAAGATGATGAAATGTTGATCACTAAAGGAAGAAGAAATGATTTACCATTAAGGAAAACTTTTTTTTCTACACAGATTCTGACACTTTGGTTATTCAGATCTTGTAAATGGAAGTGGCTACTTGGAAACGAATCGGCTATATGGCGCATTGGCGCTAGTCTATATTAAAAAAGCTGTATTTGACTTCTGTGTCAAAGCAAATCCAACAAATAATTTTCTTGAAAACGATTCGGCAGAAGGCCCACAAAATTATGCCAATATTGGAAATTTTTGATCTACAAAAATAGTGGTGAGCAAAAAACAGGATTCGAAATCCAAACCCACCCGGAAGACACGTTTTGGATCTGATTTATTCAATTAAAAAATTTGAACATGATTATGGAGTGATTGGTTCGGCTGTTTTTAACTTTTATTTTTATCCACAATATTTAAAACAATCATTTATGTTTTATATTGGTTTTTAGTGATAACTTCCAAAAAATATAGCTATAAACATTTTATTTTGAAAATAATATTTTTAAAATTGTAGAAGAATATTAGTGTGCCAATATCTTTCATTCTTTTCATTTAAGTTTTAAAGCTAAAAAGAAATTACATAAAAAATCTTACAAAACAAATTCAACTGAAAATTTTTGGGATAATTTGGAAAATACCCTATTTATGATATAGATTCTGAAAAGTACATCTCCTTATTTCCTTTTCGAAAACCACACTTTTATTTTTGATAAGACATTTTTAATCTGATTTTAATTAACACTAAAAATAGAACTAAATTTTAATTCGAAATTGTTAACATTATTATTTACTTAGATAAATACATGTCAATTACTGTAGTATTTTAAAATAGAAAGAAATAAAATTTCTGAAATATTTAAGATTTATCTCTTAATTATGTTGTTTTGTAAATTATGTGTAAACAGAAACTTTACACAACAACTATGCAAGTAATGTAAATTCTGTGTAAGATTTATCTCTGTTCTTCTACGATCTTGTTAGCATTTCGTAATGGGATAATAGAGTTATGTATAAGGTTCATTTTAAAATCGATGTGTTCTGAATAAACCGTTCAAAAAAAAAACCGAAAAGAACGTACCGAGAAATCCAAAAAAAACTAATTGGACAAAAAGAAAAACAAAAAATTAGTAACTTCTTATTTATTTCAGTAACTGGAATCAGCAACACTTTTTTTTTGTCAACGAATCAGCAACACTATTGTTTAGAATCCAACGTTTGACTAGTCTTCCTGGTTTACTACATCAGACATATTCGGATATTCCACATTTTTTGTGTTATTTATTTCTTACTTACTCCTGCTGAGATACCAAATCAACATTAAGCTTTACAAAATCTATCATTAGTGAGAGTTTTCAGTCAAGGCAATGCATGAGAAGAACCCAAACGCCGATGACTATCTTCATGTTCAACAACGTTATTCATCTCAAATCTCGCCTCTTTACTTACATCTTCGTTAGCTTCTGCGTTTTGCAGTTCTCTCAAAGCTCTTTTCGCGTACACAGTGAAAGCAACAGTAGTCACAACCGCAATGACTAACGAGATTACATTGTACACAATCTCTACTGTTGTCAAACGTTGATGTCCGTATTGCACATCCGCAAATGTTCTGATCAACCGACCGCTGCATATAAACTTTAATTTTTTATTTCCAATTTTATATGAAGGAAACTGTTATATAATACGGGGGAGAGCAAGTAAGTAAGAAGAGTACCTGTAAATGTAGATGAAAGCTTCAGGTACCATTCCAGCTACGGAACCGAACAAGTAAGGCCAGAACCTCATGCTTGTCACAAGGATCGCGTAGTTGAAGATGGTGTAAGGAAATGGCGAGATTCGAAAGATAGCCACGACTTTGAACTGATGGAACCAGCTTCCTTCTGCAGCTACTCTAAGAACAGCTGCTTGACGAGGCCACCTTTTTAACCATTGCTGTGGCAAAGAAGAATATCATATAACTAATGAAGAATCAAAATCATAAATAACTTGGAAGAAAAAAAAAAGAGTTCTTACATGGAGGCGATCACGAAAACATTAGGCCGATAAAGTAAGGAAGAAGCATGCCAACGGTGGTTCCAACCATGATGATGAGATAACCGAGACCGTAACCGAAAATCATACCGGCTAACCACATGGATGGACCGGACGGGATCAAGAAGACTGGGAACAAGGCTAAGGAAAGGAGGAGGACGATGAAGAGCGTAGGAATGCCAAATGCAGTTGCTTCCCATTGTAAAATTGGAATAAGAACCTAAAATAAGAAACATATACTATTTAGCACGTGACTAGTCTGTACCACTTATGTGTGGTCAGGATAACTCTGTATAATAAAAAAAAAAAAAAAACTTGAGAAGCAGAGGTAAAAGGAAGGCACCTTTTGGAATAGAAAGGGAACATCCCATTTGACGAAACAAATGTGAGCAAGAGAGTAAGTGCACATATACACAAAGCTTTAAACCACCACCACCACATCAACAAGTTGCTACTCTGCGTTTCGACTGATTGAGATACGGTTTCAGGTGGTGGAGAAGCAGCTCCATGGGCGGCAACAACTAGGCGAACAGATTCATTATCGTCCCTCATGTGAGGAACAGAGTCCGAGGCATCATCATCATCTTCTACAGGCTCTTTCAATGGATTTGACATCTGTGTTTCAGTAAGAATTAATATCAGAGGAACAAAATCAACAGTTGTAGGCCATCAATAAACAAGAAGAAATAGAAAAAAAAATAAAAACAAGTGGGGACCAAACAGAAGAAAGATGAAACTCATAGGGACATGAATATAAATATAAAAATAGAAACTGGTGAGATATCTGGAAAATGAATAAGCAAAGCCAGACAGACAAAAGAAGCTTAGCTTAGCTTAAACGCTTCTGCAACTTCGAAAGCATCACAAGTAAAATGATCTACACGGAAACAATAACCGATGAAGTAAAAGTTGAACTACCAGGGAGGAGACGAAATCTCTAAACATCCTAATTTTCAAAAAAAAAAAATCAAAAAAATCCAACAGTAATCAAATCACTTAGATCTCTCAATCTAGCGGAAAAGAAAATCAACAGATTAATAAAAAGAAGGACACAAAATTAAGCTGCTGCTCGGGTTTAAACCTTGTGACACCCTGCTGCGGGTATCTTAGTGAAGCTTCGTGGCGGAGGAAGCTCGGACAACCGTCGGAGAAAGAGGGTTGTTACGGCGGGGATTGAGGTTCCTTTTGTGTCGTTTGCTTCCAACATAAAAGGTGTGTGTTTTTTTTTTTATGTTTCGGAAATTCAAATCAAAATGAGAAAGCCTTTCACTTTTCTTAATGTTTTATTAAATTTTATTTTATTTGTTAGCTTATTCTTTACTTCTTCGGAATAACGAGTCAGACTATACTATAAACCTTTTTATTTACATATTATTTTGTCCACCTGAGCTGACCCAAAACCAACCAATCCTGAGATTATTATGACCCAAATACGAAGAGCGTGAATGAGACGCGCGCATTGATCTGGAGAGCGTTGAACATAGCTGGGCTTGCCTTGAAGATTTGAATACTACGTGTTTCCTGCAGATCCTTAATGGACTATTTCTTACCGTGGCCCAAAAGTGGTTTACCCAATAGTTAAAACGCTGTAGTTTATGTGACATCGTTGCACATGCAAAGAGGAGGAACATTTTGAAGATACCATTTTCATAATACTGTATATACGTGCCGGCGACTTTTTAACTATGAACAAGTCAGACACCTGATGTCTTTTAACTCTTTGACCTCCCTCTCAAGCTTCCATTATGTAGACGACGATGGCGGAGACTCGCAGCGTTGAATCTAAAGACGAAGGCGGAGGAGAGATTAGTGTTTCGGATTGGTCGCCTTTCGACACCTTGACGGAGGATTGCATCTCCAACATAGTCTCCTTCACGAGTCCACGTGACGCCTGCGTCTTCGCCGCGGTGTCAAAAACCTTTGAATCTGCGGTTAAGTCAGATATCATATGGGAGAAGTTTCTGCCCTCAGAGTATCTATCTATGATCCCTCCATCGCTAGCTTCCTCTTCCAAGATGAAGATCTATTTCTATTTATGCAACGATCCTGTTCTAATCGAAGATGGCAAAAAGGTATATATATGATCGTAGGGGTTACCAGCCCCGGTTAAAATCTTTCTAAATCATCGTGTTAATATTGGTTTTTCTTGATGATTTGGCCTATTCATGAAAATCAAAAGTGCGTCTGGTTAGAGGAAACGAGTGGGAAGAGGTGTATCATGTTACCTGCGGAGAGCCTCTATATCAAATGGATAAATGATACTCATTGTTGGGATTGGATTACAAGCCCTGGATCTAGGTATTGTATTTCTATGATGATTTGATTTATTTTACTCTTTGTAAAATTTTTATTTAATTAGGAAATAGACTATTCTCCAATTCTATTTGACAGAAAATTCTAAATTATTTCGCCGCGTTGAACAAAAAATAAATAAATTATTTAGTCCAATATACTTTTTATTCTAAAATAACATTTTCCTTTCCTTATATGTGATATGCAGATTTGAAAGAGTTGCGAAGGTTAATGATGTATGTTGGTTTGAGATTCGTGGCACGATCAATACTAATGAACTATCTCCAAAGACTCGTTACTCAGCTTACATTGTGTTTAAAGAGGGTTTTACGGATCTGCCTATTGAAGCTGGAGTTGGAGTGGTTGGAAAACAAGTTTCTAAGAGATTCTTTTGCTTTGATGTGAGCGCGGATGGGCAGTTCTTAAAGAGGGGGAGGCGGAAATGGTGCTTTGAGAAACCAAAGGAGAGAGAAGATGGTTGGAGGGAGATAGAGCTCGGGAGATTCTTCAATAAAGGAGGATTGAGGAATAGTGATGAAATTGAGATGAGTGTTATTGCGACCGAGTTGCGCCATTGGAAGAGTGGTTTCATCCTTCAAGGAATTGAAATCCGTCCTGAGACAATTTGAAGGCCTAGATTAGTCGATTGAATGCCCAATCATGTTTGGTATGATTAACAGTTGATTAAGTGATTGAGTGTAGAGATTAAAAAGTGTGTTCGATTGTGTTTGTTATAATAGTGATTGATTGAGTAAGAGTTAAGGTGGTGAGAACAACTTTGTTGAATGTTAAGCTCTAACTTTGCTCACTATAGTGGAGGATGTCGGTAAACCCGACCGTTTCCTGGGGTGAAAGAGCGGTTTGATGTTTCAGATAATGTTTTGGTTTGAGTCTAAATGTCTTAACCAATTTAGTTATGTTATTTGTGGATTGTGTAATATTTTTGAATTTGATTGTTTAAAATGTTAATGTAGATCTTTGATAGTTATTAACTTATTATATGTAAACCGGTTTTCTGCAAATGGGAGAACAGTTCGATGATTCCGATTATGTTTGGTATTTGTCTGAGATCTTTTTTTACAACATATTTACCTGAGATCCTCTATATATTAAATGAGAAGCATTTTTAAAAATTTCCTCAATGATGTATTGGCAAGGTGTGACGTGGCTTCATAAGAAGCTTTTATTTAGCAAAACGCTTACGTATAACGCAGAGAACGTTTCTCACAAAAAGTGTGTATTTAATGTAGATAATTACATTCTTTTAAAAGAACTACAATATCCTCGACATTTTTCTCGACGATGTTTTTTACGTGATAAACCTTCAGCTTCGAGCACTTGATTAATCAATCCTCTCAATATAATCATAGCATCAAGAAATCTTTTTTTCTTCGATCAGTTTCTTTATAAACCCGTAACCCATCTGATCTTTCGCCATTAAATAGACAGATCCGTAGAGACACAACTTGGTTATGTTGCTGCTTGAAGAGGTAATCTCGGTTTTGACGAGAGGTGTTCACTGTAAAACGTTTCTATGGTTAGTGTAGTAGTCTTCCCGAGCAAGCAATATAAGCATGCGGTTGTAACCATCTTCGCCGCCATGCGAGCTCTGCATTACACGACCTTGAAGATGAGAAGAAACTTACATAAACGAATCACCAGCCAGTCTCATGTGTTGGTCGCATCTGGAACAGCCTTTAAAATTTTGGAAGTTCACGTATACGTGATGCCAAGAGATATGAGCAGAAAACTTTAAGTGATCGAGGAAGATGAAGCTATTTTGTTGCTTCTCGAAGAGGTAATCTCTATTTTGCCGAGAGGTGTTCACTGTAAATCATGTGTGGTTAGTGTAGTAGTCTTCATGAGCAAGCATATAAGCATGCGACTGTCACCATCTTCGCCGCCATGAGAGCTCTGCATTGGACGAACTTGAAGACGAGAAGAAACTTACAGAAACGAACCAGATGGTACGCAAAAGATCGCTGCTCGGAACACACCGACTGTTTTGCAGAGTTGCTGTAACAAAATGTAAGTGTGTATCATAATTTTACCTAAATTATAATCACAATAAAGGTGCACGAAGATGGTGATATGTTGTAGAGTAGGAGTTAATATTACGTGGTCAATTATTTATCACATAAGCGTTAGGTTTGACCCTGGAGTAGATCAACATTATGTCTGGTTTGTGTATGCTATCTATACGATCTAAGTTTGAAGAGCATTATGTACCAAATCATCTACACCGAATTCTATACAAGAATTATGTATTTTTCGATTATAGTTGTGATTGTATTTTTAAGATATTTACTATATATTTATTTATTTAATAGCAATAGTTAACATAATTAGTATATGTTAATATTTTTTGATGATTAAAAAAAATTTACTTTCAGGATTCCATTCCACGCATTTTGATTCGACAACAAGAGAGTTAAAGACTTTAATTTTATTTTATGAAAGTTTTTTTGTTATTTTGGATTTTTTATTGAAGACTAATTATATGTTTTAGATGGTGGAATATCCTTCAATTGCTTTTATGCTATAACTACGTTTTCTAAATTTCGAGAGCTATACTTTATTTATTTCACACAGTTATTGTTTTGCTTATAATATGTTATTGATCTACCTTTATTTTTTGGAAGTTAATCAGCATCAAAACGAGTCATAAACTCCAATGAACACGAACACACACACACACACACATATATATATATATATATATATATATATATATATATATATATATAATCACATACAATCACACAGTCGATAACATCGTAATTATATTAATCTACCAAATGCAGTTGCTTCCCATTGTAAGATCGTAATCAGAACATACAATACGAAACACATACTATTTAGCAAGAGACATGGGAAAGAAACGTTCTTGAAGCTTAAGAAGTAGAGGTAAAAGGAAGCACTTTTTGGAATAGAAAGGGAACACCCCATTTGGCAAAAACAAATGTGAGCAAGAGTGTAAGTGGGCATATACACAAAGCTTTAAACCACCACACCACCACAACAAGTTTCTACTCCGCGTTTCAACTGATAGAGATACGGTTTCAGGTGGAGAAGCTTCATGGGCGGCAACAACTAGGCGAACAGATTCATTATCATCCCTCAGGTGAGGAACAGAGTCCGAGGCATCATCATCTTCTACAGGATCTTTCAATGGATTTGACATATGTGTTCAGTGAGAATTAATATCAGAGGAACAAAATCAACATTTGTAGGCCATCAATAGACAAGAACAAATAGAAAAAAAATAAACAAGTGGGAACCAAACAGAAGAAAGATGAAACTCCACAAGTGGGGACATGAATATATAAAAATAGAAACTGGTGAAATACCTGGAAAATGAATAAGCAAAGAGACAGACAAAAGAAGATTAGCTTAGCTTATAAGTATTTCGAAAACGCCACAAGTAAAATGATCTACACGGAAACGATAATCGATGAAGTAAAAGTTGAACTACAAGGAGGAGATTAAATCTCTAAACATCGTAATTTTCAAAAAATTACAACAGTAATCAAATCACTTAGATCTCTCAATCTAGCGGAAAATAAAATCACCAGATTAATAAAAAGAAGGACACCGAATTAAAAAAGTAGAGCTGCTAGACCTTGTGAAGAGAAAGAGAAACACAGAGTCATACATAAAAACTTGGAAATGAGTGGGTTCGATGACTTAAGATGCATTCCAAAGGGAAATTTCTTTAATTTTTTTTCCTTTTGAGCTGAAGACTACAGGGAAGCTCTCATTAATTAGTTGATGAGGAGAAGTGGCTGGCAGCAGTCCCTGAGCTAAGCCTTGAAAATCTTAATGCCATAATGCCTTTTAAATGATTATAGATCTATAAAGTAGTAAAAAGAAAGAATAAATACAGAAAAAATAGAAATGCAGAGTAGACTGCATTTAGTATATATTCACTAATTAAATGCAAAACTTAAAAAAAATTAAAAATAATAAAGTATTGTATGCAAATTCTTAACGTGTTGATTTTTGGATATTATCCTATATGCCACTAAATTATCTTAATTCGATACAGCCGGAAAAGAACAGACACGAACGGGCTAAAAAAAGGAAGCCGTAGTCTACACAATTACAACATAAACGTACATAACTGTTTTAAAGAGAACACTAATCGTACATGTTGGTTTAAGTTTTTGTCATAAACGTTCTTACACGTTAATGACCAATTATGTCATCTAAGTAAAGTTAGGTCGGATTTTTGATTTTTGTATTAGTGTTACTAGTTGTATCAATATGACAACACATAAACTTGATTCGTATGTTATAAATACAAACATGAGAAGACTTCATGACGACTTCAGAGGACTCTATGACGATATTGGACGACTGACTGAAAATCGTTGTACTTGTATCCACGTTGAAGAGATCGACGCTCCTGTAGAATGTCTCTCTTGAACCACATCCCGCATAGCCACACAAAGCTTCTTGCAGCGAACAAGATCGGTGTATAAGTTATTGACGACCTTAAGTAATATGGTTTCAAGGGACTTCCGGTGGGAGATCGAGAATGTGTGGCCTATCAAGCACTGAAATGTCAGTGTGGTAATATGAGTTTGCTTGTTTCGATTGATTTCTTAAACGGGCATGCCCGTTTATGATGAAATGTGTAAACTAAACTTCCTAGTTATTACGACTTGAGATAATTTTGTTCGATGGAATTTCGGTTACATCAGTTCCAAGTAATACTATTTCTCTCAAGTATTCACAAATATTATCCTATATGCCATTAAATTATCTCAACTCGATACAAACGGGAAAGAACAGACACGAACAAGCTCAAAAAAGGAAGCCGTAGTCTACACAATTACAACATAAACGTACATAACCGTTTAACACATAAGGCCAATTGTACATGTTCGTTTATGTCATCGTCGTAAACGGTCATATACGTTTATGTGAGTGAACGTAAACGAGTACGACGAGGAGACCTAGTGGGGTATTTAGCGTTAAAGCAGAATAAGCCTCAACGAGATCTAGAGGTTAGGAAGGAAGCTATGGAGAAGAAGGTGGGAATCAACCAGGAACCAGGGGTTAGTACAAAACCCCCTTCCCAAATACAAATTGGTTGAAATACTAGGTAAAATACTAAGCAAAATACTAAGCTACCGTAGTATATTTGGAGAAATCTGTATGAATCTTGGTGCTTCCTTATGTGAGAACTCTTGGATTTGGTTTGTTATGTATGAATTTTGGTATTGGCTTTTTTATTACTGTGGTTATGATATTTTGTAACGGAATTGCAGAATGAGAGTGTGAACGGGGACAAACGAGAAAGGGAGAACACATACATGAAAGAACAAAGTGTTATTATTTTGGACAAAACAAAAGCAACCAAATCAGATTTAAAAAAGGAGGAAGAAAGACGCGACCAAAAAAAATGTTATTATGGAACGGTGCCGTGCAAAGAGTGAACGAGAGAGTGAGCTTGTTGCGTCACAGAAATCTCCTTTTCAGGGAAACAACACACCCAAACAGATCGTTCCAACCAAGAAGATTAGTCATGGATATGAACCATTTGCACCGGTTGACAAGAAAAAGGCTAAAGATTTACTGGAGTTTTTGAAAAGATCCGTAAGTCATGTATCTGAGAAGCTTATATAAAAAATGTCAAGTTTTGCTGATAGAGTTTTGCTGTTTACAGGGATCATAGACTAACTTTCGAAAAAAACCTCCTGGAAGTCAAAGTTTGTGGTTTGCCATGCTCCGAACCCCCCAGAAATGGCTCTCGAGCTCCATAAGTCTCCTAAACTCTACTCCTTGACGAGAAGTCTTCCCAAAGTCTTCCATTAGTCTTTACAAAGACTTAATGGAATACTTCGTGGAGACTTTAGGAAGACTTAGTGGAGACTTCGTGAAGACTTCATGAGGACTTTGTGGAGTCTTCCTGGAGTCTTCTTACTTGTTATGTTTTTAATGCAACACATGGATGGTTTTCTCCATTTACTGAGGCTTCGATACTCCGACCATCCAGAGAAATTTAGGTCTGACAGGCTATGCTTTCTTGATCATCATTTTGGACAGATGTGGATCAACAAGTACGGGGATTTTAAGAGCTCAAAGCCCGATATCAACGGTTTAGGAAGACTATTCCCTCCCGGGGCATATGATTATTGTGCATGCCTGGTTCCAGTATTCCGCAAGTCACGTCTTAGGTGGGGAAAAGATGTGGACGATATATATGCGCCAGTGAACTAAGAAAACGAGCATTGGATTGCTATTTGGGTACCGATCCCTAAGAGGCATATCACCATCTGGGACAGCATTCCTACTCATATTAATGATGGTCAACTCGCTGAGTTAATGGAGTCTTTTACCACAATGATCCCTTATGTGGTGGTTGAACTCGCTCCAACAGACGAAGAACGAGTCAATTACACACTGGAGCCATTCTCATATGAGAGAGAGACAGACGGAGTACCTGTGGCATTACCTGATGATTGTGGTGTGTACACATTAAAGTACATCGAGTGTCATGCTCTTGGTATGACATCATTTTCCTTTTCTGAAAAGAAGGTCAGGACTATTAGGGGGGTAGATGGCGACGGAGATATTTGAACATAATATTTTCTACCATAACGACGGAGATGATGAGGACTACACCAACTTGGATATGTACGTAGGCCAGTGATGTGTAATCTTCTCTCCTTTTGGTGCTTACTTTTGTTAGAACTCTTGGATGTGTAATTCTCTTTTGTCTTCTTTTGTAACCTTGTAGTACGTTAACAAGGTAGGATATGAGAACTTTTTTTGTAACCTATCCTCCTACCAACTAGTTTGGTAGTGCATCTAACAAGGAACTTGTTCTATTGTTCATAACAGAAAGTGCATAAGTGAAAAGACAATAGAAATAAGTCATAAAACAAGTGCATAAGTCAAAAGACAATAGAAATAAGTCATAATACAAATACATAAGTGGAAAGACAACAGATGGTAATAAGTCATAACAAAGTACAAAACAAAGCAATTAGAAAGATACTTGGAAGAGTTTAGACGACTTTATAACGACCTTCAGACGACTCACAGAAGATTTGGTTCCAGAAGACTTGATGAAGACCTTATGACGACTCGTACACGACTTTCAGAAGACTTTCACCTTGACTATAATTTTTTTTCAGGAACTGTTTTTGTTCAGAACGTATGTAATTATATAAATTTATAATATGAAATAGTCAAATAGAACTCTTCCAAATATAATACCAAATAAAAAAATACAAAAAAATATAATTAAAATAACCATATAAACAATATAAAACTAATTCAACTAGCTTAAAATCAAACTAGAATTTTAGAAACAAATATCACCATAAAGTATTAATAGTCGTGGGTGAAACAACTACATTAACTAAAAGGCCCAAGTTAGCGCCTACCGTGGAAAAATTAGGGTCCACGGTGAAAGTAGTATAAATAGTCGTGGTTACCCTAAAATGCCGTCATCATAACAACTGCTCTTCTTGGATTGAGATCTAAATCAATGGCGAACGTGGATCAGGTTCATGTTTATTTGTTTTCTGGTTGTATAATAGTTTTTGTACGTTCTACCTCCTCAAACTTTTTTCTTGTGTCAAAGACAGAGAGAGACACGCTGAAGATGACAGAGGGAGGCATGCAGCAAGTGAAAGGCAGTGGAGAGATTCGACTAAACATCGATGAGTCAGATTCAATTGAAGCTGCAGTTTATGATTTGGAAGAGGTTATCGTTAGAACTCAGTGGATAAAAAATATGCTAAGAGGTGTGTGATCTTTTTACATCTCTCTACTTAACGTTTTTCTTGTGTATACATAACAAAATCTTTAGGGCTGGTACTTATGGAGCTACTGAATAGGGAGAAATTAGAATTATAGACTATTGTGTTTGCGTCTTTCACTTTTCTAATTGTATTTTGTTAAAAAAAAGTTCAGGTTTAGGAGGCGAAACTGCTAGTGAAGTTTGATGATGGTGAAATGGGAAAAGTGACGTAGAGTTTTGTACAACACCAGAAAAGACATGATGATGTTGTGTATATATTTTGTGTTTGGTTCGGCTTGTATTCAACCTTTTTTCCGATCTTGTCGAATTTCTCAGTTAGTTCATCAAACTTATTCCATCAAATGAGTTGGCTCGTTTCTGGGAGTTGATGGGTGTGGATATTGATGCTGGTCCAAGTAGCTTCCAAATAATAACAGCATGTAAGAAATGTGGAGAGTGGTCTCGGGATGACCGCATGCGCCTGGGCTACCTAGCCATCTACACATGATACATTGAAGGAAAGAAGAAATCATCGGCTACACGGGTGATGCCTGCAATAGTGATGAATTTAGATGAATTTGAGACGTACCCATGGGGGAGATTGGCTTTTAAGTGGTTGATGGATTCTGTGAAGTGCAAAGATTTGACAAGCAATTGTTATACCATAGATGGGTTTGTTCAAGTTCTCCAAGTTTGGATCTACGTTGCTCTGCCAGACTTTACTGCATCCTTTGGGAGGCCCATACGAAACAGATATACTCCCCCCCCCCTTTGCTAGCTTACAATGGAAAAAGAGGAATAAAATGTGCCAAAGAGGGTCTCAACACACATGTATCACCAATAGTATAGTACTGATTAATGTATTTCTGATCAAGAGGGCAACTAACTTGATATTTACTTAATGCAGACTCGTGTGTTCAAATATGTGGCGAAGGAGATAGGTGAAATGTACCCTACAAGGGACAACGATGCGGTTGATTTATCGGTTAAAAATTTGGTGGATTTCATGTTTGCTAATCCTGGATGGAAGTGGACCCAAGAGTGTTGGCCAGCCCAAGGTACTAAGGAATGGACCAATCATGTCTATGTGAAGAAAAAACCTCATCAGCACCTTGTGAAGAAAGAAAGCAGAGCTCGGAAGAAAGCTCGTACCTAGGCTGGTACATCAGAGGAACCTATAAAGCCTCCGTTAGAGTCTTCTGCTGCCAGGAATGGGCCTGTGAGAGAAGAAATTGAACTAATGTTCAAGGAGATGAAAGTTGTGAATGCTGGGATTGGTCAGTGCGTAAAGGAGATCAAGCTTCTCGGGTATAGGATGAAAGCTATGGAGAAGATCGTGGAAATCAACAAGAAAGACACTCAGGAGATGAAGAAAGTTGTGACTGCTGGGATTGATCAGAGCGTAAAGGAGATCAAGCTTCTCGGGGATAGGATGGAAGCTATGGAGAAGATAATCAACAAGAAAGACATTGACCATAAGTCGTCCAATGTCTTCAGGAGTTTTCAGGAGATATTCTGCAAGAGCGTCGATCTCTTCAACGTGGATAATAATACAACGAGTTTTCAGTCAGTCGTCTGGATGTCGTCCAATGTCTTCATAGAGTCCTCCGAAGTTGTCATGAAGTCTTCTCATGTTTGTATTTATAACATATGAATCATGTTTTTGTGTTGTCATACTGGTACAACGAGGTTTCTAGGAATTTCAAAGTAAACGGACATACTCGTTTACGTTCTCTCACATAAACGTGTATGACTGTTTACGACGATGGCATAAACGAACATGTACGATTGGCCTTATGTGTTAAACGGTTATGTACGTTTATGTTGTAATAGTGTAGACTACGGCTTCGTTTTTCTGAGCCCGTTCGTTTATGTTCTTTCCCGTTTGAATTGAATTGAGATAATTTAATGGCATTTAGGATAATATTGGTGAATACTTGAGATAAATAGTATTACTTGGAACTGATGTAACCGAAATTCCATCGAACAAAATTATTTCAAGTCGTAATAAATAGGAAGTTTAGTCTACACATTTCATCATAAATGGGCATACCCGTTTATGATATCAATCAAAACAAGCAAACTCGTATTACCGCACTGACATTTTAGTGCTTGATAGGCCATACATTCTCGATCTCCCACCGGAAGTCCCTTGAAACCATATTACTTAAGGTCGCCAATAACTCATACACCGATCTTGTCCGCTGCAAGAAGGTTTTTGTGGCTATGCGAGATGTTGTTCAAAGAGAGACATTCTACAGGAGCGTCGATCTCTTCAACGTGGATACAAGTACAACGAGTTTTCAGTCAGTCGTCTGGAAGTCGTCCAATGTCGTCATAGAGTCCTCCGAAGTCGTCATGAAGTCTTCTCATGTTTGTATTTATAACATATGAATCAAGTTTCTGTGTTGTCATACTGGTACAACTAGTAACACTAATACAAAAACCAAAAATCCGACCCAACTTTACTTAGATGACATAATTGGTCATTAATGTGTAAGAACGTTTATGACAAAGACCTAAACCAACATGAACGATTAGTGTTCTCTTTAAAACAGTTATGTACGTTTTTGTTGTAATTGTGTAGACTACGGCTTCCTTTTTGAGCCCGTTCGTGTCTGTTCTTTCCCGGTTGTATCGAATTGAGATAATTTAATGGCATATAGGATAATACTGGTGAATACTTGAGAAATATTAGAAAATCAAATGAAAACCAAAAATCCGACCCAACTTTACTTAGATGACATAATTAGTCATTAAAGTTTAAGTACGTTTATGACAAAGACCTAAACCTACATGTACGATTTGCGTTCTCTTTTAAATGGTTATGTACGTTTATGTTGTAATTGTGTAGACTACGGCTTCCTCTTTTGAGCCCGTTCGTGTCTGTTCTTTCCCGGTTGTATCAAATTGAGATAATTTAATGGCATATAGAATAATACTGGTGAATACTTGAAAAATAGTATTACTTGGAACTGATGTAACCGAAATTCCATCGAACAAAATTATCCAAGTCATAATAACGAGGAATTTTAGTCTACACATTTCATCATAAATGGGCATACCCGTTTATGATATCAATCGAAACAAGCAAACTCGTATTACCGCACTGACATTTCAGTGCTTGATAGGCCACACATTCTCGATCTCCCACCGGAAGTCCCTTGAAACCATATTACTTAAGGTCGCCAATAACTCATACACCGATCTTGTCCGCTGCAAGAAGGTTTGTGTGTCTATGCGGGATGTGGTTCAAAGAGAGACATTCTACAGGAGCGTCGATCTCTTCAACGTGGATACTAGTACAACTGAATTTTCAGTCAGTCGTCTGGAAGTCGTCCAATGTCTTCATAAAGTCCTATGAAGTCGTCATGAAGTCTTCTCATGTTTGTATTCATAACATACGAATCATTTTTTGTGTTGTCTTACTGGTACAACGAGGTTTCTAGGAATTTCAAAGTAAACGAACATACTCGTTTACGTTCACTCACCTAAACGTATATGACCATTTACGACGATGACATAAACGAACATGTATGATTGGCCTTATGTGTTAAACGGTTATGTACGTTTATGTTGTAATTTTGTAGACTACGGCTTCATTTTTTTGAGCCCGTTCGTGTCTTTTCTTTCCCGTTTGTATCGAATGGAGATAATTTAATGGCATATAGGATAATACTGGTGAATACTTGAGAGTAGTATTACTTGGAACTGATGTAACCGAAATTTCATCGAACAAAATTATCTCAAGTCGTAATAACTAGGAAGTTTAGTCTACACATTTCATCATAAACGGGCATACCCGTTTAAGATATCAATCGAAACAAGCAAACTCGTATTACCGCACTGACATTTCAGTGCTTGATAGGCCACACATTCTCGATCTCCCACCGGAAGTCCTTTGAAAACATATTCTTAAGGTCGCCAATAACTCATACACCGATCTTGTCCGCTGCAAGAAGGTTTGTGTGGCTATGCGGAATGTGGTTCAAAGAGAGACATTCTACAGGAGCGTCGATCTCTTCAACGTGGATACAAGTACAACGAGTTTTCAGTCAGTCATCTGGAAGTCGTCCAATGTCGTCATAGAGTCCTCCGAAGTCGTCATGAAGTCTTCTCATGTTTGTATTTATAACATACGAATCAAGTTTCTGTGTTGTCATACTGGTACAACTAGTAACACTAATACAAAAACCAAAAATCCGACCCAACTTTACTTAGATGACATAATTGGTCATTAATGTGTAAGAATGTTTATGACAAAGACTTAAACCAACATGTACGATTAGTGTTCTCTTTAAAACAGTTATGTACGCCCCAACATACATAAAGACTCGGAAATGAATGGGTTCGATGACTTGCTTGTGGAATGCATCTCTAACATAATCTCTTTTACAAGTCCTCGTGATGTGTGTGTTATTGCTGCCGTTTCGAAAACCTTTGCATCTGCGGCCCAGTCGGATAGCGTATGAGAGAAATTTCTACCGCAAGAGTATGCAGCTAGGATCTCACAACCGCGAGTTTTCTCATCGAAGAAGGAGATCTATTTTGCTCTTTGCGATCAATTTTTAGTCGAAGATGGCAAAAAGGTATATAATGTATACATTTAATATGATCTGTCCTGGCACATGCTCATATTCGATCATATCCGTTTACATAATCATTGATTTCTGTTAGATAATTATGGGAACAAGATTGTGTTTCTATTGATTTCTTCCTGATTGTTTGAGTTTTTTTCTTTGTATTTTGAAAATTAAAGAGCATTTGGTTAGATAAAGTGAGTGGGAAGAAGTGTATAATGGTATCTGCAAAAGAAATAGCATCACATGGGGAAACAGTCCTTAACATTGGCAATGGATTTCAATTGCTGAATCTAGGTAACTCCTTTTTATTTCAGTTTTATCTTTGCATGATTAGGAAGTTAAATTAACTTTCCTATGACTAGGTTCATGTTAAATTAACTTTCTGTAGGAGAGCATATATATCTTCCAACGGGATGCGAACTTATCACCATTTAGGCACTTTCATTCATCTAATTAGTAAAGCATAAAAAATTTATACGTAGGTTTGAAAAGGTAGCAGAGCTTCTCAGTGTATGGTGGTTTGAGATTCGTGGCAAAATGAATACCCGACTCCTAACTCTTGGACTCGTTACTCGGCTTACATTGTGTTAAAGACCGTGAATAAATGTCCTGGCTTGGCGGATTTGCCAGTGGAAGTGGGAGTTAGATTGGTGGGACACGATATTCCTAAACAACTCATCTACTTTGATGGGTATATGGATAAGGATGCTAGAAAAGTAAGGGGAGAAATGAGAGATGTGATGAAACCAAAGAAGAGGGAAGATGGGTGGATGGAAACAGAGCTTGGAGAATTTTTTAGTGAAGAAGGTTGTGATCAAATTGAGTTGAGTGTTATCTAATATATTAAAACTGAAGTACAAATAGTACTTATCCCTTAGAGTTACACAAAAATTACAATGGCATGACACTCATTTTAATTAAATTATCCAATTAAATATAACACATATCCAAATAATATTTATTATCTTGCCATACAAATCCAAAACGTGATTCTCTAACATATATTTCGCTTTAATTAACTACATTGTCGTATAAATCAAAAACGTATTTATTAACTTGCCATATATTTCGTTATTATTAAAACTATATTGCCATGTTAATCTAAAACATGATTAATAATTTATTCTCATCAAAATAAACTACTTTGCCATTATTATTATCCAAATATATAGATCACGTAGATCCTATGTGTGATTATTCACAATAACTAAATTGAAAAAATATTATAATTTTGTATTTGAGTAACATAAATTTGAAATAAACGAAAAGTTTCGAATAAAATTTTGTATTACTAGCTGTTTTGTACGAAATAAAAAATATTTCATACACATATTAATATATAAAATCAATATGACTCCTTTTAATATCTAATAAATATTGAACATATACTTTTGTCAAAAAATAAGTTGTCCATTTATAGTATAGATAATTACTAATTTTAACATTTAAAATAGAAAATTTTTCTATATTAATTTAGATTTATATATTAAAAACCACTGGATAGAAGAGTTTTTTTACCTCCTTTAAACAATATTCTCTGAAACGTCTTTTAATCATTTCTTTTCTTTGAAGACATTTTGGTGATAAAAACTTTAAAAAATAATATTGAGAAAATTACCCTTTTTAAATATTAGGGTTTGAAAACAATATAAAATTAGTAAAAACAAAAACAATAATAAATATTTGAATGTATTAGTAATCATTTGTTTGTGATATAAATACATTCAATACGATAATAATCAAACAATAATCTAATATCGTTTAATCACAGTTAATAAAATCCAGTAATTACCAATGGTTTATAAGATAACAACGATTTTTATAAATTAAAATAAATAGCTCTGTCGGCGTGTATGTCAAATTTTAGACATGTATTTATTAAAAAAATCAAAAAAATCAGATATGAACTTTATATATATATATATATATATATATATATATATATATTTAAATCAAAATATTTGGAATGTAATCTAATAAAACTTAAAAGTATATCTAAATCTTTAATATTTAAAATTTTGTTGTTTAATATATCAAAATAATTGAACGTAAAAATAAAACTTCTAACAATTTGGAAGCTAAGCGCATTGAACATGATACAAAAATATCAAAAGAAAATAACATATTAATCTACAGCATGAACACAAGAATCAAGTTGACAACATTATCAAAATTTATAATATATAAGAACTAAAAATAAATACCCGTGCGGACGCACGGGTCAAGCTCTAGTTGAAATTAAGTTTCTTTATTGGAAGTGTGGTTTGATCATTCAAAGGAATTTAATTCCCACCTACAAAAGGTCGGTAGGGTGACAATACTTGTTTTTATTGTGATGGAAGAAACGTTTGATGATTTCAGGTTGTGCTTTTTGTCAAGGTTTATATGTTTCTAAGAGCATCAGTATTGCTACGACAGAAAATGAGTCCTTAACATATTAAATTGATTTTTTGTCCTTAAGAGACATTGGTAAGGACAATCACATGTAAAGTAGATTATTGCTAGGACATTTTTAGTTTCTTAGTAAATTCTGTGAACTAATGTGACTCAGCCCAAACCCATCCTGCCGGCCCATAACAAGCATCATCAACTTAAGAGCAAGAAGAGAGACTTGGGCTTTAGTGCACAAAGGCCCACTCGCAAACGTGAAGGACAAGTCAGTGGAGCAAGACCTATAAATACATCTTGTAACACCTAGGTTTTCCTTACGTTGTTTCTTGTTGTTGTTGGCTGCTGTTCTATCTTGAGGTTGTGCTTGAACACCTGAGATTGAGACAGAGCAGAGAGAGATCATTAGTGCTTGTAAACTCCTTTTGATTCTAGTGAAGTTTGTGGGCAAGAGATCCCACACGAGACGTACTGGTTGATACCAGGAACTCGTTAACTTGCGTGTGTCGTAGATTATCTTAACCTATCTAGCTAAATCGAACATACTATATCCTTCACAATTCATTATATATTTTGATAAGTAATGACATAAATAGAAGTTAAAAATAACGACGGACAATCCCAGGATATGGACAGAGATTCGGGATGAAATCGTCGGTGTGGCAAAACGATGACGACGGTTTCGTCTTCGGGATGAAATCGTCTGAGAACCAGAATGGTTTCGCCGTGCACAGAGAATTGAGAGAAGATGATTTCGAATTGTGAAACAGAAAGTAGAGTTTTGCCCTAGACGACTTTGATGCTTCATCAAAACGTGAAATTTGCCATTAAGGACGACCCAACTCGTTCCTTAATTAAGACCCGTCCCACATTTTTATTATCCATTTCAATTTATTTTTGGGCCCAAATATCATTAGGACGCTTGTGAGGGACTGCTATATTTATGGTCTAAGCTGTTTAGCTTGTTTCTAAGTATGGTTTTCTAATAAGATGAATATATGAACTTTATTAATATAATAAAAAATAGAATTATAAGATACATAATTACCTGATTTATATATGAGTTTTCCAAAATAACAAGGACTCAAAATTTTGCGTCTTGGGATTTTGAGGTAAAAAAAAGTCTTCAAGAACTTGTTAAAATCTATATTTTTAAAATCTACAAACCGGGGGTTACATTGGATTAGCCGAATAACACCATTTTGTTGTATTTAATGTGTTTGTCTACCTAACACAAATTTATAGTTGAATTTAAAAATCGACCACCCAATATATACTCACTAGTATTTGATACTCGCTTCAAATGTTTTGTTTTCTTATCAAATGGTTTGTTAGTTTATAATTTTCAAAAACAAAGACCAACACAAATGGAGCTGCAAGGAAAGACGTGCGTGCCACTGATGCGAACAAGGGTATTTTCGGACACATAAAAGGACTACTTCACGAATCGTCAGAAGCGTAATAAGTCCTAGGATCTCTCAGCTTCTATATTGATGTTTTTGGTTCGTCGATGGGGCAAAAACTCGGTTTTGGTTCTGGCATTAAAATCAGACAAGAGAGGGTTTCACTGTCTTCACCATTTGATGACTTACCGGTCGATTGCATCGCTAACATAATCTCTCTTACAAGTCCGCGGGACGCGTGCGTTGCAGCTTCGGTTTCGAAAACCTTCAAGTCAACGTCCGAGTTCAATAGCGTGTGGGAGAAGTTTCTTCCACCGGAGTACTCATCTTTCATTCTTGGATCGCAAGTTTTCACGTTAAAAAAAAAGCTCTATCTAGCTTTGTGCAACGACCCTGTTCTTATCGAAGATGGACAAAAGGTATGTCTAGTTTTTTTTTAATTGAGTTTTACAATTAGTCCGGCCTTCGAATACTTTTGATTAGAATAACATACTTAATTTATGATAAAACAAAGAGTTTTTGGTTAGAGAAATCGAGTGGGAAGAGGTGTATCTTGTTATCCGCGAGGCAACTTGCAATCACATGGGGAAATTCTCCACAGTATTGGCAATGGATCTCAATACCTGAAGCTAGGTATACTCATTTTTCTTGTTTAAGATAGATTGTGACACAATGCATGATTTTCAATAATTACCATTATTATGATGGTAAAAGGTTTAAAGAGGTACCGGAGCTTCTTGATGTATGTGCTTTCGAGATCCGTGGTTGGATGAATACTCGAATCCTATCGCCAAGAACTCATTATTCGGCTTACGTAGTGTACAAGACGAGAACTGGATGTCATGGCTTCCGCGATTTGCCTATACAAGTTGGAATAGGTTTCGTGGGACAAAAAGCTACTAAAAGATTCATATGCTTTGATGAGTCTGCAGATAGAATAAAAAGGTGGGGAAGGAGGGAGCTAATGAAATCAAAGGAGAGACACGATGGATGGATAGAAGCAAAGATTGGTGATTTTTTTAATGAATTTGGTTGTGAAGAAATTGAACTGAGTATTGTAGACATCACGTCTCCTTATTGGAAGCGTGGATTGATCATTCAAGGAATTGAGTTCCGGCCTGTTGAAAAGTGAAACCGGTTTACTATAGTGAAAGAACGGTTTCCCGGTTATATTTTCATATTATAAATGATGTTATACGATTCCTAGTGAAAATTATCTGTCTCCTATTCTAGTTGCAATTTGTATGTGTAGAACCATCGAGTTACTTTAGTGTTCAAGCTTTTCTTTTTTTCCCTACTTTTGAAGCAACTTGGTGTAATATTGAGTCTTAATATACACCTATACTCGTATTGTCGGTTGAGAATCCTTATCTTTTCAGTTTGTTTTTTTGTTTTCTTTTTCAAATTTAAAGAGTTTCTGGTTAGAGAAAGCAACTGGGAAGAAGTGTATAATGTTATCCGCATTGGACCTTTCAGTTACATATGAAGATGATGATTCAATTGATCCTGAGTACTGGAAATGGTATCCAGTTCCTGAATCTAGGTACATTTTTATTTTATTTTCTCGTCTTCGTATGAATTTGGTTGTAATGACTTGATTCGGAAAGTGTTGCTTTTGTTGCATGTGCAGATTTGAAAGAGTGGGAGAGATTGTAACTAGGTTCGATATTTATGGCAGTACGGATTCAAGTATCTTATCTCCAGGAACCATTTACTCGGCTTTTGTTGTGTTCAAGAAACTGGATCATTTTTCTGGCTTTGAGGATAGCCCCATAGAAGCGTTCATTATGTTCGGAATGTTTTTCTCTAGAAGAATAGTATGCTTTGATCCCTCTATGGATGAGGAGTATGAAGGATATAATGGAAGGCTGAAACCTAAGCATAGAAAAGATGGGTGGATGGAGCTAGAGCTCGGGGATTTCGTCAATGAAGGAGGACTAATGGCTAGTGATGAAATTCAGCTGGCTGCTTCGCAGTACAAGTCGAGCCGTTGGATGGAGGGCTTAATTATTGAAGGCATTGAAATTCGTCCTACGGAAAACCAGCAAAGATTTTTTGAGCTAGAAGAGTAATCTATTGTCAAAAAGGGAGTGTAATTGTGTTGAGGCTTTTGTTTACAACATTTTTGGAACCAATATTTGGAACCAATATTTGTGGACTGTTATATTTGTGTATTTGGTTTTCTTCGTTGAAGTCAATTGATATTGTGGACTCCTTCCCATGATGTTCTATGCAGTGTGTTATAGAGGCTGCTAGACAAAGAGCCGGTGCATCTTGTTGAGTGTCTATTCAAGATCCATGGTATGATAATGAATCCCAGTATCATATTTCCAAGAACTAGTTACTCGGGATGTACAAGACAAGAGACCCCTTTCATCCAGAACATTGAAGTTGGATTGAATAGGCTTAAGTTTTAGGCTGGTTTACTAATTCATAAAATGTATATTAGTGATTCTGCTGTATATATAAACTAGAGTTTTGACCTGCATGTCCATGCAGGTATATTTTTCATTTTATAAAATATATAACTAAATATTTAAATATATAATTTACATTTTAATGTTATTATATATTGCATAGTTATATAGCTTTATTGTTTTAAGTTTCTTATTTGACATAATTAATATATAATGATTTGTCGTACGTATTAAAATTGGTTTTTTACTATTACACCTAATATATTTTAAAGTTCGGTATAATAAATTCATAATTTGAAATTATTAAATAGAAAATCACGTACAATATATATTTTAATAAAATTCTACATTTTGCATACAATATAATTTTAAAATTTATTTAGTTATACTATAGAAATGATATTTTTTGAATAATTTATGTTTTCATATTTTATTTTAAAAATATACTTTAGCATTTATAATGTTATTATAGTGCCTAATTTTATATGTAAACACATTATTCTGTTTAATTAGTTCAGTCCTAATATTTTTAAAAAAATTATGCATTACAATATCTATTATATTATTTTAGAAACTTTATTGATATATGATATTTTTTGATGTTACAGTATTAAGTTAGTATTATTTTTTATTTTTTATCAAATTAAGATTTTAAATAATATATTATTTTAATTTTTACAAAAATTTCTCGTTTTCCGTGTTTCATTTAAAAATAATAGTTTAGGACCTATTATTTTATATTTTGTAAAAAATTTGAATTTATCATAATGATTTAGAGGATATATTTTTAATATTTATATTTAGTCAGTATAAATTTGAAAAATTTACGTAACTATTTTGAGTTTGGAAGATTATATGACTTTTAATTCTTCTTGTTATTAAATTAATGTATTATTTTTGTTTAATAAATATTAAAATTTTCAGCAACTTTTCATATTTTCAACAAATTTTGTTATAATTGTAAATAAAGAATAAATTTATTTTTAAAATTATTTTCTATTGAAAATATTTAATTTTCAATTTTTAAGTAGCATAGTTTTTAAATAACACATGAATTACAGGTTAGTTGTATAATTAATATTTTGTTGATAATTATTTTTAGATGATATATTGTTGGAAGTTTCAAAATAAGTAAAATAAAAATATATTATTATTTTTAGATAATACACTATGTTGTTGTGAGATAGAGAATATACGTTAGCAACTCGTTTTTTAGGTGTAAAAATATTACATGATAGAATTTCTAATTTAATACAATATATTTTAAAATTATAAAATTTATAAGTATAGCATATCTTAATATTTAATTAACATTAACTTATAATAATTTATAATCACGAAATTAGGTATTATTTATTTCATAAAAGATATTTAAAAATGTTTGGTAAGATTTTATTAGATTTTTTTCAACAGATTTTTTATATGAAATTGATTTATTTTTTGATATCCTTATTAAGTATTAAGATATTTTGAAAATAATGTATATTTAATTGATTAATGTAAATAATCAAATCATATTAACTAATTAATGAAATGGTCCAAAATGACTTTTGTACAGTAGATTTTTTTGTACTTCTATTTTAATAGAGAAGATAATTAAGTCCGGACGACTTTAGAAAGATACATTTTAAAAGGGTCGTGAGGTAGATGCCCTCGCTCATTCAACGAATGGCCAGGCCCAGGGGTACTTTGGTAAATAAGCTAGAGGACTTTGGAAGTTCAAAGTCTCAAAAGTCATAACAACAATTCTCAGGCATGATCCAGATCTTGACGCAAACTATCAATACAGGCAAACACTGGATAAAAGTAAAAGAGCTGATGCATTTCCAGAGGAATGTGTTGCCGCTTTGGTTTCCATAACCTTTGGATCGACACCGACGGTAACTTCCGGTAGTGTATGGGAGAAGTTTCTTCCTCCGGAGTATTCATCTCTGATTCATTCATCAAGAGACTTCTCATCCAATAAGAAGCGTTTTTCTGCTCGATGTGAGGACTACGTCCTAATCGAAGATGGCAAAATGGTATACTTTATTATGTTTGATTATCTTACCATTATAGATTTCTTGTTAATCAAGCTTTCTATTTTTGGAAACCCATAGAGTTTATGTTTAGACAAAGCGAGAGGGACGAGGACTATAATGTTATCTGGGAAGGAACTTGATCTCACATTCTCTACCTTTTGGCGACTGATCTCAGATCCTGATTCTAGGTAACTTCTGTTTTTTCCCCACTGAATTCTAACGATGTCTACTCGTGTTAGAAATAAAAATAGTGTCAAATGATACTAAGGAAGACCTAGATATGAGATTTGAAGGGTTATAAATACTTTTTGGTTAATATTAATAGAAAAGATTTCGAGAATTTGAGGACCATGCGACTTATGTATAATAATTCATTGAAATTGGGGGATTAAAACGAATGTTTCATCTGGTTGTGCCCATAACTAGCTCTGTAAAAGGGAGACATACTAATATATTCATTGCCAATTAGTATTGAGTTGAAAACTCGTGAACACTTTAACAACTCGTTCCAATAATTTTCCATGCATTGTTTTATTAAGGTTCAAGGAAGTCCCAAAACTTGTCACTGGGTGTCCATTCAAGATCAACGGTGCGCTGAAAGCTAATTTCCTGTCTCCTGATACTCATTACTCGGCTTACGTAATATACAAGGCAAAGGATCAAATTCCTGATGTGCAAAAAAGCTTTGGAGTTGGACTGATTGAACATGAAACTCCCGAGGGTAAAATGTGGGAAAGGCAGTATCTAACGAAACTAGAGAAGAGGAGAGACGGGTGGATGGAGGTAAAATTTGGAGAATTCTTAAACCATGGAGGATTCATGGATGATCGCTATAAAATTGGTTTTTATATTAGTGAAATCAAGTATAGCTATTGGACGCCTGGTTTCATCGTTCAAGGCGTTGAGTTCCGGCCTGTTAAAAAACTCATGGTGAAGTAAGAACCAGTCCATGGACGACAGGACGAGCGTTGTTTGAGCTAGTGAGTCCGATGTTATATGTTTATGTATCAAACCAAAAACTTATTGTAACAGAATTTTAATGGTTGTATGTTTGATTGTAATTAATGTTTTTGATTTTTATTTTCTTTTGATGTTTTTGTCACTCTGACATGTACCAGTTCAATAAGAGTGTTTTGTTCCATAACAGTTCAGGTATTCCGGATTTTAAGTCCTGACAGTTCTAGATGATATGTGTAAGTTTATAGGGTGAAAATGTATTATTTGAATCAGCTACACACATACAATTTCATATATTAATTATGTCTTTCGATCATGTGAAAAAATATTTATTAGATCATGGGATTACAACCACAGTTAGTAAGGAATGAATTGAAAACGCAAGTCTTTTGTTTTTTATTATAATTCATTCTTTCTTTCACCATTTCATCACACAAGAGACTTTAGAACGAGTCTTCCAGATCTCAAGAAGTCTATTTATTTATTACAAAAAAGTCTTAAGCTCTATCTGTGTCTCAAGATTCCAGACGAACGCGATTTGGTGCAGGCAACGATGGGGCAAAGTCATGGCAGAAAACATCATCTCCGGGCCCGTCACCGTTCGATTCAGTGCCGGTGGATTGCATCTCCAGTTTTATTAAAATGGTGTTAAACAAGTCAATAAAAATATAAATAGAGTTAAATAATATATTTTGTATCATTTACTAAATAAGTGATTTAATTAAGTATCAGTTCTTTTTGTGATATGATGCTAGGAATTTCAAAGTTCCTAAAACAAATGTTGTAGGATAGTGATGAATGTCGAACCAGTTCTGAGGGACTCAAAGCAGTGAGAATGCAAGTATTTGCCTAATCTAAGTGCAGCCAGTGATTTGATGATTTCTAAACTAATGATTAAAGCTAATGCAAAGCAATAAAAATGATACTTTTAAGCTATTGGAAAGGAGAACTCATGGGTATAGGAACTTGACCTCGGGTGATCAGGATTCGAACTAAGGATGAACAATAAACGATCAAACAAACAACCTTAAGCCTAGACACAATTCTAAGCAAGCTCTATATCTAGATGAATGCTCATTTGCTAACACATCTCAAACATCAAGTGTCCTTGGTTGAATAACATGCAAGCAATCAGTCACAACAGGTCTATTAGCTATCTTAGCATCTTTAACAACAAATGTCTTTGGCAAAGTACACTAAAAGCCTAGGAGAGTTGACTCGGGCATTTCATCGAACACCTGTCGGGTGAGAAATGCCTAGAGATCACCCTTTGAGTGGCCTACTCAAATGATGTATTGAAATCACTCTACTAGCAAGGAGATGACATGATCTACACTAAAACATCATAGAACTAACCTAATCACCCTTAGTCTCCTAACCCATGAATTCAAAAGGTGATTACTCACTAATCTCCATGATTCCTCTTAAACCCATGATGGATTTCAGATTAATCATGTAGAGAAATAGATGAGAGATCACAAGAACAATAACAAACCAAGTCAAAAAGAGATTAATTTCTTGAGAGAGTTTGTGTTCTTCAATAGATCAAAGATTATCTGCCCAAAAAGTGGCTACAACATACTTAAACATTAGGTTTTTCAGAGTAAAACCGTGCATAAGAAATTGCAAAAAGGTCCTTGAAAAATCATAAAATCGGGTAGCATAAAGGGGTGGAGCGACCAGGAGGGGTCGCTCCGGGTGGTCGCTGCGGGTTGGTCGAAGAAAACGAGCGGGCTGGGTGAGTCGCTGCGCCGAGGTCGCTCCAGGAGTGAAGTCACAGCGGCCAGCCAGGGTCGCTCCGGTCAGGTCGCTCCGGATGGATATGTCTCTAGTAAATTGGTCATAACTTCTTCGTTACATCTCCAAATGACTTGAAACCACTTCCATTAGAAAGCTAACTCAATTTCATGTGTCTCCACAAAATCTTAGCAACAGAAGATGTCTCGAAGGCCTCCATCCATGCTCATCTTTCACCCCCTTTTTGAGCACATTGCTTCCAAATGTCTCCAAGAACTCCATGTGGTGTTCCAATACCTGATAGAGACATATGTATGCCAAATGCAACCTAAACATGCCTAAATCCTAATCTATATGATGCAAATGCCTATGAATGAATGGTTAAAACAATGCAAATATGCAAGACATCAACTCCCCCACACTAGTCCTTTACTTGTCCTCAAGTGAACTTTCTGGGACTCATAGGGGAAGAGGTTTGAAAGTGGGAGCTCATAGCCAAGAGAAACACAAAAGCACTTGCTTCAACATAAGAATTCAGTACTAGCACACTCTCTCTTATTATCCTCTAGCTTCTCTAGGCCTGTCTCAACTCAACATTATGCATTCACACATTCAATTCAGCCAACTCTCACATTCATTAAGCAATACAACAAGTGAGCTCTATGCAAATGGTCAATTGGTCCAAGTCATTTGGGTAAGGGAAGGCTTTTTCGCTCTAGTGATCAAAGGTTTCATAACTCATTATCTTCAAGGTTTAACACTCAAAACAAGTAGCCTTGACATTGCACATAATATATCTAAGAAAGGGATCAACTAATGCATACAATGCTCAATCTTCATTGTTCTACCCTTTTTCAAACATACAAGTGACACAATTGAAATCCCAAGTTACACCCATCTCACATCTCTCACCCAAAAATCTCAAGAACACATCCACAAACTCTCAATCAAGGGAAATATTTAAACTTTTAAAACACAGCCTCTAAGCTCATTCTCACTTTGCTAGCCCCCTTTTTCTTTTTTTTTTCTTTTTTTTTTTTCTTATTTTTATTTTTATTTTTTATTTGGGGGCCAAGACTTTCACAACTTTGAGCTAGAGGTTTATACAATTCCCAATAAGACAATTAAGCACAAGAGTTCATTCATTCCCATTCAACTTTCAAGTTCAAACTTTACAACACTCACCCCCACCTATGGCTAGACAATAGCGTAAGCAATCTAGCAAGAATGAAGACTGAGCATTGTCGTTCCCAATACTCTCAAGATTATGCGCATGTAAGACTTTCCGAAAAAGGCCTCACTCAACAAACAATTAAGGCTTAAAAGGAGGAGAGGGTTTTAGGGAGTGGAATGCCACTAGAGATTGTCAAAAAGATCGGCATAAAAGATGTGACAACTCTAGTGTGAATATCCATGACTTAGCACACAAGGGACCATGAGCAAGAAATTAAGTTCATTCAGTTCGATTCAAAGTTGTAGTTGGCTTAAGAGATTGAGTTTCAGAGAGAGTTTTCAAGGCACAAAGCTTACAAGGTTTTCAAGAGAGGTGCATGAACTATACAAGGCTAGACAATGCTCCCTACAAGGCGTTTTAAATCAGCTCCCAATGCAAATGAATGCAACCTATATGCTTCTAGACTCAATCCTAAAGTATGCAAATGATACACTAAATGATTCTTTTTGTGTGTTTTCAAATTTTTTTTTTTTTTTTTTTTTTTTTTTAAAATTTTTTTTTTTTTTTTTTGGTTTTTCTATGCAAATAAGAATGTAAAATGTAATGCATGAGACTCAGAATCATCAAAGCAAACATGATCAAATACTTGGTACCTCCCCCACACTTAAATCACACAGTCTCTGTGTGAGGGAGACACCTAATGGAAAGGTAAAATGCAAAGAAAAACTGGGATAAACAAGGGTTGCAGGTTACCTGGAGTGGAGCGAGGTAGGGGACCCGCTGTGATGGGTCGCTCCAGGTTTGCTCGGAACAACGAGCGACCTGTGCTACCCGCTGAGGCTGGCCGCTCCGGCTCGGTGAGGTCACAGCGACCAGGTAGGGTCGCTGCGGGTGATGGCTTCTCAGCGACCGGGGAGACCCGCTCCAGTTAACCGCTGCCGAAGAAGACGAGCGATGGGGACATGTCGCTGCGGGTGCGTCGCTGCTGGTGATGTCTTCACAGCGACCTCCATGAGCCGCTGTGGGAGGTCGCTCCAGAATGAAGCGAGCGACGGGGATCAGCCGCTGCGCCAAGACCGCTCCGTGCTGATGGAGTCACAGCGACCAGGCAGAGCCGCTGTGACTGGTCGTTGGGCTCTGCTCGTCCTTGTGTCACTCCTTTTGCCTATTTTTACCTGCATACAACTTCATTTTCCCATTGCTTTATGCAGTAAGATGAAAATAAAAATACTAATGCAATATATACAAGGATACTCATGGGACTTCCTCCCAAGTGAGCTTGTTTTAAGTCTCTAGCTTGACTTTGCCTCCTTTGGATCAGGCTGGAGTAGGTGCAGAAAGTGGAGTTAACACCCCATCTTCCTCAGGTGGTAGCTCACCAAGGTGATCATCAGCAGGAGGGCCCATTTCTTCAATGATGAAGGCTTGTCCAAACACAGTGGGGTTCTTCATTTTCTCCTTGATGTCAAAGTGGAGGATGTTCGCCTTACCCAAATGGAGGTCAATCTTGCCTTCTTTCACATTCACAATAGCTCCTGCTGTAGCTAAGAATGGCCTTCCAAGAATCAATGGGTCTTGAGCCTCCTCACCCATTTCAAGCACCACAAAATCTGTAGGTATCTCATACCCTCCAATCTTCACAGGGAGGTTCTCTAGGATGCCCACAGGGTACTTCACTGAACGATCAGCTAACACCAGAGAGAGTCTACACTTCTTGTATTGAGTGAAGCCAAGCTTCTTTGCCACAGATAAAGGCATCAAGCTGACACTAGCTCCCAAATCGCAGAGACATTTCTCAAAAACCATAGGTCCAAGAGCACAAGGTAGTGTGAAGCATCCTGGATCCTCTAGCTTCTCTGGAGCATTAAGCCTCTGAATGATGGCATTGCACTCATGGCTCAGAACCATCATGCCCTCCATCTCCTTCTTCTTAGCAGTTACAGCATCTTTCAAGAACTTGCTGTATTGAGGAATCAGCATGAAAGCATCAATGATGGGCATTGTAACCTGAGCTTCACTCATCTGCTTCTCAAACAAAGCCTTGTACTTCTGTAGCAGCTGCTTCTTGAATCTACCAGGGAATGGAAGCTTGGGTTCATAGGGAGGAGGGACAGAAGAGCTCTCACCTGCTGGAGCAGCAGATTCACCATCTTTTGTTGTCTTCTTCTCTTCTCCAACCTTTCCTTTACCCTTATCTTTCTCAATCTTCTCCAAGATCTCATCATCTGTCTTCTCATCAACAATGACCACTTCATCATCTAGATTGATGGCTATCTCCTCACCTTGTTTCTCAGCATCCTTGGTGAGGGTTCTAGGAGGTAACTGCTTACCACTCCTGAGTGTGACAGCTTTTGCGTCCTTGGGATTTTGATCAGATTTTCCAGGTAGAGATCCTGGCTGACGATTCTGGTGGGTGCTCATGGAAGCAAACTGATTCTCCAAATTCTTGACAGAAGAAGCAAGGTGGGAGAATTTGTTGTTGAGCTCATTGTAGCTCCCATCAATCTTGGAGTGAAGGTTCTTCAGCTCATAGCCCACATGCTTCTCACTTCTAGTCTGAGACTCCAAGATCTGTTTCAGTAATGCATCAGTGCTGCTCTCTTGAGGGGCAGAAGAGCTAGGAGAGGGGCTTTGCTGAGGCTGATAGTTGCTCTGCTGGTTGTTTCTTGGCTGATAACCACTCTGCTGGTTGTTGGAATAGGGCTTCTGTTGGTAGTTGTTGTACTGAAAGTTGGGTTCCTTCTTGTACCAGCTACCATTGCTGTTGATGAAACACAATTCTTCTTGCCCTTCCAAACCATCAACCTCATTGACAGTAGGAGGTATCTCCTGTTGTGGGTTACCAACAAAGTTCACCTGCGCTTGTGTGGCCTTATCAGCAATGAGTGTGTCAATCTTCTCCTGAAGAGCTTTGATCTCATTCCTTGTGTGCTTGTCATCACCTCTACTGCTTCTGTCATGGTCTCCACTGTAGACTGCATCACTCTTAACCATGTTGTCAACCAGAGCCTCTGCTTCTTCCTCAGTTCTCCCCAAAAAGAACCCATTGCTAGCTGTATCCAGTCTGGCTCTATACTTAGGAAGAGCACCTCTGTAGAATGTGCTCAGCAAGCTCTCCTTGGAAAAACCATGGTGTGGGCACTGAGCTTGGTAACCATTGAATCTCTCCCAAGCTTCACTGAATCCTTCCAAGTTCTTCTGTTGGAAGCTGGAGATCTCGTTCCTCAACTTAGCAGTTCTTGAGGTGGAGAAGAATTTCTCCAAGAATGCCTTTTTGCAGTCTTCCCAAGTGGTGATGGAGTCACTTGGTAGAGACTTCTCCCACTGACGTGCCTTATCCCCCAAAGAGAAGGGGAATAGCTTGAGCTTTAAAGCATCCTCTGACACACCATTAGTCTTTGACATACCACAGTAGCTGTCAAACTTATCCAAGTGATCAAATGGGTCCTCCACAGCCAGACCATGATACTTGTTGTTCTCTATGCAGTTGAGCAGTCCTGACTTGATCTCAAAGTTGTTAGCAGCCACAGCTGGTGCTCGAATTCCAAGTCTAGGACCATGGATGTTGGGGCGGTCATAAGTGCCAATGGGGCGAGCTGGTCGCTGTTGAGGTCCATTGGGGTTCTGAGGATTTTGTTGTTCTTCCATTGCAGCTTCCAGTGGCTGCAGTTGAGCTTGTTGCTCTTCTTCTCTTCTTTTTCTAGCACACTCTCTCTCTAAAGCTCTGATGTCTGTGGCTCTTGGAACAAGGTTTGATGTACCCTTGCTCCTCAAGTTCATACACCTGAAAATCACAAAGAGGTGAAGAAGAGAATCAGTAACTTAAAAAAATAAAAATGACTTAGTCTCAAGCAAATGACTAAATCTCAATGTTCAAATCAAACTCAGAATTTGGCAACGGCGCCAATTTGATGCTAGGAATTTCAAAGTTCCTAAAACAAATGTTGTAGGATAGTGATGAATGTCGAACCAGTTCTGAGGGACTCAAAGCAGTGAGAATGCAAGTATTTGCCTAATCTAAGTGCAGCCAGTGATTTGATGATTTCTAAACTAATGATTAAAGCTAATGCAAAGCAATAAAAATGATACTTTTAAGCTATTGGAAAGGAGAACTCATGGGTATAGGAACTTGACCTCGGGTGATCAGGATTCGAACTAAGGATGAACAATAAACGATCAAACAAACAACCTTAAGCCTAGACACAATTCTAAGCAAGCTCTATATCTAGATGAATGCTCATTTGCTAACACATCTCAAACATCAAGTGTCCTTGGTTGAATAACATGCAAGCAATCAGTCACAACAGGTCTATTAGCTATCTTAGCATCTTTAACAACAAATGTCTTTGGCAAAGTACACTAAAAGCCTAGGAGAGTTGACTCGGGCATTTCATCGAACACCTGTCGGGTGAGAAATGCCTAGAGATCACCCTTTGAGTGGCCTACTCAAATGATGTATTGAAATCACTCTACTAGCAAGGAGATGACATGATCTACACTAAAACATCATAGAACTAACCTAATCACCCTTAGTCTCCTAACCCATGAATTCAAAAGGTGATTACTCACTAATCTCCATGATTCCTCTTAAACCCATGATGGATTTCAGATTAATCATGTAGAGAAATAGATGAGAGATCACAAGAACAATAACAAACCAAGTCAAAAAGAGATTAATTTCTTGAGAGAGTTTGTGTTCTTCAATAGATCAAAGATTATCTGCCCAAAAAGTGGCTACAACATACTTAAACATTAGGTTTTTCAGAGTAAAAACGTGCATAAGAAATTGCAAAAAGGTCCTTGAAAAATCATAAAATCGGGTAGCATAAAGGGGTGGAGCGACCAGGAGGGGTCGCTCCGGGTGGTCGCTGCGGGTTGGTCGAAGAAAACGAGCGGGCTGGGTGAGTCGCTGCGCCGAGGTCGCTCCAGGAGTGAAGTCACAGCGGCCAGCCAGGGTCGCTCCGGTCAGGTCGCTCCGGATGGATATGTCTCTAGTAAATTGGTCATAACTTCTTCGTTACATCTCCAAATGACTTGAAACCACTTCCATTAGAAAGCTAACTCAATTTCATGTGTCTCCACAAAATCTTAGCAACAGAAGATGTCTCGAAGGCCTCCATCCATGCTCATCTTTCACCCCCTTTTTGAGCACATTGCTTCCAAATGTCTCCAAGAACTCCATGTGGTGTTCCAATACCTGATAGAGACATATGTATGCCAAATGCAACCTAAACATGCCTAAATCCTAATCTATATGATGCAAATGCCTATGAATGAATGGTTAAAACAATGCAAATATGCAAGACATCATGATACTATTTATATGATGTAACTTAACATTTTTCTTGTAGTGATTGATTTAAAATTATAATTGTAAATACAAAAGATACTATTTCCTAGGTTCTTTTTTAAAGTGTCACTTTAACATTTCTTTTTGTTAAATAAAAAAATGTTGTTATATAATTCCAATGCAATTTTATACTCATTTTCAGCTAATTATTAATTGTAAAAGCATTGATTTTATAAATAAATATATTTATCTCAAATACTATTAGTTAGATAAATGTAACTAATTAAAACATAAATGCATTTAATAATTTTCTTAATGTGAAAAATATGTAAGTGACACTTTTTATGAAATGGAAAAATATATAATTTATTTCAAACCTTTTTTTGTGTGGAATGACTTTTCAAATGAATGTTATGTTTTTGGAATAATATGAAACTAGGCAGAGATCCGCGTCTTACACGAAGTGTAAATATTAGGAAAATAATTTGATTTACTTAAACATTTTTGTGCATAGCTTGAAGAATACATTAATTAACATGTATAATGATTGCATTGTCTGAGCTCTGTGCATCGGTCTGAGTTTCTGTAATTTTATCTCTGTTGTTCTTAACCATCTAAGTTACTTTCTATTCAAAATAATGAAAATCCTTTCTTCAGAAAGCATTTATAGTATGTGAAGTTCAATCATAAACATATAATATGTTTATAGAACTTAAATTGTTATATTTATATGAACATTGGGATATCAACAGTCTAAGACTGGCTTAGAAGAAAAATGGCCATGAAGATCTATAGAGGTTTCAAATACATGGACGGCTTCCAATTCAAGGGTTAGCATCAGATTTTCTAAGTTGTTGTGTAATTTTCTTAGGACTGATTCAAGCATATATTTACTATTGTCTTAGAAATAACTCGCGACGCTAAAATTAAACAAATGCATTCACAAAGTAAAACTTACAAAAGTATGTAGAAACTTCATATAAAAAACATAACACAAACTCTGAACATAATTTCTGTAAGAAGATATAATATAGTGAATCACAAATTAAAATGCAGAAAGAATACAAAATATATAGGAAGAATCACAAATTAAAATGTAGAAAGAAGACATAGGAATTTGAATGCAAATTTTTAGTTCATGAACAAGAAGCTTGACATTTATTTTAAATTAATAACAAATCATTTTTTCAATTACACGTATATTAATGATTTAGAGTCGTGTGAAACATAAATATAAATATATTAAATAAAATGAAAAAAGTAAATTAGAAGTATATAGTTAATTATACATATGTTCAGTTATCTTCAGATTTCCATTCGGATTTTGATATTACTCGTTCGGGTGTCCAATCTATGCTAACTCTGTAGCCATTTAGGTATTTTGCTACATCGGTTTGGATTTTTTTATCCGGATTCGGATATCGGATAAAATACACAGCCCTAAGTATAATGGTGCTTCATGATTTAAATCTTCTATAATAGTACTTTCCATCTAAAATCAAAAGACAAATAGTTTTCCACTTAAATATCAGCTATCACAAATGAATATTATTCTTTAAAATATCAAAAGAATTCTTAACTCTTACAAAAACAAATATCAATAAATAAATTATATTTTTTCTTCATCCTCTGCAATTTCTTTTGTATAGCACTATAATGGTGTTTAATTTTTAGTAAAATATTCTCCTTTATAATACTTTACTAGACTCGGACCAACGGCAGCACGTCAGTTAGGGTGTTGTGAGTATATAATGGTCCGTATAAATACCGTATAAAACACAGTATAACACCATATAAACGGTGTATATAGTTAAATCACCGTATTTTGCATATACTAAAATACAGTACAATGTACTACTGGTACAACACACGGCCATACCAGCTGTATTTTAGAACACTGAATAACCAATAACTCGGTAAAATCAAAACATTTTTTTGATAAAGATATCTGCCGTTCAATGCTTCAAATGCTTGATATCAAATTAGGTTTCAAATGCTTGATATCAAACATTAGGATCTCCTCTTATTGCAGAAGCAATCGGGATGTGATTGGCTCTCAACACGGTGATTTATGCCGGGTTTTGTACACTCAAGGTTTTCTCCTACAACTCAACGCTCACCAAAGCAGTTTCGGGTAGAATCCAGTCTAAAAGAATCATCGGAATCGTCTCAGATATCCGATCGATTTCCTCTTGTTTTTGCATCTATCGTTTTTTATTTCTCTAGATCAAAAAACTCGGTCGCCGAATGACCTAGCTAAGCAGACCTTACAGGTCTTTTCTTCCTTGTACTGAACCTCGGGGTTAGGCTTTTTCTAGGCCTTATTCCCTTTTCTTTTATAATGAATCCATGTGACAAAAAAGAAAAGGTTTCCAAGCTCCGATCCAGACATTGATCCGGTGTGTTAATGATCCATGTGAGCTCATTATTACTACTTTAAAACCAAACATATCGTCATCCCATAGCCATGTTTTCTGAAGAAGGTATAAAAATCCCATAGCTTTAGCTTCTATAGTCGAGTTAGCACCGACAACTTTACCCATGCCCACATCAATGTATGGACCTTTATCATCTCTCACTATCCATCCAAACCCGACTCACCAGGATCGACAATAACTACTTTCAAAATTTCATTTAAACCATCCTGCAGGACGACACTACAAGAAAACACGCCGATTTCGAGGGATATTTTCCTCGGTATTTCGTCGGAATAAGCGTATTCCGACGAAATACCGAGGAAAATGTCCCTCGAAAAAAACTCGTCGAAATTTCATTTTCCGTCGAAATTTCCTCGAAATTTTGTGACGGAATTTCGAGGAAAGATAATTCCGAGGAAATTTAGAGGACTGCACTTCGTCGAAGTGGTCGTCGGAATATATTGAGGAAAAGTTCCCTCGGTATATACCGAGGATTATACCGAGAGAAAGGCCTACGAAAATTTTCGAGGAACATGTCCCTCGGAAAATTTCGACGAACACGTTTCCTCGAAAATTTTCGAGGAACTTTGTTCGTCGAAATTTTCCCGAGGGACATGTTCCTCGAAAATTTTCGAGGGCTGCTTTCCTCAAAAATTTTCGAGGAACTTGTCCCTCGGAAAATTTCGACGAACCCTTCCCTCGAAATATTCCGAAAATTATTTTTTTTTTAAAAAAATAATTTTTTTTGAAAAATATTTTAAAATTTAAATTCGAATATTAAATTAAATTTTAAATTGAAAACATATTATTTAAAATTCAAAAGTCATACAAATGAAAAGAAAACATTTCAAGTTTTGACAAGAATTAAACTACGGTTTTGGGCGTTCGGGTCTGGCATGGTCGGGAACTCCAAGTTCGGGTTCATGCTCCTCATCATCGCCATCATTTGCTCGTTGAGATTCCTTTGTGCCTCCCAGCCCGCCTCTTGACTCGCCACCATGGACTCCAACGCAGATATGCGAGCATCCTTGTCCCTCATCTGACTCAGAAGGACTTCTTGATCAACATAGGACGGTGGTGGTGCAGAAGCAGACGGAACCGAGCTGGACCGACGAGCCAAACCGAACAAACGGCCCTTCTTCTTTGGAACCGCCTGAAAAAGAAAGTGTCAAATTTAAATAATATAAAAAATGAATTGAACTTTAAAAAAAGAACTTACCGCTTCAACGATTTGGTTGATCCGAACCCGAGGCAAGCCGGTCGATCCCGTCGAATCGTCATCCTCGGTTTGAAGCTGAGACACTTCCTCTTCCATCTGACTGTCGATGAGGGAGACCACATCCCTCACAACACCATCATCAATCTCGCCGGTCTTCTTGTTGGTATACGCCGTCTTGATTAGGGTGTAATGATCAACCGGCTCCCCCTCATTTTCTTCCGCCTTGAAAAAACATAAATTAAACAAACATTAGTAATTAAAAGAAATGCACAAAAAAAAATATTAAAATCTTAAATAATATAATAAAACCGCGAAGCTTACCAAGCGATCCCCCAGACTGGCTAAAGATTGAGCACCCAAGTTATGGATGTACATGCCCTTCCCCTTACGGTCGCTCTTCCGTTAGTCTTCAGATTTTCAATACCTTCAAGAGTCACTGATCTGGCACATAAATCGCGGAAGAAAGCACTTATCCCTGCAATTGCTTCATGAACATTTCGTGGTAATAGTTCTTTGAAAGCAAACGGAAGTAAGCGCTGCATCAACACATGACAATCGTGACTTTTTAAGCCAATAAACTTTCCTTCCTTTCTGTCGATACAGTTACGCAAATTAGATGCGTAACCGTCTGGAAACTCCACATCGTTTGAAATCCAATCGAAGAACGCATTTTTTTCCCTCTGCATCAAGTCGGTATATGGGAAAAGGAGCCCTACCATTCCCATCAACATGAAGTTCTGAACGATCACATATATCAACTAAATCCAGTCTTGACTTCAAATTATCCTTTGTTTTACCTTGAACGTTAAGGATCGTGTTCATGAGGTTGTCAAAAAAGTTCTTCTCAATATGCATGACATCTAAATTATGCCTTAGCAAATGATCCTCCCAGTATGGCAGATCCCAGAATATACTTTTTTGTGCCAGTTATGTAGGTTTCCAACAGCATCTACCGGAAAACGCGCATGTCCACCGACGTCTGGCGTCCTTTCTGCACCAAAATCTCTTAGTTGTGTCTTCAAACCTTTCCCACTAATTTCTGCAGGTGGACTGTCAAACACCCTCTTGTTCTTCGTAAACAAATTCCTACTCCTACGATATGGATGATCAGGTGGTAGGAATCTCCTGTGACAGTCAAACCAACACGTTTTCCTTCCGTGTTTTAGTTGGAAAGCATCAGTGTTATCTTGACAATATGGACATGATAGCCTTCCATGCGTTGTCCATCCAGATAACATACCATATGCTGGAAAATCACTTATTGTCCACATTAGTACTGCCCGCATTTGAAAGTTTTCTTTACACGAAATATCGTATGTTTCAGCACCTTGAGCCCATAGTTGTTGCAACTCATATATTAGTGGCTGAAGAAACACATCAAGTGATCTCTTAGGATGCTCTGGTCCGGGAACGAGAATTGAGAGAAACAAAAACTCTCGTCGCAAGCACAAGTTTGGGGGTAAGTTGTATGGTGTAACAATGACTGGCCACAGAGAATATTGTCTTCCACTCTTCCCATACGGGCTGAAACCATCAGTACATAATCCAAGGTAGACATTTCTTCTCTCATACGCAAAGTCGGGATACTTTGATTGGAAATGTTTCCACGCTTTTGCATCTGAAGGATGTCTAATCTCACCATCTGTTGAGTGCTCCGCATGCCATCTCATTCGTTGCGCTGTGCGTTCCGAAAGATACAACCTCTGCAACCTTTCCGTCAAAGGCAAATACCACATCCTTTTGATATGGCACTGGAACTCTTCCACTCGTATCTTTATAACGAGGCTTCCCACAAAATTTGCATGTAGTCCGCTGGTCATCCGCCCTCCAATAAATCATGCAGTTATCGCTGCATACATCTATTACCTGATAAGATAAACCAACACCAGCTACGAGTTTTTGAACCTCGTAGTATGAACCTGGAGCTACATTATCCTCAGGTAGAATACCTTTAACAAAATTAGCTATCGCATCCACACAGTCTTCAGCCAAGTTATAATCTGTTTTAATGCCCATCAGTCTCATAGCAGATGATAAAGCCGAATGACCATCTCTGCAACCTTCGTACAATGGTTGCTTTCCAGCATCCAACATTTCATAAAATCTCCTAGCTTCTGCATTGGGTAAATCTTCCCCTCTAAAATGATCATTTATCATCTGCTCAGTACCTACACCATAATCTACATCCGCTCTAATTGGTTCTTCTAATCTAACCGCCGGCTGAGGTTCGCTAGTACTACCAAGTTCATAATCAGTTTCCCCATGATGATACCAAATTTTGTAACTTCGTGTAAACCCATTCAATAATAGATGAGTCCAAACATCCCACTCTTTAATAACTTTTCTATTTTTACAATTAGAGCAAGGACATCTTAACTTACCTGTTTCTGCTTCCGGTTGTTGGCGAGCTACCCTCATGAACTCGATTATACCTTGATTGTATTCTTCCGTAAGCAATCTCGTGTCCGGATCCAAATGAGGTCGATCCATCCACGAACGAAAATAATTTGAAGAAGACATGTTTTTTTGGAATCAAATTCGTGAGACTAGGAGAGAAGAAGAAAAGAAATGGAGTGAATGAAGAGGAAGAGGGGTGGCTGTATTTATAGATCAAATCCTCCCGGCATACTGAGGAAATTTCGAGGAAATTTCGAGGGAAACAGACATTTCCTCGAAATTTCCTCGAAATAGTTCAAATCCCCCAACGGCTCTCTAACGGCTACAAGATGTCGTCGAAATATTAGAAATGTCCGTCGGTTTTTTCCGACGACCCGGCTTTCCTCGGTATTCCCTCGAAAAATACCGAGGAAGTTGGTCTTCCTCGAAATTTCCTCACAAATTTTTGAGGAAATTTCGAGGAAACCCCATTTCTTGGTTTCCTCGGTATTTCCTCGATATTTTGTCACAAATTTTCGAGGAACTCATTTTCCCTCGGTATTTCCCTCAGAATCAGCGTGTTTTCTTGTAGTGCGAGGTTCCCAATTTGAACTACAACAAGACCTTTTTCCCTTGATTCTGCGATTGGATTGAGCAGCTACTCCACCATTCATCATTGGCCTCGCGATAGCCCTTCTTGTATCTTCAACTGGTTGGATGTTTCTCTTAGAAAATCACTGTGAGATTTCCGTACTATCCAAACTATCCAGAAAGGTAATAATCACATTTGTTGATTCTCCTTTCAATACTTCATCCAGATAAACATTGCCAATATTTTGCTCCAAGTCATCTGTAAACACCTCCACTAACGGACTGTTTGCACATAGTCGACCAGCAGCAGGTAAAGCACCTGAGATAACCAGCCACCGAACCTGTTAATTAAATCTTCGGCAAAGTATTAAGCTTCCATTTTTTTTTGCACAAATGAGTTTGCTTCCTTATTTTCATATATAATGGAGTGAAAAGCTTTTCTATATCGTAAGATTTCGGAGAAAAAAAATCGTTTGATGTTTTTGTCACTTTCACATGTACCAGTTTAGTAATTGAAAGCAGCAGCAAATCCAAAGTATTTTTCAATGGGTGAACTATATATATATGTATATCAAATTTGTTAAGACATACATCAAATAAGTTCATTTATATTATATGACTATAGGTGTGTATATCAAATTATTTGAATCAGCTACACACATATAAGTGACAGCTCATTTATATGTTTCGATCATGTGAGAACATATTTAATAGATCATATGGACTTCCAAGTTCCAACTACAATTAATAAGTGACAGTTTATTTACTCTCTCTGTATCATTTTAAGTGTTTTAAAGGTTTTTGCACATGGATTAAGGAAATATAAACTTTTATACAATTTATCTTGGTTATATAAAAAATAATTTTTAACACTAAAACCCTTCAACTAAATTTGTTTTGGGTAAAAACCCATAAACTAAGTATTTAACGAAATAACCCCCAAACTAACTTTATTTAATGAATTAAACCCTCTCAGGTCATAATTAGTACTATTGATAAATCTTTAGTTTAGGGGTTTTTACATTAAATAAATATAGTTGGAGGTTTTATCATTAAAAATAAAAAAAATCCAAAATATAATAACATTATCTAAAAATTAGTAACTTTAATTTTTAAAATTAGCATTTTCTAATTTGTATAGATATGTGAGTCTGTTTTTTTTTAAAAAAAATCAACACTATATATGTATAAATTAAAAATGTAAAAACCCAAAAATAAAAAAATTCTAAAGATTTACCTGTAATAAAATTATCTAAAAATTAAAAATGTAAAAGACAAGAACATATACCAAAAATTATATATTATCTAGTAGATTTAATTTTAAAAAATTAGCATTTTAAAAATTTCTACAAATATATGAGTCTGATTTTTTTTTAAAAAAATCAACATTATATATGTATAACTTTAATTATACATTTTTATTTATACATATATAATGTTGATTTAAAAAAAAAATCAGACTCATATATTTATAAATTTTAAAAATGCTAATTGTGAAAATTAAAGTTACTAGATAAGATATAATTTTTATTATATTTACTTGTCTTTTACATTTTTTTTTATTTAGATATTTCTAATACATGTATAGCTTTAGATACTTTTTTTTGGGTTTTTACATTTTTAATTAATACATATATAATGTTGATTTAAAAAAAAATCAGACTTATATATCTATATAATTTTTTTAAAAAATGCTAATTTTGAAAATTAAAGTTACTAATTTTTAGTAATATTATTATATTTTGGATTTTTTGTTTTTATTTTTTTTAATGGTAAAACCCTCCAACTATGTTTACTTAATGTAAAAAACCCTAAACTAAAGATTTACCAGTAGTACTGGTAATTATGACCTAAGAGGGTTTAATTCATTAAATAAAGTTAGTTTAGGAGTTATTTCGTTAAACACTTAGTTTAGGGTTTTTTATCCAAAACAAATTTAGTTGAGGGGTTTTTACGTTAAAAACCCTATAAAAAATCATTAAATAAAACTATTTCGACCAATAAAAAAAATTCAGTATTTTGTAATTGGTCAGAAAATTCAAATGTTATTAAATTCTATTTAGAATAGTGAGAATATCAACTATTTTGAAACAAAAAAATTCTTCTAAACACTTTTTAAAGTGATACTGAGGAAGTATATGTTCCGATCATGTGAGAACATATTTAATAGATCATGGACTTCCCAACTACAATTAATAATGAATTATTTGAAAACATGTAGCGTGAAGGAAAGAGAGTGACTCGCACACGGCAAGAAGGGAAGCTTCGTAAACATGTAGAAACAAATACCACGAGTCTTTTGTTTTTTCATTATAAATCATTCTTCTTTCATCGTTTCCTCACATAGACGACTTTAGAACGAGATTAAAGTCTTTATTTACTAAAGAAAAAGTCTTTAAGGGCTCTCTCTTTCTCTCTCTAAAAAGATTCTCCAGGTGATGCAGGCAATGATGGGGCAAAGTCATGGCAGGGAAAGCATCATCGCCGGGCCGTCACCGTTCGATTCAGTGCCGGTGGATTGCATCTCCAGCATTATCTCCTTCACGAGTCCACGAGACGCTTGCGTCCGTTTCGAAAACGTTTGAGTCGGCTGTTAAGACCGATACCGTGTGGGAGAAGTTTCTTCCATCAGAATATTCGTCTCTGATTCCACAGTACTCGCGAGTTTTCTTGTCCAAGAAAGAGCTCTATTTCACTCTCTGCGATGATCCTCTTCTCATCGAAGATGGCAAAAAGGTATATATATGTATGTTATCTATTCGTTATAGGATTTGAGAATAATGATCTACCTGGGGCTCAAGTTGATATTTGTGCATAGAATCATCACTGAGTTTTAACTATATGAGAATAATTTGGGAACAAGGATCTGTGATTCAATCTGATTTGACTGATACGCTGGAGTAATACGTCTATAGAAATCGTTGACCTTTTTTGGAATAAAGCTTGCATTAAACTGAATCGAAAGTTATAGTAAAAACAATTACGACCAATACATCGACTAGAAAGAACTTTGTAGTGAAAATTACAAAACAAGTACACTTTGATTTCTTACTTACTAAATGCTATTTATGAATAGAATCATGTGAAAGTAGTCATCTATAAGAAATTCTATTAATTTTTTTACTTAGCTGGAAAAAAATGTTTTATTCCATGCATTCTTATTCACGATGAAAAAAAGACAAAAAAAGTTGACTGGAATTTCTCTAATTCAAATATCCATTCCATTTCTTTTAATCCTCAAATTACTATTATTCCATTCCCTTTTGTTATCTCAACCATCCAATTCATTTTATTCCATGCATTCTTAAAATGATTACAAGTTACAACCATAATCACATTTGTTGTGTACCGTATCCTCATCTTTCTCACGATGTTAGAGAATTATGTGAACAAAGCTGTGATTAAACCTCCAGAGTTACTTAATTTGGTGGAGTTTCTAAATGTATCAATTTTCCCCCTTTTTCCAAATGATAGAGCTTTTGGTTAGAGAAAGCGAGTGGAAAAAGATGTATCATGTTATCTTCAAAGGAAGTGACAATCACATGGGGAACTACTCCCCACTATTGGCAATGGATTTCAATTCCTGAATCTAGGTACGTAACACCTTTTAATCTTGTTATGATTCGATTGTAAATTTGTAATCACACTTTTTATGATGATGATTGATGAAGACGATGAGAAAAATATGTCGCAATGCAGGTTTGAGAAAATAGCAGAGCTACTCAATGTTTGTTGGTTTGAGATTCGTGGCACGATGCGTACTCGTTACTTATCTCCTAGAACTCGTTACTCGGTTTACATAGTGTTCAAGACAAAGAACGGATGTCCTAATTTGGGAGATGTGCCGATAGATACTATAGTTGGGTTGGTTGGGCAAGAAACTTCTCAAAAGGTGATATACTTTGTTGGGCCTCGTGCTCGTGGCCGTGGCCGAAGGAGGGATGTAGCAAGACCAGAAGTGAGAGAAGACGGTTGGATGGAAGCTGAGCTTGGTGAGTTCTACAATGAATCTTGTTGTGATGATATTGCGGTAACTCTGATTAAGACCGATAATCCTAATTGGAAACGTGGTTTGATCATTCAAGGATTTGAATTCCGCCCTGCGAAAACCAGGTAAATTGTTATTTACGGTTTCTTGTGATGGAATAAGACCGGTGTCTGGTTCAATGTTTGCTTCAGTGTCATGTTTAAGCAAGTGAAAAGCTTTTTGTATTTGTAATGTTTTCGAACCTTCAAGTTTTTGGATTGTAATGCTGTATTGTTTGATTTGTTCATTCTTGCATGAACAAATTTCAATAAACAATGAAGATCAAAAGATAAATCATTTTTACAGAATATTAGCTTTCAAGAATGAATAGTATACTTTTAAATAATTTAAATATCTAGGTGCTCGTTCGGTCGTTCCCACTTCACTCGAAAAGTACTCATGTTTATTTAATTTAAAATTTGATGATTGTTTACATTTTATATATTTCACCCCAATTTTCAAATAAATTTATTTAAACTTTTTGATAAAATAATTTGAATACATAAATTAATATTATATTTTATCAATCTTGTAAATGCAATACTAATTTTACCATGGTTTATTAGGGCAAAAATAATTCAAAAATTAAACATTTTTTAAAAAGCTTTTAATGTTTCGAAAATTCAACTAATGATTAATTTTTCATAATTAAATTGCAAAAAAACATCATCTTCTACTTATAAACCTTTTTTGTTCTTGACAACTTTTTAATATTTCAAAATTCAATTTATGATGAAATTTTTATAATTAATTTGCAAAACCTCATCTTCTAACTGTTTAGTCACTAATACTTTTATAAAACATTAGTTACCCCTTAATGATTTCTTGAACATTGGAAAAAAGATTTATTACATGGTGGACATCGTCCCAGAATGGACGTTGGAGCATCCCTATCCACACTCTATAATTTACTTTAGGGTCAATTAGGGGAATGGGCAACTTTTAAGTTTGAATTAAGAAAATGGGTCACTTCAAGTTTATATTAGGCAATTGGGCAACCTAGTAGAGAGAGAATAAATTTATGACATTTTTAACATTTTTGCCTATTAAACTTGGCAAGCTGGAAAAGTAATTTCGTGGGACCCAAAATCCACTTTGCCTATAAAAATAATTTTTTTCCCACTAACTTTTAACAACTAATTTTTGTGGACCCCATAAACATTCTTTATTCATTAAACTTTTGGATCATATTTAATATTTAAAAATCATATATGAGCAACTACTTTTAATATAGTACATATTTTTCATATATAAAGTTAACATAAATCTATATGAATTAATATAAAATCGATGTAAACTCTAAATATATGAAAGTTACCCAATAAATTATACATTTTGACTTATAAAAGAAACTTTCATATTTATGAAATCTACCCAAATAAATGATAATTCATAAAATTATGTAAATTATGTAAATTTATGGATAATTATCATAAATCTGAGTAAATTTAATAAACTTGGAAACCTTCATAGATCCTTCATTTTTTGCCAAAATGGCAGGAAAACAAATTTGTCTACATTTAATTTTAATATAGTTGGGTAAATTTAATAAATTTGAAAACCTACGTGAATCTTACATTTTTTTGGTCAAAATTGATCTCACACTTTTTGTTTTTGCCAAAAATAGAAACACTCACGAAATGCTACATTTTTTTCCCAAAAATAAAATGACAAATTGGGATCTGGCAGCAAAGTGCATTCGTTATAATTTTTATGTTTATAAAATGACAAAAATTGTTAATAAAATGACAAATTTGTTAATATATGACAAACCCTACACCTTTCACGATGAACTGATCTAATAACTTTAATTTTCAAGGATCATATCTACTTGCTAGAACCAATATAATCCCATATTGAGTACAACCTGCAGATTGCCAATCATCCCAAGTTCTTGATTAGTCATAGGTAGAGCCATGCTTATAATCTATTGAAAAAGATATCCGCTATAGTGCTATTTCACCCCAAAAAATAGAGTTATCCTAAGGTTCACCCCTAGAGTGAACATTTAGGTTCACCCAACCAATAGGAATCAAGTATTTCATAATTAATATTTTTTAAAAAAGAAAAGAAAATATTGTCAAGTTATATTATGTTTTTAAAATAAATAAATAAAAACAAATAAAAATAATAGCCGTTACAAAAAATGAATTTTTGAAAACTATTTTTAATATCGTCAAAAACACTAAACCCTAAACCCTAAATCATAAACCCTAAACCCTTGGGTATACCCTAAACCCTTGGATAATTTTAAACTCTAAACCCTAAACCCTAAATTCTAAACCCTAAACCCTAAATCCTAAACCCTAAACCCTTGGGTATACCCTAAACCCTTGGATAATTTTAAACTCTAAACCCTAAACCTTAAATTCTAAACCCTAAACCCTTGGATAAATCATAAACACTTGGATAATCCTAAATTCTAAATCAAAAACACTAAACACTAAAACATTAAATCTTAAAAATACTATTATGGTTTAATGTTTTTAATTTAGGGTTTAGTATTTATCCAAGGGTTTAGGATTTAGAGTTTAGAGTTTAGTGTTTTGTTGACGAAATTAAAATCTTTTTAAAAATATTTTTTTTGCATATATTATTATTTTTATTTTTAATATTTTATTTTAAAAATGTAATATAACTCGACAATATTTTGTTTATTTTTTAAAAAGATATCAATTGTGAAATGAGTGATTTCTATTGGTTGGTGAACCTTAAGGTTTACTCTAGGGGTACACCAAGATTAAGTCCAAAAAATATAGGATAATTTGGTGCCTCCATGTCAAGTATCTAGTGATTTTTATGTTTTAAGAAGTTAAGACTCAACCTGAGTTTGACCAAATTCTCTCGCATAAACTTCTTATCTTAAATATTTAAAATCATCAACAAAACACTAAACATAAACTCCTAAACTCTAAACCATGAATCCTAAATCCGGAACCCTTGGGTAAATCCGGAACCCTTGGGTAAATCCAGAATCCGAATAAATTATACATTTTGACCCATAAAAGAAACTTTCATATTTATGAAATTTACCCAAATAAATGATAAATTATTCATAAAATTATATAAATTTATGGGTAATTTTCATAAATCTGGGTAAATTTAATAAACTTGGAAACCTACATGGATCTTTCATTTTTGTCAAAATGGTAGGAAGAACAAATTTGTCTACATTTATCTTAAATATTAAAAACCATCAACAAAACACTAAACCTAAAATCCTAAACTCTAAACCTTGAACCCTAAATCCGGAACCCTTGGATAAATCCAGAACCATTGGGTAAATCCAGAATCCGAAACAATCTGAACCCTTGGGTAAATCCGGAACCCTATGCCTAACGTTTAATACAATCTAATTCACTATAACTCAAGAAATAAGTATACGTATACATAAGATGTACGAATATCTAAGGTGTACGAATATATAAGGTGTACATATACATAAGTATACATAAGGTGTACGAATACCTTAGGTGTACAAATACCTAAGGTGTACGAATACCTAAGGTATACAGAAAGTGTACGAATACATAAGGTGTACGAATATCAACATAACCCATCTAATACTTAAGATGTACAAATACATAAGGTGTACATATACATAAGTATACATAAGGTGTACAAATACATAAAATATACGAATATCAACATAACCCATCGAATACTTAAGGTGTACGAATACACAAGTATATGTATACATAAGTATACATATATTTAAGGTATACGAATACATCGGTGTACGAATACATAACATCTATGAATACCTTTTGTTTATATCCCTTATTGCATTGGAGAGTTTGAATACATATTAAGTATAAAATTTAAATACATCTACGAATACAACGAGAGCACAGTGCTCTCCAAAACAATTATACGTTAATTATTTAGAACTCACATTTTACTCTATATAAAATTTAAATATTTTGCTAATAACCTATTGGTATTATAATCTAAAATTTTTGTCAATCTCATTATAGATGATCTAATTAACTAAAAGGTGGTAAAAACAATGAAATAATTTATAACAACATTTCATTTGTAAAAGCTGATATTGTCATGTCCCCGATCCTGGATATGATCCTTAGGATCGACCATGGTGCAAGGAGACGCACCAGTCAGCTCATGTGACCTAAACACAAGGGTATCATTGCCTGGAAGTAAGGTTAAGGGCATCAGGAAGCTAAGATATAGCTAAACCAAGAAGGAGACAAGTATAAAGGAGCTGTACAAAGTGTATGGCAGCTGGGCGATGCAGTGAGCAAGCTCGGCCAGCTAAATGAAGTGTAGTGCAGCTCAGTGTAGCTCAGTGAAGAGTGTGTCAGCTCCCTGAGCTGGATGAACTAGCTCACTCAGCTGGGTCAGCTGGGGATCAGCTCAACTCAGCTAGACTGAGTGTTCAAGTCTTGGCAGTTGGGCCAGGTCCGGACAGTGGTCGGACCATGTGGACCACCAGGGTGTGCCGGTGAGCCGGTGGGCACTTGTGGTTGAACCAGGGGCTTGGGCAACCAGCCTAGGCTTGTGTGTGACGTGTCTAGAGGCAGTTAGGGCTGTCAGGGACGTCTGGTAACTGCCATAGGCGAACAGGTGTGATCTGGACCATTGATTAAATCAATGGCCAGAAATGATACCGAAAAGGTGCAACTCTTGGAAAGGCAACTGCCCATTCTTCTATAAAAGGAGGGCAAATCCGTGCCTTTGCAGGCACGTCAGGGCTTCATTCTTCTTCCTGAAACACAAAGAAAAACAGAGAAAAACAGAGAGATGGTCGGATTACACAATCCAAGACCAAGAGAGGCTTGAAGGCAGCAAAGAGGCAGTTTTGATGGCAATCAAGAGGGGAGTTGAGAACGACCCTCTGGTGTGTTTTGATTGTGGTTTGCCACGCCATAGGCTTCATATACATCCTTACTACACATCCAAATAGCCAGGGAAGAAGGGAGATGACCGGATTCACTCTCAAAGTCCAAGAGCAGCCTTAAGGGCAGTGGTGTGTAGAAAGGCAGTTTCATGGGTACTGAAGTGGGAAGTGATGCACGACCCTTGGGTGGTGTTTGATCATGATGAACACACCCTAGGCTTCCTCTACATCATGGTAACACACGCAAATGGTCAGAAGAGAATGGAGAAGGCCGGACTCCACTCCCAAGGCATGTACAGCCTTGAAGGTGGATGCAGTGCAGAAACTGGTTTCATGGAAGTTCCATGAAATGGATGATGGGTGCGACCCATGGTTGGATCTTATCAATACTGGAAGTATATGATAAGGCATGATAGAGGCGTTCAATGGAGGAGCATGGCCGGACATGATACAGGAAGCACAAGATCTAGTAAGATCAAGTATAAGGTAACATGTACATATGATTACTTTTGTGGTTTATGTTGGTGTCTCTTGAGGTGCATATGAGGCCAAGTATGGCACGCCCTTGGAGACCATATATTGTGATGTATTGTAGGGATACAGGACCCTGGAGAAAGGGGCGGATCATAGTTGAACTAATTCATCCATATGGGATGGTAATTAGATGCTATACAGCAACTAGTGATTCATGGTGGTTCATGAGTGAACCTGATCTATGGTTTTGCATTACCAATGGCTTCAGGCCGTGGCAATGAGGTAATGGAATCATATGGTATGATAGGTATCAACCTTGGGTTGGTACAGGATTGGCTGAGAGCCATGAAGAAGAGCAAGACTAACAGGTTCAGTGGGACATAGTTCCATGGCGGTTAGGTATGTGTGAAGACTCATCAGTTCTGAGTCATGTGGGGTGGTTGGTTGATTGACTCAGGAACTGGTGGGCATATAATCCTATATTGTTGATCAGACGTGGAGGTACTGAACCATGGAGTGGCCGGTTCAGAGAAATCTCTCCATGGCCTTGTTGGGCAGGTAAGTGGAGATCTGATAGTTCCTGAGGGAATTGTTAGGATCCGACTTCAAATATCTCTTAATGGTATTTATCATGAATTATCATGGTGAAAGATTAGTTTTATCTCATTGATTTAGAGGTGGTCAGTTATGGCCATATGGGCTGTTCATGGGCGAGATCAGTATGATCGAGGCCAGTTCTGAGAAATCTGACTTGACCATTCTCTTAGTTATGAATTATCATGAATTATCATGAATTTTAATTAGTTTTGGAGCATGTTTGCTTGAGGTTGTTTTTGTAGCTGAAGACTTCCCAAAGGTACTTGGTCAGTGGGGATGGCTGGTTGAATGACTAAGTAACTAAGGGGAGAGTTTATACAGGTATAATGAGGAGTTGGACGAGTGGATGGGGAGCTAGGCAAAGCTACCTCGCAGCTCGATCAGCTGGAAGAGAGTTGGGAACCTCAAGTGAAGTGGTTCAGTTCAGCTAGCTGGATGAGCTAGCTAGACAGCTAAGGCAGCTGAGACAAAGAGCTATCAAGCTCCGTGGATGTGGCAAAGGTATGATCTAGCAATATTGCATAGATCTAGATAGAATGGTTAGGGGAATGGAACCTCAGTTATTGTATGACTTGGATTAGGTTCAGGATCAACCTTGGAGCTGGTAGTAGTTGTGTCTACTGATCATGGCTAAGGTGATTCGACCTGACAAGTATTAGATTGGTTTTAGACCAATGGTTGATAGATAATATTCCGCTGTGCATAAGTTGAAAGGATCTAAGCTAGGGAATGACTAAGGTAGTCTTAAGCTAAGGTCTAAGATAGACTTCGCCTTTAGGCGAAAGTATAGATAAAGATCGAAAAATTGAGTGGTTCGGTCAGGGTATGGACCGAGCGACGTGAGGCATCGACCGCGGCCTAGCCGGCCGGGTTCGGGTCTTACAAGTTGGTATCAGAGCATGCTTGATTCTAGGATCGTTGGGTTGTGGTTGTTCACCCATGCATCCGGACAAGTAGATGCTGATGTGATTAATCCAGTTTTATTGTTGACTCAGCTGGAGGAAGTTAACAATGAAGCTGGATTGACTGTAAGTCAGCTCAACCCTACTGAGGTTCTAGTGGGGGAGAGCTGAGCTGCAGCTGGAAGGGGAAGTTGAATCCTCTTGTGATGTGAACCGGGCTGATCCAAACAATTGTTGCAAACAATGAGAGGACTAACCGGTTGATTGGGCAGCTGTTTGGCAGCTAATGATCAAGCTGGGCCAGTAGCTGAGGTGGTCTAGATTGATCCACCAGCTAGGGCAGCTTGGTTAGTGGACTACCTGGGTGCTGGAGCACATAGCTCAGATGAGAACAAAGTATTTCTCAGGTAGTGTGGATCCTTTTGAGGCAGATGAGTGGAGGTTCTGATTGGGTTGTAACTTCAGCTCAACTCACTGCTCAAAGGTATTGTGTTCCAAACCGAAATTATTTCTGGAAACTGAGATGACCATGGAACCTTACTAGGTGAGCCAAGAGGGAGCTGAGGCAAGATAGGGGATCATGCTTGTGAACGGGAAAGTTCCAAGGTGAACCAGCTTGGCCAAGATGCACTCCCCAAGGGCAAGATCCTGAAACAGAAGGTTGGTTGATCTAGTTATCTGGAAATAATAGACGGGTTGGACGGATCGATGCAATGCAAGATCTTGTATGGATGACTGGACCAGGGAAGTAACATGAACCTGAGAGTGGCTTAGGTTGAAAGAAACGTGCAGCACTCTTTGGGGGTAAGTGTATCCTTGGTGGCCGTTCAAAACAAGTGAGCATTTGCGAGGTTCAAGTTGGTTTAAGGGAGACACTACAGGGCTAGTATACTGGGACTCGGTATAAAGCCAAGGTAGGATTCCTTAGATCAATTTGAATGGATTGGGTATACGATGTTAAGTGGCTTAGTATGATGGGGATTGAGGTATATTATAAACACTCTTGTGAATGGTATGGGACATTCACAGAAGTGTGACACTTTGGAGAATGGTATGGGACGTTTTTCAAATGTGTGATCAAACCGATATCTTACTCATCTAGGTACTTAATGATCGGTGGTGTGGAAACAACATACCTTTCGATACTGGAGCTACACACCGTTTGTGAGTCCAGATATGATCGGAAAGGGGTTGTTTGTATTGGTATAGGGGATGATCCCGGGATAGTGAGTGCGGCCGGAGGCCAAAGGATGCATTCACTAGGCCTTGTTAGGGACATCCCAGTGATGATCCAGGAAGGGCGATGCCCGTGGATCTGATTGTGGTTAGCCTAAAGAATCATGAAAGTGATCTTAGGGATGGATTGGTCTTGGAAAGAATCGGGCCACCTTAGACTGTCACCGGGGAAGGTGCTGTTTGAGAGTGGGTGTGGACCCCGATCAGATTCCAAGGATCCGACCAACCTCTGGATGCTTAGTGATCTCAGCGGTCCAGGTGGAAAATATGCGGAGAGGTGGTCATGAGGCCTGGTGGCGACCATTAACACTAAGGAGGTTGTAGGGGGTGGTAGCCCGGACGAGGATTCGGTTGGTCAAGAGTTCAAGGATGTGTTTCGGGCGCTGCAGGGTGTGCCTCCTGCAGGGGCTGACCCGAGCATGATCGAACTAGAACCGGGAAACGGTCCCAATGTCCAAAAGTCCGTATCGTTTGGCACCAGCCGAGATGGCTGAGATGAGGTCGACTAAGTCCAGTGAGGGACGAGGGTCGCAGCACAACCAAGTCGGAGATTGACCTATGGTTGGATTGAGACGGTGGAGTCCCGGAGTGGACAGGACCGGAATGTGATCGAGTTCTTTAAGACTTGACTGATACATTGAGTAGCTTGGAGATTGGGTAAATCTACTAAGACGTATGCAGTATGTTCTTAAGGACTGAAAATGATCTAGTCATGGACTAGGATCAAAGTATGACTATGTCTGGTGATGGACAGAAGTCAAGTATGAGGCGGTTTAGTCTAGTAGGGACTAAGATCGCAATAGGGCCAAGCTGGGATAAGCTGTGGTCAGTTAAGGAATGATCCAGTAAGTTGTGACTGGGGTCATGAACCTTAGCGGATGTGCAGGAAGCAAAGAGTTCAGTTGGAACCTTTCATGATATGGGATGTAAGCACCACAGGATTCGAGGACGAATCCATTCTAAGTGGGGGAGACTTGTCATGTCCCGATCCTGGATATGATCCTTAGGATCGACCATGGTGCAAGGAGACGCACCAGTCAGCTCATGTGACCTAAACAAAGGGTATCATGGCCTGGAAGTAAGGTTAAGGGCATCAGGAAGCTAAGATATAGCTAAACCAAGAAGGAGACAAGTATAAAGGAGCTGTACAAAGTGTATGGCAGCTGGGCGATGCAGTGAGCAAGCTCGGCCAGCTAAATGAAGTGTAGTGCAGCTCAGTGTAGCTCACTGAAGAGTGTGTCAGCTCCCTGAGCTGGATGAACTAGCTCACTCAGCTGGGTCAGCTGGGGATCAGCTCAACTCAGCTAGACTGAGTGTTCAAGTCTTGGGCAGTTGGGCCAGGTCCGGACAGTGGTCGGACCATGTGGACCACCCGGGTGTGCCGTGAGCCGGTGGGCACTTGTGGTTGAACCAGGGGCTTGGGCAACCAGCCTAGGCTTGTGTGTGACGTGTCTAGAGGCAGTTAGGGCTGTCAGGGACGTCTGGTAACTGCCATAGGCGAACAGGTGTGATCTGGACCATTGATTAAATCAATGCCAGAAATGATACCGAAAAGGTGCAACTCTTGGAAAGGCAACTGCCATTCTTCTATAAAAGGAGGGCAAATCCGTGCCTTTGCAGGCACGTCAGGGCTTCATTCTTCTTCCTGAAACACAAAGAAAAACAGAGAAAAACAGAGAGATGTCGGATTACACAATCCAAGACCAAGAGAGGCTTGAAGGCAGCAAAGAGGCAGTTTTGATGGCAATCAAGAGGGAGTTGAGAACGACCCTCTGGTGTGTTTTGATTGTGGTTTGCCACGCCATAGGCTTCCTCTACATCCTTACTACACATCCAAATAGCCAGGGAAGAAGGGAGATGACCGGATTCACTCTCAAAGTCCAAGAGCAGCCTTAGGGCAGTGGTGTG